>NC_143256.1:16132454-17512954 GCF_984573655.1 Nuphar pumila
TGTCAGAGGAAGCCAATGAAGAGATGATGCCTTAGTTTTCCTGCTTTCTTTTCTTCTCTTTCTATCTTGTAGGGACAATACAGTCCCATCTTTTTGTCAGAGTCTTGTAAATACTTTACTTCAATAAATGAAAGATCAAAATTTTCTCTTCAAATATCTATCATTTCCTTCTTATACTTTGTCTATGTCATTGCTCTTGCTTTATACAAAAATTTTGATTCGGCTCGTACTTTCTCTTAAAAAACCTCTTTTTGCGTTTTCAGGACCATTAACTCCTGAATCAATGACAAGATTCGTTATCAATCCCAAATATCTGAAATTGGCAAGGTTCCCTGAGATGAAAGGCAGAGCAGAGATCAGTCAGGCGAAAGAACACACTGAAGAGCCAGCTGAATTTGATTCCACTATTCAGGATTTACCAGAATTTGCTCACATTCAGAAGCAGGATGAACCATCAGCCTTGGTTCAAGATCCAACTGAGGATATCAACATTGGGTCAGAAGATGATCCGAAGATTCTCAAAATTGGGTCGAGTCTAAGCAAAATTGAAAAAGCTAGACTCATCCAATTCCTTGAAAGGCATCAGGAAGTATTTGCCTGGACTTACGAAGATATGCCAGGGTTGGATATCAAACTGGTTGAGCATCGACTCAAGTTGAAACCAGAAGCCAGACCAATCAAACAGAAATTGAGGAAATTAGACCCTCGAATTGAGCAACAAGTCAAAAAAGGACTGGAAGATTTATTAAAAGCAGGCTTCATCCGGGCCATTGATTACCCAGATTGGTTGGCAAATATCGTAGCAGTCCCTAAAAAGAACAGAAAAGTTCGGATCTGCATTGATTTCAGGGATCTCAATAAGGCTACCCCGAAAGATGATTATCCACTTCCTAATATTGACCTGTTGATCGATAGCACAGCGGGTCATGCCATGTTTTCTTTTATGGACGGATATTCAGGTTATAATCAGATTAAGTTGGCCGTTCGTGATCAGTCAAAGACTTCATTTACTACACCATGGGGAACCTTTTGCTATACTGTGATGCCATTTGGGCTCAAGAATGCCGGGGCAACCTATCAAAGGGCAATGGCCGTCATTTTCCACGATCAAATGCACAAGAATATGGATGCATATGTGGATGACATTCTGGTTAAGTCTAAAGAAGAAGAGGATCATCTCGATGCTCTTGGTCAAGTTTTTAAATGACTTATTCTTTACAAATTGAGACTTAACCCTCAGAAATGTGTTTTTAGAGTAGAGTCTGGCAAACTGCTCGGCTTCATAATCAGCAAGAAAGGGATCGAGGTGGATCCAGCCAAGGCAAAAGCCATTATTGACATGCCGCCTCCTACTAATCTCAAAGAACTGCGAAGCCTTCAGGGGCGTATTCAGTCCATTCGCAGATTCATCTCCAATTTGGCCATGAGATGCGAGCCTTTCAACCATTTGCTAAGAAAAGGAGTTAAATTCGAATGGGGATCAGAATGTCAGCTCTCGTTTGAACGCATCAAGCAGTATCTCCTTAATCCGCCAGTTTTAAAGCCGCCAAAGTTAGGGAAACCTCTCTTACTATATATTTCAGTCAATCAGAATGCCTGTGGAGGATTTCTCGCACAGTATGAAGAAGGCAGCCTGATAGAGCACGCCATCTACTACGTGAGCAAAACTTTCATTGATTATGAAAAGAAATATTCTCAAATGGAGAAAACTTGCATAGCCCTGGTCTGGATGTGCCAGAAGTTAAGACATTACCTATTGGCTTCTGAAATCAAATTTCTGTCAAAACTTAATCCGCTCAGATATATTCTTGAGCAACCCTTTCTCACTGGACGGATTGCGAAGTGGCAAGTCCTTCTGATGCAATATGACTTAGAGTACGTCTCTCAAAAGTCAATTAAAGGCCAAGCGATCGCAGATCAGTTGGCAGATTTTCCTTTAACAGAAGAAATTAAAGCAGAAGATGATTTTCCTGATGAGCACATCTGTAATATCCAACAGCCCCCAGTTTGGAACTTGTTCTTTGATGGCTCTAAAAACATGTCTGGCATCGGGATTGGAGTCTTGCTGATCACTCCAGAAAAAGAAATGATCCCCTATTCCCTCAAGCTTGGTTTCCAATGCACTCACAATATGGCCGAGTATGAAGCATTAATACAAGGCCTCAAAATCTTGAAAACTTTCGATGTCAAGAGAGTGCATGCTTTTGGCGATTCAGTACTTGTTGTCAGTCAAGTTAACATTGAATGGCAAGTAAAAGATTCCAAATTAATTCCGTATCAGAAGATCGTCTTAGCTCTTGTGAACAACTTCGAAGAATTTCAGCTCAGTCATATCAGAAGAGAGCATAATCAAATAGCCGACGGTCTAGCCAGTCTGGGCTCCATTCTATCCTTCAAATGTGGTGAGTCATGTCGTTCTTTCGAAGTTGGCAGACTTAAGCAACCTGCTTTCGATTCAATTATGCAAGTAAACCAGGTCGATCAGAAGGAGAAGCCTTGGTACCAAAGCATAAAAAATTTCATTGAGACTGGTGAATTTCCACCAGAAATGTCAAAAAGGGAGCAACGTGCGATTCAACGTATGTCTACTCGCTATTTCATTTTTGCCAATGTCCTCTACCGCCGTGGTTTCAGTTCCGAGTATGCAAGATGCTTAGACAAAGAAGAAGCTTTGGAAGTTATCCAAGAGGCGCATGAAGGGATTTGTAGAGGCCATGCTGGCTATCAGACTCTCGTCAAGCAGATCGTTCGAGCAGGATACTATTGGAATACCATGCAGTAGGACTGTCATAGATTTGTGAAGAAGTGCGTTAAGTGCCAATTGCACGCGCCTTACATTCATGCCCCGGCCACATATCTCCAATCAGTTGTTTCTCCTTGGCCATTTTCTATGTGGGCATTCGACGTCGTCGGCCCGATTACCCCTTCTGCTTCCAACGGCCACAAATACTTCTTGGCCGCAAGAGAGTATTTCACGAAATGGGTTGAAGCTGTTACTCTACGCACAGTAGAAGGCCGCCATGTGGTTTCTTTCATTCACAAGAATATTCTTTGCCGCTTCGGCATACCACATGACATTGTTTCGGACAATGGAACTCATTTTAAAAATGAGAGGATGAAAACTTTTTGTTCTAAATTTAGAATTTGCCATCATTTCTCAGCCCCCTATTATCCTCAAGGGAATGGCCAAGCAGAAGCCACCAACAAGATCTTGATTCGTATTCTGGAAAGGACTGTGAAGACAGGTCGAGACTGGCATGAGAAAATTCATGACGCACTTTGGGCATATCGGACCACCATTCGGACTCCGACTAATGCCACTCCTTCAGAACTTGTTTACGGGACTGAAGTAGTATTACCTCTCCATATCCAAAAGCCCGCTCTCAAATTCGCTTCTCTTATAGAATTGCCACTTGATCAGTATCAGCAACAGAGATTGGTGCAGCTGGATCTGCTGGATGAAAAGAGACTCAAGGCAGCAGAGCATGCTCAAGCTTATCGACAGAGGATAGCTCGACACTATGCCAAGTCCGTCATTGAGAGAAAATTTCGAGTTAACGATTTGGTGCTCAGATCGACAGCTCATCTCAAGCACCGACCAAGGGGCAAGTGGTCACCCAATTGGGAAGGCCCTTATGTGGTTAAGGAAGCTTTGCCTCGTAATTCGTATCGTCTAATCAACGCAGATGGAGTGGAGATGCCAGATCCCATCAATGCTCTGCATTTGAAGAAATTTTATACTTAGAATTTTCATTTAAAAACCTTTTGTACTATTCAAAGAGCCATTTCAATAAACACAATGATCTTCTATCAATTCTTACATTCTTCTCCATGATACTGGGGCATTTTATTTTAATTCATAAAAATCTTTCTCATCATATGCAGGTAGGATTAGACGAAAGTTCTTTTCCTCAAAATTTTGTTAATTCTTAATTGATCTTGTGATCTTTATTTTCATTTGATTCATTTTGCTTTGATCAGATTTGCATCAAGCTAAATGCTCGCTTATGACAAGTTTTAACAAATTTTCCAATCTTATTAAAAATTTCCTCTACTTTTATCTTCGAAATACCCTTTCAGGATAAGGGATAAACCTGATGCCTCCTTTCAATGAGGTATTCTTTTTATTATTATTATTATTTTCCCCCGTTCAGGATAAGGGGATAAATCCTGAATTATCTTCTAAAAATTCATTTTGAAAATCTAGCTCATCTTCAAAACCCAGTTCTCGCACTGGTTATTTCTCAAATTTTTCAATCATATATTAAGCTCATTTGGAAAATCGGGTTCTCACACTGGTAACCTTCTAAATTCAGTCTTCTGACCAAAGACTTTTCTCCTCCTAAATTCAAGTTCTGACTTAAATCTCCCAAAAATTTCATGTATTTCCAAAAGGATCCAGCATCTCGTTGGTCATTTATTTTCAAAAGATCCAGCATCTCGCTGGTCATGTATTTTCAAAAGGATCCAGCATCTCGCTGGTCATGTATTTCCAAAAGATCCAGCATCTCGCTGGTCATGTATTTCCAAAAGATCCAGCTCCAGCTGGTCATGTATTCCACAAGATCAAACCCTTAGGGTGCGACTTCTCAATCTTATCATTTCCAAACCTTCAAGTTCTCCAATCTCACAATTCTATCAGTTTCCCAACCTCTGGTTGTAATATCCTCAAAATCTTATCATTTTCTCAACCTTCGGGTTATAATCTCCCAAATTCAATCATTTTTTTTTTAACTCACCAGATTAAATCCTTCATTTTTAAAATCCAGTATTTTTCACTGGTCGGGATTTGAAATCCAGTTTTCATAACTGGTCGGGATTTGAAATCCAGTTTTCATAACTGGTCGGGATTTGAAATCCAGTTGTCATAACTGGTCGGGATTTGAAATCCAGTTTTCATAACTGGTCGGGATTTGAAATCCAGTATTTTTCACTGGTCGGGATTTGAAATCCAGTTTTCATAACTGGTCGGGATTTGAAATCCAGTTTTCATAACTGGTCGGGATTTGAAATCCAGTTGTCATAACTGGTCGGGATTTGAAATCCAGTATTTTTCACTGGTCGGGATTTGAAATCCAGTTTTCATAACTGGTCGGGATTTGAAATCCAGTATTTTTCACTGGTCGGGATTTGAAATCCAGTTTTCATAACTGGTCAGGATTTGAAATCCAGTTTTCATAACTGGTCGGGATTTGAAATCCAGTTTTCATAACTGGTCGGGATTTGAAATCCAGTATTTTTCACTGGTCGGGATTTGAAATCCAGTTTTCATAACTGGTCGGGATTTGAAATCCAGTATTTTTCACTGGTCGAGATTTGAAATCCAGTTTTCATAACTGGTCGGGATTTGAAATCCAGTTTTCATAACTGGTCGGGATTTGAAATCCAGTATTTTTCACTGGTCGGGATTTGAAATCTAGTATTTTTCACTGGTCGGGATTTGAAATCCAGTTGTCATAACCGGTCGGGATTTGAAATCCAGTTTTCATAACTGGTCGGGATTTGAAATCTAGTATTTTTCACTGGTCGGGATTTGAAATCCAGTATTTTTCACTGGTCGGGATTTGAAATCCAGTTGTCATAACCGGTCGGGATTTGAAATCCAGTTGTCATAACTGGTCGGGATTTGAAATCCAGTTTTCATAACTGGTCGGGATTTGAAATCCAGTATTTTTCACTGGTCGGGATTTGAAATCCAGTTTTCATAACTGGTCGGGATTTGAAATCCAGTATTTTTCACTGGTCGGGATTTGAAATCCAGTTTTCATAACTGGTCGGGATTTGAAATCCAGTTTTCATAACTGGTCGGGATTTGAAATCCAGTATTTTTCACTGGTCGGGATTTGAAATCCAGTTGTCATAACCGGTCGGGATTTGAAATCTAGTTTTCATAACTGGTCGGGATTTGAAATCCAGTATTTTTCACTGGTCGGGATTTGAAATCCAGTTTTCATAACTGGTCGGGATTTGAAATCCAGTATTTTTCACTGGTCGGGATTTGAAATCCAGTTTTCATAACTGGTCGGGATTTGAAATCCAGTTTTCATAACTGGTCGGGATTTGAAATCCAGTATTTTTCACTGGTCGGGATTTGAAATCCAGTTTTCATAACTGGTCGGGATTTGAAATCCAGTATTTTTCACTGGTTGGGATTTGAAATCCAGTATTTTTCACTGGTCGGGATTTGAAATCCAGTTGTCATAACCGGTCGGGATTTGAAATCCAGTTTTCATAACTGGTCGGGATTTGAAATCCAGTATTTTTCACTGGTCGGGATTTGAAATCCAGTATTTTTCACTGGTCGGGATTTGAAATCCAGTGTTTTCACTGGTCGGGATTATCAAAAATTCAGTCTCTCGTAAACTGGTCGGGATTTCCAAAACCTAATATATTTCATCAGTCCAATTTTCTAAAGTCTGATTTCTTACACCATTTCTTTAAATTACAGCTAAATGTCTCATCAAAATCTATATTGAGTGATTATTTCACAAAGAATTCGTGAAAACTTTGCCAATTTGCTAAAAGCATTTGTTGATTCTAAATATTCTTACTGCACAAAGAGAATTTTCTCAAATTACCCCCAGTACTTCCTTCCAAAAGGTGAAACTCTTTGCGAAAAAGAGGTAAAATTCAAATCTTTTTCCTGTTGATCAACCAAAAGGATGAAAGAAATATCCTTGATATGATTAATGACACAAATATTCAATGATGTTGAAAAGCCAGAAGTGAATTTATATTGATCTTGGCTATGGCGCAGGTTTAAAAATGACTTTCTGGCAATCAGGCAGTGGAAATATCTCGAGCTATAAAAAGAATCCACTCAACCCATATCTTCTCATTTTCGTTTAAAAGTTGCAATCAAATATCTGCAAAAGGGATCTCTCAATTGTCGTCAAGATGAAGGCGAATTAAGCGAATAGATCCCCGGGGCCAAAGAAGATTTGAAACATCTCCAAGATGACGGAGTTTGTGAACGGATCCTTCCAGGGAAAGTTCGGATCACTGTCGAGATGAAGGCAGATGCGATGAACCTATTTGATTTCAGCTACATCTAAAGACCTTTTTGAGTTAATATCATATAGAATCCCTGAGATAAAAGAAGGACCGGAACATCTCCAAGATGAAGGAGTTTGTGACGTACCCTTCCCTGAAAAAGAGAGAAAAGTCAGGACCCATCCAAATGAAGGATGATGTGAAAAACTGAGAAAGCCCAATGACTCAAAAAGAGTGCAAAAAGATCATCGTGGGAAAACACCTGGATATCAAACTGCCAAAGTTGTCAGAAGTCATCTTTTCTCATGCAAAATTCTTTTATCATTATCTCTTCATTTCCT
This sequence comes from Nuphar pumila, assembly GCF_984573655.1. Classification (NCBI taxonomy): domain Eukaryota; kingdom Viridiplantae; phylum Streptophyta; class Magnoliopsida; order Nymphaeales; family Nymphaeaceae; genus Nuphar; species Nuphar pumila. Next base: position 16,139,789 of record NC_143256.1, read on the forward strand.
GCTTTTATGAAATTAAGAATATTTCTTTTATTCTCATATCAAGGAAATGGACAGCTTCCTTGAAAAAAAAAAAAAAAATCATCAGCGCTAAAATTCGAATCTGACTCTTAGAACTGAGGAGTTAACCTCATTTGGGGGAAATACTCTAGGTAAAAGAGAGAATATCTTTGCACATACGTGCACATTTAAAAGCGTTTGAATCTACTACAATTTTATCTTATTGGCAAAAGTTTTCTAGCTATTCCAAAAATGAAATAAACATCCAATATCCATTTTTGATGCAACTTAGCGTTGTCTGTATCTTTTGGAAGAGTTGCCTCATTTAGTTGAAATATCTCTTCCTGTCCCATTGCGGTTTCTTCAGTCAAGGATTTCGTATGGTACACCCACTCAGGATAATGGTCAAACCTGAACCATTTGCGAAAGATCATTTAATTTCAAAAGCTATTTCAGTCTCAGCAAAGAGATGCCCAATTTCTTCCCCTTTTCAAAGCTTTAGAGACTCTATATTTCCTCCTTTCGCAAAAACCCCTCTCGGATTTGTTCGTCCAAATTCTGAAGGTCCCATCGTGCTTTCTCCATTTTGAGAAACCCGTATGGTAGATTTCCTATCCAGATTAAGAGTCAACCCGGAACCTCGCTTCGCGAGGTATCTTCCTTGCAGGTTTGGGTTAAACCTGAGTCACAATCCAATGAGATTCCTCGTTTTGACGAGATGTTTTCTTTCAATCCCATCATGGTTCTGCCCATTGATGAATCCATACTTTGTACATCCATCCAGGAAAGGATTTGACTCGAGCTTCATCTCTCGAGACATTGTCCAAAATGTCCCATCAAGGTCCTCATGTATTCCTTTCCTCATTCAATTCATTTTTGATATATCTTCGTCCCATCCAGGATACGGGCTAAACCTGAATCATTCCAATAAGAGTATCTTGTCTCACACATGAGACCTGATCAAAATTCTCATTTCCCACCATTTCAGGATTTTCATCCAAAGTCCCATCACGATTTCCTCATTTTTCTGCTCAATCATATCATCTTCGAGGATTTCGTCTCCCCAAAACCATTCAGGATAAGGTTTCAATGCCTGAAAAAACATATTTTCAAAATAATTCTTCAATACCCAGTTCAGACCTGCTGACTGGGGCATTTTTAAAAATTTGGAGTGTTGTCTTTGCCACTAAGCTCGGCTCTCAACCGGCTTAGTAGCAAAGAGGGGCATCTGTGAACACCCCAAATTTTTCAAAAATTGGTAAAATGACCCTTTTTGCCCCTAACTCCGTTTTTTGAGAAAATCAAGTCATTTCTTCAGACTTTCTGAATTAAAATTCATATTGATATATTCAAAATCAACCCCGGATCCGAATCCAGCACTTTAAATCCATATTTCCTCAAAATCCGGATCAAAAACCCATTTCTGAAGAAACTTTCTCAAAATAGTTTTTAAATTCTCAGAAAAATTCCTTTTTGTAAATATTTTTGCAAAAACACAAAAAAATTAGTTTTAACCTTTGTTTTCTCACAAACTTTAGGATTTTATTCTAAAAATACAAAAAAATTGAAAAATAAAACAAAAACCAAAAAAAGAATGAAAAATTTCAAGAAAAATGAATGAGTTTAAACTTTTTAAAATCGATTTTTGCTAAAAAAATCATTTTTGAACCATTTTTATGAAAAAACTTTGTTAAAGAGAGCCTCTTTTTAGAAAAAACCAAAAATTCTCACAAATAAACCCTCGAAACCCTTTTCTCCTCTCTCTCTCTCTCTCCCGATTCTCTCCACCAAAACCCTAAAGCCCTCTCTTTCACTCTCGCCACTTTCCTCTCTCTCTCTTTCTCTCTCCTCCATTGCCAATCGTCCATCGCGCCCTTTTCTCTCGTCGATCCCTAACCGCTCCACCCTTCCAGACCCTTCTCCTCCATCTTTAAAAGGAACCGCATATGGAAACCCGCTTCTTCACCCGTCTTCACCCTACCATTACAGCCCCTCTTTCACAAGACCGTTTTCTCACCCCGCACCCCTATCTCTTCCCTTTAACGAAGTCTTTCACCCGTTTTTTTTTACCCCACCATTGCCCCTTTTCCTGCATATATCTTCTTCACTCTTTTCTTCTACCTCCCTCTTCCTCATTCTGTCAGTTGAAGAAGAAGGTTGCCTACATCTTCAAGATCTCGGCGGAAGCACACCCCACAGCAATTCCTCCCACTAGTTCCGTTCTCCGTTCGTTGGAGGGAGTAAAACCTCCACAGCAAGGCTGCAGGATAGGTTTTCATCTTCACATCAGGAAAGAGTGTTAATACTTGATCGACAAACTAAAGCCCTCTATCCACCCCTCAAAATTTCTGCAGAATACGTAACAGAAAGAGACCAATTATCTCTTCAATCCCAGGTAAGTAATTGTTGCTTCCTTCTTTGATTCCTTGCACATTTTTTTTTTCTTTCTTTCTTTCCTTTTTCTTTTTCTTCCTTTCTTTCTCTGATCCTTTCTTTCTGTTTTTATTTTTATTTTACCTACGTCATCCTTCATTTTCTTCTCCTGATTATAAGGCAAAAGATGGGGTCGACCTGCATATAGCAGGACCGATCCCCTTGCAGCTACAGCAATGGGACAATCTCGTTCCAACATGGTTTCTTTTCCCCTTTTTTTTTATTTTTTTTTTTATTTTTTTTTCTTTGTTATGTGTGTTTTAACATTTCCCGTAAGTGGGTATCTTGTTCGGCATCATCCACTACATCCATGCAATACATCCCTTCGCTCTTCATGACGGATATGCCTCTTAGCACACGGGTTTCTCCATCATTTCCAGTTTTTTTTTAACACCCATCGATCACCCATCATAGGGTCCATGTATGTGGTTATCGTAGGAAATCTAGATTCCTTCTCTTTGTATGCTCATACTATTCATATTTTGCACAAGACCATCGAGTCTGCAGTTTGGTGATGGAGGTGCATAGTATCTCAATTTTATGTTACCTGAAGTTGCATTTAGATGGACCTAATGTTTATTCAGCAGAACTCTGAGTGCTGGCACAGATTGATTTAATGTCTGTGCTAAATTTGATTCTTGAGTTCTTGAAATGCTTCCTTAATTCTTTGGCAGTCTAAGTTGTTTGGTGTGTAATTTGCCCAAATGTTTGCATAATTATATAAATTTGTTGCATCTTGCAATATTAGAGGTATGGTTTTGAATCTAATGCAATATAATACTACTTAATATCCAACATAGTCATTATGGATTGCAACTTATTCTGCATATTCTTTCTGGACATGCCTGCATTGTCCTTAATTTTTTTTTTATTAGGAAAGCTGGGCGATAACCCTTGTGAGATTCGAACCTGGGACCCCTCAATTATGATAGTGCTCATTTGCATGGCACAATTCTGAAGTTTTAAAAACCATTCTGTTCTTATATTAGCTAATGGTGTTATTCAAATCAATGTAGCTTATGCATATGTTCAAAAAAAAAAATTGTTGAAGAACTGAAGATATTTTTCATGGTTTAATTTTGTTGTGTGCTTGTGGCGATTGGACTTGCATTTTGGAAATGATTCAGCATAATGCACAATAGTGATGTTTGGATTGACTTGATATCTGGGATTTGTTAAATATCCAAGGTCCAATTTTCAACTTGAAATTATCATTCAAAATCATAGAATTCAACACTTCCCTGCCTGTAACTCATGAAACTCAGGCATAAAATGGACCTGGCTTTTCAGAACTAGTTATAAACTAGCACTCAAAACGTGTAGAACTCAATTCAGATGCTCTAGATTTCCCACGGTATTTGGTTCCATCTCTTGCTGGCCTCATTGTTTCCCTTAGAACCAACCCAGGATTAGGAGTGTTTTTTTTTTTTTTTTTGCAACACAATTATATTAAGGTTAGCTTGATTTACAAATTCGTGAATCTAGCTAATTACCAAGGCTAATTGAACTCTAAGTGATCCTCCAAAATGGAAGTTTAAGCTGGAAAGGTCCCCAGCCGTGGATATGATCATTAGTGTCCAACTTTGTTCATTGCCAGCCTGATCCTGTTCTCATTCATGCAAGAATTGGCATTCCAAGGCATGAATCTTGTTTATGAAATTAGTGACTCACCTGTGAAATGCGACAGTGTAAATATACTCGTTGGCACTTCCACAGGTACAACAAAGAAGAAGAAATTGGGTGTTGCTAAAAAAAAAAATGATGATGACAAATAAAAAAAAGGGGGGGGAAAAGAAGGGTTGATTCACAAGGAAACCAGCTTGCACATCTCGTAATCTGATGTTTTTGCCTTGCTCTGTTATTCATAACTGGGTCAATACTTTGGAAGTTTTTTTTTTTCTTATGTGAGTTTGCCAAATATGCTTGAAATTCTCCTGTCCAGACCTGTTAACCATGCTGCTCATCCTTTTAGCCAATATAAACTGATGGTGTGGCATAGGTCAGTCTGAAAGGTTGGATATAGCTAAGAGTAATATCCATTGGTTTGGGGCCATTTATGTAGTTCATGTGAGTAATGACATTTCCACTTTATCTGTGAATATATCTGAATGGATTAAGATGAGAGATGTCCATGTATGTCTGGCTGGGGATTTAATAATTGCCTTCATCAAAAGAGTAATAAGATTGCAGGTCGTTACGTTCGTGTCATCCATTTGCTTCATACCGCCTGGATGACTGGTGGATACCCGATAATCACCTCAGGGTTTTTCTTTTTTTTTTTTTCTTTTTTTTTTCTTTTTTTTTTTTTTGCTAAAGTCCTTTGTCTCGGTAAGAAGCTGCCAAGGAGATGGGGTAAGGATATACTGACCCTGTTACAACCAATTTCTTTTTGTGCAAAGATTAATTGCTGGCAATTCATCCCATTACCTTTTATTTATTTATTTATTAATTCTTTTTTACATTGTTTGCCTTCAAGATCATGAGTCTGTGTTATTGTTGATTAAATTCCTTTTATTAGAATTTCTAAGTTTTCAGCATGTTCCATATGTTACATCAAAACCTTTGCTAGCCATTAGTTTAATTGCTTTTATGCAACTAGCATCAGCTAGTTTTAATATTTCATATATACTGCTTGTTGAAAATCCGTAAAGCGTGTAGGTGTTTTCATAATCATCATTGATTCATTCTTCCGCCCCACTGTATTTCTATTGTGTACTTTCCACATTCTGCATAGGTAGCCTATCCCTCCCATTGTAGGATTCACTTAAGGGATCTTAGGAAAACACTGTGTTACCAGCATATGACCCATTTTGTTCTTACAAAATTAATACTTTTATGTCTCCCCAATATCTGCAAATAGGATTTCTACATGGTTCACAGGTAGCTAATTTTTCTTTTGTCTTTAATCTTGGTTCAACAAGCATAGGTATAGAAGATTAATTTTTTTCTTTCTCTTTTTCCACTCAGTCCACCTGTAATATCCCACATGCTGCATTTTTGCACATTTTCAGGAGCACCCTCACTATCAGTCCCCAGCTGCCTCCAAGTAGCATCTATGATCCCCTGTATACAGCACCTTTGCTGTCCAGCCGCATCCCTTGTGGCTATTACCTCATTGTTCATAGGATAACATCTCCTATCATCACCTTCCCAACACATACACAACTCCCAGTAGCTGTGTACTACCATTCCACCTATATATATATATATATATATATATATAGATATATATACACATATATATAGGCATGTATATATGTACATAGGTGTATATTATTCTACACTTTAGATCTTCAATATCTTGGCATATGAGCGTTTTACCGTTGATATCCACATGATGTGTGCGTTTTCCCTCTATTTTCATACTAATCAGGTTGTTTTGCAGGAAACATATAAAAGATATCATTATTTGGGGTTGTACATTTGATTTTATCCATTATAATAGTTAGGTCGGAATAAGAATTTACATTTCTTACTTTAGGTAGAATGAATGAGCATTATAGAATACCATGAATTGATTATTCCATGCATTTTTTCTGTATTTCTCAAAATCCCCACAATGGTGAAACACGAATGGCACGTGCACCATTTCGTAAGAGGTAAGTCAATTCTAAGTTGACGATTTACATCAACGGCCATAGTCGGGGTGTGAACAAAACTTAGAATTCTTATCTTTTACGAAATAACAGTAGATCCACACTGGATCCACTTTCAAAATCCATCATATTTTCTCAAAATATTTTTTTCTTTTATTAGAATTTAACTTAGGATTAACTCAAAATATATACCAATGGCCATAGTCAGGGTATATTGAGGGTTAATTTCATTTTAAATTCTATAAAAGCACCAAAAAGGTATTTTATCTTTCATTTGAATTTAGATATGACTATTATATAATACATTCAATGACCATAGTCAGGAATGTATTATATCATTAGTCTTATTTAAATTCATTTGAAGAATGAAATATAATTTTCAAATCCAATTTCCACTTATTCAAATTCATTCATCATTTAGGGTAGAATTGCATCATATTTTCAAAATTCTCTTTCAAAACCCCAAGTGATCTCAAATATCTTCAGTCTATAGTTTAATTTGTTCTTCTATCTTATTTCAAAGATTCAAATTCCAAGTTCAAAGTCCAATTTGACTTTGAAATTTCAAAATTCAATCTTTATATTCTTGATTCATTCCAAATTCAAGTTTCAAATTCAAAGTCCAAATTGACTTTGAAGTTCATTTATAAATTCAAATCCTCAAATCAATTTTGAAATTCCAAAATTCCAACTCAATTCAACATCCAATTTCAAAGTTCAATTTAACTTTGAAGTCCCTAATCCATTTTCTGATTCAAAATCAAGTTTTCTTCAAGTTTTAAATCAAAGTTGAGATTGATTCTGAATCTCAAAAATCCAAACCTTCCTAAGTTCAATCTGGGTTTTCAAAACCCAGATCCATCTTTAAAAGTCCTATTTGGACTTCTCAAAACCCGAATCCAAAGTCAAAATCCTAGCCTCAACTTGGATCCAGATTTCCAAAGTATAAACTCCATTCCGCTTTGGATCTCCAATTACAGATCCAAATTCCATTTTAGAATCAAAATCCTTATTCCACTTTGGATCTCCAATCATAGATCCAAATTTCTCTTAGGATCCAAATCCTTATTCCACTTTGGATCTTCAATCACAGATCCAAATTTCTCTTAGGATCCAGATCCTCATTCTACCATTGGATCTCAGATTCGGATCCAAATTCCAATTCTTAGGATCTAGAACCCAATTCACCTTGGATCTCAGATTACAGATCCAAAAATCCATTCTGTCTAGGATCCGGAATCCAACTCCAATTCTAGATTTCAATTCCATTTTCGGATCTAATCTGAATTTTTTTCTATTCTTAAATACCATCTGGATTCCTCAGATCCATTCTAAAATTCAAAATTTTAAATCAATTCCATTTCTCAATTTTGTTCAAATTTCCCAATTCTATCTTTCCTTCTGATTCAATTCTATTTTCATTTCTATTCTGATTCAAAGTCCATTTATGACTTTGAAAAAAAATTCCTTTATCTCAAAACCTCAAAATCATTTTCCAAAATCCAGATTTATTTCTCCAAACTCATGATTATTCTAAAGACTTGAACTTTAATCTTAAGTTCTAAGTTAGAAATCGTTTCTTCACTTTATCAGATTCACTTGGAAATTCTTCAAAACATTTTCAAAAAGAGCATACATCTTTGCATTTGCACAAGCATGATTCATTGTGCATTTAGACTTAGATAATTTTCTTAGCAAAAACAAAAGGCATAGAATTCGACCCTTGGTTCGATTACCCCTGGTAAAGGCGCCAGGAACGGTCGAACCTCGTACCGACGAGCGGATCCCGTCTCCCGATTTTCCCGCAAATATTTCAAAAAACGGAGGCGAGTTATTTCAAAATATTTTCAAAATTAAGGTCAAGTGAGACCCACAAAAGAATTCCTCTTCTCTTCTCTTCTTTCCTTTTCTCTTCTCTCTTCACTTTCCGTCTTCTATTTTTCTCCCTTCAAAAGGAGGACATCGAGGTAGGAAAGGAAGAGAAAGAAAGAGAATATTACGAGAGGAAAAATTTTGTGATGATCACAGTAACCCGAGCATACTCGAATTTGGTAAAGATGTGATTGTTTACATATGCTCATGAACTTGAGTTTTGTGTTGGCTTAAATATGCATATAGTGAACACGTGAATTCTGAAATTACATTGTTGTTGCATCAGCATGATCATGTGTACGTCTGTATATTATGCATGAGATGAATCATGAAAATAAAAATGTATATTGAAAGCATGTGTTCATATGGATATGTAAATTGTTTATTCATGCACATTCGTATTGTGTGTGAATGAATGTGCATTTGTGAACATGTTTGGATAATTATGTGATCACATGTTCACTTTGCATAAGATGCACCAGTGGTCAGATGTGATCCACTGTAGGCCATGTGGACCATGAGCAGGTGTTGCTCTAAGTTTATTCTATGCATTGCAAAAATCCATTTGAAACTATTGATTTCTGAATTAATTGCACTGTTAAATTTTGTAACGGGCCAAGGTCACATGTTGTATTTTGCATGTTGATTTGTAAAATAAATCTTTTGAAAAGAATGTCTTTTGATAAAAGATAAAAAAGATAAAATAGTGTAATTAATGTTTCTTCTTGAATGTTCCTTTTACATTATGGGAATCCTAGATGGCGGTTTTGGAGAACCGTAAGGATACTAAAACTCTGTGTGCGATTGTGCTCCTAAATATGATATGGTGGTTCACCTCTCAGCCACGATTTAGGGAGTTTCTGTCACTTTGCCTGAGGGTGGTGTGCAGACATAGTTATTATTGGTATACCAAGAAAGTGATATCAGTAGATGTTGATTTTCCTGGTGTTCCGACATTAAATGTTGATTTCTAATGTTCTGATGTATGACATTGATTTTTGATATCGGTCGAGGGCCAAATCTGAAACCCATTAATAAAACACAAATTATGTGTTAAGCTATAACTAGGATATCTTGAAATTCGGGAATTGTTGTGCCCATTTTTTCATATCCGCAGGTTTTAATGAAAAGTGAAACTAAAATTGTGTACATTTAATAGCGACATGCATACAAAAGAAAACTCTGACAAGAATTTAATAAGCTATTCATGCATGTGCATTGATATCATGCATATTTACTATTCTGAAATTAGTTTATGCACCTTTACCTATTTTCATTTCATGTGAGATATTGTTGTTGCATGCTAATTGTTATTAAATGCATGATTGGTTGTTTGGATTATGAGATAGTTGTAGTCATGTTCCTCTAAAAATGTTATATGAATTGATTTATACTTCTCTTGCCTATTTGTATCTTTAGAAAAATTCGTACACAGGATCTTTAATTTTGACCCTGTGCTCTTTATGTTTTTCATAGGTCCTGAAGCCCAATGATAAGGACATCTACTATATGGGGCTTATGAGGCTTCATGACTACTTTCTGATATTTTGTTTGGGACAGTGTGGCTCTATAATTAAGGACATTTATTTGATTATGTTCTTAAACTTTAATTATTCATGAATAAAGTTAATTAGTCGATTGTTGGGTTAATGTAAGATCCCTTGTGGTTTGGATTGTGTTATATCTGTAAGGCTCCGGATCTCTGGGTAGAGTTTCCACAATTATAAAAAAAAAAATCCACTTTTCAATAGGGATGAGTTTGGTTTGTTACAGATCTCTGGATTGAAGTCAAATTCGACAGATGCCAAATCCTTTTTTTTAGAAAGGCAAGATGGGGTTAGGCATAACCCCACCAGTTATTGTTCAATGTACCACTAAGGTTTTTTAACCTGCAACATCCCACCACAAGGAGACGTACACTGATAGCTCTTACCAACCACGCCGAGCCCCATTGGTAACTCATGACAAATCCTCCAATTACTAAAATGAGAGATCTCAAATCCGTGGATCTAAAATCTTCAAAACTGCAAAAAATGCAAGGCTTTTTGGCAAGGGGGTCAAGCTAAAAATCCTTTGAGGATCCCAATTTCATAAGATGTTAGAGCAGTATTTCAAAGAATGGCTAAGTGCCATGGCTATTTGACACAGGCAAACACATGACAACATTTCACGTGGGGTCTAAACTTTGTAGTTGTGGGCCCCATGCAATGCTGTCGTGTGATTGGCTAGTGTCATATAGTCATGGTTGTTAGCTGCTCCTTTAATCTCAAACTCAAAGAGACTTGTGCACACTTACATATTTTTATTAGTTTTTTTACACCTAATGGTGGGTTTGACCGATTAGATTGTGCCTTGCTGGTGACTGATTAGATCTTAGTACTAGCCCTTGTGTGTGGATGTAGAATTATTATGGACCAGCAACTCGAAAAATGATTTTGTGGATGTGCAATCATGTTAAGGGGGTGTTTGATTCACCGAAGAATCTCTTGGAGGGACACCACACTCCCTGCTGAGGTGTTGTCCCGCATTTGATTCACCTATCATGTGTGTTCTGTGCTCAATTTAATTGAGGGGATGCAAAAGTCCAAAACATTTGTCTCTCACTCAAGATTCTTATATCCAGAACATTTGTCGCTTTGCTTGTTCGACCGACAAATGTTCTACATGGCAAACACTTTTTAAGAGTGCATTGATGCCAATATGTTTTAAGAGGGGCAGAAAGGGAGATAATAAAAGTATGAAAAATTATCATAAGTATTGTACGACAAAAATGATGCATTTCACGAAAAACCTTATAATTTTCAAAAATTTGTTTGATGTCCAAAATTGCAAATATCTGTCATTAAAAGGACCATTTTAACCTTTGCATGAGTGGTTTTCTTTCAGATATGCAAATTTTCCCCCAAACATGTTCTCAAGTATTGCATCAAAGATTTATGACAGACCTTATCACTGATTTTTTACCTAAAAAATAAATGATTTCAAAAACACACACAAAAGAACAAATAAATTAGACATAAATACCATTTCAACGATACCTAATTCGCTGAAAAATTGTGAACAAATGTTGAGATACAACCCTTACAACATTTTTAAACAGGAGATGAAAAGGCACGACTGTGGTTATCCTTATTATTCTATGCTAATGACCACCTGCAGTAGAAATCTGAAAAAACAACAAAAGGGACAAAGACAAATCGAGGCATTAACTTTCCAATACCATAAAGATCACCTTAATCTAATGAGTGGTTGGGGAGAAATATCCTTTGAAAGATAGACTGTTTGGTTATTCTAGTCTGCAGAGCATGTTTTTGTTTCAGTTTTAGAACTCAAAAACGAGAATCCTAAAGGGGTTTTTAGTTGTTACACAAAACAAGAAAGTTACATGCATGTATCTCATTTTCAACAACTATAAAAATGTAAATTTTCAACATCATATCAGAGAGATACATATCAGAGAACAAAGACTGTCATGCAAAAAATATGCAAATTTTCTTTAAAATATGTGAATTTTCTCCCAAATATATGAATTTCCTCCTAAATATGTGATTTTCTCCTACATATGTGATTTTTTTTCTAAATATGTGTCAAAGTATTGCATTTAAGATATGTGTTAGAATTTGCCATTAATTTTTTACTTAGAAAATGAAGGATTTTTGAAAAATACATAAAAAAAACAAAGAAACTTGACAAAACACATTTTCAACGATTCCTAATTCGCTAAAAAACAATGAACAAGCATTGAGAAACAACCCTGACATGATTCCTAAAATAAGAGATGAATAGGTGTGATTGTGTTTATCCAGATTATTCTATATTATTTTCTGCCCACCTGCATCAAAAATCCAAAAAAATAATAAAAAGAAAAGAGACAGATTGAGGCCTTAGCTTTCCAACACCACCAAGATCACCTTAATCTGATGAAAGGTTGGAGAAAAATATCCACTAGAAGATAGATTGTTTGGTTGTTTCAGTCTGCATAATATATTTCTGTTCTGATTTTGAAACTGAGAAAGGGGAACCCTAAAGGGCTTTTCGGTTCTGACTTAAAACAGAAAAGTTACAGTCTTGTGTTTCCGCTTTCCAACTATTATAAAAATATAGGTTTTCAACTTCGGATATGAGAAATAAAGATTTGAGAACAAAAATTATTCTGCAAAAAATATGTGAATATGCGAATTTCATCCTAAATATGTAAATTTCCTTCTAAACATATGAATTTCCTCTTATATATATGATATTTTTCTCTTAAATATACAAATTTCCTTCTAAATATATAAATTTTCTTCCAAATATATGCATTTTTTCTCAAATATACAAATTTTTTTCCAAATATGTGAATTTTCTCTTAAATATGTGATTTCTCCTAAATATTTGAGAAGAAAATCATATATTTAAGCAAAAAATCGCATATTTGAAAGAAACCCACATATTTATGAAGAAATTCACATATTTAGGAGGAAAATCATATATTTGAGAGGACATTCACATATTTGGTAGGAAATTTGCATATTTAGGAAGAAATTCATATATTTGAGAGAAAAAATAAATATTTAGGAGAAAATTTATATATTTGGAAAAAAAATTGCATATATAAGAGAAAATTCACATATTTAAGAGAAATTTCTCATATTTAAGAAGAAATTCACATATTTAGGAGAATATTTTCATATTTGAGAGAAAAAATACGTATATAGGAGAAAATTCACATGTTTAAGAGAAATTTGCATATTCACGTATTTTCTGCAAAACCATTTTTTTTTCATATCTGTATCTCTCTGATCTAATAATGAAAACCTATATTTTTATAGTCGTTAGAAGAAGATATAGGCCTGTAACTTTCCTGTTTTTAGTAAGAACTGAAAACCCTTCTAAGGTTTATGTTTTTGAGTTTAAAAAATAGAACAGAAATATGCCCTACAAACTAGAATAATTGAACAATCTATCTTTCAAAGAATGTTTCTTCCCCACCACTAATCTGATCAAGCTGATCTTAGTGGCATTAAAAAGCAAACAACATGATCTCTCTGCACTTTTTATTATTTTTTTAGATTTTTGGCACGTGGCTAGAAAATAGCATAGAATAATCAGGATAGGCACAATCACATTTGTTCATCTTTTATTTTAAAAATATTATCAGGGTTGTATCCCTGCATCCGTTTATCATTTTCTAGCAAATCAAGTATCGTTGGTAATGTATTTATGCCTAGTTTGTTTGTTCTTCTTTATATTTTTTCATAATCTTTCATTTTTTGGGTAAAAAATAAGTGGTAAAGTCTGTAGCAAATCTTGGATGCAATACTTAGACACATATTTAAGAGAAAATTTAAATATTTGAGAGAAAAATCACATATTAAGGAGGAATTTTGCATATTTAAGAGGAAGATCGTGTATTTAGGAGAAAATTCGCATATTCGCATATTTACAAATTTTTGTTGAACATTCATTGTTCTCAGATATGTATCTCTCTGATTCAACGTTGAAAACATATATTTTTAAGTTGTTGGAAAGTTAAGATACATGTCAATAAGTTTTCTATTTTGAGTCAGAACTGAAAACCCCTCTAAGGTTCTCGTTGGAGTTACAAAATTGGAAACGAAACATGCTTTGTAGACTAGAACAACCAAATAGTCTAACTTTTAAAGGATGTTTCTCTCCAACCACTCATTAGATCATGGTAACCTTGGTGGCATTGGAAATATAACACCTCGATATGCCTCTATTCTTTTTATTATGTTTTTGGGTTTCTAGTATAAATGGCTAAAAAATAGTATAGAATAATTGGGATAGGAATAACCATGCTTGTTCAGCTCTTGTTTTAAGAATGTTGTCAGGGTTGTATCTCGTTCGTAGTTTTTCTGCAAATCAGGTATCGTTGAAAAGGTATTTTTGTGTAGTTTCTTTATCCTTTTATTTAGTTTTATGGAATATGGTGCACACCGACAATAAGTCAGTTCGTGATCAAGACATCGAAATAAAATTCTATTGCAAAAGCAGTCAAAGTGAAATTTTATGGAATATGACAATGACTGATACTACTAGAATTTGACTTAGTAGGTCACTAAATTTGAAAAAACTGATTAACAGAGAAAACACAGAAAACAAAAATATCTTTCCAACGAATCAATAATTGTAATTTTTTGATATCGGGGTGCCATGATATGGTATGAATAACCGGTCTGAATGATGCACCAGAAATACAGTCACTCGAATGACTGTACTCTTTGTTCAGATCTATTTTTGGTGACTGCAAATACAAAATCTGTGAGCGGACTGAACACTGGAAATATAGGAGAGTTCATTAGATTTTCAACAAATCTAAGTAAGCACAAAATAGACCTATATCTACAAAGATACACTCTGATTATCAGGACTGGGTCAGACAAACCAAAATGCATAAACACACATCAAGCACAAATGCACAAGTTTTGATTTTCGATTTTAATTTTTTGGTGGTTAAAATTTGACCTGCACAAAAAATATACTTCCAATGGTGATTTATCAAATTTTCAACTGCCCTTTCTCTGAAACCCAACTCCGGTTAGACAATGCTCAACTCAAACACGAAAGATAATCAACCACACAAGCTTTCAAGAAAATAACTTAACAAATCTGTATTCATTCAAAAGACATGCATGTTTCAAATATGGTGCAACACAATCCAACTCTAACAATGAGATGACAGATTTAAGAAGCAATAACAACATCCACAACAGAAATTTAATAGAGCAATTGGGTTTTAGCCAAACTGATGGAGACAAAAATTGGCCAGTTCAAGCCACAAACATGTTTCTTCAATCCTAGTGGTCACAAGATAAGAAGTGTAATCTAAAATTGCCACCAAGGAACACATGCAACATTATGGGTCACGAACAGTAGCAGAGATGCACCTAAAACAACAATGGTGGATGCCCTTCATGTCCATCACGATACCATGAGGATGGAAGGCATCCTACTCGGTTCCTCCAAGCTCGAATACTCCAAGTTTGGCTCAAAACACAAAAATTGCCATTCTTTCTCCAAGTTTCTTCTCAAAACTTTTGCAAAATTCTTCAAATTGTTGTACATATATTGTATTTGAATCGTTATACCAGATAATGTCCTTAAGTGATTTACACAATGACATCTATGTCGGAGACAACGATTTACCTTTGCTACAAATAATAGTCCAACTTATTGACGTGTTTAGTAAAATTTATTTTTATTTCAACCCAGAGAGATTTACATAATTTGTCTGTTATATGTTCAAACCACAAACTCATCATTTATAAAGGAAATGTCACTTCGTCTATTCTTTACTGACGAAGCAAAGCGAAGCGACACCCTCCTAAACTTGTGCGACCTGTCATTCATTTATAAAGGAAACATCGTTTCACATACCGCTCATTTTAAAAAAGCGCACACAAATAAATTGCATTGCACATTAATTAAAAAACATCATTTCATTTGCCTTTTGCAAAAATGAATTATAATTGATTGCAAGTCAATCAATATCAAGCAACAATATGCCTTTGTTTGTCTTTCTCAATGAAATCGATTTGTATTTATGAAGTTACCTCGATTTGTATCGCTGAAGTTACCACAATTTATACTTTACTAAGTCTAAACATTGTGTCGATTTGTTTGTTGTTTTTCTTTTCTGCCTTTATGAATCAGTCATTTTGTAAATCGCGATAGGACATATCATTCATATAGACAAAGCTCGTAAAGGCAAATCGTAATAGGATATTCAAATGGATTTGGTGGGATGAGATGTATTTGATTGTCAGATGGGTTTAGGTAGGGGAGTGATTGGATTGGGTTGGATGTGAGACCTATTTAGCTCTCATCAAATTTAAACCCAATCTAAACTATTATATATAGAGAGAGATACAAATTTACATATATATATATTTTAATTAAATTTATTTGGGTCTCAAATGAACCCAAAAGTTATTATATTTAAGTATGATCCATTTGGAATTTAGATAGATCAAAAACTTATTATATTTTAGTAAAATTCACAGTACACTAAAATGATTCATTTAGATCATAAGTGAATCCAATTCTTTTTTTCTTAAGTAGGAGTTATTTGGACCTCGAATTGAATTCAGATTTAAACAAATTCATTTTACCTTCATGAGAACCATTTAGGTCTCAGGTAGATCCAAAAGCCTTATTTACTTACTGGAATCCAATTGGATCTCCAAATGGGTCTAAATGTTAATATACATAATGAGATCAAATTGAGTCTTTAAGTAGATTCGATATCTTATTTTCTTAGTAGGATCCAATTTGGTCTCTAAATGGATCTAAAATACTTTTACATTAGATTAGATTTATTTGGGTCTTAAACGGATCCAAATCTCTTATAGGTCCAGTCCAAACCCTGATCTGAGTCTAAACTATTTCCATATCCATGATGGTCATGTATTGTATCTAAGCCAAACCATTGATTATGATGTATTATAACTAAATACTCATATTTTTTGTAAATGAATGTGGTTGTAAATCACATCGATTTGTAGTTATGAAGTTACCGCGACAATGATATGTCTTTGTGAACGAAATCAATTTGTATTTATAAAGTTACATTGATTTGTATCATTGAAGTTAACTCGATTTGTTCTTTACTAAGTCTAAACATCGTCTCGATTTGTTTATTGTTTTTCTTTTTTTACCTTTTATGAATCAGTCATTGTGTAAATCGCGATATGACGTGTCGTTCACTTAGACAAAGCTCGGAAAGGCAAACCCAATCTAAACTATTATATATATATATATATATACACACATTTACATATATATTTTTTAATTAAATTTATTTGGGTATCAAATAAACCCAAATTTTTTTTATTTAAGATGATCCATTTGAAATATAGATAGATCCAAAACTTAAACCCCAAACCCCAAATCCCAAACCCCAAACCCTAAAGCCTAAACTACAAACCCTAAAACCTAAAACCCTAAAGCCTAAAACACTAAACACCAAACCCTAAACCCTAGACCCTAAACCCTAAACCTTAAATTCTAAAACCCTAAACCCTTAAAACACAAAAACCTAAACCCTAATCGTGATAGGGCATATCATTCTTATAGACAAAGCTCGTAAACACAAATCACGATAGGACAAATCATTTTTGCTTTATGTTCATGGGTGTACAGATCGTGATAGAACACTTCTTCTATAAAAAATAAATCGCGATCTCTTATAGAACTGACTGCAAGCCAATCGGTATCAAGCAAATCGCGATAACATGTAGCCTTTATACGTACAAATCCTTTCAGCCTTTTATCATTTTTTGTGTAAATCACGATAGGAAGAAAGGTCGTAAAAGTAAATCATAATTTCTGTAGTACACAACGCTAAATGCTTCTTTAATTTTTTTTTATGAAGGCCGAACATTACAACAATTTATTCAGTAGCACTTGTGTGTTGAACTTATTAAAAAAAGAATTATATATTTATAGAATGTCACATTACAAAAAAGAATTATAGAATTACAACAAAGAATTATAGAATTACAATAAATAATTATCGGGATACAAAAATCACATAATGTTTATTCAGTAGCACTTGACGACTCAGATGGACTATGATATACAAATCGTCTCTTTCTTTTCCTTGGTGGACTCTCTTTTCTCGGTGGCCTCTTGGTTTCCTCGAACTTATTCAAACCACTGGTAATCATCTCTACCAGTGTACCATATTGTGATCGCATTTATCTCTCCAAATTATGCACCTACTTTCGTAACTCCTTATTCTCTCTCTCCAACATCTCTAACCTTGTGACAGAGACTACCTTCTTTTTTGTGAGTTGTGTTTGCTCCTCACCGTGTACTACAACTGAGGGAATCGTTGTTATAAGCAGAGGGACACGATGAACATTTTTTCTATGCTGGGAGATGACATGTTGGGGGACGGGAGGGATGCATGGGTTCCCAATATTTTCACGTTGCTTCTTCTCAATCTCCAGATTTTGATGCATGGGTTCCTAATATTTTTTAAAATAGTTGAGGTCATATTGTCGTTCTTTATAATCATATGCTATGTTACAAACACCTCATTTGTTCCAGCTATCCAATTGTTTCCTAAAGCGTTCGTGCTAATTCTCGTTCCTGACCCCACCACTATTCATCTTCCTTCTCACTTCCACAAGCTGCTTTGGGGTAGACTGTCCCAAGCCAGCTTACAGGAGAACTTGACTACCATGCTGCAACTTGGCTTCAGATTTGCTAAATAGCCAAATATTGCAGCCAGACAGTCTCGCAGCCTCAGCAATAACCTCTTGGTCCTCGTCCTCCCCATCTTCATACAGTCTCCACACAACCTGTACATTGGAGATTATGGTTTAGGTATAGGCATAATTATTCATGCTAATGAATGCTAAATATTAAAATGATTTATAATAACGAGTGCTAAATATATTACAACGATTGTTGCTAATGAATGTTTTGTATTAAAATGATTTACACTAATGAATGCTACATATTACAACAATTTACAATAATGAATGCAAAAACGATACCGCTTTGTACTAACGAAGACAAAATCATTCAACGATCATTACTTAAGAATGCTAAAGATTATAACGATTTACACTAATAAAAGTTAAATGCTAAAGCGATAACGATTTATACTAAGGAATACAAAATCCTGCAACGATCATTACTTAATAATGTTAAACATTAGAACGATTTATACTAATGAATGCTAAATGCTAATACGATAATGATTTGTACTAACGAAGACAAAATCCTACAGCGATGATTACTTAAAAATGCTAAACATTTCAAAGATTTACACTAATAAAAGTTAAATGCTAAAACAATAACGATTTGTACTAAGGAATACAAAATCTTATAAGCAATCATTACTTTAGAATGTTAAACATTAGAACGATTTATACTAATGAATGCTAAATGCTAATGCGATAATGATTTGTACTAACGAAGGCAAATTCTTGCAGCGATGATTACTTAAGAATGCTAAACATTTCAACAATTTATACTAATGAATGATAAATGCTGAAACGATTATAAACGATTTTAAACCATTTACCTCATTTAATTGCAGACCATCTAAAATGAACTTAGCATTATCCTCCTTGACATTTATTGTAGCCTATCGGTCGATCTTGGAAAAACCATAAATCGCAGGGCCACACTGAGGACAAAAGGCGACAATATGCTCTCATGCTCAGGCCTACAAAAATAATATATTAGTAAGACTATAACCTTCAACGACATTAGTCTATAACTACCAAATATGTAATAAATAATTACCTTAACAAATGGCTAAAACCCTTCGACGGTTTTTGTACCCTTACTCACACGGTAAAGTTGACTGCATAAGAATGCAAGAATAGTAGCACCCCATGCATAGTCGTCTACTTCATCGAAGTCTTTCAAGAACTGCAGCCACAGGTAACTTAACCTCGAACCAGACAAATCCGAAAATAGAGTAAGTCCAAAAAAATAAAGAAGGAAGCTGCGCAACTCTTGGTCAGCTCTTTCAGATGCACATGTAGCAGACCGGCCTTCCCATTTATTACGAAAAGAAGAAACTTTCATTAATGTGAAATTGCTTTCACCAAAAATACATTGACCCCAATCCTCCATCGACATTCCTAGAAGGGTCGTGCACTTGTCCCTTGCATTATAGTTTGAATCTCATGCTAGGACAACAATTCTATGGCACTTAAGACCCGTAATTTGTGGCACATCTTCTAGGGTCATGGTGATCTCAAAAGAATCAAACTGGAATGTGTTCATCTTATGATTTCACTTATTGACCGGGTGGGTCATAGTGTTCCAACACGAGAAAGCCACTGAAGTGCATATTTCATAATCGATCATTCTGATATTCACTCAGATGTTCATATTACGACAGAACTGCAGGCCACTGACACCGCCCTTTGAGCTTTTCACCTGGCGCTCTACTTATCTTCTGACCTCTGTGTAGCACAAAATAACATATTATTTGTATCAAATCAAAATTACTCTCATTTGTACTTTTACATGTCGCTATACACAGTAATTCCTATATATAATAATCGTTGCACACTCGCTATCACTGTAATCATATACACAATAATCAATATCAAAGTAATCGCTATACGTACTAATCGCTATACATAGGTCACAATAATCACTATACATAGTAATCGCTATCACAGTAATCACTGTACATAATAATACCTATCAAAATAAATCATTACGTAATCGCTATATGTTACATATAAACAGATTCAGATATCCTTCAAATTTGGATATTTATCAGATTTGATAGCAAAATCAGAATCGAATTATACTCGAATAGTTTTAGCTTATCAAATGCAACTGAACAATCAAATTTGGTCGGATATAGGATCAAAAATATGATTCACTGAGTGGCAGTTGTGCCAGAGAATGATGTTAAGGCACTTTATGCATTTGAGAAAGGAG
Organism: Nuphar pumila; assembly: GCF_984573655.1. NCBI lineage: Eukaryota > Viridiplantae > Streptophyta > Magnoliopsida > Nymphaeales > Nymphaeaceae > Nuphar > Nuphar pumila. Next base: position 16,160,113 of record NC_143256.1, read on the forward strand.
GTGAGACGGCCTTTGTATTTGCATTGAAAACTAGATTTAGCAACTACCACCTCATAAAATGGTAGATGCCAAATCCAGAAATGGACTGCTGCCACTTTGTCAAATGCATAAACTCCCTCCAACTACCAGTTCCCATATGGAGACTTATTTCACATTCTTAAGATCGAAATATCATCAAGAGGGCATTTATTGCATCCCCACCCAAGGGAAGCCACTTCTTGAAGGGACGCATGAGAAAAAGTTCTTTCCCATGGGGGGAAGGTGTGAACCAGTGTTGTCGATATTGGCCTGAATGTCGATGCACCAGAAAATACTGACCTGAATTGGCTATTTTTTAATAAAATGTAAAAAATAGATTAAAATTAATTTTTTATATTTTTTTAATGGCTTTAACATGTGTCACGTTCTGATTGACACAATATTTTTTAATTATTTTTTGGCCAATTCAGAATAATTCACTTGAGAATGGATATTGGAGGATTCACCTGAATCATTGGGCCAAACGATACAAGTCCGATTCCGATACAAACAACAGTGGTGTGAACCCATTTTGACAGGAAAGATGCTTGTTTGCCTTTATTATGTAAACACCACCACATGTTTTCCATGGAGATGTTTGTTTCACCTCCCTTAGTAAAAGTTCTCTTTCCTACGAAAGAGTGTCTCTTTAATCTTTACTGGGCTCCTCCTTTTCCCAGTTCCTTCAACTTGCTTCATGTCAAATTTTTTGTGTTCTGTAATTTCAGACAGCTTGTAACATGCCCATTCTATCCCTGACAATGCTCATCTTTCTGTTTAATTAACTCTTAAGGACAAGATGTAAGGATATGTGGCATTTCTTCAATATGTGTTTTTATTTTTGCTTTACCTAACATGCATTAGTATTGTATCATTGTCATCAATGGCTCGGGTAATTGATTTGTAGTACCAGTTGGAGTCACACTATCTCAACCGGGCCATATTCAGGCAAACCTAGCTTGACTAATAAAAAAAAATTAACTCAATCCTAGTGAGGATTAATCTATTATGAGAGATCATCCCATGTGATTAATGAGTTGGGACATCAACCTGTTGTAGTTGGAATATTCATTTTCTCTTTCCTATTTCATTGAGTCAAATTGAAATGACAAAAATTGACACAGAATTAGAGCAGCCATGACGAAGTGATCTATTAATCTCATCTTCATGCTTTTTCCTCTAATCTTCTAACCTCTTTCTTCTCTATGGATTTAATATTTTTCAGAAGATTTCTTTGTTTTGAATGTTAAATTTTAAAACACTTACTGGAATCATAGGCAGATCTGACTGTTAGCTTTGAACAAATCTGGAATCTAACTTGTTTTTTGGTCCCATAGGCTTGGGTGAAGGGGATAAATGGATTGGTACGTGGAAATGGTAGCTCTATCTCAGCTGGTGGTGTGGTTGGCTGGAACCAAATAATCAAATCTTCAAGGGAGTACGACCTTGCAAAGGGGGGTGATTGAATTGGTAATTAAGTTTATGGTTCAAATCAAGCTTGCAAAGGGGTCAAGCTGAGGTTCCAGACTGACTTATGGTCCAGGGATGTAACTCTTGCTGAAAGATATCCACCGTTTTTTCACATAAACAGAGATAACAGCATACTTGTAAGTGAATGTTGGAAAGGAAGAGCTAGTTAGTTCACTGAATTCAGAAGGAATTTCAAGGAGCAAGAGGTAGAAGATTGGTTTTGGTTATGGCTATTGGATTTTTAGGCCCATGGAAAATTTCTGACAGCGAGAATTCCTTATATGGAAATGTGACGGATGTGTTATGTTCTCTATAGCTTCATTTAGCCATGCTTTTGGCTGTAAAGATGTAGACCACTTTCCAAATGACACCGTCCAGGGTTTCCATCCCTCTCCTACAGCCAAGATATTTGTGTGGCTCTTAGCACTTGATAAGGTTAATAACCAGTGCAAATTGAAAGACAAAAGTTTCCAGCTTGCAAGTACTTGCTACTTCTGTTTCGATGAGAACGAAACAATTGAGCATTTGTTTTGGTTTTATCCAGCATTTCAGTGGTTGTTCAAACAAGCTTTGGATTGTGCCAATAAAATGGCCAGATGGGGATTTAGCTTGGATTGGTCGGAATAGGACTGGTGGTTAAGAATCTTAATTTGATCTATTCTGTAAGCTTGTTAAAAGATTTCTTATCCCCTGGCTTAAATTATTTCTCTTAGACAAAAAAAAAGGATTTACATGGTTTGCAAAGTGTTATAATGTGCATCTCCCTCGCATACTGTCTGTAGACTCTGTACATACACCAATTCTTGTTTTCTTTTTGTTATGTGTGTGTGCTTGTGTTCAAGGATTGATACACACACACACACACACACACATATATATATATATATATATAGAGAGAGAGAGAGAGATGGTACCTCTCGAGTGACATGGTCCCATACAACAGCTTCTCGATTGAGATCACCAGAAATAAACATAGAGGCATCTGGGGAGAAACGAATGGCGTTAATAGCACCACGATGCTTCTCAAGGACTGACTCTTCAGTGAGAGTGTCCCCATTGACAGAATAGACGTGGAGTTTCCCATCTTGGCCACCAACAATGGCCTCACTTCCATCAGGTGAAATTGCAGATGCCGTCACAGCAAACCCAAGATTCAGAGTTGACAACACTTTGGATCCACGAAGCATGATTACTCCTGAATCAGTTGAAAGCAATGCCAGCTCGGGCTTATCAAGTGCAATATTTAAGTCCTTTGGTTGTGCACCAATATCAATTTTTTCTTCATCACCACACTGATCAGCATGCAGCGGAATTCTCCTTACCTGTAAAATTTTGGGAAAAGGATCATCTCTTGTAGCAAAAGCAAGTTGAACATATTGTACATAGCTACAGTTGTTGTACAATCAGCAAAATATAAGCCCCACAGCAGGATATCATCAATTGGAATTTGGCAAGTAGATTAAGAAATTGTTCCTTATTAAAGGAATATGCTATTCATCAGACTTGGTGAGCAATACTACCGTGTATTGAACTTTTATAATTGGATGGAAAGCTTTCCAGACAAGAATATATGGACTATCCCTGATATTTACTATCCGAACATCAAAGAAGAGGACCAAATATTTGGAGAACACCTGATAAAATCATCAAATTGGACTAGGACAATATAACTTAAAAACGAGGAGAAAATCTCCAACCGAATAGCCTTTGGAAATCTTTCACATGTTATTGCCATTAGACATACTAGCGAGCACAGACATGCTCCCAGTCTATGTCACAGGGACTCACCAAAGAGGCCTCTGCACCCACGTCGACGCGACGCGGGTGTGGCACCCAATTCGGTCAACCCGCACCCAAGGTTATCATTGTCCAAAATGGACTTGGTTAACTTTGTCCATTAAAAAAAGGGACAGGGCTCAATAATGGGTAAGGGTACCTCGAGCACCCCCCTCCCCCCCCAATTAAAAAAATAAGGGGGTACCTCGAGAAGGGGTAAAGAGGGATGGGGCTTGAGAATGGGGTACCATGAGAAAGGGTAAAGGGGTGGTGTTAAAATATATATATATATATATACACTCCCGCACCCCCACACCCAAGTTCTTTTAAAGTGCCGCATCGCCGCCCCCGTATCTGCACCCGTACCTATGTGACATAGCTCCCAGTTTATCCAATACATATATGCACATGTATGAATACAAATTGTAGTTAGTTGCCTGTTTATAGAGAGCGTGAGAGAGGTTGACTATACCATGCACGTGCGAAAATCAAATTCCACTTGTACAACTTACATAATGAATAACAAATAGTGTCAACTGTCACATACAAATCAATTCCTTATGCTGTGAACATTGGATCAAGAGAATTTCTGCTCATGACATTTTATATGTCAAAATTACAACTGGCACGGTAACAATGTCAGAACAAAACAATATCCATAGTGCTATGATTAGGCCAATGAAGCACTGCTCGTCATATTATATCATTACATGGCAAGGTGTACCTTTCAAAAGGTATATGTGTAATTAGGTTAACCTACAGTTAGACATAACATACAAGAGAGTTGACTGCGACATCACCCACCATATGAGGCACTTTACAGCCCTGTGGTACCTCCTGTTATCTCTTCTCTATTCTTCGTCTTCACCACATGAACATAAAGTTGAATTACTTGCTTAAAAGATGTAGTACTGCTCATTTCAAGCATGGGCGTGAACAAATCTCAATTCATTTTTTATTTCTTCTCAAGGAGTATTGAAAATGATATTACTTGCATATTTTGGTCAAACTATTTCAATGGAATATTATATAGAATTTCAAAGGCTATTTAAGTTTCTAATTCAAGAATTTGACATCAAGAAATTGGTCTCATTTACGTACCTCTTAGAGATTGAAGTTACAAGAACAACAAAGAGTATATTTATCTTTTAGAGAGAATATGTTGGAAGATACTGTTATTAGTCAGTTTGGAGCCTTGTGAATTAACTAACATATCTGTTATCCGATTAGCCTGATTAATCAATTCATGCACAATGAAATGATACTGAGATGGGCCATGAATATTCAAAAAATTGAAGGCTACTCATCAAAAAGGAATCTTCTATGCCAATTCCTTTGAAGTACAAAATAGATGACCTGCATGTATGTGCATAAAAGAACCGCCTCTGGTTTTATTTTCTTTGAGAGTGAATTCCGTACCATTGAATAGAAAAGAGACAAATGATCATAAGCTTAAATGTTGAAGCCAAATTATAAAGCCATGTCTTTTGGGCCATTTGAAAAGAATTCATGTAAAAGCAATATTACAAAAGGCAAAGATTCAGGTGAAACTTCTAGGAAGCTTTATGGTGATAAATAATATCTATGAAAAGAAGCAACCATATATTGGTGACTTGCCACTTTAATAAGAAAGAGTTGCATTCAAGATGTTTAGCACTTCAAATTTTCTGAACAGAATTGCAAATTCTCCAAGAGAGTTCAAGGCTTGACTTCATAAATCAATTCGATAGATATCTTTGCAACACCTCAAGATGGAGCATTGTTGCCTATCTCAATTAGGGGTGGCAATCGGGTCGGGTTGGCAGGTCGACCCGGCGGGTTGGCTGGTCAGCATACCTCAACCCGACCCGTTTATTAAACGGGTCGGCTGTGGCAAACACGAACCCGACCCGTTTATTAAACGGGTAACCCGACACGACCCGCCAACCCGTTTATAAACGGGTTGGGTCGGGTAAACGGATTGGCAGGTTAGCAGGTTGACCTGCCCGCCTAACCCGTTTATTAAACGGGTCAGCTGGGTTGGCATACCCCTAACACGAACCCGAACCGTTTAATAAACGGGTTAGGCGTGAAAAGATACTGTCATTTAGTATAAAGTCTGGATCTCAGGATCCAGACCCAATTCCTTTCATTTTAAACACATGCTCATTAATGTTTCATTAATGACATGCTATAATTTTATCATAACATGTAATGGGTATTTTCGTACCCTAGCTATTGTATCTGTGTGTATTTAATCAGAGAAGCAAAAATGAATACCCTGATTAGGGATTTTTGCTACAGCCTCGTTCTCTCTCCCCATGCTGTGTTGTTGCTTGTAGATGAAGAAAGGAACCCATGATTTCTATCATGGTATCAGAGCAGCAGGTTCAATATTGAAGATCGGTTCCTTCTATGACTGATTTGTCTCCTTCTAAGGTACCTGTTTTCTCATTTTTCCTATCGATTTCTCTTGTATTTAAATCTGCAGTCCGGACTGAAATCTCTTCTTCGTACTCTCCTCTTTCTTTTTGCTCTTTTGAAATACATCATTAATCTGCTTATTGTCTTCTTCAAGTACCTCCTTTTGATTCCCCTTTTTTATTTAAGCCAACGTGTTTCTCTTATTTCCAAAATCCAAAACTGAAATTTGGTCACGTTGGCATATTTCCTCCTTCTTTCATTCCCTGTTGTTCTTCTGTCATATCTACTACTTCTTTCACATTGCTGCACGTGATCTTACCCATCCATAAGCAAAATAATCAAGCAAGATCAATTTTTTTGATCTATGTGTGATTACAAGAGTTGAAAAGGATCACTCCAAACTCATTTGCATATTGACGTCAGATCAGATTGTGATCTGCACGCCCAGATCTATCTTGATTAAAATAATTTCATCTTCGAATTCATTTTCATCTCTGTTTTGCCTGTTTTCTCATTATTCTAAAAGGAAAACACATTATTTTCAAAATAACGTACCTATTACTGATTGAATTTTATTCAGAACAGATTCTTTACCGTGCAGTCCTGTTTTTCTGCCTCGTGTTCATCAGTTAAAAAAAAAAAACTAGTCTGGTCTTTAGACTTCTCTGATATTAAAATTTATGTTCTGAATTATACTAGAATTCAATTGTGGTTGGGTCTTTGTCGTAAGGCCATTTCTTATTTTTTATTCCTTCTCTTGGTTGGATCTTATTCCTTCTTGTTTTTGGCTTCAAAAGAATATGGACTCATTCCCTCATTCTCAGTCTGGTCTTTCCTCAAACTTTCTCAGCCAACTCGTGTCTGAGAAACTGAACAATTCCAATTTCCTAACTTGGAAGCAACAAATCATACCATTCATAAGAAGTCAGGACCTTTCTGGACATCTGGATGGTTCTGTTCCTGTTCCTCCAGAATTCATACCACAAGAAGAAAAGAATGGTGAGAAAGATCTTTCTATTACCTATGTTAGAAATCCTGAGTATGTATCCTGGATGAAGTGAGATCAGGCGTTGGTTGCCTATATCACTTCTACATTGTCACAAGAAGTGCTTGTGGCAATTCCAGATGACTGCTCTGTTAAAATGTAAAACTGTGCAAATGTTTCATATTTACTGACAAAAATGATAAACTTTCTCCTCGTGTGATTCCCTGTGCCTTTTAGGATATGCTGAAAACCAGAAAGGTTATAGATGTTTTGACTTCAAAAATAATAAACTATATGTGTCTAGAAATGTTTCCTTTCTTGAAAAGGAGAGCTTCTTTGATTTTAGAAAATTAAAAGACGTCACTGAGTACTCCTTTTTGCTAGATCTAATATCAACATCTGATGAATATGACCTTGATTGTAACTTTGATGATGATCAAAGAATTATTGATCTTAATGTTGAAAATGAAGAAGTTCATAGAGATACTAGTATTCAATATTCCAGGCGACAAGAGTCTAATCCTCCATGTGCACTTGAAAAATATTCTAACATTCCAACTAGACAATCATCCCGAATCTCGAGGCCTCCAGGAAAGTTTATATCAGTGGCGGAGCCAGGGGTGGGCATGGGTGGGTGGCCGCCCACCCTAAAATTTGAAACCGAGTCGACTCATGACTCGAAAAACCGAGTCGAATCGGGACTCGTGAAACCGAGTCGACCGAGACCCGGGCTCTCGATGAGTCTAGAGCCTGCCAAAAGAGGCGAGGGGTAAAACCCTAGCCAGTTTTCTAAAGCTCTGCCCCTCCGTTCCAGCGTTCCCCTTCAGTCACAGGCAAGACGACAACCCCATTCGCCGGCAACCCTTGTGCTCTGCAGTGCCGCCGGCCTCCCTTCGGTGAACCCGCGGTGGCGGTGCCCCCCTCCGAGCTTCTCCCTCTCGGCTGCAATCTCCGGCGACGCGAGGCACCGGTGTCGCAGTCAGTCGGACCTTTGCCAATCTCCGGCAACCATCGCTAGCAGTTTGAAGAAGACCCTCTTATCTCCTAAATTTGAGGGTGGGTTTTGTTCATGTTCAGTGGCTCTGGTGATACAGTATCCAGTTATCCATTCTACAGGAGCAATACAGGCCAATCCTTCAATTTGGTTCTTGATCCTTTCTTTTTGGGGCACAACTGAACGTGGGTCTAGTTTCTTTCCTCCTTTTTGGGCGCAACCTCATTGGAAGAGTCAATCTTGCTATCCTTTCTTGGTCATCGAGCGTGCATAGGACTCTCCTTTTGTGCCTGCTGCTAAAACAAGGTATGGATGTCTATCAATGTAACGAAGGCAACGGATAACGTATCTTTATCTACCAGATAGTTGGTGAGTGAATTGCTTGTTCTCGATTGTCTAGGATTCTTGTAGTGAGTAACTATGGCCATTGACAGATTTTAATAATTGGGCGTCTGTATTTTTTGTCTAACATGCATTTTTATACTCTTTTTGCTTGAATTCTGCATATGGTGCATGTTGGTCATCATCAGTGTCATAAAAAATGTATTCATTTTTTAGCTTAAAGCTTTTTCGGGGTTCTACGGCCAATCTTGGTGGTCAGAGGCGGAGCTGGGGGGGGGCGGGGGCAGAAATGGGCTGTAGCCCAGTCCTGCCTCTCGAAACAGTTAATTTTTTTTTTTTTAAAAGCCCAGTCCTAGCCCAGCTCAGCCCTGACTGCAGCAAATAGTTTGATTTGTCCATATAAAATAGATTTTTATTAATAATTGTAGCCATTTTTTATTTTATCTCAATTTTTTTTTCGGGGGCGCTGCCCCCGAGCCCCCGAGTATCACGCCATTTTTTTTTTTGCTACACCCCTGTTTGCCCATCCCCCACGTCAATCCTAGCTACGCCACTGGTTTGTATCATACGAGTCTTTCTCACCCACATATAGGGCAGTTATTGCATTAATTCACTCATATGAAGAACCATCCACATATTTTCAAGCAAAAAATGATATCAAATGGATAGAAGCCATGAAAGCTGAATTAGATGCACTTGAAAAGGCTTCTACATGGAATATTCAAGATCTTCCTTCAGGGAAGAAAACTATAGGATGTCGATGGGTTTATAAAATTAAAACCAAGAGTGATGGTACTCTTGAAAGATATAAAGCCCGTTTAGTAGCCAAAGGTTATGCCCAAGAATATGGGATTGATTATAAAGAAACCTTTGCTCCGATGGCTCGTATGACTACTGTCCGAACCTTAATTGCCTTAGCTTCTATCAAAAAATGGTCTATTTTTCAAATGGATGTCAAAAATGTTTTTTTAAATGGAAAGCTAGTTGAAGAAGTATACATGGAACCCCCTCCTGGTCTAAGTATTCCTAAGGGTAAAGTCCTTCGCTTAGAAAAAACTCTTTACGGACTTAAACAAGCACCAAAAGCTTGGTATGATAGGTTTAGTCGTGTTATGATTGATATTGGTTTTCAATTCTGTTTAACTGACACTGCTTTGTTTATTAAGAATTCTGATGCAGGGATCATTGTGCTTCTTCTCTATGTGGATGATATGATCATCACCGGAAGCGATAAACAGAGAGTTGAAACAATCAAAACACTTCTTAAATCTCATTTTGAAATGACTGATTTGGGCTTGTTGAGATACTTTTTAGGCATTGAAGTTGCTTATTCTCCTAGAGGATATTTATTATCTCAGACTAAATTTGCTTTTGATATTGTTTTCAGGTTTGGTATTACTGATGATAAGAAAGTTGACACTCCAGAAGTTGTTAATGTTAAAATGAAGATTGATGATGGAGAACTTCTTGCAGACCCTACTCCTTATAGACAGCTTGTCGGGGCACTTTCCTATCTATCCATTACCAGACCCTACTCCTTATAGACAGCTTGCAGACCCTACTTCTGTTCATATGGGAGCAGTCATGCGTATTATCATATACATCAAGTCCTCTCTTTCACAAGGACTTTTCTTATCTTCCTCCTCTTCTCTTGATTTAATTGCATATACTGATGCTGATTGGGGAGGTGATCCCAATAACAGACACTCAACCACTGGCTTTTGTGTCTTTTTAGGGGAATCATTGATCTCGTGGAGGTGTAAAAAGCAGCAGAAGGTATCTCTCTCATCCACCGAAGCTGAATACAGAGCCATGGCAACCACGACCATGGAAGTAGTTTGGCTCCGACGACTGCTTGCTGAAATGGGAGCTGAAGCAACAAAGGCTTCACAAATGTGTTGTGACAACAAAAGTGCGATCTACATTGCCAGTAACAGAAGATTCCACGAACGCACCAAACACATCGAAATGGATTGTCACTACGTCAGAGAGGAATATCTACACAGGATAATTGATCTGCCATATGTCACTTCAGAATATCAATTAGCAGACTTCTTTACAAAGCCTCTCGCTGCTCCCCGATTTCACTTTCTCTTAGACAAACTTTCGCTCATTGTACCGTAAGTTTGAGGGAGAGTGTTAAAATGTAAAACTGTACACATATGTATATATAATAATATTATATTATTATTATATATATATATAAATACATTTTTCATTTCTTTCTTTTCTGTATTTTTTTTCCTTTATTTTTATTTTTTGTCTTTATGTCATCTAGTTCAGTTTGAACTAGAACGACTGTTGCTAGTCAAGTCCTGTCCAGACTTGACTAGCAATAGAGCTGTTGGACTGACACATTCCAACAGCTCTTAATAGAGCTGTTGGACTGACACATTCCAACAGCTCTAAATAGAGCTGTTGGACTGTGTCCAACAGCTCTATTGAGTCCTCTTTCAGCTGTGTATATAAAGGGGTGCAGCCCCTCTTGTATTTCATTCCAATGCTTCTTAAGCAATTGGTTTTTCATATCAATAAATAATACATTTTTGTTTTTATTTTGTTTCCGGTTATACCCTTTTTAAGGGTTATACTTTAGTGTCATTCTTGACACTTGCCCTTGTTAATCTAAGCTCGTGTTTCGAAGATCCCCATTTCATTTCATGCTCAACAATGCAATTATGGCATCGACTGGTTCAGACATTTTCTCAAGTTTCTCAGGCCAGAGTATTATTTTTAAAGAAAGAGTTTCAAATGCTAAGAAAGGACTCCATGACTATTATGGAGTATTTGAACAAAATGAAGACTATTACAGATCAATTGGCCATTGTGGGATGCCCTGTTAGTGACAAAGATATGGTGCGACAAACTTTGAGTAGGCTGGGGTCGGGCTATCATATGATGGTTACTTCCTTATTGTGTTTGCCAGATTTACCTACATTTGAAGATCTTCGTGTCAAGCTTTTACAGTATGAGATGACGTTGAAAGGATTTTCTGAAGATACTCATGCTCATGTTGGAGCACACAATGTTCTTGCCACAGGAGTTGCCTATGGGCGAGGACGTGGTAGGTATGATTTTCGAGACAAATGGGGTCAAGAAAGAAATGGACAAGGAAGTCGTGGAATACTACCTACACCCAATGTTCCTCCCAATGGGCAAAGGCAAAGGACAATACCTACCTGCTTTCTCTGGAACAAAAAGGGACACATAAAGGCAAATTGCTGGTTTAACCCGCAAAATAGAGGAAAGCAATTGGAGACAAGAAAGGGAACAGATACATTGAAAAATAGTGGAGAAGTCAAAGAGTTACTATTATTTGCCTTGGCTGAATTGAATATCAAACAGAATAATCAAGGTACTTGGTATGTTGATTCGGGTGCAGCCACTCATGTCACTGGTGATGCTGGTAAGCTCCTAAATCTTGTTTCTTATGTTGGTAGAAATAGTATAGTCACTGGAGATGGGTCTCACCACCATATTTCGCACATTGAAAATTTTGTAATCCCCATGTCCAACTATTCTCTTGCACTTTCAAATGTCATTCATGCTCCTAATATCAAGAAAAATATTGTTTCTGTCTCTAAACTTGTAGATGGCATTAATGCTTCAGTTGAGTTTACTCCTTTTTCTGTTTGTGTTAAGGACCTTCAAACGAGAGAAACATTCACTGAAGGAAAACGTCAAGGAAATATGTACGTGTTCCAAGAGAATCCTTTCTCTCGTGTTCAACCTGTTGATTCCATCTTGAAGCTCACATCATCATCTTCAGTTTCTACTGAGAGTGTTTTTAATCTTTCTGAATGTATTGAGTCGAATCTTTGGCATGGTCGTCTGGGTCATTGTAGTAGTCGCTTTATTGATAAGCTTGTTTCAAGTAGTCTTATTCCCAAGTCAAGTCTAGACTTAAGTGTCGATAATAAAAAGTGTTCTAGTTGTCTTCAGTGTAAGAGTCATGTTCTTCCTTTTCATTCCATTAATAAAAGAGCTTCAAGACCATTTGAAATTATATGTTCTGATGTTTGGGGCCCGGCTCCAGTTCCTTCCATGTATGGCACTAGATATTATCTCATATTTGTTGACAGTTATTCTCGATATACATGGATCTTCTTTATGAAAAGTAAATCTAAAACCTTCAAGTTATTTCAGAATTTTCATTCTTTTGTTCAAAACCAATTCTCTCAGAATATTATTTGTTTCCAATGTGATGGAGGGGGTGAATTCTCTTCAAATGACTTCATAAATTTCCTCCAAACAAATGGAATAAGTAGATATGTGTCTTGCCCTCACACACCTCAACAGAATGGGATTACTCAACGGAAGCATTGTCATATTGTCAAGAGTGCAATGAGCATGATGCATGATAGTAACCTTCCAGTTACCTTCTGGGCAGAGGCTTTTCACACAACTGTCTATGTCATAAATTGATTGCCTATGAACATCTTAGAGAACAAATCACCCTATTTCTCTTTGCATGGTGTGCATCCAAATTATCACGATTTGCGTGTATTCGGGTGTATGTTATGTTCATGTTGACAGTTCAATGCGGCACAAGTTTCAGGATAAGGCCTTAAAGTGCAGATTTGTGGGGTATGTTGATGATTACAAAGGCTACAAATGCTATGATCCCGTGAGCAAGCGCATAAAAATATCCAGAAATGTTGTGTTTGACGAATCAAATTTTGGTCATAATGCTAGCACTCCTCCTGAAATTGAAGTTTATCACCCTTGGTTGAACTCAGATCTCTTTTCTAGTATTGATAATGTATGTTCTTCTTAATGTAATCAAAGAGACTAGGGAAACGTATCTACTGTTGCGCAAAGAACTCAAGAAAGTGTAACGTCTGAATCACTATTGGCCCCCGAAAGGTATAAAGGCATTGGTTACTCTCGACGTGAGAAGGAGATACCTCCCAGCTTTAATCAGGAGCATAATTCTCCTTATGTTTCCACTCAATCACTTGCTCACAGAAGGTCTACCCGACCTCGGCATCCTATTGATAGGTGGGTCAGTTATGAGAACTTCACGATGGATTTTCAACTTTTCTTAACCTCTTTGGGCAAGGAAGATCAACCGACAACATTTTATCAAGCAATAAATTCTAAGAGATGAATTGAAGCTATGAACAACGAAATGGCGGCTCTTCATGAGTCTGGCACTTGGGATATTGTTCCCAGACCACATAATCGGAATGTGGTTGGGTCAAAATGGGTCTATAAGATAAAGTATAAGCTAGATGGTGCTATCGAGCGATATAAGGCAAGGCTGGTTGCCAAAGGATTCACACAGGAGCAAGGACAAGACTATGATGAGACCTTTATTCTAGTTGTGAAAATGGGAACTATCCGCATCATAGTATCATTGGCTGTTGAGCACCAGTGGACTCTCAACCAATTGGATGTGAAGAATGCGTTTCTACATGGAACTCCGAAGGAAGAAGTATACATGGAGCAGCCCACTGGGTATGCAAAAGGGAACTCTAAAGAATACGTGTGCAGGTTAAAGATAGCTATATATGGTCTAAAGCAGGCATCTCGATCTTGGTTTGACAGTTTCGCTCTTGAAGTAGAAAAATATGGGTTTAGTCGGTCTCTTCTTGACCATTCTCTTTTCATATTTAAATGCAAAGATATAATTACCCTGTTATTGATATATGTTGATGACATTATCATTACAGGTAACTCTAATGAACATATTGAACAGGTTAAAGAACTTTTGAATCATAAATTCAAGATGAAGGATCTTGGTAAACTGCGATACTTTCTTGGAGTAGAAGTTGACAGGACTCCTTAAGGCATGACGCTTACTCAGCATAAGTATACCATTGATGTTCTTAGCAAGGCAGGTATGACAGATTGTAAGCCCCTCAGCACACCCAATGTACTTCATCAGAAACTCAGTTGCTAAGATGGAGATTTGTACGAGGATCCTACAGGATATCGCAGGATAGTAGGAATGCTTCAATATCTTACCTTCACTCGGCCTGACATTGTCTATTCTGTCAATCAGGTATCTTAGTTCATGCATGAACCACATATTGGGCATATGAAAACCGTTAAACGCATTCTTCGATATTTGAAGGGTACTATTGGAGATGGTCTTCTGTACAGAAAGAGTATGCCTGGTCATCACATGCATGAACTCCTTACTTACACAGATGTAGATTGGGCAGGAGATCCAGATGAACGTAGGTCTGTCTCAGGATACTGCATTTTCATTGGGCTAAATCTTGTCTCCTGGAGCAGTAGAAAACAAAAAGCCATAGCCAGGTCGAGCACAGAAGATGAATATAGATCAATGTCAGCTACTACAGCCGAAGTAACATGGATCAGACACCTGTTGACAAAAGAGAATCGATTTCTAAAAGTATTCTCTTGTGTGACAATCAAAGTGCTATCAACATGTCATTCAATCCTATCTACCACAGTCGTGCCAAACATATTGAAATTGATCAACATTTTGTAAGACAAAAGGTTGAAGAGAAGGAAATTGAACCAAAATACGTGCGGACTGCTGATAAAGTTGTTGACTTGTTTACAAAAGGACTTATCAAGGACAGATTTTGGATGTTCATGGTCCAAAACCATGTACAACTGGAGGGGGGGTGAAAAGATACTGTCATTTAGTATAAGGTCTGGAACTCAGAATCCAGACCCAATTCCTTTCATTTTAAACACATGCTCATTAATGTTTCATTAATGGCATGCTGTAATTTTATCATAACATGTAATGGGTATTTTCATACCCTAGCTATTGTATTTGTGTGTATTTAATCAGAGAAGCAAAAATGAATACCCTGATTAGGGATTTTTGCTGCAGCCACGTTCTCTCTCCCCATGTTGTGCTGTTGCTTGTAGATGAAGAAAGGAACCCATGATTTCTATCAAGGCGGGTCGACCCGTTTATTAAACAGGTTAGTTTAAGCCCAACCTGAACCCGCCTAAAAGGCGGGTTGGCGGGTCGGGTTGGGAGGTCGTGTCAGGTTTTGCCACCCCTAATCTCAATATTTGTCATATTTTATGACAAAATCTTTGCAGTTTGTAGTTCTACTTTTAAAGGCAGTGACATTTTTTATTGATAAAAATATAATTTACAATCAAGCTCCTTTACCACCGGAGAAAATTATTAACACTATCACAGTTCACTATACATGGAGTTCACAAAACTATACTAGTCATCAATAACTTCACTTTTCATATTCTTTATATATTTTATATTTTTCACTCCATTGTTCTCTAAAATGCCAAAATTACTTCTGTAATATCACATAAGGGCATTTTGTGAAGCACATTCTTGTACCATTTCTATATTGAGGGATCTAACATTTCTCCATCAACGCAAGATTTCATTTTCTTGTTATTCAATTGCAATGAACATCTAGTCAGTCTTTTCCCTCAAGACATGTTTTATTTAGAACACAAGATCTTGTTGGCTTACTATGCCTGACTCAACATTGAGTAGTAATTTTAGCTAGTGTGTAAATTGCCTACCCCATCAAGGTGCAAGATTGAATTGAAATATATTCATTTCAGTGATCATATTGGATAATAGAAAGACACATCATCATGTTCTCCAGCCTAGTTGCAATCATAAGTCATCAAGAAAATCAGCTTCAAAAAGATGGTGCAAGCACACAAACCACAAGATATAAAAATAAAGGCAACTACTACATGTACATGAAGAAATGGTGCTACCTTGTTATCAAAGGCAAATGTGGTGAGCTCTCCTTCCACCACTGCAAAACATTTAATTTGAGAGTTCTCCCTTCTCTGTAACCTTCCTGCACATCCAACTCCTTGCATCCATCGGACAATCACCCCATCATAACTGCTAGATAGAATAATATTCTGGCTGCCTTCAGAGGTGACTGCCAAACCAGTGACGCTCTTCATGTGCCCAGAAAATGATACTGGCATCTTTTCTAGGTCATTGGCTGAATATATACTAATAGTGCCACCAAGGGAAACAGTGACAAGATGATTATTCTGCCACAGGCAACCAACTAGCATTCCATCCAGTCCAGAATCAGATGAAGTAAGTGTCTTCTTCACCTTACCGTTTCCATTTTCATCAATCTCCCACACTTTTTCAGTTTTATCTGCAGACACTGTTAGCACCTGAAACAGCAGGATAAGCTTTCGCAGTAAGATATGAGAGTTGGCTACTAGAGAAATAAATATATAAAACAAAGAATGAATAGGTATCTTTCTGTTGACTCACACCAAAAGAAAAAATCATAATCAGCAAGTGCATTCTCTTTGAAGACCTAAAAATAAGAAAAAACAATGTATCAAATATTGCATTAACACTTTCCTTTAATCCACCTGTAAAATTGCAACAGGCAATTCAGTCAAAACCAAAAATCCAGCAGTAGCCGATGTGATTCGAAGCTAACAAGGAAAATGAAGGGCTTTTCACCATCTCTATTTCTCATAGTGACATAATCACTTCAACAGATTAAGTTTGCAAACTAAAGGCTATTAAGATACAGCATACAATGCAAACTACTTGTCTTAGATGTTCAAATGATATAACCCAAATATTGTTAAGATATATATATATACATATATATATACTTGTATATATATTATATACTTTAAAGTTAAGTCAACTGTGGTTGACTTAGACTAGTTGTTGGACTGCTGGTCCAACGACTAGAAATCTAGCCATTGGACTAGGTCCAACAGCTAGTCAAACTAATGTGGACTCCCTTTTTCTCTCCTTTAATCTATTTTCTTCCTCCGTTTCTCTATAAATATGGGTGCCTTTGTAAGGTAAGAGAGTGATGGGTAGTTTTAAGCTTCTTGTGTGTTTTTGAGTGTATTGTAATGATGATTAAAATGTATTTTTCTTTGTATTTTTAATGTTCTTTATTAATGAAGTTATTCATTCACATTCTATTGTGTTTTATTTTAGTTATTATGTTTTTATCCAAATGCATTGTGTTTTTATTCTTGGAGTTCATTATAGAGTGCATTGAGGTCCATGCCATTTTGTGACATGGTATCAGAGCAAGGCATCATGGTCTTGAAAAAGATTCGTATTAATGAATAGCATGGATTCAAGGATTTTGCATTCCGGTATGTATCTTTAGCTTTTCTATCTTCATATGTATGGTAGGTGTTTTGAAAGGGTTATATTAAAAATGAATGTCTTCTTTTGAAATTAGAATATGTAGAAATTGTTAGAAGTCAAGCACCTTCGACCAGATCTTCATCCACAGCAGAAGAGAAAGGGATTTGCAAGAAGGAGAGGCGGCAATGACTGACACGATTCTCAATGAGAGGTTGTGCCCTATATTCAATGTTATATATATGATACAAGTTGGATTGGGTCTGTCAACCCAGACCCGATAATACCAACCATGTAAATACAATACAAAAGAATCATTTTGGGTCTAGAACTAGACCTGTACACTACATTCTCAATACCCTCCTTCAAGTTGTGCATGGTTTTGCAACATGGACAACTTGTTCTTCAAGAACCAAAAACGCATATTGGTACGGCCCTTAGTGAACAAATCTGCCACTTGGTCAGCCGTAGGAACATAAGTAGGTGCAACTTCTCTATCTTCAATCTTTTGCCGAATGAAGTATTGATCAATCTCTATATGCTTTGTGCGACTATGGTGAATAGGATTAAAAGCAATTTGTATGACACCTTGATTATCGCGCAAGAGAGTGGTGGGTAGCATAGATTCTCCAACTTCAGTCAAAAGATGTCTCAGCCATGTGGCCTTTATTGTAGCAGCCACCATAGATCGATACTCAGCTTCAATACTAGATCGTGCAAATGCACGTTGTTTCTTGTTACTCTACGCCATCAAGTTCCCATCAAGAAAAGCACAATATCCAGAAACCGACTGCCTGTCATCTGGAACTCCAGCCCAATCTGCATTTGTGTATACATCCAGTCGATGTTGCTCCCCTTTAGTCTTGGATTGATGATAAACTAGACCATCTCCAAGAGTTCCTTTTAAATATCGAAGGATTCTCTTGACAACATTCATATGCTTTGTTCGTGGGTCATGCATGAATTGTGAAACTTGATTCACTGCATACACAATGTCTGGTCTAGTGAAGGTGAGATATTGGAACATACCCACAAGACTCCGATATTTCTTGGAATCTTCATATGCTTCCCCATCCCGGGATCCGAGTTTATGATTAAGGACACTAGGGGTGGATAGAGGTTTATAATCCTTCATGCTGCCTTATCCAACAAATCCAAAGTATATTTGTGTTGGGTTAGTGAAGTGTTTCATCCTGTCGATCCACCTCAACCCCTAAGAAATAACGCAAAACCCTCAAATCTTTCATCTTAAACTGTCGACTCAATAAGATCTTGGTAGCTTCTATGTGTTCATCGGAGTTCCCAGTAATAATAATATCATCCACATATATAAGAATTAAGGTGCGTACCTGACAATCTCAAAAAATAAAAAGCGAATGATCAAGATGAGATCGAACCCATGTCTCTGAACTTCAATAGAGAAACTATCAAACCATGAGCGGGAGGCCTGCTTTAGCCCATAGATGGCTCTTCGTAGCTTGCAAACATGCGTGTTGGGGCTATGTTTGGTATAACTAGAGGGTTGCTCCATATACACCTCTTCCTTGAGAGTGCCATGCAAAAAATACATTTTTGACATCAAGTTGACTTAGAGTCCATCCATACTGAACTGACAAGGACAGAACTAATCGAATAGTTTCCATCTTGATCACAGAACTAAATGTTTCGGCATAATCTTGCCCGTATTCTTGAGTGAACCCTTTCGCTACTAGCCTCACCTTATAGCGTTCAATGGATTCATCGAGTTTATACTTGATTTTATAGACCTATTTAGATCCTACAACATTCTTGTTCGATGGTCTAGGAACAATCTCCCAAGTCCCACACTCATGTAAAGCTTTCATTTCCTCATTCATGACCTCAACCCATTTGATTGACATAGATGCTTGTGAGAAACTGATAGGTTCATCATGCTTTTCAATCTGGGAGATGAACAGTTGTAAGTCTGTAGAGAAGTTGTCATAACTTACCCATCTTTCAATAGGATGGTGAATCCTCTCAAGCCTCCTGGGTTGCACAATAGGTCGTTGAACTTTGTCTTTGTTTCACTGCACATAGGTAATCCCTTAAAACTTTGTAACATCTGAAATGACAGGCATAGTAATATCTTGTGTGTTTGTCGACATTTCCTTTTCTGGGTGTACAACTGTACTATTTTGTTCTGCAGATAGTGTATGACATGAGGGTACGTCATGCATCACCATTTGATCAAGCACCTCAGCAACAAGCCATGGCTGATAACTTTTAGCATCCTTACAGTGTCCCTCTGTACTTCCTGAATCATCAGTATGAGTCTCGTCAAACACGACATTCCATGAAACTCTGATGCGACTGGTAGTGGAGTCATAGCAGTGATATCCTCTATATTGATCAACATATCCAACAAACCTACACCTGCATGCCTTTTTCTGAAACTTATCACGTTAAGAACTGTCAATATGAACATAGCATATGCAGCCAAACACTCGCAACTCATTATAGTCAGGATGAACCCCAAATAGTGTAAATAGCGTAAAATAAGGGGATTGATCTGCTAACAATTTCATTGGCAGTCGATTTATGACATAGACAGCTGAATGAAAAACTTTCATCCACAAGTTTAAAGGAATGTGAGTGTTATGCAACATACTCAGCGCACTCTCTACAATGTGCCAGTATTTTCTTTCAGCCGCACCATTTTGTTGTGGTGTGTGTGGACAAGATATTCGACGACCTATTCCATTATTTTAGAGAAATTCAGTAAATTCCTTTGATAAGTACTCTCATCCACCGTCACAATGAAAATATTGAATTTTAGTTGAAAATTGATTACAAACTAAAGCACAGAATGAGCAAAAAAGCTTGAAAACTTCAGATTTATATTTGATAAAATAAATACAGGTGTATCTAGAGTAACTATCAATGAAAGTAATGTAATAATGATTGCCCAATAAAGAAGACTGCGGGGCATGTCTCCAGACATCAGAATAGACAATTTCAAAAAGCACAAAATCTCTTTGATTTATTGAATGAAATGGAAGAACATGACTTTTACATAATTGACAACGGAAACAAAGAAGAAAATCAGCCTCGACATTCAAACTAGACTGCGGAACAAGTCCACTAGACACAAGCTTCTCAATAAATGAATGATTACAATGACTAAGACGACGATGCCAAATCTCTGGCTTATTACATTGAGATAGACTAAAACAAACTTTGAATGACACTGGACGAACTGGTTGTGAATTTATTGATGCATCATGAACTAGAAGAGACTCCTTGAAGACATACATGTTTCCCTGTCGTTCTCCTTCAACGAGTGTCTTCTTCGTGAGAAGATCCTTGACACATACAGAAAGAGTAAATTCGACAAAAGAATTAGTATCATCGACAAGTTTAGAAACAGAAACAATGTTTTTAACAATACTAGGAGAATGGTAAACATCAGATAAAGGTAATGAGGAATTGGAGAGTAGAAGGAAAATATTTCCAACATGAGAGATAGGATGAAGAACACCATCTCCGGTTTTAATAAATCTTACCAATATCACATGTCACATGTGCAGCAGCCCGGAGTTAATGTACCAAGTCTCCTACTCAGTTTGCTTGAAGCTCAATTTTGAAAGAGCGAAAATCAAAAGATTCTTCACATTTTTCTTTTCATCTCCTTTACGGTCGTCTCCTGCTTGTCCCCTAGTAGAAGGCCCAGCACCATTAAACTTGCCTTTGTTTTGCGGATTATGCCAGCAATTTGCTTTAATGTGCTCCATTTGATTACACTGAAAACATGTCGGGATGTTTATAGGGTTCCCTGGATACAAGTTAGGTGACATGTAGGGTATGGGAAAAAGCCCACGGCCTCCTTGATTACCTCTTCTATGTCCACGCCCGCCTCAAAAGCCCCCACGTCCTCGCCCTAATACTACTCATGTGACAAGTACCTCATGGTTGTTGGAATTCAGGGTCATCTTCTCGCCCCTAATGGTAACTTCATATTGTAGTAGCTTAGTCCGTAGATCTTCAAAACTGGACAATGAAGGGAGGCATAGAAGAGAGGTGACTAACATGTGGTAGTCAGAACCCAGACCATTCAGTGCCTGTTGAACCTTTTCTTTGTTAAGAATTACGCAACCCACCATGGCTAGTTGATATGTAATACTCTTGATTTTGTTCATGTATTATGTCACTGATAAACTCTATTTCTTCAAAAGCTGAAATTCTTTCTTTAAATGCAAAATCCTAGCTTATGAAATCTGTGAATAAGTCTGCGCCAATATTTGCCACAACTCTCTGGCTGAACATTCATCTAGGATGGCCACTAATATCTCATGGGAAAGCATAGAGGTAATGTAAGCCACAACTGCCTGATCTTTTCTTCTTCATGTTACAAATTTTGAATTATGAATCAATTTGTTGGAAACCTCCCCTTTATCATCTCGCTCTTCTTGCAGGACGAATTCTAGTGGTGCATGGATCGTTCCATCAAGATATCCAGAGAGATCCAGACTCTTAATAAAAGGAAAACTTTGTCGCTTCCAGGTCAAGTAGTTATATGAGTTGTCCAAGGAAACTGGAAGGGAGAATCCATGTGAAAGGACAACAAAAGAACACTCTGACCAGCAGTTTGATTTACCAGCAATGTAAATCTGTTTTTTTTTCTTTTTGCTACGAAAATAATATTGCAGGGAAACAAATAATCAGTAGAACACGACAAATTAATGATCTGAATTTTTTTTTTGTATGGACCGAAACTTTGATTTGGTTTTGGAGAATAAGATTTGACTTGAAAGACAAAAGAGAGATCTAAGTTTAAATGGAAACACAAATCTGATCTGATACGATCAGATTTGATTTAACGCTGTTGAAGGGAAGAATCAATATGCCATGGCCAGATCTAATTTAGTCTGGCTTGGAACGAAAACACTAGATCTGGAACGATCCGATCCAGCATCAAAGAGGAAAAAAAATAATCAAGATTTAAGAAAACAGATCTGGTTTGACGTGACCAGACTGTTTGACGTGAACAGATTCAGTTTTAAGAGATCGAAAACTTAGAGAGGAAGAAAGATGTTTAAAAATTTTAAGAAAGAGATTTTTAACCCAATATGATAAGATCAATTTTCAGGACAGAAAGAGAATAGAATCTGATCTGATAAGATCAGATCTTGGATCAAAGAAAGGAAGAAGAGAACTCGACCTAGTATTTACTTCTCAGCCTGCTCTGATACCATGTTAGAAGTCACGCACCTTCGACCAGATCTTCATCCACAGCAGAAGAGAAAGGGATTTGCAAGAAGGAGAGGCAGCAATGACTGGCACGATTCTCAATGAGAGGTTGTGCCCTATATTCAATGTAATATATATGATACAAGTTGGATCGGGTCTGTCAACCCAGACCCGATAACACCAACCATGTAAATACAATACAAAAGAATCATTTTGGGTCTAGAACCAGACCCGTACCCTACATTCTCAATAGAAATTATTGTCTTTTAATATATTTTTTAGATTATGGATATGTATATTGAAAAAATTATATTTTGCAAAAATATGTGGTTTCTTAAAATCTTATGTGTTTCATGTTTTGCAAAATATTAATTTTTTACATTTTTTTTTTGTGTCTCTTAATGTATGTATTTACATAGATTATCTTTGGGATTTTTAATATATAGTGATGTTTCTTTGGTGATTCTAACTATGTGACCATGCATGATTTTAATTATGTAGCCTTTGTGATTATTATTGGATGGCATAAGCATGATTTGTCATCATGAACTCGAATGCATATTTTAATTTCTCTATTATGCATTATATTTTTTAGTGGGTTCTTGTGTATGCTTCTTGAGCATTTTATGAATAAAACTTATATTTTTTAAAAGACTCTTGTATGATTGTTGCTTAGCCCTTAGTAGTTTTATGTGCTTTTTGGTAGCTTAGTGACTTGAGTGTTTGTGCACTTTTGTAACCCTTAGTGGTTTCTTCCTTGTGCATTGATACTTCATTGCATGTTTCTTAAAGATTTTATATTTGTTACATTGTGATAAAATTCTTTGTATGATATATATGAGTTCATGGTTGTTGATAGTTATATAGCTCTTTGTGAATCTCTATATGTTTGTCATCAATTGTCTAATAGTAGACTAATGATTTAGATCTAGCTTCTTAGAAGCTTTTCTTTAATAAAATCATATACTTTTGTCTTTTTATTGAGATTTATTGGATCTTTTGTATATGATGTGCCTTAGTGCACTTGTTTCTTGATTGGTGGATTCATGATTCCATTATCTTTTGAAAGATACTCTAACATCATAATTTCATCACATCTATGTAGATTATTTATATTGGGCATGATTCTTGTCCATTATTTGCTTGTCAAAGTTTGTAAAATTTGTCATGAGACATCTTGTGTTGGAAGTGATTGCATCAATTGACATATTGTTGTGCATATGATTGAACTATATTCATTCTAAGTCTTCATCTACCTTTATTGGATTTGATTTAAAACTTTGTTTTTTCAAATCGGTACTTTTATATATGAACTCACTTATTTGAAAATCAATTTCCGTGAGTATTTTTTGCCTTCTTTTGGCATTGTTTTTTGTCCATCATAGATTTTTCTAGGATGCGCCATTTATTTTTGGCCTTGTTGTTGGGTCAGAGTTAGCCGTTGAGGTGAGTTATGTGTGCACCTCATGTCATCTTACTAGTCTAGATTCCCAAAGGTTATGAGTGATGTGTTGTCACTTGTCTTGGGTTTGATTGGTATCTACATCCATGTTGCTTTTGTTGAACAAGAGATGCTTGTTGGGGTGAGTTGTGTGCACCTTGGTTTTCTTATCAGTATAGATTGTCGCCTTATAGTTTGGCTCTAATTGACGGTTGTTTGATCTCTAGTTCTATGAGTGTGTTATATCACTCATTTGTTTATTTGGACAATGTTATTATGAATACTTATAATTATGTTTATCTGTGATGGTTATCTATTTTGAAAATATGGTGTTTGAAAGATTGTTAAAATTGATACATTTATCCTTCTTGATGACATTAGTTTGTTTTTATTACAAGCTCTCTTACTTCATGTCTTCTCCTATTATGTCTCTTATTTAAAAGATATTTTTGTGGTGAGTTATATGCACCCATTGGTTATTCACATTTTGTGTGTTTGTATTATACTCTTATTCTAGTAGCTGATGCACTTGAATATTGAGGTTTGTCTCTTATTTAAGTGTCATTTTACGTAGACAAGAAAGATTTGTTTGCAATGAGTTAGGTGCACCCATTGGTTATTCATACTTTTTGTGTGTTTGTATTATGCTCTTTTTCTAGTAGCTGAAACATTGAGGTTTGTCTCTTATTTAAGTGTTATTTTATATAGATGAGATGTTCACACTTTTTGTGTGTTTGTTAAGCTCATAAGTGGCATTGTCATTGATCTCTTGTTCTAGCAGCTATTACACTTGAATTTTGAGGTTTGAAGGTCAAGCGAGGTAAATTGCTTATGGTGGTCGAACTATTGTGAAGGTTTGCAAAATATCATTTCTTGATATTTGTGGGATTTTCAAATCTCTCCACAAAATTTCTAAAAAAAAATCACTCATTTACCCTTGTCTGGGAAATGGTTATTGAAAATTCTTCATGCATTTTGCATTGAATATGTTTTAATTGCATGCTTAAAGATATTTTAAATGTGTTCCATGATTAGTTATCTTGGGTGATTTACATCATGATATGCCTTGGTTGCATAGGATGCAATATTTTGAGTGTATTTATAGATATTGTTTCTATTGTTGAGATTTAAATTGTTATTAATATTTGTCATTATTACAAAATATCTCTTGTTATGATTTGTACGTGGGATTTTGAACTTCCCCATTATTTCTGTTGTACATTTAATATGGCTACTTGTTTTGAAAAACCCTGCTTTATGAATATTTTTTGTGTGGGTTAAACTCTTTTGTGAGTTATTTATTCATGGTATTGATGTGGTTTGAAAATTCATATTTCATGCATTAATGTGCTTTTCGAGATAGATGTGTGTATTGACTTTCAATAATGCATGTTTTCATGAATGTTTAAAGTGATGAATGATTTATACGTTTATCTTTGAGATATTTTATGCATGCATCTCTTCTTTTGATAATATGCAATTGTGTTCTCTTATAAATCAAGAACTATGATTTCGTAAAATTATCTATTGAGGTGAGACTCTCAATGAATATTGTGTATAAAAATTTAATGACTTTCAAAATTGATGTTGAAAAATTTTCTTACTATTAAAAGATTTTGAAAATTATTAAAATGTCTTATTAAATATGTATTGTATTTTTGGCGTGTTTGGTCATTTATATATATATATATATATATATATATAGAGAGAGAGAGAGAGAGAGACAGAGAGAGAGACAGAGAGATGGGTGTGTACGAAATGAAATATGCGAATGAAATGTGCTAAATGGGTTTTTCTGCTCTTTTGGTGTGGGTTTTTTTTTTGCAGTTCTGACCCCATAAATGTGTTGGGCATGGTCAATTTACGAGGAATCCACACTTGGATCATGTGTTTTCGATGAAAAAAATGATATTTGGAGCCTAAAAATTAACAAAGATTTTGGAATGGTGATTTTTTAAACGTTATAAAAACCCGCTCATTTGTCAGAATCGAACACTTAAAGAGTTGAACCCTATAAAATCAAGTACATAGATCACATTTGTACGATTAGAATTTAAAAATAAAACAAAAAAACCCTGAAAAACTCATTTAGCATGTTTCATCTAGCATATTTTATTTAGCACGTACCCATTACTCTCTCTCTCTCTCTCTCTCTCTCTCTCTCTCTATATATATATATATATATATATATATATATATAGTTATTTTTAGTTGGATTGCTCCTTTTGCACTCTTTAAAATATTGGCATTATTGATGATTCTAGAGACCTTTCGAGCATATCAAGGAAGATCTAGAAGCTCCTTCAAGAATTTGTATTATAGAAGAACATGTCGATATCTTGTGTAATGGGATTCCTTTTGTAATTGCAAACTTATAGTGAGTCAATGTAAGTTTGAGCGGGGGCGTTAACATATATCATGGTTGCCAGTCGAGGAAGCAGGAGCAGGAAGCGTGGCACTTTCAAAATTTTAGGAAGCGAGAAACGTGAGACTACTTAAAAGCGAATCAAGAATCATCTTGAAAGCGACCTAGGAAGCCAACCGGAAGCGACCTACGAAGCGAGGGGGAAGCGAAAAAATAAAAATGAAAAAAGGGAGGAAGCGCAGGAGAAGCGCGGGATAAGCAACGGGAAAGCACGCTTCTCAAAAAAAATGGCGCTTCCCAACGCGTTTCGGAAGCACAATATTTCGTGCTTCCACTAGGCTAGGTGCTTTCGGTAACTCTGATATATATACTTTAAAGTTAAGTCAACTTTGGTTGACTTGGACTAGTTGTTTGACTTATGGTCCAATGGTTAGTGTGGTCTCCCTTTTTCTCTCCTTTAATCTCTCTCTTCTTCCTTCTTTTCTCTATAAATATGGGTGGGTGGGTGCCTTTGTAAGGTGAGGGAGTGATGAGTAGTTTTAGGCAGAGTTACTGGAAGCACCTAGCCTAGTGGGGAAGCATGTTTCGGAAGCGTAAAACGTCGCGCTTCCAAAACGCACTGAGAAGCGCCAATTTTTTTGAAAAGCGCATTTCCCATTTATGGGAAGCGCGTTTCTCTTTTATGGGAAACATGCTTCCCATTTATAGGAAACACACTTCCCATTTATGGGAAGCACGCTTCTCCTTCGCTTTCCCTGCATTTCCTCCCTTTCTTTGTATTTTTATTTTTATTTTATTTTTCGCTTCCCCCTCGCTTCCTAGGTCGCTTCCAGATTCGCTTCTGGTTCGCTTTCGAGACGATTCTTGATTCGCTTTTAAGTCGTCCCATGCTTCCCGCTTCCTAAAATTTTGAAAGTGCCACGCTTCCCGCTTCCACTTCACATATCGTTTCCCGCTTCCTCGACTAGCAACCATGGTTTTAGGCTTCTTGTGTGTTTTTTAGTGTATTGTAATGAGGATTAAAATGTATTTTTTTTGTATTTTTAGTGTTCTTTATTAATGAAGTTATTTACTCACATTCTATTGTGTTTCATTTTAGTTCTTATGTTTTTGTTCAAATGCATTATGTTTTGACCCTCGGAGTCCATTATGGAGGGTATTGGGATCCGTGCCATTTTGTCACAAATATAACCTCAACCAGGTTTATCCAACTGCACAGAAAATATGAAAGAATTTTCTATCAATACCAAAGAAAAGCAGACTAAAGCACACAATGAAACTTTGGATTAACACTTCCACTCACACCTGCAATACAGACAAGTACAGCCCCATCAGAACCAGTATGGTGCTGGAGACCATTAGAATATAGGTAAACCAGATTGTATAAAACTTTCATTCAACAGATAAATGAATGTGCTTCTTCGATCAACCAAAAAACAAAAAAGTAGAAGAAAAACTCTCCATTAGTCAGGCATTTGATTATATAACATTTAAATTTAATTGTGTTCCAATTAAAATGTTCATATTATCAATCTAAGAATCTGAAAAAGGAAAAAGTAGATATCATTCAATGTAGATATTTGCATCCTAAGTCCACCACTGGAAGTATAATTATTAATCAATAATGAAAATAGCATAGGAATATCATAAATACCGCTTTACTGTCAGGACTCCAACTAACAGCATAGATGCTACCATTGTGACCTTCAGCAGATAGCTCCCCAATCTTTTCTCCTGTCCTCCCATCATATAGTATACCTTTCTTATCTGAACTTACACTGATAAACTTGCTTCCATCAGGAGAAAACCTTACGCAATTGACAAAGTTGGAATGTTCCCTGCACTTCAAACAATAATTTTTCCTTTAGATACTACCTCTGTTCGGTAAGACACAATCAAGAACATCTTCCTCAGCACATTATATTTTATTATGGCCACAAGCCTACATTGCTACAATGCCATGAATGAGTTTTTTATCATTGACATAAAATTAAAATAATGACTACATTTCTCCTACAAGAAATTTTGAAAAAAAAAAAGAAAAAATACCAAGCACTCGATGTTAATTAATATGAACCCTAGAACATTTTTCCAGAAGTTTTGCATTGGACTCTGCAAATCAAGGACACGACTGTTGCTCCAAAATAAAGAGTATGCTTCAACAATTAATGGGGAAAGGCATCTTGTAAACAATGTAGCCAAATCACACCAATGCACAATATTTGATGGGCCAAACAAGCAATGCAAGGAAACTTGAATAAATGTTATGTTTCTGCGTTCTATCTTGAACCAAGAGGCTACCATGAATTAAAATCTTAGAAGGATGAAGACATCTAACACTCAATCCAATTGCATCGATCAGAAGATGGCAGGTTTAGTGGATACTTAAGGGAAGTTTTCCACTTTTTCACTTTTTCTGTTTTGGTTAGCTTAACTGGAGTGCAGACCAGTGAATTAATGAGGTAACAAAAATAAAGGGTTCATATACATCATGATGACCAGTTTAGAGGTTTATCCCAGGGTTACCGGAAGTACCATAGGACATGGGGAAGCATGCTTCTCCGAAGCGTATTTCGGAGGCGCGAAACGTGGCGCTTCCAAAATGTATCTTTTTTTCCTTTTTTTGTTTTTTCCTTTTTTCGCTTCCCCCTCACTTCCCGCTTCCGCTACCCGAATCGCTTCCCGAACTGGCAACTCTGGTTTATCCTTTGAAGTACAATATGTTATA
The DNA here is from genome assembly GCF_984573655.1 of Nuphar pumila. NCBI lineage: Eukaryota > Viridiplantae > Streptophyta > Magnoliopsida > Nymphaeales > Nymphaeaceae > Nuphar > Nuphar pumila. The sequence goes on from NC_143256.1 coordinate 16,188,913, forward strand.
AGGAAGCATTACATGAGAGTCAAAATTGATTGGCTAGTGAAGTCCTTTTTTGTATTCAAGACCCAATAGGTCAAAAGATATAGTTATGAAGGGCATTTTTGTAAACTGACTTAAATTACCTTTATAAGGGTCAATATGAGAGGGATAGGGCACGATTCCAGCCCCTATTCTCTTTCTCCCTTGTCTTTTCTCACTTCCTCTCTTTTCCTATATCTTCTTCTTCCTCCTCACTCACTCATTTCTCTCACCTTGTTTCACAGTTCGCACACACCACATATTCTTTCACACATCAAAGGAACATAATCATGTTACCATCAATCTGAAGATGGTATCAGACCAGATGAAGATATGAAGGGAAATTTTGAAGCATACATCAACCACAAAATGACAAGGGGATTCATGACCTGCCACATGGGAGCTCCAATCAATTTTGGTTGCATTCATGCAGATAATATTTCAGAAGATTTTGGTTAGGGAGCTCCAAAATCCAAAATTCAGTTTTTAAACATTATAACAAAAAGTATTCTTAGGTATTTCCAAAAAATCTATGTAGTATAAACCTCCTTCTTTACAGCCTTCTCCAATCAGCTTCCCTGAGAGACGATCCCGCACTCATAAACCAATAGAAGAGAAAGAAACATTATACCAAAGGTCACATAATTAAGAGACAAATAAAAGATTTAGGCTTAACTTGGGAATATATCTAATTTTTTGAATAAAAAATCTCTTTAAAATATTTTCAAAATTTCTTATTCCCTTTATCTCAAGAGATATTCTATCAACAATAAAAAACATTTGACTCGCTTGAGTTATGACATCCAGATAAAATATTACAATTTAGTGTCATATGAAATGAGGCACATGAGCCAAGAAGCCAAAGAGACTTACTGGGATCAAAGATGCCAACAGAAGAGACCGTAGCTTCGGTTGGTGAAGCTCCTTTGAATAGAGGTTGAAGAGCTTCTACAATTTGAGTCAAGGACATGCTCTCAATAGTTGATTCTTGTGTAGCTTTGAATTCACTTGACTCTTGAGCAACGGAGGCTACCTTCTTCTCATAGGGTATCTTTAGTTTAGGACAATATATCTTGACATACCCCGGTTCACGACAATAATAGCAAATAATTTATTTTTTTTTCAAACTCATTGTCTTGCTTTCCATAGCTATCATTGTTTGGTCTCTTATAATGTGATAGTTATAATGTAGTAGTTGGTAAGCATGGACATGGTTTCTCAACCTAGACACGGCTATGACCGAATTATCATCATCTTTAAATGTCTTTTTTTTAGTCTATTTTCTTTCATACTTAGCTCTTCAATAGAGAGAACTTCTCCTTTATGAAGAAAAGCCGATTTAGTAGACTCAAACTCCGGTCTTAGACCATTGATGAATTGATAGAAATGTTTCACATCAATTTGTCTTTGACGGAGTTCTATGTCTTTGGGATAATGTCATTGTGACTCAAGAAGAGCAAACTCATTCCAAAGGTCGAACAACTTACTAAAATATTCTCTAATACATTTTTCTCCTTGAATCATAGTGTGTACCTTGTCTTACAAGTTGCAAATGTGGGTAATATCTTTAAGACTATGTCACAGGGACTCTTCAACTAGGTGCTGCACTCACATCGCACCCGCACCCGATGCGATCAACCTGACCCTGGGTGCAGTCAATGCACCCAGGGTCATTTATGTCCAACTTTTTGCCGCATCCCCGCACCCAAGTTTTTTTAAAGTGTCGCACCCCTGCCCCTGCACCTGCACCCATGTGACATAGATTTAAGAGAATACATTTTCTTAAGATAGTCTCATGCAAATATTTATTTGCATGTTCAAATTTAGCTAGACTCAAGCACTTCTTGATATCAAGACTACTAATGACCCAAGACATAATCTTGGCATGCCCCATTCTCCATTCTTTCCATTTTTTCTCATATGTGGCCATAGCCATAAAGATTCAAATAGAGATACATGTTTAAATTACTTTGAATAGAAAGCTAATCTAGTTTGATCTAATTTCAAATCTAACAAATATGTTAATCAAATCCTCAAACTGTATGAATCCATATGTATATATGAAACTTAAACCTTTATGAATGTGCAATTAGATTTTCTAGAGAAGCGTCATTTGTTAGTAGACTTTTCCCTTATCGGTTAACTTACTCTTTTATCATTTATATATCCATAACCTATGTTAACTGTTAAGAAAAAGAAAGTTTGCCAAGCCCCTCATGTTCTTGTCATATTTTCTGCTTTTTGCCATTTTTATAACCTTCCAGCCTTAAACACAGAGGGAGAGAGACCTAAATTAGTAAGTGTTCCTGATGTGCTCAGACTAGATTCATAACTATGTCGCTCTCATGAAGGGGGCTTGGCAGTTATAATGTATTTTGAAGCAATATTATCAAGATATGAACTGTGATCTGGAAACCAGCAGGGCCCATCCTCTAGGACAGAAAAGCTCTCTAGTTATGGCTTGAAAAATCTGTTTAGATTTTTGGTAGAAAAAGTGGTAGTCCTGTCCCTACAAGAACAAAGATCAATTATATTAAAACTTTTACCTAGACGGTGCAGTTAATTTAAACCTGTGTTGGCCATTTTAGGAATAATAGTTTAAATGTTATCTTCAATACCCTGATATATTCCCCTTGGATGTTATTAGTTAATTCTCTTACTAGTTTTAAACAGACTACACATCAGATAAAGGGCAGGTATACATCTCCCTCACTAGAGCACATAATTCCTTACAATTTGGAGAAAATATTATTTACATCATGTGCATTGCTTTTGGAAAATGTCATTCAAGCATGAAGATACTAGGAACACTTATTTATACCATGATTTTATATTCCATTGCAAGTTAAACGTTATAGTAATGTTTCAAGCCAGAGTGCACTCCTAAAGTTTGAGAATGGTCATTATTTACTTAAAAGCTAACACATCATATACTGAATAGCTATTAGAATTTCATTTGCTTCGACAGGCTAACATGTCACGCTTCAGTTCCTGCATTGGATCCTCATACCTTTACCAAAAAAGAAAGACAATGTACCAAAGGATTCTTCATACAAAACAATTATGTTAAAACAGCTGAACCTTTAGCAAATTTGCACTATCCTTGACCTAATATAGTATAAATCAATCTCTTAAAACCATAAACAAGACTAACCTTTGTGACAGTTTGAACCTAAATGGTGGTCCCTCATAGAAATTCACCAAGTAATCTTCTCCACATGTAACAATACGAAAAGGTCTTGTAGGCTTGAATGCACAACTTAAGACACGTCTTGAATGACCGTCAAACTCACCAACAGTTGATCCTGAATCCCACCTACAAACAAAAACAAAAAATACAACAAAGAGAAGGAGATCACCATGACAAAGATGGATTAAACTATAAATTGTGCAAAGCACAAAATACAACCGAAACAAATTTAAATGTAAAATATCAAGGCAATCTCAATCAAACTTCACATATGGTAAATAATGCTAGAAAAAAAAAAAGATATTATCTCTATCATAAACAGAATGTCAATGATAGAAAGACAAAAAAATCACCCTTTCCTTACTCTTTGAGGTATCAAAAGAAAATGGAATTAGCAACATTATGCATGCTTGCTTTGTCATTTTTTAATTGTGTGCAAATGATTCAATTATAAATAATAAAAAAACTACATATTCTTGGTTAAGTAAATGTCATATTTACCTTTAGCACAGACCAAGATCCCAAAAAGGAGTAGCTGTTGCAACGAAATAGAACAAGTGTTGATGGTATGCCTGATAACTCTCCTGACTCTGGCAGGCTAGTGAAATGTAATCAACGTTAATAAACTTTTAGGTGGTGAAGCACCTTTGTGAGTTTTAAGAGGATGAGGTGTTTTCCAAATTATAGACCTGGTTCATGGTTCTATCGGTGAATGTTGCTAGAATTAGATCACATGGTGACATGTAATGTGACCAACACACTATGTTGTCGAAAGCGCTAGGCGGGGCTAGTTGGAGGACCTTCGAAAAGGCCTAGGCGGCCGACTAGGCAGGGCCTAGGCGGGCAAAAAAAATTAAGAACAAACAATTCTGTAGATTCCGCCTTTATATGTATTTTTGCACAGATCACGTCACTGAATTCAAATTTGCCTCATCCTTGCAAAATGCCCAATTCCATGTCGGATCCCCAGAGTTTCTAATTTTCCTTTTTGTTGAAGATTCTCTGCTAGGGTTGGAACAAGAGCCACTTGTACTTGCATTTAGAGGAGCCAATCCACAATCATCTGAAGAACTTGGGTTTGCATCTTCCATTGTTCTAATTAAACATTTCAAAACAAACAATTATTAATCAATAAAGTAGATAAACAAAACATACACAATATATATATATAAAACAATATATAAACAATAGGCACGCCTTTGACAACATAGGGCAACACATAGATCAACTCAGGTTAGTCAGGACTATTATCCTTGTGTTTGATTAATTCATTGTCTTAGAGTTGGGCCTGTTTTTAAGCCATGCACAGGTATCAAACACATCAAATCCGCAGAAATAAGGAAGAAGCAGAAGAAAGAAAATAATTAAGATGGAATGGAGGAGCGAAGTCATGATCCCTTCTCTCTTTCTCAATGATGAGGGTAACACAATACTAATCGTCATTAGGGTTCTTTACAAACAAGTCATGCATTTGATGTGATATTACAAAGATACCACACTAGGCATCTCATTTAATCTCCATAGTTTTCTATTGTTACCAGTAAGCAATCGGTTTAACGTGAAATACCTATATGCCCCTTTACCATTGAACCAATTACTTCTTAACATGCTCCCCCAAGATACACATAGCATAGTATGTACAACTTGATCTTTAAATAATGGTGCCTTGCCCTTGACAATCCTTTAGTGAAATTATGATTTGATAAATTTAGCTTCTACCAAAGTTGTCAATCAAGGAAGTGGAAAGTGGAAAGCCAGAAAGCGAGACACTTCTAAAATTTTAGGAAGCGGGAAGCGTGAAACGACTTAGAAGTGAACTGAGAATCGTCTCGGAAGCAACCTAAGAAGCGAACCAAAAGCGACCTAAGAATCGAACTGGAAGCAAACCAGGATTCAAAGGGAAAACTAAGAGGGAAGTGACCTATGTCACATAGGTTCGGATGCGGATGCAGTGATGCAACACTTTAAAAAATTTGTGTGTGGGGAGGGTGTGTGTGTATATATATATATATATATAATTTTTAACAGTTTTAAGTTAACACTAATGAAATAAAACAATTATCATATCATCAATTTATCATGCATAAATTCATGAAATAAATCAAATTAACAATTTACAATTGTTATTCCTCATTAATAAAAAATAACTACACTGGTGCAGAGGTGCGTATATATATATATATACATGTATGTGTGTGTATTTATGTAATTATATATATATATAATACACATAAACTGGACTTGGTTAGGGTTAATTGAATCTACTTTTAGACAAAAATGGACCTCAATGTGGTTGACTTCACCTGACACAAAGAAAACCATGTCCGAGTGTCGCACCAAGATGGTGCTTCTTATGGGCTTACAAGAGCATAATATTCAAATCACAAGACCAACCCACACAAGCGCCGAGAACACAAAAAAATATAGGGAATTGTATTGCAAAATGCTTAAGAAAGCATTAGATTACATGGAAGGGGATCAAACCTATTTATACACACAAGAGAGCCATAGAGCCATTGGGACTCTCCCCAACGGCTAGAATTAGAGTCATTGTGGAGGTCCCAACGACTCTATGTAGCTTTGTCTTTTATGCCCTCCATTACAAACTAATTTCCTAGTTTGTACATAAAATAAATAAAGATTATTATGCTCCTAATGGGCACAACCTATTGCATGTCTAGTGAAAAGTCAAAAATACCCCTAGTGGGTATTTATCTATTACAATGAATAATATATATATATAATATTATATATATATGATATATGTATATCATATATATGTACAACTAGATATGCATATATGCATATCTTAACAACCCCCCTCAAACTCACAGTGCTGCAATCGAGAGTTTGCTAAGGAGAAAATGGAATCTTGGTGACAGAAGTGCTTTGGAGAAGAAATCCACCAATTGATACTCATATGGTACATATGGAAAAGTAATGTTCTTCAAAAATTCTTCTCACATAATGGCAATCCATTTTGATGTGTTGGTCTTCTCATGAAAGTTGTGATTGCAGGCGATGTAAGCTGCACTTTTGTTGTCACAACATAGTCTTGAGGGTTCTGCTATATGAATGACCAAATTTTCTAGTAATCGCTTCACAACCAACTCGGAGATTGTCGTTTTCATAGCTTGGTACTCTACTTCTATAGAGGACAAAGACACCTTTTGTTGTTTCTTGCATTTTCATGAAATCAACAAATCCCCTAAAAAAACACAAAAACCTATAATTGAGCGATAATGATTCACAGATTCCCCCAATCAGATTCAGAATGTGCAATAACTTCTAACGAGGAGGAAGATAATAAAAATAAACACAACTAATAGTATTTATGATATATCTAATAATCCTTATTACAACACTCATATGTATTGTAGTAGAATCATGCTAAAATTGAGTGAATAGCATCTGCAATATCAAGACGAGTAATAAAAAGATAAGATAAAGTTTTAATCATCTGTCTGTAGGGAGTTGGATCCTTCAAGGTTCTCCATCATCCTTCATCTTTGCATTGATAACCTCTGGAGTGTCAACTCATTTTTTATTTAAAAGTCTTGACCGTTCTATGATCTCGGTTGCATACTTAGTCTATGACAACAAATACCCACAAGGTGAGTAAGCTATTTTTATTCCAAAAAAGTATCCTAAAAAGCCAAGATCTATCATGTCAAAGTTAGCTTTGAGCACATCTTTGATATGACTAACTTTCTGCTTATCACCTCCTGTGATAATCATGCCATCAACATAAAGAAGTAGTATCACTATACGTGCATTAGAAGACTTAACAAACAATGCATTGTCAGTAATAACAAGATTTAAAATCAAGTTGTGTTATCACTGTAACGACCCCAACTCATACCCCCGAAAAGTGCGGATTTTTTTTTAAATCAATTGCGAAAAGTTTCCCAGAAACTCGGGGCCTTTACAGTTCCATTTCACATCCACAAAACCACAACGGATCTTACACCCCATCTTTCAAACAAAACCCAAACCAGAGTTACCGGAAGCGCCTAGGGTAATGGAGAAGCGTGCTTCCCCAATATGCGCTTTGGAAGCATGAAACGTCGTGCTTTTGAAACGCGTGGGGCCTCTTTTTTGAGAAGCGTGCTTCTCTTTTATGGGAAGCACGCTTCCCCCCTCGCTTCCCCATTTTTTCATTTTTTCACTTCCCCCTCGCTTCCGGTTCGCTTCCGAGACGGTTCATAATTTTCTTCTAAGTGGTCCCACGCTTCCCCGCTTCTTACATTTTTTAAAGTGCCTCGCTTCCCGCTCCCGCTTCCCGTATCGCTTCTCACTCCCGCTTCCTCAATTGGCAACTCTGACCCAAACTTAATCAACTTTATTACAACAACAACAACAACTACGCTTTCATCCCAAAACAATTGGGGTCAGCGATATGAACCAAAAAAGAAATTCATTTTGGGTCTTCCACATGAATCCTTTTCCTCCAATCATTTCTATCCAATGCCATGTCCTCGGTGAGGTTCAAAGCAATCATATCCTTTCCTATCATCTCCATCCAAGTCTTCCTAGGCCTACCCCGACCTCTTTTAACTAATATATTTTCCCATTTCTCCAACCTTCTAACTGGAGCATCATTAGGCCTTCGCCGAATATGTCCAAACCACCGTAAACGATTCTCTCGCATCTTATTTTCAATGGGTGCAACACCTACCTTCTTACGTATCTCCTCGTTCCGAATCTTATCTTTTATTGTATTTCCACACATCCATCTAAGCATCCGCATCTCATTTGGAGTCAAGTCGTACCGGGATCAATACATGTAGATACGGCTGCACCGGAGATAAGCAGATGATTCTTGAACATTGATTGTACCATTGTAGTGCTTCCATGAGTTGTGCCAAAGACAATGAGCCCACACTTTTGGAGTTGTCATCTACATCATTTCTTTCCAAAGATGGCCCCACAAAAGCCACCTTCTTTTCATCTTTTCGATCATCTCTCATCTGACTCATAGCAATGATAGCATATTAGTTTGTCACTCTTCTTGTGTTCATATTCACTTCTTCCATGATCATTTAGACTCCTCCCATAATCATTGGAGTTTCTCTCATTCTCATTAGTTTTTCCAAAGTGAGGAGGCTTATAAGCCACTGTGTGGTTTTCGGGCCTTGACATAACAAGCACGAATTATTCATCTTTAGTAGAGGATTTTTTTAACCTATTTTCCTCCATAGTTAATTCTTAGTGTTTCTACTATGATAGGTACTCCTATACGAAGAATGACCGATTTGGTCCCTTCAAATTCGAATCTAAGTCCATTAACAAATTGATAGAAATGTTTTGTTTTAATTTGTTTTTCAGAGAGTTCTACATCTTGATGACAATGTCACTTAGGTTCTAAAGGAGTCAATTCATACCAAAGAAGAGATAGAGCATTATAGTATTCCCTAATGCTCATTTTTCCTTGGGTCATGGTTCTAACCTTGTTTTGCACATTGCATATATGTGCTATGTCATTTAGACTATAATTTAAGATATTTTCATGCATCACTTGCAAAATCAAATTTTGCCAAACTTGAGCATTTTTTTATGTCAACAGTATTAATGAGCCATCCAATGAATTTGGAATGGCCCATCCTCCAATATTTCCATCTTTTCTCATATTCCCCAATGGCTTTAGACATCTCTTCTCCTTGGAGAGCTACTTCCTTGCCATCTTCAAGTTTGGTAAGGATAAGCTTTGGTTCTCTTTCGGTGAATTCGACCAAGCCCCATAGACCCTTTTTCCATATTTTATGTTTAACTATGGATGCCCACATCACATAGTTTGTATCGTTGAGTCTTACAGGAACCAGAGACGACCACTTCTCTTTCATCTTCCATTTTTACAAATAAGGGTGTAGAGATAGAGAGAGAGAAAAGAGAGAAGAAGAGGATATAGGATAGAAGTAGAATACACTTTGAACACCACGAGATCACGAACATAAGATCCATGCTCTCACGTCCACACGAACAAAGTCTTTAACCGATGGCTATGATACCATGTAATGAAACAAGAACAAGATGGTGCCTCTTATGGGATTACAAGAACACAATATTTAAATCACAATACCACTTATAGGTCAACACTCAATCACATCAAGAAATTTTTCCAACGGATTCTAATACTAATTTGGAACAAAACCCATCTCATGGAGTAACCTACACAAGGGCCAAGAGAGCACAAAAATATAGGGAATTGTATTACAAAATGCTTGAGAAAGCATTGGATTACATGGAAGGGGATCTCCCCTATTTATAGGCACAAGAGAGCCATAGAGCCATTGGGACTCTCCCCAATGGATAGAAATAGAGCCGTTGGGGAGGTCCCAATAACTCTATGTAGCTTTGTATATTATGCTCTCCACTGCAAACTAATTTCCTAGTCTGTACATAAAATAAATAAAGACTATTATGCTCATAATGAGCACAACCTAATTACATGTCCATTGAAAAGACAAAAATACCCCTAGTGGATATTTATCTATTACAATGAATAAAATGAATATATATAATATATATATTATATATGTATATACATCCATACATATATGATATATGTATATCGTATATATGTACAACTAGATATGCATACATGCATATCTTGACAGAAATGAATAGGAATCGAAAGCGATGCGAAAATGTAATTATTTTTTTTAAAATTTACAAAAATATAAGATTTATGTTATTATTGACAAAATAAAACATGAGTGTATAATATTAAAGTTGATCTATTAATTTCAAAACTGAATTATATATGCAAGCAGCTTGGCTGTTAATATGCCCGGATCATGAATTCATGATCAACAAGTAAAAAACTACATAGACAAATATAAGCTAAGGTCTGCAATGGAACAAAAGATATTCAACAAATGAGCCAAGTCAAACTGAACAAGAACCCAAGCTTAAGCTGCTTAACAGCCTACTAAAACCACTATTCAACATAAATTTGAAGCCAGAACTTTCTTACAATATTCATCCACATAAAGTATAAACAATGCTCACTACTTGAAAACAAAATTATTTTTGTATGCAATAACCAACCTTTATTCTCAATAGAGACAAACTCACATGGAAGCTCATTCTGTGTGTGCATAATGCATACATCTCCGCATGTAACAAGAGAGAGAGAGTGTGTGTGTGTGTGAAAGACAAAGAGAGCGAGAGAGAGTGAGAGACAAAGAGAGAGATGGAGAGAGAGGGAGAGAATGAGAGACAGAGAAAGGGAGAGATGAAGAGAGAGGGGGGAGAGAGTGAGAGACAAAGAGAGCCAGAGACAGAGAGAGGGGGAGAGAGTGAGACAGAGAGAAAACTGGTCCAATTGTTAAAAAATAAAGAAAACTCATTTCCCGATATTGGGCTCTTCCCCAAGCGTTTCAAGGAAGAGCAGTTTCCCACTCCTACCAGCACTTCCAGTAATCCTGGCTTCTACTCACTGACAAAGTGATAATCAACTTGAAAGTGCTTTGACTTATCACCGATACAGGACTTGATGCTAGTGCTACAGCACTTTTTATCACATTATGCAATGCAACGACATATTTTCATTCCTAATATATTCATTACACCATGACTCTTACCATTTCATAAACCATTCTCAGACTTGGCTCTATATTCAGCTTCAATACTTTATCTAGCAATTCTTTGTCTTCATGAGACTACACTTTTACACAAAAATCTACAATTTTTGGAAAGATGCGCACAAATGCATAATAACCTGAAACAAATTTCTTAGTGTCAAGATCTCCTACCCAAACTACATTACCCACAACTAATTAAATTACACTTGTTTGTGGGTCATTCTTATGACAAAGAAGGCCTTGACTAGGTGGTGCGGTACCGACTGTGAGTCGGTTCGAAGCCAAGACTCCGGTCCTATTAGTTCTACTGCATAAGCAAGTAAATGAAAATTCGGTCCAATAAATCACAGAATTAGTAAAAAATGGTAAACTGAGAAAATGTAGCCAATAAAATTATCTTTTCAACGCAACAAAATCAGAATTTTATGATATCAGAGCGCAAAGATATCTGATGAACAAGATAGACTGGTACACTCCGGACACAGACACTTTGTTCACATCCGTTTTCAGAGACTGCAAACGGTCAGAACACAAAAGTTGGAGGTATTTTCGATACCTCTCCAACGAATCCAAGAACACTGAAAACGGATACTGGGTTAAAGAGATATCGCCCAAAAACATCGAGACTGTTTGACACATCAAAACACAGTCTTGTGAATGACAGAGTTCTTTGTTCGGGTCAGTTTTTGAAGACTATAGGAACAAAGTCTTCCAATGGGCTTTGATACCAACAATGATGCGGTAGTGACTGCAGGTTGGTCCACGATCCACGATCCGAATGGATCCAACATGCAGAAGCACTAAACGGATATCCAAAGTTTTGAAAAAGTTCTGACCGAAGGCGTTTAGACTGAGCTAATCACCTAATTTGCAAATAGGGGCACCACAAAAAGTGTAGATAATGTTTTTGCCTTTCTATAGAGTCTGAATTTTGTAATTTCTCGACAACTGGTTGTTGAGACATGGCTCAGACAAGGGACAGGTTGCTGGATTTGGAGACTGTCACACTTGGGACAGCCCGGTTGGTGAAAGACCAGAACGGGGACTAACTTTACTGTTTTTGTTGATGGCCAGAACACGAAAATTCTAGATAAAATTGTTGTTGTTCCAACAAAACAAAAATCAAGAATTTCTGAGTTCAAATGACCCAGATATGACCTAAACAATGAACCAGACTGACACAGGCCAGGACAGACACTCGAGTGGTTGTCCTCTCTGTTTCGGGACGTTTTCGACAATGATAACGTCGGAATCAGAAAACGAGTAAAACACGAAGTTGGTCGGGCGTTCAATAGCTTTCCAACAAGTTAAACCACACAATTTTTTGACTTCGAACGAGAGAGTTATGCTCAAAACACTGACGAAGGGTCTTCTTAGGCATAGTTCTGAAATGAACTAAAACAGTCATACAGTATATCAAACACCAAAATTAAATTAATCCAGTTTTAGTTTTTAGTATTTATAGTTCAACCTGCACAGAAAGATACTTCAAAAGGTATTTTCTACAATGTGAAATCCCATCCTCCTTAACCCGACTTTGCTTAGTTTAAAGTTTAAACAAATATCACAAATACATATTTTGTCTAAACAAGTTATCTCTAAAAAAATCAACTTCAAAAATCTATTTCTTTCAAGCAAAACACAGCAAGTTTTTTTTCTAATCAAAACAAAATCACTCAAGTTCAAGTCAAACCCAAGATGAAGACAAGAGTGAGAAGGTTCCAGCCAATGTTGTGAAAAAAGTTGAGGCGAAGCAAGGCACTTCACCAAAAACTGAGGCGAGGCATAAGCCTCGAGGCATAAAGCGTAAGCCTCAATTTTTTTTTGAAAACTTAAAAATAACTATAAAAATATCTAAAATTATAAATAAATAAAAAAATGCTTCTTCTTCTTCCTCATATTCTTCTTCTTCTTCTTCTTCTTCTTCTTATTATTATTATTATCATTGTTTTTTTTATTATTATATGATTATTATTATTATTATTATTACTATCATGCCTTAGGCTGGCGCCTTGAGGTGCAGAGGGCCTTGCCTCAAGGTGAGGCGCGCTTTTAACAACACCGATTCCAGCAATGGCTCGAATGTCCAACAATGATAAATAGACTGGTTCAGCAATGAGAAGAATCTGCTCAAGTCGGCAAATGGTTGCGAAACAGCAGCAACAATGTGACAGAAGGAAATTTTGGTATGCTGGTGGTTAATGGCAACGATATCACACGTCTTTCAGGTTCGTCGGGTAACCTCACGACAGCAACAAAAGTTAGCAACTTCAGGCACGCACACAAACACGAGTCTCCAAAGTCCCATTGGCAGCAAATGATGTTCACGGTCTCACTAACACAACAACAATCCTTAATAGCCTTGAAATGGGTCACACGTTCAAGGACCAACACTTTCACGGCAACAGTATTCTCACCAAAGGTCTGATGTTGCAGGAGCAAACGTATTTGTCCAACAGATTCACAACCCAGAAAGTCAGCTAGAGGTAGGGGACGACTAGCTTCTTCTCCATTTCTTTTTCCTTGTTCTTTTTTTCTCAAAAAAAAAAATGAAAGCCAAAACCCCTGCACAACTTTCTCTAGAGCCTTATAGAGCTCAGCAAAGGCTGAGTTAATGGCTGAGGTAGGTTCCAATGCCACCTCCCAAAGTGGCCAATGGATGCACATGTTTTGAATTTTCTTTAAATTTAGCCTTAACTTACCCTTTCTAACAATCAAATGGAATAAATAGGCATACACGACTTTTCAATAAGGCATACATGACTTTTCTGGAAGGAATAAAGGGCTTGAGTGTTGGGTCCACATTGGTTCAACATACTGTGGCGCCAATGTGGATCAAATACTTGAAATATTGGATCTATTGCAAGATCCAATACTTGCAAATTTGATCACATCAAATGAATGGGTCAAGGTCTGAATCCAAAGCTGAAATAAAATATAAAAATTACCCAAATACCCATACACCCTCTAGTGCCCAATATAAATCCTAGCCGACACCAAAACTATCTGGATCCATAGAATTCAGCACCTAAAAAAATTAAAAAATAAAAAATAAAACGAAAAAATACAAGGGTGATTCCAAAATTCACAAAAATGGAACCACAAAGCAAAATATATTTTCTGAGATGATAAGAACCAAAATTCTCAGGAAATAAAATATGTATAATGATAATTTTACCCTTGAGATTCATTTGAACTCGAATGGTCCAGATTTGGATTGAATAGTCTTTGGTATTTCTTTCCAGATCTAGTAATGTAGAGTTGGATTCACATCCAACTTCTCTTCAATGTGATGATGATCCGGATGCTCTGCATCACTAGGAGTGACCTCTATATATAGCAAGATTTCTTTCAAAGCTTCCATGTGCATCATGGTAGGTGCACGCATAAATTAACAAGTTCCCTAGACATGCTTCTGTACTTTTTTGTTTATTTTAGTGGTTCTCCTTTTGACAGCCTTTATTCACTGCCCGTGATGAAACTATCAACTTGTAATTTATCATATCAAACCTTTTAATTATGTGAATTGCATATTTACATTGAGACAATGCAATCTTATCTTCAGATTTATCAACTTCAACATCGAAAAAGCATCGCAGTTCTCCTAAATCTTTCATTCAGAACCTCTTTAGCATGGATATCTTTATTTCATGTATGGTGTTTTGGAACTTCCAACTATGATTATGTCATCAACATAAATGATAAATGATCATCATTCCTTTTCCTACGACATTCTATTCAGTGCCAGATGAAAGCTCAAGAACCAAGTACTCGAAACTTGCTTAGTCCATAAATTGATCTTCTCAGCTTGCACACATGTTTTCTAGGATCAGCTTCACAAAAATCAACGCTCCATGTATACTTTTTCTTTCAACTCCCCAAGGCGAAAATGGATTTTTCACATCCAACTAATATAAAGTCCAGCTGCACGATAACACAAATGAAATCATTACATGCATTGTGCAAATTTTAACAACATAGTTAAACGTATTCACTAATTCAAGCTATGTTGTTGATTGTATTCTTTTGCAACAAGTATATTTTTATGTGTTTATCTAATTTGTACATACCTTTGTAAATCCATTTGCAACCAACCGTTTTTAATCATGGGGTTGAGGCACAACTTCCCAAGTATTACTGTGATACATTGCTTGTTAGACAAATTACTTGTGCTAATTGTGAGAACATAATTGTACAAACAGACGTAATATTTGGCAAGAGGAACACAATCAGATGGGAAAGATCTCCGC
Organism: Nuphar pumila; assembly: GCF_984573655.1. Taxonomy (NCBI): domain Eukaryota; kingdom Viridiplantae; phylum Streptophyta; class Magnoliopsida; order Nymphaeales; family Nymphaeaceae; genus Nuphar; species Nuphar pumila. The sequence goes on from NC_143256.1 coordinate 16,203,954, forward strand.
TGCACTCATCATCCTCTCCACTGGAGTCACTTTCAGAACAATGACACGGTTGTCTTTTACAGAAGGAAAAGAAAAACACCAGGTATGACTAATGGGAATCATCTACCCCGATGCACCGATAAATTTAAACCATGGTCCCCATTTACACTTGTGCGTGGGTGTGCTTGTTTTCTACTGGCTATCATTCTCCATTGAGAGACGTGTTTGTGCGTTTATGCTTTATTATCTAGGCTGCGTGGTGAAGAGGTACAGAAACTTGGTGCCAAAAACAAGATTTGTTGCACATGTAGCAAGCAATAATCCTAGCTTGTTCATGCGTGAGACCATCCTAGAGATGACTACAATAAGGAAGAGCATACCATGGCAAAGAGCGGAAAAAAAAAGCAAGCTTTTACAGAAGCAAGAATGGCCATGAAAACAACTCGAAACGGAAAATTGAAACGAAAATTAAATATTTAGGCGCTTTTCTAGCAATTGTAGTAGCAGCATTCCTGATCATACTCAATTTTCTTTTTTTTATCTCTCTTATTTTTCTTTTCTCCTTTCTCAGCAATATGAACACTAACGAGTTAATAACCGAACAGATAAAAGAGCACGCAAACGGAATCAGAAACTGCTCACTCTCCCTATGATCATACTAATCAAAATAAGAAATATGCACTCATGGATCGCATTCAGTGGATTATCGAAAATTCCTTGTTTGTGATCAACTTAGAAAAAGGAGTTTGAATCGGTAACAGAGAAAAACGGAAACGAAACCAATCCACAGGAAACCGATCGAAGCAAGAGTCGAGGGAGAGACGGTACATGAAGGCGCGGACGAAGGACTTGCCCCTGCCGTCGCCGGAGACAACGATCCGCTGGCTGTCGGGGGACCACTGGAGGTCGTCGATCCGACCGGAGAGGACGCGGAATTCGTTCTTGAGGACGTGGTCGTTCTGCCAGCCCCAGATCCTGACGGTGCCGGAGACATCGGCGGAGGCGACCCACTCTCCGTTGGGGGAGAACCGGGCGACGGTGGCCTGGTAGGCGTGCTCCCCGTAGACGACGGCCTCGAGCGGCCGGTCGAGGTGGCGGACGATGACGGACCGGCCGTTGCAATAGGCGATGGCGTTGGTCTTGGGGTCTCCGGAGATGAGGATCCCCCGCCCCCTTTCCGTCGACGGCACGCACGCGTACGTCTCCAACAGGTTCGCTGCCATCTCTCTCTCGCTCTCAGAGAAAAAGAGTCGGAGGCTGAAACAGGGAACGAAATAAACCCAGCGCAGGATGCGAAGGAGAAAGAAGGAATGAACAGCTGACTCTTTCCTCGTTCTTTTTCTTTTTCTTTTTCTTTTTCTTTTTTTCCTCCCAAACGATACGATACACAATTACACACTTACTTAGAATCGACTCGGGGACTCGAGGGATGCCGATACGGATTCCTTTTTTTATTTGCGTGATCCGTACAGTTGGATCCATGTTACGGTCTCAAAATATTGTTATCTAGATTTCTGAGAAAATTTCTCACGACAAAATTAAAAAAAAAAAATCTCAAAAAAAGCTCGGGACACTATCGGTATGTTTCTATTTTAAAAGTGTATATGAAATATAAAAAGCTAAAAAAAACATAAAAGTACAAAATATCATGTTAACAATGCAATTATTATATTATGATAAAAATGTCATATTTTCAAAATAGGTAATATTTTGAAAATATTATATCTTTTTTAGATTATATCATGTTTTGAAAACCTCACGAGATTTTCACAAAAATGGCTGATATTTGTGACTATGCATCGAGGCGTTTGAAGACCTGTCATGATTTTGATTCTCCTTAATCAAACCTACCGCAAGTATGGAGCAACGCTTTGGAGTCGGTCCACTCGAAATTCCTATTAATTGAGAGCAATCATGTTGAGCTTCTACAAATTTTTTTAGTTAGAACTTGAAAAGAGAAAATATGAGCATTTTTAATAGCTTTTTTTTTTCAAATCCAACAATGTGGATTTGCTTGGCATGTCTAATTTGCTAGGAACCAACCATTGGATGGTGTATTTTTTATAAAAAAAAATGTGATTTTTTGAATACTTGAATATTTACGAAGATTATGAGCCATTGATTATAAAATTCTTCAAAAAATCTTGTTTATGCATTAAAATGGATGATTCAAGAGCGAATTCTTATAAAACTAAACATGTAGATCACATTAGTATGTTTAAATTCAAGAGAAAAGAACAAAAAAATTATGAAAATTGCAGTTCACATTAGTTCTCATATTTTCTGTTCTCATAATCTAGTTATTCATCATTATGCAATACACCAACACTTGCATACAAAATAGATGGCAGAAAATAATTTCACAACTTTGCCACGGATATCATTAGAGCTGCCTCTAAACTGACACACTCAATTCTACTGCATCACGCTCTTGATTTTTAGCCAAACAAGGATGGCAGTGGACCAGGGAAAATAGGGCCTCATCCCGCCCCACCTTGCCTCATTTGAATTGGGGATGAAAGATATGAAATAGAGATAGAAATGGAAATCGAGGTTAAAATCAAAATCCATGCAAAAATAAGGCGGGGATGAAAGGCAGAATTTTGAGACGAGATGGGGTGAAGATCTTGTCCGCTTATCCATCCTGATTCACTGCCATCTCTAGTAGAGATGGCATTGGACCGGGAGAAAGCGGGGGCCCGCCCTGCCTCATCCAGTTTGGACCGGGGATGAAGGGTATGAAACGTGGATGGAGGCGGGGCTGAAGGTTAAAATCCATCCCCATTCGGGGATGAAGGCGGGGATGGACTTACACTTGTTTCCACCACACCTAGCCCCCGCCCCACCTCATCTCCGTTTGAACCGGGGATGGAGGACATGAAATGGGGATGAAGGCGGGGGTGGAGGTTAAAATCCATTGAGATACACCAACACATTTACATTTTGAGAGAGATGGTCCCAGTCTCCGATTTCTTGGGATCTGAATTTAAATTTTGTTTTGTTGTTGTGATGCGACTCAAGATTAAATAAACCCACCATCAAAGCATTATCCCCGGTCTCGAAGAAAGGGATTGATGATGGGCTCGTCCCGTAATCGATGGTGAACTGGTGGGGTCTGTTTTAGAAGTCAGAGGTGTGGAGTTTAAACTGTTTAAGAGAAAAAAGTTTGTTCGGTTCTGAGTGCCAAACGTGTAAGCCTGTTAGGTTATTAGTGGACAGGGTCACACGCATTTACTTTTTTTTTCCCTTTTTTTCGACAGTACCATTGGGATTCGAACTTACAACCAACACAAGTGACGTGCACTAACTGCTCTTGCCAGATAAGCGGATCTCCCGTTGGTATCTATTTTTTTTCTATTATATTTTTTTATAATCCAAAGAAGAATAAAAAATCATCACCGACGGCAGATTGTCGGTCCCTCATATTTTGCTTGCACTCTGAGACTAGGCCATGGGTTAGATTTAGATGGTGCATTCATTTATGTGAATCCATTGGCATTCATAAACGATAGGACGAACTCGGTCTGGATTCAAGTGGGTCCGGCGTCCTACTCTGTCCTTGAGGGACCTTTTACCAGACTGGCTTTTGAGAAAGCTACGATTCCGAGTCGACCAGACGTTTGCTGCATGGATTGTCAAAGTTGGGCCGCATTTAAAAAATGTGACGTCTCTTTTTCTAGTCTTTTGGCTACGATGAAACAAACATTTAGCGGCGTTTTCTTGTCAAGGAATAGGGTTCTGCGGCACTTCTTTAGTGGATTCCTCTGCGGCGGAAACTAAATGGGACCCACATGAGAACAGTTTTTCGAGAAAAATGAGAGTTAAGTGTGTAAAATGACACACCCGTCGAGGCATTTTTCCATACGCCATGTTTGTTTTGGCATTGTAAGTTCTGCAGAAACGCACGCCCATCGATGCATTTTTTGCGAAAAAACTTGAATTTTCCATGACACACAAACACCCCCTTAAACATCACAGTTAAAATTGTCATGTTGGCATCGGTGAGTCTCAGTTTTTTTTTTGTTACCTTTTCTTTCTTATTTTTAATAAGCAAGATGGGGTTAGGCCGACTCCACCCGTTACACTACATACCATTGGGTTTTGAACTTGCAACGTTCCATCACATGGTGACTTGCACTAACAGCTCCTACCAAACAAGCAGAGCCCCCGTTGGTTACCTTTTATTAATCCTTTCATACTTCTCTCAATTAAATTGAACTGGCAAGAGCTTTTAAAAATCGATGCCTATTTTTGTATGATAGATCATTCCCATCCATGAAAATGGAACAAACAGGTCTTTGAAATATAAAAAACATTATTTTTTGACAAAATATTATTATGTAATATATACAAATTGGGGTCTCAGGTTCATGGCGTTATCCCTCAACTTGCTCATCAAACAGCAAAAAAAAATAAAAAGAAAAAGACAATTCTCCCTCAATCAACACAGCTTATTTGTCTCTTCTGGTTCATTTTTTATGTTTGTAAATGTAGCTATGAGAAACTCAAAGTTAACCAAGCAATGGGTCAAGTCAAGCTAGATGATGGGTTCAGGGCTAGTCAAACTCTTCCTATTTATTTCTTGTCCTAAGTAAGATTATGTTAAGACGTTGCCAAAATACATATTTGCTCCTAATTAAGTGAGTCATTAGTAGCCAAAGCTGTGTTGTTGGTAGGAGCTGTCAGTGCATGTCTCCTTGTAGTGGGAAGTTGCAGGTTCAAAACCCAATGGTAGGTTGAATAACTGATGGGGTCTGCCAAACCCCACCTTGCCTTTCAAAAAAAAGAAGTGAGAGCCATTAGTCTCTTAGCCTAGTTGATCATGTCTCATTAATTTATAACCTTAGGGAGACTGGTCATGCCCTTCAACGGACAAGATGGCGTGGATGCCAATTCCTTGGGTGGTAAGTCATGGATACAAATATAGTAAGTAGCAAGTCATGGAGACGTGGATTGGTAGCCCCAAAGGGTTTTGTGTAATGGAAGGGCCCTTGGCTGCTAGGCGGGTGGTTAGAGTTTCTCACAAATGTCAGCCCCTTGCATTATGAAGGGTAAGGGTATCATGCCTTTAGCTCGTGCCGAAGCAAGACGACTCCCTAAAGACAAGGTGTGTCTCAGGGGGTTTACACCGTGGTATCAACGGCTGAATGTGCGATATGCATAGCCAGCGCAGGGTCTGATTTCGCAGGTGGTTTCAACATTCCTCATAAAAAAAAGACTTCTTGATGTTTAATAGAGTCTTCCTTTTATATATATATAGTTAGTTAGTTAGTTAGTTAGTTAGTGGAGATGTGCATACAATATATACATAGTTAGTTAGTTAGTTAGTGGGGATGTGCATACAATATTAATGAGTTGAAATGAGCAATATCTCATAGTTCGTGTTATTTTATGTGAATCTTTATAGATATGATCTACATGGTCTATTTGGTTGGGATCAAATTTTTTGTTTCATGGGAATCCAGTTTATGCAAGTGTTTTTTTTTGGTGATTCAAAAATCAATGGTCACAAATGCTCAATTTTTTCATAGCTTAAAAAAAGTTTCTTTTGTTGAAAAAATGTGATCGATATAAAACTCGGTTGTTAGAAAAAGAACACCGTGGATTATCATGGGTTGTAGATTTTGGACCTTCTTTTAGTTGGACGGTCCCTCTTCCTATATATAGAGCACCTACTCCCATCTAGTAAAAGGTTTGGGTTTTCCAAATCTTGTAGTTTTTTTTTTGTTGATAAGACCTTATAAATGTGATCTATATGCATTTTTAAACAGAAAACAAGTTTTAGATCATGCGATTGTAATCATTGTATAGGTTTTTTAAGACCTTAAAAAAATCAACGGCCTAAAATGTAGCAAAGTTTCATGATTTAAAAAATCTTATTTTATGTCCAAAAACATGATCCGGACATGATTCTTATCAAATAACTATGTTGAACACGGAGTCCGATTGAGAAGATACTACATCTATGATTTTACTATGTGTGTAGGTAATCCCGAAGCAGCTTAGCATTACTTTATATATATATATATATATATATATAGGAAGATGGGTCCGTGCTAAACCCATTTGGTGCTAAACCGCATGCTAAATGGGTTTTTGGGCTTCTTCAGTGCTTTTTATGCAGTTTTAGCTCTATAAATGTGTTGGGCATGGTGGATTTACTAAGGATCCACACCTGGCTCTTGTGTTTTCAATAATGTTTGGAGCCTAAAAATTTTACAAAGATTTTGGACCGTTGTTTTTTTGAACCTTATAAAAACCCACCCATATATTGGAATCAAATGCTTCAAGAGCTGATCCCTATAAATCAAGTACATAGATCACATTACGGTCAGAATTTAAAAGTAAAATGAAAAAAAGGACAAAAAAACCCATTTAGCATGTGGTTTAGCATCAAATGAGTTTACCACAAACTCATTAATATATATATATATATATAACCTTGGTTCCATTCGCAGGTAGATCATAGATCAACCACCAATGGGGTAAAATTCTGAGGTCAAGACTTTCGCCGTCGCGCCTATGCTGGGCTTTGGCTTAAGTAATTCTTGTTTGATTAAATTTCACAATTTATCCCCTACTGTTTGGTGCACTGAAATCTATTGTCAAACAACCGAGGCATAGAAAGTAAGGTCGTAGCTCTAGATCATAGGGTTTTATTGTTGTTGTAACTTGCAATTAATGGGAAAAAATCACAATCACATTAGAAACGGTTGAAGGCATACATGTATACATTATGTTTACACTTTAAAGTGATAATTTCTTACTAAAATTCTAATATATGATACAAAAGGGCAGCCTTTAATTTTGCTCCCAATACATCACTAAGCCATGCCTGCGTATGTCAAATCGACCTCTTTCACTTTCTTACTAATATTATATTTCCATGCCTCTCTCTCTATTTGGTAGATTTCTTTTTCTATAAACTTGAGTAAGGCCCTGTTTGGAAGTTGTCAGTATGTGGCAGGAATGGAAATTTTTGTGTGTATATTGTTGGGGTTAAAACGGATGTACTGGAGTGTGAATTGATGGAAACAATACGACGATGACACTGGTAGAAAAATAAACCAAAACAAACCAGTAGCGAAAATAAAAACAGCACACAACGATTTACGTGGTTCTCTCTCAACTGAGGTACGTCCACAGCGACCAATAGGTCAACAACTTTTACTATCTTCAAACAAAGATTACAGAGTGGCTAAAAGGCATAAGCCTTACAAATACACAAGGTGTAACGAAATGAACAAGAGGATATACCTCACTGAGGAACAAAGAACGAATGATCTGAAGAATCAGCTTGACAAAGTTGTCCTGAAAGAAGTATCGTAGCACTTCTTGCTTTTTGTTCCCTCCGCACCTTTTCGGTGCCCTAAAAGTGTTTCTCACACTCTCTCCCTAATGTTCTGCCTTTTTTGCTCTCTTCCGCTGCTTTTGTTCTCTCATCCATCCCCTAAATAGAGGACGAGACTCGCATTAAATGTGGAAGACTAAACGTCCTGCATAACTTACGATGTGCCTGAAGCGCCTTATCACAAATCGCTATCCAGTGATAACCACAATTCGTCATCCAGCTGAAGCACATAACGTTAACCACAAATCGCTATGCAGCTGAAGGCACTCACCACAAATTGCCATCGACAACTCGCTGAACCTCAAACTCTGAACAACTAAAGCATCATTCAGCTGAGAGGACTTCTACAAATCACTATCCAACGAATACTCCAAATCGTCCTCGAAAAGATCAAGCATCGTGCTTAGAATTCTGCAGCGATACTGAATGTGCATCGAACCAATGGATCCCACAAAGGAGGAAACCCCAACAATTCTCCCCCTTCCCGACTTATATGGAAGCTTCTTCCATTCCTGCTAGGAATCGACACTTCTCATGCTTGTCCTTGGTCAGCATATCTGATGTATTTTTTATCTCTCCTTTTTCTAGCGAGGTTATCTTGGGTTCTGGTTCGGGAATCAAGCCTTGGACATAGCCCCAAAGTCTTTTTCCTTTGATGTGAGCTTCCATATTTCTGGCCCAAACATGATAGTTGGACCCATTGAGTTTGAACCCAAGAGAGAAATGAGAGTCTTTTTCACCTATTAGAGAGGAAAGATGATGAAAAACAATACGTACCTTAAGGGTTTCTCAAGTCTTTCTTGATAAAAGAGGCTTCTAAAATATTGCCCGAAGAAGATGATCCACTCCAAAAAACAATAGCTTGAAGGCACGTTTTTTGAGGCACTAAAAAATGAACAAACGCACAATCCTTCTTCAAACGAGGCTCTGATACCATGTGAAAGTATCTTCAACAAGATACTATGATCAAGACCTTAATATTCTTGATAACAAATATGTGCACACATGTACAATAATTCCATTATTAATATTATTAGTGTTTATGCTCCTCAAGTAGGTTTAGATGATTCCATTAAGCGTCAATTTTGGGAAGATTCAGATGGAGTAGTACAAGGGATATCTTATGGAGAAAGGCTTTTTATCGGCGGTGACCTTAATGGGCATGTAGGCATTAGTAGGGATGGTTTTGAGAGTATCCATGGAGGCTATGGTATAGGAGAAATAAACGAAAGTGGAGAAAGGATTTTAGATTTTGGTTTGTCCTATGATATGATCTTAGCAAACACTTGGTTTAGGAAGAGGGAGTCTCACTTAGTAACATTTAAAAGTGGGGTTAATATGAGTTAGATAGAGTTTTTCCTACTTAGAAAGAGAGATAGGGGTTGTTGCATCGATTGTAAGGTTATACCGGGAGAAAGTGTAGCTACACAACATAGTCTTAATTTTAGATCTTAGAATTAGATAATGCCGCAAAAGGGATAGACATAGGATAGATCCTAGAATTAAGTGGTGGGCACTGAAAGGAGCTAAACAAGGAATGTTTGTAGAGCAGGTAGTTAAGGAAGCTGATTGGTATCTCGGGGAGGATTCAGAATCAATGTGGAATAAGATAGCGGGTGGCATGAGAAATGTGGCTAAGGAGGTATTGAGTGAGTCTAAAGGCGGTGCACCGCTAGGTAAGGATACATCGTGGTGGAACGAGGATGTCAAATTAGCTATTAAAGTTAAAAGAGAGTGTTATAGAAATCTAAGAGTCGTGATAAAGAGAATTTGGAGAAGTATATGATAGCAAAGAAGGAAGCTAAAAAAGTAGTTCGGAACGCGAGGGATAAGATATATAAGGAGGTTTATGATAAGTTGGATACCAAAGAAGGCGAGAAGGATATTTATAGGCTTGCAAAGATGAGAGATGCTTGGGAGAGAAAGGTTTAGAATGATTGACAAATCTTTTTAACAAGATTTGGCGGACAAATAAGATGCTTAATGAGTGGAGGAAGAGTACTTTGGTGCCTCTATATAAAAATAAGGGTGATATACAAGATTGCACAAACTATCGTGGTATAAAACTCATGAGTCATACTATGAAACTTTGGGAGAGGGTGATTGAGTTTAGGTTGAAGAAGGTTGTCATGATATCGGAGAATCAATTTGGTTTTATGCCTGGAAGATTAACTATGGAAGCTATACATCTTCTTAGACAACTTATCGAGAGAAATAGATAGAGGAACAAAGATTTGCATATGGTTTTTATTGATTTAGAGAAGGCATACGATAGAGTACCTAGGGACGTTCTCTGGTGGACAATGATGAAGAAAGGTGTTTCTCTCAAGTACATTAAAATAATTAAAGATATGTATGAAGGAGTAGTAACCAATGTCCGCACTTGTGGAGGGGTGACAACCAATTTTCCTATAACGGTTGGGTTCCATCAAGGATCTGCTTTAAGCCCTTTCCTATTTGCTATAGTGATGGATGAGCTTACGAGATCAATTCAAGAAAATGTGTCGTGGTGTATGTTGTTTGCTGATGATATTGTTTTGATTGATGAGTCTAGAGCTGGGGTTAATGCTAAGTTAGAATTATGGAGACAGACATTGGAAGCAAGAGGTTGTAAGTTGAGTAAGAGTAAGACAGAATACATGGAATGTCGGTTTAGTAAGCAACAAAGTAATGATGGGAGTGTAGTGAAGCTTGGTGAGCAAGAAATATCGGTGGATGATTGTTTCAAATATTTGGGATCTATCATTCAAAAGTATGGAGAAATTGATGGAGATGTAGATCATAGGATAAAGATTGGGTGAATGAAATGGAAAAGTGCAACTGGAGTGTTGTGCGATCGTAGAATGTCATTGCGGTTGAAGGGAAAGTTTTATAGGACGACTATTAGGCCCGCTTTACTATATGGTACGGAATGTTGGGCTGCCAAGAGACATCATATTCAAAAAATGAGTGTAGCTGAGATGCGTATGCATAGATGGATGTGTGGAAATACAATAAAAGATAAGATTCGGAACGAGGAGACACGTAAGAAGGTAGGTGTTGCACCCATTGAAAATAAGATGAGAGAGAATCGTTTATGGTGGTTTGGACATATTCGGCGAAGGCCTAATGATGCTCCAGTTAGTGTAAATTTTACCTATGAACAGACGTGTTCTGTTCAGATCGAGAGAGAGAGAGAGAAAAAGAAGCTTCTGCAATCGGCAGCCTCAATTAACTTGTTAGCTGCAACAATACATCATTAGGTTTAATAGGGTTACAATCATTTTACAATGACGAAGGTGCCCTTCATTAGTTGCACATGTTACATTTAAAATACAAAACAGAACTCGTGAATGGATATGGATCCTTTATCGGATCCATATCCATTCTATATTCTAATACCCTCCCTCAAGTTGTGCATGGGAGTGAACCATGTGCAACTTGTTCTTCAGATTCCAGAAACAGTGTCTGGTAAGACCTTTTGTAAACATATCGGCAACTTGGTCTTCTGAAGGCACATAAACTGGTTCAATCTCTTTGTCTGCTATCTTTTGTCTGATGAAATGTTGATCAAACTCAATATGCTTAGTCCGACTGTGATGGATAGGGTTGAATGCAATTTGTATAGCACTTCTATTATCACACATAAGTGTCAAATTTGAGATATCCTCTCCCATCTCTGCAAGTAGATGCCTAATTCTCGCTTCCTAAAATTTTGAAAGTGCCACGCTTCCTGCTCCTGCTTCCTCGACTGGCAACCATGATATATGTTAACGCCCCCGCTCAAACTTACATTGACTCACTATAAGTTTGCAATTACAAAAGGAATCCCATTACACAAGATATCGACATGTTCTTCTATAATACAAATTCTTGAAGGAGCTTCTAGATCTTCCTTGATATGCTCGAAAGGTCTCTAGAATCATCAATAATGCCAATATTTTAAAGAGTGCAAAAGGAGCAATCCTGTGAGGTAGCAAACCTGGAAAGTCCTCGGGAAAGACGTTCAAAAACTCATGAACCGCGTCCAACTGCTCCAAATGTGTCACCTAACTGTCTGTCGCAGACACACTGGCCAAGAACACCATACAACCTTGCTTATGGTACTTGGAGATCTTCAATGTCGAGACAATCTTCACCTCGCTCATTCATCAAATCGCCTAAAACACCAATACAGACAAATCAGGGCGCTCTAACGGAACCTCATTTCTCCAACACTAAAGAGTAGCATTGTATTTAGACAACCAGTCTATACCCAAAATGACATCATAGAAAGTCATGTTCAGTATGATCAGGTCAGCAAACAACTCATGCCCCTCGATGATCACTCAGACTGTAGGAAAATATTTCTCGCAAGAAGAAGATGTACCCATCGGAGACATCACGTAAAAAGCCTTCTCGAGGCTAGATGTAACAAGATCAAGCAAACTCGCAAAGGAGGAGGATATAAAGAATGGGTAGCACCCAAATCAAACATCACACGAGCATAGTGTTCAAAGACTACGAAAATACCTTCGAGCAGGTCATTTTGATTACCCTGTGTGGCAGTTGTTGCAGCGTACACTCTCCTGTTGGTCCTCTGTTGCGCCTATTGTTGAGGCCTATGTTGCTACTATTGTTGTCCTCCATGAGTCGTTGGCTTGTTCGGACAATAGATAACGATATGTTCGGGCTGTTGGCACTAGTAGCAGACTCCCTTAAAGAGTGGACAAGAGCCCTAATGATGACTCTTGTTGCACCTTTGACACATGAACAAAGTCTTCCCCTATTGCTTCCTCTGTTGGGGTCGACCCTTCTGATGCCCTTGTTGTGTCCTCTGCCTCTTTACCTTACCCCCTGCCACCCACAGGTGGGTTCTTCCTCGCTTCGCCACTGGTGATGCCCTGGTTACCCCCCACTCTTCTGTGATTCATCCTTGATCCTCTTCCACTCCTCATTCAAGATGGATGCAGACTTGATCACATCACTGAATATAGTAGGACAACTCGTCATCACACGAACCTGGAGTCCGTCTTTCAGCCCACGAACATACTTCGTTGCCCTTGCCTTATCATTAGTAAAAAGGTTCAAGTAGTAGCGCTCCAAACTCCTGAATTTGGTGGTATAGTTCACCAAACTCATGTTCCCCTGAACAAACCCAAAAAAATATTGCTACATACGTTCTCGTGCATAAGCAGGGAACTAAGCATCTAAGAAATTCTCATTGAAAGTCACTCAAGGAATTACCTCCACTCTGTCGTATTTCACTCATCACAGGGTGTCCGACAATTTCTTGGCATCACCCTTCAATTGGAACATGCCAAAATTAGTCTGCCTATCCTCAGGCACAGGCAGGATACAAAACGCCCTTTTAGTCTCCTCAACCCAACTCTCAGCTGCCTCTGGGTCGGCCTTCACTGAGAAGGTTGGAGATTCAACCTAAGAAACTTCTTGAACATCACCACTGTGGGGTTTGGAGTGACCTCGGCAAGATAGACACACATGATCTGTTGCGCCACCTGTGCCTGGACGTATGTGGTCACTATCGTTGTCAAGGTGTTCAGGGCATTCAACATGAAGTCCCTTTGCTCCTGTCAATCAGCGGGAGCACCAGAAGTCAAAGCTCGGGAGCGGGTATACATCTAAAACATGAAAAATAGTTAAAAAATTTGCACCCTTATCAAACCTACCCCCTTAGGATTGATCCCCTCAACAATCATAATTGCATATTCACATCAAATTCCTAATTCACATAAAAAGGAATTAAATTAAGCCATTCTCACAGTCTATCATATGAAATTTAAATAAATTGATATTAGTAAAAAAAAATACTAGGTAGCCCTTACTAGTGATGGAGACTGCTCTAGAATACAAGTCATGACTTTCTGATAAAATTTGGACATGGCTTGATTATCAAAAGAAAATTATGGTACACAAAAATGATTAAAATATAATATTTTATGGTCGACTCTGATACCAAACCTGTAGCGACCTCAACTCATCCCTATTGAAAAGTAATTTTTTTTTAAAGCAATCAAAGGGACTCTTTTAGAGACCTCACTATTTGGTAACTACCATATATAACTAAAATTTGGAATTAATTAATTAATTAATAATTAATAAATATCTAGAAAATTTCATAGAGTGCCTTATCCATCTTGGAGTCTTTTTAACCTTAAATTTCCTTAAATTAAACCTTTATACCGAATTGAAAGCTTTAATTTCGTTGGACCTAGATTTTAGATCTGGGTCCAGATCCAAGATGCAAATTCATATCCAATATTTATATGGATCTTGAACTGGATCAGATCCTAATTAATATGGGTTTTGGATTGAGTTCAGATCCATATTAACTTGGATCATACAGATTGGATTCAGTTTGATCCAATCTGGACCCGGTCCCATCGAGACAGACCCTTTTTTAAAAAATATGATTTTCGAGCAGACCATAGCCTGAGTTCAGAAAAATAAAATATAGTTGAATTCAACATTTTGAGGTACATCTAATGATGTATAACTTGAATTTAACCTGAATTTTGCTCAAATTTTGCTTGATTTTAAAGGTCAAAAATAAAAGTTTTTATCATATCTTGTTTGGCTCATTTAGGTCTTATCAATGACCCATGGGTCAAACCCAAACTCAATTGACGCTACCTAAAATCGAGGATTTATCGATTTTTTATGGCACTTAGCCAAAACCTCAAATATCTCTAAATTTAATACACGATATTACAAGATCTCGGCACTCAAGCACACCCTCATAATTGTTAGGGAAAAGTAATATGTTTGACTCTATATAATTAGGGGTGTCAACGGGTTGGGTTTACTTCGACCAAACCCTATAGGGTTCGGGTTTGGTGACAAAAAAGAATACCCGATTAAGACTCATGTCCCGACTTGAAGAACCGATTAATATATGGACCCGAGTATAGTTTGTGAAATTTTATACCAGACCCAAGCTTGACTCAAGCTTTGATTAAGACCATAAATTTTCAATGTAAAAATGATAAAAAATTATTATTTTATCAGGTATGATCTGGGTCTGGTTCATGTAGTTCTTATTGGATCTAGGTATGATTTATCTTATAGTAGGCTCGATTAGACCTGGGTCTAGACCCGGTATCCTACCCAAAAATATGATCCAAGTTTGGTTCCACCTAGGTCGAACCAAAGCCGACCTATTGACACCCTTACATACAATGTCGTAAGCTTAAAGTAAAAACAACCATGATCTAACATTAATGTAAAAGGCTGACATGATTCCTGAATGAGTAGATGCATCATTACAAAGGGCAATATAAGATGGGGAAAGCATTTGACCCTCTAATTGGAACTCACAGGAGAAGGTTGGTTTGAGCAAATGTATTCAACATGGTCAAATTCGTAAGAATGAACACTTAGATCATATTTTTTTATGTAAAAATATTATTTTTTGAAGGTTGAAAGTTTGGTACATTGTAGGCCGTTGATTTTTTAACCCTGAAAAAATCTCACATGCATGTTATAATAACATGTTTCAAAGGTCCTTTTCTACTAAACTAAACATGTAGATCGTGTCAAATGTGCAAAAAATAATAAAAATATTACAGTTTTTCACTGAGGGGTTCCTTACCCACGAGGGGTAGCAAATATTGTCCCATAAAATGGTCCTGGTTTTTTTGTGAGCAAACTTTCTTGGATGACATCCAATCACTAAAGTGTCATAGTGAGTTTCCACTTTCTCAGTAGGATAGAGTGTGTGCTTAATTGTTGGGTAGTTCTGGGGTAGGACCTTGTCTCTGTGTGCTAGAACAGGTCGCTAAGGACAAATTTCACCATTGTGCGCTCAAAAAGTGACTATTTAGAAAATATTTAAAAAATTTTAATGTTTAATTCTTTAGGATAATGACGGCATCTATTTTACAATTTAACAATATTTTAATCTAAACTTTATTTTTTAATGACAAGAAAACCCGTATCGAAGACCAGGTCGCTTAATGGGCTCGGCCCACTGCGATATAAGACCCTCAAAGATTAAGACACAACCACCCTATTTTGTGGATTCTGATCGGGTGCAATCACATGGCACAAAATTTGTGCATTATGCACTTGACTGCCCTCCATCAGGCCCTGGGCCCCACAACTGACAGGCTGTCCTCAAGATGGAGGGTGATCAGGTGCTTAATGTTGGTGCAATTATATTGTATCTGATATTTTCATTGTTTTTATGTCCCCCGTACACCTGACGCCCGAACCGGATAAGCAATTCAAATCTTGTGCAGGCCCCTGTCAATTCCTCTGAGTTTCGATCTCGCGACCCTATCGTTGAAGTAAACTTTTCAGTTCAAACTTGATAACTGACAAAATCAATATGCTTCCCAGAAAGTGAATCAACTCACCATGTCATCCAGCCATTAGAATAATTTAGCAATCAAATACTTAAATTGTAAACCATTTTAGATCTCGAATAATTTGGCAATCAAGTACTTAAATTGTAAACCATTTTAGATCTCTCTCTCTCTCTCTTGTAGGGGAGCAATTCTCGTGGTCAAATATGAGGTCTCGCCCTTGCTTGCGGATACTTGATCGCGTTTTTCTCTCCCCAGAACTATTTCACGCAGTTCCGGATGTCACTGCTTGTCTGTGTCCACGGACCATGTCCGATCATGGACAAATGACTGTTTCGTGGGGCGCAGGCTTCAAGGCATGTCGTAGGTTCTTCTTTGAGGAATGGTGGCTTCGGGTGCCAGACTTTCAGCAGTTGGTAGGTCAATCGTGGGCGCAACCTGCTACGGGATCTTGGGTGGCCATCCGCATCCATGTTAAGCTTCTTCGTCTTCGGAAACGTATTAAGGAATGGCTAAGTTTTAATAACCTGAACAAGTTTAGGTTCATCGGCCAGTGGGAAGCTGAGCTCTCCGATTTGGCCCAACGTCAGGTCGATCTTGTTGGTGTACCGAAGGGTCAAGTGCTTCAATTGCAGGAGCGTATCGTCGTACTCTCTACTCTCGTTGCAGAATGGAGAGCACGAGATGAGCTTAGATGGAAGTTGAGGGCTAGAGTTGCATGGTTGGCTAATAGCGATGATAATACACATTTTTTTCATATGAACGCATCAAATAAATACAGTAAGAACTGTATACTCTCGATCGAGATCGATGGATGCCAGTTTGGTCCGCACAATTGCCTGCCAGCTATTACTTCTTATTTCTCCAGGTTGTATTCGGCCGACTTAGGCGTCAGGGGGGTCATCGGCGATATGGGCTATAAGCAGTTGGCGGCAAACCAATTTGTTTCTTTGCAGGTTAGATTCACTGAAGTGGAGATTTCGAATGCTATTAGCGAACTATCGGGATGGAAGGCACCAGGCCTTAATGGTTTTCACATTGACTTCTTTAAAGAATTTTGGTCAATTGTAAAAACTGACCTGCTCCACTTGTTCGATGAATTCTATCGTAATGCGAGGCTGCCTAAACCATATCATGTGGCAGTCATCTCTTTGATTTCTAAGAGGCAAGGGGCATCAGACATATCCAACTTTAGGCCGATTTCGGTGATGGGTGCTCTGTATCGCATTATATCTAAGGTGTTGGCTAATCGGTTGCGCGCTGTCATTGATCAACTTGTTTTGTCCGAACCAGGGTGCTTTTGATCCAGGTCGAAGTTTGCAAGGATCCTTTATTTGTGCAACTGAGCTTCTTCACTCTTTACAGTCGACTGGATCACCGCACTTCATGCTAAAATTGGATTTTCACAAGACTTATGACAGAATGGCATGGGATTTTCTGATTGAATCTCTAACAAATATGGGGCTTGGCAGCCGATTTATAGCATGGGTTAAGGAGTTGGTCACAAAATCCGTATCATCAGTTTGCATCAATGGAATGAGAGGGGAAGAATTCAAGTTGGCTAGAGGTGTACGACAGGGTTGTCCTCTAGCACCTATCATTTTTAATATCGCGGTAGATGGTTTACCTATTCTCATGAAAAGGGCAGAAGAAACAGGCTTCTTGGAATCCTTGGGCATTCCTGGTTTTGTTTGTCACACAATTCAATATGCAGACGATACTTTAATATTTGGACATGCGAATGTTAATCAAATGTCTAGGTTGTACTTCATTATTAAAGTCTTTGCTGCAATTTCAGACCTTCGCCTGAACGAGAGTAAGTGCGCTCTGGTCTTACTCAATGCTGACCCTCTTCTCCAATCGGCTGCTGCAAGGATCTTCAACTGCCCAATATCCGACTTCCTGTCAATTTCTTGGGTCCATCGTTGCACTCTCTACAATCAGCGGGAACTTCTACTTGGATGTCTACCATAGAGCGGGTGCAAGAAAGATTGCAGGCTTGGAAGGCTCAATATTTATCTTTTGCGGGACGAGTGATGCTCATTCGCCATGTTTTAGCCCGATTACCAGAGTTTCGAATGAGCATGTCTATTATACCGACGACAGTAGAGCAGACGATCAATCGTTTGCTTTCGCACTTCCTTTGGTCTGGGAATGTGTCGCACAAAAAGTACCTGCTTGTTTCTTGTCAACAGATCGTGCTTCCGAGGCACCAAGGTGGCTTAGAGATTCCAAATATGAGAAAGAGGAGCATCGTTTTAGTCTTGAAGTGGGCTTGGGAAGCTTCCATATCTCAATCTTCTTGGGCTATGATTGTTAGGCAAAAATATGGTAGTCTACATGAATCCCTTCTTTCCACGCCCAGTTCAGTGTGTCATTCGTCCCTCTGGCTAGAGTGGCGGAAGACACTTCGATCCTTCAGTGGCAGAGATTTTAGGCCTGTCCATGGCATGACATGGCTTCACTGGGCCATGGCGAGCGGAGATAGGTTCTCCATTAAGCAAGTTTACCATTCCTTGTTGCCATCCGGGATGAACTGGTTTCCCAGTGATTGTATATGGGGTAAGGGGCCAGCTCCAAGGGCAAAAGCTTTGGCGTGACTTGTGGCTCTGGATCGTGTTCAAACCCAAATTAATGTCAGGAAACGGGGGATTCAATTTCCAAGCATGTGTGTTCTTTACAAGAAGGTTGTAGAGGACACGACTCACCTATTTTGGCTCTGCCCGGTCATTCTAGACTTATTTTTTTAAACTTGGGGTGCGCCACTTGTTCAAACTCGTCCGTGCTCCGTTATTTGGGACCTCTTGCTTGGTCCCAGGATTGTACGACACAAAAAAAATGGAGATTACTGTGGCGGGTTTGGTTGCTTTCAGCATGGTGGGTCATATGGACTGAAAGAAACGACATCTTCTTCAGGGGCATCAAATTCGATTTCGGAAGGCTTCGACAACGGGTCATGTCTGATGTGTATCTGGCTCTTAAATTACATAGTAGGGGGGAGGGGCTGATCGGCTTGTACTCTGAACTATGTACAATCGCCATCTAGATTGTGGCTGTTTTGCTCTTATGTTTCTCTTTTGTCTCTCCCATCCAATATTCTGTTGGATGTATTTTGGTAATGTTGAATGGTGAATGTTCTCTCTCTCTCTCTCTCTTGTACATGCGCTACAGAGTTTGTAACCCAAACTGAAACTACAACACCACACGTATATTTGTGCGGATGCATAAACATGAAATTTTGCCCATCCAAATGGATGGGTTTCATAGATTTAGGTGATGTTTGGAAACTAGTTGTCAGAAGTAGCCAGAGTGGGAATACCAACACCAGAATTGTTGGTGATGGATGGAGTTGTAAGAAATGATGCAAGTGAGATGGTATTTGACACGTCCAATTCCACATTTTACATCCCACTTACATGAGGTGGTAGTTACCAAATACTACACCAGATATCACACAGGTAACTGCTTCAACAACCTTCCTAATGTTCTTTCAGTATTATTTCCAACTTTTTAGTTGCATTCCAAACAGATGCACATGTGGAAGTGGTAAATCTCCCGTAAAATCAAAGTGGGCGATAAAGTAGTCGGAAGTCATAGGAAAAAAGGTTTCATTTCAAAAAAATTGCCTAGACCGGATATGTCTTATTTGCAAAATGGGACACCAGTTGATATGGCATTCAATCCATTAAGAGTACCTTCACGAACGAATGTGGGACAAATATTTGAATGCTCACTCGAGTTAGCAGGAGACCTGTTGGGCAGATATTATAGAATAACACCCTTTGATGAGATGTATGTTGGGTTTCCCTCCTTTGTGGGATCCATTGGTTCGATGCACATTCAGTATCACTGCAGAATTTCAAGCACGATGCTTGATCTTTTCGAAGATGATTTGGAGTATTTGCTGGATAGCGATTTGTAGAAGTCCTCTCAGCTAAATGACTATTCAACTGTTCAGAGTTTGAGGTTCAGCGAGTTGTCGATGACGATTTGTGGTGAGTGCCTTCAGTTGCATAGCGATTTGTGGTTAGCGTTATGTGTTTCAGTCGGATGACGATTTGTGGTTATCGTTGGATAGCGATTTGTGGTATCGCTGGATAGCGATTTGTGATAAGGCGCATCGTAAGTTATGCAAGATATTTAGTCTTCCGCATTTAATGTGAGTCTTGTCTTCTATTTAAGGGATGAATGAGAGAGCAAAAGCAATGGGAGAGAGCAAAAAAGGCAGAATATTAGGAAGAGAGTGTGAGAAACACTTTTAGGGCACCGAAAGGGTGCGAAGGAAAAAAAAAACAAGAAGTTTTGCGACACTTCTTTCAAGACAACTTCGTCAAGCTAGTTCTTCAAATCATTCGTTCTTTGTTCCTCAGTGAGGCATATCCTCTTGTTCATTTCGTTACACCTTGTGTGTTTGTAAGGCTTATGCCTTTTGGCCACTTTGTAATCTTTGTTTGAAGATAGTGGAAGTTGTTGACCTATTGGTCGTCGTGGACATACCTCAGTTGAGAGGGAACCACGTAGATCGTTGTGCACTATTTTTATTTTCGCAGCTAGTTTGTTTTGGTTTATTTTTCTACCACTATCATCATCGTATTGTTTTCATCAATTCACACTTGTGGGGAGACCCGGTACGTCCATTTTAACTCCAACATATGGTATCAGAAATTTGGTTAGTATATTTGTGTGTGAAGTCATGGAGAATAACATTGGGCGTATGATCAGTTTGAATGGCACAAACTGGATGGCATAGAAAACTAAAATAGAAGACCTCTTGGGTTATAAAGATTTGGATGGACCCATAGACGGTGTGAGAGGCAAACAAG
The DNA here is from genome assembly GCF_984573655.1 of Nuphar pumila. Classification (NCBI taxonomy): domain Eukaryota; kingdom Viridiplantae; phylum Streptophyta; class Magnoliopsida; order Nymphaeales; family Nymphaeaceae; genus Nuphar; species Nuphar pumila. The sequence continues at coordinate 16,224,392 of NC_143256.1, forward strand.
AAGAGATGAAAGATGTCGAATGAAAAAAACTAGACCGAAAGGCGATCAGTTTCATTCGACAATGGATAGATGATAGTGTCTTTCATCATGTATCCATAGAAACTTTGACGCATGGTCTTTGAACCAAACTAGAGAGCCTTTATGATAGAAAGGCAGCAGTGAATAAGGCCTTTCTATTTCGAAAGCTTGTGAACCTCAAGTATAAAGAGGGCGGCTCTATTGCAGAGCATTTGAATGAGATCAAAAGCATTGTAAATCAGTTGGCCACAATGAAAATCACTTTTGATGATGAGTTACAAACTTTGTTGCTCTTATTTCCCTTCCTGAGAGTTGGGAAACCTTGGTGGTCACAGTCAGTAACTCTGCACCTGATGGAATGGTAACGATGAGCCAAGTTACCAGCAGTCTGTTGAATGAAGAGTCCAGGAGAAAGTCATTAGGTCCTTCTACCTCAAAGGCGCTTGTGATTGAAAACAGGGGGAGAAGCAGAAGTAAGAGCAGGGCTTTGCACTACCATGGCAAATCTAGAGGCCACTCACACTCGAGCTCAAAGAAAGACGTCGAGTATTATTATTGCCACAAGAAGGGGCATATGAAGCGACAGTGCAGGAAGCTCAAGCTTAAGGAGTAGAACAGAGAGAAGAGCTCAGAAGAAGAATAAGGTGCCACAGTCACAGATGGAGAGCTCATGGTTGTCTGTGATGGCACTAGCATAAATTTGATCGATCAGGAGACCGATTGGGTGATTGACTCTGGAGCTTCATTTCATGTTACCTCACGGGTTGATTTCTTCACTTCCTACTCGCAAGGTGATTTCGGTAATGTCTGAATGGGAAATGAAGATGTGTCAAAGATTGTTGGCATGGACGACATTTGCTTGGAAACAAGTGTAGGCTGTAAGTTGTTGCTGAAAAATGTGAGGCATGTACCAGACATCCGATTGAATCTGATCTCTGCTAGAAAGTTAGATGATGAGGGCTATAACAACACCTAAAGTGATGGAAGGTGGAAGCTAACCAAAGGCTCATTGGTGATAGCCAGAGGAACAAAGGCTCGTTCCCTTTACACTTTGTAAGCGAAGATCTGGAAGAGTGTTGTGAATGTTGTGGAGACTGGCTCGTCCACAAAATTATGGCATAGAAGGCTTGGGCATATGAGCAAGAAGGGGCTGCAAGTCGTAGTTAAGAAAGAGTTCCTGACAGGTGCAACAGGTACATCTTTGGAACCTTGTGTTCATTGCTTCCATGGTAAACAAAATAGAGTTTCTTTCCATAGATGCATTGCATCTAGAAAATCTCATGTTCTAAATCTTGTACATTCTGATGTGTGTGGACCTGTAAAGGTCAAGACACTTGGTGGTGCATTGTACTTTATGACTTTCATTGATGATCACTCTAGGAAAGTCTGGGCTTATACACTGAGGACTAAAGACCAAGTTCTAGATGTATTCAAGCACTTTCAGGCCATGGCTAAATAAGAAACTGGCAGGCAGTTGAAGTGTGTTCGCTCGGATAATGGTGGCAAATACATTGGGCCATTTAATCATTATTGCACCAATCATGGCATCAAGCATGAAAGAACTATAAGGATGACACCTCAATAGAATGGGGTTGCTGAGAGGATGAAGCACATCATTCTTAAGAGAGTCAGATGTTTGCTGTCACACTCTAAATTGCCAAGATCTTTCTGGGGTGAGACAATGAGGACAACAATTGATCTTATCAACTTGTCTCCTTTTATTCCCTTGAAGGGAGATGTTCCAGAGAAAGTTTGGATAGGAAAAGAACCTTTCTATGGACACTTAAGAGTGTTCGGCTGTAGAGCATTTATTCACATTCCGAAGGAAGAGAGGTCCAAGCTTGATCCAAAAGTCAAGCAATGCATATTCATTGGCTATGGACATGAAGAATTTGGCTACAGACTGTATGACCCTATTGATAAAAAGGTGGTCAGAAGTCAAGATGTTGTCTTATTGGAAGATTAGACCATTGAAGACATTGGTGAGTCTGAGCCATCAGAGTCCAGTACAGGTGATCTTATTGATTTAGATCCCCTAGATGCGCCGACTGTTCATGATTTCGTGGAGGAGATTCCACCTCCTCGCAATGATGCAAAGGAAGGAAGTGTTGAGTCAGAAATTGAGGGGGAGCCAACACCCCAAGAGTCACTTCCTCAGACTCCGATAAGGAGATCCACTAGAGAAAAACAGTCATCCAGAAAATACTCATCAAATGAGTATGTGATGATTACAGATCAAGGTGAGCCAGAAACTTTTGAAGAAGTTTTGGAGGATGAAAACAAGTCTGAGTGGTTTAAGGCAATGAAAGAAGAAATGGATTCATTGCATGCGAATCACACCTTTGATCTGGTAAAGACAACTAAAGGGAAGAAGGTGTTAAAGAACAAATGGGTCTTCAAGTAGAAGACTGATGAAAACAACTCTCAACCTAGATACAAGGCACGTCTTGTTGTGAAAGGTTTTGCTCAGAAGAAAAGAGTTGACTTTGATGAGATCTTCTCACCACTTGTGAAGATGCCCTCCATCTGAACTGTGCTCGATATAGCTGCAAGCATGAATTTGGAAGTTGAGCAGCTTGATGTGAAGACTGCATTTCTATATGGTGACTTGGAAGAAGAAATTTATATGGAGCAACCTGAGAGTTTCATTGACAAGGGTAAAAAGCACCTAGCTTGCAAGTTGAAGAAGAGCTTGTATGGATTGAAGCAAGACCAAGACAGTGGTATAAGAAATTTGATTTCTTTATGAATGAGCATGGATACTCAAGAACCTCCACAGACCATTGTGTGTTTGTGAAGAAATTTCCAGATGGTAATTTTATCATTCTCTTGCTTTATATGGATGATATACTGATTGTGAGCCAAGACATCAGCAAGATTAGCAAGTTAAAGTTGGAGCGAAGTGAGACATTTGCCATGAAGGATTTAGGTCCAGCAAAGCAGATTCTTGGGATGAGAATCGTTCATGACAGATCACATGAGATGATATGGTTATCTTAAGAAAAGTATATCAGAAAGGTTCTTGAGAGGTTCAACATGGACAAAGCAAAGCCTGTTAATTGTCCACTTGCAAGCCATTTCAAACTTAGCTCAAGACAATGTCCTACAAATGATGAAGAAGGAACAAAGATGCAGAAAATTCCCTATGCTTCGGCAGTAGGTTCGTTGATGTATGCTATATATATATAAAGTAATGCTAAGCTGCTTCGGGATTACCTACACACATAGTAAAATCATAGATGTAGTATCTTCTCAATCGGACTCCGTGTTCAACATAGTTATTTGATAAGAATCATGTTCAGATCATGTTTTTGGACATAAAATAAGATTTTTTAAATCATGAAACTTTGCTACATTTTAGGCCGTTGACTTTTTTAAGGTCTTAAAAAACCTATACAATGATTACAATAGCATGATCTAAAACTTGTTTTCTGTTTAAAAATGCATATAGATCACATTTATAAGGTCTTATCAACTAAAAAAAAAACTACAAGATTTGGAAAACCCAAACCTTTTACTAGATGGGAGTAGGTGCTCTATATATAGGAAGAGGGACAGTCCAACTAAAAGAAGGTCCAAAATCTACAACCAATGATAATCCACGGTGTTCTTTTTCTAACAACCGAGTTTTATATCGATCACATTTTTTCAACAAAAGAAACTTTTTTTAAGCTATGAAAAAATTAAGCATTTGTGACCATTGATTTTTGAATCACCAAAAAAAAAACACTTGCATAAACTGGATTCCCATGAAACAAAAAATTTGATCCCAACCAAATAGACCATGTAGATCATATCTATAAAGATTCACATAAAATAACACGAGCTATGAGATATTGCTCATTTCAACTCATTAATATTGTATGCACATCCCCACTAACTAACTAACTAACTATGTATATATTGTATGCACATCTCCACTAACTAACTAACTAACTAACTAACTATATATATATAAAAGGAAGACTCTATTAAACATCAAGAAGTCTTTTTTTTATGAGGAATGTTGAAACCACCTGCGAAATCAGACCCTGCGCTGGCTATGCATATCGCACATTCAGCCGTTGATACCACGGTGTAAACCCCCTGAGACACACCTTGTCTTTAGGGAGTCGTCTTGCTTCGGCACGAGCTAAAGGCATGATACCCTTACCCTTCATAATGCAAGGGGCTGACATTTGTGAGAAACTCTAACCACCCGCCTAGCAGCCAAGGGCCCTTCCATTACACAAAACCCTTTGGGGCTACCAATCCACGTCTCCATGACTTGCTACTTACTATATTTGTATCCATGACTTACCACCCAAGGAATTGGCATCCACGCCATCTTGTCCGTTGAAGGGCATGACCAGTCTCCCTAAGGTTATAAATTAATGAGACATGATCAACTAGGCTAAGAGACTAATGGCTCTCACTTCTTTTTTTTGAAAGGCAAGGTGGGGTTTGGCAGACCCCATCAGTTATTCAACCTACCATTGGGTTTTGAACCTGCAACTTCCCACTACAAGGAGACATGCACTGACAGCTCCTACCAACAACACAGCTTTGGCTACTAATGACTCACTTAATTAGGAGCAAATATGTATTTTGGCAACGTCTTAACATAATCTTACTTAGGACAAGAAATAAATAGGAAGAGTTTGACTAGCCCTGAACCCATCATCTAGCTTGACTTGACCCATTGCTTGGTTAACTTTGAGTTTCTCATAGCTACATTTACAAACATAAAAAATGAACCAGAAGAGACAAATAAGCTGTGTTGATTGAGGGAGAATTGTCTTTTTCTTTTTATTTTTTTTTGCTGTTTGATGAGCAAGTTGAGGGATAACGCCATGAACCTGAGACCCCAATTTGTATATATTACATAATAATATTTTGTCAAAAAATAATGTTTTTTATATTTCAAAGACCTGTTTGTTCCATTTTCATGGATGGGAATGATCTATCATACAAAAATAGGCATCGATTTTTAAAAGCTCTTGCCAGTTCAATTTAATTGAGAGAAGTATGAAAGGATTAATAAAAGGTAACCAACGGGGGCTCTGCTTGTTTGGTAGGAGCTGTTAGTGCAAGTCACCATGTGATGGAACGTTGCAAGTTCAAAACCCAATGGTATGTAGTGTAACGGGTGGAGTCGGCCTAACCCCATCTTGCTTATTAAAAATAAGAAAGAAAAGGTAACAAAAAAAAAACTGAGACTCACCGATGCCAACATGACAATTTTAACTGTGATGTTTAAGGGGGTGTTTGTGTGTCATGGAAAATTCAAGTTTTTTCGCAAAAAATGCATCGATGGGCGTGCGTTTCTGCAGAACTTACAATGCCAAAACAAACATGGCGTATGGAAAAATGCCTCGACGGGTGTGTCATTTTACACACTTAACTCTCATTTTTCTCGAAAAACTGTTCTCATGTGGGTCCCATTTAGTTTCCGCCGCAGAAGAATCCACTAAAGAAGTGCCGCAGAACCCTATTCCTTGACAAGAAAACGCCGCTAAATGTTTGTTTCATCGTAGCCAAAAGACTAGAAAAAGAGGCGTCACATTTTTTAAATGCGGCCCAACTTTGACAATCCATGCAGCAAACGTCTGGTCGACTCGGAATCGTAGCTTTCTTAAAAGCCAGTCTGGTAAAAGGTCCCTCAAGGACAGAGTAGGACGCCGGACCCACTTGAATCCAGACCGAGTTCGTCCTATCGTTTATGAATGCCAATGGATTCACATAAATGAATGCACCATCTAAATCTAACCCATGGCCTAGTCTCAGAGTGCAAGCAAAATATGAGGGACCGACAATCTGCCGTCGGTGATGATTTTTTATTCTTCTTTGGATTATAAAAAAATATAATAGAAAAAAAATAGATACCAATGGGAGATCCGCTTATCTGGCAAGAGCAGTTAGTGCACGTCACTTGTGTTGGTTGTAAGTTCGAATCCCAATGGTACTGTCGAAAAAAAGGGAAAAAAAAAGTAAATGCGTGTGACCCTGTCCACTAATAACCTAACAGGCTTACACGTTTGGCACTCAGAACCGAACAAACTTTTTTCTCTTAAACAGTTTAATGTTGCTAATTCCATTTAGTGCACGTCACATGTAGTTTTTTTATTATTTATAATTGAATCATTTGCACACAATTAAAAAATGACAAAGCAAGCATGCATAATGTTGCTAATTCCATTTTCTTTTGATACCTCAAAGAGTAAGGAAAGGGTGATTTTTTTGTCTTTCTATCATTGACATTCTGTTTATGATAGAGATAATATCTTTTTTTTTTCTAGCATTATTTACCATATGTGAAGTTTGATTGAGATTGCCTTGATATTTTACATTTAAATTTGTTTCGGTTGTATTTTGTGCTTTGCACAATTTATAGTTTAATCCATCTTTGTCATGGTGATCTCCTTCTCTTTGTTGTATTTTTTGTTTTTGTTTGTAGGTGGGATTCAGGATCAACTGTTGGTGAGTTTGACGGTCATTCAAGACATGTCTTAAGTTGTGCATTCAAGCCTACAAGACCTTTTCGTATTGTTACATGTGGAGAAGATTACTTGGTGAATTTCTATGAGGGACCACCATTTAGGTTCAAACTGTCACAAAGGTTAGTCTTGTTTATGGTATTAAGAGATTGATTTATACTATATTAGGTCAATGATAGTGCAAATTTGCTAAAGGTTCAGCTGTTTTAACATAATTGTTTTGTATGAAGAATCCTTTGGTACATTGTCTTTCTTTTTTGGTAAAGGTATGAGGATCCAATGCAGGAACTGAAGCGTGACATGTTAGCCTGTCGAAGCAAATGAAATTCTAATAGCTATTCAGTATATGATTTGTTAGCTTTTAAGTAAATAATGACCATTCTCAAACTTTAGGAGTGCACTCTAGCTTGAAACATTACTATAACGTTTAACTTGCAATGGAATATAAAATCATGGTATAAATAAGTGTTCCTAGTATCTTCATGCTTGAATGACATTTTCCAAAAGCAATGCACATGATGTAAATAATATTTTCTCCAAATTGTAAGGAATTATGTGCTCTAGTGAGGGAGATGTATACCTGCCCTTTATCTGATGTGTAGTCTGTTTAGAACTAGTAAGAGAATTAACTAATAACATCCAAGGGGAATATATCAGGGTATTGAAGATAACATTTAAACTATTATTCCTAAAATGGCCAACACAGGTTTAAATTAACTGCACCGTCTAGGTAAATGTTTTAATATAATTGATCTTTGTTCTTGTAGGGACAGGACTACCACTTTTTCTACCAAAAATCTAAACAGATTTTTCAAGCCATAACTAGAGAGCTTTTCTGTCCTAGAGGATGGGCCCTGCTGGTTTCCAGATCACAGTTCATATCTTGATAATATTGCTTCAAAATACATTATAACTGCCAAGCCCCCTTCATGAGAGCGATATAGTTATGAATCTAGTCTGAGCACATCAGGAACACTTACTAATTTAGGTCTCTCTCCCTCTGTGTTTAAGGCTGGAAGGTTATAAAAATGGCAAAAAGCAGAAAATATGACAAGAACATGAGGGGCTTGGCAAACTTTCCTTTTCTTAACAGTTAACATAGGTTATGGATATATAAATGATAAAAGAGTAAGTTAACCGATAAGGGAAAAGGCTACTAACAAATGACGCTTCTCTAGAAAATCTAATTGCACATTCATAAAGGTTTAAGTTTCATATATACATATGGATTCATACAGTTTGTGGATTTGATTAACATATTTGTTAGATTTGAAATTAGATCAAACTAGATTAGCTTTCTATTCAAAGTAATTTAAACATGTATCTCTATTTGAATCTTTATGGCTATGGCCACATATGAGAAAAAATGGAAAGAATGGAGAATGGGGCATGCCAAGATTATGTCTTGGGTCATTAGTAGTCTTGATATCAAGAAGTGCTTGAGTCTAGCTAAATTTGAACATGCAAATAAATATTTGCATGAGACTATCTTAAGAAAATGTATTCTCTTAAATCTATGTCACATGGGTGCAGGTGCAGGGGCAGGGGTGCGACACTTTAAAAAAACTTGGGTGCGGGGATGCGGCAAAAAGTTGGACATAAATGACCCTGGGTGCATTGACTGCACCCAGGGTCAGGTTGATCGCATCGGGTGCGGGTGCGATGTGAGTGCGGCACCTAGTTGAAGAGTCCCTGTGACATAGTCTTAAAGATATTACCCACATTTGCAACTTGTAAGACAAGGTACACACTATGATTCAAGGAGAAAAATGTATTAGAGAATATTTTAGTAAGTTGTTCGACCTTTGGAATGAGTTTGCTCTTCTTGAGTCACAAGGACATTATCCCAAAGACATAGAACTCCGTCAAAGACAAATTGATGTGAAACATTTCTTTCAATTCATCAATGGTCTAAGACCGGAGTTTGAGTCTACTAAATCGGCTTTTCTTCATAAAGGAGAAGTTCTCTCTATTGAAGAGCTAAGTATAAAAGAAAATAGACTAAAAAAAAGACATTTAAAGATGATGATAATTCGGTCATAGCCGTGTCTAGGCTGAGAAACCATGTCCATGCTTACCAACTACTACATTATAACTATCACATTATAAGAGACCAAACAATGATAGCTATGGAAAGCAAGACAATGAGTTTGAAAAAAAAATAAATTATTTGCTATTATTGTCGTGAACCGGGGTATGTCAAGATATATTGTCCTAAACTAAAGATACCCTATGAGAAGAAGGTAGCCTCCGTTGCTCAACAGTCAAGTGAATTCAAAGCTACACAAGAATCAACTATTGAGAGCATGTCCTTGACTCAAATTGTAGAAGCTCTTCAACCTCTATTCAAAGGAGCTTCACCAACCGAAGCTACGGTCTCTTCTGTTGGCATCTTTGATCCCAGTAAGTCTCTTTGGCTTCTTGGCTTATGTGCCTCATTTCATATGACACTAAATTGTGATATTTTATCTGGATGTCATAACTCAAGCGAGTCAAATGTTTTTTATTGTTGATAGAATATCTCTTGAGATAAAGGGAATAAGAAATTTTGAAAATATTTTAAAGAGATTTTTTATTCAAAAAATTAGATATATTCCCAAGTTAAGCCTAAATCTTTTATTTGTCTCTTAATTATGTGACCTTTGGTATAATGTTTCTTTCTCTTCTATTGGTTTATGAGTGCGGGATCGTCTCTCAGGGAAGCTGATTGGAGAAGGCTGTAAAGAAGGAGGTTTATACTACATAGATTTTTTGGAAATACCTAAGAATACTTTTTGTTATAATGTTTAAAAACTGAATTTTGGATTTTGGAGCTCCCTAACCAAAATCTTCTGAAATATTATTTGCATGAATGCAACCAAAATTGATTGGAGCTCCCATGTGGCAGGTCATGAATCCCCTTGTCATTTTGTGGTTGATGTATGCTTCAAAATTTCCCTTCATATCTTCATCTGATCTGATACCATCTTCAGATTGATGGTAACATGATTATGTTCCTTTGATGTGTGAAAGAATATGTGGTGTGTGCGAACTGTGAAACAAGGTGAGAGAAATGAGTGAGTGAGGAGGAAGAAGAAGATATAGGAAAAGAGAGGAAGTGAGAAAAGACAAGGGAGAAAGAGAATAGGGGCTGGAATCGTGCCCTATCCCTCTCATATTGACCCTTATAAAGGTAATTTAAGTCAGTTTACAAAAATGCCCTTCATAACTATATCTTTTGACCTATTGGGTCTTGAATACAAAAAAGGACTTCACTAGCCAATCAATTTTGACTCTCATGTATTGCTTCCTTATAACATATTGTACTTCAAAGGATAAACCAGAGTTGCCAGTTGGGGAAGCGATTCGGGTAGCGGAAGCGAAAAAAGGAAAAAACAAAAAAAGGAAAAAACAAAAAAAGGAAAAAACAAAAAAAGGAAAAAAAGATACATTTTGGAAGCGCCACGTTTCGCGCCTCCGAAATACGCTTCGGAGAAGCATGCTTCCCCATGTCCTATGGTACTTCCGGTAACCCTGGGATAAACCTCTAAACTGGTCATCATGATGTATATGAACCCTTTATTTTTGTTACCTCATTAATTCACTGGTCTGCACTCCAGTTAGGCTAACCAAAACAGAAAAAGTGAAAAAGTGGAAAACTTCCCTTAAGTATCCACTAAACCTGCCATCTTCTGATCGATGCAATTGGATTGAGTGTTAGATGTCTTCATCCTTCTAAGATTTTAATTCATGGTAGCCTCTTGGTTCAAGATAGAACGCAGAAACATAACATTTATTCAAGTTTCCTTGCATTGCTTGTTTGGCCCATCAAATATTGTGCATTGGTGTGATTTGGCTACATTGTTTACAAGATGCCTTTCCCCATTAATTGTTGAAGCATACTCTTTATTTTGGAGCAACAGTCGTGTCCTTGATTTGCAGAGTCCAATGCAAAACTTCTGGAAAAATGTTCTAGGGTTCATATTAATTAACATCGAGTGCTTGGTATTTTTTCTTTTTTTTTTCAAAATTTCTTGTAAGAGAAATGTAGTCATTATTTTAATTTTATGTCAATGATAAAAAACTCATTCATGACATTGTAGCAATGTAGGCTTGTGGCCATAATAAAATATAATGTGCTGAGGAAGATGTTCTTGATTGTGTCTTACCGAACAGAGGTTGTATGTAAAGGAAACATTATTGTTTGAAGTGCAGGGAACATTCCAACTTTGTCAATTGTGTAAGGTTTTCTCCTGATGGAAGCAAGTTTATCAATGTAAGTTCAGATAAGAAAGGTATACTATATGATGGGAGGACAGGAGAAAAGATTGGGGAGCTATCTGCTGAAGGTCACAATGGTAGCATCTATGCTGTTAGTTGGAGTCCTGACAGTAAAGCGGTATTTATGATATTCCTATGCTATTTTCATTATTGATTAATAATTATACTTCCAGTGGTGGACTTAGGATGCAAATATCTACATTGAATGACATCTACTTTTTCCTTTTTCAGATTCTTAGATTGATAATATGAACATTTTAATTGGAACACAATTAAATTTAAATGTTACTTATATAATCAAATGCCTGACTAATGGAGAGTTTTTCTTCTACTTTTTTGTTTTTTGGTTGATCGAAGAAGCACATTCATTTATCTGTTGAATGAAAGTTTTATACAATCTGGTTTACCTATATTCTAATGGTCTCCAGCACCATACTGGTTCTGATGGGGCTGTACTTGTCTGTATTACAGGTGTGAGTGGAAGTGTTAATCCAAAGTTTCATTGTGTGCTTTAGTCTGCTTTACTTTGGTATTGATAGAAATTCTTTCATATTTTCTGTGCAGTTGGATAAACCTGGTTGAGGTTATATTTGTCACAAAATGGCACGGATCCCAATACCCTCCATAATGGACTCCGAGGGTCAAAACATAATGCATTTGAACAAAAACATAAGAACTAAAATGAAACACAATAGAATGTGAGTAAATAACTTCATTAATAAAGAACAGTAAAAATACAAAAAAAATACATTTTAATCCTCATTACAATACACTAAAAAACACACAAGAAGCCTAAAACCATGGTTGCCAGTCGAGGAAGCGGGAAGCGATATGTGAAGTGGAAGCGGGAAGCGTGGCACTTTCAAAATTTTAGGAAGCGGGAAGCATGGGACGACTTAAAAGCGAATCAAGAATCGTCTCGAAAGCGAACCAGAAGCGAATCTGGAAGCGACCTAGGAAGCGAGGGGGAAGCGAAAAATAAAATAAAAATAAAAATACAAAAAAAGGGAGGAAATGCAGGGAAAGCGAAGGAGAAGCGTGCTTCCCATAAATGGGAAGCATGTTTCCCATAAAAGAGAAACGTGCTTCCCATAAATGGGAAATGCGCTTTTCAAAAAAATTGGCGCTTCTCAGTGCGTTTTGGAAGCGCGACGTTTTACGCTTCCGAAACATGCTTCCCCACTAGGCTAGGTGCTTCGAGTAACTCTGCCTAAAACTACTCATCACTCCCTCACCTTACAAAGGCACCCACCCACCCATATTTATAGAGAAAAGAAGGAAGAAGAGAGAGATTAAAGGAGAGAAAAAGGGAGACCACACTAACCATTGGACCATAAGTCAAACAACTAGTCCAAGTCAACCAAAGTTGACTTAACTTTAAAGTATATATATCAGAGTTACCGAAAGCACCTAGCCTAGTGGAAGCACGAAATGTTGTGCTTCCGAAACGCGTTGGGAAGCGCCATTTTTTTTGAGAAGCGTGCTTTCCCGTTGCTTACCCCGCGCTTCTCCTGCGCTTCCTCCCTTTTTTCATTTTTTTTTATTTTTATTTTTTCGCTTCCCCCTCGCTTCGTAGGTCGCTTCCGGTTCGCTTCCTAGGTCGCTTCCAAGATGATTCTTGATTCGCTTTTAAGTAGTCTCACGTTTCTCGCTTCCTAAAATTTTGAAAGTGCCACGCTTCCTGCTCCTGCTTCCTCGACTGGCAACCATGATATATGTTAACGCCCCCGCTCAAACTTACATTGACTCACTATAAGTTTGCAATTACAAAAGGAATCCCATTACACAAGATATCGACATGTTCTTCTATAATACAAATTCTTGAAGGAGCTTCTAGATCTTCCTTGATATGCTCGAAAGGTCTCTAGAATCATCAATAATGCCAATATTTTAAAGAGTGCAAAAGGAGCAATCCAACTAAAAATAACTATATATATATATATATATATATATATATATATATATATATATATAGAGAGAGAGAGAGAGAGAGAGAGAGAGAGAGAGAGAGAGTAATGGGTACGTGCTAAATAAAATATGCTAGATGAAACATGCTAAATGAGTTTTTCAGGGATTTTTTGTTTTATTTTTAAATTCTAATCGTACAAATGTGATCTATGTACTTGATTTTATAGGGTTCAACTCTTTAAGTGTTCGATTCTGACACATGAGCGGGTTTTTATAACGTTTAAAAAATCACCATTCCAAAATCTTTGTTAATTTTTAGGCTCCAAATATCATTTTTTTCATCGAAAACACATGATCCAAGTGTGGATTCCTCGTAAATTGACCATGCCCAACACATTTATGGGTCAGAACTGCAAAAAAAAAACCCACACCAAAAGAGCAGAAAAACCCATTTAGCACATTTCATTCGCATATTTCATTTCGTACACACCCATCTCTCTGTCTCTCTCTCTCTCTCTCTCTCTCTATATATATATATATATATATATATATATATATATAAATGACCAAACACGCCAAAAATACAATACATATTTAATAAGACATTTTAATAATTTTCAAAATCTTTTAATAGTAAGAAAATTTTTCAACATCAATTTTGAAAGTCATTAAATTTTTATACACAATATTCATTGAGAGTCTCACCTCAATAGATAATTTTACGAAATCATAGTTCTTGATTTATAAGAGAACACAATTGCATATTATCAAAAGAAGAGATGCATGCATAAAATATCTCAAAGATAAACGTATAAATCATTCATCACTTTAAACATTCATGAAAACATGCATTATTGAAAGTCAATACACACATCTATCTCGAAAAGCACATTAATGCATGAAATATGAATTTTCAAACAACATCAATACCATGAATAAATAACTCACAAAAGAGTTTAACCCACACAAAAAATATTCATAAAGCAGGGTTTTTCAAAACAAGTAGCCATATTAAATGTACAACAGAAATAATGGGGAAGTTCAAAATCCCACGTACAAATCATAACAAGAGATATTTTGTAATAATGACAAATATTAATAACAATTTAAATCTCAACAATAGAAACAATATCTATAAATACACTCAAAATATTGCATCCTATGCAACCAAGGCATATCATGATGTAAATCACCCAAGATAACTAATCATGGAACACATTTAAAATATCTTTAAGCATGCAATTAAAACATATTCAATGCAAAATGCATGAAGAATTTTCAATAACCATTTCCCAGACAAGGGTAAATGAGTGATTTTTTTTTAGAAATTTTGTGGAGAGATTTGAAAATCCCACAAATATCAAGAAATGATATTTTGCAAACCTTCACAATAGTTCGACCACCATAAGCAATTTACCTCGCTTGACCTTCAAACCTCAAAATTCAAGTGTAATAGCTGCTAGAACAAGAGATCAATGACAATGCCACTTATGAGCTTAACAAACACACAAAAAGTGTGAACATCTCATCTATATAAAATAACACTTAAATAAGAGACAAACCTCAATGTTTCAGCTACTAGAAAAAGAGCATAATACAAACACACAAAAAGTATGAATAACCAATGGGTGCACCTAACTCATTGCAAACAAATCTTTCTTGTCTACGTAAAATGACACTTAAATAAGAGACAAACCTCAATATTCAAGTGCATCAGCTACTAGAATAAGAGTATAATACAAACACACAAAATGTGAATAACCAATGGGTGCATATAACTCACCACAAAAATATCTTTTAAATAAGAGACATAATAGGAGAAGACACGAAGTAAGAGAGCTTGTAATAAAAACAAACTAATGTCATCAAGAAGGATAAATGTATCAATTTTAACAATCTTTCAAACACCATATTTTCAAAATAGATAACCATCACAGATAAACATAATTATAAGTATTCATAATAACATTGTCCAAATAAACAAATGAGTGATATAACACACTCATAGAACTAGAGATCAAACAACCGTCAATTAGAGCCAAACTATAAGGCGACAATCTATACTGATAAGAAAACCAAGGTGCACACAACTCACCCCAACAAGCATCTCTTGTTCAACAAAAGCAACATGGATGTAGATACCAATCAAACCCAAGACAAGTGACAACACATCACTCATAACCTTTGGGAATCTAGACTAGTAAGATGACATGAGGTGCACACATAACTCACCTCAACGGCTAACTCTGACCCAACAACAAGGCCAAAAATAAATGGCGCATCCTAGAAAAATCTATGATGGACAAAAAACAATGCCAAAAGAAGGCAAAAAATACTCACGGAAATTGATTTTCAAATAAGTGAGTTCATATATAAAAGTACCGATTTGAAAAAACAAAGTTTTAAATCAAATCCAATAAAGGTAGATGAAGACTTAGAATGAATATAGTTCAATCATATGCACAACAATATGTCAATTGATGCAATCACTTCCAACACAAGATGTCTCATGACAAATTTTACAAACTTTGACAAGCAAATAATGGACAAGAATCATGCCCAATATAAATAATCTACATAGATGTGATGAAATTATGATGTTAGAGTATCTTTCAAAAGATAATGGAATCATGAATCCACCAATCAAGAAACAAGTGCACTAAGGCACATCATATACAAAAGATCCAATGAATCTCAATAAAAAGACAAAAGTATATGATTTTATTAAAGAAAAGCTTCTAAGAAGCTAGATCTAAATCATTAGTCTACTATTAGACAATTGATGACAAACATATAGAGATTCACAAAGAGCTATATAACTATCAACAACCATGAACTCATATATATCATACAAAGAATTTTATCACAATGTAACAAATATAAAATCTTTAAGAAACATGCAATGAAGTATCAATGCACAAGAAAGAAACCACTAAGGGTTACAAAAGTGCACAAACACTCAAGTCACTAAGCTACCAAAAAGCACATAAAACTACTAAGGGCTAAGCAACAATCATACAAGAGTCTTTTAAAAAATATAAGTTTTATTCATAAAATGCTCAAGAAGCATACACAAGAACCCACTAAAAAATATAATGCATAATAGAGAAATTAAAATATGCATTCGAGTTCATGATGACAAATCATGCTTATGCCATCCAATAATAATCACAAAGGCTACATAATTAAAATCATGCATGGTCACATAGTTAGAATCACCAAAGAAACATCACTATATATTAAAAATCCCAAAGATAATCTATGTAAATACATACATTAAGAGACACAAAAAAAAATGTAAAAAATTAATATTTTGCAAAACATGAAACACATAAGATTTTAAGAAACCACATATTTTTGCAAAATATAATTTTTTCAATATACATATCCATAATCTAAAAAATATATTAAAAGACAATAATTTCTATTGAGAATGTAGGGTACGGGTCTGGTTCTAGACCCAAAATGATTCTTTTGTATTGTATTTACATGGTTGGTGTTATCGGGTCTGGGTTGACAGACCCGATCCAACTTGTATCATATATATTACATTGAATATAGGGCACAACCTCTCATTGAGAATCGTGCCAGTCATTGCTGCCTCTCCTTCTTGCAAATCCCTTTCTCTTCTGCTGTGGATGAAGATCTGGTCGAAGGTGCGTGACTTCTAACATGGTATCAGAGCAGGCTGATGTGATCATCGCAAAATTTTTCCTCTCGTAATATTCTCTCTCTTCCTTCTCTTTTCCTTTCTAATCCCTTATTTTCCTCCTTTTTGAAGGGAGAAAGATAAAAAAAACGGAAAGAAAGAGAGAAGAGAAAAGAAAGAAGAGAAGAGAAGAGAAGAGGAACTCTTTTGCGGGTCTCACTTGACCTTAATTTTGAAAAATATTTTGAAATAACTCGCCTCCGTTTTTGAAATATTTGCGGGAAAATTGGGAGACGGGATCCGCTCATCGGTACGAGGTTCGACCGTTCCTGGCGCCTTTACCAGGGGTAATCGAACCAAGGGTCGAATCAATGCCTTTTGCTTTGCTAAAAAATTATCTAAGTATTTATCCTAAGTCTAAAATGCACAATGAATCATGCTTGTGCAAATGCAAAGATGTATGCTTTTTTTAGAAAATGTTTTGAAGAATTCCCAAGTGAATCCAATAAAGTGAAGAAATGTTTTCTAACTTAGAACTTAAGATTAAAGTTCTAAGTTTTTAGAATAATCAAGAGCTTGGGAAAATAAATTTGGAATTTGGAAATTGATCTTGAAGTCTTGAAATAAAAAGAGAATGAAGGAAATTTTCCAAGTCATAAATGGACTTTGAATTTAGAAGTTTTGAACTTGGATGAATGTTTGGAATGGAATTGAATTCCACTTTTGAAGTTTTGATTTTAGAAGGAAATGTGGGAAATCTAAAGGAATCGAGGAATGGGATTTGTAACAGTTGGAACTTCAAGATGAAATCCGAATCCAAGTTCTGGATTCTGAATAGAGTTTTGAGTTGATTTTTGGATTTAGGATCTGAAATGGGAACTTGATCTGAAATCTGGAATGAAATGGAATTGGTTTTAAGAATTGGAATTTAAAGTGAAATTTGGATTTGGAATTTTGAGTGGAATCGGATTCAAGATTTGGAATCCAAGATGATATTTGGATTCGAAATCTGAGATCCAAGATAGGATTGGATTCTGGATCCCAAGATGGAACTGGACCTGAGGTCCAAAGTAGAATTGGATTCTGGATCCTAGAATGGATTTGGATCTGAAGTCTGAGATCCAATGTAGAATTGGGTTCTGGATCCTAAGAATTGGAATTTGGTTCTGAGTCTGAGACCCAAAGTAGGGTTTGATTCTGAATCCTAAGAATTGGAATTTGGATCTGAATCTGAGATCCAATGGTAGAATGAGGATCTGGATCCTAGAATGGATTTGGATCTGAAGTCCGAGATCCAATGTAGAATTGGGCTCTGGATCCTAAGAATTGGAATTTGGATCTGAATCTGAGACCCAAAGTAGGGTTTGATTCTGAATCCTAAGAATTGGAATTTGGATCTGAATCTGAGATCCAATGGTAGAATGAGGATTTGGATCCTAGAATGGATTTGGATCTGAAGTCCGAGATCCAATGTAGAATTGGGCTCTGGATCCTAAGAATTGGAATTTGGATCTGAATCTGAGACCCAAAGTGGAATGAGGATCCTGGATTTAAAATAGAACTTGGATCTGTGATTGGAGATCCGAGGCGAAATGGGGTTTATACTTGGAAATCTGGATCCAAGTTGAGACTAGGATTTGGATTTTGGGTTTTGAGAAGTCCAAGTAGGACCTTGAAATCAAATTTTTGAATCTTAAAATTAGGTAGAATTTGAATAGAGATCTGATGAAGAAGAAGAAACACTTGGGATTTTGAAAAGGAGTTTTTGAAAATACGATGCAATTCTGCCCTATATGATGAATGAATTTGACTAAGTTTTGAAATTTGGAATTTGAAAAGCTATTTCATTCTTTAAATAAATTAAAATAAGATTGAAAATATAATACATCCTTGACTATGGTCATTGAATGTATTATATACTAATCTATATTTAAATTCAAGAGAAAAATGAAACACTTTTGGTGCTTTTATAGAAGTTAAAATGGGATTAACTCTAAATATACCCTGACTATGGCCATTGGTATATATTTCGAATTAATCCTAAGTTAAATTCTGATAAAAGAAAGAAAATATTTTGAGAAACTATGATGAATTTTGAAAGTGGATCCAGTGTTATTTTGTAAAAGATAAAAATGCTAAGTTTTGTCCACACCCTGACTATGGCCATTTATGTGGATCATCAACTTAGTATCGATTACCTCTTACGAAATTGTGCACGTGCCATTCGTGTTTCACCATTGGTGAGAATTTGAGAAATAAAAAAAATGCATGAAAACAAGCAATTCATGATAACAATGCTCATTCATTCTACCTAAAGCAGGAAATGTAAATTTTTATTTAAATCTAGATATTACAACTCATTGAATCAAGTTTACAACTTCATACAATAGACCTTTTCACATGTCTCCTGTAAAATGATGTTAGCATGAAACAAAGGTGAAACATAGAGAGGATTTAAGATGCTATATTGAAACTGGAATGTATACACTGATAAATAAAAAAAAGTGCATGTGCTAAATGTTTATGAGAAAATGCATATTGGAATGTATGTATGATGCATTGAACTGAAAAAGAAATGAATGCTAAAATGACATATTGAGCTAATGAGATAATGCATGTTATAACACATATATGATGACAATGAACAACAAATATACATTTATGCCAATGATTGATGCACATATGATCTGTTATGTGTAAAATGGTGAAACATAAGGAAACAAGTAATATCAAATGATGCCACCAGATATGAACAAAATGCACAGATGATAGAAGCAAAATGAAATGAATGGTTAAAGTAAAAACTACAATCAGTAGTGTAAACAGCAGTTGGTGCCTAGGTGTTGCTGGAGTGTGGTGGGCTGAAGGTGGGCTGTGTTTAAAGCCCAGAAATGTTACTGTAGATGAATGGGATGGAGTACACATTTGTAAAATGGAAATGCTGGAAAATGGATAGGATAGGGTGAAGGTTTTTATATACAGGAGAATATAGGTGTTGTCGGGGTGCTACAGCAGATGAGTGGATTCTTAGTGGAGGGTGACAGCATATGGATGTTGAAAGTTATGTACCGATGGTAATGTAGGTGCAGCCTCACACAACTCAAAAAGCTTCATCTTCGGTGTATTTTTCTCGAAGACAGCATGGTTTTTCTGATGAGAGTCTTTGGCATTCAGACCCTTCATTCTTAGTAAAGGTAGGTATTGACTAGACAGTTACTAGCACATGACCACAAAACTATGGCATAAGGGACATTAGCGCATAATATTTTCACAACAATAAAATTCCTTAGCTACAGTCTAATGATGAAATTTTATAGGACTTCAGCATCGTTTCTTTATAGCCACAGGTAACATCAGATTGTATCGAATTCGTCAACTCTGGCAACACTTTTCTTGACTTCTGCAGGTGTAACTTCTGCAACATTGTAAGAATGCTGACGTAGATGCTATAAGGAGGCTTCAATAGACGTGGGCAAAGGGTGCAATGACCTGTTATGAATTCTTATGACAAGGTATAAGATATAACGAAACAGAAAGTAGCATAAAGAAAACAATATATGGTGCAACAACAAGGAAATCATGGATGTTATGAAAATATATAGGGACGATGATATTATAGTGCAAAAGTTGTGAGATATGAGAGGAAATATGCAACAACCGCAAGGCAACGTGGAAATGCAACAAGAGAAGCTGATGGCTTCCAATTTTTTTTTTTACTATCATTAACAAAATCATACATTCAGAATTTAATGCATTAAAACTATCATAACAGTCCATCATAGTAGATATCTCAAGAGTTTTTGCAAGGAAAATATAAACACCTACCTCCAAAATGTTGTTTGGCAGATTACAGGGGAAGAGGTCACCACTCACCTGGAGCAACAGAGGATTGAACAGAATAGATGACGCAGGTGGCACCTGACTGCAACTACCAGGCAAATTCTGAAGCAAGTAACAATAATTGTGAAATCTGGCTGCAAAAGTCCTTTGTTGGATTAGGCAGATTACTTACCATAACTCATGTGGAGCTATGCCCAACTTTTGGGCATACAATCTAAATCTTAGAATGCCTCCAATAGGCAAAAACCATCATGCTATAGAACCAGGGTGCTGGAAGTAAATTTGCTAAAACAACAAAAACCCATCAATGCCACAGAGAACAAATCAATAAGCTCGCCATTAGAACGCAAAATCACGCATACCCATAAGCTAAAAGGGAAAAGGAAAGAAGATGGAATCATAGGAAGCAAGGAGAATCCAACATAACTAGTATGAGAATTGAATAAAACAAGAGGATCTAAGAAATGCAGATATTTTAGCAAAGCTAATATACCGTAAAAGGGAAATTTTAATAGGATTTAATAATGACACAAAATTGGAGGATGAAATCTAAGATTGATGAAGGATTGTTACACAATGGCTCTAATCTGATACTAAAGCAGATCAGGTGTCCTTACTATATGTAACCTTCTACGGCCTTATGTAGGCAGTTCAAAGGGGGGGGTCTCTTTAAACTCTTACATATGCAGAGATGGGGAGTAGCTACCAGAGGGATGCACTGATGATGTTCAAATGTTACAGAAAAATACATGCAGATGCTGGTTAGATAGGTACCATACAATGGCCAACGTGAAAACAACAAATCAAGTATCAATCAGAGGTCAAGACGGATATGAAAGGAAAAAAAAAAAAATGCAAACGAAATCAAAATGATGGTGGATGAAAATAGGAAATCAAATATCCAAGAGGAATGACTATGATGCAAATTGGAAATCGGAATTTAGAAGAAAAACCCAGGATATAAACCAGCAAGTCAATAATCCACAAAAAAAAAAAAAAAATATGAAACAAAACAGACTCAAATTGGAATGTTATAAGATGGAGGTAGGGATCAAGGAAAATGCAGCAAACATGGATCATGGAATCTTAAACAGATAGATGAGAATGTTGATAAATCAAGGCTTAGGTGGATTATCTCTAGCAGCAGAGATATAGTAACGAGTTATAAAAAAAAAATGTTGGATGCTAAACGAACTGAAGAAAACAAAATTTGCAATGCAGGAAAAAGATGTTGGAATTTAGGATTCCATTGATATAGCACATAGGTAGATCACTGTTGCTATAGACAACACGATCTTACCTATGGTGCTTTCAAAAGGGGCGACGCATGAGAAGATTAATGAAATCAGAGACAACATAAAAAGAGAAAGAAAAAGGGGAAGGAAGAAAAGGAAAAAAAAAAACGATGAAAAGAGAATATTACTATCAGACGAAATTAAAATAGAGGAAACAACCGATGTTTACCTGGTTCGCTGATCGAAGCATGAGCTTTGTCTTGCTTGTGATTCTCGGCTTATGAGATCAAACTTCAGTTGACAGGGAAGAAATTTGTGGCTTATGATTCAGGATTAAGACTCCCGATTGTGAGATTTCAACTGAAGCGGGAGTGGCGTCCCTCTGTAGGCTGTAACTTTCAGGATTGGTCAACTCCTCTTAGATGCAGAGGCTCTCGATGAAAGGGGAGCTACCGAATTTCTTTTGGATAAGGTCGAAGGAATGAATGTTGGAGAAGCCCTCATCAGATCGCTTGAGATTTCTGAAGCAGAGTCGACTTCCTCCAGTTGACGGGGAAAATAAACCAAGGGAAGGAGAAGAAGCAAAAAAGACGACTGAAGGGATAGGAGATGGGTCTGCTGTCAGACTCCCTTCAAAACGAAAGAGGAAGAAGATGCGAATGAGGAGGTGAAGAAGCGGTGGATCTTAGGGTTTCCTTGAATCCCCTTTTAAGGAGGAGCAGGGAAGATTCAGGAAGAGGAGGTTAGAGATGAAGGGTGAAGATGGCGGTTTCGTGATGGAGGGTGGAGAGAGACCCAGCGGTTCCGTGATGGAGGGTGGAGAGAGACCCAACGGTTTCGTGATGGAGGGTGGAGGGAGGTCGGCCATGGAGGGCTTGGGCGACGAAGAGGGTTTCGGGAGAGGCGGCTGCGCTCTTCTCCCATCTCCTTCCTTACGAAGGGTAAAAAAAAAACCCTAAAAAAAAACCTGTTTTGCAGAAGGGGCCCCTTGTTATTTCGAAAATTTACAAAGAGGGGGCTCCTGAGGCTTTTAGCAAAATATCGATTTTTAAAAGTCTCAAACTCATTCGTTTTTCTTGAAATTTTCCCAATTTTTGGTTTTTGGTGTTATTTTTCCATTTTTTTTGTATTTTTAAGTAAAAGTCCTAAGATTTGAGAAAATAAAAGATTAAAACTAATTTTTTGTGTTTTTGCAAAAATATTTACAAAAGGGAGTTTTTCTGAGAAATTAAAAGCTATTTTGAGAAAATTTCCTCAGAAATGGGTTTTTGATCCGGATTTTGAGGAAATATGGATTTAAAGTACTGGATTCGGATCCGAAGTTGATTTTGAATATATCAATATGGAATTCAATCCAGAAAATCTGAAGAATGATTGAATTTTAGCTTTGATTTTCTCAGAAGATGGAGTCAGGGGCAAAAAAGGTCATTTTTGGATTTTTTTGGAAAATTTGGGGTGTTCACAGCTGAGAAGTAAATACTAGGTCGAGTTCTCTTCTTCCTTTCTTTGATCCAAGATCTGATCTTATCAGATCAGATTCTATTCTCCTTCTGTCCTGAAAATTGATCTTATCATATTGGGTTAAAAATCTCTTTCTTAAAAATTTTAAACATCTTTCTTCCTCTCTAAGTTTTCGATCTCTTAAAACTGAATCTGTTCACGTCAAACAGTCTGGTCACGTCAAACCAGATCTGTTTTCTTAAATCTTGATTATTTTTTTTCCTCTTTGATGCTGGATCGGATCGTTCCAGATCTAGTGTTTTCGTTCCAAGCCAGACTAAATTAGATCTGGCCATGGCATATTGATTCTTCCCTTCAGCAGCGTTAAATCAAATCTGATCGTATCAGATCAGATTTGTGTTTCCATTTAAACCTAGATCTCTCTTTTGTCTTTCAAGTCAAATCTTATTCTCCAAAACCAAATCAAAGTTTCGGTCCATACAAAAAAAAAAATTCAGATCATTAATTTGTCGTGTTCTACTGATTATTTGTTTCCCTGCAATATTATTTTCGTAGCAAAAAGAAAAAAAAACAGATTTACATTGCTGGTAAATCAAACTGCTGGTCAGAGTGTTCTTTTGTTGTCCTTTCACATGGATTCTCCCTTCCAGTTTCCTTGGACAACTCATATAACTACTTAACCTGGAAGTGACAAAGTTTTCCTTTTATTAAGAGTCTGGATCTCTCTGGATATCTTGATGGAACGATCCATGCACCACTAGAATTCATTCTGCAAGAAGAGCGAGATGATAAAGGGGAGGTTTCCAACAAATTGATTCATAATTCAAAATTTGTAACATGAAGAAGAAAAGATCAGGCAGTTGTGGCTTACATTACCTCTATGCTTTCCCATGAGATATTAGTGGCCATCCTAGATGAATGTTCAGCCAGAGAGTTGTGGCAAATATTGGCGCAGACTTATTCACAGATTTCATAAGCTAGGATTTTGCATTTAAAGAGAGAATTTCAGCTTTTAAAGAAATAGAGTTTATCAGTGACATAATACATGAACAAAATCAAGAGTATTACATATCAACTAGCCATGGTGGGTTGCGTAATTCTTAACAAAGAAAAGGTTCAACAGGCACTGAATGGTCTGGGTTCTGACTACCACATGTTAGTCACCTCTCTTCTATGCCTCCCTTCATTGCCCAGTTTTGAAGATCTACGGACTAAGCTACTACAATATGAAGTTACCATTAGGGGCGAGAAGATGACCCTGAATTCCAACAACCATGAGGTACTTGTCACATGAGTAGTATTAGGGCGAGGACATGGGGGCTTTTGAGGCGGGCGTGGACATAGAAGAGGTAATCAAGGAGGCCGTGGGCTTTTTCCCATACCCTACATGTCACCTAACTTGTATCCAGGGAACCCTATAAACATCCCGACATGTTTTCAGTGTAATAAAATGGAGCACATTAAAGCAAATTGCTGGCATAATCCGCAAAACAAAGGCAAGTTTAATAGTGCTGGGCCTTCTACTAGGGGACAAGCAGGAGACGACCGTAAAGGAGATGAAAAGAAAAATGTGAAGAATCTTTTGATTTTCGCTCTTTCAGAATTGAGCTTCAAGCAAACTGAGTAGGAGACTTGGTACATTAACTCCGGGCTGCTGCACATGTGACATGTGATATTGGTAAGATTTATTAAAACCGGAGATGGTGTTCTTCATCCTATCTCTCATGTTGGAAATATTTTCCTTCTACTCCCCAATTCCTCATTACCTTTATCTGATGTTTACCATTCTCCTAGTATTGTTAAAAACATTGTTTCTGTTTCTAAACTTGTCGATGATACTAATTCTTTTGTCGAATTTACTCTTTCTGTATGTGTCAAGGATCTTCTCACGAAGAAGACACTCGTTGAAGGAGAACGACAAGGAAACATGTATGTCTTCAAGGAGTCTCTTCTAGTTCATGATGCATCAATAAATTCACAACCAGTTCGTCCAGTGTCATTCAAAGTTTGTTTTAGTCTATCTCAATGTAATAAGCCAGAGATTTGGCATCGTCGTCTTAGTCATTGTAATCATTCATTTATTGAGAAGCTTGTGTCTAGTGGACTTGTTCCGCAGTCTAGTTTGAATGTCGAGGCTGATTTTCTTCTTTGTTTCCGTTGTCAATTATGTAAAAGTCATGTTCTTCCATTTCATTCAATAAATCAAAGAGATTTTATGCTTTTTGAAATTGTCTATTCTGATGTCTGGAGACATGCCCCACAGTCTTCTTTATTGGGCAATCATTATTACATTACTTTCATTGATAGTTACTCTAGATACACCTGTATTTATTTTATCAAATATAAATCTGAAGTTTTCAAGCTTTTCTGCTCATTCTGTGCTTTAGTTTGTAATCAATTTTCAACTAAAATTCAATATTTTCATTGTGACGGTGGATGAGAGTACTTATCAAAGGAATTTACTGAATTTCTCTAAGATAATGGAATAGGTCGTCAAATATCTTGTCCACACACACCACAACAAAATGGTGCGGCTGAAAGAAAATACTGGCACATTGTAGAGAGTGCGCTGAGTATGTTGCATAACACTCACATTCCTTTAAACTTGTGGATGAAAGTTTTTCATTCAGCTGTCTATGTCATAAATCGACTGCCAATGAAATTGTTAGCAGATCAATCCCCTTATTTTACGCTATTTACACTATTGGGGGTTCATCCTGACTATAATAAGTTGCGAGTGTTTGGCTGCATATGCTATGTTCATATTGACAGTTCTTAACGTGATAAGTTTCAGAAAAAGGCATGCAGGTGTAGGTTTGTTGGATATGTTGATCAATATAGAGGATATCACTGCTATGACTCCACTACCAGTCGCATCAGAGTTTCATGGAATGTCGTGTTTCACGAGACTCATACTGATGATTCAGGAAGTACAGAGGGACACTGTAAGGATGCTAAAAGTTATCAGCCATGGCTTGTTGCTGAGGTGCTTGATCAAATGGTGATGCATGACGTACCCTCATGTCATACACTATCTGCAGAACAAAATAGTACAGTTGTACACCCAGAAAAGGAAATGTCGACAAACACACAAGATATTACTATGCCTGTCATTTCAGATGTTACAAAGTTTTAAGGGATTACCTATGTGCAGTGAAACAAAGACAAAGTTCAACGACCTATTGTGCAACCCAGGAGGCTTGAGAGGATTCACCATCCTATTGAAAGATGGGTAAGTTATGACAACTTCTCTACAGACTTACAACTGTTCATCTCCCAGATTGAAAAGCATGATGAACCTATCAGTTTCTCACAAGCATCTATGTCAATCAAATGGGTTGAGGTCATGAATGAGGAAATGAAAGCTTTACATGAGTGTGGGACTTGGGAGATTGTTCCTAGACCATCGAACAAGAATGTTGTAGGATCTAAATAGGTCTATAAAATCAAGTATAAACTCGATGAATCCATTGAACGCTATAAGGTGAGGCTAGTAGCGAAAGGGTTCACTCAAGAATACGGGCAAGATTATGCCGAAACATTTAGTTCTGTGATCAAGATGGAAACTATTCGATTAGTTCTGTCCTTGTCAGTTCAGTATGGATGGACTCTAAGTCAACTTGATGTCAAAAATGTATTTTTTGCATGGCACTCTCAAGGAAGAGGTGTATATGGAGCAACCCTCTAGTTATACCAAACATAGCCCCAACACGCATGTTTGCAAGCTACGAAGAGCCATCTATGGGCTAAAGCAGGCCTCCCGCTCATGGTTTGATAGTTTCTCTATTGAAGTTCAGAGACATGGGTTCGATCTCATCTTGATCATTCGCTTTTTATTTTTCGAGATTGTCAGGTACGCACCTTAATTCTTATATATGTGGATGATATTATTATTACTGGGAACTCCGATGAACACATAGAAGCTACCAAGATCTTATTGAGTCGACAGTTTAAGATGAAAGATTTGGGGGTTTTGCGTTATTTCTTAGGGGTTGAGGTGGATCGACAGGATGAAACACTTCACTAACCCAACACAAATATACTTTGGATTTGTTGGATAAGGCAGGCATGAAGGATTATAAACCTCTATCCACCCCTAGTGTCCTTAATCATAAACTCGGATCCCGGGATGGGGAAGCATATGAAGATTCCAAGAAATATCGGAGTCTTGTGGGTATGTTCCAATATCTCACCTTCACTAGACTAGACATTGTGTATGCAGTGAATCAAGTTTCACAATTCATGCATGACCCACGAACAAAGCATATGAATGTTGTCAAGAGAATCCTTCGATATTTAAAAGGAACTCTTGGAGATGGTCTAGTTTATCATCAATCCAAGACTAAAGGGGAGCAACATCGACTGGATGTATACACAAATGCAGATTGGGCTGGAGTTCCAGATGACAGGCAGTCGGTTTCTGGATATTGTGCTTTTCTTGATGGGAACTTGATGGCGTAGAGTAACAAGAAACAACGTGCATTTGCACGATCTAGTATTGAAGCTGAGTATCGATCTATGGTGGCTGCTACAATAAAGGCCACATGGCTGAGACATCTTTTGACTGAAGTTGGAGAATCTATGCTACCCACCACTCTCTTGCGCGATAATCAAGGTGTCATACAAATTGCTTTTAATCCTATTCACCATAGTCGCACAAAGCATATAGAGATTGATCAATACTTCATTCGGCAAAAGATTGAAGATAGAGAAGTTGCACCTGCTTATGTTCCTACGGCTGACCAAGTGGCAGATTTGTTCACTAAGGGTCGTACCAATATGCGTTTTTGGTTCTTGAAGAACAAGTTGTCCATGTTGCAAAACCATGCACAACTTGAAGGAGGGTATTGAGAATGTAGTGTACAGGTCTAGTTCTAGACCCAAAATGATTCTTTTGTATTGTATTTACATGGTTGGTATTATCGGGTCTGGGTTGACAGACCCAATCCAACTTGTATCATATATATAACATTGAATATAGGGCACAACCTCTCATTGAGAATCGTGTCAGTCATTGCCGCCTCTCCTTCTTGCAAATCCCTTTCTCTTCTGCTGTGGATGAAGATCTGGTCGAAGGTGCTTGACTTCTAACAATTTCTACATATTCTAATTTCAAAAGAAGACATTCATTTTTAATATAACCCTTTTAAAACACCTACCATACATATGAAGATAGAAAAGCTAAAGATACATACCGGAATGCAAAATCCTCGAATCCATGCTATTCATTAATACGAATCTTTTTCAAGACCATGATGCCTTGCTCTGATACCATGTCACAAAATGGCATGGACCTCAATGCACTCTATAATGAACTCCAAGAATAAAAACACAATGCATTTGGATAAAAACATAATAACTAAAATAAAACACAATAGAATGTGAATGAATAACTTCATTAATAAAGAACATTAAAAATACAAAGAAAAATACATTTTAATCATCATTACAATACACTCAAAAACACACAAGAAGCTTAAAACTACCCATCACTCTCTTACCTTACAAAGGCACCCATATTTATAGAGAAACGGAGGAAGAAAAGAGATTAATGGAGAGAAAAAGGGAGTCCACATTAGTTTGACTAGCTGTTGGACCTAGTCCAATGGCTAGATTTCTAGCCGTTGGACCAGCAGTCCAACAACTAGTCTAAGTCAACCACAGTTGACTTAACTTTAAAGTATATAATATATATACAAGTATATATATATATGTATATATATATATCTTAACAATATTTGGGTTATATCATTTGAACATCTAAGACAAGTAGTTTGCATTGTATGCTGTATCTTAATAGCCTTTAGTTTGCAAACTTAATCTGTTGAAGTGATTATGTCACTATGAGAAATAGAGATGGTGAAAAGCCCTTCATTTTCCTTGTTAGCTTCGAATCACATCGGCTACTGCTGGATTTCTGGTTTTGACTGAATTGCCTGTTGCAATTTTACAGGTGGATTAAAGTGTTAATGCAATATTTGATACATTGTTTTTTCTTATTTTTAGGTCTTCAAAGAGAATGCACTTGCTGATTATGATTTTTTCTTTTGGTGTGACTCAACAGAAAGATACCTATTCATTCTTTGTTTTATATATTTATTTCTCTAGTAGCCAACTCTCATATCTTACTGCGAAAGCTTATCTTGCTGTTTCAGGTGCTAACAGTGTCTGCAGATAAAACTGCAAAAGTGTGGGAGATTGATGAAAATGGAAATGGTAAGGTGAAGAAGACACTTACTTCATCTGATTCTGGACTGGATGGAATGCTAGTTGGTTGCCTGTGGCAGAATAATCATCTTGTCACTGTTTCCCTTGGTGGCACTATTAGTATATATTCAGCCAATGACCTAGAAAAGATGCCAGTATCATTTTCTGGGCACATGAAGAGCGTCACTGGTTTGGCAGTCACCTCTGAAGGCAGCCAGAATATTATTCTATCTAGCAGTTATGATGGGGTGATTGTCCGATGGATGCAAGGAGTTGGATGTGCAGGAAGGTTACAGAGAAGGGAGAACTCTCAAATTAAATGTTTTGCAGTGGTGGAAGGAGAGCTCACCACATTTGCCTTTGATAACAAGGTAGCACCATTTCTTCATGTACATGTAGTAGTTGCCTTTATTTTTATATCTTGTGGTTTGTGTGCTTGCACCATCTTTTTGAAGCTGATTTTCTTGATGACTTATGATTGCAACTAGGCTGGAGAACATGATGATGTGTCTTCCTATTATCCAATATGATCACTGAAATGAATATATTTCAATTCAATCTTGCACCTTGATGGGGTAGGAAATTTACACACTAGCTAAAATTACTACTCAATGTTGAGTCAGGCATAGTAAGCCAACAAGATCTTGTGTTCTAAATAAAACATGTCTTGAGGGAAAAGACTGACTAGATGTTCATTGCAATTGAATAACAAGAAAATGAAATCTTGCGTTGATGGAGAAATGTTAGATCCCTCAATATAGAAATGGTACAAGAATGTGCTTCACAAAAATGCCCTTATGTGATATTACAGAAGTAATTTTGGCATTTTAGAGAACAATGGAGTGAAAAATATAAAATATATAAAGAATATGAAAAGTGAAGTTATTGATGACTAGTATAGTTTTGTGAACTCCATGTATAGTGAACTGTGATAGTGTTAATAATTTTCTCCGGTGGTAAAGGAGCTTGATTGTAAATTATATTTTTATCAATAAAAAATGTCACTGCCTTTAAAAGTAGAACTACAAACTGCAAAGATTTTGTCATAAAATATGACAAATATTGAGATTAGGGGTGGCAAAACCTGACACGACCTCCCAACCCGACCCGCCAACCCGCCTTTTAGGCGGGTTCAGGTTGGGCTTAAACTAACCCGTTTAATAAACGGGTCGACCCGCCTTGATAGAAATCATGGGTTCCTTTCTTCATCTACAAGCAACAACACAACATGGGGAGAGAGAACGTGGCTGTAGCAAAAATCCCTAATCAGGGTATTCATTTTTGCTTCTCTGATTAAATACACACAAATACAATAGCTAGGGTATGAAAATACCCATTACATGTTATGATAAAATTATAGCATGCCATTAATGAAACATTAATGAGCATGTGTTTAAAATGAAAGGAATTGGGTCTGGATTCTGAGTTCCAGACCTTATACTAAATGACAGTATCTTTTCACCCCCCTCCAGTTGTACATGGTTTTGGACCATGAACATCCAAAATCTGTCCTTGATAAGTCCTTTTGTAAACAAGTCAACAACTTGATCAGCAGTCCGCACGTATTCTGGTTCAATTTCCTTCTCTTCAACCTTTTGTCTTACAAAATGTTGATCAATTTCAATATGTTTGGCACGACTGTGGTAGATAGTATTGAATGACATGTTGATAGCACTTTGATTGTCACACAAGAGAATACTTTTAGAAATCGATTCTCTTCTGTCAACAGGTGTCTGATCCATGTTACTTCGGCTGTAGTAGCTGACATTGATCTATATTCATCTTCTGTGCTCGACCTGGCTATGGCTTTTTGTTTTCTACTGCTCTAGGAGACAAGATTTAGCCCAATGAAATGCAGTATCCTAAGACAGACCTACGTTCATCTGGATCTCCTGCCCAATCTACATCTGTGTAAGTAAGGAGTTCATGCATGTGATGACCAGGCATACTCTTTCTGTACAGAAGACCATCTCCAATAGTACCCTTCAAATATTGAAGAATGCATTTAACGGTTTTCATATGCCCAATATGTGGTTCATGCATGAACTGAGATACCTGATTGACAGAATAGACAATGTCAGGCCGAGTGAAGGTAAGATATTGAAGCATTCCTACTATCCTGCGATATCCTGTAGGATCCTCGTACAAATCTCCATCTTAGCAACTGAGTTTCTGATGAAGTACATTGGGTGTGCTGAGGGGCTTACAATCTGTCATACCTGCCTTGCTAAGAACATCAATGGTATACTTATGCTGAGTAAGCGTCATGCCTTAAGGAGTCCTGTCAACTTCTACTCCAAGAAAGTATCGCAGTTTACCAAGATCCTTCATCTTGAATTTATGATTCAAAAGTTCTTTAACCTGTTCAATATGTTCATTAGAGTTACCTGTAATGATAATGTCATCAACATATATCAATAACAGGGTAATTATATCTTTGCATTTAAATATGAAAAGAGAATGGTCAAGAAGAGACCGACTAAACCCATATTTTTCTACTTCAAGAGCGAAACTGTCAAACCAAGATCGAGATGCCTGCTTTAGACCATATATAGCTATCTTTAACCTGCACACGTATTCTTTAGAGTTCCCTTTTGCATACCCAGTGGGCTGCTCTATGTATACTTCTTCCTTCGGAGTTCCATGTAGAAACACATTCTTCACATCCAATTGGTTGAGAGTCCACTGGTGCTCAACAGCCAATGATACTATGATGTGGATAGTTCCCATTTTCACAACTAGAATAAAGGTCTCATCATAGTCTTGTCCTTGCTCCTGTGTGAATCCTTTGGCAACCAGCCTTGCCTTATATCGCTCAATAGCACCATCTAGCTTATACTTTATCTTATAGACCCATTTTGACCCAACCACATTCCGATTATGTGGTCTGGGAACAATATCCCAAGTGCCAGACTCATGAAGAGCCGCCATTTCGTTGTTCATAGCTTCAATTCATCTCTTAGAATTTATTGCTTGATAAAATGTTGTCGGTTGATCTTCCTTGCCCAAAGAGGTTAAGAAAAGTTGAAAATCCATCGTGAAGTTATCATAACTGACCCACCTATCAATAGGATGCCGAGGTCGGGTAGACCTTCTGTGAGCAAGTGATTGAGTGGAAACATAAGGAGAATTATGCTCCTGATTAAAGCTGGGAGGTATCTCCTTCTCACGTCGAGAGTAACCAATGCCTTTATACCTTTCGGGGGCCAATAGTGATTCAGACGTTACACTTTCTTGAGTTCTTTGCGCAACAGTAGATACGTTTCCCTAGTCTCTTTGATTACATTAAGAAGAACATACATTATCAATACTAGAAAAGAGATCTGAGTTCAACCAAGGGTGATAAACTTCAATTTCAGGAGGAGTGCTAGCATTATGACCAAAATTTGATTCGTCAAACACAACATTTCTGGATATTTTTATGCGCTTGCTCACGGGATCATAGCATTTGTAGCCTTTGTAATCATCAGCATACCCCACAAATCTACACTTTAAGGCCTTATCCTGAAACTTGTGCCGCATTGAACTGTCAACATGAACATAACATACACCCGAATACACGCAAATCGTGATAATTTGGATGCACACCATGCAAAGAGAAATAGGGTGATTTGTTCTCTAAGATGTTCATAGGCAATCAATTTATGACATAGACAGTTGTGTGAAAAGCCTCTGCCCAGAAGGTAACTGGAAGGTTACTATCATGCATCATGCTCATTGCACTCTTGACAATATGACAATGCTTCCGTTGAGTAATCCCATTCTGTTGAGGTGTGTGAGGGCAAGACACATATCTACTTATTCCATTTGTTTGGAGGAAATTTATGAAGTCATTTGAAGAGAATTCACCCCCTCCATCACATTGGAAACAAATAATATTCTGAGAGAATTGGTTTTGAACAAAAGAATGAAAATTCTGAAATAACTTGAAGGTTTTAGATTTACTTTTCATAAAGAA
This sequence comes from Nuphar pumila, assembly GCF_984573655.1. Classification (NCBI taxonomy): domain Eukaryota; kingdom Viridiplantae; phylum Streptophyta; class Magnoliopsida; order Nymphaeales; family Nymphaeaceae; genus Nuphar; species Nuphar pumila. Next base: position 16,257,404 of record NC_143256.1, read on the forward strand.
GATCCATGTATATCGAGAATAACTGTCAACAAATATGAGATAATATCTAGTGCCATACATGGAAGGAACTGGAGCCGGGCCCCAAACATCAGAACATATAATTTCAAATGGTCTTGAAGCTCTTTTATTAATGGAATGAAAAGGAAGAACATGACTCTTACACTGAAGACAACTAGAACACTTTTTATTATCGACACTTAAGTCTAGACTTGACTTGGGAATAAGACTACTTGAAACAAGCTTATCAATAAAGCGACTACTACAATGACCCAGATGACCATGCCAAAGATTCGACTCAATACATTCAGAAAGATTAAAAACACTCTCAGTAGAAACTGAAGATGATGATGTGAGCTTCAAGATGGAATCAACAGGTTGAACACGAGAGGAAGGATTCTCTTGGAACACGTACATATTTCCTTGACGTTTTCCTTCAGTGAATGTTTCTCTCGTTTGAAGGTCCTTAACACAAACAGAAAAAGGAGTAAACTCAACTGAAGCATTAATGCCATCTACAAGTTTAGAGATAGAAACAATATTTTTCTTGATATTAGGAGCATGAATGACATTTGAAAGTGCAAGAGAATAGTTGGACAATGGGATTACAAAATTTTCAATGTGCGAAATATGGTGGTGAGACCCATCTCCAGTGACTATACTATTTCTACCAACATAAGAAACAAGATTTAGGAGCTTACCAGCATCACCAGTGACATGAGTGGCTGCACCCGAATCAACATACCAAGTACCTTGATTATTCTGTTTGATATTCAATTCAGCCAAGGCGAATAATAGTAACTCTTTGACTTCTCCACTATTTTTCAATGTATCTATTCCCTTTCTTGTCTCCAATTGCTTTCCTCTATTTTGCGGGTTAAACCAACAATTTGCCTTTATGTGTCCCTTTTTGTTGCAGAGAAAGCAGGTAGGTATTGTCCTTTGCCTTTGCCCATTGGGAGGAACATTGGGTGTAGGTAGTATTCCACAACTTCCTTGTCCATTTCTTTCTTGACCCCATTTGTCTCGAAAATCATACCTACCACGTCCTCGCCCATAGGCAACTCCTGTGGCAAGAACATTGTGTGCTCCAACATGAGCATGAGTATCTTCAGAAAATCCTTTCAACGTCATCTCATACTGTAAAAGCTTGACACGAAGATCTTCAAATGTAGGTAAATCTGGCAAACACAATAAGGAAGTAACCATCATATGATAGTCCAACCCCAACCTACTCAAAGTTTGTCGCACCATATCTTTGTCACTAACAGGGCATCCCACAATGGCCAATTGATCTGTAATAGTCTTCATTTTGTTCAAATACTCCATAATAGTCATGGAGTCCTTTCTTAGCATTTGAAACTCTTTCTTTAAAAATAATACTCTGGCCTGAGAAACTTGAGAATATGTTTGAACCAGTCGATGCCATAATTGCATTGTTGAGCATGAAATGAAATGGGGATCTTCGAAACACGAGCTTAGATTAACAAGGGCAAGTGTCAAGAATGACACTAAAGCATAACCCTTAAAAAGGGTATAACCGGAAACAAAATAAAAACAAAAATGTATTATTTATTGATATGAAAAACCAATTGCTTAAGAAGCATTGGAATGAAATACAAGAGGGGCTGCACCCCTTTATATACACAGCTGAAAGAGGACTCAATAGAGCTGTTGGACACAGTCCAACAGCTCTATTTAGAGCTGTTGGAATGTGTCAGTCCAACAGCTCTATTAAGAGCTGTTGGAATGTGTCAGTCCAACAGCTCTATTGCTAGTCAAGTCTGGACAGGACTTGACTAGCAACAGTCATTCTAGTTCAAACTGAACTAGATGACATAAAGACAAAAAATAAAAATAAAGGAAAAAAAATACAGAAAAGAAAGAAATGAAAAATGTATTTATATATATATATATATAATAATAATATAATATTATTATATATACATATGTGTACAGTTTTACATTTTAACACTCCCCCTCAAACTTACGGTACAATGAGCGAAAGTTTGTCTAAGAGAAAGTGAAATCGGGGAGCAGCGAGAGGCTTTGTAAAGAAGTCTGTTAACTGATATTCTGAAGTGACATATGGCAGATCAATTATCCCGTGTAGATATTCCTCTCTGACGTAGTGACAATCCATTTCGATGTGTTTGGTGCGTTCGTGGAATGTTCTGTTACTGGCAATGTAGATCGCACTTTTGTTGTCACAACACATTTGTGAAGCCTTTGTTGCTTCAGCTCCCATGTCAGCAAGCAGTCGTCGGAGCCAAACTACTTTCATGGTCGTGGTTGCCATGGCTCTGTATTCAGCTTCGGTGGATGAGAGAGATACCTTCTGCTGCTTTTTACACCTCCACGAGATCAATGATTCCCCTAAAAAGACACAAAAGCCAGTGGTTGAGTGTCTGTTATTGGGATCACCTCCCCAATCAGCATCAGTATATGCAATTAAATCAAGAGAAGAGGAGGAAGATAAGAAAAGTCCTTGTGAAAGAGAGGACTTGATGTATATGATAATACGCATGACTGCTCCCATATGAACAGAAGTAGGAGCATGTTGAAATTGACTTGCTGTATGAACAGCATGTGCTATATCTGGTCTGGTAATGGATAGATAGGAAAGTGCCCCGACAAGCTGTCTATAAGGAGTAGGGTCTGCAAGAAGTTCTCCATCATCAATCTTCATTTTAACATTAACAACTTCTGGAGTGTCAACTTTCTTATCATCAGTAATACCAGACCTGAAAACAATATCAAAAGCAAATTTAGTCTGAGATAATAAATATCCTCTAGGAGAATAAGCAACTTCAATGCCTAAAAAGTATCTCAACAAGCCCAAATCAGTCATTTCAAAATGAGATTTAAGAAGTGTTTTGATTGTTTCAACTCCCTGTTTATCGCTTCCGGTGATGATCATATCATCCACATAGAGAAGAAGCACAATGATCCCTGCATCAGAATTCTTAATAAACAAAGCAGTGTCAGTTAAACAGAATTGAAAACCAATATCAATCATAACACGACTAAACCTATCATACCAAGCTTTTGGTGCTTGTTTAAGTCCGTAAAGAGTTTTTTCTAAGCGAAGGACTTTACCCTTAGGAATACTTAGACCAGGAGGGGGTTCCATGTATACTTCTTCAACTAGCTTTCCATTTAAAAAAACATTTTTGACATCCATTTGAAAAATAGACCATTTTTTGATAGAAGCTAAGGCAATTAAGGTTCGGACAGTAGTCATACGAGCCATCGGAGCAAAGGTTTCTTCATAATCAATCCCATATTCTTGGGCATAACCTTTGGCTACTAAACGGGCTTTATATCTTTCAAGAGTACCATCACTCTTGGTTTTAATTTTATAAACCCATCGACATCCTATAGTTTTCTTCCCTGAAGGAAGATCTTGAATATTCCATGTAGAAGCCTTTTCAAGTGCATCTAATTCAGCTTTCATGGCTTCTATCCATTTGATATCATTTTTTGCTTGAAAATATGTGGATGGTTCTTCATATGAGCGAATTAATGCAATAACTGCCCTATATGTGGGTGAGAAAGACTCGTATGATACAAACCAGTGGCGTAGCTAGGATTGACGTGGGGGATGGGCAAACAGGGGTGTAGCAAAAAAAAAAAATGGCGTGATAGTCGGGGGCTCGGGGGCAGCGCTTCCGAAAAAAAAAAATTGAGATAAAATAAAAAATGGCTACAATTATTAATAAAAATCTATTTTATATGGACAAATCAAACTATCTGCTGCAGTCAGGGCTGAGCTGGGCTAGGACTGGGCTTTTTAAAAAAAAAAAATTTAACTGTTTCGAGAGGCAGGACTGGGCTACAGCCCATTCCTGCCCCCGCCCCCCCCAACTCCGCCTCTGACCACCAAGATTGGCCGTAGAACCCCGAAAAAGCTTTAAGCTAAAAAATGAATACATTTTTTATGACACCGATGATGACCAACATGCACCATATGCAGAATTCAAGCAAAAAGAGTATAAAAATGCCTGTTAGACAAAAAATACAGACGCCCAAATATTAAAATCTGTCAATGGCCACAGTTACTCACTACAAGAATCCTAGACAATCGAGAACAAGCAATTCACTCACCAACTATCTGGTAGATAAAGATACGCTATCCATTGCCTTCGTTACATTGATAGACATCCATACCTTTTTTTAGCAGCAGGCACAAAAGGAGAGTCCTATGCACGCACGATGACCAAGAAAGGATAGCAAGATTGACTCTTCCAATGAGGTTGCGCCCAAAAAGGAGGAAAGAAACTAGACCCACGTTCAGTTGTGCCCCAAAAAGAAAGGATCAAGAACCAAATTGAAGGATTGGCCTGTATTGCTCCTGTAGAATGGATAACTGGATACTGTATCACCAGAGCCACTGAACATGAACAAAACCCACCCTCAAATTTAGGAGATAAGAGGGTCTTCTTCAAACTGCTAGCGATGGTTGCCGGAGATTGGCAAAGGTCCGACTGACTGCGACACCGGTGCCTCGCATCGCCGGAGATTGCAGCCGAGAGGGAGAAGCTCGGAGGGTGTTATCGTCGCGAAATTTTTCCCCCGCCTTCCCTTCCTTGCGGAAGAGAAAAAGAGAGAAACGCTTTCGCGATTCAAACTTTGACCGGATTTTGGAAATTGTTTTGAAATACTCGCCTCCGTTTTTGAAAATTGCGGGAAAATCCATGGGATGGGGCTCGACCTGTCGGTACGAGGTTCGACCGTTCCTGCCGCCTTTAACAGGGGTAATCGAACCAAGGACCAAAACTATGCTTGACTTAGTTAAATTATCAAAGTTATGTTCTATCCTAAATGCACAAAGAATTCAGGCATGTGCTATGAGATTTTGGAAAATGCAAGTTGGAAAACATGATGTATGCTTAGAAAATATTTGGAGTTAAAAAGATTCTCTCAGGAAAAAGCTGAAAGTCAATTTCTCAGGAAACTCAGATGGAAAAGATTCGAAATCTCAGGAAAGTTCATAAAGACTTGGGAAAATTATGAATGGTTGGAAATCCTGGGAAAATGGAAGTGATTCTTGAGAAAAGATGAACCTTTTGAAAAGGGAAGCACTTCTTAGGAAAACTTGGACTTTGAGAGTTTTCTTAGGAAAATGGTGGAAATTCATAGGAAAGCTCATTGGAGAAGGAAATTCAAAACTTGAGGAATCGAAATCCTGGGAATTTTACCTTTTGAAATACTTGGAAATCGATTTTGGATCTTGAAGAAAGATTGGAAAACTCTTTTGAATATCTTAAGAAAATATCATTTTCCTGGGAAAACTGTGGAAAAACTTGTCTTTGGAAAACCGATTTTGAAAAATCCTTAGAATTTCTTGAGAAATCGATTTCTTGAGAATGAAGTTTTCTTGAGAAAATCTTGAGAAAATCAATGATTTCATGATGTAAATGTCATGAGTGAATGAACGCACTTTGAAAAGATTTTCTAAGAGATTTGTCGGAAAAATATGCATTAAGTCAAGATAAATCCTTCACATATCCTGACTGTGGCCATGAATATGTTCAGAATTTAGTTGATTTGATGCACATGATTTTGAAAACTTTGGAAATATGATGTGCATTTTAAGATAGCCTAAGAGTGTAGGCTCAATGTGACTAGTAGAAAGATGACGGATCTGGGTCTCGTCCATATTCCGACTAGGGCCGTAAATATGGATCCCACCGAGTCCATCAACTCCCTAAGAGTTGGTGCACGTGCCATTCGTGAACATCCATAGTGCTTTTGAAATAAAATGCATGAATCATATAATCAGGATATTGCATAAATTCAAACTATATGACATGCATCCTAGTCTAAGCAGGAAATTAAATCTCTTATTCCAAAATTTACATTATTACATCACTAAATAAAGGAAATAAAAGAAATTTGCAGACTTCAGCTCCTTCTTTGGAATGTCCCTGCCAAGCTTGAAATAAAGTTAGCTCAAATATGTGGGTTTTTCCAAGATTTTCCAATAATATTATGAAATTATTGGACTTAATTGGATATAAACCCTATTCTCATGCTTCCTTGATATTTGAAATGATGAAAATGCAAGAAATTCAGTGGAAAACAGTTTGAAATTCGGAATTGGGGTCAAAATGACCAAAATACCCCTAAAATTAAAGTTACACCTTTAAAATCAGGGTTTTTTGGAGGAAAACTTAGTAAAATTGGGATTTCGAAATTCAAATTGAATTCAATGATGATGAAATGCAATATGACATGCTTCTAAACACATTAGGACAGTAAAATCAGAATTTGGTATTTTGCAATTTATCAAAAATAGCGATTTTCGCTTGTTTTTCGCTTGGATCTGGGTCCTGCGGGACCCTGTTTTGGTATTATGGATGATCCGAACCTCAAATGGATTCCAAATTGCACCAAATTCGGTATGAAGCATCTAAACACTCTGATAAACAGCCTAGAATGCTAAAAATCATGAAATGATATGATTTAAATGCCAAAATTCAAAGAAAGTCCTAAAATGATGGATTTTGCCTATGGATCCGAACCAAATGCAATGCCTAATATGATAATGCAAGATTTATACCATGGAAACTTCTGATATTTTGCAGACTGCTAAAAGACCCGAAATGGAACATTTTTGGTTTTTACAGCCTCGGGATTTGAGCCATGGTGAGTTCAATAACAGGGATTTAGTTCTGACAGAGGTAAAATCACCCTAATCTGATGTAAAATACCAAACAAATACAAAACAGCCATGGAAATTTATGAAATTGATCAGAGCTATGAACGACACCTACATGAACAACTTTCATGTTTATGACTTCGGCATTTGATCAACAGAAACACAGAGAAAAATATAACTATTCCTGCCTAAACTAACAGAACAGACAAATGTAGCAAAACAGAAGGCTGACAAGAAAAATCTGAAGCAGGGGTCAACACTGTTCTAAAAATTACAGGCTTTCAGATTCAAACATAGGACATCTCGGACACCACTTTCCCTTTTTACAGTTTCGGATTTGGAGCAACACACAAAGAGAAACCATAGCCCTAAGTCGATCCAAGATCTCAGAGGCCCAAATTAGGCTCTGACATGTGTACCGACATCTCGGATTTTTGTCAGACATTAAAAAAAATCAGAAAAATCGGATAAAATCATATTACAAACTAGACATTTTCCCAAGTTCCAAACATCTTTCGGATCGGAAATCGGATCTCCCATGAGGGATATCTCGATTTTACAATTCGGAAAATGATTTTCAAAACGTATCCCGGGTAAAAAAACCCGACTTGCCATTTTGAATGTTTACCGCAGTAAACAAATTCAAATGCCTCCGAATTTTTGGCAAAATTTTAGGGACACATAAGGGCGCATTCCGTGATTTTTTTGGAATTTTTAATAAAAAACAAATGCATGAAATGACGTGTGGACTGACTGACAAAAACAGAGACCTACTGAAAATAAGCAGAATTGAAATAAATGCTAAATTAATCCTAATTAATTCATGAAATATGCTAAATGAATGAAATAAAATGCAAATTAAACCTAGCTAACTATATGAATGTTAAAATCATCAAGGAAGCATAATGAAACATTTTTATATACGTCGTTTTACGAGAATAGCTCAATCCATCCCTCGGATGAGCTTTTTCTTCAAACGACTCCCGATTCGGATTATAGAGTCACATCAAGGGGAAAAGAAGTGCACCTTGTTTCATTACGCAGTGTAGGAGCTCTTGAAATGGGCAGCTATCACGAGCTTCCTTCGTCCTTCGCTCCAAGCTTCGGATGGTTCACAAAAATCGACCTCTGTTGGAATCGAATTCGCCACAGCACGAGCTCTACTCCACCTTTCTTCAATGAGCCAAAGGGGGCACGATTTCCAAAGTTCAAAATCGGATTTTAGGAAGGCTAGGTCGGATTTTGCAGGTTCACAAGAGCTAAAAAAAATCCTCCCCTAGGCTGGGCGTGAACCCTTGTTTTTATAATTTTTCTGAAAATTTTTGAAATTCAAACAGGTTCAATCTGAGCCCTCCATGTGGCGCCATCTCAGGGGGTGCCATCTGGGGGTTTGAAATTCGAATTTGGCTTTTGCAGGGAGCCCTCAGGTGGCGCCACCTCAAAAGGCTATTTTGATTTTTTGAGAAAATAAAAATGGAAATTTTGTGGGTCAGACACCTCAGCAGGGGGAATTTGGAATTTTTTTTAAAAGTTTGCTTGATTCTCTCTGCAGGGAGTTCCCAGAAGGTGCCACCTCAGAGGGTGCTCTCTTGGAGTTTGAATTTCAAATTCACTTTTTGTAGGGAGTCTTCAGGTGGCGCCACCTCATGGTGGGCTACCTTTATTAAAAATAAAATAAAAATAAAAATGGAGCCAAGTGGAGTCCTGGAATGGTGCCACCTCAAAAGGTGTTTGACACATGTCAGAAAAACAGAGCAGTGGGCTCAGAAGGCGCCACCTCAGAGGAATTTGAATTTTGTTTTTTTCTGGTGAAAGGAGATCTGGACATGTGGCAGTCCAGGATGGTTCCAAGTGTCAGCCTGCTGGAGAGGCTTTCTCAAATGGCGCCACCTCAGGGAGAAGTTTGAAATTCAAATGGAGGTTGGCCCTGGAGGAATGGAGGATGGACATGTGGCGCCACCTCAGGGTGGCTCCTACAATGCCATGTGGCAAGAGGGAGGAAAAAGAGGGCAGTGACATGTGTCTCCTACTTTTCTGAAGAAATTAGGGAGAGGACATGTGTCCTCTACTTTTTCTGAAGGAATGAGAAGGAGACATGTGTTACCTACTTTTTCTAAAGAAGCAGAAGATGACACGTGGCAGAGGGATGAGAAGGAGGTAAGGGACATGTGGCGCCCTCACAGGCCATCTGGAAAAATCAGAGCTTCGGATTTTCGCCACCTAATGCCTTGTTTGAATTTTAAATGGTTTGCTTTTTCTGAAGAAGGCCAGGAGTGACATGTGTCTCCTACTTTTCTGAAAGAGGTAGGGAGAAGACATGTGTCCTCTACTTTTTCTGAAAGAAGCAGAGAATGACACGTGGCAGAGGGGAGAGAAGGTGGGCCAAGCCATGTGGCGCCATCTCAGACGGGATGAAAAAGGTAGGAGTTCTTGATTTTCGCCACCTATGAGGAGATTTGAACTTTTGAATTCTAGTTTTTCTGAAGAAAGCAGGAAATGACACATGGCACTTGCTTTTTCTGAGGAAATGAGAGCTTGCCATGTGTCCTCTGCAGGAGACACTCCAGATGGCGCCACCTCAGAGGAGACAAGCCTACCTTTTTTGTAGGAATTTAGGAGTGACACATGTCCCCTACTTTTTTTGAGAAAAGTAGGGAGAGACATGTGTCAGGCTACTTTTCTAGAAGGAGGGAGAGGTTGACACGTGTCCCCTGCAGGAGACACACTTCAAGTGACGCCACCTCAGAGGAGACAAACTCCACTTTTTCTAGACAGGACAACCTATGACACTTGGCATCTTCTGGTAGTCTTTGAAATGACACATGGCAGATAAATGGGATGACATGTGGCGACTTCTGAAGGTAGCCCCACACTGACACTTGGCATGTGGATGAGAGGAGAGAGAAAGGACAAGTGGCACCAATCCAGGGGACAAGGCTCATATATTTTTGGGTTTTTTTCAAAATTCAAATTTTTCAAAAAAAAAAAAGCTTGTGTGACACCACCTCAGTGTGGGTCCCACATTGCTTCTTTGAAATAAGGATAAAATAACAACTTCTTTTTGGAATTTTCATAAACTCTGGACTAATGGGCAAAACAGGAATTTTGGAAAGAGTTGGCCCTTGTAGGGCGATTTTGTAAAAGAAAGATATTTGAAATTTGTCAAAAACGGCAAAATCTGAGGTGAAGTGACTGAAATCCACATTAAAAACTATCCAGATCGTTTTCCTGAGAAAATATTTTGAAATTCAGAGTCCTGGGGGTGAAATGGGAAGAATTGATAATTTTGAAGACCCAGGGTTTTGAAATCAATTTTGAAAAGAGTTGAAATTCTAATCTGGATTGAAAATTTTGAAATCAAGAGTTCTGGACCTCGAAATGACATGCTTTGCAATGCAGTGATTTGAAATGCTCATGCAATGATATGCAATGTCATGTCTTATGCAATGTAACCTTGAACCAAGACTCTGGAGATGTCTGTCTCCTGTCAGGAGTAAAATCTTGAACATCTGAGATAAAAATAGAGAAAATTTGAGAGTTTCAGATGAAATTTGGACTTTTGCAAGGTCCGGGCTCAAAAAAATGACCATTTTGCCCTCCGACGATTTCAGAGGTTGAATGATGATGTTTGGTGGAGATGTAGGGGAGGTGAGTGAAAATTTGGGGTGTTTACAGATGCCCCTCTTTGCTACTAAGCCGGCTCATGGCCGAGCTTAGTGGCAAAGAAAAACACACCAAATTTGGGCTATACATAAAAAAATGCCCCAGTTAGAAGGATCTGACTGAGTGTGAAGAAATTGGCCCGAGGAAGATGGTAGATATGAAACGAAGAATGGAGAGAAAAGATTCACTCTATGAGAGTGAAGTTCAGGTTTATGCCCTTAACCTGGATGGGACAGAAATACCTCGCATGGAACGAAGCTCAGGTTTGACCCTTAACCTGATGGGACAGAAATACCTCGCATGGAATGAAGCTCAGGTTTTGACCCTTGACCTGATTGGGGAATGGAATATCTCATCGAAATGAGACTCAGGTTTGTACCCTTAACCTGATCGGGCGGAAAATGAAATACCTCTTTGGATGAGGCTCAGGTTTGTACCCTTATCCTGATCGGGCGGAAAATGAAATACCTCTTTGAATGAGGCTCAGGTTTGTACCCTTATCCTGATCGGGCAGAAAATGAAATACCTCTTTGATTGAGGCTCAGGTTTGTACCCTTATCCTGATCGGGCGGAAAATGAAATACCTCTTTGATTGAGGCTTAGGTTTGTACCCTTATCCTGATCGGGCGGAAAAATGAAATACCTCTTTGATTGAGGCTCAGGTTTGTACCCTTATCCTGATCGGGCGAAAAATGAAATGGAATCCTCGAAGGAAGAGACCATGATGGAACCTTCGGATCTTGCACAATAAATCCGATAGGGTTTTTTTTGCAAAAGGAAGGAGAATGGGGTCCCTAAAGCTTGAAAAGGGATTGGTTTTGGGCGTCTCATTGCTGAGACTAAAATCAGCTTTTGAAATTGCCTTTTGCGAGAAAATGATTGGTGGTTCGACCTCAAACCGAAATGGGACTGTCTATGGTGGGACAGTGGGGACACAGGGAAGTGTGCAATTCTGAGAGTTCATGCTCTCAAAGAAGGGAAGGAATCAAGTCCTTAGGAGGGATTTAAAATTGGTGTCAGGATGCATCGAAGACGGATATCGAGCTCTCACTTCACGTCAGGATAGCTAGAAAATATTATCAAAATATTGAGAATTTTGTTGTTAATCCAAAGTATTTGAAAATGTTGCACATGGTTGCAGAGATATTCTTTCTTTTCTACCCAAAGCATTACCTCCAAATAAGGTTCACTTCGTAGAATCGAGATTTGAAATCCAAATTGCTCGCAATTGACCTTCTTCAAGGAAGTTATCAATTTCCTTGATATGAGCAGAAAAGAGAATTTGATATTATGAAAGCAATTGATGAAATAATATTGATAATAGAATTTCACAAGATTAAAGAGGATTCTTGATAGATTTGGCAGTTTGATATCCTGAGAGCTTCTCTCTTGACAATCTTTCTGCACTCTTTTGGCTCTCTGGGTTTTTGCTACATTCTCCTTCATTTTGGAGATGTTCTGACTTTTTCTCTTTTTTTTTTTTCTCTTTCTCTCTTTTGGGAAAAGGGTACGTCACAAACTCCTTCAACTTGGAGATGTTTCGATCCTTCTTGGATGATGGGTTTGGAGATCTTTGGGCGATAGCTGAAATTAAATATCTTTTAGGGATTGTCGAGAGGTTCATCGCATCTGCCTTCATCTCGACAGTGCTTTGGACTTTCCCTGGAAGGATTCGTCACAAACTCCGTCATCTTGGAGATGTTTCGAAACTTCTTTGGCCCCGGGGGTCTACTCGCCTAATTCGCCTTCATCTTGACGACAGGTGAGAGATCCCTTTTGCGGATACTCAATTGCAGCTTAGGTGATTTTGAGGAGACAGGGTTTGGGTAAATGCTCTCTTTTCTAGCGCTCAGGATATTTCCACTGCCTCATCTTTGCAAGAATAGCCTTTAAAGATGTGCCATCGACTGCGATCAATATCGATCATCTATGGCTTTTCAATAACATTGAATCTTCTTTTCTGGCCATATTGAGGATTTATCCTTCATCCTTTTGGTTGGCCAATAGAAAGAATTTGAGTTTGAATCCCTTTTCGCAAAAGCTTCACTCTTTTGGAAGTGATGCTGAAGGTAAATTGAGATAGAGATTAGTGCAATAAAAGATTCTGAAATCAACAATTGATTGACAAATTTGACAAAATTTTCTTGAAATCCTTGGTGAAAGTGAGTATTTGAAATCCGGCTCAACACATCCGTGACGAAAATTCTCCTCTCTTTTTCCCTAAAAAGAGAGACTCAGGCTTAGCCCTTACCTGAATGGGAAATGGGAAATACTCCTCTCTTCCCTAAAGAGGAGGTGTTTGCAAAACGAACTTTCGAAGAGAAATTAAGCTTTCGTCAAAGCTCCCTAATATTAGGCTTCTCTTATGGAAAGGGGGCCGATAATAGTGAGGTCTGAAAATTGGGTCATGAAAGGAACGAGTCCATCACACTCTCCCTGCAAAGAGGGTCTTTCATGACGAAAAATGGCCTAGTATGAAATTGGGGGGTTACAAGAAAACGAGTCTCCGTCGAGCCTCTCCCTTTGAAAGGGTTCCTCGTGTGAAATTGGAAATTGTTTTGCAAACGGTTCACAAAGACGCGAGTCCCTTCAAACTCTCCCTAAAAAGGGCTAAGTGAACGAATTGGATAGCATGCGAAAAGAACGAGCTCCCTCGAACTCTCCCTAAAAAGGGTCTCTCGCAAGAGAAAATGATTGAAATTGGATATTGAGATTGATTGACCTAAAGGTCGTAATTGAAAATTGGAAAATTGGTTGCTGAAAATTGAATGACCCGAAGGTCGAAATTGGATGACCTGATGGTCGAAATTGAGAATTGATTTGACCAAAAAGGTCAAAATTGAGAATTGATTGACCAAAAGGTCGAAATTGGGTGACCCGAAGGTCGAAATTTGGAAATTGATTTGACCAAAAAGGTCAAAATTGGAAATTGGTTGACCCGCAGGTCGAGAATTGGAAATTGATTGACCCGAAGGTCGAGAATTTGGAAATTGATTGACCCGAAGGTCGAAATTGAGATTGGTAACTGAAATTGAGAATTGAAAATTGGGTGACCCAGAGGTCGAAATTGGAGAATTGCCTGATTTGAAGATTTAAATTGGAATTTGGAGAGCAAAATATCAAATTTGAGCAATTGACAGACCCTGATGATTGAAATGACTTGGATCAATAAAAGAGAATGATGAGTTCGAGTCAGAGCTCGAATAAAATATAGAGATCACGAGTCGGAACCCGAATCAATAGAGGAAAATGGAAGGCTCGAATCAGAGCTCAAATAAGATAATGAGATCACGAGTCGGAACCCGGATCAACAAAGGAAAATGAAGGACTCGAATTAAAGCTTGGATAAGATAAAGAGATCTCGAGTCGGAACCCGGATCAACAAAAGAAAATGAAGAACTCGATTCAGGGTTCGAGTAAGGTAATGAGATCACGAGTCGGAACCCGGATCAACAAAAGAGAATGACAAGCTCGAAAAGATCTCGAGTCGGAACCCGGATCAACAAAGGAAAATGATTTGTTCGAATCAAGGCTCGAGTAAAGTAGAGAGATCACGAGTCGGAACCCGGATCAATAAAGGAAAATGAAGAGTTCGAGTCAAGGCTCGAGTAAAGTAGAGAGATCACAAGTCAGAACCCGGATCAACAAAGGAAAATGATTGGTTCGAGTCAAGGCTCGAATAAAGTAGAGAGATCACGAGTCGGAACCCGGATCAACAAAGGAAAATGAAGAAATCGAGTCAAGGCTCGAATAAAGTAGAGAGATCACGAGTCGGAACCCGGATCAACAAAGGAAAATGAAGAAATCGAGTCAAGGCTCGAATAAAGTAGAGAGATCACGAGTCGGAACCCGGATCAACAAAGGAAAATGAAGAAATCGAGTCAAGGCTCGAATAAAGTAGAGAGATCACGAGTCGGAACCCGGATCAACAAAGGAAAATGATTTGAATAAAAACCCGAGTCGGAACTCGGTTTTCCAAAAAGTTGGATCTTAGAAAAATGTACCAGCTTGAATACTGGATTTTGAAATAATACCAGTTCGAGCGCTGGGTTTTGGTTCAGTATTGGCGATGATCTTTGAATCATTAGAAATTGTGATGGGACTGTTTGTTGAAATCCCAATACTGACCGGATTGTTATTAATGCAATTGAATGCAAATGAATATGGGTTGATGCATATGAATGCACATGTGCATGAAATGAGGAATTTGTTTATCCTGCCTGCATATAGAACAAAATTTTAAAATGCCCCAGTGTAACTGGGAAAGAAAGTTGGATCATTATTTGAAGGAAACAAGAAGGATTACAAGAGGAGAATAAATGTTTCAAGTATAAAACTTTTTCAAGTGTCGAGCATTGATAGGATCTGGCAATTCTACTCCATCGGCATTGATGAGCCGATATGAGTTGCGGGGTAATGCTTCTTTGACAACATAGGGACCTTCCCAATTTGGCGACCATTTGCCGCCAGGACGATGCTTGAGATAAGCTGTGGATCGAAGTACTAAATCATTGACTTTGAATCTTCTTTTGATGATAGACTTCGCATATTGCCTGGCTACTCTCTGGCGATAGGATTGAGCATGCTCTGCTGCTTTTAGTCTTCTCTCGTCGAGTAAGTCTAGCTGCACTAGTCGCTGCTGCTGGTATTGATCAAGAGGTAATTGCAGAAGTGAAGCAAATTTCAGAGCGGGTTTCTGAACATGTAGCGGCAATACTACCTCTGTTCTATAAACCAGTTCTGATGGGGTAGCATTCGTTGGTGTACGAATGGTGGTCCGATAGGCCCACAGTGCATCGTGGATCTTCTCATGCCAGTCACGGCCTGTTTCCACAGTTCGCTCCAAAATACGAATTAAAATCTTGTTGGTGGCCTCTGCCTGACCATTCCCTTGAGGATAATATGGAGCGGAAAAATGGTGATAGATCTTGAATTTTGAGCAGAATGTCTTCATCTTTTCATTCTTGAAATGACTGCCATTGTCTGACACAATGTCATGCGGGACGCCGAAACGGCAAAGGATGTTCTTGTGAATAAAAGAGACCACATGTCGGCTCTTATGATTTGCTTGACAAGGGTTTGGTAGCCAACGTGACCACCACAAATGCCTTCGTGTGCTTCTCGCACGACTTCTTTGGCTTCGTCTTCATCTAAACATCTGGAATACTCTGAACTGAATCCGCGACGATAGAGGACATTGGCCAAAATGAAGTATCGAGTAGACATACGCTGGATTGCTCGCTGCTCTTTCTTTGAGAGTTCTGGAGAAAATTCGCCAGTTTCTATGAAAGTTTTGATGTTATAATACCAGGGCTTTTTCCTTTGCTCAGCCTGGTTTACCTGTTCCGCTGGAATGAAGGCAGGTTGGTTAAGTCTGCCAATTTCAAAAGAGCGACAAGATTCTCCATTCTTGAATGCCATAATGGAGCCTAAGCTGGCTAGGCTATCAGCCACTTGATTGAAATCTCTCTTGATATGGAAGAGCTGGAATTCTTCAAACTCGCTGATAAGAGCTGAAACAATTTTCTGATAGGGAAATAGCTTCTGATCTTTGACCTGCCATTCGGCTTGAACTTGATTAACCACGAGTAATGAGTCGCCATAGGCATGCACTCTCTTAACATTGAAGTCTAGTAGAATCTTTAGACCTTGAATCAGGGCTTCATATTCAGCCATATTGTGAGTGCATTGAAAGTCTAGCTTGAGAGAAAATGGAATCATCTCCTTTTCTGGAGTGATTAATAAAATTCCGATGCCTATTCCCGCCATATTCTTAGAACCATCGAAAAATAAATTCCAGACTGGAGATTGCTGGATGTTGCAAATTTGCTCATCAGGGAAGTCATCTTCGGCTTTCACTTCTTCGGTCAGAGGAAAATCTGCCAATTGATCTGCAATTGCTTGGCCTTTGATTGATTGTTGCGAGACGTATTCTAAGTCATACTGCATCAGTAAGACTTGCCATTTTGCGACTCGTCCGCTGAGGAAAGGTTGCTCTAAGATATACTTGAGAGGGTTGAGTTTAGACAAGATTTTGACTTCTGATGCTAGCAGGTAGTGTCTTAGCTTCTGACACATCCATACCAGAGCTAGGCAGGTCTTCTCTATTTGAGAGTATCTCTTTTCATAATCTATGAAAGTCTTGCTCACATAATGGATAGCATGCTCTATCAGGCTGCCTTCTTTGTATTGCGCCAAGAATCCACCGCATGCGACTTGATTGACTGAGATGTATAACAAAAGAGGCTTTCCCAATTCTGGCGGCTTCAGGATGGGAGGATTAAGAAGATACTTCTTGATCCGATCGAACGATTGCTGACACTCTGGTCCCCATTCGAACTTCACTCCTTTTCTGAGCAAGTGGTTGAAAGGCTCGCATCTCATTGCCAAATTGGAAATGAATCGCCGGATTGACTGCATACGTCCTTGAAGGCTACGCAGTTCTTTGAGATTCTTCGGGGGAGGCATATCAATGATAGCCTTTGCTTTGGCTGGGTCAATTTCAATTCTCTTTTTGCTTACCAGAAAACCCAACAGTTTACCTGATTCGACTCCAAAGACACACTTTTGCGGGTTAAGCCTTAACTTGTAAAGAATAAGTCTTTTAAAGACTTGATCAAGTGCTTCGAGGTGATCTTCTCCCTCTTTAGATTTCACGAGAATATCATCAACATACGCATCCATGATTTTGCGCATTTGATCGTGAAAGATAACAGCCATTGCCCGTTGATATGTTGCTCCAGCGTTCTTGAGCCCAAAAGGCATAACCGTGTAGCAGAAAGTGCCCCAAGGCGTAGTAAAGGAAGTTTTTGATTGGTCGCGGGCGGCCAACTTAATCTGATTGTAGCCGGAATATCCGTCCATGAAAGAGAACATGGCATGTCCTGTCGTGCTATCGACTAGAAGATCGATGCTTGGAAGTGGATAGTCATCCTTCGGAGTTGCCTTATTGAGGTCTCTGAAGTCTATGCAAATCCTTACTTTTCCGCTTTTCTTTGGGACAACGACGATATTGGCTAACCAATCCGGGTAGTCAATAGCTCGGATGAATCCTGCTTTGAGCAGATCTTCAAGTCCTTCCTTGACTTGCTGTTCTATTCTGGGATCCATTTTTCTCAGCTTCTGCTTGACTGGCTTAGCTTCCGGCTTTAGGACAAGACGGTGTTCGACTAATTTGGGGTCTAATCCCGGCATGTCTTCATACGTCCATGCGAACACTTCTTCATGCCGCTTGAGAAAATCTATAAGCCTTTTCTTTTCTTCTGGACTCAGACTGGTTCCGATCTGGAGAATTTTTGGATCTTCCTCTGAACCGATATTGACACCTTCAGTTGGCTCTTGTACTAGAGGAGATGGTTCGTCCTGCTTCTGAACTGCGGCGAACTCCGGTAATTCCTGAAGAGACTGATCATATTCTGCACAATCATCAGACTGCTTTGCACTCTTGTCATTTCCGGTGCTTGCTTTGATTCTGTGAATTGCTGTCGGCTTCTGAAAGGCCTTGGGATTGAGTACGAGCTTCTTGATTGTCCGAGAAGTCATTCTGAAATTTTGGAGAAGAAATCTGGTTCAGACAAATTGGCCTATAGTAAGACAAGCAATCATTTGAAGAGAACCATACATAAAATGGCATTGAATTATAAAATGATGAGACAGACAAAAAGGGAGTAGATGGCATCCGGATAGACAAAGAAGCTTGGAATTTTATTGATTGAATGAATCAATGACCTTGGTAAAATGAGACATTTATTTGGAAAAGAATAGAAAGGAAATAACAAATGGTCTTCATTGTGCCCCTTTGACAAAAACAGTCTTCCTTGATGAGCTTCCTCCGGAGAACCCCAGTCCTGCTCTGTGGGGATGATGTTTCTGAATCATTGGCTCGATGCGGCCATCTTCATTCTTGCCGAGTCCCTTGAAGGGTTGATAGCCATGCTTCAGGAGTAAATCAAATCCCTTTCTTGACTTCATGAATTGAGGAAACAAGGGATGATCCTTAATGGTGCTGTAGTCGATTCGACCTCCAACCTTGAAGAATTGAGGACCTTTCCACTGTGTCGTGGCTACTGTGTGCAGAGATGGCTCTGATGGTGCCTGAAGTATTTCTCGATTCTCCCCGAGATTGATCTCTTCACTTTCCCTGATGCTGGCAATGTCTGCATTGAATGATGGCCGAGGAATCATGGGCTGCGGGAGCCTTTCTTCTGGGTCTTCTCCCAGTATTGTGGTTATCATTCCACCCTTTGACCATTTCACACATTGATGGAGGGTAGAAGGCACTGCATTAGCATTGTGAATCCATGTCCTTCCGAGTAGCAAGTTGTAGGTTGGTGGTACGTTATCCACATGAAAAAGGACAGAGTGCACCGAATAGTTGATAAACACCTCCAAGAATATCTTGCCCTTGGCCGTTTGACCATGATTGTCAAACCCATAGATAGTGATGGGATCCGGAATATATTCTTCATCCTTGATCCCTAATGCTTTTGCGGTCATTTCGGGACATATGTTGAGGCTACTACCTCCATCGACCAGCACATGGGGAACCGTCATTCCTCTGACTCGAACGACAATATAAAGAGCATTATTGTGAAAGGAATGAGGCTTTGGAAGGTCCTCATCTGAAAAGGTGATTGGCGCATTGGTCATGGCAGAGTTCACAATCTGTGCCATGTCTTCAGGAGTGGTAGTGGGCTTAACTTTGATTTTCCTGAGTAAATCATCCAGTACTTGCTGGTGCTTGCTAGAATTCTTGGCCAAGTCAAGGATGGAGACATTGGATAAGGCAGTCAGAGGCTTCTGACTTGACTTCTCTGGCCTTGGTCTAACGATTTGCTTGAAGAAGTCAGGAGTTCCTTTTGATTTGGGAATTGACTTCACAGGTGCTTCCGCAACTTTCATTTTACCGAATGCTGAAATTAAGTCCATCTTCTTAGAATCTGGAGCTGCTTGTCGTAGCACCGTCACCTGATGTTGAACTTGGAGGTCTTGCGCAGAACATGGCTTGATATGTTCATGCGGTAGAAATGGTTGTGCAGACACTACTGCTGTGGTATGCGAAGGGAAGGGGTGGTTGAGAATGTCCATTTTCTCTTCTTCTTCTCCTTCTACCAATAGATTCTTTTCAATGAGATCTTGCACGATGTTTTTGAGAACAAAGCAGTTCTCGGTATTGTGTCCCACTGTCCTGTGGAACTTGCAGAACTGATCTTTCCATTTCCCCATGGGCACAGGAGGATCGGCCAATCTGGGCAATTTGACCATCTCTTTTGATAGCATGTACTCGAGCACGTCCTCGAGCGATTGGTCAAGGGGAGTAAACTTTCTGTCGTAACTCCATCCTTCATGTTTGGTCTTCTCACGCAGTTTCGGCCCTTGATCCTGCTGAGGAGGCTTGCTGTATTGAGGAGCAGGCTTTGCTTTCTGATCCTTGTTGTTTGAACTGCCTGAGCTGTAGCAGTAATCTTTCTGCTGCCCTTTGTGCTGATTACGGCCTTTGCTGTTGTTGTTGGTAGAATAAGTGAAGTGAGCTTTCTTCTTCTGCTCACCATGGGAGTTGTTCTTGGAAAAAGTGAAGCCTTCATAGACTCCATTTTCCACACTCAGCTCGAGCCATTCGGCTCGTTCAGTCAGCTCAATGAAGGTCCTGGACGGCGTTGTGGAAATTAATCCTCTTAATGGCTGCGAGAAATTGTTGAGGATTAAGGACAATGCATGCCTTTCCGAGATAGGATCTCTCATCTTGTTACAGGCTGATCTCCATCTGTGAATGAAGTCCCGTGCTTTTTCATTCTCATTCTGCCTCAAATTGCAGAGATGACTTAATGTAGGCAGTGCTTCTGTGTTGAACAAGAAGCGTTCAATAAAGAGATTTACAACTTTATCGAACTCCTTGAGCTCGATGGGGTTGATATGCTCAGCATACCATTTGGTGGCAACTCCTTCCAAGCTGCGGGGGAAGCATAGAAACAATGCTCGGTTATCCCTTCTGAACCTCGAGCATTCTGCGAAGAAGGTGGCGAGATGAGCTTTTGGGTCGCCAGAACCATCGAACTTGATGAATTTACGAGGGAGATTCTCCAGATCGTCATCCCCTTCTAAGCCGTCATAGAAGTCCTCACTGGTGAAGACTTTCTTGCCCTTGTCGCGGGCTTGCAGATCTTTGACAATTCGGGCCATTTCTTTAAATTGCGCTTGCAAAGGCTCTTCTTTATCTCTGCTCTTGGATCTGCGGCTTTTACTTTGGCCACGCTTCTGAAATGCCGGAGGCACCTCATATTCTTCATCTGTATCTTCAGTGGAATCTGATTCATCTGAAATCTCTTCTGGCTGGATCTGCTTCTTGGGAGCCTTCTTACCCCTGTGACCATGGAACTTTTCTCTGAATGGGTTCCTTTCTGAGCTGGTCCCGGGCTGCTCACTCATCATTTTGTTCATCATTTTTCTGAACATGGCATACATTTGAGGGTCTATGCCATCGTCTTCTTGCTGCTGCTCTTGACTCTTCTCGGATCGAGGGGAACTCATCTCTTCTTCCGAGGCTGACGAGTACTGGGATGCTGTGGTTCTTTTGCCTGATCTTGTCTCAACCATCAAATGATATGGATGCTCTCTGCAGGGCAAAAGACCTGATTAGATTTTGAGGGAATTAGCTTTTGGAGGAAATATTTGCTGAAAATATGGTAGACAATTTGGAAAAGATGTCCCATTACTAGGGACTGAGTCGTCGTGGGAATCACGGCAATTGTGTTGTCATTCCTTCTGCAAAAGAAATAAACAATGAAAATGTGCCTTGTTACCTAGGCGAGGTCGTCAAACCACAATGGAAAGAGAGAATTTTATTAAAATGAGAAGAATAAGATTTTATTGATCTTGACAAAGAGGTGGGGGACAAACAATTTGCCACCATTCACGATAGTCGGCAGACATTCTAGGACCTGAAAAGATTTTAAGAGAGACAAAGGAATCCCAGCCGTAGCGGGCAGAATGATATGCCCCGGACCATTGCGCGGAGGTGAGATCGAACTCTGCCATAGCTCCTGATAACAGTCGGGCTTCAACGTACTGCTGCCTTTGAGAGAACTGTCGAACACATCTCTCTGGTTGATAATAAGTGCAGAAGAATGGTCCCAGCAACTTGAACCGCTTGCCATAAGCGTAGGTATATCTGGGGGGAGATATTTGCCGATCAAAATAGTCCCAAACAACGTCATCCTCTTGAATGTTGTTGATCATAGACCGGTACTGCGCCACTGGAAGGAGTTCTTGACCGTTGTATCTGAAAGAGCTTGCTCGGGCTGGAACGTGCTGGAAAAACCAGGACTGAAGTGCGTAGATGCATCCTTCAACTAAAATGGACTCTCCAAGTGAGAATCGAGTTAGACCTCGATATAGGAAGGCGAGCGCTGCCATGGCTATGGAGAGGCGATTGGTTTGCCGACTTCCCCATCTTCTCATAAGTTGGATTATCCTGATGTCCATGTAGTTCTGTCCATCTGGGAAAAGGGACAGTCCTACAGTGCATAGAACCATTGCATTCTGAATCTTTTCTTTGGCTGCTCTTGAAAGCGAGCTGACTTCGACGAAGGTCCCGTACTGGCGGTACAACTCAAGTAGGTCAACATATTCATTTCCTTCTAACTGGATCAGGGGCCAAGATCGGCGGCCTGTCATACGAGCTAAGGAGTCTCGGGGGTCCAAACCCTTGACATTGATAAGGAATTGATGCTCTAATGGGTCGCTTGGTCGACCAGCTGATTCTGGCAACCCCATGATTTCTGAAAATTCATCCATTAAAACAGTCATCTCTCCCCACGGGAACCAGAAGGTACACGTTCGAGGATTCCATCGCTCCGCCATTGCATGGATCAGGTTGCCATTGATGGTCTGCTTTCCGACTGCTGATGTCAGCTCTAATCCGCACTCGCTCAAATGGTCCGGGAACATTCGAGAAAAGCTCTTTAGCCAGGAATAATACCACCGGGGAATGAAAGTTCCGGTGCTAAGGGCTCGATGTTCAGGACGACCTTGTCGCACCTCAAAGGAGATGTGACCTTCAGGAAAGATAGGATCGACTTGACTGGATGCCATCGAACTGAAAACAGAGAAAGACTCGGAATGAGACTTAGGAAAATATGAGAAATTTTGAAAGATTTTGCAGGCAGGATAAAAATGCCGCTAGAAATTCGAGATCCAGTAGAAAGGTAGAATGAAAAATCACCTGGAGTTTTGAAAGAAATGGGATATTTGAGAAAATCATCCAGGGTTTGAAAAAAACATCTTGTGGAAAATAAGGATGTTTTGAAAAAGGCCTAATGAGTTAAAACATTGGGAAATAAAGAATTGAGAAAATCATACATACAATCACATCCTGCACAAACATTTATGCACATTCAGCACTCCCTAAAAGGCTGACTCTAAATGCATCGATTTGAAAACAGCTGTAGGACCTTAATCCTAACTCTAGGTTCAGATCATCTTTGTCCAATCCAGTTATGCCGATATACCCGAATCGAAATCCGAGGTACGTGGCATAGAATTTCAACTCCGGTTCTAAGGTAAGGTTTTCCAACATCCTTGAGCGCCTACCGATATACTTCGGACTGTGGCCCGCGGTACGTGGTAGGGGGGTGTTAACCCAAATAGTTGGTCCAGTTGTGGGGCTCTGTCCCGAACTATGGTTCTGGAAGAGAGCCCAGCAACGTGAAGACCGGGTAATGATAGGTAATTGAGGGTTTTAAAAAATGATCACATGCAAGAAATAGAGGGCTCTAAGTCCTAGAGAGATAGATTTTGAAAATTTTGAAGAAGCATACATTGTTTGCATTCAGATCCTAAATTGAGGAGGGTTGTATTTAGACCTAAGTCTATGTGAGCATGAAAATATTTCCTCAATATGGTCCTACCAAACCATGCCTAAGCTATATGCAATCAATGTCAGCTAGGTCAGAATCTAGGCTCCTAGGCTCACATGATATTGAAAGTAAAAGAGCTGACATTTTATGAACATAATTTTGATAATTGAACTAAGTCAAGCATAATTTAGGTCAGACAAGGACAGGTCCCATCACGGTCGCCAAACCTGTTATCGTCGCGAAATTTTTCCCCCGCCTTCCCTTCCTTGCAGAAGAGAAAAAGAGAGAAACGCTTTCGCGATTCAAACTTTGACCGGATTTTGGAAATTGTTTTGAAATACTCGCCTCCGTTTTTGAAAATTGCGGGAAAATCCATGGGATGGGGCTCGACCTGTCGGTACGAGGTTCGACCGTTCCTGCCGCCTTTAACAGGGGTAATCGAACCAAGGACCAAAACTATGCTTGACTTAGTTAAATTATCGAAGTTATGTTCTATCCTAAATGCACAAAGAATTCAGGCATGTGCTATGAGATTTTGGAAAATGCAAGTTGGAAAACATGATGTATGCTTAGAAAATATTTGGAGTTAAAAAGATTCTCTCAGGAAAAAGCTGAAAGTTAATTTCTCAGGAAACTCAGATGGAAAAGATTTGAAATCTCAGGAAAGTTCATAAAGACTTGGGAAAATTATGAATGGTTGGTAATCCTGGGAAAATGGAAGTGATTCTTGAGAAAAGATGAACCTTTTGAAAAGGGAAGCACTTCTTAGGAAAACTTGGACTTTGAGAGTTTTCTTAGGAAAATGGTGGAAATTCATAGGAAAGCTCATTGGAGAAGGAAATTCAAAACTTGAGGAATCGAAATCCTGGGAATTTTACCTTTTGAAATACTTGGAAATCGATTTTGGATCTTGAAGAAAGATTGGAAAACTCTTTTGAATATCTTAAGAAAATATCATTTTCCTGGGAAAACTGTGGAAAAACTTGTCTTTGGAAAACCGATTTTGAAAAATCCTTAGAATTTCTTGAGAAATCGATTTCTTGAGAATGAAGTTTTCTTGAGAAAATCTTGAGAAAATCAATGATTTCATGATGTAAATGTCATGAGTGAATGAACGCACTTTGAAAAGATTTTCTAAGAGATTTGTTGGAAAAATATGCATTAAGTCAAGATAAATCCTTCACATATCCTGACTGTGGCCATGAATATGTTCAGAATTTAGTTGATTTGATGCACATGATTTTGAAAACTTTGGAAATATGATGTGCATTTTAAGATAGCCTAAGAGTGTAGGCTCAATGTGACTAGTAGAAAGATGACGGATCTGGGTCTCGTCCATATTCCGACTAGGGCCGTAAATATGGATCCCACCGAGTCCATCAACTCACTAAGAGTTGGTGCACGTGCCATTCGTGAACATCCATAGTGCTTTTGAAATAAAATGCATGAATCATATAATCAAGATATTGCATAAATTCAAACTATATGACATGCATCCTAGTCTAAGCAGGAAATTAAATCTCTTATTCCAAAATTTACATTATTACATCACTAAATAAAGGAAATAAAAGAAATTTGCAGACTTCAACTCCTTCTTTGGAATGTCCCTGCCAAGCTTGAAATAAAGTTAGCTCAAATATGTGGGTTTTTCCAAGATTTTCCAATAATATTATGAAATTATTGGACTTAATTGGATATAAACCCTATTCTCATGCTTCCTTGATATTTGAAATGATGAAAATGCAAGAAATTCAGTGGAAAACAGTTTGAAATTCGGAATTGGGGTCAAAATGACCAAAATACCCCTAAAATTAAAGTTACACCTTTAAAATCAGGGTTTTTTGGAGGAAAACTTAGTAAAATTGGGATTTCGAAATTCAAATTGAATTCAATGATGATGAAATGCAATATGACATGCTTCTAAACACATTAGGACTGTAAAATCAGAATTTGGTATTTTGCAATTTATCAAAAATAGCGATTTTAGCTTGTTTTTCGCTTGGATCTGGGTCCTGCGGGACCCTGTTTTGGTATTATGGATGATCCGAACCTCAAATGGATTCCAAATTGCACCAAATTCGGTATGAAGCATCTAAACACTCTGATAAACAGCCTAGAATGCTAAAAATCATGAAATGATATGATTTAAATGCCAAAATTCAAAGAAAGTCCTAAAATGATGGATTTTGCCTATGGATCCGAACCAAATGCAATGCCTAATATGATAATGCAAGATTTATACCATGGAAACTTCTGATATTTTGCAGACTGCTAAAATACCCGAAATGGAACATTTTTGGTTTTTACAGCCTCGGGATTTGAGCCATGGTGAGTTCAATAACAGGGATTTAGTTCTGACAGAGGTAAAAATCACACTAATCTGATGTAAAATGCTAAACAAATACAAAACGGCCATGAAAATTTATGAAATTAATCAGAGTTATGCACGACACCTACATGAACAACTTTCATGTTTATGACTTCGGCATTTGATCAACGGAAACACAAATAAAAATATAACTATTTCTGCCTAAACTAACAGAACAGACAAATGTAGCAAAACAAGGGGCTGACAAAAAAAATCCGAAGCATGGGTCAACACTGTTCTAAAAATTACAGGCTTTCAGATTCATACATAGGACATCTCGGAAACCACTTTCACTTTTTACAGTTTTGGATTTGGAGCAACACACAAAGAGAAACCATAGCCCTAAGTCGATCCAAGATCTCAGAGGCCCAAATTAGGCTCTGACACGTGTACCGACATCTCGGATTTTTGTCAGACATTAAAAAAAATCAGAAAAATCTGATAAAATCGTATTACAAACTAGACATTTTCCCGAGTTCCAAACATCTTTCGGATCGGAAATCGGATCTCCCATGAGGGATATCTCGATTTTACAAGTCGGAAAATGATTTTCAAAACGTATCCCGGGTAAAAAAACCCGACTTGCCATTTTGAATGTTTACCGCAGTAAACAAATTCAAATGCCTCCGAATTTTTGGTAAAATTTTAGGGACACATAAGGGCGCATTCCGTGATTTTTTTGGGATTTTTAATAAAAAACAAATGCATGAAATGACGTGTGGACTGACTGACAAAAACAGAGACCTACTGAAAATAAGCAGAATTGAAATAAATGCTAAATTAATCCTAATTAATTCATGAAATATGCTAAATGAATGAAATAAAATGCAAATTAAACCTAGCTAACTATATGAATGTTAAAATCATCAAGGAAGCATAATGAAACATTTTTATATACGTCGTTTTACGAGAATAGCTCAATCCATCCCTCGGATGAGCTTTTTCTTCAAACGACTCCCGATTCGGATTATAGAGTCACATCAAGGGGAAAAGAAGTGCACCTTGTTTCGTTACGCAGTGTAGAAGCTCTTGAAATGGGCAGCTATCACGAGCTTCCTTCGTCCTTCACTCCAAGCTTCGGATGGTTCACAAAAATCGACCTCTGTTGGAATCGAATTCGCCACAGCACGAGCTCTACTCCACCTTTCTTCAATGAGCCAAAGGGGGCACGATTTCCAAAGTTCAAAATCGGATTTTAGGAAGGCTAGGTCGGATTTTGCAGGTTCACAAGAGCTAAAAAAAATCCTCCCCTAGGCTGGGCGTGAACCCTTGTTTTTATAATTTTTCTGAAAATTTTTGAAATTCAAACAGGTTCAATCTAAGCCCTCCATGTGGCGCCATCTCAGGGGGTGCCATCTGGGGGTTTGAAATTCGAATTTGGCTTTTGCAAGGAGCCCTCAGGTGGCGCCACCTCAAAAGGCTATTTTGATTTTTTGAGAAAAATAAAAATGGAAATTTTGTGGGTCAGACACCTCAGCAGGGGGAATTTGGAATTTTTTTTAAAAGTTTGCTTGATTCTCTCTGCAGGGAGTTCCCAGAAGGTGCCACCTCAGAGGGTGCTCTCTTGGAGTTTGAATTTCAAATTCACTTTTTGTAGGGAGTCTTCAGGTGGCGCCACCTCATGGTGGGCTACCTTTATTAAAAATAAAATAAAAATAAAAATGGAGCCAAGTGGAGTCCTGGAATGGTGTCACCTCAAAAGGTGTTTGACACATGTCAGAAGGACAGAGCAGTGGGCTCAGAAGGCGCCACCTCAGAGGAATTTGAATTTTGTTTTTTTCTGGTGAAAGGAGATCTGGACATGTGGCAGTCCAGGATGGTTCCAAGTGTCAGCCTGCTGGAGAGGCTTTCTCAAATGGCGCCACCTCAGGGAGAAGTTTGAAATTCAAATGGAGGTTGGCCCTGGAGGAATGGAGGATGGACATGTGGCGCCACCTCAGGGTGGCTCCTACAATGCCATGTGGCAAGAGGGAGGAAAAAGAGGGCAGTGACATGTGTCTCCTACTTTTCTGAAGAAATTAGGGAGAGGACATGTGTCCTCTACTTTTTCTGAAGGAATGAGAAGGAGACATGTGTTACCTACTTTTTCTAAAGAAGCAGAAGATGACACGTGGCAGAGGGATGAGAAGGAGGTAAGGGACATGTGGCGCCCTCACAGGCCATCTGGAAAAATCAGAGCTTCGGATTTTCGCCACCTAATGCCTTGTTTGAAT
The DNA here is from genome assembly GCF_984573655.1 of Nuphar pumila. NCBI lineage: Eukaryota > Viridiplantae > Streptophyta > Magnoliopsida > Nymphaeales > Nymphaeaceae > Nuphar > Nuphar pumila. The sequence goes on from NC_143256.1 coordinate 16,285,163, forward strand.
TTTAAATGGTTTGCTTTTTCTGAAGAAGGCCAGGAGTGACATGTGTCTCCTACTTTTCTGAAAGAGGTAGGGAGAAGACATGTGTCCTCTACTTTTTCTGAAAGAAGCAGAGAATGACACGTGGCAGAGGGGAGAGAAGGTGGGCCAAGCCATGTGGCGCCATCTCAGACGGGATGAAAAAGGTAGGAGTTCTTGATTTTCGCCACCTATGAGGAGATTTGAACTTTTGAATTCTAGTTTTTCTGAAGAAAGCAGGAAATGACACATGGCACTTGCTTTTTCTGAGGAAATGAGAGCTTGCCATGTGTCCTCTGCAGGAGACACTCCAGATGGCGCCACCTCAGAGGAGACAAGCCTACCTTTTTTGTAGGAATTTAGGAGTGACACATGTCCCCTACTTTTTTTGAGAAAAGTAGGGAGAGACATGTGTCAGGCTACTTTTCTAGAAGGAGGGAGAGGTTGACACGTGTCCCCTGCAGGAGACACACTTCAAGTGGCGCCACCTCAGAGGAGACAAACTCCACTTTTTCTAGACAGGACAACCTATGACACTTGGCATCTTCTGGTAGTCTTTGAAATGACACATGGCGCAGGATGGATAGGGTGACACATGGCAGATAAATGGGATGACATGTGGCGACTTCTGAAGGTAGCCCCACACTGACACTTGGCATGTGGATGAGAGGAGAGAGAAAGGACAAGTGGCACCAATCCAGGGGACAAGGCTCCTATATTTTTGGGTTTTTTTCAAAATTCAAATTTTTCAAAAAAAAAAAAGCTTGTGTGACACCACCTCAGTGTGGGTCCCACATTGCTTCTTTGAAATAAGGATAAAATAACAACTTCTTTTTGGAATTTTCATAAAATCTGGACTAATGGGCAAAACAGGAATTTTGGAAAGAGTTGGCCCTTGTAGGTCGATTTTGTAAAAGAAAGATATTTGAAATTTGTCAAAAACGGCAAAATCTGAGGTGAAGTGACTGAAATCCACATTAAAAACTATCCAGATCGTTTTCCTGAGAAAATATTTTAAAATTTAGAGTCCTGGGGGTGAAATGGGAAGAATTGATAATTTTGAAGACCCAGGGTTTTGAAATCAATTTTGAAAAGAGTTGAAATTCTAATCTGGATTGAAAATTTTGAAATCAAGAGTTCTGGACCTCGAAATGACATGCTTTGCAATGCAGTGATTTGAAATGCTCGTGCAATGATATGCAATGTCATGTCTTATGCAATGTAACCTTGAACCAAGACTCTGGAGATGTCTGTCTCCTGTCAGGAGTAAAATCTTGAACATCTGAGATAAAAATAGAGAAAATTTGAGAGTTTCAGATGAAATTTGGACTTTTGCAAGGTCCGGGCTCAAAAAAATGACCATTTTGCCCTCCGACGATTTCAGAGGTTGAATGATGATGTTTGGTGGAGATGTAGGGGAGGTGAGTGAAAATTTGGGGTGTTTACAGAGGGGGGCACCGCCACCGCGGGTTCACCGAAGGGAGGCCGGCGGCACTGCAGAGCACAAGGGTTGCCGGCGGCACTGCAGAGCACAAGGGTTGCCGGCGAATGGGGTTGTCGTCTTGCCTGTGACTGAAGGGGAACGCTGGAATGGAGGGGCAGAGCTTTAGAAAACTGGCTAGGGTTTTACCCCTCGCCTCTTTTGGCAGGCTCTAGACTCATCGAGAGCCCGGGTCTCGGTCGACTCGGTTTCACGAGTCCCGATTCGACTCGGTTTTCCGAGTCATGAGTCGACTCGGTTTCAATCAAGGTTAGAATATAAACTTTCCTGGAGGCCTCGAGATTCGGGATGATTGTCTAGTTGGAATGTTAGAATATTTTTCAAGTGCACATGGAGGATTAGACTCTTGTCGCCTGGAATATTGAATACTAGTATCTCTATGAACTTCTTCATTTTCAACATTAAGATCAATCATTCTTTGATCATCATCAAAGTTACAATCAAGGTCATATTCATCAGATGTTGATATTAGATCTAGCAAAAAGGAGTACTCAGTGACGTCTTTTAATTTTCTAAAATCAAAGAAGCTCTCCTTTTCAAGAAAGGAAACATTTCTAGACACATATAGTTTATTATTTTTGAAGTCAAAACATCTATAACCTTTCTGGTTTTCAGCATATCCTAAAAAGGCACAGGGAATCACACGAGGAGAAAGTTTATCATTTTTGTCAGTAAATATGAAACATTTGCACAGTTTTACATTTTAACAGAGCAGTCATCTGGAATTGCCACAAGCACTTCTTGTGACAATGTAGAAGTGATATAGGCAACCAACGCCTGATCTCACTTCATCCAGGATACATACTCAGGATTTCTAACATAGGTAATAGAAAGATCTTTCTCACCATTCTTTTCTTCTTGTGGTATGAATTCTGAAGGAACAGGAACAGAACCATCCAGATGTCCAGAAAGGTCCTGACTTCTTATGAATGGTATGATTTGTTGCTTCCAAGTTAGGAAATTGGAATTGTTCAGTTTCTCAGACACGAGTTGGCTGAGAAAGTTTGAGGAAAGACCAGACTGAGAATGAGGGAATGAGTCCATATTCTTTTGAAGCCAAAAACAAGAAGGAATAAGATCCAACCAAGAGAAGGAATAAAAAATAAGAAATGGCCTTACGACAAAGACCCAACCACAATTGAATTCTAGTATAATTCAGAACATAAATTTTAATATCAGAGAAGTCTAAAGACCAGACTAGTTTTTTTTTTTTAACTGATGAACACGAGGCAGAAAAACAGGACTGCATAGTAAAGAATCTGTTCTGAATAAAATTCAATCAGTAATAGGTACGTTATTTTGAAAATAATGTGTTTTCCTTTTAGAATAATGAGAAAACAGGCAAAACAGAGATGAAAATGAATTCGAAGATGAAATTATTTTAATCAAGATAGATCTGGGCGTGCAGATCACAATCTGATCTGACGTCAATATGCAAATGAGTTTGGAGTGATCCTTTTCAACTCTTGTAATCACACATAGATCAAAAAAATTGATCTTGCTTGATTATTTTGCTTATGGATGGGTAAGATCACGTGCAGCAATGTGAAAGAAGTAGTAGATATGACAGAAGAACAACAGGGAATGAAAGAAGGAGGAAATATGCCAACGTGACCAAATTTCAGTTTTGGATTTTGGAAATAAGAGAAACACGTTGGCTTAAATAAAAAAGGGGAATCAAAAGGAGGTACTTGAAGAAGACAATAAGCAGATTAATGATGTATTTCAAAAGAGCAAAAAGAAAGAGGAGAGTACGAAGAAGAGATTTCAGTCCAGACTGCAGATTTAAATACAAGAGAAATCGATAGGAAAAATGAGAAAACAGGTACCTTAGAAGGAGACAAATCAGTCATAGAAGGAACCGATCTTTAATATTGAACCTGCTGCTCTGATACCATGATAGAAATCATGGTTTCCTTTCTTCATCTACAAGCAACAACATAGCATGGGGAGAGAGAACGAGGCTGCAACAAAAATCCCTAATCAGGGTATTCATTTTTGCTTCTCTGATTAAATACACACAGATACAATAGCTAGGGTACGAAAATACCCATTACATGTTATGATAAAATTATAGCATGTCATTAATGAAACATTAATGAGCATGTGTTTAAAATGAAAGGAATTGGGTCTGGATCTTGAGATCCAGACTTTATACTAAATGACAGTATCTTTTCACGCCTAACCCGTTTATTAAACGGGTCGGGTTCGTGTTAGGGGTATGCCAACCCAGCTGACCCGTTTAATAAACGGGTTAGGCGGGCGGGTCAACCTGCCAATCCGTTTACCCGACCCAACCCGTTTATAAACGAGTTGGCGGGTCGTGTCGGGTTACCCGTTTAATAAACGAGTCGGGTTCGTGTTTGCCACAGCCGACCCGTTTAATAAACGGGTCGGGTTGAGGTATGCTGACCAGCCAACCCGCCGGGTCGACCTGCCAACCCGACCCGATTGCCACCCCTAATTGAGATAGGCAACAATGCTCCATCTTGAGGTGTTGCAAAGATATCTATCGAATTGATTTATGAAGTCAAGCCTTGAACTCTCTTGGAGAATTTGCAATTCTGTTCAGAAAATTTGAAGTGCTAAACATCTTGAATGCAACTCTTTCTTATTAAAGTGGCAAGTCACCAATATATGGTTGCTTCTTTTCATAGATATTATTTATCACCATAAAGCTTCCTAGAAGTTTCACCTGAATCTCTGCCTTTTGTAATATTGCTTTTACATGAATTCTTTTCAAATGGCCCAAAAGACATGGCTTTATAATTTGGCTTCAACATTTAAGCTTATGATCATTTGTCTCTTTTCTATTCAATGGTACGGAATTCACTCTCAAAGAAAATAAAACCAGAGGCGGTTCTTTTATGCACATACATGCAGGTCATCTATTTTGTACTTCAAAGGAATTGGCATAAGATTCCTTTTTGATGAGTAGCCTTTAATTTTTTGAATATTCATGGCCCATCTCAGTATCATTTCATTGTGCATGAATTGATTAATCAGGCTAATCGGATAACAGATATGTTAGTTAATTCACAAGGCTCCAAACTGACTAATAACAGTATCTTCCAACATATTCTCTCTAAAAGATAAATATACTCTTTGTTGTTCTTGTAACTTCAATCTCTAAGAGGTACGTAAATGAGACCAATTTCTTGATGTCAAATTCTTGAATTAGAAACTTAAATAGCCTTTGAAATTCTATATAATATTCCATTGAAATAGTTTGACCAAAATATGCAAGTAATATCATTTTCAATACTCCTTGAGAAGAAATAAAAAATGAATTGAGATTTGTTCACGCCCATGCTTGAAATGAGCAGTACTACATCTTTTAAGCAAGTAATTCAACTTTATGTTCATGTGGTGAAGACGAAGAATAGAGAAGAGATAACAGGAGGTACCACAGGGCTGTAAAGTGCCTCATATGGTGGGTGATGTCGCAGTCAACTCTCTTGTATGTTATGTCTAACTTTAGGTTAACCTAATTACACATATACCTTTTGAAAGGTACACCTTGCCATGTAATGATATAATATGACGAGCAGTGCTTCATTGGCCTAATCATAGCACTATGGATATTGTTTTGTTCTGACATTGTTACCGTGCCAGTTGTAATTTTGACATATAAAATGTCATGAGCAGAAATTCTCTTGATCCAATGTTCACAGCATAAGGAATTGATTTGTATGTGACAGTTGACACTATTTCTTATTCATTATGTAAGTTGTACAAGTGGAATTTGATTTTCGCACGTGCATGGTATAGTCAACCTCTCTCACGCTCTCTATAAACAGGCAACTAACTACAATTTGTATTCATACATGTGCATATATGTATTGGATAAACTGGGAGCTATGTCACATAGGTACGGGTGCAGATGCGGGGGCGGCGATGCGGCACTTTAAAAGAACTTGGGTGTGGGGGTGCGGGAGGGTATATATATATATATTTTAACACCACCCCTTTACCCTTTCTCGTGGTACCCCATTCTCAAGCCCCATCCCTATTTACCCCTTCTCGAGGTACCCCCTTATTTTTTTAATTGGGGGGGGAGGGGGGTGCTCGAGGTACCCTTACCCATTATCAAGCCCTGTCCCTTTTTTTAATGGACAAAGTTAACCAAGTCCATTTTGGACAATGATAACCTTGGGTGCGGGTTGACCGAATTGGGTGCCACACCCGCGTCGCGTCAACGTGGGTGTAGAGGCCTCTTTGGTGAGTCCCTGTGACATAGACTGGGAGCATGTCTGTGCTCGCTAGTATGTCTAATGGCAATAACATGTGAAAGATTTCCAAAGGCTATTCGGTTGGAGATTTTCTCCTCGTTTTTAAGTTATATTGTCCTAGTCCAATTTGATGATTTTATCAGGTGTTCTCCAAATATTTGGTCCTCTTCTTTGATGTTCGGATAGTAAATATCAGGGATAGTCCATATATTCTTGTCTGGAAAGCTTTCCAGCCAATTATAAAAGTTCAATACACGGTAGTATTGCTCACCAAGTCTGATGAATAGCATATTCCTTTAATAAGGAACAATTTCTTAATCTACCTGCCAAATTCCAATTGATGATATCCTGCTGTGGGGCTTATATTTTGCTGACTGTACAACAACTGTAGCTATGTACAATATGTTCAACTTGCTTTTGCTACAAGAGATGATCCTTTTCCCAAAATTTTACAGGTAAGGAGAATTCCGCTGCATGCTGATCAGTGTGGTGATGAAGAACAAATTGATATTGGTGCACAACCAAAGGACTTAAATATTGCACTTGATAAGCCCGAGCTGGCATTGCTTTCAACTGATTCAGGAGTAATCATGCTTCGTGGATCCAAAGTGTTGTCAACTCTGAATCTTGGGTTTGCTGTGACGGCATCTGCAATTTCACCTGATGGAAGTGAGGCCATTGTTGGTGGCCAAGATGGAAACTCCACGTCTATTCTGTCAATGGGGACACTCTCACTGAAGAGTCAGTCCTTGAGAAGCATCGTGGTGCTATTAACGTCATTCGTTTCTCCCCAGATGCCTCTATGTTTATTTCTGGTGATCTCAATCGAGAAGCTGTTGTATGGGACCATGTCACTCGAGAGGTACCATCTCTCTCTCTCTCTCTCTCTCTATATATATATATATATATATATATATATATGTGTGTGTGTGTGTGTGTGTGTGTGTGTATCAATCCTTGAACACAAGCACACACACATAACAAAAAGAAAACAAGAATTGGTGTATGTACAGAGTCTACAGACAGTATGCGAGGGAGATGCACATTATAACACTTTGCAAACCATGTAAATCCTTTTTTTTTTGTCTAAGAGAAATAATTTAAGCCAGGGGATAAGAAATCTTTCAACAAGCTTACAGAATAGATCAAATTAAGATTCTTAACCACCAGTCCTATTCCGACCAATCCAAGCTAAATCCCCATCTGGCCATTTTATTGGCACAATCCAAAGCTTGTTTGAACAACCACTGAAATGCTGGATAAAACCAAAACAAATGCTCAATTGTTTCGTTCTCATCGAAACAGAAGTAGCAAGTACTTGCAAGCTGGAAACTTTTGTCTTTCAATTTGCACTGGTTATTAACCTTATCAAGTGCTAAGAGCCACACAAATATCTTGGCTGTAGGAGAGGGATGGAAACCCTGGACGGTGTCATTTGGAAAGTGGTCTACATCTTTACAGCCAAAAGCATGGCTAAATGAAGCTATAGAGAACATAACACATCCGTCACATTTCCATATAAGGAATTCTCGCTGTCAGAAATTTTCCATGGGCCTAAAAATCCAATAGCCATAACCAAAACCAATCTTCTACCTCTTGCTCCTTGAAATTCCTTCTGAATTCAGTGAACTAACTAGCTCTTCCTTTCCAACATTCACTTACAAGTATGTTGTTATCTCTGTTTATGTGAAAAAACGGTGGATATCTTTCAGCAAGAGTTACATCCCTGGACCATAAGTCAGTCTGGAACCTCAGCTTGACCCCTTTGCAAGCTTGATTTGAACCATAAACTTAATTACCAATTCAATCACCCCCCTTTGCAAGGTCGTACTCCCTTGAAGATTTGATTATTTGGTTCCAGCCAACCACACCACCAGCTGAGATAGAGCTACCATTTGCACGTACCAATCCATTTATCCCCTTCACCCAAGCCTATGGGACCAAAAAACAAGTTAGATTCCAGATTTGTTCAAAGCTAACAGTCAGATCTGCCTATGATTCCAGTAAGTGTTTTAAAATTTAACATTCAAAACAAAGAAATCTTCTGAAAAATATTAAATCCATAGAGAAGAAAGAGGTTAGAAGATTAGAGGAAAAAGCATGAAGATGAGATTAATAGATCACTTCGTCATGGCTGCTCTAATTCTGTGTCAATTTTTGTCATTTCAATTTGACTCAATGAAATAGGAAAGAGAAAATGAATATTCCAACTACAACAGGTTGATGTCCCAACTCATTAATCACATGGGATGATCTCTCATAATAGATTAATCCTCACTAGGATTGAGTTAATTTTTTTTTATTAGTCAAGCTAGGTTTGCCTGAATATGGCCCGGTTGAGATAGTGTGACTCCAACTGGTACTACAAATCAATTACCCGAGCCATTGATGACAATGATACAATACTAATGCATGTTACGTAAAGCAAAAATAAAAACACATATTGAAGAAATGCCACGTATCCTTACATCTTATCCTTAAGAGTTAATTAAACAGAAAGATGAGCATTGTCAGGGATAGAATGGGCATGTTACAAGCTGTCTGAAATTACAGAACACAAAAAATTTGACATGAAGCAAGTTGAAGGAACTGGGAAAAGGAGGAGCCCAGTAAAGATTGGAGATCAGCAATAAGCAGGAATATTACTATTGGGGACCATAAGTTTAGCATTAAGCAACAATGGGATTACAAAGCAAATTGTGGTGCATAAGACAAATACCAGTTTTGATAATAATGGTGTACTTTGCTATTAATTGCATGTTCTGGATTTTCATGAGAAGGTGACAAAGCAATCAAGACCTAGAATGAATTGATTCGGCGCAATATCCCTGTTATGAAAAATGTAGTAGACATTCATTCTATTGTATGTCAATGGCATTCTAGATCCAAAAACCTTGAAAATTCTTAAGCATTTATGGCCTTGTGTGCGGTATTATAATTACCCTTGTTTTCCTAGACTACAAAATGCCTATGTCACACGGACTCGACTAGGGAGGTGCCGCACCCGAGTCAACACGCCCTGACACGGGTGCGGCTTCGGACTCGGCCCGGACTCGGTCAACGCCGAGTCGGACTCGGTCAACGAGTCCAGGCCGCATCCGTCCACATTTTGGACTCGGTCAACTTTGATCGAGTCCAAAAATGTCCATTTTTAAGACAAAAAACAAAAAAAAACAATTTTTATATATCTTTTTTTTTTAATATATAACCAGACTGTGCAATGCATGCAGTTGCACAGTCACAGACTGTGCAACTGCAACTGCACAGTCATTGCACACAGTCTGTGTGACTGTGCACAGTCTGCACAGTCACAGACTGCATTGCACAGACTGTGTGCACAGTCTGTGTGACTGTTTCACAAGTCACAACTTATGTAAAAATATGTATAAAACACGATAAAAGGTAACCCAACCATTTGAGATAGCTAAATAAATGCTTTTCCAGTTTAAAAAAATACTAGTTTCACAAGTATTAGAAAAGCTAGCTTAAGAACTACCATAAAGAAATGGGAATGCCAAATTGAAACTTTCGAAAAAATTAAGGTCATAGTTTTGGCTACTTAATTTTAATTGTTTACTAGAATTATATATATATATAGCCGAGTCCCCGTGTCCAAAATTTTTGAAATTGCGCCGCACCCGTGTCGCACCCGCACCCATGTGACATAGCAAAATGCCATGGTTCAATTTATCAGGCACAATGTAAATCCTATATGGTTTTTTAATTTTCTTTTTGTTTCCTAAATTCTTTTTACACACATTAAAGTAGTGGAAGGCTGTCATGCTTCATCCATGTTTTTTTTTTCTTTATTTTTGATAGATTTTGTCACTATATTTAAGTTGTTCATACTTCTAACTTTTTGGTTCCCATTTGCATAGTCCATCTCTCTTTCTTCCTTTCCCTTCCGCATTAATCCTTTTTAGAAATGTAATGTTAATTACCAAGGTTTGATTTTTAACTTCCTGAACATTTGTCTCACTAACCAGTTGACTATCTTCTGCAGGTTAAGCTTAAGAACATGTTGTACCATACTGCTCGTATAAATTGTGTGGCTTGGTCTCCTGATAGCACAATGGTTGCTACGGGATCTCTAGACACAAGCATAATTATATATGAAGTTGATAAGCCAGCTTCAAGTCGTATAACCATAAAGGGTGCTCACTTGGGAGGTGTTTATGGATTAGTTTTCAATGATGATTGCACTGTTGTAAGCTCTGGTGAAGATGCATGCATTCGTGTGTGGAGATTAGTGCAGCAGTAACGGGATCGTAACTGCAATTGATGGTTGATTTGGTTTTGGAAGCAAGTTGTGTGGCCTTACATTTCTTGTTCTGTGCAGTCTTCGTCAAAAGAATTCTCTGTTTTGTTTGTAGGAAAACCCTTTCCAGTTTGTCTTTGATTGAAGACTAGAAGAACATAGCAAAATGGCTCGTGTTTTGATATGATTTTGCTGATGTGAGTTTTTCGCCTTTTTGGGTTATATTGGGTGTTTTTTTTTTTCCTTCTCCTTTTGTCGGTCTGATCAGCCATGCATACACCTAAATATTTTCCATGATCATATTTGTGTATGCAATGTTCATTGCTGGAATTGTGATGAAATAATAGAATGCTTAATCCCTTGCTAAATCCAGTTTTCAATGCAAATACAAAGGCCGTCTCACCTCCTTTCTCAAATGCATAAAGTGCCTTAACATCATTCTCTGGCACAACTGCCACTCAGTGAATCATATTTTTTATTCTATATCCGACCAAATTTGATTGTTCAGTTGCATTTGATAAGCTAAAACTATTCGAGTATAATTCGATTCTGATTTTGCTTTCAAATCTGATAAATATCCAAATTTGAAGGATATCTGAATCTGTTTATATGTAACATATAGCGATTACGTAATGATTTATTGTGATAGGTATTATTATGTACAGTGATTACTGTGATAGCGATTACTATGCATAGTGATTATTGTGACCTATGTATAACGATTAGTACGTATAGCGATTACTTTGATATTGATTATTGTGTATATGATTACAGTGATAGCAAGTGTGCAACGATTATTATATATAGGAATTACTGTGTATAGCGACATGTAAAAGTACAAATGAGAGTAATTTTGATTTGATACAAATAATATGTTATTTTGTGCTACACAGAGGTCAAAAGATAAGTAGAGCGCCAGGTGAAAAGCTCAAAGGGCGGTGTCAGTGGCCTGCAGTTCTGTCGTAATATGGACATCTGAGTGAATATCAGAATGATCAATTATGAAATATGCACTTCAGTGGCTTTCTCGTGTTGGAACACTATGACCCACCCGGTCAATAAGTGAAATCATAAGATGAACACATTCCAGTTTGATTCTTTTGAGATCACCATGACCCTAGAAGATGTGCCACAAATTACGGGTCTTAAGTGCCATAGAATTGTTGTCCTAGCATGAGATTCAAACTATAATGCAAGGGACAAGTGCACGACCCTTCTAGGAATGTCGATGGAGGATTGGGGTCAATGTATTTTTGGTGAAAGCAATTTCACATTAATGAAAGTTTCTTCTTTTCGTAATAAATGGGAAGGCCGGTCTGCTACATGTGCATCTGAAAGAGCTGACCAAGAGTTGCGCAACTTCCTTCTTTATTTTTTTGGACTTACTCTATTTTCGGATTTGTCTGGTTCGAGGTTAAGTTACCTGTGGCTGCAGTTCTTGAAAGACTTTGATGAAGTAGACAACTATGCATGGGGTGCTACTATTCTTGCATTCTTATGCAGTCAACTTTACCGTGTGAGTAAGGGTACAAAAACCGTCGAAGGGTTTTAGCCATTTGTTAAGGTAATTATTTATTACATATTTGGTAGTTATAGACTAATGTTGTTGAAGGTTATAGTCTTACTAATATATTATTTTTGTAGGCCTGAGCATGAGAGCATATTGTCGCCTTTTGTCCAAAGTGTGGCCCTGCGATTTATGGTTTTTCCAAGATCGACCGATAGGCTACAATAAATGTCAAGGAGGATAATGCTAAGGTAAATGGTTTAAAATCGTTTATAATCGTTTCAGCATTTATCATTCATTAGTATAAATTGTTGAAATGTTTAGCATTCTTAAGTAATCATCGCTGCAAGAATTTGTCTTCGTTAGTACAAATCATTATCGCATTAGCATTTAGCATTCATATATTTGGAAGAAAATTTATATATTTAGAAGGAAATTTGTATATTTAAGAGAAAAATATCATATATATAAGAGGAAATTCATATGTTTAGAAGGAAATTTACATATTTAGGATGAAATTCGCATATTCACATATTTTTTGTAGAATAATTTTTGTTCTCAAATCTTTATTTCTCATATCCGAAGTTGAAAACCTATATTTTTATAATAGTTGGAAAGCGGAAACACAAGACTGTAACTTTTATGTTTTAAGTCAGAACCGAAAAGCCCTTTAGGGTTCCCCTTTCTCAGTTTCAAAATCAGAACAGAAATATATTCTGCAGACTGAAACAACCAAACAATCTATCTTCTAGTGGATATTTTTCTCCAACCTTTCATCAGATTAAGGTGATCTTGGTGGTGTTGGAAAGCTAAGGCCTCAATCTGTCTCTTTTCTTTTTATTATTTTTTTGGATTTTTGATGCAGGTGGGCAGAAAATAATATAGAATAATCTGGATAAACACAATCACACCTATTCATCTCTTATTTTAGGAATCGTGTCAGGGTTGTTTCTCAATGCTTGTTCATTGTTTTTTAGCGAATTAGGAATCGTTCAAAATGTGTTTTGTCAAGTTTCTTTGGTTTTTTATGTATTTTTCAAAAATCCTTCATTTTCTAAGTAAAAAATTAATGGCAAATTCTAACACATATCTTAAATGCAATACTTTGACACATATTTAGAAAAAAAATCACATATGTAGGAGAAAATCACATATTTAGGAGGAAATTCATATATTTGAGAGAAAATTCACATATTTTAAATAAAATTTGCATATTTTTTGCATGACAGTCTTTGTTCTCTGATATGTATCTCTCTGATATGATGTTGAAAATTTACATTTTTATAGTTGTTGAAAATGAGATACATGCATGTAACTTTCTTGTTTTGTGTAACAACTAAAACCCCTTTAGGATTCTCGTTTTTGAGTTCTAAAACTGAAACAAAAACATGCTCTGCAGACTAGAATAACCAAACAGTCTATCTTTCAAAGGATATTTCTCCCCAACCACTCATTAGATTAAGGTGATCTTTATGGTATTGGAAAGTTAATGCCTCGATTTGTCTTTGTCCCTTTTGTTGTTTTTTCAGATTTCTACTGCAGGTGGTCATTAGCATAGAATAATAAGGATAACCACAGTCGTGCCTTTTCATCTCCTGTTTAGAAATGTTGTAAGGGTTGTATCTCAACATTTGTTCACAATTTTTCAGCGAATTAGGTATCGTTGAAATGGTATTTATGTCTAATTTCTTTGTTCTTTTGTGTGTGTTTTTGAAATCATTTATTTTTTAGGTAAAAAATCAGTGATAAGGTCTGTCATAAATCTTTGATGCAATACTTGGGAACATATTTGGGGGAAAATTTGCATATCTGAAAGAAAACCACTCATGCAAAGGTTAAAATGGTCTTTTTAATGACAGATATTTGCAATTTTGGACATCAAACAAATTTTTGAAAATTATAAGGTTTTTCGTGAAATGCATCATTTTTGTCGTACAATACTTATGATAATTTTTCATACTTTTATTATCTCCCTTTCTGCCCCTCTTAAAACATATTGGCATCAATGCACTCTTAAAAAGTGTTTGCCATGTAGAACATTTGTCGGTCGAACAAGCAAAGCGACAAATGTTCTGGATATAAGAATCTTGAGTGAGAGACAAATGTTTTGGACTTTTGCATCCCCTCAATTAAATTGAGCACATAACACACATGATAGGTGAATCAAATGCGGGACAACACCTCAGCAGGGAGTGTGGTGTCCCTCCAAGAGATTCTTCGGTGAATCAAACACCCCCTTAACATGATTGCACATCCACAAAATCATTTTTCGAGTTGCTGGTCCATAATAATTCTACATCCACACACAAGGGCTAGTACCAAGATCTAATCAGTCACCAGCAAGGCACAATCTAATCGGTCAAACCCACCATTAGGTGTAAAAAAACTAATAAAAATATGTAAGTGTGCACAAGTCTCTTTGAGTTTGAGATTAAAGGAGCAACTAACAACCATGACTATATGACACTAGCCAATCACACGACAGCATTGCATGGCGCCCACAACTACAAAGTTTAGACCCCACGTGAAATGTTGTCATGTGTTTGCCTGTGTCAAATAGCCATGGCACTTAGCCATTCTTTGAAATACTGCTCTAACATCTTATGAAATTGGGATCCTCAAAGGATTTTTAGCTTGACCCCCTTGCCAAAAAGCCTTGCATTTTTGGCAGTTTTGAAGATTTTAGATCCACGGATTTGAGATCTCTCATTTTAGTAATTGGAGGATTTGGCATGAGTTACCAATGGGGCTCGGCGTGGTTGGTAAGAGCTATCAGTGTACGTCTCCTTGTGGTGGGATGTTGCAGGTTAAAAAACCTTAGTGGTACATTGAACAATAACTGGTGGGGTTATGCCTAACCCCATCTTGACTTTCTAAAAAAAAGGATTTGGCATCTGTCGAATTTGACTTCAATCCAGAGATCTGTAACAAACCAAACTCATCCCTATTGAAAAGTGGATTTTTTTTTTATAATTGTGGAAACTCTACCCAGAGATCCGGAGCCTTACAGATATAACACAATCCAAACCACAAGGGATCTTACATTAACCCAACAATCGACTAATTAACTTTATTCATCAATAATTAAAGTTTAAGAACATAATCAAATAAATGTCCTTAATTATAGAGCCACACTGTCCCAAACAAAATATCAGAAAGTAGTCATGAAGCCTCATAAGCCCCATATAGTACATGTCCTCATCATTGGGCTTCAGGACCTATGAAAAACATAAAGAGCACAGGGTCAAAATTAAAGATCCTGTGTACGAATTTTTCTAAAGATACAAATAGGCAAGAGAAGTATAAATCAATTCATATAACATTTTTAGAGGAACATGACTACAACTATCTCATAATCCAAACAACCAATCATGCATTTAATAACAATTAGCATGCAACAACAATATCTCACATGAAATGAAAATAGGTAAAGGTGCATAAACTAATTTCAGAATAGTAAATATGCATGATATCAATGCACATGCATGAATAGCTTACTAAATTCTTGTCAGAGTTTTCTTTTGTATGCATGTCGCTATTAAATGTACACAATTTTAGTTTCACTTTTCATTAAAACCTGCGGATATGAAAAAATGGGCACAACAATTCCCGAAGTTCAAGATATCCTAATTATAGCTTAACACATAATTTGTGTTTTATTAATGGGTTTCAGATTTGGCCCTCGACCGATATCAAAAATCAATGTCATACATCAGAACATTAGAAATCAACATTTAATGTCGGAACACCAGGAAAATCAACATCTACAGATATCACTTTCTTGGTATACCAATAATAACTATGTCTGCACACCACCCTCAGGCAAAGTGACAGAAACTCCCTAAATCGTGGCTGAGAGGTGAACCACCATATCATATTTAGGAGCACAATCGCACACAGAGTTTTAGTATCCTTACGGTTCTCCAAAACCGCCATCTAGGATTCCCATAATGTAAAAGGAACATTCAAGAAGAAACATTAATTACACTATTTTATCTTTTTTATCTTTTATCAAAAGACATTCTTTTCAAAAGATTTATTTTACAAATCAACATGCAAAATACAACATGTGACCTTGGCCCGTTACAAAATTTAACAGTGCAATTAATTCGGAAATCAATAGTTTCAAATGGATTTTTGCAATGCATAGAATAAACTTAGAGCAACACCTGCTCATGGTCCACATGGCCTATAGTGGATCACATCTGACCACTGGTGCATCTTATGCAAAGTGAACATGTGATCACATAATTATCCAAACATGTTCACAAATGCACATTCATTCACACACAATACGAATGTGCATGAATAAACAATTTACATATGCATATGAACACATGCTTTCAATATACATTTTTATTTTCATGATTCATCTCATGCATAATATACAGACGTACACATGATCATGCTGATGCAACAACAATGTAATTTCAGAATTCACGTGTTCACTATATGCATATTTAAGCCAACACAAAACTCAAGTTCATGAGCATATGTAAACAACCACATCTTTACCAAATTCGAGTATGCTCGGGTTACCAATCAAAACATACTGAGCCTGAAGGTATGTTAATCATACACGGCATAACACTAAGACCTCATTGGCAATCGGTTAGGCTTAGGCAAAACCATCACAGCCTCAACCGATAACCATATGCAGTCTCATATTAATTTCTCCACGTATGTGGTGTCTCTTTACGACACAACCATATAAAAATTTTGTGACATTTTTTGATACAAGAACAGTCACATAAAAACATGCATAATCAGTCACATAACATATTTTTAGTAATATTCATAAGGCATGACAATCCTGTAAAAGTGTGCATAACAGTCATATAGAAGCACACATTATGTAACGTTTTATAAAGCATGAACAGTCTTATCATGACATACATGAACAGTCACATGATTATGTATTTAACCAGTCCGATAATTTGTCATGTAACCAGCTGAAAATCAACTATATGACAGGCTGAAATTTTTGTTATGAAACAAGCCATAAACTGACTATATAATAGGTTGAAATTTTTATTATGTAACAGGCCATAAATGAGCTATATGACAGGCTGAAAATATGTCATATATCAGGCCAAGAATTCGGTAATGTACATGCAAAAAATCAACTATATAATAGGCCAAAAAAAATCAGACTTACTACAGTTCATGTGGCAGCAACAAAACAAGCCATATTCAATCTAACAGTGGCAGCATACCTGATCTTAACTTAGAGTTCAAGATGAAACTTTAAAGGTTGTTTTGATGCTGGCCTAAATGGCAGCATCAAACAAAGTTGGATATGGGTCCTAGACGATGATAATCGACTGGGCTAAAACCCACTGACATCAGCTCCATTTCATCATTTTTTTTGTTTGAGTCTATCCCAGCTGACTGCAGTCAGCTGGAGTGCAACACATGAGATCTGCTCAGCTGACTACAGTCCGTTGGGCTTGACAGGCTTAGAAACTGCTCAGCCGACTACAGTTGGCTGGGCATAACAGATTATAAAATATGATCAGCCAACTGTAGTTGGTTGGGCACAGAAGTTTTTGAATTATACTTAGTCGACAACAGTTGGTTGGGCATATTAGTGTCTCGTATTATTTTTTGAACCCTGCTCAGCTAACAACACTTGGATGGGCCTGTGTACTAGAGAAACTGCTCAGCCGACTTTTGTCAGCTAGGTTGTTCACAGTTCATAAAAAAAATGAAATAAATTTGAAAATCAATACTAAAACCATAATTTACGAAATTTGGGTTTTGGTGACATAATGTAAAACATGAACAGTCTTATATAATGCATTAAACAATTATATTAGTATGTTATATAACCAGTCTGAACACTTATCATGCCACAGGCCGAGAACTGATCATGTACAGACCAAGAACCAGCCATATAATAGACCAATATCTTAATCATGTAACAGACCAAAAATCTAGTTATGTAACATGCTGAAAATCTATCGCATAACAAGCCAAAAAAAAAAAACAATCATTGACATCCGTAGATCCGGACCAAATTTGCACGTTTATGAGGCTTGTCAGATCTGTCCACCATTACAATAGGCAGATCTATCCACATTTGTCCATACACATGGTAGGACAGATTTATCCTTGTGAACAGTGGAACAAATCTAACTATATGCACCGAAAATCGAAACAGCATGCATAGGCTAAAAGAATAAAATTTATGAATGGTTATATATATATATATATATATATATATATATATATATATATATATATATATATATTATAACCATATATATATATATAAAAAACTAATGTAATGTTATCTATCAATCTCTCTCTCTATATATATACCTAGTAAAATCATATTCTCATTTTTTTCTTCTTTTTTCATTCCACCAAAAACATTACATAAACCTCATCTGTGCTATTTCTCTGCATTTGAATCAAGAAGGAAGCTTGTACCTTTTTTTGAAGCTCAAAAGAGACCAGAAGAAAGATCGAATGATCGGAGAGAAAAAGAGCCTTCTTCTCCTTCTTCTTTTCTTCTTATTTTTTCTTCTCTTTCTTTCTCTCCCACGGTTTCTCTCTCTCTCTCTCTTTGTTTCTTCTTTCTTTCTTTTTCAAGTTTTATATCAGAGGGGGCCTCTAGAGGGTGACGCCCCTCTAGGGCTTCCTCACATGGACAGGGGATAGAATTTTCCATATGGGATTCTATCTCCAACCTCCTTTCCTAATCTTTCTAGATTTTTTTTGTTGACTTTTCCAACTCCTTCCTCTTTCTAATTACTTACTTTTTTTTTAAAGCAACCAAAGGGGCTCTTATAGAGACTCCACTATTTGGTAACTACCATATCTAACTGAAATTTCAAATTAATTAATTTTTAATAGTTAATTAATTAATTAATAATTAATTAATAATTAATTAATTAATTAATAATTAATAATTAATAATTAATAATTATTCAAAAAATCTAGAGGGTGTCTTATCCCTCTAGGAGTCTTTTTAACCTTAAATTTTCTTAAATTAAACCTTTATACTAAATTTAAAGCTTTGATTTCGTTGGACCTAGATTTTGGATCTGAATTTGGATCCAAGATCCAAATCCATATTCAATATTCATATGGATCTTGAATTGAATCAGATCCTAATTAATATAGGTCTTCGACTGAGTCTAGATCTATATTAACTTGGATCATGCGGATCGGATCTAGTCTGATCCAACCCGAACCCGATCCTATCGAGATGGGCACTTTTTTAAAAAATGTAATTTTTGGGCGAACTATAGTTCGAATTCAGGAAAATAAAATATCATTGAATTCAATATTTCAAGGTGCATCCAATGATGCATAACTTGAATTTTGCCTCCAATTTTCACATGAATTTAACTCAATTTTTGCTTAAATTTTACTTGATTTTAAAGGTAAAAAATAAAAGTTTTTATCATATCTTGTTTAGCTCATTCAGGTCTTGTCAATGAGACTTGAGCCAAACCCAAACTCAATTGACACCACCTAAAATTGAGGATTTATCAATTTTTCTGCAACACAACCAAAATCTTTGAATTTGACTGTGTAAAAACACACGATATTACATCCCTACCTTCTTAAAAGAATTTCATTCACAAAATTAGAACGTACTGAATAGGTGTGGGTAGTGCTCATGCATATCAACCTTGGGCTCCCAAGTGCACTCGTCCAATCTGTGATGTTGCCAACACACCTTCACAAATAGAATCATCCTACTGTGCAGTGTCCTCTCCTGGCGATCCACAATTTTCATCAGCTTCTCCTATGTCATCAAGTCAGGTTGTACATCAACCGCCTCATAGTGGATCACATGTGAGGGGTCAGTCACATACTTCTTCAAGATCGAGACGTGAAAGACATTATGAATCTAAGAAAACTAAGGGAGAAGTGTCACACGGTATGCGGTCTACCCAACACTCTCAAGGATCTCTAAGGGTCCAACATATTGAGGACTCAACTTCCCCTTCTTCCCGAACCGGAAGACACTCTTCGTGGGCGAGATCTGTACAAACACGTGGTCACCCATGGCAAAGTTGAGCTTCCTACGCCGCTGATTGGCATAGCTCTTTTGCCTGCTTTGTGCTGCGACCAACCTCTGTCGGATCAACCGTATCTGGTCTGAGTAGTGCTTGATGGCCTCTGGTGACTCCACTGCTCTCACTCCAACCTTATTTCAGCACACTGGGGATCTACATGGTCTGCCATACAGAGCTTCGTATGAGGCCATACCAATGCTGGCAGGGTAACTATTGTTGTATGAAAACTCTACAAGCTTTACAGCCTATCTCACTCTCCTACCCAATCTAACGCGCATGCTCTAAGCATATCCTCTAGTATTTGTATCATGCGCTTTGTCTGACCATCAGTTTGTGGGTGAAAAGTCATGTTGAACTTCAATGTGGCACCAAGGGCCTTCTACAACTGGTGCCAAAAACGAGACATAAAATGAGGGTATCGATCTGACATGATCAAATGTGGCACCCCGTGAAGCCAGACTATCTCATCCACATAGAGGTCTGCTAGACTCTCCAAGCTTTGACTGATCCTGATCGGTAGAAAGTGGGCACTCTTCGTTAACATGTTCACTATCACCTAGATGGCATCGTGTTGACAATGGGTCCACGGCAACCCTATGATGAAGTCCATTAAGTTGTCATCCCACTTTCACTCTGGAATGTTTAATGACTGAGGAAGTCCACCAGGTCTCTAATGCTTGATCTTCACCTACTGGTAGGTAGACACCGAGACACAAACTCTGCTACGTCCTGCTTTATCTTGTTCCACCAATACATCCGTTGGAGGTCCTTGAACATCTTAGTAGAACTTGGGTGAACAAAATACCTCGACCGGTATGCCTCACTCATCAGCTCCTCCTGCAGTGCCTTTGGAACCCACCATCTGTCTTTGAACATGATGGTTTCATCCTCCTCACGACAAAACTATGCATCATGCTTATGGGCACTCATGCACAACCTCTCAAACTCTAGATCGATTGACTGAAGCTCCTCAATGTGGTCTATAATCTTAGGTTACGCCTGCATCCCCGCATAAAGGATGCATCCAGAATCATCTGCAAATGGTTGTCATCTCACAAACTCTTTGATCATATCCCAAATATGCCCTATTAAGCTAAGTATCATGACTAAAGCCTTCTGCTAAGCGTGTCTGCCACTACATTTGCCTTACCAGGGTGGTAGGTGATGGAGAACTTGTAGTCCTTCAGGAACTCCAAACACTTGTGTTGCCTCAAATTAAAATCACATTGTGTGAATATGTACTTGAGGCTCTTATGATCAGAGAGGATCTCAAACTATTTCGCATACATGTAGTGACACAAGATCTTCAGTGCAAAGACAATTGCCGCTAACTCCAAGTCATACATGGGGTAATTCTTCTCATGCACCTTTAGTTGTCAAGAAGCGTACGTGATCACCTTTCTGTGCTGCATCAAGACACAGTCCAGTCCGGTCCCTGAAGCATCATTGTACACAATGAATCTACCTGTCCCAAAAGGTAAAGTTAATATTGGGGCCGTGGTCAACCTCCTCTTCAGCTTCTGAAAGCTCTCCTCACATCGAGGTGACCAAACCAACTTTATCTTCTTCTATAAAAGTCGAGTCATTGGAGCCACTATACGAGAGAAGTTCTCAATGAATTGACAGTAGTAGCTCACCAATCCCAAGAAACTCTTGATCTCTAAAATTGTCTTCGGTTGCTTCCAAGACAACATTGCCTCCACCTTGGCTGGATCGACCTCAATGCCCTTCTTAGAGATCACGTGGCTGAGAAACATCACCCTGTGGAGCCAAAACTCACACTTCAAGAACTTAACATAAAGTTGATGTTCTCTCAGTGTCTGCAACACAATCCACAGATGCTCTCAGTGCTCCTCCACGCTCTCAGAGTAGATAAGAATGCCATCGGTGAATATAATGACAAAAGAATCCAACCATAAACTGAAGACCCGATTCATCAGGTCCATGAATGTTGTAGGGGCATTGGTAAGTCTAAAAGACATCACCAAAAACTTATAGTCCCCGTATCTGGACCTGAATGTGGTCTTTAGAACATCCTCTGCCCTGATTCACAACTGATGGTACCCGAAACAAAGATCTATCTTACAGAACCAACTCCTTCTTCAACTCAACCAGCTCTGCAAGTGCCATGTGATACGGTATTCAGGAAACTGGTGTCATGCCAGGCATTAGCTCGATTGAGAACTTGATCTTCCTGTGAGGTAGCAAACCTGACAAGTCCTCGGGAAAGACGTTCAAAAACTCATGAACCGCGTTCAACTGCTCCAAATGTGTCACCTAACTGTCTGTCGCAGACACACTGGCCAAGAACACCATACAACCTTGCTTATGGTACTTGGAGATCTTCAATGTCGAGACAATCTTCACCTCGCTCGTTGATCAAATCGCCTAAAACACCAATACAGACAAATCAGGGCGCTCTAACGGAACCTCATTTCTCCAACACTAAAGAGTAGCATTGTATTTAGACAACCAGTCTATACCCAAAATGACATCATAGAAAGTCATGTTCAGTATGATCAGGTCAGCAAACAACTCATGCCCCTCGATGATCACTCAGACTGTAGGAAAATATTTTTCCTAAGAAGAAGATATACCCATCGGAGACATCACGTAAAAAGCCTTCTCGAGGCTAGATGTAACAAGATCAAGCAAACTCGCAAAGGAGGAGGATATAAAGAATGGGTAGCACCCAAATCAAACATCACACGAGCATAGTGTTCAAAGACTACGAAAATACCTTCGAGCAGGTCATTTTGATTACCCTGTGTGGCAGTTGTTGCAGCGTACACTCTCCTGTTGGTCCTCTGTTGCGCCTATTGTTGAGGCCTATGTTGCTACTATTGTTGTCCTCCATGAGTCGTTGCCTTGTTCGGACAATAGATAACGATATGTTCGGGCTGTTGGCACTAGTAGCAGACTCCCTTAAAGAGTGGACAAGAGCCCTAATGATGACTCTTGTTGCACCTTTGACACATGAACAAAGTCTTCCCCTATTGCTTCCTCTGTTGGGGTCGACCCTTCTGATGCCCTTGTTGTGTCCTCTGCCTCTTTACCTTACCCCCTGCCACCCACAGGTGGGTTCTTCCTCGCTTCGCCACTGGTGATGCCCTGGTTACCCCCCACTCTTCTGTGATTCATCCTTGAACCTCTTCCACTCCTCATTCAAGATGGATGCAGACTTGATCACATCACTGAATATAGTAGGACAACTCGTCATCACACGAACCTGGAGTCCGTCTTTCAGCCCACGAACATACTTCGTTGCCCTTGCCTTATCATTAGTAAAAAGGTTCAAGTAGTAGAGCTCCAAACTCCTGAATTTGGTGGTATAGTTCACCAAACTCATGTTCCCCTGAACAAACCCAAAAAAATATTGCTACATACATTCTCGTGCATAAGCAGGGAACTAAGCATCTAAGAAATTCTCATTGAAAGTCACTCAAGGAATTACCTCCACTCTGTCGTATTTCACTCATCACAGGGTGTCCCACAATTTCTTGGCATCACCCTTCAATTGGAACATGCCAAAATTAGTCTGCCTATCCTCAGGCACAGGCAGGATACAAAACGCCCTTTTAGTTTCCTCAACCCAACTCTCAGCTGCCTCTGGGTCGGCCTTCACTGAGAAGGTTGGAGATTCAACCTAAGAAACTTCTTGAACATCACCACGGTGGGGTTTGGAGTGACCTCGGCAAGATAGACACACATGATCTGTTGCGCCACCTGTGCCTGGACGTATGTGGTCACTATCGTTGTCAAGGTGTTCAGGGCATTCAACATGAAGTCCTTTTGCTCCTGTCAATCAGCGGGAGCACCAGAAGTCAAAGCTCGGGAGCGGGTATACATCTAAAACATGAAAAATAGTTAAAAAATTTGCACCCTTATCAAACCAACCCCCTTAGGATTGATCCCCTCAACAATCATAATTGCATATTCACATCAAATTCCTAATTCACATAAAAAGGAATTAAATTAAGCCATTCTCACAGTCTATCATATGAAATTTAAATAAATTGATATTAGCAAAAAAAAATACCAGGTAGCCCTTACTAGTGATGGAGACTGCTCTAGAATACAAGTCATGACTTTCTGATAAAATTTGGACATGGCTTGATTATCAAAAGAAAATTCTGGTACACAAAAATGATTAAAATATAATATTTTATGGTCGACTCTGATACCAAACCTGTAGCGACCCCAACTCATCCCTATTGAAAAATAATTTTTTTTTAAAGCAATCAAAGGGACTCTTTTAGAGACTTCACTATTTGGTAACTACCATATATAACTAAAATTTGGAATTAATTAATAATTAATAATTAATAAATATCTAGAAAATTTCATAGAGTGCCTTATCCACCTTGGAGTCTTTTTAACCTTAAATTTCCTTAAATTAAACCTTTATACCGAATTGAAAGCTTTAATTTCGTTGGACCTAGATTTTAGATCTGGGTCCAGATCCAAGATGCAAATTCATATCCAATATTTATATGGATCTTGAACTGGATCAGATCCTAATTAATATGGGTTTTGGATTGAGTTCAGATCCATATTAACTTGGATCATACAGATTGGATTCAGTTTGATCCAATCTGGACCCGGTCCCATCGAGACAGACCCTTTTTTAAAAAATATGATTTTCGAGCAGACCATAGCCTGAGTTCAGAAAAATAAAATATAGTTGAATTCAACATTTTGAGGTATATCTAATGATGTATAACTTGAATTTAACCTGAATTTTGCTCAAATTTTGCTTGATTTTAAAGGTCAAAAATAAAAGTTTTTATCATATCTTGTTTGGCTCATTTAGGTCTTATCAATGACCCATGGGTCAAACCCAAACTCAATTGACGCTACCTAAAATCGAGGATTTATCGATTTTTTTATGGCACTTAGCCAAAACCTCAAATATCTCTAAATTTAATACACGATATTACAAGATCTCGGCACTCAAGCACACCCTCATAATTGTTAGGGAAAAGTAATATGTTTGACTCTATATAATTAGGGGTGTCAACGGGTTGGGTTTACTTCGACCAAACCCTATAGGGTTCGGGTTTGGTGACAAAAAAGAATACCCGATTAAGACTCATGTCCCGACTTGAAGAACCGATTAATATATGGACCCGAGTATAGTTTGTGAAATTTTATACCAGACCCAAGCTTGACTCAAGCTTTGATTAAGACCATAAATTTTTAATGTAAAAATGATAAAAAATTATTATTTTATCAGGTGTGATCTGGGTCTGGTTCATGTAGTTCTTATTGGATCTAGGTATGATTTATCTTATAGTAGGCTCGATTAGACCTGGGTCTAGACCCAGTATCCTACCCAAAAATCTGATCCAAGTTTGGTTCCACCTAGGTCGAACCAAAGCCGACCTATTGACACCCTTACATACAATGTCGTAAGCTTAAAGTAAAAACAACCACGATCTAACATTAATGTAAAAGGCTGACATGATTCCTGAATGAGTAGATGCATCATTACGAAGGGCAATATAAGATGGGGAAAGCATTTGACCCTCTAATTGGAACTCACAGGAGAAGGTTGGTTTGAGCAAATGTATTCAACATGGTCGAATTCGTAAGAATGAACACTTAGATCATATTTTTTTATGTAAAAATATTATTTTTTGAAGGTACATTGTAGGCCGTTGATTTTTTAACCCTAAAAAAATCTCACATGCATGTTATAATAACATGTTTCAAAGGTCCTTTTCTACTAAACTAAACATGTAGATCGTGTCAAATGTGCAAAAAATAATAAAAATATTACAGTTTTTCACTGAGGGGTTCCTTACCCACGAGGGGTAGCAAATATTGTGCCATAAAACGGTCCTGGTTTTTTTGTGAGCAAACTTTCTTGGATGACATCCAATCACTAAAGTGTCATAGTGAGTTTCCACTTTCTCAGTAGGATAGAGTGTGCGCTTAATTGTTGGGTAGTTCTGGGGTAGGACCTTGTCTCTGTGTGCTGGAACAGGTCGCTAAGGACAAATTTCACCATTGTGCGCTCAAAAAGTGACTATTTAGAAAATATTTAAAAAATTTTAATGTTTAATTCTTTAGGATAATGACGGCATCTATTTTACAATTTAACAATATTTTAATCTAAACTTTATTTTTTAATGACAAGAAAACCCGTATCGAAGACCAGGTCGCTTAATGGGCTCGGCCCACTACGATATAAGACTCTCAAAGATTAAGACACAACCACCCTATTTTGTGGATTCTGATCGGGTGCAATCACATGGCACAAAATTTGTGCATTATGCACTTGACTGCCCTCCATCAGGCCCTGGGCCCCACAACTGACAGGCTGTCCTCAAGATGGAGGGTGATGAGGTGCTTAATGTTGGTGCAATTATATTGTATCTGATATTTTCATTGTTTTTATGTCCCCCGTACACCTGACGCCCGAACCGGATAAGCAATTCAAATCTTGTGCAGGCCCCTGTCAATTCCTCTGAGTTTCGATCTCGCGACCCTATCGTTGAAGTAAACTTTTCAGTTCAAACTTGATAACTGACAAAATCAATATGCTTCCCAGAAAGTGAATCAACTCACCATGTCAACCAGCCATTAGAATAATTTGGCAATCAAATACTTAAATTGTAAACCATTTTAGATCTCGAATAATTTGGCAATCAAGTACTTAAATTGTAAACCATTTTAGATCTCTCTCTCTCTCTCTCTTGTAGGGGAGCAATTCTCGTGGTCAAATATGAGGTCTCGCCCTTGCTTGCGGATACTTGATCGCGTTTTTCTCTCCCCAGAACTATTTCACGCAGTTCCGGATGTCACTGCTTGTCTGTTGCCACGGACCATGTCCGATCATGGACAAATGACTGTTTCGTGGGGTGCAGGCTTCAAGGCATGTCGTAGGTTCTTCTTTGAGGAATGGTGGCTTCGGGTGCCAGACTTTCAGCAGTTGGTAGGTCAATCGTGGGCTCAACCTGCTACGGGATCTTGGGTGGCCATCCGCATCCATGTTAAGCTTCTTCGTCTTCGGAAACGTATTAAGGAATGGCTAAGTTTTAATAACCTGAACAAGTTTAGGTTCATCGGCCAGTGGGAAGCTGAGCTCTCCGATTTGGCCCAACGTCAGGTCGATCTTGTTGGTGTACCGAAGGGTCAAGTGCTTCAATTGCAGGAGCGTATCGTCGTACTCTCTACTCTCGTTGCAGAATGGAGAGCACGAGATGAGCTTAGATGGAAGTTGAGGGCTAGAGTTGCATGGTTGGCTAATAGCGATGATAATACACAATTTTTTCATATGAACACATCAAATAAATACAGTAAGAACTGTATACTCTCGATCGAGATCGATGGATGCCAGTTTGGTCCGCATAATTGCCTGCCAGCTATTACTTCTTATTTCTCCAGGTTGTATTCGGCCGACTTAGGCGTCAGGGGGGTCATCGGCGATATGGGCTCTAAGCAGTTGGCGGCAAACCAATTTGTTTCTTTGCAGGTTAGATTCACTGAAGTGGAGATTTCGAATGCTATTAGCGAACTATCGGGATGGAAGGCACCAGGCCTTAATGGTTTTCACATTGACTTCTTTAAAGCATTTTGGTCAACTGTAAAAACTGACCTGCTCCACTTGTTCGATGAATTCTATCGTAATGCGAGGCTGTCTAAACCATATCATGTGGCAGTCATCTCTTTGATTTCTAAGAGGCAAGGGGCATCAGACATATCCAACTTTAGGCCGATTTCGGTGATGGGTGCTCTGTATCGCATTATATCTAAGGTGTTGGCTAATCGGTTGCGCGCTGTCATTGATCAACTTGTTTTGTTCGAACCAGGGTGCTTTTATTCCAGATCGAAGTTTGCAAGGATCCTTTATTTGTGCAACTGAGCTTCTTCACTCTTTACAGTCGACTGGATCACCGCACTTCATGCTAAAATTGGATTTTCACAAGACTTATGACAGAATGGCATGGGATTTTCTGATTGAATCTCTAACAAATATGGGGCTTGGCAGCCGATTTATAGCATGGGTTAAGGAGTTGGTCACAAAATCCGTATCATCAGTTTGCATCAATGGAATGAGAGGGGAAGAATTCAAGTTGGCTAGAGGTGTACGACAGGGTTGTCCTCTAGCACCTATCATTTTTAATATCGCGGTAGATGGTTTACCTATTCTCATGAAAAGGGCAGAAGAAACAGGCTTCTTGGAATCCTTGGGCATTCATGGTTTTGTTGGTCACACAATTCAATATGCAGACGATACTTTAATATTTGGACATGCGAATGTTAATCAAATGTCTAGGTTGTACTTCATTATTAAAGTCTTTGCTGCAATTTCAGACCTTCGCCTGAACGAGAGTAAGTGCGCTCTGGTCTTACTCAATGCTGACCTTCTTCTCCAATCGGCTGCTGCAAGGATCTTCAACTGCCCAATATCCGACTTCCTGTCAATTTCTTGGGTCCATCGTTGCACTCTCTACAATCAGCGGGAACTTCTACTTGGATGTCTACCATAGAGCGGGTGCAAGGAAGATTGCAGGCTTGGAAGGCTCAATATTTATCTTTTGTGGGACGAGTGATGCTCATTTGCCATGTTTTAGCCCGATTACCAGAGTTTCGAATGAGCATGTCTATTATACCGACGACAGTAGAGCAGACGATCAATCGTTTGCTTTCGCACTTCCTTTGGTCTGGGAATGTGTCGCACAAAAAGTACCTGCTTGTTTCTTGTCAACAGATCGTGCTTCCGAGGCACCAAGGTGGCTTAGAGATTCCAACTATGAGAAAGAGGAGCATCGTTTTAGTCTTGAAGTGGGCTTGGGAAGCTTCCACATCTCAATCTTCTTGGGCTATGATTGTTAGGCAAAAATATGGTAGTCTACATGAATCCCTTCTTTCCACGCCCAGTTCAGTGTGTCATTCGTCCCTCTGGCTAGAGTGGCGGAAGACACTTCGATCCTTCAGTGGCAGAGATTTTAGGCCTATCCATGGCATGACATGGCTTCACTGGGCCATAGCGAGCGGAGATAGGTTCTCCATTAAGCAAGTTTACCATTCCTTGTTGCCATCTGGGATGAACTGGTTTCCCAGTGATTGTATGTGGGGTAAGGGGCCAGCTCCAAGGGCAAAAGCTTTGGCGTGACTTGTGGCTCTGGATCGTGTTCAAACCCAAATTAATGTCAGGAAACGGGGGTATCAGAGATTTGGTTAGTATATTTGTGTGTGAAGTCATGGAGAATAACATTGGGCGTATGATCAGTTTGAATGGCACAAACTGGATGGCATAGAAAACTAAAATAGAAGACTTCTTGGGTTATAAAGATTTGGATGGACCCATAGACGGTGTGAGAGGCAAACAAGAAGAGATGAAAGATGTCGAATGAAAAAAACTAGACCGAAAGGCGATCAGTTTCATTCGACAATGGATAGATGATAGTGTCTTTCATCATGTATCCATAGAAACTTTGACGCATGGTCTTTGAACCAAACTAGAGAGCCTTTATGATAGAAAGGCAGCAGTGAATAAGGCCTTTCTATTTCGAAAGCTTGTGAACCTCAAGTATAAAGAGAGCGGCTCTATTGCAGAGCATTTGAATGAGATCAAAAGCATTGTAAATCAGTTGGCCACAATGAAAATCACTTTTGATGATGAGTTACAAACTTTGTTGCTCTTATTTCCCTTCCTGAGAGTTGGGAAACCTTGGTGGTCACAGTCAGTAACTCTGCACCTGATGGAATGGTAACGATGAGCCAAGTTACCAGCAGTCTGTTGAATGAAGAGTCCAGGAGAAAGTCATTAGGTCCTTCTACCTCAAAGGCGCTTGTGATTGAAAACAGGGGGAGAAGCAGAAGTAAGAGCAGGGCTCTGCACTACCATGGCAAATCCAGAGGCCACTCACACTCGAGCTCAAAGAAAGACGTCGAGTATTATTATTGCCACAAGAAGGGGCATATGAAGCGACAGTGCAGGAAGCTCAAGCTTAAGGAGTAGAACAGAGAGAAGAGCTCAGAAGAAAAATAAGGTGCCACAGTCACAGATGGAGAGCTCATGGTTGTCTGTGATGGCACTAGCATAAATTTGATCGATCAGGAGACCGATTGGGTGATTGACTCTGGAGCTTCATTTCATGTTACCTCACGGGTTGATTTCTTCACTTCCTACTCGCAAGGTGATTTCGGTAATGTCTGAATGGGAAATGAAGATGTGTCAAAGATTGTTGGCATGGACGACATTTGCTTGGAAACAAGTGTTGGCTGTAAGTTGTTGCTGAAAAATGTGAGGCATGTACCAGACATCCGACTGAATCTGATCTCTGCTGGAAAGTTAGATGATGAGGGCTATAACAACACCTAAAGTGATGGAAGGTGGAAGCTAACCAAAGGCTCATTGGTGATAGCCAGAGGAACAAAGGCTCGTTCCCTTTACACTTTGTAAGCGAAGATCTGGAAGAGTGTTGTGAATGTTGTGGAGACTGGCTCGTCCACAAAATTATGGCATAGAAGGCTTGGGCATATGAGCAAGAAGGGGCTGCAAGTCGTAGTTAAGAAAGAGTTCCTGACAAGTGCAGCAGGTACATCTTTGGAACCTTGTGTTCATTGCTTCCATGGTAAACAAAATAGAGTTTCTTTCCATAGATGCATTGCATCTAGAAAATCTCATGTTCTAAATCTTGTACATTCTGATGTGTGTGGACCTTTAAAGGTCAAGACACTTGGTGGTGCATTGTACTTTATGACTTTCATTGATGATCACTCTAGGAAAGTCTGGGCTTATACACTGAGGACTAAAGACCAAGTTCTAGATGTATTCAAGCACTTTCAGGCCATGGCTAAATAAGAAACTGGCAGGCAGTTGAAGTGTGTTCGCTCGGATAATGGTGGCAAATACATTGGGCCATTTAATCAGTATTGCACCAATCATGGCATCAAGCATGAAAGAACTATAAGGATGACACCTCAACAGAATGGGGTTGCTGAGAGGATGAAGCACATCATTCTTAAGAGAGTCAGATGTTTGCTGTCACACTCTAAATTGCCAAGATCTTTCTGGGGTGAGACAATGAGGACAACAATTGATCTTATCAACTTGTCTCCTTTTATTCCCTTGAAGGGAGATGTTCCAGAGAAAGTTTGGATAGGAAAAGAACCTTTCTATGGACACTTAAGAGTGTTCGGCTGTAGAGCATTTATTCACATTCCGAAGGAAGAGAGGTCCAAGCTTGATCCAAAAGTCAAGCAATGCATATTCATTGGCTATGGACATGAAGAATTTGGCTACAGACTGTATGACCCTATTGATAAAAAGGTGGTCAGAAGTCAAGATGTTGTCTTATTAAAAGATTAGACCATTGAAGACATTGGTGAGTCTGAGCCATCAGAGTCCAGTACAGGTGATCTTATTAATTTAGATCCCCTAGATGCGCCGACTGTTCATGATTTCGTGGAGGAGATTCCACCTCCTCGCAATGATGCAAAGGAAGGAAGTGTTGAGTCAGAAATTGAGGAGGAACCAACACCCCAAGAGTCACTTCCTCAGACTCCGATAAGGAGATCCACTAGAGAAAAACAGTCATCCAGAAAATACTCATCAAATGAGTATGTGATGATTACAGATCAAGGTGAGCCAGAAACTTTTGAAGAAGTTTTGGAGGATAAAAACAAGTCTAAGTGGTTTAAGGCAATGAAAGAAGAAATGGATTCATTGCATGCGAATCACACCTTTGATCTGGTAAAGACAACTAAAGGGAAGAAGGTGTTAAAGAACAAATGGGTCTTCAAGTAGAAGACTGATGAAAACAACTCTCAACCTAGATACAAGGCACGTCTTGTTGTGAAAGGTTTTGCTCAGAAGAAAAGAGTTGACTTTGATGAGATCTTCTCACCACTTGTGAAGATGCCCTCCATCTGAACTGTGCTCGATATAGCTGCAAGTATGAATTTGGAAGTTGAGCAGCTTGATGTGAAGACTGCATTTCTATATGGTGACTTGGAAGAAGAAATTTATATGGAGCAACCTGAGAGTTTCGTTGACAAGGGTAAAAAGCACCTAGTTTGCAAGTTGAAGAAGAGCTTGTATGGATTGAAGCAAGACCAAGGCAGTGGTATAAGAAATTTGATTTCTTTATGAATGAGCATGGATACTCAAGAACCTCCACAGACCATTGTGTGTTTGTGAAGAAATTTCCAGATGGTAATTTTATCATTCTCTTGCTTTATATGGATGATATACTGATTGTGAGCCAAGACATCAGCAAGATTAGCAAGTTAAAGTTGGAGCTAAGTGAGACATTTTCCATGAAGGATTTAGGTCCAGCAAAGCAGATTCTTGGGATGAGAATCGTTCATGACAGATCACATGAGATGATATGGTTATCTTAAGAAAAGTATATCAGAAAGGTTCTTGAGAGGTTCAACATGGACAAAGCAAAGCCTGTTAATTGTCCACTTGCAGGCCATTTCAAACTTAGCTCAAGACAATGTCCTACAAATGATGAAGAAGGAACAAAGATGCAAAAAATTTCCTATGCTTCGGCAGTAGGTTCGTTGATGTATGCTATGGTCTGTACTCGACCAGACATAGCTCATGCTGTTGGAGTTGTTAGTCGATTTCTGTCAAATTCAGGGAAAGAACATTGGGCAGCAGTGAAATGGATTCTAAGGTATCTTCAGGGCGCATTAAAGATGAGTCTGTGTTTTGGAAAGGGTGAACCCATTCTTGATAGATTCACAGATTCTGATATGGCTGGTGATGTAGACAGTAGAAAGTCTACTTCTGGGTATTTGATTACTTTTGCAGGGGAGCAGTTGTATGGCAGTCGAAATTACAGAAATGTCTAGCTCTCTCCACTATAGAAGTTGAGTTCATTGCCATTATAGAAGCCAGTAAAGAATTGTTGTGGGTGAAGAAATTCTTGCAAGAGTTGGGCTTGAAGCAAGAAGAGTATGTTCTTCATTGTGATAGTCAAAGTGCTATTCATTTGAGTAAGAATTTCTCGTTTCATTCAAGATCGAAACATATTAATGTTTGATACCACTGGATTCGATATGTCTTGAATAAAAATTTGCTGCAACTAGAGAAAGTGCATACTGATGACAATACATCAGATATGCTGACCAAGGATAAGCATGAGAAGTGTCGATTCCTAGCAGGAATGGAAGAAGCTTCCACATAAGTCGGGAAGGGGGAGAATTGTTGGGGTTTCCTCCTTTGTGGGATCCATTGGTTCGATGCACATTCAGTATCGCTGCAGAATTCTAAGCACGATGCTTGATCTTTTCGAGGACGATTTGGAGTATTCGTTGGATAGTGATTTGTAGAAGTCCTCTCAGCTGAATGATGCTTTAGTTGTTCAGAGTTTGAGGTTCAGCGAGTTGTCGATGGCAATTTGTGGTGAGTGCCTTCAGCTGCATAGCGATTTGTGGTTAACGTTATGTGCTTCAGCTGGATGACGAATTGTGGTTATCACTGGATAGCGATTTGTGATAAGGCGCTTCAGGCACATCGTAAGTTATGCAGGACGTTTAGTCTTCCACATTTAATGCGAGTCTCGTCCTCTATTTAGGGGATGGATGAGAGAACAAAAGCAGCGGAAGAGAGCAAAAAAGGCAGAACATTAGGGAGAGAGTGTGAGAAACACTTTTAGGGAACCGAAAAGGTGCGGAGGGAACAAAAAGCAAGAAGTGCTACGATACTTCTTTCAGGACAACTTTGTCAAGCTGATTCTTCAGATCATTCGTTCTTTGTTCCTCAGTGAGGTATATCCTCTTGTTCATTTCGTTACACCTTGTGTATTTGTAAGGCTTATGCCTTTTGGCCACTCTGTAATCTTTGTTTGAAGATAGTAAAAGTTGTTGACCTATTGGTCGCTGTGGACGTACCTTAGTTGAGAGAGAACCACGTAAATCGTTGTGTGCTGTTTTTATTTTCGCTACTGGTTTGTTTTGGTTTATTTTTCTACCAGTGTCATCGTCGTATTGTTTCCATCAATTCACACTCGTGGGGAGACCCAGTACATCCGTTTTAACCCCAACAATATACACACAAAAATTTCCATTCCTGCCACATACTGACAGCTTCCAAACAGGGCCTTACTCAAGTTTATAGAAAAAAAAATCTACCAAATAGAGAGAGAGGCATGGAAATATAATATTAGTAAGAAAGTGAAAGAGGTCGATTTGACATACGCAGGCATGGCTTAGTGATGTATTGGGAGCAAAATTAAAGGCTGCCCTTTTGTATCATATATTAGAATTTTAGTAGGAAATTATCACTTTAAAGTGTAAACATAATGTATACATGTATGCCTTCAACCGTTTCTAATGTGATTGTGATTTTTTCCCATTAATTGCAAGTTACAACAACAATAAAACCCTATGATCTAGAGCTACGACCTTACTTTCTATGCCTCGGTTGTTTGACAATAGATTTCAGTGCACCAAACAGTAGGGGATAAATTGTGAAATTTAATCAAACAAGAATTACTTAAGCCAAAGCCCAGCATAGGCGCGACGGCGAAAGTCTTGACCTCAGAATTTTACCCCATTGGTGGTTGATCTATGATCTACCTGCGAATGGAACCAAGGTTATATATATATATTAATGAGTTTGTGGTAAACTCATTTGATGCTAAACCACATGCTAAATGGGTTTTTTTGTCCTTTTTTTCATTTTACTTTTAAATTCTGACCGTAATGTGATCTATGTACTTGATTTATAGGGATCAGCTCTTGAAGCATTTGATTCCAATATATGGGTGGGTTTTTATAAGGTTCAAAAAAACAATGGTCCAAAATCTTTGTAAAATTTTTAGGCTCCAAACATTATTGAAAACACAAGAGCCAGGTGTGGATCCTTAGTAAATCCACCATGCCCAACACATTTATAGAGCTAAAACTGCATAAAAAGCACCGAAGAAGCCCAAAAACCCATTTAGCATGCGGTTTAGCACCAAATGGGTTTAGCACGGACCCATCTTCCTATATATATATATATATATATATATATATATATATATATATATATATATATATATATATATATATATATATATATATATATAAAGTAATGCTAAGCTGCTTCGGGATTACCTACACACATAGTAAAATCATAGATGTAGTATCTTCTCAATCGGACTCCGTGTTCAACATAGTTATTTGATAAGAATCATGTCCGGATCATGTTTTTGGACATAAAATAAGATTTTATAAATCATGAAACTTTGCTACATTTTAGGCCGTTGATTTTTTTAAGGTCTTAAAAAACCTATACAATGATTACAATCGCATGATCTAAAACTTGTTTTCTGTTTAAAAATGCATATAGATCACATTTATAAGGTCTTATCAACAAAAAAAAAACTACAAGATTTGGAAAACCCAAACCTTTTACTAGATGGGAGTAGGTGCTCTATATATAGGAAGAGGGACCGTCCAACTAAAAGAAGGTCCAAAATCTACAACCCATGATAATCCACGGTGTTCTTTTTCTAACAACCGAGTTTTATATCGATCACATTTTTTCAACAAAAGAAACTTTTTTTAAGCTATGAAAAAATTGAGCATTTGTGACCATTGATTTTTGAATCACCAAAAAAAAACACTTGCATAAACTGGATTCCCATGAAACAAAAAATTTGATCCCAACCAAATAGACCATGTAGATCATATCTATAAAGATTCACATAAAATAACACGAGCTATGAGATATTGCTCATTTCAACTCATTAATATTGTATGCACATCCCCACTAACTAACTAACTAACTATGTATATATTGTATGCACATCTCCACTAACTAACTAACTAACTAACTAACTATATATATATATAAAAGGAAGACTCTATTAAACATCAAGAAGTCTTTTTTTTATGAGGAATGTTGAAACCACCTGCGAAATCAGACCCTGCGCTGGCTATGCATATCGCACATTCAGCCGTTGATACCACGGTGTAAACCCCCAGAGACACACCTTGTCTTTAGGGAGTCGTCTTGCTTCGGCACGAGCTAAAGGCATGATACCCTTACCCTTCATAATGCAAGGGGCTGACATTTGTGAGAAACTCTAACCACCCGCCTAGCAGCCAAGGGCCCTTCCATTACACAAAACCCTTTGGGGCTACCAATCCACGTCTCCATGACTTGCTACTTACTATATTTGTATCCATGACTTACCACCCAAGGAATTGGCATCCACGCCATCTTGTCCGTTGAAGGGCATGACCAGTCTCCCTAAGGTTATAAATTAATGAGACATGATCAACTAGGCTAAGAGACTAATGGCTCTCACTTCTTTTTTTTGAAAGGCAAGGTGGGGTTTGGCAGACCCCATCAGTTATTCAACCTACCATTGGGTTTTGAACCTGCAACTTCCCACTACAAGGAGACATGCACTGACAGCTCCTACCAACAACACAGCTTTGGCTACTAATGACTCACTTAATTAGGAGCAAATATGTATTTTGGCAACGTCTTAACATAATCTTACTTAGGACAAGAAATAAATAGGAAGAGTTTGACTAGCCCTGAACCCATCATCTAGCTTGACTTGACCCATTGCTTGGTTAACTTTGAGTTTCTCATAGCTACATTTACAAACATAAAAAATGAACCAGAAGAGACAAATAAGCTGTGTTGATTGAGGGAGAATTGTCTTTTTCTTTTTATTTTTTTTTGCTGTTTGATGAGCAAGTTGAGGGATAACGCCATGAACCTGAGACCCCAATTTGTATATATTACATAATAATATTTTGTCAAAAAATAATGTTTTTTATATTTCAAAGACCTGTTTGTTCCATTTTCATGGATGGGAATGATCTATCATACAAAAATAGGCATCGATTTTTAAAAGCTCTTGCCAGTTCAATTTAATTGAGAGAAGTATGAAAGGATTAATAAAAGGTAACCAACGGGGGCTCTGCTTGTTTGGTAGGAGCTGTTAGTGCAAGTCACCATGTGATGGAACGTTGCAAGTTCAAAACCCAATGGTATGTAGTGTAACGGGTGGAGTCGGGCTAACCCCATCTTGCTTATTAA
This sequence comes from Nuphar pumila, assembly GCF_984573655.1. Taxonomy (NCBI): domain Eukaryota; kingdom Viridiplantae; phylum Streptophyta; class Magnoliopsida; order Nymphaeales; family Nymphaeaceae; genus Nuphar; species Nuphar pumila. Next base: position 16,321,726 of record NC_143256.1, read on the forward strand.
AAATAAGAAAGAAAAGGTAACAAAAAAAAAACTGAGACTCACCGATGCCAACATGACAATTTTAACTGTGATGTTTAAGGGGGTGTTTGTGTGTCATGGAAAATTCAAGTTTTTTCGCAAAAAATGCATCGATGGGCGTGCGTTTCTGCAGAACTTACAATGCCAAAACAAACATGGCGTATGGAAAAATGCCTCGACGGGTGTGTCATTTTACACACTTAACTCTCATTTTTCTCGAAAAACTGTTCTCATGTGGGTCCCATTTAGTTTCCGTCGCAGAGGAATCCACTAAAGAAGTGCCGCAGAACCCTATTCCTTGACAAGAAAACGCCGCTAAATGTTTGTTTCATCGTAGCCAAAAGACTAGAAAAAGAGGCGTCACATTTTTTAAATGCGGCCCAACTTTGACAATCCATGCAGCAAACGTCTGGTCGACTCGGAATCGTAGCTTTCTCAAAAGCCAGTCTGGTAAAAGGTCCCTCAAGGACAGAGTAGGACGCCAGACCCACTTGAATCCAGACCGAGTTTGTCCTATCGTTTATGAATGCCAATGGATTCACATAAATGAATGCACCATCTAAATCTAACCCATGGCCTAGTCTCAGAGTGCAAGCAAAATATGAGGGACCGACAATCTGCCGTCGGTGATGATTTTTTATTCTTCTTTGGATTATAAAAAAATATAATAGAAAAAAAATAGATACCAACGGGAGATCCGCTTATCTGGCAAGAGCAGTTAGTGCACGTCACTTGTGTTGGTTGTAAGTTCGAATCCCAATGGTACTGTCGAAAAAAAGGGAAAAAAAAAGTAAATGCGTGTGACCCTGTCCACTAATAACCTAACAGGCTTACACGTTTGGCACTCAGAACCGAACAAACTTTTTTCTCTTAAACAGTTTAATGTTGCTAATTCCATTTAGTGCACGTCACATGTAGTTTTTTTATTATTTATAATTGAATCATTTGCACACAATTAAAAAATGACAAAGCAAGCATGCATAATGTTGCTAATTCCATTTTCTTTTGATACCTCAAAGAGTAAGGAAAGGGTGATTTTTTTGTCTTTCTATCATTGACATTTTGTTTATGATAGAGATAATATCTTTTTTTTTTTCTAGCATTATTTACCATATGTGAAGTTTGATTGAGATTGCCTTGATATTTTACATTTAAATTTGTTTCGGTTGTATTTTGTGCTTTGCACAATTTATAGTTTAATCCATCTTTGTCATGGTGATCTCCTTCTCTTTGTTGTATTTTTTGTTTTTGTTTGCAGGTGGGATTCAGGATCAACTGTTGGTGAGTTTGACGGTCATTCAAGACGTGTCTTAAGTTGTGCATTCAAGCCTACAAGACCTTTTCGTATTGTTACATGTGGAGAAGATTACTTGGTGAATTTCTATGAGGGACCACCATTTAGGTTCAAACTGTCACAAAGGTTAGTCTTGTTTATGGTTTTAAGAGATTGATTTATACTATATTAGGTCAAGGATAGTGCAAATTTGCTAAAGGTTCAGCTGTTTTAACATAATTGTTTTGTATGAAGAATCCTTTGGTACATTGTCTTTCTTTTTTGGTAAAGGTATGAGGATCCAATGCAGGAACTGAAGCGTGACATGTTAGCCTGTCGAAGCAAATGAAATTCTAATAGCTATTCAGTATATGATGTGTTAGCTTTTAAGTAAATAATGACCATTCTCAAACTTTAGGAGTGCACTCTGGCTTGAAACATTACTATAACGTTTAACTTGCAATGGAATATAAAATCATGGTATAAATAAGTGTTCCTAGTATCTTCATGCTTGAATGACATTTTCCAAAAGCAATGCACATGATGTAAATAATATTTTCTCCAAATTGTAAGGAATTATGTGCTCTAGTGAGGGAGATGTATACCTGCCCTTTATCTGATGTGTAGTCTGTTTAAAACTAGTAAGAGAATTAACTAATAACATCCAAGGGGAATATATCAGGGTATTGAAGATAACATTTAAACTATTATTCCTAAAATGGCCAACACAGGTTTAAATTAATTGCACCGTCTAGGTAAATGTTTTAATATAATTGATCTTTGTTCTTGTAGGGACAGGACTACCACTTTTTCTACCAAAAATCTAAACAGATTTTTCAAGCCATAACTAGAGAGCTTTTCTGTCCTAGAGGATGGGCCCTGCTGGTTTCCAGATCACAGTTCATATCTTGATAATATTGCTTCAAAATACATTATAACTGCCAAGCCCCCTTTATGAGAGCGATATAGTTATGAATCTAGTCTGAGCACATCAGGAACACTTACTAATTTAGGTCTCTCTCCCTCTGTGTTTAAGGCTGGAAGGTTATAAAAATGGCAAAAAGCAGAAAATATGACAAGAACATGAGGGGCTTGGCAAACTTTCTTTTTCTTAACAGTTAACATAGGTTATGGATATATAAATGATAAAAGAGTAAGTTAACCGATAAGGGAAAAGGCTACTAACAAATGACGCTTCTCTAGAAAATCTAATTGCACATTCATAAAGGTTTAAGTTTCATATATACATATGGATTCATACAGTTTGAGGATTTGATTAACATATTTGTTAGATTTGAAATTAGATCAAACTAGATTAGCTTTCTATTCAAAGTAATTTAAACATGTATCTCTATTTGAATCTTTATGGCTATGGCCACATATGAGAAAAAATGGAAAGAATGGAGAATGGGGCATGCCAAGATTATGTCTTGGGTCATTAGTAGTCTTGATATCAAGAAGTGCTTGAGTCTAGCTAAATTTGAACATGCAAATAAATATTTGCATGAGACTATCTTAAGAAAATGTATTCTCTTAAATCTATGTCACATGGGTGCAGGTGCAGGGGCAGGGGTGCGACACTTTAAAAAAACTTGGGTGCGGGGATGCGGCAAAAAGTTGAACATAAATGACCCTGGGTGCATTGACTGCACCCAGGGTCAGGTTGATCGCATCGGGTGCGGGTGCGATGTGAGTGCGGCACCTAGTTGAAGAGTCCCTGTGACATAGTCTTAAAGATATTACCCACATTTGCAACTTGTAAGACAAGGTACACACTATGATTCAAGGAGAAAAATGTATTAGAGAATATTTTAGTAAGTTGTTTGACCTTTGGAATGAGTTTGCTCTTCTTGAGTCACAATGACATTATCCCAAAGACATAGAACTCCGTCAAAGACAAATTGATGTGAAACATTTCTATCAATTCATCAATGGTCTAAGACCGGAGTTTGAGTCTACTAAATCGGCTTTTCTTCATAAAGGAGAAGTTCTCTCTATTGAAGAGCTAAGTATGAAAGAAAATAGACTAAAAAAAAGACATTTAAAGATGATGATAATTCGGTCATAGCCGTGTCTAGGCTGAGAAACCATGTCCATGCTTACCAACTACTACATTATAACTATCACATTATAAGAGACCAAACAATGATAGCTATGGAAAGCAAGACAATGAGTTTGAAAAAAAAATAAATTATTTGCTATTATTGTCGTGAACCGGGGTATGTCAAGATATATTGTCCTAAACTAAAGATACCCTATGAGAAGAAGGTAGCCTCCGTTGCTCAAGAGTCAAGTGAATTCAAAGCTACACAAGAATCAACTATTGAGAGCATGTCCTTGACTCAAATTGTAGAAGCTCTTCAACCTCTATTCAAAGGAGCTTCACCAACCGAAGCTACGGTCTCTTTTGTTGGCATCTTTGATCCCAGTAAGTCTCTTTGGCTTCTTGGCTCATGTGCCTCATTTCATATGACACTAAATTGTGATATTTTATCTGGATGTCATAACTCAAGCGAGTCAAATGTTTTTTATTGTTGATAGAATATCTCTTGAGATAAAGGGAATAAGAAATTTTGAAAATATTTTAAAGAGATTTTTTATTCAAAAAATTAGATATATTCCCAAGTTAAGCCTACATCTTTTATTTGTCTCTTAATTATGTGACCTTTGGTATAATGTTTCTTTCTCTTCTATTGGTTTATGAGTGAGGGATCGTCTCTCAGGGAAGCTGATTGGAGAAGGCTGTAAAGAAGGAGGTTTATACTACATAGATTTTTTGGAAATACCTAAGAATACTTTTTGTTATAATGTTTAAAAACTGAATTTTGGATTTTGGAGCTCCCTAACCAAAATCTTCTGAAATATTATCTGCATGAATGCAACCAAAACTGATTGGAGCTCCCATGTGGCCGGTCATGAATCCCCTTGTCATTTTGTGGTTGATGTATGCTTCAAAATTTCCCTTCATATCTTCATCTGGTCTGATACCATCTTCAGATTGATGGTAACATGATTATGTTCCTTTGATGTGTGAAAGAATATGTGGTGTGTGCGAACTGTGAAACAAGGTGAGAGAAATGAGTGAGTGAGGAGGAAGAAGAAGATATAGGAAAAGAGAGGAAGTGAGAAAAGACAAGGGAGAAAGAGAATAGGGGCTGGAATCGTGCCCTATCCCTCTCATATTGACCCTTATAAAGGTAATTTAAGTCAGTTTACAAAAATGCCCTTCATAACTATATCTTTTGACCTATTGGGTCTTGAATACAAAAAAGGACTTCACTAGCCAATCAATTTTGACTCTCATGTAATGCTTCCTTATAACATATTGTACTTCAAAGGATAAACCAGAGTTGCCAGTTGGGGAAGCGATTCGGGTAGCGAAAGCGGGAAGTGAGGGGGAAGCGAAAAAGGAAAAAACAAAAAAAGGAAAAAACAAAAAAAGGAAAAAACAAAAAAAGGAAAAAAAGATACATTTTGGAAGCGCCACGTTTCGCGCCTCCGAAATACGCTTCGGAGAAGCATGCTTCCCCATGTCCTATGGTACTTCCGGTAACCCTGGGATAAACCTCTAAACTGGTCATCATGATGTATATGAACCCTTTATTTTTGTTACCTCATTAATTCACTGGTCTGCACTCCAGGTAGGCTAACCAAAACAGAAAAAGTGAAAAAGTGGAAAACTTCCCTTAAGTATCCACTAAACCTGCCATCTTCTGATCGATGCAATTGGATTGAGTGTTAGATGTCTTCATCCTTCTAAGATTTTAATTCATGGTAGCCTCTTGGTTCAAGATAGAACGCAGAAACATAACATTTATTCAAGTTTTCTTGCATTGCTTGTTTGGCCCATCAAATATTGTGCATTGGTGTGATTTGGCTACATTGTTTACAAGATGCCTTTCCCCATTAATTGTTGAAGCATACTCTTTATTTTGGAGCAACAGTCGTGTCCTTGATTTGCAGAGTCCAATGCAAAACTTCTGGAAAAATGTTCTAGGGTTCATATTAATTAACATCGAGTGCTTGGTATTTTTTCTTTTTTTTTTTTCAAAATTTCTTGTAGGAGAAATGTAGTCATTATTTTAATTTTATGTCAATGATAAAAAACTCATTCATGGCATTGTAGCAATGTAGGCTTGTGGCCATAATAAAATATAATGTGCTGAGGAAGATGTTCTTGATTGTGTCTTACCGAACAGAGGTAGTATCTAAAGGAAAAATTATTGTTTGAAGTGCAGGGAACATTCCAACTTTGTCAACTGCGTAAGGTTTTCTCCTGATGGAAGCAAGTTTATCAGTGTAAGTTCAGATAAGAAAGGTATACTATATGATGGGAGGACAGGAGAAAAGATTGGGAAGCTATCTGCTGAAGGTCACAATGGTAGCATCTATGCTGTTAGTTGGAGTCCTGACAGTAAAGCGGTATTTATGATATTCCTATGCTATTTTCATTATTGATTAATAATTATACTTCCAGTGGTGGACTTAGGATGCAAATATCTACATTGAATGATATCTACTTTTTCCTTTTTCAGATTCTTAGATTGATAATATGAACATTTTAATTGGAACACAATTAAATTTAAATGTTACTTATATAATCAAATGCCTGACTAATGGAGAGTTTTTCTTCTACTTTTTTGTTTTTTGGTTGATCGAAGAAGCACATTCATTTATCTGTTGAATGAAAGTTTTATACAATCTGGTTTACCTATATTCTAATGGTCTCCAGCACCATACTGGTTCTGATGGGGCTGTACTTGTCTGTATTGCAGGTGTGAGTGGAAGTGTTAATCCAAAGTTTCATTGTGTGCTTTAGTCTGCTTTTCTTTGGTATTGATAGAAAATTCTTTCATATTTTCTGTGCAGTTGGATAAACCTGGTTGAGGTTATATTTGTGACAAAATGGCACGGATCCCAATACCCTCCATAATGGACTCCGAGGGTCAAAACATAATGCATTTGAACAAAAACATAAGAACTAAAATGAAACACAATAGAATGTGAGTAAATAACTTCATTAATAAAGAACAGTTAAAATACAAAAAAAATACATTTTAATCCTCATTACAATACACTAAAAAACACACAAGAAGCCTAAAACCATGGTTGCTAGTCGAGGAAGCGGGAAGCGATATGTGAAGTGGAAGCGGGAAGCGTGGCACTTTCAAAATTTTAGGAAGCGGGAAGCATGGGACGACTTAAAAGCGAATCAAGAATCGTCTCGAAAGCGAACCAGAAGCGAATCTCGAAGCGACCTAGGAAGCGAGGGGGAAGCGAAAAATAAAATAAAAATAAAAATACAAAAAAAGGGAGGAAATGCAGGGAAAGCGAAGGAGAAGCGTGCTTCCCATAAATGGGAAGTGTGTTTCCTATAAATGGGAAGCATGTTTCCCATAAAAGAGAAACGCGCTTCCCATAAATGGGAAATGCGCTTTTCAAAAAAATTGGCGCTTCTCAGTGCGTTTTGGAAGCGCGACGTTTTACGCTTTTGAAACATGCTTCCCCACTAGGCTAGGTGCTTCCAGTAACTCTGCCTAAAACTACTCATCACTCCCTCACCTTACAAAGGCACCCACCCACCCATATTTATAGAGAAAAGAAGGAAGAAGAGAGAGATTAAAGGAGAGAAAAAGGGAGACCACACTAACCATTGGACCATAAGTCAAACAACTAGTCCAAGTTAACCAAAGTTGACTTAACTTTAAAGTATATATATCAGAGTTACCGAAAGCACCTAGCCTAGTGGAAGCACAAAATGTTGTGCTTCCGAAACGCGTTGGGAAGTGCCATTTTTGTTTAGAAGCGTGCTTTCCCGTTGCTTACCCCGCGCTTCTCCTGCGCTTCCTCCCTTTTTTCATTTTTTTTATTTTTATTTTTTCGCTTCCCCCTCGCTTCGTAGGTCGCTTCCGGTTCGCTTCCTAGGTCGCTTCCAAGATGATTCTTGATTCGCTTTTAAGTAGTCTCACGTTTCTCGCTTCCTAAAATTTTGAAAGTGCCACGCTTCCTGCTCCTGCTTCCTCGACTGGCAACCATGATATATGTTAACGCCCCCGCTCAAACTTACATTGACTCACTATAAGTTTGCAATTACAAAAGGAATCCCATTACACAAGATATCGACATGTTCTTCTATAATACAAATTCTTGAAGGAGCTTCTAGATCTTCCTTGATATGCTCGAAAGGTCTCTAGAATCATCAATAATGCCAATATTTTAAAGAGTGCAAAAGGAGCAATCCAACTAAAAATAACTATATATATATATATATATATATATAGAGAGAGAGAGAGAGAGAGAGAGTAATGGGTACGTGCTAAATAAAATATGCTAGATGAAACATGCTAAATGAGTTTTTCAGGGTTTTTTTGTTTTATTTTTAAATTCTAATCGTACAAATGTGATCTATGTACTTGATTTTATAGGGTTCAACTCTTTAAGTGTTCGATTCTGACACATGAGCGGGTTTTTATAACGTTTAAAAAATCACCATTCCAAAATCTTTGTTAATTTTTAGGCTCCAAATATCATTTTTTTCATCGAAAACACATGATCCAAGTGTGGATTCCTCGTAAATTGACCATGCCCAACACATTTATGGGGTCAGAACTGCAAAAAAAAAAACCACACCAAAAGAGCAGAAAAACCCATTTAGCACATTTCATTCGCATATTTCATTTCGTACACACCCATCTCTCTGTCTCTCTCTCTCTCTCTCTCTCTCTCTCTCTATATATATATATATATATATATATATATATATATATATATATATATATAAATGACCAAACACGCCAAAAATACAATACATATTTAATAAGACATTTTAATAATTTTCAAAATCTTTTAATAGTAAGAAAATTTTTCAACATCAATTTTGAAAGTCATTAAATTTTTATACACAATATTCATTGAGAGTCTCACCTCAATAGATAATTTTACGAAATCATAGTTCTTGATTTATAAGAGAACACAATTGCATATTATCAAAAGAAGAGATGCATGCATAAAATATCTCAAAGATAAACGTATAAATCATTCATCACTTTAAACATTCATGAAAACATGCATTATTGAAAGTCAATACACACATCTATCTCGAAAAGCACATTAATGCATGAAATATGAATTTTCAAACAACATCAATACCATGAATAAATAACTCACAAAAGAGTTTAACCCACACAAAAAATATTCATAAAGAGGGTTTTTCAAAACAAGTAGCCATATTAAATGTACAACAAAAATAATGGGGAAGTTCAAAATCCCACGTACAAATCATAACAAGAGATATTTTGTAATAATGACAAATATTAATAACAATTTAAATCTCAACAATAGAAACAATATCTATAAATACACTCAAAATATTGCATCCTATGCAACCAAGGCATATCATGATGTAAATCACCCAAGATAACTAATCATGGAACACATTTAAAATATCTTTAAGCATGCAATTAAAACATATTCAATGCAAAATGCATGAAGAATTTTCAATAACCATTTCCCAGACAAGGGTAAATGAGTGAATTTTTTTTAGAAATTTTGTGGAGAGATTTGAAAATCCCACAAATATCAAGAAATGATATTTTGCAAACCTTCACAATAGTTCGACCACCATAAGCAATTTACCTCGCTTGACCTTCAAACCTCAAAATTCAAGTGTAATAGCTGCTAGAACAAGAGATCAATGACAATGCCACTTATGAGCTTAACAAACACACAAAAAGTGTGAACATCTCATCTATATAAAATAACACTTAAATAAGAGACAAACCTCAATGTTTCAGCTACTAGAAAAAGAGCATAATACAAACACACAAAAAGTATGAATAACCAATAGGTGCACCTAACTCATTGCAAACAAATCTTTCTTGTCTACGTAAAATGACACTTAAATAAGAGATAAACCTCAATATTCAAGTGCATCAGCTACTAAAATAAGAGTATAATACAAACACACAAAATGTGAATAACCAATGGGTGCATATAACTCACCACAAAAATATCTTTTAAATAAGAGACATAATAGGAGAAGACACAAAGTAAGAGAGCTTGTAATAAAAACAAACTAATGTCATCAAGAAGGATAAATGTATCAATTTTAACAATCTTTCAAACACCATATTTTCAAAATAGATAACCATCACAGATAAACATAATTATAAGTATTCATAATAACATTGTCCAAATAAACAAATGAGTGATATAACACACTCATAGAACTAGAGATCAAACAACCGTCAATTAGAGCCAAACTATAAGGCGACAATCTATACTGATAAGAAAACCAAGGTGCACACAACTCACCCCAACAAGCATCTCTTGTTCAACAAAAGCAACATGGATGTAGATACCAATCAAACCCAAGACAAGTGACAACACATCACTCATAACCTTTGGGAATCTAGACTAGTAAGATGACATGAGGTGCACACATAACTCACCTCAACGGCTAACTCTGACCCAACAACAAGGCCAAAAATAAATGGCGCATCCTAGAAAAATCTATGATGGACAAAAAACAATGCCAAAAGAAGGCAAAAAATACTCACGAAAATTGATTTTCAAATAAGTGAGTTCATATATAAAAGTACCGATTTGAAAAAACAAAGTTTTAAATCAAATCCAATAAAGGTAGATGAAGACTTAGAATGAATATAGTTCAATCATATGCACAACAATATGTCAATTGATGCAATCACTTCCAACACAAGATGTCTCATGACAAATTTTACAAACTTTGACAAGCAAATAATGGACAGGAATCATGCCCAATATAAATAATCTACATAGATGTGATGAAATTATGATGTTAGAGTATCTTTCAAAAGATAATGGAATCATGAATCCACCAATCAAGAAACAAGTGCACTAAGGCACATCATATACAAAAGATCCAATAAATCTCAATAAAAAGACAAAAGTATATGATTTTATTAAAGAAAAGCTTCTAAGAAGCTAGATCTAAATCATTAGTCTACTATTAGACAATTGATGACAAACATATAGAGATTCACAAAGAGCTATATAACTATCAACAACCATGAACTCATATATATCATACAAAGAATTTTATCACAATGTAACAAATATAAAATCTTAAAGAAACATGCAATGAAGTATCAATGCACAAGAAAGAAACCACTAAGGGTTACAAAAGTGCACAAACACTCAAGTCACTAAGCTACCAAAAAGCACATAAAACTACTAAGGGCTAAGCAACAATCATACAAGAGTCTTTTAAAAAATATAAGTTTTATTCATAAAATGCTCAAGAAGCATACACAAGAACCCACTAAAAAATATAATGCATAATAGAGAAATTAAAATATGCATTCGAGTTCATGATGACAAATCATGCTTATGCCATCCAATAATAATCACAAAGGCTACATAATTAAAATCATGCATGGTCACATAGTTAGAATCACCAAAGAAACATCACTATATATTAAAAATCCCAAAGATAATCTATGTAAATACATACATTAAGAGACACAAAAAAAAATGTAAAAAATTAATATTTTGCAAAACATGAAACACATAAGATTTTAAGAAACCACATATTTTTGCAAAATATAATTTTTTCAATATACATATCCATAATCTAAAAAATATATTAAAAGACAATAATTTCTATTGAGAATGTAGGGTACGGGTCTGGTTCTAGACCCAAAATGATTCTTTTGTATTGTATTTACATGGTTGGTGTTATCGGGTCTGGGTTGACAGACCCGATCCAACTTGTATCATATATATTACATTGAATATAGGGCACAACCTCTCATTGAGAATCGTGCCAGACATTGCTGCCTCTCCTTCTTGCAAATCCCTTTCTCTTCTGCTGAGAAGTAAATACTAGGTCGAGTTCTCTTCTTCCTTTCTTTGATCCAAGATCTGATCTTATCAGATCAGATTCTATTCTCCTTCTGTCCTGAAAATTGATCTTATCATATTGGGTTAAAAATCTCTCTCTTAAAATTTTTAAACATCTTTCTTCCTCTCTAAGTTTTCGATCTCTTAAAACTGAATCTGTTCACGTCAAACAGTCTGGTCACGTCAAACCCAATCTGTTTTCTTAAATCTTGATTTTTTTTTTCCTCTTTGATGCTGGATCGGATCGTTCCAGATCTAGTGTTTTCGTTCCAAGCCAGACTAAATTAGATCTGGCCATGGCATATTGATTCTTCCCTTCAGCAGCGTTAAATCAAATCTGATCGTATCAGATCAGATTTGTGTTTCCATTTAAACTTAGATCTCTCTTTTGTCTTTCAAGTCAAATCTTATTCTCCAAAACCAAATCAAAGTTTCGGTCCATACAAAAAAAAAATTCAGATCATTAATTTGTCGTGTTCTACTGATTATTTGTTTCCCTGCAATATTATTTTCGTAGCAAAAAGAAAAAAAAACAGATTTATATTGCTGGTAAATCAAACTGCTGGTCAGAGTGTTCTTTTGTTGTCCTTTCACATGGATTCTCCCTTCCAGTTTCCTTGGACAACTCATATAACTACTTGACCTGGAAGCGACAAAGTTTTCCTTTTATTAAGAGTCTGGATCTCTCTGGATATCTTGATGGAACGATCCATGCACCACTAGAATTCGTCCTGCAAGAAGAGCGAGATGATAAAGGGGAGGTTTCCAACAAATTGATTCATAATTCAAAATTTGTAACATGAAGAAGAAAAGATCAGGCAGTTGTGGCTTACATTACCTCTATGCTTTCCCATGAGATATTAGTGGCCATCCTAGATGAATGTTCAGCCAGAGAGTTGTGGCAAATATTGGCGCAGACTTATTCACAGATTTCATAAGCTAGGATTTTGCATTTAAAGAGAGAATTTCAGCTTTTGAAGAAATAGAGTTTATCAGTGACATAATACATGAACAAAATCAAGAGTATTACATATCAACTAGCCATGGTGGGTTGCGTAATTCTTAACAAAGAAAAGGTTCAACAGGCACTGAATGGTCTGGGTTCTGACTACCACATGTTAGTCACCTCTCTTCTATGCCTCCCTTCATTGCCCAGTTTTGAAGATCTACGGACTAAGCTACTACAATATGAAGTTACCATTAGGGGCGAGAAGATGACCCTGAATTCCAACAACCATGAGGTACTTGTCACATGAGTAGTATTAGGGCGAGGACGTGGGGGCTTTTGAGGCAGGCGTGGACATAGAAGAGGTAATCAAGGAGGCCGTGGGCTTTTTCCCATACCCTACATGTCACCTAACTTGTATCCAGGGAACCCTATAAACATCCCGACATGTTTTCAGTGTAATAAAATGGAGCACATTAAAGCAAATTGCTGGCATAATCCGCAAAACAAAGGCAAGTTTAATGGTGCTGGGCCTTCTACTAGGGGACAAGCAGGAGACGACCGTAAAGGAGATGAAAAGAAAAATGTGAAGAATCTTTTGATTTTCGCTCTTTCAGAATTGTGCTTCAAGCAAACTGAGTAGGAGACTTGGTACATTAACTCCGGGCTGCTGCACATGTGACATGTGATATTGGTAAGATTTATTAAAACCGGAGATGGTGTTCTTCATCCTATCTCTCATGTTGGAAATATTTTCCTTCTACTCCCCAATTCCTCATTACCTTTATCTGATGTTTACCATTCTCCTAGTATTGTTAAAAACATTGTTTCTGTTTCTAAACTTGTCGATGATACTAATTCTTTTGTCGAATTTACTCTTTCTGTATGTGTCAAGGATCTTCTCACGAAGAAGACACTCGTTGAAGGAGAACGACAGGGAAACATGTATGTCTTCAAGGAGTCTCTTCTAGTTCATGATGCATCAATAAATTCACAACCAGTTCGTCCAGTGTCATTCAAAGTTTGTTTTAGTCTATCTCAATGTAATAAGCCAGAGATTTGGCATCGTCGTCTTAGTCATTGTAATCATTCATTTATTGAGAAGCTTGTGTCTAGTGGACTTGTTCCGCAGTCTAGTTTGAATGTCGAGGCTGATTTTCTTCTTTGTTTCCGTTGTCAATTATGTAAAAGTCATGTTCTTCCATTTCATTCAATAAATCAAAGAGATTTTGTGCTTTTTGAAATTGTCTATTCTGATGTCTGGAGACATGCCCCGCAGTCTTCTTTATTGGGCAATCATTATTACATTACTTTCATTGATAGTTACTCTAGATACACCTGTATTTATTTTATCAAATATAAATTTGAAGTTTTCAAGCTTTTTTGCTCATTCTGTGCTTTAGTTTGTAATCAATTTTCAACTAAAATTCAATATTTTCATTGTGACGGTGGATGAGAGTACTTATCAAAGGAATTTACTGAATTTCTCTAACATAATGGAATAGGTCATCGAATATCTTGTCCACACACACCACAACAAAATGGTGCGGCTGAAAGAAAATACTGGCACATTGTTGAGAGTGCGCTGAGTATGTTGCATAACACTCACATTCCTTTAAACTTGTGGATGAAAGTTTTTCATTCAGCTGTCTATGTCATAAATCGACTGCCAATGAAATTGTTAGCAGATCAATCCCCTTATTTTACGCTATTTACACTATTTGGGGTTCATCCTGACTATAATGAGTTGCGAGTGTTTGGCTGCATATGCTATGTTCATATTGACAGTTCTTAACGTGATAAGTTTCAGAAAAAGGCATGCAGGTGTAGGTTTGTTGGATATGTTGATCAATATAGAGGATATCACTGCTATGACTCCACTACCAGTCGCATCAGAGTTTCATGGAATGTCGTGTTTGACGAGACTCATACTGATGATTCAGGAAGTATAGAGGGACACTGTAAGGATGCTAAAAGTTATCAGCCATGGCTTGTTGCTGAGGTGCTTGATCAAATGGTGATGCATGACGTACCCTCATGTCATACACTATCTGCAGAACAAAATAGTACAGTTGTACACCCAGAAAAGGAAATGTCGACAAACACACAAGATATTACTATGCCTGTCATTTCAGATGTTACAAGGTTTTAAGGGATTACCTATGTGCAGTGAAACAAAGACAAAGTTCAACGACCTATTGTGCAACCCAGGAGGCTTGAGAGGATTCACCATCCTATTGAAAGATGGGTAAGTTATGACAACTTCTCTACAGACTTACAACTGTTCATCTCCCAGATTGAAAAGCATGATGAACCTATCAGTTTCTCACAAGCATCTATGTCAATCAAATGGGTTGAGGTCATGAATGAGGAAATGAAAGCTTTACATGAGTGTGGGACTTGGGAGATTGTTCCTAGACCATCGAACAAGAATGTTGTAGGATCTAAATAGGTCTATAAAATCAAGTATAAACTTGATGAATCCATTGAACGCTATAAGGTGAGGCTAGTAGCGAAAGGGTTCACTCAAGAATACAGGCAAGATTATGCCGAAACATTTAGTTCTGTGATCAAGATGGAAACTATTCGATTAGTTCTGTCCTTGTCAGTTCAGTATGGATGGACTCTAAGTCAACTTGATGTCAAAAATGTATTTTTTGCATGGCACTCTCAAGGAAGAGGTGTATATGGAGCAACCCTCTAGTTATACCAAACATATCCCCAACACGCATGTTTGCAAGCTACGAAGAGCCATCTATGGGCTAAAGCAGGCCTCCCGCTCATGGTTTGATAGTTTCTCTATTGAAGTTCAGAGACATGGGTTCGATCTCATCTTGATCATTCCCTTTTTATTTTTCGAGATTGTCAGGTACGCACCTTAATTCTTATATATGTGGATGATATTATTATTATTGGGAACTCCGATGAACACATAGAAGCTACCAAGATCTTATTGAGTCCACAGTTTAAGATGAAAGATTTGGGGGTTTTGCGTTATTTCTTAGGGGTTGAGGTGGATCGACAGGATGAAACACTTCACTAACCCAACGCAAATATACTTTGGATTTGTTGGATAAGGCAGGCATGAAGGATTATAAACCTCTATCCACCCCTAGTGTCCTTAATCATAAACTCGGATCCCGGGATGGGGAAGCATATGAAGATTCCAAGAAATATTGGAGTCTTGTGGGTATGTTCCAATATCTCACCTTCACTAGACCAGACATTGTGTATGCAGTGAATCAAGTTTCACAATTCATGCATGACCCACGAACAAAGCATATGAATGTTGTCAAGAGAATCCTTCGATATTTAAAAGGAAGTCTTGGAGATGGTCTAGTTTATCATCAATCCAAGACTAAAGGGGAGCAACATCGACTGGATGTATACACAAATGCAGATTGGGCTGGAGTTCCAGATGACAGGCAGTCGGTTTCTGGATATTGTGCTTTTCTTGATGGGAACTTGATGGCATAGAGTAACAACAAACAACGTGCATTTGCACGATCTAGTATTGAAGCTGAGTATCGATCTATGGTGGCTGCTACAATAAAGGCCACATGGCTGAGACATCTTTTGACTGAAGTTGGAGAATCTATGCTACCCACCACTCTCTTGCGCGATAATCAAGGTGTCATACAAATTGCTTTTAATCCTATTCACCATAGTCGCACAAAGCATATAGAGATTGATCAATACTTCATTCGGCAAAAGATTGAAGATAGAGAAGTTGCACCTACTTATGTTCCTACGGCTGACCAAGTGGCAGATTTGTTCACTAAGGGCCGTACCAATATGCGTTTTTGGTTCTTGAAGAACAAGTTGTCCATGTTGCAAAACCATGCACAACTTGAAGGGGGTATTGAGAATGTAGTGTACAGGTCTAGTTCTAGACCCAAAATGATTCTTTTGTATTGTATTTACATGGTTGGTATTATCGGGTCTGGGTTGACAGACCCAATCCAACTTGTATCATATATATAACATTGAATATAGGGCACAACCTCTCATTGAGAATCGTGTCAGTCATTGCCGTCTCTCCTTCTTGCAAATCCCTTTCTCTTCTGCTGTGGATGAAGATCTGGTCGAAGGTGCTTGACTTCTAACAATTTCTACATATTCTAATTTCAAAAGAAGACATTCATTTTTAATATAACCCTTTCAAAACACCTACCATACATATGAAGATAGAAAAGCTAAAGATACATACCGGAATGCAAAATCCTTGAATCCATGCTATTCATTAATACGAATCTTTTTCAAGACCATGATGCCTTGCTCTGATACCATGTCACAAAATGGCATGGACCTCAATGCACTCTATAATGAACTCCAAGAATAAAAACACAATGCATTTGGATAAAAACATAATAACTAAAATAAAACACAATAGAATGTGAATGAATAACTTCATTAATAAAGAACATTAAAAATACAAAGAAAAATACATTTTAATCATCATTACAATACACTCAAAAACACACAAGAAGCTTAAAACTACCCATCACTCTCTTACCTTACAAAGGCACCCATATTTATAGAGAAACGGAGGAAGAAAAGAGATTAAAGGAGAGAAAAAGGGAGTCCACATTAGTTTGACTAGCTGTTGGACCTAGTCCAATGGCTAGATTTCTAGCCGTTGGACCAGCAGTCCAACAACTAGTCTAAGTCAACCACAGTTGACTTAACTTTAAAGTACATAATATATATACAAGTATATATATATATATATGTATATATATATATCTTAACAATATTTGGGTTATATCATTTGAACATCTAAGACAAGTAGTTTGCATTGTATGTTGTATCTTAATAGCCTTTAGTTTGCAAACTTAATCTGTTGAAGTGATTATGTCACTATGAGAAATAGAGATGGTGAAAAGCCCTTCATTTTCCTTGTTAGCTTCGAATCACATCGGCTACTGCTGGATTTCTGGTTTTGACTGAATTGCCTGTTGCAATTTTACAAGTAGATTAAAGGAAAGTGTTAATGCAATATTTGATACATTGTTTTTTCTTATTTTTAGGTCTTCAAAGAGAATGCACTTGCTGATTATGATTTTTTCTTTTGGTGTGACTCAACAGAAAGATACCTATTCATTCTTTGTTTTATATATTTATTTCTCTAGTAGCCAACTCTCATATCTTACTGCGAAAGCTTATCCTGCTGTTTCAGGTGCTAACAGTGTCTGCAGATAAAACTGCAAAAGTGTGGGAGATTGATGAAAATGGAAACGGTAAGGTGAAGAAGACACTTACTTCATCTGATTCTGGACTGGACGGAATGCTAGTTGGTTGCCTGTGGCAGAATAATCATCTTGTCACTGTTTCCCTTGGTGGCACTATTAGTATATATTCAGCCAATGACCTAGAAAAGATGCCAGTATCATTTTCTGGGCACATGAAGAGCGTCACTGGTTTGGCAGTCACCTCTGAAGGCAGCCAGAATATTATTCTATCTAGCAGTTATGATGGGGTGATTGTCCGATGGATGCAAGGAGTTGGATGTGCAGGAAGGTTACAGAGAAGGGAGAACTCTCAAATTAAATGTTTTGCAGTGGTGGAAGGAGAGCTCACCACATTTGCCTTTGATAACAAGGTAGCACCATTTCTTCATGTACATGTAGTAGTTGCCTTTATTTTTATATCTTGTGGTTTGTGTGCTTGCACCATCTTTTTGAAGCTGATTTTCTTGATGACTTATGATTGCAACTAGGCTGGAGAACATGATGATGTGTCTTTCTATTATCCAATATGATCACTGAAATGAATATATTTCAATTCAATCTTGCACCTTAATGGGGTAGGCAATTTACACACTAGCTAAAATTACTACTCAATGTTGAGTCAGGCATAGTAAGCCAACAAGATCTTGTGTTCTAAATAAAACATGTCTTGAGGGAAAAGACTGACTAGATGTTCATTGCAATTGAATAACAAGAAAATGAAATCTTGCGTTGATGGAGAAATGTTAGATCCCTCAATATAGAAATGGTACAAGAATGTGCTTCACAAAATGCCCTTATGTGATATTACAGAAGTAATTTTGGCATTTTAGAGAACAATGGAGTGAAAAATATAAAATATATAAAGAATATGAAAAGTGAAGTTATTGATGACTAGTATAGTTTTGTGAACTCCATGTATAGTGAACTATGATAGTGTTAATAATTTTCTCCGGGTGGTAAAGGAGCTTGATTGTAAATTATATTTTTATCAATAAAAAATGTCACTGCCTTTAAAAGTAGAACTACAAACTGCAAAGATTTTGTCATAAAATATGACAAATATTGAGATTAGGGGTGGCAAAACCTGACACGACCTCCCAACCCGACCCGCCAACCCGCCTTTTAGGCGGGTTCAGGTTGGGCTTAAACTAACCCGTTTAATAAACGGGTCGACCCGCCTTGATAGAAATCATGGGTTCCTTTCTTCATCTACAAGCAACAGCACAACATGGGGAGAGAGAACGTGGCTGCAGCAAAAATCCCTAATCAGGGTATTCATTTTTGCTTCTCTGATTAAATACACACAAATACAATAGCTAGGGTATGAAAATACCCGTTACATGTTATGATAAAATTACAGCATGCCATTAATGAAACATTAATGAGCATGTGTTTAAAATGAAAGGAATTGGGTCTGGATTCTGAGTTCCAGACCTTATACTAAATGACAGTATCTTTTCACCCCCCCTCCAGTTGTACATGGTTTTGGATCATGAACATCCAAAATCTGTCCTTGATAAGTCCTTTTGTAAACAAGTCAACAACTTGATCAACAGTCCGCACGTATTCTGGTTCAATTTCCTTCTCTTCAACCTTTTGTCTTACAAAATGTTGATCAATTTCAATATGTTTGGCACGACTGTGGTAGATAGGATTGAATGACATGTTGATAGCACTTTGATTGTCACACAAGAGAATACTTTTAGAAATCGATTCTCTTCTGTCAACAGGTGTCTGATCCATGTTACTTCGGCTGTAGTAGCTGACATTGATCTATATTCATCTTCTGTGCTCGACCTGGCTATGGCTTTTTGTTTTCTACTGCTCCAGGAGACAAGATTTAGCCCAATGAAAACGCAGTATCCTGAGACAGACCTACGTTCATCTGGATCTCCTGCCCAATCTACATCTGTGTAAGTAAGGAGTTCATGCATGTGATGACCAGGCATACTCTTTCTGTACAGAAGACCATCTCCAATAGTACCCTTTAAATATCGAAGAATGCGTTTAACGGTTTTCATATGCCCAATATGTGGTTCATGCATGAACTGAGATACCTGATTGACAGAATAGACAATGTCAGGCCGAGTGAAGGTAAGATATTGAAGCATTCCTACTATCCTGCGATATCCTGTAGGATCCTTGTACAAATCTCCATCTTAGCAACTGAGTTTCTGATGAAGTACATTGGGTGTGCTGAGGGGCTTACAATCTGTCATACCTGCCTTGCTAAGAACATCAATGGTATACTTATGCTGAGTAAGCATCATGCCTTAAGGAGTCCTGTCAACTTCTACTCCAAGAAAGTATCGCAGTTTACCAAGATCCTTCATCTTGAATTTATGATTCAAAAGTTCTTTAACCTGTTCAATATGTTCATTAGAGTTACCTGTAATGATAATGTCATCAACATATATCAATAACAGGGTAATTATATCTTTGCATTTAAATATGAAAAGAGAATGGTCAAGAAGAGACCGACTAAACCCATATTTTTCTACTTCAAGAGCGAAACTGTCAAACCAAGATCGAGATGCCTGCTTTAGACCATATATAGCTATCTTTAACCTGCACACGTATTCTTTAGAGTTCCCTTTTGCATACCCAGTGGGCTGCTCCATGTATACTTCTTCCTTCGGAGTTCCATGTAGAAACGCATTCTTCACATCCAATTGGTTGAGAGTCCACTGGTGCTCAACAGCCAATGATACTATGATGCGGATAGTTCCCATTTTCACAACTAGAATAAAGGTCTCATCATAGTCTTGTCCTTGCTCCTGTGTGAATCCTTTGACAACCAGCCTTGCCTTATATCGCTCGATAGCACCATCTAGCTTATACTTTATCTTATAGACCCATTTTGACCCAACCACATTCCGATTATGTGGTCTGGGAACAATATCCCAAGTGCCAGACTCATGAAGAGCCGCCATTTCGTTGTTCATAGCTTCAATTCATCTCTTAGAATTTATTGCTTGATAAAATGTTGTCGGTTGATCTTCCTTGCCCAAAGAGGTTAAGAAAAGTTGAAAATCCATCGTGAAGTTCTCATAACTGACCCACCTATCAATAGGATGCCGAGGTCGGGTAGACCTTCTGTGAGCAAGTGATTGAGTGGAAACATAAGGAGAATTATGCTCCTGATTAAAGCTGGGAGGTATCTCCTTCTCACGTCGAGAGTAACCAATGCCTTTATACCTTTCGGGGGCCAATAGTGATTCAGACGTTACACTTTCTTGAGTTCTTTGCGCAAGAGTAGATACGTTTCCCTAGTCTCTTTGATTACATTAAGAAGAACATACATTATCAATACTAGAAAAGAGATCTGAGTTCAACCAAGGGTGATAAACTTCAATTTCAGGAGGAGTGCTAGCATTATGACCAAAATTTGATTCGTCAAACACAACATTTCTTGATATTTTTATGCGCTTGCTCACGGGATCATAGCATTTGTAGACTTTGTAATCATCAGCATACCCCACAAATCTGCACTTTAAGGCCTTATCCTGAAACTTGTGCCGCATTGAACTGTCAACATGAACATAACATACACCCGAATACACGCAAATCGTGATAATTTGGATGCACACCATGCAAAGAGAAATAGGGTGATTTGTTCTCTAAGATGTTCATAGGCAATCAATTTATGACATAGACAGTTGTGTGAAAAGCCTCTGCCCAGAAGGTAACTGGAAGGTTACTATCATGCATCATGCTCATTGCACTCTTGACAATATGACAATGCTTCCGTTGAGTAATCCCATTCTGTTGAGGTGTGTGAGGGCAAGACACATATCTACTTATTCCATTTGTTTGGAGGAAATTTATGAAGTCATTTGAAGAGAATTCACCCCCTCCATCACATTGGAAACAAATAATATTCTGAGAGATATGGTTTTGAACAAAAGAATGAAAATTCTGAAATAACTTGAAGGTTTTAGATTTACTTTTCATAAAGAAGATCCATGTATATCGAGAATAACTGTCAACAAATATGAGATAATATCTAGTGCCATACATGGAAGGAACTGGAGCCGGGCCCCAAACATCAGAACATATAATTTCAAATGGTCTTGAAGCTCTTTTATTAATGGAATGAAAAGGAAGAACATGACTCTTACACTGAAGACAACTAGAACACTTTTTATTATCGACACTTAAGTCTAGACTTGACTTGGGAATAAGACTACTTGAAACAAGCTTATCAATAAAGCGACTACTACAATGACCCAGACGACCATGCCAAAGATTTGACTCAATACATTCAGAAAGATTAAAAACACTCTCAGTAGAAACTGAAGATGATGATGTGAGCTTCAAGATGGAATCAACAGGTTGAACACGAGAGGAAGGATTCTCTTGGAACACGTACATATTTCCTTGACGTTTTCCTTCAGTGAATGTTTCTCTCGTTTGAAGGTCCTTAACACAAACAGAAAAAGGAGTAAACTCAACTGAAGCATTAATGCCATCTACAAGTTTAGAGACAGAAACAATATTTTTCTTGATATTAGGAGCATGAATGACATTTAAAAGTGCAAGAGAATAGTTGGACATGGGGATTACAAAATTTTCAATGTGCGAAATATGGTGGTGAGACCCATCTCCAGTGACTATACTATTTCTACCAACATAAGAAACAAGATTTAGGAGCTTACCAGCATCACCAATGACATGAGTGGCTGCACCCGAATCAACATACCAAGTACCTTGATTATTCTGTTTGATATTCAATTCAGCCAAGGCAAATAATAGAAACTCTTTGACTTCTCCACTATTTTTCAATGTATCTGTTCCCTTTCTTGTCTCCAATTGCTTTCCTCTATTTTGCGGGTTAAACCAGCAATTTGCCTTTATGTGTCCCTTTTTGTTGCAGAGAAAGCAGGTAGGTATTGTCCTTTGCCTTTGCCCATTGGGAGGAACATTGGGTGTAGGTAGTATTCCACGACTTCCTTGTCCATTTCTTTCTTGACCCCATTTGTCTCGAAAATCATACCTACCACGTCCTCGCCCATAGGCAACTCCTGTGGCAAGAACATTGTGTGCTCCAACATGAGCATGAGTATCTTCAGAAAATCCTTTCAACGTCATCTCATACTATAAAAGCTTGACACGAAGATCTTCAAATGTAGGTAAATCTGGCAAACACAATAAGGAAGTAACCATCATATGATAGTCCGACCCCAACCTACTCAAAGTTTGTCGCACCATATCTTTGTCACTAACAGGGCATCCCACAATGGCCAATTGATCTGTAATAGTCTTCATTTTGTTCAAATACTCCATAATAGTCATGGAGTCCTTTCTTAGCATTTGAAACTCTTTCTTTAAAAATAATACTCTGGCCTGAGAAACTTGAGAATATGTCTGAACCAGTCGATGCCATAATTGCATTGTTGAGCATGAAATGAAATGGGGATCTTCGAAACACGAGCTTAGATTAACAAGGGCAAGTGTCAAGAATGACACTAAAGCATAACCCTTAAAAAGGGTATAACCGGAAACAAAATAAAAACAAAAATGTATTATTTATTGATATGAAAAACCAATTGCTTAAGAAGCATTGGAATGAAATACAAGAGGGGCTGCACCCCTTTATATACACAGCTCAAAGAGGACTCAATAGAGCTGTTGGACACAGTCCAACAACTCTATTAACAGCTGTTGGAATGTGTCAGTCCAACAACTCTATTGCTAGTCAAGTCTGGACAGGACTTGACTAGCAACAGTCATTCTAGTTCAAACTGAACTAGATGACATAAAGACAAAAAATAAAAATAAAGGAAAAAAAATACAAAAAAGAAAGAAATGAAAAATGTATTTATATATATATATAAT
Organism: Nuphar pumila; assembly: GCF_984573655.1. NCBI lineage: Eukaryota > Viridiplantae > Streptophyta > Magnoliopsida > Nymphaeales > Nymphaeaceae > Nuphar > Nuphar pumila. The sequence goes on from NC_143256.1 coordinate 16,344,914, forward strand.
AATAATATAATTTTATTATATATACATATGTGTACAGTTTTACATTTTAACACTCCCCCTCAAACTTACGGTACAATGAGCGAAAGTTTGTCTAAGAGAAAGTGAAATCGGGGAGCAGCGAGAGGCTTTGTAAAGAAGTCTGCTAACTGATATTCTGAAGTGACATATGGCAGATCAATTATCCCATGTAGATATTCCTCTCTGACGTAGTGACAATCCATTTCGATGTGTTTGGTGTGTTCGTGGAATGTTATGTTACTGGCAATGTAGATCGCACTTTTGTTGTCACAACACATTTGTGAAGCCTTTGTTGCTCCAGCTCCCATGTCAGCAAGCAGTCGTCGAAGCCAAACTACTTCCATGGTCGTGGTTGCCATGGCTCTGTATTCAGCTTCGGTGGATGAGAGAGATACCTTCTGCTGCTTTTTACACCTCCACGAGATCAATGATTCCCCTAAAAAGACACAAAAGCCAGTGGTTGAGTGTCTGTTATTGGGATCACCTCCCCAATCAGCATCAGTATATGCAATTAAATCAAGAGAAGAGGAGGAAGATAAGAAAAGTCCTTGTGAAAGAGAGGACTTGATGTATATGATAATACGCATGACTGCTCCCATATGAACAGAAGTAGGAGCATGTTGAAATTGACTTGCTGTATGAACAACATGTGCTATATCTGGTCTGGTAATGGATAGATAGGAAAGTGCCCCGACAAGCTGTCTATAAGGAGTAGGGTCTGCAAGAAGTTCTTCATCATCAATCTTCATTTTAACATTAACAACTTCTGGAGTGTCAACTTTCTTATCATCAGTAATACCAGACCTGAAAACAATATCAAAAGCAAATTTAGTCTGAGATAATAAATATCCTCTAGGAGAATAAGCAACTTCAATGCCTAAAAAGTATCTCAACAAGCCCAAATCAGTCATTTCAAAATGAGATTTAAGAAGTGTTTTGATTGTTTCAACTCCCTGTTTATCGCTTCCGGTGATGATCATATCATCCACATAGAGAAGAAGCACAATGATCCCTGCATCAGAATTCTTAATAAACAAAGCAGTGTCAGTTAAACAGAATTGAAAACCAATATCAATCATAACACGACTAAACCTATCATACCAAGCTTTTGGTGCTTGTTTAAGTCCGTAAAGAGTTTTTTCTAAGCGAAGGACTTTACCCTTAGGAATACTTAGACCAGGAGGGGGTTCCATGTATACTTCTTCAACTAGCTTTCCATTTAAAAAAACATTTTTGATATCCTTTTGAAAAATAGACCATTTTTTGATAGAAGCTAAGGCAATTAAGGTTCGGACAGTAGTCATACGAGCCATCGGAGCAAAGGTTTCTTCATAATCAATCTCATATTCTTGGGCATAACCTTTGGCTACTAAACGGGCTTTATATCTTTCAAGAGTACCATCACTCTTGGTTTTAATTTTATAAACCCATCGACATCCTATAGTTTTCTTCCCTGAAGGAAGATCTTGAATATTTCATGTAGAAGCCTTTTCAAGTGCATCTAATTCAGCTTTCATGGCTTCTATCCATTTGATATCATTTTTTGTTTGAAAATATGTGGATGGTTCTTCATATGAGTGAATTAATGCAATAACTGCCCTATATGTGGGTGAGAAAGACTCGTATGATACAAACCAGTGGCGTAGCTAGGATTGACGTGGGGGATGGGCAAACAGGGGTGTAGGAAAAAAAAAATTGGCGTGATAGTCGGGGGCTCGGGGGCAGCGCCCCCGAAAAAAAAAAATTGAGATAAAATAAAAAATGGCTACAATTATTAATAAAAATCTATTTTATATGGACAAATCAAACTATTTGCTGCAGTCAGGGCTGAGCTGGGCTAGGACTGGGCTTTTAAAAAAAAAAATATTTAACTGTTTCGAGAGGCAGGACTGGGCTACAGCCCATTCCTGCCCCCTCCCCCCCCCCCCCCAGCTCCGCCTCTGACCACCAAGATTGGCCGTAGAACCCCGAAAAAGCTTTAAGCTAAAAAATGAATACATTTTTTATGACACCGATGATGACCAACATGCACCATATGCAGAATTCAAGCAAAAAGAGTATAAAAATGCCTGTTAGACAAAAAATACAGACGCCCAATTATTAAAATCTGTCAATGGCCACAGTTACTCACTACAAGAATCCTAGACAATCGAGAACAAGCAATTCACTCACCAACTATCTGGTAGATAAAGATACGCTATCTGTTGCCTTCGTTACATTGATAGACATCCATACCTTGTTTTAGCAGCAGGCACAAAAGGAGAGTCCTATGCACGCACGATGACCAAGAAAGGATAGCAAGATTGACTCTTCCAATGAGGTTGCGCCCAAAAAGGAGGAAAGAAACTAGACCCACGTTCAGTTGTGCCCCAAAAAGAAAGGATCAAGAACCAAATTGAAGGATTGGCCTGTATTGCTCCTGTAGAATGGATAATTGGATACTGTATCACCAGAGCCACTGAACATGAACAAAACCCACCCTCAAATTTAGGAGATAAGAGGGTCTTCTTCAAACTGCTAGCGATGGTTGCCGGAGATTGGCAAAGGTCCGACTGACTGCGACACCGGTGCCTCACGTCGCCAGAGATTGCAGCCGAGAGGGAGAAGCTCGGAGGGGGGCACCGCCACCGCGGGTTCACCGAAGGGAGGCCGGCGGCACTGCAGAGCACAAGGGTTGCCGGCGAATGGGGTTGCCGTCTTGCCTGTGACTGAAGGGGAATGCTGGAACGGAGGGGAAGAGCTTTAGAAAACTGGCTAGGGTTTTACCCCTCGCCTCTTTTGGCAGGCTCTAGACTCATCGAGAGCCCGGGTCTCGGTCGACTCGGTTTCACGAGTCCCGATTCGACTCGGTTTTCCGAGTCATGAGTCGACTCGCTTTCAAATTTTAGGGTGGGCGGCCGCCCACCCATGCCCACCCCTGGCTCCGCCACTGATATAAACTTTCCTGGATGCCTCGAGATTCGGGATGATTGTCTAGTTGGAATGTTAGAATATTTTTCAAGTGCACATGGAGGATTAGACTCTTGTCGCCTGGAATATTGAATACTAGTATCTCTATGAACTTCTTCATTTTCAACATTAAGATCAATAATTCTTTGATCATCATCAAAGTTACAATCAAGGTCATATTCATCAGATGTTGATATTAGATCTAGCAAAAAGGAGTACTCAGTGACGTCTTTTAATTTTTTAAAATCAAAGAAGCTCTCCTTTTCAAGAAAGGAAACATTTCTAGACACATATAGTGTATTATTTTTGAAGTCAAAACATCTATAACCTTTCTGGTTTCAGCATATCCTAAAAAGGCACAGGGAATCACACGAGGAGAAAGTTTATCATTTTTGTCAGTAAATATGAAACATTTGCACAGTTTTACATTTTAACAGAGCAGTCATCTGGAATTGCCACAAGCACTTCTTGTGACAATGTAGAAGTGATATAGGCAACCAACGCCTGATCTCACTTCATCCAGGATACATACTCAGGATTTCTTACATAGGTAATAGAAAGATCTTTCTCACCATTCTTTTCTTCTTGTGGTATGAATTCTGGAGGAACAGGAACAGAACCATCCAGATGTCCAGAAAGGTCCTGACTTCTTATGAATGGTATGATTTGTTGCTTCCAAGTTAGGAAATTGGAATTGTTCAGTTTCTCAGACACGAGTTGGCTGAGAAAGTTTGAGGAAAGACCAGACTGAGAATGAGGGAATGAGTCCATATTCTTTTGAAGCCAAAAACAAGAAGGAATAAGATCCAACCAAGAGAAGGAATAAAAAATAAGAAATGGCCTTACGACAAAGACCCAACCACAATTGAATTCTAGTATAATTCAGAACATAAATTTTAGTATCAGAGAAGTCTAAAGACCAGACTAGTTTTTTTTTTTAACTAATGAACACGAGGCAGAAAAACAGGACTGCACAGTAAAGAATCTGTTCTGAATAAAATTCAATCAGTAATAGGTACGTTATTTTGAAAATAATGTGTTTTCCTTTTAGAATAATGAGAAAACAGGCAAAACAGAGATGAAAATGAATTCGAAGATGAAATTATTTTAATCAAGATAGATCTGGGCGTGCAGATCACAATCTGATCTGACGTCAATATGCAAATGAGTTTGGAGTGATCCTTTTCAACTCTTGTAATCACACATAGATCAAAAAAATTGATCTTGCTTGATTATTTTGCTTATGGATGGGTAAGATCACGTGCAACAATGTGAAAGAAGTAGTAGATATGACAGAAGAACAACAGGGAATGAAAGAAGGAGGAAATATGCCAACGTGACCAAATTTCAGTTTTGGATTTTGGAAATAAGAGAAACACGTTGGCTTAAATAAAAAAGGGGAATCAAAAGAGGTACTTGAAGAAGACAATAAGCAGATTAATGATGTATTTCAAAAGAGCAAAAAGAAAGAGGAGAGTACGAAGAAGAGATTTCAGTTCGGACTGCAGATTTAAATACAAGAGAAATCGATAGGAAAAATGAGAAAACAGGTACCTTAGAAGGAGACAAATCAGTTATAGAAGGAACCGATCTTCAATATTGAACCTGCTGCTCTGATACCATGATAGAAATCATGGGTTCCTTTCTTCATCTACAAGCAACAACACAGCATGGGGAGAGAGAACGAGGCTGCAGCAAAAATCCCTAATCAGGGTATTCATTTTTGCTTCTCTGATTAAATACACACAGATACAATAGCTAGGGTACGAAAATACCCATTACATGTTATGATAAAATTATAGCATGTCATTAAGGAAACATTAATGAGCATGTGTTTAAAATGAATTGTGTCTGGATCCTGAGATCCAGACTTTATACTAAATGACAATATCTTTTCACGCCTAACCCGTTTATTAAACGAGTCGGGTTCGTGTTAGGGGTATGCCAACCCAGCTGACCCGTTTAATAAACGGGTTAGGCGGGCGGGTCAACCTGCTAACCTGCCAATCCGTTTACCCGACCCAACCCGTTTATAAACGGGTTGGCGGGTCGTGTCGGGTTACCCGTTTAATAAACGGGTCGGGTTGAGGTATGCTGACCAGCCAACCCGCCGGGTCGACCTGCCAACCCGACCCGATTGCCACCCCTAATTGAGATAGGCAACAATGCTCCATCTTGAGGTGTTGCAAAGATATCTATCGAATTGATTTATGAAGTCAAGCCTTGAACTCACTTGGAGAATTTGCAATTCTGTTCAGAAAATTTGAAGTGCTAAACATCTTGAATGCAACTCTTTCTTATTAAAGTGGCAAGTCACCAATATATGGTTGCTTCTTTTCATAGATATTATTTATCACCATAAAGCTTCCTAGAAGTTTCACCTGAATCTCTGCCTTTTGTAATATTGCTTTTACATGAATTCTTTTCAAATGGCCCAAAAGACATGGCTTTATAATTTGGCTTCAACATTTAAGCTTATGATCATTTGTCTCTTTTCTATTCAATGGTACGGAATTCACTCTCAAAGAAAATAAAACCAGAGGCGGTTCTTTTATGCACATACATGCAGGTCATCTATTTTGTACTTCAAAGGAATTGGCATAGAAGATTCCTTTTTGATGAGTAGCCTTCAATTTTTTGAATATTCATGGCCCATCTCAGTATCATTTCATTGTGCATGAATTGATTAATCAGGCTAATCGGATAACAGATATGTTAGTTAATTCACAAGGCTCCAAACTGACTAATAACAGTATCTTCCAACATATTCTCTCTAAAAGATAAATATACTCTTTGTTGTTCTTGTAACTTCAATCTCTAAGAGGTACGTAAATGAGACCAATTTCTTGATGTCAAATTCTTGAATTAGAAACTTAAATAGCCTTTGAAATTCTATATAATATTCCATTGAAATAGTTTGACCAAAATATGCAAGTAATATCATTTTCAATACTCCTTGAGAAGAAATAAAAAATGAATTGAGATTTGTTCACGCCCATGCTTGAAATGAGCAGTACTACATCTTTTAAGCAAGTAATTCAACTTTATGTTCATGTGGTGAAGACGAAGAATAGAGAAGAGATAACAGGAGGTACCACAGGGCTGTAAAGTGCCTCATATGGTGGGTGATGTCGCAGTCAACTCTCTTGTATGTTATGTCTAACTTTAGGTTAACCTAATTACACATATACCTTTTGAAAGGTACACCTTGCCATGTAATGATATAATATGACGAGCAGTGCTTCATTGGCCTAATCATAGCACTATGGATATTGTTTTGTTCTGACATTGTTACCGTGCCAGTTGTAATTTTGACATATAAAATGTCATGAGCGGAAATTCTCTTGATCCAATGTTCACAGCATAAGGAATTGATTTGTATGTGACAGTTGACACTATTTGTTATTCATTATGTAAGTTGTACAAGTGGAATTTGATTTTCGCACGTGCATGGTATAGTCAACCTCTCTCACGCTCTCTATAAACAGGCAACTAACTACAATTTGTATTCATACATGTGCATATATGTATTGGATAAACTGGGAGCTATGTCACATAAGTACGGGTGCAGATGCAGGGGCGGCGATGCGGCACTTTAAAAGAACTTGGGTGTGGGGGTGCGGGAGGGTATATATATATATATATTTTAACACCACTCGCGGTACCCCATTCTCAAGCCCCATCCCTCTTTACCCCTTCTCGAGGTACCCCCTTATTTTTTTAATTGGGGGGGGGGGGGGGAGGGGGGTGCTCGAGGTACCCTTACCCATTATCGAGCCCTGTCCCTTTTTTTAATGGACAAAGTTAACCAAGTCCATTTTGGACAATGATAACCTTGGGTGCGGGTTGACCGAATTGGGTGCCACACCCGCGTCGCGTCGACGTGGGTGCAGAGGCCTCTTTGGTGAGTCCCTGTGACATAGACTGGGAGCATGTCTGTGCTCGCTAGTATGTCTAATGGCAATAACATGTGAAAGATTTCCAAAGGCTATTCGGTTGGAGATTTTCTCCTCGTTTTTAAGTTATATTGTCCTAGTCCAATTTGATGATTTTATCAGGTGTTCTCCAAATATTTGGTCCTCTTCTTTGATGTTCGGATAGTAAATATCAGGGATAGTCCATATATTCTTGTCTGGAAAGCTTTCCAGCCAATTATAAAAGTTCAATACACGGTAGTATTGCTCACCAAGTCTGATGAATAGCATATTCCTATAATAAGGAACAATTTCTTAATCTACCTGCCAAATTCCAATTGATGATATCCTGCTGTGGGGCTTATATTTTGCTGACTGTACAACAACTGTAGCTATGTACAATATGTTCAACTTGCTTTTGCTACAAGAGATGATCCTTTTCCCAAAATTTTACAGGTAAGGAGAATTCCGCTGCATGCTGATCAGTGTGGTGATGAAGAACAAATTGATATTGGTGCACAACCAAAGGACTTAAATATTGCACTTGATAAGCCCGAGCTGGCATTGCTTTCAACTGATTCAGGAGTACTCATGCTTCGTGGATCCAAAGTGTTGTCAACTCTGAATCTTGGGTTTGCTGTGACGGCATCTGCAATTTCACCTGATGGAAGTGAGGCCATTGTTGGTGGCCAAGATGGGAAACTCCACGTCTATTCTGTCAATGGGGACACTCTCACTGAAGAGTCAGTCCTTGAGAAGCATCGTGGTGCTATTAACGCCATTCGTTTCTCCCCAGATGCCTCTATGTTTATTTCTGGTGATCTCAATCGAGAAGCTGTTGTATGGGACCATGTCACTCGAGAGGTACCATCTCTCTCTCTCTATATATATATATATATATATATGTGTGTGTGTGTGTGTGTGTGTGTGTGTGTGTGTGTGTGTGTGTATCAATCCTTGAACACAAGCACACACACATAACAAAAAGAAAACAAGAATTGGTGTATGTACAGAGTCTACAGACAGTATGCGAGGGAGATGCACATTATAACACTTTGCAAACCATGTAAATCCTTTTTTTTTGTCTAAGAGAAATAATTTAAGCCAGGGGATAAGAAATCTTTCAACAAGCTTACAGAATAGATCAAATTAAGATTCTTAACCACCAGTCCTATTCCGACCAATCCAAGCTAAATCCCCATCTGGCCATTTTATTGGCACAATCCAAAGCTTGTTTGAACAACCACTGAAATGCTGGATAAAACCAAAACAAATGCTCAATTGTTTTGTTCTCATCGAAACAGAAGTAGCAAGTACTTGCAAGCTGGAAACTTTTGTCTTTCAATTTGCACTGGTTATTAACCTTATCAAGTGCTAAGAGCCACACAAATATCTTGGCTGTAGGAGAGGGATGGAAACCCTGGACGGTGTCATTTGGAAAGTGGTCTACATCTTTACAGCCAAAAGCATGGCTAAATGAAGCTATAGAGAACATAACACATCCGTCACATTTCCATATAAGGAATTCTCGCTGTCAGAAATTTTCCATGGGCCTAAAAATCCAATAGTCATAACCAAAACCAATCTTCTACCTCTTGCTCCTTGAAATTCCTTCTGAATTCAGTGAACTAACTAGCTCTTCCTTTCCAACATTCACTTACAAGTATGCTGTTATCTCTGTTTATGTGAAAAAATTGTGGATATCTTTCAGCAAGAGTTACATCCCTAGACCATAAGTCAGTCTGGAACCTCAGCTTGACCCCTTTGCAAGCTTGATTTGAACCATAAACTTAATTACCAATTCAATCACCCCCCTTTGCAAGGTCGTACTCCCTTGAAGATTTGATTATTTGGTTCCAGCCAACCACACCACCAGCTGAGATAGAGCTACCATTTCCACGTACCAATCCATTTATCCCCTTCACCCAAGCCTATGGGACCAAAAAACAAGTTAGATTCCAGATTTGTTCAAAGCTAACAGTCAGATCTGCCTATGATTCCAGTAAGTGTTTTAAAATTTAACATTCAAAACAAAGAAATCTTCTGAAAAATATTAAATCCATAGAGAAGAAAGAGGTTAGAAGATTAGAGGAAAAAGCATGAAGATGAGATTAATAGATCACTTCGTCATGGCTGCTCTAATTCTGTGTCAATTTTTGTCATTTCAATTTGACTCAATGAAATAGGAAAGAGAAAATGAATATTCCAACTACAACAGGTTGATGTCCCAACTCATTAATCACATGGGATGATCTCTCATAATAGATTAATCCTCACTAGGATTGAGTTAATTTTTTTTTATTAGTCAAGCTAGGTTTGCCTGAATATGGCCCGGTTGAGATAGTGTGACTCCAACTGGTACTACAAATCAATTACCCGAGCCATTGATGACAATGATACAATACTAATGCATGTTACGTAAAGTAAAAATAAAAACACATATTGAAGAAATGCCACATATCCTTACATCTTGTCCTTAAGAGTTAATTAAACAGAAAGATGAGCATTGTCAGGGATAGAATGGGCATGTTACAAGCTGTCTGAAATTACAGAACACAAAAAATTTGACATGAAGCAAGTTGAAGGAACTGGGAAAAGGAGGAGCCCAGTAAAGATTGGAGATCAGCAATAAGCAGGAATATTACTATTGGGGACCATAAGTTTAGCTTTAAGCAACAATGGGATTACAAAGCAAATTGTGGTGCATAAGACAAATACCAGTTTTGATAATAATGGTGTACTTTGCTATTAATTGCATGTTCTGGATTTTCATGAGAAGGTGACAAAGCAATCAAGACCTAGAATGAATTGATTCGGCGCAATATCCCTGTTATGAAAAATGTAGTAGACATTCATTCTATTGTATGTCAATGGCATTCTAGATCAAAAAACCTTGAAAATTCTTAAGCATTTATGGCCTTGTGTGCGGTATTATAATTACCCTTGTTTTCCTAGACTACAAAATGCCTATGTCACACGGACTCGGCTAGGGAGGTGCCGCACCCGAGTCGACACGCCCCGACACGGGTGCGGACACGGGTGCGGCTTCAGACTCGGCCCGGACTCGGTCAACGCCGAGTCGGACTCGGTCAACGAGTCCAGGCCGCGTCCGTCCACATTTTGGACTCGGTCAACTTTGACCGAGTCCAAAAATGTCCATTTTTAAGACAAAAAACAAAAAAAAACAATTTTTATATATCTTTTTTTTTAATATATAACCAGACTGTGCAATGCAGTTGCACAGTCACAGACTGTGCAACTGCAACTGCACAGTCATTGCACACAGTCTGTGTGACTATGCACAGTCTGTGTGACTGTGCACAGTCTGCACAGTCACAGACTGCATTGCACAGACTGTGTGCACAGTCTGTGTGACTGTTTCACAAGTCACAACTTATGTAAAAATATGTATAAAACACGATAAAAGGTAACCCAACCATTTGAGATAGCTAAATAAATGCTTTTCCAGTTTAAAAAAATACTAGTTTCACAAGTATTAGAAAAGCTAGCTTAAGAACTACCATAAAGAAATGGGAATGCCAAATTGAAACTTTCGAAAAAATTAAGGTCATACTTTTGGCTACTTAATTTTAATTGTTTACTAGAATTATATATATATATATATATATATATAGCCGAGTCCCCGTGTCCAAAATTTTTGAAATTGCGCCGCACCCGCACCCATGTGACATAGCAAAATGCCATGGTTCAATTTATCAAGCACAATGTAAATCCTATATGGTTTTTTAATTTTCTTTTTGTTTCCTAAATTCTTTTTACACACATTAAAGTAGTGGAAGGCTGTCATGCTTCATCCATGTTTTTTTTTTCTTTTATTTTGATAGATTTTGTCACTATATTTAAGTTGTTCATACTTCTAACTTTTTGGTTCCCATTTGCATAGTCCATCTCTCTTTCTTCCTTTCCCTTCCGCATTAATCCTTTTTAGAAATGTAATGTTAATTACCAAGGTTTGATTTTTAACTTCCTGAACATTTGTCTCACTAACCAGTTGACTATCTTCTGCAGGTTAAGCTTAAGAACATGTTGTACCATACTGCTCGTATAAATTGTGTGGCTTGGTCTCCTGATAGCACAATGGTTGCTACGGGATCTCTAGACACAAGCATAATTATATATGAAGTTGATAAGCCAGCTTCAAGTCGTATAACCATAAAGGGTGCTCACTTGGGAGGTGTTTATGGATTAGTTTTCAATGATGATTGCACTGTTGTAAGCTCTGGTGAAGATGCATGCATTCGTGTGTGGAGATTAGTGCAGCAGTAACGGGATCGTAACTGCAATTGATGGTTGATTTGGCTTTGGAAGCAAGTTGTGTGGCCTTACATTTCTTGCTCTGTGCAGTCTTCGTCAAAAGAATTCTCTGTTTTGTTTGTAGGAAAACCCTTTCCAGTTTGTCTTTGATTGAAGACTAGAAGAACATAGCAGAATGGCTCGTGTTTTGATATGATTTTGCTGATGTGAGTTTTTCGCCTTTTTTGGGTTATATTGGGTGTTTTTTTTTTCCTTCTCCTTTTGTCGGTCTGATCAGCCATGCATACACCTAAATATTTTCCATGATCATATTTGTGTATGCAATGTTCATTGCTGGAATTGTGATGAAATAATAGAATGCTTAATCCCTTGGCCTATTCGCACTCTCTTCTTTGTTCAAGCATGGATATTGCTTTCTTTTCGAGGGGGGGATGAAAGAGACACTCTTTCGTAGGAAAGAGAACTTTTACTAAGGGAGGTGAAACAAACATCTCCATGGAAAACATGTGGTGGTGTTTACATAATAAAGGCAAACAAGCATCTTTCCTGTCAAAATGGGTTCACACCACTGTTGTCTGTATCGGAATCGGACTTGTATCGTTTGGCCCAATGATTCAGGTGAATCCTCCAATATCCATTCTCAAGTGAATTATTCTGAATTGGCCAAAAAATAATTAAAAAATATTGTGTCAATCAGAACGTGACACATGTTAAAGCCATTAAAAAGTCAATCATATACAAATATTTTTTGAAACGAGGAAGTCTACATAAAATAAATGCAGAAATTAACAAATGTTTGTGAGGATGAAGAAGTCCACATAAAATATTTATGAAAATTGAGACATTCTGCATAAAATAATTGTGAAAGTTGACAAATTATGCAAACTTTCTCATTCTAGTAAATATTTGCATAAATTTATTAGCATCCATTTATTTATAATGAACCTGCTTGTATATTCTCATACATTCATTCATTCATACATGCTCATATATTCATTCATTCATACATGCTCATATATTCATTCATATGTGTGTGTGTGCATGTACAAACCACAAAAATAATAAAATTTCATAAATCAAAGCAAAAACTGAATCTAAACCATACAAATAATAAAAGAAGTGCAACATTATCCACTGCTTATATGTGTGTATGTGGTTACATCCTTAATGTTTGAAGCTTACAATATAAATTTACATTTAACCCACAAGTGTCCACAACTCATCTATCGAGATATCGACACCTGGCACCTAAATGATCGATGTCATCTCAACCTTTAGCTTTTCATTGGCCTTTGTACAACATCAAATTGGCAAAGGACTGAGCTCGATAAACGGTGTCTGAGATAGATGCGCATTCTATTCACATCATTCAATTCATCAACTATTCCTCATTTAACTATTTATTGATTAACTTTGCATGCATCCAAGTAAACATTACCACTAAATAACATATATTCTACATCATCATCGTTCAAAACATTTATCCATATTTGTTGGTTGTTTATGTTCGGAGAATAACTATACTGGAGGCTCAATAAGTCTTTCATATATCAATTTTATGAGATATTAAAGTCATAAATTCTTTAAGGGTATTATTTTTTAAGACCACTATAGATCTTTGATTAGATCAATCAGACCTATAGTAGTGTACTTTATCCCTTTTAGATGTCATCTTTGACCGCCTACAACAACCACTATAGATGTTCAATGCTTGTGCACAGTGAACCCTAGCCCTATTATACTAAAACAAGAGCAACAAATATTAATTAAAGGGCAAGAAAACAATCATAAATCATCTATAACAAAAACAAATATATATATCTATGAAAAAAAACCTAAACATAGTAAACCCTAAACGATAAATCTGGTGGCTGAAAAAGTTGATAACAACATAGGAAAACATGCAAAAGACATCCATAGCAACAACCAAATAAAAATATGCATAGGGTTATTAAATTATCACATATAAAAAAAAGTTCAGTGTGAAAAAACAAACAATATGCATATATATTGTATGGAACTCACTGTTCAAACTTGTAGATGGGAAAGTCGATGACATGGATGATACCACAACCTCCTCAAAATGCAGTGTCAAATTACACGAAAATCTTTGCAAGGAGTGAGAAACAATAAAGAGGGTTCTAGAAGGTAGAAACAAACGAGAAAAAGAAACCCTAGGCACAAAAATGAGTTTATATATGATTTGAGAACTCCACAAATCATAAGAAAACTTGCATAGTATTCATCCAAAACATATGCAATGTATCGGCAAATTTTGCATATTTGTCAGAAAGTCCACATATATGCAAGAAATTTGCGTATATGTCATAAATTCACAAATATTTAAGTATGATATTTGTGATGTGACATTCTGTTTAAGTAGAGGTTCACACATATATTTATGAGAATTGGTAAAGTATATGCGAATAAGTAAGGATATTTATGATTTTTGTTGTTTCAGACTAACCAGATGTGCACAAATAAATTTGTGTGAGGTTCGTATTATATATGTGAATTATGTAGAATATTTGCTATGTTAGGGCTTTTAGTTTAACCGAATGTTCATAAATAAATTTATGTGAATTCGTGAGGCACACATATGAAAGCGTGCAATTCTAGATTTGAGTGTTTGCACTAGCTGACGAGTGATACAATTTTATCGTAATAACCCATCAATTTGTAATTGTGAAGGGTAAAAATGTCCTAACAAAGTTGGGTATTTACGAATTTTGACATCAGGAGAATAGCAAAAATTATAGGATTTTTAGATAAATGTACCAAATTATTCGTATAGTATGGTCATTTTTCGACCTTATTATTTGTTGTAATTCTTTTAAGTTGAGACAGCCATGGATAGGCCCTCATCTATATTTATAGGTTAATCTAACATTAAACTAGTTGTATTTAACATTGATGGATTCAACCTTTAAAATGCTTTCAAAAGAATAATATTTTGTAAAATGCATAGTTACTTTTTGAGGTAAAAAAGTAATTTTGATAGATTTATAAAGTTATTTTTTTGAAAAAAATGTTTGACTTTTAACCTTCCTCCAAGTGTAAAAGACTTGTAATGCCCAAAAAAGAGACCTGGATTTTCAAAAATGCTATTTTTTTAAAGATATTTTAATCATTTTAATAAATTTAAACTCATCTAATGTTAAATACAACTAGTTTAAGTGAAGGTTCACACATATATTTATGAAAACTGGTAAAGTATATGTGAATAAGTAGGATATTTGTGATTTTAATAGTTTCAGTCTAACCGGATGTGCACAAATAAATTTATGCGAGGTTCATATTATATATGCGTATTATGTAGGATATTTGTTACGTTAGGGGTTTCAGTTTCACTGAATGTTCGTAAATAAATTTATGTGAGTTTGTGAGGTTCACAAGAAAACGTGTGATTCTGGATTTAAGTGGGAGTTTGCACTAGCCGACAAGCATACAATTTTATCGCAATAACCCATCAATTTGCAATTGTGGAGGATAAAAAGGACTTAACGAAGTTGAGTATTTGCAGAAGAATAGTGAAAATTATACGATTTTTAGAAAAACACATCAAATTATCCATAGAGTACGGTCATTTTTCGACCTTATTCTTTGCTATAATTATCTTAAATTGAAACATATCCATGGATAGGCCTTCATTTATATTTATAGGTTAATCTAACATTAAACTAGTTATATTTAACATTGATGGATTCAACCTTAAAAATGCCTATAAAATAATAACATTTATGAAATTGCATAGTTACTTTTTGAGGTACAAAGGTAATTTTGATAGATTTATAAAGTTATGTTTTTGAAAAAGATGTTTGACTTTTAACTTCCCTCCAAATGTAGAAGACCTGTAGTTCCCAAAAAAGAGACCTTGATTTTCAAAAATGTTATTTTTTTAAAGATATTTTAGTCATTTTAATAAGTTTAAATTCATCTAATGTTAAATACAACTAGTTTAATGATTAGATTAACCCTATATTTATTTATTTCTTGTTCTAATTACAAATAGTTGTTACTATCTTACTGATCCGGGCTGAGCACAGCTACCTGCATATACCATCTAGGGTAGGGGTCCCATCCCCTAGAGCCAGCCTCTTCACCTGGTTGCTACTCTTGGATAGGGGGACCTGAAAAAGTGGGGCATGCAACTGCCCAGCCCTTGTGCTCTCTTTTTGGAGTGCCCTTTCTTCAAGGAGCTCTTACGGCTAGCCTGGTCGCTGCCTTACCCAATGGTTAATGGTTAGGATGGAATCCTGGGCAAGAGATCTCCTTCTTGGGCCTTGGTGCTTTGTCTGGCACTGTTGGATCATCTCAGCCTGGCACGAGAGGAATGCCAGAATCTTCAAAGAGACAAGCTGCAATGTTGTGTGACCTGAACCGATCTATCATTTCTGATGTGGAGCATTTGGAGAGGCTACACCCCATTGTAAACGGTGACCTCTATATGTGAAGTTTGTTCTATTTGATTAAGGTCGAATTCTCAACGACCAACCAGCTTGTATGAGCTGAATGAAGAAATGATTTATTCCTTCAAAAAAAAAAACTACATGAAGAGAAAAGTGAAAATGCACTATGATCCTTTAAGAAAATTACCTTTATGTAATTGTTGCATAGTTCATAGGAGATATGACTTGCTTAGATTCAGGGTCAAACCAAAACCCTTTCAACACTCGGGAACTCATTTACTGCATAATACGTTTTGGACCATGCATTTTCTGTGGCAACTTTAAGACCCACGTGCTCGACCCATTTGACTACCTTGAAATGGCTCCATGTAGACTGTAGCAAAGATGGAACCATCTAGATCTCAAATTTGATGAATAATTGCTTATAAAAAAATGATGAATAGTTTGCAAGCTACATAAACATTTTTTTATAACCATGCAAAATCCTCAACAAACAATAATTTGATCAAAATAAATGAAAGGGCTAAAATTCCATACACTTAATACAAAACTAATAGACACCCACATTTGAATACAATGAAAGAGTAAAATAAGAAATAAAAAATAGCATTGACAAATAAAGTAGACTACTTTTGTTTGACAGTCTATTTGAAACAGTTTCTAAATATTAATATACTTCAATTGTTGCTTGAATGACAATATCTTTGAACCAGTTTCTAAATATAAGTATGCTTCGTTGTATCCAGATATCATTTAGGCTGAATCCAATATGATTGAATGAGCTAACTAACTAAAACCGGCACTATGAAATCTAATACAGGTCTGAATGGCAGACACCCCCGATAAAATGCCATTGGTGCTTGATATGTTATTTTGCAGTTTACAGTTTAGTATCAGGGAGGTGTGATGCTCCACGCGGTTTGACTATAGACGTGCTAATCATGTACAGGTGCTGATCAATCTCTGCAGTCTCCCATTTGTAATTGTTCTACTTTCTGCAATTTCTCGCATTATATTTTTCCTTCTACTTTTCCCAAGACTGATTAATTGAAACTACAAAGGAAATTCATTCAGGGTATGCACGTGCAAACACACAAACACAGAGAGAGGGCTGAGAACAGAGAATCCATCACCTTATGTGGTCTTTCCATTGGAAAGAATTCTTATCAATGGTGTACACTCAAAAAACCAGAAACACATCCCAGCCAGAAATTCAATAATTATACATACAAACTAACATGACACAATGCATGATAATGATACAATACAGCATTAACAAAAAGAAAGAATGGATAACATTTACAATCTCAAATTGGTTTGCTAGGCCAATGCAAGCAAAAGACGTCCTAAACTCTAAAAATAATCGCAACCTACACAGGTTAAAACACCAAAGGCAGCTTGTTAAAAGAATAAACAGTCTGCTATTTATACATGACTGCCACAAAATGGCAGAACATGTGCAGGCCTATCAAGAATTGGCTTGTTTCGAGGCAACACAATGACCCTACTCTGACCCCATAGATCACAAGTGGTACCATTAACTGATGACTAGTTGCTTCCATGAGATCTAATTGAAGAGATCGACTGAGCTGATATAGATGCAGTTGGACTGTTAAGATCCCGCTCCCCATTCATCATTTTAGTTCTTCCACTCAATCGAAGCATAGCCTCTTCCGAAACCTCACCAAACCACTGATCATATGGCAGTTCACTGTCAAATCAGAAAAATGATTAGCATGACAAAATTTTCAGAAAAAAATTTGTTTGTACCAAGTCTCAGTCACCAAAGGGACCAATGAAGTATCCATGAAACCAGGTCATGGTTAGAACTCCCCATACAATGTGTCAAGCATACTGGTTTTCGCAACAAAAGATCTCTCAAACCTTGAACTACTTCAATATAGACTACACTCAAGAGACTTGAGCACATAAGAGAAAACAAACAAAAGAGAAAGCTCAGCCAAATGCCCCACCAACATCAAGGGTATGTTTGGTTGTAATTTGCAAAAGTGAATAAATCAGATGAGATTTGCAATCTCATGAGATTCAAAAATCACATGATTTCGAATCTCATGTGATTCCAATTCTGATGTTTGTTTAGTGTGAGAAAAACAAACAATCAAAAAAGGAGAAAGTAACAGCAGTGATTCTGATGCTTGCTGGGAGTGCTGCCCCTTTGAGTCCCAGCAGGGAGGGGTTGGACCTTGGTCATGGTGATTTCCAATGATATCAACCCCACATCAGCTCTCCCAATAAAAACAACGGGAAGGAGGGAAGAGAATGTTAAAATACAATGATCTCCAGGTTACACAGAAAAACAACACGTTAAAGTGTTCAACGTGTTTTCATTATATTAGGGTACGAGTATTTAACTAATACATACTTTTAGGGTACAAAAATACCCTTTAATAACAAAAAGAATTACAATACTATGTTTGGATCTGGATCCGATCCGGTAGAGGTCGGGTCCAATCACTTCTTTTCAGCCTCCCTCAAGTTGTGCATGGTCTTGAACCATGAACAACTTGCTTTTCAGAAACCAGAATTTGTCCTTTGTGAGCCCTTTGGTGAAAATATCTGCAACTTGCTCATCGGTTCGCACAAACATAGGCTCAATCTCCTTTTCTTCAACCTTTTTCCTGACGAAATGTTGATCTATCTTAATGTGCTTGGCTCGAATGTGATAGATGGGGTTAAAAGACATATTAATGGCACTTTGATTATCTCACAGCAGAAGTGGTCGAGCAATCGGTTCTCCCATCTCTGCTAGGAGATGTCTTATCCATGTAGCCTCAACAGTGGCAGCAGTCATCGATCTATATTCAGCCTCTGTACTCGACCTAGCAACCGCCTTTTGCTTTCTACTGCTCCAAGACACCATGTTTGACCCAATGAAACTACAATAACTAGATACTGACAGTCGTTCATCTAGGTCACCCTCCCAATCAGCATCAGCATAAATAATGATTTCATGGCCATCTTGATTTGATTCACTTTTCCTGTACACCAGGTCATCACCAACTGTACCTTTTAAATACTGTAGTATTCGCTTAACTGCCTCCATGTGCGGTGTATGAGGTTCATGCATAAACTGAGATACCTGATTAACCGAATACACTACGTCAGGTCTAGTAAAAGTTAGGTATTGCAGCATGCCAACTATGTTGCGATACCTAGTCGGATCCTCATATAAATCTTCTTCTTTAGAACTCAGTTTCTGATGGATGATACTGGGAGTTGCTAATGACTCACAATCTTTCATGTCTGCCCTACTAAGAATATCCATTGTGTATTTGTGTTGAGTAAGAGTAAGGGTATCACATGTCTTATCAACTTCCACCCCCAAGAAAATACCGCAGATCTCCCAGATCCTTCATTTTGAATCTCTGATTTATTCTGCAGTTCCCTATGCTAATAATATCATCTACGTATATCAATAGAAGAGTGGTAACATCTCGTTCATTGTGAATGAATAATAAGTGATCTAGAAGAGACTGAGAGAAACCGTGCTTCTGTATTTCCAGTGAAAAACTCTTGAACCATGACCGAGAAGCTTGTTCAATCCATAGAGTGCTCTTTTCAACTTGCATACATACTGATTGGCATCTTGTTCTGCGTACCCAGTGGGTTTCTCTATATAAACATCCTCTTTTAGGTCACCATGTAAAAAGGCATTTTTTACATCTAGTTGGCTCAATGTCCATCCATGTTCAATGGCTAGACTCAGGACAATACGAATGGTCCTCGTCTTAACAACAGGACTGAAAGTTTCATCAAAGTCATGTCCTTGTTCTTGTGTGAACCCTTTAGCTACAAGTCTAGCTTTATACCTTTCAATGCTCCCATCTGGTTTATATTTTATCTTGCACACCCACTTTGACCCAACCACATTTATATTTAGTGGTCTAGGCACAACTTCCCATGTACGACATTCATATAAGGCTTCCATTTCTTCATTCATCGTTTCGATCCATCTTCCAAAACTCGCAGCTTGATAGAATGTGAGAGGCTCATCTTCTTTATTTATGGACGTTAGGAACAGTTGAAAATCCAAAGAAAAATTTTTATAGCTTACCCACCTGTCAAGCGGATGTCGGGTCCGGGTGGATCTCCTGACATCCAACATCTGTGGAGCAGAAGTAGAAGGACCAACATCTGTGCCAGGGATGGATGAGGGGCCTTTCTCACACCGGGTGTAGACAATACCCTTATACCTTACTGGCTCCAAGTTTTGTGTAGTAACCTCTTCTGGTTGAGAGTCATCTGTTGATTCCCAAACTGCAACCTGTAGAACAATCATCCCTAGTATTGGAGAAGAGTTCTGAATTTAACCATGGATAGTACACCTCAACACTGGGACTTGGAGTAGCAACATGAAGGTTTGGATTAGCAGGTTGATTGTCAAAATTCATCTCGTCAAACATGACATTTCTTGATATTTTGACATGTTTGCTTAATGGATCATAGCACCTATATCCCTTGTAGTCTTCAACATATCCCAAGAACCTGCACTTTAAGGTTTTGTCCTGAAACATATGTCTCAATGAACCATTGATGTGAACATAGCAAACTAATCCAAATGCACGTAATTCATGATAGTGGGGATGAACGCCAAATAAGAAGAAAAATGGTGACTTGTTTTCTAAAATGGTCATGGGCAGCCGATTTATCACATAGACTGTGGAGTGAAAAGCTTATGTCCATAGGGTGATAGGGAAATTACTTTCATGCATCATGCTCATTGCACTCTCAACAATATGTCGATGCTTCCTCTCAGCAATCCCATTTTGTTGAGGTGTATGTGGGCAAGACACTCTTCTCTTTATCCCATTATGCTGAAGGAAACTAACAAAATCGTTAGAAGAGAATTCACCTCCTTCATCACATTAGAAATTTAGAATGATTGTAGAGAAATGATTTCTGACAAATGAGTGAAATTTTTGGAACAATCCAAAAACTTCTGATTTGTGTTTCATAAAAAATATCCAAGTATAGCGTGAATAGCTATCAATGAAAATACGGTAATATTTACTATCAGAAACAGAAGCAATTGAGGCAGGACCCCTGACATCAGAACATATGACCTCAAAGGGCATTGAAGCTCTCTTATTGATTGAATTGAAAGGCAAAACACGACTCTTACATAAGTGACAATTAGGACACTTTGTATCACTGACTTTTGGACTCAGACTGGACCTGGGAATGAAATTATTCAAGACAAGTTTTTCAATAAAATAACGACCACAATTACCCAAACGACTATGCCAAAGAGTTGGCTTATTACATTCAGAAATGGCAAACACATAATCGGAAGAAACAAAAGATGGATGCTGATGAGGCTTCAAGGATGAACAGGCAGAATAAAGTGAGAATGAGGGATCTTCTTGGAAGATGTACATGTTACCACATCTCTTTCCCTCAGCGAATGTCTCCCTCGTGCAAAGATCCTTGACATAAACAGAAGAGGGAGTAAATTCAACTGAGGCATTAACATCATCAACAAGTTTTGAGACAGAAACAATATTCTTCTGAATATTAGGAGCATGAATAACATTTGAAAGATTAAGAGACGATTTGGACATAGGTATAATGGCATTTCTAATATGTGAGATGGAGTGATGAGAACCATCTCCTGTGACTATGCTATTTTTTCCAACATAAGGAGTAAGATTCAAGAGCTTACCCGCATCACCCGAAATGTGGGTCGCAGCTCCGGAGTCAACATACCAAATACCTTTATCATTTTGTTTCATGTTCAAGCATGCCAAGGCTGCCAATAGAAACTCCTTTACTTCTCCATCCCTCTTAGCCTCTGCTTGTAGGGTTTTTCCCTTATTTTGAGGGTTGAACCTATTAAATTATGTATATCAACCTTGTAATCTCGTATATATATATACTCATATATATATAGAGAGAGAGATACATATACATATACATATATATTTCTTTTTTGTCTCATTGTTCACCCGAAAAGGGTAATTCTATAAATACTTATTTTACGCATATTCCATTTTGGAATATGATTGTAACTTTTTTAATTCTTTTATTTTTCTTCTTTTTCTTTTTCTTTCTTTCTTTTTTATTTTTTGTATTTTGTGCCACATATGGAGGCTCCCCAAAGAGTCATTGGGGAGCCTCCAACGGTCACATATATGACTGTTGGGACGACTCTCTTGGGAGTCCCCTATGTGGCTCCTTGTTTGGTTATAAATAGGGGCCTCTCCCCTCTTGTATTCTCATGGCTTTGAGTCAAAGCCCAAGCTCCTAATAAAGTTCAAATATTTATTTTTATGCCTTTGGTGCATTTGTGAGAGTTTATGATTTTGTGCTTTTATGCACAAGTGTTCTGATTGTGCATACAACAACAACTACGCCTTCATCCCAAAATAATTGGGGTCGGCGATATCAACCAAAAAAGAAAATCATTATGGGTCTTCCACATGAATCCTTCTCCTCCAATCATTTCTATCCAATGCCATGTCCTTGGTGAGGTTCAAAGCATTCATAACCTTTCCTATCACCTCCATCCATGTCTTCCTAGGCCTACCCCAACCTCTTTTAACTAATATATTTTCCCATTTCTCCATCCTTCTAACTATTAGAATATAGAATGGATATGGATCCGATAAAGGATCCATATCTATTCACGAGTTCTGTTTTGTATTTTAAATGTAACATGTGCAACTAATGAAGGGCACCTTCGTCATTGTAAAATGATTGTAACCCTATTAAACCTAATGATGTATTGCTGCAGCTAACAAGTTAATTGAGGCTGTCGATTGCAGAAGCTTCTCTCTCTCTCTCTCTCTCTCTCTCTCTCTCTCTCTCTCTCTCCCTCCCTCTCTCTCTCTCTCTCGATCTGAACAGAACACGTCTGTTCATAGGTAAAATTTACATGGTATCACAGCAGAGGATCCTCTGGGCGTGAAGGGTTCTGCTCAGTCGACGTGAAGATCGAGTTCTCCTTACCGTCAACGAGCCACGAAACTTCTGCTGCGTGACAGATTTTTCCTCTGGGCGTGAAGGGTTCTGCTCAGTCGACGTGAAGATCAAGTTCTTACCGTCAACGAGCCACGAAACTTCTGCTGCGTGACAGGCTTGCCCAGTCGATGTAAAAGTCTACTTCTCCTTGCTGCCAACAGGTCTCTTTGCTGTTTTTACTTCCATCCTGTCCCCATTTTCTGGTATTCTTCTTATTCTCTATCTTCAGCTGCTTTGCAATTCTTGATATTCTTTTGAAAATATCTTTGTTGTCTTTTATTTTCTTCCTATCCCCATTTTTTGCTGGATTCTTCTTACTTTTTATCTTCAGCTGTTTTGGAATTCTGTCACAGCTGTTTTGGAATTGCTAGATTCCCTTTCCTGCAAAAGTCGGGTTCACCTTTAGTTTCATAAACCCAAGTCCCTTCCTGAGTGAATCTGGTTCCACTCTCCTACGAAAGAAACCAGATTCACATTAGTGTTAATCTGGATTTTGTCGTCACGCCTATTCTAAAACATTCTTTCATTTCTGTTTCTTGCCCAAAAATTTTCTTTGCTTCTATATGTCACGTTAGTGATCTGATTTCACTCTCACTTGCCAAGATCTGATTGTCGTTACTGCTGCCACGCCTGTCTCAACATATTCTGTCATAACTGTCAGTTTATGATAAAACAGGCCAGCTTTAGCCACTAGTGTTTTTCGTTTCCATTCCTGTCAAAAAATCTTCAAATGGACTCTTCCGTCAATTCGGGTCTCTCTTCCAGTTTCCTGGGGCAATTAGTTTCAGAAAAGCTAACCACCAACAACTATCTGACTTGAAAAAGGCAGATCGCTCCTTTTATTTGGAGCCAAGATCTTTCAGGCCACTTGGATGGATCCACTCCAATGCCTCTAGAATTTTTCACAACTGAAGACAAAGATGATGGAGGATTGCCGAAGATTATTCGCAACCCTGCATTTGTTGCTTGGATGAAGCGCGATCAGGCCCTCGTCGCGTACATCACTTCCACATTGTCACAAGAAGTCCTGATTTTCATTCCTGATGATTGCACATCTAAAGTTTTGTGGGAGGCTTTAGCTCAGACCTACTCTCAGATATCAGAGGCTAAAGTATTGTTTCTTAAACGCGAATTTCAAATGTTAAAAAAGGGTACAATGAGCATTATTGAATTCTTGAATCAAGTCAAAAGCATCACAGATCAATTAGCTATGGCTGGGTATCCAGTATCAGATAAAGAAAAGGTGCAACAGACACTAAATGCACTGGGTTCAGAATATCATGTTCTTGTTACATCCTTATTGTGCTTGCCTACGTTGCTCAGTTTTGAGGAATTACGCGCCAAACTCTTTCAGTATGAGATGACACTGAAAAGCATGTCTGAAGCTTCAACGGGACAATCATCTACGCATGCGGTTCTTGCCACAGGGGTGATAGCTGATCGTGCACGAGGAGGACGGGGCAGAGGCAAGGGAAATCCAATCCAGGGTGGACGTGGGTTACTACCTACACCACCAAATTCCACTGCTAGTTTTTCAAGGAATGTTCCCACATGCTACCAATGTAACAAACGAGGTCACATCAAAGCTAACTGCTGGTTCAACCCACAAAATCGGAATAGAATGCAAAACACTAGAAATGTTGGTACATCAGGAACTGCAGGTACATTTCGGGTCAGTGATGATGCTAAGGATCTTCTACTATCTGCAATGGCCAACTTGAATCTGAAGCAAAATGATGATGGAATATGGTATGTTGACTCTGGGGCAGCAACCCATGTGACTGGCAATGCAGGTAAGTTCTCTACTTTGACTCCATATTTTGGAAAATCTAACATTGTAACTGGAGATGGGACTCACCACCCTATTTCAAACATAGGCAACGTCCTCATTCCTTTGTCTGAGTCATCTATCCCTTTATCTGATGTTGTTCATGCACCAAATATAAAGAAAAATATTGTCTCTGTCTCTAAACTTGTTGATTCTACCAATTCATCTGTAGAATTTACTCCTACTTCTGTCTTTGTCAAGGATCTTCAAACGAAGGAGATGTTCGCTAAAGGAGAGCGACGTGGAGACATGTATGTCTTTAATGAAGATCCAGCCTCCAGTATCATGAAGCTCAAGTCTGATCTCGTCTCTAAAAGCATCCTAAGTACATCCAAATGCAATAAGTCAGATCTCTGGCATTCTCGTCTTGGTCATTGTAGTCAAGTCTTTATTGAAAAGTTAGTGTCAAATGGTTTTCTTTCAGAGTCTGTTTCACCTTCAGTGAAGGATAAAATATGTCCTAGTTGTCAGGTTTGCAAAAGTCATGTACTTCCTTTTCATCAAATAAATAAAAGAGCCTCCATGCCCTTTGAAATAATATGTTCAGATGTTTGGGGCACAGCCCCCAATTCTTCTTCTTCTGGAAGTAAATATTATGTATCCTTCATTGACAGTTTCTCTCGTTTTACCTGGATATTTTTCATGAAACACAAATCAGAGGTTTTTCTCATTTTCCGTCACTTTCATGCCTATGTTAAAAATCAATTCTCTCAAAATATTCAAATTCTCCAATGTGATGGAGGTGGTGAGTATTCCTCCAAAGAATTTTTTGATTTTCTCCAAAATAATGGGATGCATCGTAGAGTTTCTTGCCCGTACACTCCACAACAAAATGGAATTGCTGAACGTAAACACAGACATATTGTGGAAAGCGCAATGAGTATGATACATGGGAGTAACTTACCCATTAGTCTTTGGACTGAAGCTTTTCACACTGCCACTCATGTGATAAATCGCCTTCCTATGCCCATTCTTGAAAATCAATCTCCCTATTATGTTCTCTTTGGGGCACATCCCGATTATAATGAGTTACGAGTTTTTGAATGCACATGTTATGTACATATTGACAAATCCATGAGGACTAAGTTCCAGGACAAAGCCTCTATTTGCCAATTTGTAGGTTATGCAGATGAATACAAGGGTTACAGGTGCTATGATCCCGTCAACAAGAAGATAAGAATTTCCAGAAATGTTGTTTTTGATGAAAATAGTTTTCTGGGAAAAGAAGCAGACGCCAATCGTGAACATATTGGTGCAGTTGCTGATTGGTATGACCCATGGCTTAGTGCAGAACTTATTTCACAAACTGCCGAACATACTACTTTAACCCCTGAAAGCATACATGGGGAGACGGTTTCGGATGATGCATCACAAACAGAATGTCTGAGATACAAAGGTAATGTGTATACCAGGAGACCCAAAGAGCGAACAAATGAACCTGTTGAAGAACACATTGCATCGTCCAATAACAGAGAAGCACCGAGAAGATCAGGCAGGATAAGGCATCCTATTGAAAAATGGGTTAGTTATGACAACTTTTCTATGGACTTTCAAATTTTCCTATCCAAGATTGAAAAACACGATAAACCACTTGGTTTTCATCAAGCTATCCAATCCAACAAATGGATTGAAGCGATGAATGAGGAGATTGAGGCACTTCACGAGTGTCAAACATGGGAGATAGTTGGCCGTCCTTCAGATAAAAATGTCGTTGGATGCAAATGGGTATATAAAATTAAATATAAACCGGATGGTAGTATTGAATGGTACAAGGCACGTCTTGTTGCCAAGGGTTTCACTCAAGAATATGGTCAGGATTATGACGAGACATTTAGCCCAGTGGTAAAAATGGGAACTATTCGCATTATGCTTGGTTTGACAATTGAACAAGGTTGGACCCTTAGTCAGCTTGATGTTAAGAATGCATTTCTTCATAGGGACTTAAAGGAAGAGGTTTACATGGAGCAACCTCAAGGTTATGCAGAGGGAGACACAAAAGAATATATATGCAAATTAACCAGAGTTTTGTATGGGTTGAAGCAAGCTTCTAGGTCATGGTTTGAAAGCTTTTCCTTAGAAATTCAGAAACATGGTTTCTTTCGTTCCCAACTTGACCATTCTCTGTTTATATACAGGAATAGTACCACTGTGGTTTTCTTACTCATATATGTTGATGATATTGTGATCATTGGTAATGCTCCTGACCACATTCAACAAATTAAAGCTTTGTTGAGTATGCGGTTCAAAATGAAAGACCTTGGGGAACTGAGATATTTTCTTGGTGTAGAGGTGGACAGACAAGATGAAAAAATGTCATTAACTCAACACAAATACACTCTTGATCTTCTGGCTAAAGCAGGAATGACAGATTGTAAACCTCTACCCACACCCAGTGTTGTCAACCAAAAGCTCAGTATTTGTGATGGTGAGTTATATCCTGATGCAGTTAAATATCGCAGTTTAGTGGGTATGTTGCAATACCTTTTACTCGACCAAACATTGTATACTCTGTTAATCAAGTGTCTCAATTCATGCATGAACCAAAAACTGGTCACATGGATGCTGTCAAACGCATCCTTCGCTATCTAAAAGGAACGGTGGGTGATGGACTCATATATATTCAATCTTCATGGAAGACACCAAAACATGACATACTGGCCTATACAGATGCAGACTGGGCAGGGGATCCAGATGAGAGAAGGTCTGTTTCAGGATATTGCGTTTTCATTGGGAGAAATCTTGTCTCATGGAGTAGCAGAAAACAGAAGGTTGTAGCAAGATCTAGCACAGAGGCAGAGTATAGATCTATGGCAGCTGCCACAGCAGAGGTGACCTGGATTAGGCATCTACTTGCAGAGATGGGAGAGGATATCTCAAATTTGACACTTATGTGTGATAATAGAAGTGCTATACAAATTGCATTCAACCCTATCCATCACAGTCGGACTAAGCATATTGAGATTGATCAACATTTCATCAGACAAAAGATAGCAGACAAAGAGATTGAACCAGTTTATGTGCCTTCAGAAGACCAAGTTGCCGATATGTTTACAAAAGGTCTTACCAGACACTGTTTCTGGAATCTGAAGAACAAGTTGCACATGGTTCACTCCCATGCACAACTTGAGGGAGGGTATTAGAATATAGAATGGATATGGATCCGATAAAGGATCCATATCCATTCACAAGTTCTGTTTTGTATTTTAAATGTAACATGTGCAACTAATGAAGGGCACCTTCGTCATTGTAAAATGATTGTAACCCTATTAAACCTAATGATGTATTGTTGCAGCTAACAAGTTAATTGAGGCTGCCGATTGCAGAAGCTTCTTTCTCTCTCTCTCTCTCTCGATCTGAACAGAACACGTCTGTTCATAGGTAAAATTTACACTAACTGGAGCATCATTAGGCCTTTGCCGAATATGTCCAAACCACCATAAACGATTCTCTCTCATCTTATTTTCAATGGGTGCAACACCTACCTTCTTACGTGTCTCCTCGTTCCGAATCTTATCTTTTATTGTATTTCCACACATCCATCTCTGCATACGCATCTCAGCTACACTCATTTTTTGAATATGATGTCTCTTGGCAGCCCAACATTCCGTACCATATAGTAAAGCGGGCCTAATAGTCGTCCTATAAAACTTTCCCTTCAACCGCAATGACATTCTACGATCGCACAACACTCCAGTTGCACTTTTCCATTTCATTCACCCAATCTTTATCCTATGATCTACATCTCCATCAATTTCTCCATACTTTTGAATGATAGATCCCAAATATTTGAAACAATCATCCACCGATATTTCTTGCTCACCAAGCTTCACTACACTCCCATCATTACTTTGTTGCTTACTAAACCGACAATCCATGTATTCTGTCTTACTCTTACTCAACTTAAAACCTCTTGCTTCCAATGTCTGTCTCCATAATTCTAACTTAGCATTAACCCCAGCTCTAGACTCATCAATCAAAACAATATCATCAGCAAACAACATACACCACGGCACATTTTCTTGAATTGATCTCGTAAGCTCATCCATCACTATAGCAAATAGGAAAGGGCTTAAAGCAGATCCTTGATGGAACCCAACCGTTATAGGAAAATTGGTTGTCACCCCTCCACAAGTGCAGACATTGGTTACTACTCCTTCATACATATCTTTAATTATTTTAATGTACTTGAGAGAAACACCTTTCTTCATCATTGTCCACCAGAGAACGTCCCTAGGTACTCTATCGTATGCCTTCTCTAAATCAATAAAAACCATATGCAAATCTTTGTTCCTCTATCTATTTCTCTCGATAAGTTGTCTAAGAAGATGTATAGCTTCCATAGTTAATCTTCCAGGCATAAAACCAAATTGATTCTCCGATATCATGACAACCTTCTTCAACCTAGACTCAATCACCCTCTCCCAAAGTTTCATAGTATGACTCATGAGTTTTATACCACGATAGTTTGTGCAATCTTGTATATCACCCTTATTTTTATATAGAGGCACCAAAGTACTCTTCCTCCACTCATTAAGCATCTTATTTGTCCGCCAAATCTTGTTAAAAAGATTTGTCAATCATTCTAAACCTTTCTCTCCCAAGCATCTCTCATCTTTGCAAGCCTATAAATATCCTTCTCGCCTTCTTTGGTATCCAACTTATCATAAACCTCCTTATATATCTTATCCCTCGCGTTCCGAACTACTTTTTTAGCTTCCTTCTTTGCTATCATATACTTCTCCAAATTCTCTTTATCACGACTCTTAGATTTCTATAACACTCTCTTTTAACTTTAATAGCTAATTTGACATCCTCGTTCCACCACGATGTATCCTTACCTAGCGGTGCACCGCCTTTAGACTCACTCAATACCTCCTTAGCCACATTTCTCATGCCACCCGCTATCTTATTCCACATTGATTCTGAATCCTCCCCGAGATACCAATCAGCTTCCTTAACTACCTGCTCTACAAACATTCCTTGTTTAGCTCCTTTCAGTGCCCACCACTTAATTCTAGGATCTATCCTATGTCTATCCCTTTTGCGGCATTATCTAATTCTAAGATCTAAAATTAAGACTATGTTGTGTAGCTACACTTTCTCCCGGTATAACCTTACAATCGATGCAACAACCCCTATCTCTCTTTCTAAGTAGGAAAAAATCTATCTGACTCATATTAACCCCACTTTTAAATGTTACTAAGTGAGACTCCCTCTTCCTAAACCAAGTGTTTGCTAAGATCATATCATAGGACAAACCAAAATCTAAAATCCTTTCTCCACTTTCATTTATTTCTCCTATACCATAGCCTCCATGGATACTCTCAAAACCATCCCTACTAATGCCTACATGCCCATTAAGGTCACCGCCGATAAAAAGCCTTTCTCCATAAGATATCCCTTGTACTACTCCATCTGAATCTTCCCAAAATTGACGCTTAATGGAATCATCTAAACCTACTTGAGGAGCATAAACACTAATAATATTAATAATGGAATTATTGTACATGTGTGCACATATTTGTTATCAAGAATATTAAGGTCTTGATCATAGTATCTTGTTGAAGATACTTTCACATGGTATCAGAGCCTCGTTTGAAGAAGGATTGTGCGTTTGTTCATTTTTTAGTGCCTCAAAAAACGTGCCTTCAAGCTATTGTTTTTTGGAGTGGATCATCTTCTTCGGGCAATATTTTAGAAGCCTCTTTTATCAAGAAAGACTTGAGAAACCCTTAAGGTACGTATTGTTTTTCATCATCTTTCCTCTCTAATAGGTGAAAAAGACTCTCATTTCTCTCTTGGGTTCAAACTCAATGGGTCCAACTATCATGTTTGGGCCAGAAATATGGAAGCTCACATCAAAGAAAAAAGACTTTGGGGCTATGTCCAAGGCTTGATTCCCGAACCAGAACCCAAGATAACCTCTCTAGAAAAAGGAGAGATAAAAATTCTTGAAGGTGATGAAAGGACCAAGGCTCTTGAAGAATATACGAAAAAGCATGAAGAATGGGAAATAAGGAATTTTAAAATCCTCTCTTAGATGTTTTCGTCCGTAGAAACGAAAATTAATGCAAATATCATCAAGTTCAAAAAGGCTTCTCAAGCATGGGAATATCTTGAGAAGATGTACACCTCTAGGGTTTTGTCCCATAAGTACTATCTCCAAAAACTAACGCTTCAACAAGAGGAGATGACTATAAGAGAGTATTTTGCCGAGTTCTCTTCTATTTGGGACAAGCTTGCTATGCTCGAACCTAAGTGGAGTGGTGAAGCCATAGAGTTCCGCCATAAACAAATGGAAGAAGATAGATTTTTCAACTTTTTGAATGGGCTTAGGCCCGAATTTGAACAAATCCGATCTTCTCTTTTATCCGCTTTCACTTCCCCCTCTCTTGAAGATGTAATTACTAAACTTAGTGGGAAAGAGACTCGGATGGGTATAAGCAAGAGCAACCCAAGTATTCTTGCTACACCTTTCAACAATGAAGAAAATGAAGGTGTTAATGTTGTCTCAAGACCGAGGAGCAATTTAAGGACCTACAACCCCCTTACTTCAAGAATCAAAACTCAAGTGGTCAAGGAGCAAAGAGGGACTATAGCAAGCTTACATGTCATTTTTGTAAAGAACCGAAGCACATTAAACCTATTTGTCCAAAATGGAAGAAATTGATTGCAACGGCTATGACATCTCAACCGGAAGAACAACCTTCATCGTCAAATGGGTCTCTTTCCCTTCAAAAAATTGTAGAAGCTTTACAACCCCTTCTCAAATGAGGAATTTCCGGAGCCGCTATGTCTACTTCCTCACCACCCGGTAAGACATCTTGGCTTCTAGATTCCGGTGCATCCTTTCACATGACCCCGAGTGCTTGTTCTCTTTTCGAGTTTTCTAAAAATTCTCTTCCATATTTTGTCTCAACGGCGGATGGAACACCTCTTGAAATTAAAGGAATAAGTAATTTTGAAAAACAAGATTTCTTTATTCCAAAAATCCGTCCTATACCAAAACTAAATTTAAATTTACTTTAGCTTTCTCAACTCTCGGACCATGGTTGCGATATAAAATTTTCTTCTAACAAATGTTGGATACAAGATCGCCGGTCCGGGAGATTGATTAGAGAAGGCTCTAGGAAAGGAGACCTCTACTATGTTGATTTTCTTCAAGTTCCCAAAAATCAAATTTGTAATGTTGCTCAAAACAAAGATATTCATGTGTGGCATAAGAGACTGGGACATTCCAACATTGTTAAAATCTCTTATTTGCCTTTTATTAAACATCTTTGTAAAGAGGATTTTGTATGTAATGAATGCATTCTTGGGAAAATGAAAAGTATACCTTTCTCACAAAGATCCATGTTTACAACAAAACCCTTTGAAATTGTTCATTCTGATGTATGGGGTCCGGCTCCTGTGATATCTAAAGGAGGATTCTCATACTATGTGATTTTTATGGACGATTACACTAGATTTTGTTGGATATATTTTCTTAAGCATAAACATGAAGTGTTTTCCACTTTTAAAACTTTTCATATGATGGTTTTTAACCAATTCAATGGAAGTTTAAAAATTCTTAGATCTGACTGGTAGTGAATACCTTTCAAATGAATTCAAGAGTTATCTTGAAAGCTATGGTATCCTCCATCAAAAATCTTGTCCTAAAACCCCACAACAAAATGGGTTAGCTGAACGAAAGCATAGGCATATTATTGAAACAACTAGAACCTTGCTTATTTCAAAAAATATTCCAAAAAAACTCTGGGCTGATGCAGCCCTCGCGTCCGTCTATCTTATAAATAGACTTCCATCAAAAAATTTAAACAAGATTTCTCTATTTGAAAAATTGTATGAGAAAGAACCTGATTATAGCAGGCTAAGGGTTTTTTGATGTAAATGTTTTGTTCTTACTGATAAAAACGACAAACTTTCCCCAAAGGCCATTCCTTGAGCCTTTCTTAGTTATTCCGAAACCCAAAAAGGTTTTCGATGTTATGATGTTAAAAATGACAAATTATATGTTTCCAGAAATGTAAGGTTTTTGAAAAATCTTAGTGGTTTCGAAAACCTTGAATCTAATGACGAAAACGTAGATTATTCTTTTTTATTTGATCTGTTAACTGAAAGTGATGATACTAGTGATGATGAGTCAAATCAGAATGACTCAAGTGATAATGAAACCAGGGAAACCAATCTTGTGTCCTCTCCTTTTCCTCAACATGTCGATGAGGAACCTCCTAGGGATCCCATCACCTATACTCATAGAGATAGAAACACCTTCAAAAGTGCCCTTGAAAGATATGATGATGCTAGTAGGACTGCTCCTCAAAGTGAGGACAACCTTCGTAGGACCGAAAGACATAAAAACACTCCTTCTAGGTTCATCTCATATGAATTCTTCTCACCTAAACATAGAGTCTGTCTAAGCGGCATTCATTCTTACATAGAACCTAGAAACTTCGAGCAAGCACGAAAATGTCTTAAATGGATAACCGCCATGGATAATGAACTCGGAGCTATGAGAAGAGCCAAGACATGGGAATTTCAAGACCTTCCTAGAGGTAAGAAAACAATAGGGTGTAGATGGGTATTTAAGGTTAAGACTAAGAGTGATGGATCCCTCGAAAGATATAAGGCTCGACTGGTTGCAAAGGGGTATAGTCAAGAATATGTGATTGATTATGAGGAGACCTTTGCTCCAATAGCTCGGATGGTTACTGTCTGATGTCTTATAACTGTTGTCTCAATCAACAAATGGAACATCTATCAATTGGATGTTAAGAATGTCTTTCTAAACGGAGATCTAACTGAATAAGTGTATATGGATGCTCCTCCTGGAATGGAGACTCCTAAGAGAAAGGTGATTCGCCTTAAAAAAGCACTTTATGGTTTGAAACAAGCCCCCAAGGCTTGGTATGATAGGTTTAATTTTGTAATGATAGAAAATGAATTTTTATCATATTTTACTGATATTGCTTTGTTTGTTAGAAAATCCAATGCAGGTATTGTCATCTTACTGTTGTATGTGGATGACATGCTCATAACTGGTAGTGATTCTAAAGGGGTTAAGAGCATAAAATCAATGTTGAAAGATAAGTTTGAAATGTTTGATCTGGGTTTTCTGACTTATTTCTTGGGTATTGAAGTAACATACTCTCATATAGGGTATTTTTTATTTCAAACTAAACTTGCTTTTGAGATCATTGACAAATCAGGTATTACAGATGAAAAGGTTTGTGAAACTCCTGCTATAGTAGGAGCTAAAATGAAGATTGATGATGGTGTTCTCCTTTCAGACCCTACTCCCTACAGACAGCTTGTTGGTTCATTGATGTATCTGAGTATCACCATACCAGATATCTCTCATGCAGTCCATACTGCAAGCCAGTTTCAGCATGCACTAACCTTCGTTCACATGAGTGCCATCTTGCGAGTCGTAAGATACATAAAGGGTACTCTAAA
The DNA here is from genome assembly GCF_984573655.1 of Nuphar pumila. Taxonomy (NCBI): domain Eukaryota; kingdom Viridiplantae; phylum Streptophyta; class Magnoliopsida; order Nymphaeales; family Nymphaeaceae; genus Nuphar; species Nuphar pumila. Next base: position 16,378,744 of record NC_143256.1, read on the forward strand.
TAAGGGAGTTTTTCTGTCTTCTTCTTCTGATTTAAATTTAATTGCTTACACTGACTCTGATTGGGGAGGTGACCCAAACAACCGTCACTCCACCACTGGTTTTTGTGTGTTCTTAGGAGACTCACTGATTTCGTGGAGATGTAAGAAGCAACAAAAAGTGTCCATATCATCAACTGAAGCTGAATATCGTGTCATGGCAACTACTACCATGGAAATTGTATGGATCCATCAGCTGCTTGAAGACATGGGGATCACTATTGAAGGGCCCACTAAGCTATGCTGTGATAACAATAGTGCAATTTACATTGCCAAAAATCATATTTTCCACGAGCGGACTAAGCACATTGAAATGGACTGTCACTATCTTCGTGAAGCCTATCCAAAAGAAGTCATTGATCTACCTTATGTTACTTCAGAATATCAGTTGGCAGACTTTTTCACCAAAGCCTTATATGCACCTCGATTCAACTTTCTTCTTGGCAAACTTTCGGTCATCATGCCCTAAGTTTGAGGGGGGGTGTTAAATTATGTATATCAACCTTGTAATCTCGTATATATATACTCGTATATATAGAGAGAGATACATATACATATGTATTATATATAAAAATATATATTTCTTTTTTGTCTCATTGTTCACCCGAAAAGGGTATTTCTGTAAATACTTACTTTACGCATATTCCATTTTGGAATATGATTGTAACTTTTTTAATTCTTTTATTTTTCTTCTTTTTCTTTTTCTTTTTCTTTTTCTTTTTTCTTTTTTATTTTTTGTATTTTGTGCCACATAGGGAGACTCCCCAAAGAGTCGTTGGGGAGCCTCCAACGGTCACATATGTGACCATTGGGGGCTCCCAACGACTCTCTTGGGAGCCCCCTATGTGACTCCTTGTTTGGTTATAAATAGGGGCCTCTCCCCTCTTGTATTCTCATGGCTTTGAGTTAAAGCCCAAGCTTCTATTAAAGTTCGAATATTTATTTTTATGCCTTTGGTGCATTTGTGAGAGTTTATGATTTTGTGCTTTTATGCACAAGTGTTCTTATTGTGCTTGTCTGCACATATTTGTTATCAAGAATATTAAGGTCTTGATCATAGTATTTTGTTGAAGATACTTTCACAGAACCAACAATTTGCTTTAATATGCCCTTTCTTATTGCATAGGAAGCAAGTAGGAATGGGCCTTTTTTTAAAATATGTTGATCCTTAAATGTACATATATATATTTATATATATATATAAAGATACGTATACATATATATATGTATACATATCTCTATTTATATATATATAAATATATATATTTTATCTTCCTAAAATACCCTCAAGGGTATTCTTGTAAATTAGCATTTTACGCATATTCCAATTGGAATATGCATTGTAATTTTTGTTTTTTATATTTTTGGATTTCGTACCACATTGGGGGCCTCCCAAAAGTGACGTTGGGAGCCCCCAACGGTCACAAATGTGACCGTTGGGAGCCCCCAACGGTCACAAATGTGACCGTTGGGGGCTCTCCAACGTCCCCTTTGGGAGCCCCCAAGGTGGTCCCTTTTCATGCTTATAAATAGGGGATTTCCCCTTTGTATTTGGTATTCTTGAGGGAGCTTATGCTCCATTGTAATGAGGTTTTTACCCCTTCTCCATTATTCTTCAATGATATGCAACTTATGACTTTATGTCATATTTTTCCCTTTTTATGGGTTTTATGTGTTAGCACATTATGTGCTTATGTTGTTTCCCTTTAATGGGTATATTTGCACTCCACGTGCATAAGTATGGGTTCATTATTGAACCCAATGTATTCCAAGTCACTTTCTAACACCTTTGTCCCTGTATATTGTGCGTTGGAAGCAAACCACGACCTCCAAAGGCATTTCTCCCTTGTCCTCCCCTTCCTCGAAAAGAATTTCCTCATCTACCACTACCATAGGTCAGTCTGGTGGCCAGCACATCCTGAGTCCCTGAATGCGCATGGGTGTCCTCAGAAAACCCTTTCAGGGTCATTTCATACTGCAGAAGCTTTGCACGAAGATCTTCAAATTTTGGAAGGTCTGGGAGACACAGCAAGGACGTCACCAGAACATGATAGTCTGACCCCAATCCACTCAAGGTCTGTTGCACCTTGTCTTTATCACTGACGAGACATCCTACAATAGTCAGCTGATCTGTGATCCCTTTCATTTTATTCAAGTACTCCATAATAGACATCGAATCTCTCTTCAGCATTTGAAATTCTCGCTTGAGAAACATGATTCTCGCTTCAGAGATCTGCGAATATGTCTGAACTAGCTTGTCCCATAGTTCTTTGGCTGAACAATCATCGGGAATGGCTATAAGAACTTCTTGTGAGAGTGTTGAGGTGATGTATGCCACTAATGCTTGATCTCTTTTCATCAAAGCAACATAATCTAGATTTTTTAGAAGAACAATAGATTGCGCCTCTTTATCGTCCTGCTTTTCCTGCGAAGTGAACTCTGGAGGGGGAGAGACTGATCCATCGAGATGACCAGAGAGATCCTGGCTCCTTATAAAAGGAACAATCTGCCTTTTTCAGGTCAAGAAATTTGAATTATTCAGTTTTTCAGAGACTAATTGGCTAAGAAAGTTAGAGGAGAGGCCTGGCTGTGGGAAAGTTGAGTTCATTGGAAGATATTGTGGGAAGAAAGAGAAATTTCAAGAAAAAATTCTGAACCAAAATTTTAACTCATAAGAAACTCAGTTACTCGAATATTCTGTCCCTTTTTTTTTTGGTAGTATGACAGATATATTGTATTCGGGTATGATCAGAAAGAAAAATTGATCAACTAACTGAATATCAACATTAACGCAGTTCCAGATTAAGTAGAAAGACGAAACGAGAATATGAATACTTCATGATAAAGAATATTGCAGACTGAGATAGCAGAAATATGAATTTCAGAGAGTATAATATTCAGATCGGCAGTAAAGAAAACTGACTATCAACAGAAAATGGTTCCAGATTAGGCAAAAAACATGAAAGACAGGAATACGAGTATTTTGAGATAGCGATTATGCAAACTGAAGACTCACAAACATTAATTTCAGCAAGCATAGGATTCTGGTCGACTGCCAGAAACTGATCGATGTCTCTTCACGTCGAGAGACTCAAAAATGACGTCAAGAGACCCAAATGAGGACCCTTTGGTTTTCGAATAGATTAACTGATTCTGAATCTCTAGAGATTCAGATCTGAAGAAGAAAGTAAATTGGTTCAGAACTGAAACTGAGGAGGAGGAAGGAGACGCACAAATAAATCTGAAGAAGCGGTAAGGGAAGGAAGATGTTGACGTTCTTACCAGATTTGAAAACAGAGAAGAAAAGAGGGAGAAGACGCAGAAATCGGGGTTGAGGAAAAAATCAGATCATCTTCTCTCTGTGGTCATTCCTTCTGGAAAAACAATCCCAGGCCCAGTTTAACACTACTCTGATACCATGTTAAAATACGATAATCTCCAGGTTCACCTGTGCAAGAAAAGAGAAAACACGATAATGGGAAAGAGGCTGCAGAAAAACAACACGTTAAAGTGTTCAACGTGTTTTCATTGTATTAGGGTATGAGTATTTAACTAATACATACTTTTAGGGTACAAAAATACCCTTTAATAACAAAAAGAATTACAACACTATATTTGGATCTGGATCCGATCCGGTACAGAGGTCGGGTCCAGTCACTTCTTTTCAGGTCGTGGGGCCTGTGAGCCCCATCTCACCAAAAAGGAAAAAGGACACCCAGAGAGGCTCACCCTGTTGAGGCCCTTCAGTGAAGGTTGGCAGCGGTAGGTATGGGCTTGCCCTAACCCTCCAGTGAAGGGGCTCATCCCCTTTAGCACCTCCAGTGAGCTCCTGCTTGCAGCAGGAGTGCCTCCTTCAAAGCATCAAAAGGGGCTCCACCCCACTGGGCCCCTTCTTGGCAGCGAAGGGAGTTGCTACACCCCTCCGGTGAGTCAGGTGGTTCCGGACAGTAGCAGTGTTCAAGAAAAAAATTGTATGCCTGAATGACAGGATGAGGTGTAACATCACCAGTGATTCTCAGCAAGGAAGTACTTTACAGCGAGGTTGCCACTTTCTGGCGGTCCTAGCAGGCTGGGTGGAGGTGCCTCTGGCATCGTCTCCAACCTACCCTTGATCTAAAGAAGGGCGAAGTGGATGAATGTTGGAGCATGAAGCCCCAACGTTCACAAAAAGTTTGCAGGCCAAAGGGTCAACCCAACGTAATTTCGAATCGTATGATTTGAGATCACACGTAAACTCATGAGATTCGAAATCTCACGGGTTGGAGAGAATCCCACTTGGCTACAAATATTTTTGTTTGGTTACGGGGTCAAATGAGATTCCGAATCTCATTTGAATGAGGATCCGAATCTCATGAGGCTTAACCAAACATATCCCAAGTCTTGCATGAAATCATGCATGACCTCAATCAAACCATGCAGATTACTCCATTTCTCATGTTGGACCTAGTCCAAAACCCAGACTGAATACTTTAACTGGCACTACTTTTTATTCAATACTTCCTTTCAAGTACCCAAAGCAAAGAAAATGTACAGTTTACAGTTACACTACCATGGACTATGGGTACCAGCCATGTTCTTGGTAAAGTTGAAGACCATCCAAAGAAGTTTATTACTAGTATCAGATCTGGTAATATGTTTCTCCTTTTCTCTTGCATAAATTCGCTAGCTTCAGTTATTGGTTGAACGTGTATTTCATAAATTAGTTTTCTAAGACCAATGAAATGGCTGGAACAACAATTAATAATATTATGACAGCTAAATCCCATAGCTTCACACAATTCCTGTGTAAACAGATGAACCTTACCTAAGATGATAGAAGATAATAGTTGCCATAACAAGAACACGGTTACGAAAAGAAATATGCACCAGTGGGAAGTGAGAAATATGTGTTCAAGGGATGTGCTGGTGAGGGAATTATGAAGCATTAAAAAGCATTAGTGGAAGCAAGTAGCAAGTGACATAGAAGTGGTAGAAAAAGCATGTAGTAAGTAGTAGCAAAATGACATGGATGTGGCAGCAGAAGCAAGTATGAAAAAGTGGTGAGCAAAAGGGCATGAAAATAATGGTTCTTCAGTATTTAACTTAAATGTGTTTTCTTCATGTTTTCTATGGAAAATTTTACCCACCAAGTATACAGGTTTTATAGAAGAAACACTTTTAAAGTGGAGTACAACTCTTTTAGCAAGTGAAACAAAGTTCCAACACCAGGGGAAAGTGTTTTGGACAATAGGGAAGCATGATTCCCTATTTTTACAAGTGTATTTCCCTTAAAGCTTTGATATATGTAAGTGAATGTTTTTGAAGTGCCTTTCCTTGGAGACATATTTCTAAGGCCTTAAAGACACTTTAGTAACTATGCAGTAGACCTAGTAAACCTGAGGCAGAAATATCCCCAACTGGACTTGCCGTTAAACAGTAGTACGTCTATTGTTTCCAGTATTTGAACATAGGAGTTAAAATGTGCTTATAGATTCTTCTAGTTGGGTCATGTTCTTGCTTTCCATTCATGCTCCAGTGAATTACACACACACACAGCAGTTTCTTGATAATAAAAGAACTAGTCAAATGCTGAACAAGAATATCATGCAAATTGAAATCCATTTCAGAGAGGGATCCTCACATCAGAGGTGTTCATACTGCTAAATGGGAAAATTACAGTCCTTGAATGCTCTACGTATTTGAAAAAGGATTCGATAATTAAGTACTTCATCAGAGACAGCAATATGGATTCTTAGTATCTTATTAAAAAATTTAGTAACTGATTTTACTCTTTCAAGTTATCTCTGACTTTCTGTTTTTTTTCATCGTATACACTATACACACACACATACATATATATATATATATAGGAAAATTCATAGCTGCCTACCAGCAGCCTACCATGAGTGAACAGGGCTTTCGAGTTGTTTTTTTCAAATCTGACCCTGCAGATGCGTTCGGCATGGTTGATTTGCTAGGAAACGATACTTTGATCATGTTTTTTTGGAAAAAAAAACAAGATTTTTAAATCAACGAGTCCAGGCCGCGTCCGTCCACATTTTGGACTCGGTCAACTTTGACCGAGTCCAAAAATATCCATTTTTAAGACAAAAAACAAAAAAAAACAATTTTTATATATCTTTTTTTTTAATATATAACCAGACTGTGCAATGCAGTTGCACAGTCACAGACTATGCAACTGCAACTGCACAGTCATTGCACACAGTCTGTGTGACTGTGCACAGTCTGCACAGTCACAGACTGCATTGCACAGACTGTGTGCACAGTTTGTGTGACTGTTTCACAAGTCACAACTTATGTAAAAATATGTATAAAACACGATAAAAGGTAACCCAACCATTTGAGATAGCTAAATAAATGCTTTTCCAGTTTAAAAAAATACTAGTTTCACAAGTATTAGAAAAGCTAGCTTAAGAACTACCATAAAGAAATGGGAACGCCAAATTGAAACTTTCGAAAAAATTAAGGTCATAGTTTTGGCTACTTAATTTTAATTGTTTACTAGAATTATATATATATATATATAGCCGAGTCCCCGTGTCCAAAATTTTTGAAATTGCGCCGCACCCGTGTCGCACCTGCACCCGCACCCGCACCCATGTGACATAGCAAAATGCCATGGTTCAATTTATCAGGCACAATGTAAATCCTATATGGTTTTTTAATTTTCTTTTTGTTTCCTAAATTCTTTTTACACACATTAAAGTAGTGGAAGGCTGTCATGCTTCATCCATGTTTTTTTTTTCTTTATTTTTGATAGATTTTGTCACTATATTTAAGTTGTTCATACTTCTAACTTTTTGGTTCCCATTTGCATAGTCCATCTCTCTTTCTTCCTTTCCCTTCCGCATTAATCCTTTTTAGAAATGTAATGTTAATTACCAAGGTTTAATTTTTAACTTCCTGAACATTTGTCTCACTAACCAGTTGACTATCTTCTGCAGGTTAAGCTTAAGAACATGTTGTACCATACTGCTCGTATAAATTGTGTGGCTTGGTCTCCTGATAGCACAATGGTTGCTACGGGATCTCTAGACACAAGCATAATTATATATGAAGTTGATAAGCCAACTTCAAGTCGTATAACCATAAAGGGTGCTCACTTGGGAGGTGTTTATGGATTAGTTTTCAATGATGATTGCACTGTTGTAAGCTCTGGTGAAGATGCATGCATTCGTGTGTGGAGATTAGTGCAGCAGTAACGGGATCGTAACTGCAATTGATGGTTGATTTGGTTTTGGAAGCAAGTTGTGTGGCCTTACATTTCTTGCTCTGTGCAGTCTTCGTCAAAAGAATTCTCTGTTTTGTTTGTAGGAAAACCCTTTCCAGTTTGTCTTTGATTGAAGACTCGAAGAACATAGCAGAATGGCTCGTGTTTTGATATGATTTTGCTGATGTGAGTTTTTCGCCTTTTTTGGGTTATATTGGGTGTTTTTTTTTTTCCTTCTCCTTTTGCCGGTCTGATCAGCCATGCATACACCTAAATATTTTCCATGATCATATTTGTGTATGCAATGTTCATTGCTGGAATTGTGATGAAATAATAGAATGCTTAATCCCTTGGCCTATTCGCACTCTCTTCTTTGTTCAAGCATGGATATTGCTTTCATTTCGGGGGGGGGATTAAAGAGACACTCTTTCGTAGGAAAGAGAACTTTTACTAAGGGAGGTGAAACAAACATCTCCATGGAAAACATGTGGTGGTGTTTACATAATAAAGGCAAACAAGCATCTTTCCTGTCAAAATGGGTTCACACCACTGTTGTCTGTAACGGAATCGGACTTGTATCGTTTGGCCCAATGATTCAGGTGAATCCTCCAATATCCATTCTCAAGTGAATTATTCTGAATTGGCCAAAAAATAATTAAAAAATATTGTGTCAATCAGAACGTGACACATGTTAAAGCCATTAAAATAATATAAAAAATTAATTTTAATCTATTTTTTACATTTTATTAAAAAATAGCCAATTCAGGTCAGTATTTTCTGGTGCATCGACATTCAGACCAATATCGACAACACTGGTTCACACCTTCCCCCCATGGGAAAGAACTTTTTCTCATGCGTCCCTTCAAGAAGTGGCTTCCCTTGGGTGGGGATGCAATAAATGCCCTCTTGATGATATTTCGATCTTAAGAATGTGAAATAAGTCTCCATATGGGAACTGGTAGTTGGAGGGAGTTTATGCATTTGACAAAGTGGCAGCAGTCCATTTCTGGATTTGGCATCTACCATTTTATGAGGTGGTAGTTGCTAAATCCAGTTTTCAATGCAAATACAAAGGCCGTCTCACCTCCTTTCTCAAATGCATAAAGTGCCTTAACATCATTCTCTGGCACAACTGCCACTCAGTGAATCATATTTTTGATCCTATATCCGACCAAATTTGATTGTTCAGTTGCATTTGATAAGCTAAAACTATTCGAGTATAATTCGATTCTGATTTTGCTATCAAATCTGATAAATATCCAAATTTGAAGGATATCTGAATCTGTTTATATGTAACATATAGCGATTACGTAATGATTTATTGTGATAGGTATTATTATGTACAGTGATTACTGTGATAGCGATTACTATGTATAGTGATTATTGTGACCTATGTATAGCGATTAGTACGTATAACGATTACTTTGATATTGATTATTGTGTATATGATTACAGTGATAGCGAGTGTGCAACGATTATTATATATAGGAATTACTGTGTATAGCGACATGTAAAAGTACAAATGAGAGTAATTTTGATTTGATACAAATAATATGTTATTTTGTGCTACACAGAGGTCAGAAGATAAGTAGAGCGCCAGGTGAAAAGCTCAAAGGGTGGTGTCAGTGGCCTGCAGTTCTGTCGTAATATGGACATCTGAGTGAATATCAGAATGATCAATTATGAAATATGCACTTCAGTGGCTTTCTCGTGTTGGAACACTATGACCCACCCGGTCAATAAGTGAAATCATAAGATGAACACATTCCAGTTTGATTCTTTTGAGATCACCATGACCCTAGAAGATGTGCCACAAATTACGGGTCTTAAGTGCCATAGAATTGTTGTCCTAGCATGAGATTCAAACTATAATGCAAGGGACAAGTGCAAGACCCTTCTAGGAAAGTCGATGGAGGATTGGGGTCAATGTATTTTTGGTGAAAGCAATTTCACATTAATGAAAGTTTCTTCTTTTCGTAATAAATGGGAAGGCCGGTCTGCTACATGGGCATCTGAAAGAGCTGACCAAGAGTTACGCAGCTTCCTTCTTTATTTTTTTGGACTTACTCTATTTTCGGATTTGTCTGGTTCAAGGTAAGTTACCTGTGGCTGCAGTTCTTGAAAGACTTCGATGAAGTAGACAACTATGCATGGGGTGCTACTATTCTTGCATTCTTATGCAGTCAACTTTACCGTGTGAGTAAGGGTACAAAAACCGTCGAAGGGTTTTAGCCATTTGTTAAGGTAATTATTTATTACATATTTGGTAGTTATAGACTAATGTCGTTGAAGGTTATAGTCTTACTAATATATTATTTTTGTAGGCCTGAGCATGAGAGCATATTGTCGCCTTTTGTCCTCAGTATGGCCCTGCGATTTATGGTTTTTCCAAGATCGACCGATAGGCTACAATAAATGTCAAGGAGGATAATGCTAAGTTCATTTTAGATGGTCTGCAATTAAATGAGGTAAATGGTTTAAAATCGTTTATAATCGTTTCAACATTTATCATTCATTAGTATAAATTGTTGAAATGTTTAGCATTCTTAAGTAATCATCGCTGCAAGAATTTGTCTTCGTTAGTACAAATCATTATTGCATTAGCATTTAGCATTCATTAGTATAAATCGTTCTAATGTTTAACATTCTAAAGTAATGATTGCTTATAAGATTTTGTATTCCTTAGTACAAATCGTTATTGCTTTAGCATTTAACTTTTATTAGTGTAAATCTTTGAAATGTTTAGCATTTTTAAGTAATCATCGCTGTAGGATTTTGTCTTCGTTAGTACAAATCATTATCGTATTAGCATTTAGCATTCATTAGTATAAATCGTTCTAATGTTTAACATTATTAAGTAATGATCGTTGCAGGATTTTGTATTCCTTAGTATAAATCGTTATCGCTTTAGCATTTAACTTTTATTAGTGTAAATCGTTATAATCTTTAGCATTCTTAAGTAATGATCGTTGAATGATTTTGTCTTCGTTAGTACAAAGCGGTATCGTTTTAGCATTCATTATTGTAAATTGTTGTAATATGTAGCATTCATTAGTGTAAATCATTTTAATACAAAACATTCATTAGCAACAATCGTTGTAATATATTTTGCACTCGTTATTATAAATCATTTTAATATTTAGCATTCATTAGCATGAATAATTATGCCTATACCTAAACCATAATCTCCAATGTACAGGTTGTGTGGAGACTGTATGAAGATGGGGAGGACGAGGACCAAGAGTTTATTGCTGAGGCTGCGAGACTGTCTCGCTGCAATATTTGGCTATTTAGCAAATCTGAAGCCAAGTTGCAGCATGGTAGTCAAGTTCTCCTGTAAGCTGGCTTGGGACAGTCTACCCCAAAGCAGCTTGTGGAAGTGAGAAGGAAGATGAATAGTGGTGGGGTCAGGAACGAGAATTAGCACGAACGCTTTAGGAAACAATTGGATAGCTGGAATAAATGAGGTGTTTGTAACATAGCATATGATTATAAAGAACGACAATATGACCTCAACTATTTTAAAAAATATTAGGAACCCATGCATCAAAATCTGGAGATTGAGAAGAAGCAACGTGAAAATATTGGGAACCCATGCATCCCTCCCGTCCCCCAACATGTCATCTCCCAGCATAGAAAAAATGTTCATTGTGTCCCTCTGCCTACAACAACGATTCCCTCAGTTGTAGTACACGGTGAGGAGCAAACATAACTCACAAAAAAGAAGGTAGTCTCTGTCACAAGGTTAGAGATGTTGGAGAGAGAGAATAAGGAGTTACGGAAGTAGGTGCAGAATTTGGAGAGATAAATGCGATCACAATATGGTACACTGGTAGAGATGATTACCAGTGGTTTGATTAAGTTCGAGGAAACCAAGAGGCCACCGAGAAAAGAGAGTCCACCAAGGAAAAGAAAGAGACGATTTGTATATCATAGTCCATCTGAGTCGTCAAGTGCTACTGAATAAACATTATGTGATTTTTGTATCCCGATAATTATTTATTGTAATTCTATAATTCTTTGTTGTAATTCTATAATTCTTTTTTGTAATGTGACATTCTATAAATATATAATTCTTTTTTGTAATGTGACATTCTATAAATATATAATTCTTTTTTTAATAAGTTCAACACACAAGTGCTACTAAATAAATTGTTGTAATGTTCGGCCTTCATAAAAAAAAATTGAAGAAGCATTTAGCGTTGTGTACTACAGAAATTATGATTTACTTTTACGACCTTTCTTCCTATCGTGATTTACACAAAAAATGATAAAAGGCTGAAAGGATTTGTACGTATAAAGGCTACATGTTATCGCGATTTGCTTGATACCGATTGGCTTGCAATCAGTTCTATAAGAGATCGCGATTTGTTTTTTATAGAAGAAGTGTTCTATCACGATCTGTACACCCATGAACATAAAGCAAAAATGATTTGTCCTATCGTGATTTGTGTTTACGAGCTTTGTCTATAAGAATGATATGCCCTATCACGATTAGGGTTTAGGTTTTTGTGTTTTAAGGGTTTAGGGTTTTAGAATTTAAGGTTTAGGGTTTAGGGTCTAGGGTTTAGGGTTTGGTGTTTAGTGTTTTAGGGTTTGTAGTTTAGGCTTTAGGGTTTGGGGTTTGGGGTTTGGGGTTTGGGGTTTGGGGTTTAGGGTTTAAGTTTTGGATCTATCTATATTTCAAATGGATCATCTTAAATAAAAAAAATTTGGGTTTATTTGATACCCAAATAAATTTAATTAAAAAATATATATGTAAATGTGTATATATATATATATATATATATATATATATAATAGTTTAGATTGGGTTTGCCTTTACGAGCTTTGTCTAAGTGAACGACACGTCATATCGCGATTTACACAATGACTGATTCATAAAAGGTAAAACAAGAAAAACAATAAACAAATCGAGACGATGTTTAGACTTAGTAAAGAACAAATCGAGTTAACTTCAATGATACAAATCAATGTAACTTTATAAATACAAATTGATTTCGTTCACAAAGACATATCATTGTCGCGGTAACTTCATAACTACAAATCGATGTGATTTACAACCACATTCATTTACAAAAAATATGAGTATTTAGTTATAATACATCATAATCAATGGTTTGGCTTAGATACAATACATGACCATCATGGATATGGAAATAGTTTAGACTCAGATCAGGGTTTGGACTGGACCTATAAGAGATTTGGATCCGTTTAAGACCCAAATAAATCTAATCTAATGTAAAAGTATTTTAGATCCATTTAGAGACCAAATTGGATCCTACTAAGAAAATAAGATATCGAATCTACTTAAAGACTCAATTTGATCTCATTATGTATATTAACATTTAGACCCATTTGGAGATCCAATTGGATTCCAGTAAGTAAATAAGGCTTTTGGATCTACCTGAGACCTAAATGGTTCTCATGAAGGTAAAATGAATTTGTTTAAATCTGAATTCAATTCGAGGTCCAAATAAATCCTACTTAAGAAAAAAAGAATTGGATTCACTTATGATCTAAATGAATCATTTTAGTGTGCTGTGAATTTTACTAAAATATAATAAGTTTTTGATGTATCTAAATTCCAAATGGATCATACTTAAATATAATAACTTTTGGGTTCATTTGAGACCCAAATAAATTTAATTAAAATATATATATGTAAATTTGTATCTCTCTCTATATATAATAGTTTAGATTGGGTTTAAATTTGATGAGAGCTAAATAGGTCTCACATCCAACCCAATCCAATCACTCCCCTACCTAAACCCATCTGACAATCAAATACATCTCATCCCACCAAATCCATTTGAATATCCTATTACGATTTGCCTTTACGAGCTTTGTCTATATGAATGATATGTCCTATCGCGATTTACAAAATGACTGATTCATAAAAGGCAGAAAAGAAAAACAACAAACAAATCGACACAATGTTTAGACTTAGTAAAGTATAAATTGAGGTAACTTCAGCGATACAAATCGAGGTAACTTCATAAATACAAATCGATTTCATTGAGAAAGACAAACAAAGGCATATTGTTGCTTGATATTGATTGACTTGCAATCAATTATAATTCATTTTTGCAAAAGGCAAATGAAATGATGTTTTTTAATTAATGTGCAATGCGATTTATTTGTGTGCGCTTTTTTAAAATGAGCGGTATGTGAAACGATGTTTCCTTTATAAATGAATGACAGGTCGCACAAGTTTAGGAGGGTGTCGCTTCACTTTGCTTCGTCAGTAAAGAATAGACGAAGTGACATTTCCTTTATAAATGATGAGTTTGTGGTTTGAACATATAACAGACAAATTATGTAAATCTCTCTGGGTTGAAATAAAAATTAATTTTACTAAACACGTCAATAAGTTGGACTGTTATTTGTAGCAAAGGTAAATCGTTGTCTCCGACATAGATGTCATTGTGTAAATCACTTAAGGACATTATCTGGTATAACGATTCAAATACAATATATGTACAACAATTTGAAGAATTTTGCAAAAGTTTTGAGAAGAAACTTGGAGAAAGAATGGCAATTTTTGTGTTTTGAGCCAAACTTGGAGTATTCGAGCTTGGAGGAACCGAGTAGGATGCCTTCCATCCTCATGGTATCGTGATGGACATGAAGGGCATCCACCATTGTTGTTTTAAGTGCATCTCTGCTACTGTTCGTGACCCATAATGTTGCATGTGTTCCTTGGTGGCAATTTTAGATTACACTTCTTATCTTGTGACCACTAGGATTGAAGAAACATGTTTGTGGCTTGAACTGGCCAATTTTTGTCTCCATCAGTTTGGCTAAAACCCAATTGCTCTATTAAATTTGTGTTGTGGATGTTGTTATTGCTTCTTAAATCTGTCATCTCATTGTTAGAGTTGGATTGTGTTGCACCATATTTGAAACATGCATGTCTTTTGAATGAATACAGATTTGTTAAGTTATTTTCTTGAAAGCTTGTGTGGTTGATTATCTTTCGTGTTTGAGTTGAGCATTGTCTAACCGGAGTTGGGTTTCAGAGAAAGGGCAGTTGAAAATTTGATAAATCACCATTGGAAGTATATTTTTTGTGCAGGTCAAATTTTAACCACCAAAAAATTAAAATCGAAAATCAAAACTTGTGCATTTGTGCTTGATGTGTGTTTATGCATTTTGGTTTGTCTGACCCAGTCCTGATAATCAGAGTGTATCTTCGTAGATATAGGTCTATTTTGTGCTTACTTAGATTTGTTGAAAATCTAATGAACTCTCCTATCTTTCCAGTGTTCAGTCCGCTGACAGATTTTGTATTTGCAGTCACCAAAAATGGATCTGAACAAAGAGTACAGTCATTCGAGTGACTGTATTTCCGGTGCATCATTCAGACCGGTTATTCATACCATATCATGGCACCCCGATATCAAAAAATTACAATTATTGATTCGTTGGAAAGATATTTTTGTTTTCTGTGTTTTCTCTGTTAATCAGTTTTTTCAAATTTAGTGACCTACTAAGTCAAATTCTAGTAGTATCAGTCATTGTCATATTCCATAAAATTTCACTTTGACTGCTTTTGCAATAGAATTTTATTTCGATGTCTTGATCATGAACTGACTTATTGTCGGTGTGCACCATATTCCATAAAACTAAATAAAAGGATAAAGAAACTACACAAAAATACCTTTTCAACGATACCTGATTTGCAGAAAAACTACGAACGAGATACAACCCTAACAACATTCTTAAAACAAGAGCTGAACAAGCATGGTTATTCCTATCCCAATTATTCTATACTATTTTTTAGCCATTTATACTAGAAACCCAAAAACATAATAAAAAGAATAGAGGCATATCGAGGTGTTATATTTCCAATGCCACCAAGGTTACCATGATCTAATGAGTGGTTGGAGAGAAACATCCTTTAAAAGTTAGACTATTTGGTTGTTCCAGTCTACAAAGCATGTTTCGTTTCCAATTTTGTAACTCTAACGAGAACCTTAGAGGGGTTTTGAGTTCTGACTCAAAATAGAAAACTTATTGACATATATCTTAACTTTCCAACAACTTAAAAATATATGTTTTCAACGTTGAATCAGAGAGATACATATCTGAGAACAATGAATGTTCAACAAAAATTTGTAAATATGCGAATATGCGAATTTTCTCCTAAATACACGATCTTCCTCTTAAATATGCAAAATTCCTCCTGAATATGTGATTTTTCTCTCAAATATTTAAATTTTCTCTTAAATGTGTCTAAGTATTGCATCCAAGATTTGCTACAGACTTTACCACTTATTTTTTACCCAAAAAATGAAAGATTATGAAAAAATATAAAGAAGAACAAACAAACTAGGCATAAATACATTACCAACGATACTTGATTTGCTAGAAAATGATAAACGGATGCAGGGATACAACCCTGATAACATTTTTAAAATAAAAGATGAACAAATGTGATTGTGCCTATCCTGATTATTCTATGCTATTTTCTAGCCACGTGCCAAAAATCTAAAAAAATAATAAAAAGTGCAGAGAGATCATGATGTTTGCTTTTTAATGCCACTAAGATCAGCTTGATCAGATTAGTGGTGGGGAAGAAACATTCTTTGAAAGATAGATTGTTCAATTATTCTAGTTTGTAGGGCATATTTCTGTTCTATTTTTTAAACTCAAAAACATAAACCTTAGAAGGGTTTTCAGTTCTTACTAAAAACAGGAAAGTTACAGGCCTATATCTTCTTCTAACGACTATAAAAATATAGGTTTTCATTATTAGATCAGAGAGATACAGATATGAAAAAAAAATGGTTTTGCAGAAAATACGTGAATATGCAAATTTCTCTTAAACATGTGAATTTTCTCCTATATATGTATTTTTTTCTCTCAAATATGAAAATATTCTCCTAAATATGTGAATTTCTTCTTAAATATGAGAAATTTCTCTTAAATATGTGAATTTTCTCTTATATATGCAATTTTTTTTCCAAATATATAAATTTTCTCCTAAATATTTATTTTTTCTCTCAAATATATGAATTTCTTCCTAAATATGCAAATTTCCTACCAAATATGTGAATGTCCTCTCAAATATATGATTTTCCTCCTAAATATGTGAATTTCTTCATAAATATGTGGGTTTCTTTCAAATATGCGATTTTTTGCTTAAATATATGATTTTCTTCTCAAATATTTAGGAGAAATCACATATTTAAGAGAAAATTCACATATTTGAAAAACAATTTGTATATTTGAGAAAAAATGCATATATTTGGAAGAAAATTTATATATTTAGAAGGAAATTTGTATATTTAAGAGAAAAATATCATATATATAAGAGGAAATTCATATGTTTAGAAGGAAATTTACATATTTAGGATGAAATTCGCATATTCACATATTTTTTGCAGAATAATTTTTGTTCTCAAATCTTTATTTCTCATATCCGAAGTTGAAAACCTATATTTTTATAATAGTTGGAAAGCGGAAACACAAGACTGTAACTTTTCTGTTTTAAGTCAGAACCGAAAAGCCCTTTAGGGTTCCCCTTTCTCAGTTTCAAAATCAGAACAGAAATATATTCTGCAGACTGAAACAACCAAACAATCTATCTTCTAGTGGATATTTTTCTCCAACCTTTCATCAAATTAAGGTGATCTTGGTGGTGTTGGAAAGCTAAGGCCTCAATCTGTCTCTTTTCTTTTTATTATTTTTTTGGATTTTTGATGCAGGTGGGCAGAAAATAATATAGAATAATCTGGATAAACACAATCACACCTATTCATCTCTTATTTTAGGAATCATGTCAGGGTTGTTTCTCAATGCTTGTTCATTGTTTTTTAGCGAATTAGGAATCGTTGAAAATGTGTTTTGTCAAGTTTCTTTGTTTTTTTATGTATTTTTCAAAAATCCTTCATTTTCTAAGTAAAAAATTAATGGCAAATTCTAACACATATCTTAAATGCAATACTTTGACACATATTTAGAAAAAAAATCACATATGTAGGAGAAAATCACATATTTAGGAGGAAATTCATATATTTGGGAGAAAATTCACATATTTTAAAGAAAATTTGCATATTTTTTGCATGACAGTCTTTGTTCTCTGATATGTATCTCTCTGATATGATGTTGAAAATTTACATTTTTATAGTTGTTGAAAATGAGATACATGCATGTAACTTTCTTGTTTTGTGTAACAACTAAAAACCCCTTTAGGATTCTCGTTTTTGAGTTCTAAAACTAAAACAAAAACATGCTCTGCAGACTAGAATAACCAAACAGTCTATCTTTCAAAGGATATTTCTCCCCAACCACTCATTAGATTAAGGTGATCTTTATGGTATTGGAAAGTTAATGCCTCGATTTGTCTTTGTCCCTTTTGTTGTTTTTTCAGATTTCTACTGTAGGTGGTCATTAGCATAGAATAATAAGGATAACCACAGTCGTGCCTTTTCATCTCCTGTTTAGAAATGTTGTAAGGGTTGTATCTCAACATTTGTTCACAATTTTTCAGCGAATTAGGTATCGTTGAAATGGTATTTATGTCTAATTTCTTTGTTCTTTTGTGTGTGTTTTTGAAATCATTTATTTTTTAGGTAAAAAATCAGTGATAAGGTCTGTCATAAATCTTTGATGCAATACTTGGGAACATGTTTGGGGAAAATTTGCATATCTGAAAGAAAACCACTCATGCAAAGGTTAAAATGGTCTTTTTAATGACAGATATTTGCAATTTTGGACATCAAACAAATTTTTGAAAATTATAAGGTTTTTCGTGAAATGCATCATTTTTGTCGTACAATACTTATGATAATTTTTCATACTTTTATTATCTCCCTTTCTGCCCCTCTTAAAACATATTGGCATCAATGCACTCTTAAAAAGTGTTTGCCATGAAGAACATTTGTCGGTCGAACAAGCAAAGCGACAAATGTTCTGGATATAAGAATCTTGAGTGAGAGACAAATGTTTTGGACTTTTGCATCCCCTCAATTAAATTGAGCACAGAACACACATGATAGGTGAATCAAATGCGGGACAACACCTCAGCAGGGAGTGTGGTGTCCCTCCAAGAGATTCTTCGGTGAATCAAACACCCCCTTAACATGATTGCACATCCACAAAATCATTTTTCGAGTTGCTGGTCCATAATAATTCTACATCCACACACAAGGGCTAGTACCAAGATCTAATCAGTCACCAGCAAGGCACAATCTAATCGGTCAAACCCACCATTAGGTGTAAAAAAACTAATAAAAATATGTAAGTGTGCACAAGTCTCTTTGAGTTTGAGATTAAAGGAGCAGCTAACAACCATGACTATATGACACTAGCCAATCACACGACAGCATTGCATGGGGCCCACAACTACAAAGTTTAGACCCCACGTGAAATGTTGTCATGTGTTTGCCTGTGTCAAATAGCCATGGCACTTAGCCATTCTTTGAAATACTGCTCTAACAACTTATGAAATTGGGATCCTCAAAGGATTTTTAGCTTGACCCCCTTGCCAAAAAGCCTTGCATTTTTGGCAGTTTTGAAGATTTTAGATCCACGGATTTGAGATCTCTCATTTTAGTAATTGGAGGATTTGGCATGAGTTACCAATGGGGCTCGGCGTGGTTGGTAAGAGCTATCAGTGTACGTCTCCTTGTGGTGGGATGTTGCAGGTTAAAAAACCTTAGTGGTACATTGAACAATAACTGGTGGGGTTATGCCTAACCCCATCTTGCCTTTCTAAAAAAAAGGATTTGGCATCTGTCGAATTTGACTTCAATCCAGAGATCTGTAACAAACCAAACTCATCCCTATTGAAAAGTGGATTTTTTTTTTATAATTGTGGAAACTCTACCGAGAGATCCGGAGCCTTACAGATATAACACAATCCAAACCACAAGGGATCTTACATTAACCCAACAATCGACTAATTAACTTTATTCATCAATAATTAAAGTTTAAAAACATAATCAAATAAATGTCCTTAATTATAGAGCCACACTGTCCCAAACAAAATATCAGAAAGTAGTCATGAAGGCTCATAAGCCCCATATAGTAGATGTCCTCATCATTGGGCTTCAGGACCTATGAAAAACATAAAGAGCACAGGGTCAAAATTAAAGATCCTGTGTACGAATTTTTCTAAAGATACAAATAGGCAAGAGAAGTATAAATCAATTCATATAACATTTTTAGAGGAACATGACTACAACTATCTCATAATCCAAACAACCAATCATGCATTTAATAACAATTAGCATGCAACAACAATATCTCACATGAAATGAAAATAGGTAAAGGTGCATAAACTAATTTCAGAATAGTAAATATGCATGATATCAATGCACATGCATGAATAGCTTATTAAATTCTTGTCAGAGTTTTCTTTTGTATGCATGTCGCTATTAAATGTACACAATTTTAGTTTCACTTTTCATTAAAACCTACGGATATGAAAAAATGGGCACAACAATTCCCGAAGTTCAAGATATCCTAGTTATAGCTTAACACATAATTTGTGTTTTATTAATGGGTTTCAGATTTGGCCCTCGACCGATATCAAAAATCAATGTCATACATCAGAACATTAGAAATCAACATTTAATGTCGGAACACCAGGAAAATCAACATCTACTGATATCACTTTCTTGGTATACCAATAATAACTATGTCTGCACACCACCCTCAGGCAAAGTGACAAAAACTCCCTAAATCGTGGCTGAGAGGTGAACCACCATATCATATTTAGGAGCACAATCGCACACAGAGTTTTAGTATCCTTACGGTTCTCCAAAACCGCCATCTAGGATTCCCATAATGTAAAAGGAACATTCAAGAAGAAACATTAATTACACTATTTTATCTTTTTTATCTTTTATCAAAAGACATTCTTTTCAAAAGATTTATTTTACAAATCAACATGCAAAATACAACATGTGACCTTGGCCCGTTACAAAATTTAACAGTGCAATTAATTCAGAAATCAATAGTTTCAAATGGATTTTTGCAATGCATAGAATAAACTTAGAGCAACACCTGCTCATGGTCCACATGGCCTACAGTGGATCACATCTGACCACTGGTGCATCTTATGCAAAGTGAACATGTGATCACATAATTATCCAAACATGTTCACAAATGCACATTCATTCACACACAATACGAATGTGCATGAATAAACAATTTACATATGCATATGAACACATGCTTTCAATATACATTTTTATTTTCATGATTCATCTCATGCATAATATACAGACGTACACATGATCATGCTGATGCAACAACAATGTAATTTCAGAATTCACGTGTTCACTATATGCATATTTAAGCCAACACAAAACTCAAGTTCATGAGCATATGTAAACAACCACATCTTTACCAAATTCGAGTATGCTCGGGTTACCAATCAAAACATACTGAGCCCGAAGGTATGTTAATCATACACGGCATAACACTAAGACCTCATTGGCAATCGGTTAGGCTTAGGCAAAACCATCACAGCCTCAACCGATAACCATATGCAGTCTCATATTAATTTCTCCACGTATGTGGTGTCTCTTTACGACACAACCATATAAAAATTTTGTGACATTTTTTGATACAAGAACAGTCACATAAAAGCATGCATAATCAGTCACATAACATATTTTTAGTAATATTCATAAGGCATGACAATCCTGTAAAAGTGTGCATAACAGTCATATAGAAGCACACATTATGTAACGTTTTATAAAGCATGAACAGTCTTATCATGACATACATGAACAGTCACATGATTATGTATTTAACCAGTCCGATAATTTGTCATGTAACCAGCTGAAAATCAACTATATGACAGGCTGAAATTTTTGTTATGAAACAGGCCATAAACTGACTATATAATAGGTTGAAATTTTTATTATGTAACAGGCCATAAATTGGCTATATGACAGGCTGAAAATATGTCATATATCAGGCCAAGAATTCGGTAATGTACATGCAAAAAATCAACTATATAATAGGCCAAAAAAAATCAAACTTACTACAGTTCATGTGGCAGCAACAAAACAAGCCATATTCAATCTAACAGTGGCAGCATACCTGATCTTAACTTAGAGTTTAAGATGAAACTTTAAAGGTTGTTTTGATGCTGGCCTAAATGACAGCATCAAACAAAGTTGGATATGGGTCCTAGACGATGATAATCGACTGGGCTAAAACCCACTGACATCAGCTCCATTTTATCATTTTTTTTGTTTGAGTCTATCCCAGTTGACTGCAGTCAGCTGGAGTGTAACACATGAGATCTGCTCAGCTGACTATAGTCAGTTGGGCTTGACAGGCTTAGAAACTGCTCAGCCAACTACAGTTGGCTGGGCATGACAAATTATAAAATATGATCAGCCAACTGTAGTTGGTTGGGCACAGAAGTGTTTGAATTATACTTAGTCGACTGCAGTTGGTTGGGCATATTAGTGTCTCGTATTATTTTTTGAACCCTGCTCAGCTAACAACACTTGGATGGGCCTGTGTACTAGAGAAACTGCTCAGCCGACTTTTGTCAGCTAGGTTGTTCACAGTTCATAAAAAAAATGAAATAAATTTGAAAATCAATCCTAAAACCATAATTTACGAAATTTGGGTTTTGGTGACATAATGTAAAACATGAACAGTCTTATATAATGCATTAAACAATTATATTAGTATGTTATATGACCAGTCTGAACACTTATCATGCCACAGGCCGAGAACTGATCATGTACAGACCAAGAACCAGCCATATAATAGACCAATATCTTAATCATGTAACAGACCAAAAATCTAGTAATGTAACATGCTGAAAATCTATCGCATAACAGGCCAAAAAAAAAAAAACAATCATTGACATCCGTAGATCCGGACCAAATTTGCACGTTTATGAGGCTTGTCAGATCTGTCCACCATTACAATAGGCAGATCTATCCACATTTGTCCATACACATGGTAGGACAGATTTATCCTTGTGAACAGTGGAACAAATCTAACTATATGCACCGAAAATCGAAACAGCATGCATAGGCTAAAAGAATAAAATTTATGGATGGTTATAATATATATATATATATATATATATATATATATATATATATATATATATATATATATATATATATAAAACTAATGTAATGTTATCTATCAATCTCTCTATATATATATATACCTAGTAAAATCATATTCTCATTTTTTTCTTCTTTTTTATTCCACCAAAAACATTACATAAACCTCATCTGTGTTATTTCTCTGCATTTGAATCAAGAAGGAAGCCTGTACCTTTTTTTGAAGCTCAAAAGAGACCAGGAGAAAGATCGAATGATCGGAGAGAAAAAGAGCCTTCTTCTCCTTCTTCTTTTCTTCTTATTTTTTCTTCTCTTTCTTTCTCTCCCACGGTTTCTCTCTCTCTCTCTCTCTTTGTTTCTTCTTTCTTTCTTTTTCAAGTTTTATATCAGAGGGGGCCTTTAGAGGGTGACGCCCCTCTAGGGCTTCCTCACATGGACAGGAGATAGAATTTTCCATATGGGATTCTATCTCCAACCTCCTTTCCTAATCTTTCTAGATTTTTTTTGTTGACTTTTCCAACTCCTTCCTCTTTCTAATTACTTACTTTTTTTTTAAAGCAACCAAAGGGGCTCTTATAGAGACCCCACTATTTGGTAACTACCATATCTAACTGAAATTTCAAATTAATTAATTTTTAATAATTAATTAATTAATTAATAATTAATAATTAATAATTATTCAAAAAATCTAGAGGGTGTCTTATCCCTCTAGGAGTCTTTTTAACCTTAAATTTTCTTAAATTAAACCTTTATACTAAATTTAAAGCTTTGATTTCGTTGGACCTAGATTTTGGATCTGAATTTGGATCCAAGATCCAAATCCATATTCAATATTCATATGGATCTTGAATTGAATCAGATCCTAATTAATATAGGTCTTCGATTGAGTCTAGATCTATATTAACTTGGATCATGCGGATCGGATCTAGTCTGATCCAACCCGAACCCGATCCTATCGAGATGGGCACTTTTTAAAAAAATGTAATTTTTGGGCGAACTATAGTTCGAATTCAGGAAAATAAAATATCATTGAATTCAATATTTCAAGGTGCATCCAATGATGTATAACTTGAATTTTGCCTCCGATTTTCACATGAATTTAACTCAAATTTTGCTTAAATTTTACTTGATTTTAAAGGTAAAAAATAAAAGTTTTTATCATATCTTGTTTAGCTCGTTCAGGTCTTGTCAATGAGACTTGAGCCAAACCCAAACTCAATTGACACCACCTAAAATTGAGGATTTATCAATTTTTCTGCAACACAACCAAAATCTTTGAATTTGACTGTGTAAAAACACACGATATTACATCCCTACCTTCTTAAAAGAATTTCATTCACAAAATTAGAACGTACTGAATAGGTGTGGGTAGTGCTCACGCACATCGACCTTGGGCTCCCAAGTGCACTCGTCCAATCTGTGATGTTGCCAACATACCTTCACGAATAGAATCGTCCTACTGTGCAGTGTCCTCTCCTGGCGATCCACAATTTTCATCAGCTTCTCCTATGTCATCAAGTCAGGTTGTACATCAACCGCCTCATAGTGGATCACATGTGAGGGGTCAGTCACATACTTCTTCAAGATCGAGACGTGAAAGACATTATGAATCTAAGAAAACTAAGGGAGAAGTGTCACACGGTATGCGGTCTACCCAACACTCTCAAGGATCTCTAAGGGTCCAACATATTGAGGACTCAACTTCCCCTTCTTCCCGAACCGGAAGACACTCTTCGTGGGCGAGATCTGTACAAACACGTGGTCACCCATGGCAAAGTTGAGCTTCCTACGCCGCTGATTGGCATAGCTCTTCTGCCTGCTTTGTGCTGCGACCAACCTCTGTCGGATCAACCGTACCTGGTCTGAGTAGTGCTTGATGGCCTCTGGTGACTCCACTGCTCTCACTCCAACCTTATTTCAGCACACTGGGGATCTACATGGTCTGCCATACAGAGCTTCGTATGAGGCCATACCAATGCTGGCAGGGTAACTATTGTTGTATGAAAACTCTACAAGCTTTACAGCCTATCTCACTCTCCTGCCCAATCTAACGCGCATGCTCTAAGCATATCCTCTAGTGTTTGTATCATGCGCTTTGTCTGACCATCAGTTTGTGGGTGAAAAGTCGTGTTGAACTTCAATGTGGCACCAAGGGCCTTCTACAACTGGTGCCAAAAATGAGACATAAAATGAGGGTATCGATCTGACATGATCGAATGTGGCACCCCGTGAAGCCAGACTATCTCATCCACATAGAGGTCTGCTAGACTCTCCAAGCTTTGACTGATCCTGATCGGTAGAAAGTGGGCACTCTTCGTTAACATGTTCACTATCACCTAGATGGCATCGTGTTGACAATGGGCCACGGCAACCCTATGATGAAGTCCATTAAGTTGTCATCCCACTTTCACTCTGGAATGTTTAATGACTGAGGAAGTCCACCAGGTCTCTAATGCTTGATCTTCACCTACTGGTAGGTAGACACCGAGACACAAACTCTGCTACGTCCTGCTTTATCTTGTTCCACCAATACATCCGTTGGAGTTCCTTGAACATCTTAGTAGAACTTGGGTGAACAAAATACCTCGACCGGTATGCCTCACTCATCAGCTCCTCCTGCAGTGCCTTTGGAACCCACCATCTGTCTTTGAACATGATGGTTTCATCCTCCTCACGACAAAACTATGCATCATGCTTCTGGGCACTCATGCACAACCTCTCAAACTCTAGATCGATTGACTGAAGCTCCTCAATGTGGTCTATAATCTTAGGTTACGCCTGCATCCCCGCATAAAGGATGCATCCAGAATCATCTGCAAATGGTTGTCATCTCACAAACTCTTTGATCATATCCCAAATATGCCCTATTAAGCTAAGTATCATGACTAAAGCCTTCTGCCAAGCGTGTCTGCCACTACATTTGCCTTACCAGGGTGGTAGGTGATGGAGAACTTGTAGTCCTTCAGGAACTCCAAACACTTGTGTTGCCTCAAATTAAAATCACATTGTGTGAATATGTACTTGAGGCTCTTATGATCAGAGAGGACCTCAAACTATTTCGCATACATGTAGTGACACAAGATCTTCAGTGCAAAGACAATTGCCGCTAACTCCAAGTCATACGTGGGGTAATTCTTCTCATGCACCTTTAGTTGTCGAGAAGCGTACGCGATCACCTTTCTGTGCTGCATCAAGACACAGTCCAGTCCGGTCCCTGAAGCATCATTGTACACAATGAATCTACCTGTCCCAAAAGGTAAAGTTAATATTGGGGCCGTGGTCAACCTCCTCTTCAGCTTCTGAAAGCTCTCCTCACATCGAGGTGACCAAACCAACTTTATCTTCTTCTATAAAAGTCGAGTCATTGGAGCCGCTATACGAGAGAAGTTCTCAATGAATTGACAGTAGTAGCTCACCAATCCCAAGAAACTCTTGATCTCTAAAATTGTCTTCGGTTGCTTCCAAGACAACATTGCCTCCACCTTGGCTGGATCGACCTCAATGCCCTTCTTAGAGATCACGTGGCTGAGAAACATCACCCTGTGGAGCCAAAACTCACACTTCAAGAACTTAACATAAAGTTGATGTTCTCTCAGTGTCTGCAACACAATCCACAGATGCTCTCAGTGCTCCTCCACGCTCTCAGAGTAGATAAGAATGCCATCGGTGAATATAATGACAAAAGAATCCAACCATAAACTGAAGACCCGATTCATCAGGTCCATGAATGTTGCAGGGGCATTGGTAAGTCTAAAAGACATCACCAAAAACTTATAGTCCCCGTATCTGGACCTGAATGTGGTCTTTAGAACATCCTCTGCCCTGATTCACAATTGATGGTACCCGAAACAAAGATCTATCTTACAGAACCAGCTCCTTCTTCAACTCAACCAGCTCTGCAAGTGCCATGTGATACGGTATTCAGGAAACTGGTGTCATGCCAGGCATTAGCTCGATTGAGAACTTGATCTTCCTGTGAGGTAGCAAACCTGGCAAGTCCTCGGGAAAGACGTTCAAAAACTCATGAACCGCGTCCAACTGCTCCAAATGTGTCACCTAACTGTCTGTCGCAGACACACTGACCAAGAACATCATACAACCTTGCTTATGGTACTTGGAGATCTTCAATGTCGAGACAATCTTCACCTCGCTCGTTGATCAAATCGCCTAAAACACCAATACAGACAAATCAGGGCGCTCTAACGGAACCTCATTTCTCCAACACTAAAGAGTAGCATTGTATTTAGACAACCAGTCTATACCCAAAATGACATCATAGAAAGTCATGTTCAGTATGATCAGGTCAGCAAACAACTCATGCCCCTCGATGATCACTCAGACTGTAGGAAAATATTTCTCGCAAGAAGAAGATGTACCCATCGGTGACATCACGTAAAAAGCCTTCTCGAGGCTAGATGTAACAAGATCAAGCAAACTCGCAAAGGAGGAGGATATAAAGAATGGGTAGCACCCAAATCAAACATCACACGAGCATAGTGTTCAAAGACTACGAAAATACCTTCGAGCAGGTCATTTTGATTACCCTGTGTGGCAGTTGTTGCAGCGTACACTCTCCTGTTGGTCCTCTGTTGCGCCTATTGTTGAGGCCTATGTTGCTACTATTGTTGTCCTCCATGAGACGTTGGCTTGTTCGGACAATAGATAACGATATGTTCGGGCTGTTGGCACTAGTAGCAGACTCCCTTAAAGAGTGGACAAGAGCCCTAATGATGACTCTTGTTGCACCTTTGACACATGAACAAAGTCTTCCCCTATTGCTTCCTCTGTTGGGGTCGACCCTTCTGATGCCCTTGTTGTGTCCTCTGCCTCTTTACCTTACCCTCTGCCACCCACAGGTGGGTTCTTCCTCGCTTCGCCACTGGTGATGCCCTGGTTACCCCCCACTCTTCTGTGATTCATCCTTGAACCTCTTCCACTCCTCATTCAAGATGGATGCAGACTTGATCACATCACTGAATATAGTAGGACAACTCGTCATCACACGAACCTGGAGTCCGTCTTTCAGCCCACGAACATACTTTGTTGCCCTTGCCTTATCATTAGTAAAAAGGTTCAAGTAGTAGCGCTCCAAACTCCTAAATTTGGTGGTATAGTTCACCAAACTCATGTTCCCCTGAACAAACCCAAAAAAATATTGCTACATACGTTCTCGTGCATAAGCAGGGAACTAAGCATCTAAGAAATTCTCATTGAAAGTCACTCAAGGAATTACCTCCACTCTGTCATATTTCACTCATCACAGGGTGTCCCACAATTTCTTGGCATCACCCTTCAATTGGAACATGCCAAAATTAGTCTGCCTATCCTCAGGCACAGGCAGGATACAAAACGCCCTTTTAGTCTCCTCAACCCAACTCTCAGCTGCCTCTGGGTCGGCCTTCACTGAGAAGGTTGGAGATTCAACCTAAGAAACTTCTTGAACATCGCCACGGTGGGGTTTGGAGTGACCTCGGCAAGATAGACACACATGATCTGTTGCGCCACCTGTGCCTAGACGTATGTGGTCACTATCGTTGTCAAGGTGTTCAGGGTATTCAACATGAAGTCCCTTTGCTCCTGTCAATCAGCGGGAGCACCAGAAGTCAAAGCTCGGGAGCGGGTATACATCTAAAACATGAAAAATAGTTAAAAAATTTGCACCCTTATCAAACCTACCCCCTTAGGATTGATCCCCTCAACAATCATAATTGCATATTCACATCAAATTCCTAATTCACATAAAAAGGAATTACATTAAGCCATTCTCACAGTCTATCATATGAAATTTAAATAAATTGATATTAGTAAAAAAAAATACCAGGTAGCCCTTACTAGTGATGGAGACTGCTGTAGAATACAAGTCATGACTTTCTGATAAAATTTGGACATGGCTTGATTATCAAAAGAAAATTCTGGTACACAAAAATGGTTAAAATATAATATTTTATGGTCGACTCTGATACCAAACCTGTAGCGACCCCAACTCATCCCTATTGAAAAGTAATTTTTTTTTAAAGCAATCAAAGGGACTCTTTTAGAGACCTCACTATTTGGTAACTACCATATATAACTAAAATTTGGAATTAATTAATTAATTAATAATTAATAAATATCTAGAAAATTTCATAGAGTGCCTTATCCATCTTGGAGTCTTTTTAACCTTAAATTTCCTTAAATTAAACCTTTATACCGAATTGAAAGCTTTAATTTCGTTGGACCTAGATTTTAGATCTGGGTCCAGATCCAAGATGCAAATTCATATCCAATATTTATATGGATCTTGAACTGGATCACATCCTAATTAATATGGGTTTTGGATTGAGTTCAGATCCATATTAACTTGGATCATACAGATTGGATTCAGTTTGATCCAATCTGGACCCGGTCCCATCGAGACAGACCCTTTTTTAAAAAATATGATTTTCGAGCAGACCATAGCCTGAGTTCAGAAAAATAAAATATAGTTGAATTCAACATTTTGAGGTACATCTAATGATGTATAACTTGAATTTAACCTGAATTTTGCTCAAATTTTGCTTGATTTTAAAGGTCAAAAATAAAAGTTTTTATCATATCTTGTTTGGCTCATTTAGGTCTTATCAATGACCCATGGGTCAAACCCAAACTCAATTGACGCTACCTAAAATCGAGGATTTATCGATTTTTTTATGGCACTTAGCCAAAACCTCAAATATCTCTAAATTTAATACACGATATTACAAGATCTCGGCACTCAAGCACACCCTCATAATTGTTAGGGAAAAGTAATATGTTTGACTCTATATAATTAGGGGTGTCAACGGGTTGGGTTTACTTCGACCAAACCCTATAGGGTTCGGGTTTGGTGACAAAAAAGAATACCCGATTAAGACTCATGTCCCGACTTGAAGAACCGATTAATATATGGACCCAAGTATAGTTTGTGAAATTTTATACCAGACCCAAGCTTGACTCAAGCTTTGATTAAGACCATAAATTTTCAATGTAAAAATGATAAAAAATTATTATTTTATCAGGTATGATCTGGGTCTGGTTCATGTAGTTCTTATTGGATCTAAGTATGATTTATCTTATAGTAGGCTCGATTAGACCTGGGTCTAGACCCGGTATCCTACCCAAAAATCTGATCCAAGTTTGGTTCCACCTAGGTCTAACCAAAGCCGACCTATTGACACCCTTACATACAATGTCGTAAGCTTAAAGTAAAAACAACCACGATCTAACATTCATGTAAAAGGCTGACATGATTCCTGAATGAGTAGATGCATCATTACGAAGGGCAATATAAGATGGGGAAAGCATTTGACCCTCTAATTGGAACTCACAGGAGAAGGTTGGTTTGAGCAAATGTATTCAACATGGTCGAATTCGTAAGAATGAACACTTAGATCATATTTTTTTATGTAAAAATATTATTTTTTGAAGGTTGAAAGTTTGGTACATTGTAGGCCATTGATTTTTTAACCCTGAAAAAATCTCACATGCATGTTATAATAACATGTTTCAAAGGTCCTTTTCTACTAAACTAAACATGTAGATCGTGTCAAATGTGCAAAAAATAATAAAAATATTACAGTTTTTCACTGAGGGGTTCCTTACCCACGAGGGGTAGCAAATATTGTCCCATAAAACGGTCCTGGTTTTTTTGTGAGCAAACTTTCTTGGATGACATCCAATCACTAAAGTGTCACAGTGAGTTTCCACTTTCTCAGTAGGATAGAGTGTGCGCTTAATTGTTGGGTAGTTCTGGGGTAGGACCTTGTCTCTGTGTGCTGGAACAGGTCGCTAAGGACAAATTTCACCATTGTGTGCTCAAAAAGTGACTATTTAGAAAATATTTAAAAAATTTTAATGTTTAATTCTTTAGGATAATGACGACATCTATTTTACAATTTAACAATATTTTAATCTAAACTTTATTTTTTAATGACAAGAAAACCCGTATCGAAGACCAGGTCGCTTAATGGGCTCGACCCACTGCGATATAAGACCCTCAAAGATTAAGACACAACCACCCTATTTTGTGGATTCTGATCGGGTGCAATCACATGGCACAAAATTTGTGCATTATGCACTTGACTGCCCTCCATCAGTCCCTGGGCCCCACAACTGACAGGCTGTCCTCAAGATGGAGGGTGATCAGGTGCTTAATGTTGGTGCAATTATATTGTATCTGATATTTTCATTGTTTTTATGTCCCCCGTACACCTGACGCCCGAACCGGATAAGCAATTCAAATCTTGTGCAGGCCCCTGTCAATTCCTCTGAGTTTCGATCTCGCGACCCTATCGTTGAAGTAAACTTTTCAGTTCAAACTTGATAACTGACAAAATCAATATGCTTCCCAGAAAGTGAATCAACTCACCATGTCAACCAGCCATTAGAATAATTTGGTAATCAAATACTTAAATTGTAAACCATTTTACATCTCGAATAATTTGGCAATCAAGTACTTAAATTGTAAACCATTTTAGATCTCTCTCTCTCTCTCTTGTAGGGGAGCAATTCTCGTGGTCAAATATGAGGTCTCGCCCTTGCTTGCGGATACTTGATCGCGTTTTTCTCTCCCCAGAACTATTTCACGCAGTTCCGGATGTCACTGCTTGTCTGCTGCCATGGACCATGTCCGATCATGGACAAATGACTGTTTCGTGGGGCGCAGGCTTCAAGGCATGTCGTAGGTTCTTCTTTGAGGAATGGTGGCTTCGGGTGCCAGACTTTCAGCAGTTGGTAGGTCAATCGTGGGCTCAACCTGCTACGGGATCTTGGGTGGCCATCCGCATCCATGTTAAGCTTCTTCGTCTTCGAAAACGTATTAAGGAATGGCTAAGTTTTAATAACCTGAACAAGTTTAGGTTCATCGGCCAGTGGGAAGCTGAGCTCTCCGATTTGGCCCAACGTCAGGTCGATCTTGTTGGTGTACCGAAGGGTCAAGTGCTTCAATTGCAGGAGCGTATCGTCGTACTCTCTACTCTCGTTGCAGAATGGAGAGCACGAGATGAGCTTAGATGGAAGTTGAGGGCTAGAGTTGCATGGTTGGCTAATAGCGATGATAATACACAAATTTTTCATATGAACGCATCAAATAAATACAGTAAGAACTGTATACTCTCGATCGAGATCGATGGATGCCAGTTTGGTCCGCACAATTGTCTGCCAGCTATTACTTCTTATTTCTCCAGGTTGTATTCGGCCGACTTAGGCGTCAGGGGGGTCATCGGCGATATGGGCTATAAGCAGTTGGCGGCAAACCAATTTGTTTCTTTGCAGGTTAGATTCACTGAAGTGGAGATTTTGAATGCTATTAGCGAACTATCGGGATGGAAGGCACCAGGCCTTAATGGTTTTCACATTGACTTCTTTAAAGCATTTTGGTCAACTGTAAAAACTGAACTGCTCCACTTGTTCGATGAATTCTATCGTAATGCGAGGCTGCCTAAACCATATCATGTGGCAGTCATCTCTTTGATTTCTAAGAGGCAAGGGGCATCAGACATATCCAACTTTAGGCCGATTTCGGTGATGGGTGCTCTGTATCGCATTATATCTAAGGTGTTGGCTAATCGGTTGCGCGTTGTCATTGATCAACTTGTTTTGTCCGAACCAGGGTGCTTTTATTCCAGGTCGATGTTTGCAAGGATCCTTTATTTGTGCAACTGAGCTTCTTCACTCTTTACAGTCGACTGGATCACCGCACTTCATGCTAAAATTGGATTTTCACAAGACTTATGACAGAATGGCATGGGATTTTCTGATTGAATCTCTAACAAATATGGGGCTTGGCAGCCGATTTATAGCATGGGTTAAGGAGTTGGTCACAAAATCCGTATCATCAGTTTGCATCAATGGAATGAGAGGGGAAGAATTCAAGTTGGCTAGAGGTGTACGACAGGGTTATCCTCTAGCACCTATCATTTTTAATATCGCGGTAGATGGTTTACCTATTCTCATGAAAAGGGCAGAAGAAACAGGCTTCTTGGAATCCTTGGGCATTCCTGGTTTTGTTGGTCACACAATTCAATATGCAGACGATACTTTAATATTTGGACATGCGAATGTTAATCAAATATCTAGGTTGTACTTCATTATTAAAGTCTTTGCTGCAATTTCAGACCTTCGCCTGAACGAGAGTAAGTGCGCTTTGGTCTTACTCAATGCTGACCCTCTTCTCCAATCGGCTGCTGCAAGGATCTTCAATTGCCCAATATCCGACTTCCTGTCAATTTCTTGGGTCCATCGTTGCACTCTCTATAATCAGCGGGAACTTCTACTTGGATGTCTACCATAGAGCGGGTGCAAGGAAGATTGCAGGCTTGGAAGGCTCAATATTTATCTTTTGCGGGACGAGTGATGCTCATTCGCCATGTTTTAGCCCGATTACCAGAGTTTCGAATGAGCATGTCTATTATACCGACGACAGTAGAGCAGACGATCAATCGTTTGCTTTCGCACTTCCTTTGGTCTGGGAATGTGTCGCACAAAAAGTACCTGCTTGTTTCTTGTCAACAGATCGTGCTTCCGAGGCACCAAGGTGGCTTAGAGATTCCAACTATGAGAAAGAGGAGCATCGTTTTAGTCTTGAAGTGGGCTTGGGAAGCTTCCACATCTCAATCTTCTTGGGCTATGATTGTTAGGCAAAAATATGGTAGTCTACATGAATCCCTTCTTTCCACGCCCAGTTCAGTGTGTCATTCGTCCCTCTGGCTAGAGTGGCGGAAGACACTTCGATCCTTCAGTGGCAGAGATTTTAGGCCTGTCCATGGCATGACATGGCTTCACTGGGCCATGGCAAGCGGAGATAGGTTCTTCATTAAGCAAGTTTACCATTCCTTGTTGCCATCCGGGATGAACTGGTTTCCCAGTGATTGTATGTGGGGTAAGGGGCCAGCTCCAAGGGCAAAAGCTTTGGCGTGACTTGTGGCTCTAGATCATGTTCAAACCCAAATTAATGTCAGGAAACGGGGGATTCAATTTCCAATCATGTGTGTTCTTTACGAGAAGGTTGTAGAGGACACGAC
Organism: Nuphar pumila; assembly: GCF_984573655.1. Taxonomy (NCBI): domain Eukaryota; kingdom Viridiplantae; phylum Streptophyta; class Magnoliopsida; order Nymphaeales; family Nymphaeaceae; genus Nuphar; species Nuphar pumila. The sequence continues at coordinate 16,412,067 of NC_143256.1, forward strand.
TCACCTATTTTGGCTCTGCCCGGTCATTCTAGACTTATTTTTTCAAACTTGGGGTGCGCCACTTGTTCAAACTCGTCCGTGCACCGTTATTCGGGACCTCTTGCTTGGTCCCAGGATTGTACGACACAAAAAAAATGGAGATTACTGTGGCGGGTTTGGTTGCTTTCAGCATGGTGGGTCATATGGACTGAAAGAAACGACATCTTCTTCAGGGGCATCAAATTCGATTTCGGAAGGCTTCGACAATGGGTCATGTCTGATGTGTATCTGGCTCTTAAATTACATAGTAGGGGGGAGGGGCTGATCGGCTTGTACTCTGAACTATGTACAATCGCCATCTAGATTGTGGCTGTTTTGCTCTTATGTTTCTCTTTTGTCTCTCCCATCCAATATTCTGTTGGATGTATTTTGGTAATGTTGAATGGTGAATGTTCTCTCTCTCTCTCTCTCTTGTACATGCGCTATAGAGTTTATAACCCAAACTGAAACTACAACACCACACGTATATTTGTGCGGATGCATAAACATGAAATTTTGCCCATCCAAATGGATGGGTTTCATAGATTTAGGCGATGTTTGGAAACTAGTTGTCAGAAGTAGCCAGAGTGGGAATACCAACACCAGAATTGTTGGTGATGGATGGAGTTGTAAGAAATGATGCAAGTGAGATGGTATTTGACACGTCCAATTCCACATTTTACATCCCACTTACATGAGGTGGTAGTTACCAAATACTACACCAGATCTCACACAGGTGACTGCTTCAACAACCTTCCTAACGTTCTTTCAGTATTATTTCCAACTTTTTAGTTGCATTCCAAACAGATGCACATGTGGAAGTGGTAAATCTCCCGTAAAATCAAAGTGGGCGATAAAGTAGTCGGAAGTCATAGGAAAAAAGGTTTCATTTCAAAAAAATTGCCTAGACCGGATATGTCTTATTTGCAAAATGGGACACCAGTTGATATGGCATTCAATCCATTAAGAGTACCTTCACGAACGAATGTGGGACAAATATTTGAATGCTCACTCGAGTTAGCGGGAGACCTGTTGGGCAGATATTATAGAATAACACCCTTTGATGAGATATATGTTGGGTTTCCCTCCTTTGTGGGATCCATTGGTTCGATGCACATTCAGTATCACTGCAGAATTTCAAGCACGATGCTTGATCTTTTCGAAGATGATTTGGAGTATTTGCTGGATAGCGATTTGTAGAAGTCCTCTCAGCTAAATGACTATTCAACTGTTCAGAGTTTGAGGTTCAGCGAGTTGTCGATGACGATTTGTGGTGAGTGCCTTCAGTTGCATAGCGATTTGTGGTTAGCGTTATGTGTTTCAGTCGGATGACGATTTGTGGTTATCGTTGGATAGCGATTTGTGGTATCGCTGGATAGCGATTTGTGATAAGGCGCATCGTAAGTTATGCAAGATATTTAGTCTTCCGCATTTAATGTGAGTCTTGTCTTCTATTTAAGGGATGGATGAGAGAGCAAAAGCAATGGGAGAGAACAAAAAAGGCAGAATATTAGGGAGAGAGTGTGAGAAACACTTTTAGGGCACCGAAAGGGTGCGGAGGAAAAAAAAAAACAAGAAGTGTTGCGACACTTCTTTCAAGACAGCTTCGTCAAGCTAGTTCATCAAATCATTCGTTCTTTGTTCCTCAGTGAGGCATATCCTCTTGTTCATTTCGTTACACCTTGTGTGTTTGTAAGGCTTATGCCTTTTGGCCACTTTATAATCTTTGTTTGAAGATAGTGGAAGTTGTTGACCTATTGGTCGTCGTGGACATACCTCAGTTGAGAGGGAACCACGTAAATCGTTGTGTGCTATTTTTATTTTCGCAGCTAGTTTGTTTTGGTTTATTATTCTACCACTATCATCATCGTATTGTTTTCATCAATTCACACTTGTGGGGAGACCCGGTACGTCCATTTTAACCCCAACATATGGTATCAGAGATTTGGTTAGTATATTTGTGTGTGAAGTCATGGAGAATAACATTGGGCGTATGATCAGTTTGAATGGCACAAACTGGATGGCATAGAAAACTAAAATAGAAGACCTCTTGGGTTATAAAGATTTGGATGGACCCATAGACGGTGTGAGAGGCAAACAAGAAGAGATGAAAGATGTCGAATGAAAAAAACTAGACCGAAAGGCGATCAGTTTCATTCGACAATGGATAGATGATAGTGTCTTTCATCATGTATCCATAGAAACTTTGACGCATGGTCTTTGAACCAAACTAGAGAGCCTTTATGATAGAAAGGCAGCAGTGAATAAGGCCTTTCTATTTCGAAAGCTTGTGAACCTCAAGTATAAAGAGGGCAGCTGTATTGCAGAGCATTTGAATGAGATCAAAAGCATTGTAAATCAGTTGGCCACAATGAAAATCACTTTTGATGATGAGTTACAAACTTTTTTGCTCTTATTTCCCTTCCTGAGAGTTGGAAAACCTTGGTGGTCACAGTCAGTAACTCTGCACCTGATGGAATGGTAACGATGAGCCAAGTTACCAGCAGTCTGTTGAATGAAGAGTCCAGGAGAAAGTCATTAGGTCCTTCTACCTCAAAGGCGTTTGTGATTGAAAACAGGGGGAGAAGCATAAGTAAGAGCAGGGCTCTGCACTACCATGGCAAATCCAGAGGCCACTCACACTCGAGCTCAAAGAAAGACGTCGAGTATTATTATTGCCACAAGAAGGGGCATATGAAGCGACAGTGCAGGAAGCTCAAGCTTAAGGAGTAGAACAGAGAGAAGAGCTCAGAAGAAAAATAAGGTGCCACAGTCACAGATGGAGAGCTCATGGTTGTCTGTGATGGCACTAGCATAAATTTGATCGATCAGGAGACCGATTGGGTGATTGACTCTGGAGCTTCATTTCATGTTACCTCACGGGTTGATTTCTTCACTTCCTACTCGCAAGGTGATTTCGGTAATGTCTGAATGGGAAATGAAGATGTGTCAAAGATTGTTGGCATGGACGACATTTGCTTGGAAACAAGTGTTGGCTGTAAGTTGTTGCTGAAAAATGTGAGGCATGTACCAGACATCCGACTGAATCTGATCTCTGCTGGAAAGTTAGATGATGAGGGCTATAACAACACCTAAAGTGATGGAAGGTGGAAGCTAACCAAAGGCTCATTGGTGATAGCCAGAGGAACAAAGGCTCGTTCCCTTTACACTTTGTAAGCGAAGATCTGGAAGAGTGTTGTGAATGTTGTGGAGACTGGCTCGTCCACAAAATTATGGCATAGAAGGCTTGGGCATATGAGCAGGGGGCTGCAAGTCGTAGTTAAGAAAGAGTTCCTGACAGGTGCAGCAGGTACATCTTTGGAACCTTGTGTTCATTGCTTCCATGGTAAACAAAATAGAGTTTCTTTCCATAGATGCATTGCATCTAGAAAATCTCATGTTCTAAATCTTGTACATTCTGATGTGTGTGGACCTTTAAAGGTCAAGACACTTGGTGGTGCATTGTACTTTATGACTTTCATTGATGATCACTCTAGGAAAGTCTGGGCTTATACACTGAGGACTAAAGACCAAGTTCTAGATGTATTCAAGCACTTTCAGACCATGGCTAAATAAGAAACTGGCAGGCAGTTGAAGTGTGTTCGCTCAGATAATGGTGGCAAATACATTGGGCCATTTAATCAGTATTGCACCAATCATGGCATCAAGCATGAAAGAACTATAAGGATGACACCTCAACAGAATGGGGTTGCTGAGAGGATGAAGCACATCATTCTTAAGAGAGTCAGATGTTTGCTGTCACACTCTAAATTGCCAAGATCTTTCTGGGGTGAGACAATGAGGACAACAATTGATCTTATCAACTTGTCTCCTTTTATTCCCTTGAAGGGAGATGTTCCAGAGAAAGTTTGGATAGGAAAAGAACCTTTCTATGGACACTTAAGAGTGTTCGGCTGTAGAGCATTTATTCACATTCCGAAGGAAGAGAGGTCCAAGCTTGATCCAAAAGTCAAGCAATGCATATTCATTGGCTATGGACATGAAGAATTTGGCTACAGACTGTATGACCCTATTGATAAAAAGGTGGTCAGAAGTCAAGATGTTGTCTTATTGGAAGATTAGACCATTGAAGACATTGGTGAGTCTGAGCCATCAGAGTCCAGTACAGGTGATCTTATTGATTTAGATCCCCTAGATGCGTCGACTGTTCATGATTTCGTGGAGGAGATTCCACCTCCTCGCAATGATGCAAAGGAAGGAAGTGTTGAGTCAGAAATTGAGGGGGAGCCAACACCGCAAGAGTCACTTCCTCAGACTCCGATAAGGAGATCCACTAGAGAAAAACAGTCATCCAGAAAATACTCATCAAATGAGTATGTGATGATTACAGATCAAGGTGAGCCAGAAACTTTTGAAGAAGTTTTGGAGGATGAAAACAAGTCTGAGTGGTTTAAGGCAATGAAAGAATAAATGGATTCATTGCATGCGAATCACACCTTTGATCTGGTAAAGACAACTAAAGGGAAGAAGGTGTTAAAGAACAAATGGGTCTTCAAGTAGAAGACTGATGAAAACAACTCTCAACCTAGATACAAGGCACGTCTTGTTGTGAAAGGTTTTGCTTAGAAGAAAAAAGTTGACTTTGATGAGATCTTCTCACCACTTGTGAAGATGCCCTCCATCTGAACTGTGCTCGATATAGCTGCAAGCATGAATTTGGAAGTTGAGCAGCTTGATGTGAAGACCGCATTTCTATATGGTGACTTGGAAGAAGAAATTTATATGGAGCAACCTGAGAGTTTCATTGACAAGGGTAAAAAGCACCTAGTTTGCAAGTTGAAGAAGAGCTTGTATGGATTGAAGCAAGACCAAGGCAGTGGTATAAGAAATTTGATTTCTTTATGAATGAGCATGGATACTCAAGAACCTCCACAGACCATTGTGTGCTTGTGAAGAAATTTCCAGATGGTAATTTTATCATTCTCTTGCTTTATATGGATGATATACTGATTGTGAGCCAAAACATCAGCAAGATTAGCAAGTTAAAGTTGGAGCTAAGTGAGACATTTGCCATGAAGGATTTAGGTCCAGCAAAGCAAATTCTTGGGATGAGAATCGTTCATGACAGATCACATGAGATGATATGGTTATCTTAAGAAAAGTATATCAGAAAGGTTCTTGAGAGGTTCAACATGGACAAAGCAAAGCCTGTTAATTGTCCACTTGCAGGCCATTTCAAACTTAGCTCAAGACAATGTCCTACAAATGATGAAGAAGGAACAAAGATGCAGAAAATTCCCTATGCTTCGGCAGTAGGTTCGTTGATGTATGCTATATATATATAAAGTAATGCTAAGCTGCTTCGGGATTACCTACACACATAGTAAAATCATAGATGTAGTATCTTCTCAATCGGACTCCGTGTTCAACATAGTTATTTGATAAGAATCATGTCCGGATCATGTTTTTGGACATAAAATAAGATTTTTTAAATCATGAAACTTTGCTACATTTTAGGCCGTTGATTTTTTTAAGGTCTTAAAAAACCTATACAATGATTACAATCGCATGATCTAAAACTTGTTTTCTGTTTAAAAATGCATATAGATCACATTTATAAGGTCTTATCAACAAAAAAAAAAACTACAAGATTTGGAAAACCCAAACCTTTTACTAGATGGGAGTAGGTGCTCTATATATAGGAAGAGGGACCGTCCAACTAAAAGAAGGTCCAAAATCTACAACCCATGATAATCCACGGTGTTCTTTTTCTAACAACCGAGTTTTATATCGATCACATTTTTTCAACAAAAGAAACTTTTTTTAAGCTATGAAAAAATTGAGCATTTGTGACCATTGATTTTTGAATCACCAAAAAAAAACACTTGCATAAACTGGATTCCCATGAAACAAAAAATTTATTCCAACCAAATAGACCATGTAGATCATATCTATAAAGATTCACATAAAATAACACGAGCTATGAGATATTGCTCATTTCAACTCATTAATATTGTATGCACATCCCCACTAACTAACTATGTATATATTGTATGCACATCTCCACTAACTAACTAACTAACTAACTAACTATATATATATAAAAGGAAGACTCTATTAAACATCAAGAAGTCTTTTTTTTATGAGGAATGTTGAAACCACCTGCGAAATCAGACCCTGCGCTGGCTATGCATATCGCACATTCAGCCGTTGATACCACGGTGTAAACCCCCTGAGACACACCTTGTCTTTAGGGAGTCGTCTTGCTTCGGCACGAGCTAAAGGCATGATACCCTTACCCTTCATAATGCAAGGGGTTGACATTTGTGAGAAACTCTAACCACCCGCCTAGCAGCCAAGGGCCCTTCCATTACACAAAACCCTTTGGGGCTACCAATCCACGTCTCCATGACTTGCTACTTACTATATTTGTATCCATGACTTACCACCCAAGGAATTGGCATCCACGCCATCTTGTCCGTTGAAGGGCATGACCAGTCTCCCTAAGGTTATAAATTAATGAGACATGATCAACTAGGCTAAGAGACTAATGGCTCTCACTTCTTTTTTTTGAAAGGCAAGGTGGGGTTTGGCAGACCCCATCAGTTATTCAACCTACCATTGGGTTTTGAACCTGCAACTTCCCACTACAAGGAGACATGCACTGACAGCTCCTACCAACAACACAGCTTTGGCTACTAATGACTCACTTAATTAGGAGCAAATATGTATTTTGGCAACGTCTTAATATAATCTTACTTAGGACAAGAAATAAATAGGAAGAGTTTGACTAGCCCTGAACCCATCATCTAGCTTGACTTGACCCATTGCTTGGTTAACTTTGAGTTTCTCATAGCTACATTTACAAACATAAAAAATGAACCAGAAGAGACAAATAAGCTGTGTTGATTGAGGGAGAATTGTCTTTTTCTTTTTATTTTTTTTTGCTGTTTGATGAGCAAGTTGAGGGATAACGCCATGAACCTGAGACCCCAATTTGTATATATTACATAATAATATTTTGTCAAAAAATAATGTTTTTTATATTTCAAAGACCTGTTTGTTCCATTTTCATGGATGGGAATGATCTATCATACAAAAATAGGCATCGATTTTTAAAAGCTCTTGCCAGTTCAATTTAATTGAGAGAAGTATGAAAGGATTAATAAAAGGTAACCAACGGGGGCTCTGCTTGTTTGGTAGGAGCTGTTAGTGCAAGTCACCATGTGATGGAACGTTGCAAGTTCAAAACCCAATGGTATGTAGTGTAACGGGTGGAGTCGGCCTAACCCCATCTTGCTTATTAAAAATAAGAAAGAAAAGGTAACAAAAAAAAAACTGAGACTCACCGATGCCAACATGACAATTTTAACTGTGATGTTTAAGGGGGTGTTTGTGTGTCATGGAAAATTCAAGTTTTTTCGCAAAAAATGCATCGATGGGCGTGCGTTTCTGCAGAACTTACAATGCCAAAACAAACATGGCGTATGGAAAAATGCCTCGACGGGTGTGTCATTTTACACACTTAACTCTCATTTTTCTCGAAAAACTGTTCTCATGTGGGTCCCATTTAGTTTCCGCCGCAGAGGAATCCACTAAAGAAGTGCCGCAGAACCCTATTCCTTGACAAGAAAACGCCGCTAAATGTTTGTTTCATCGTAGCCAAAAGACTAGAAAAAGAGACGTCACATTTTTTAAATGCGGCCCAACTTTGACAATCCATGCAGCAAACGTCTGGTCGACTCGGAATCGTAGCTTTCTCAAAAGCCAGTCTGGTAAAAGGTCCCTCAAGGACAGAGTAGGACGCCGGACCCACTTGAATCCAGACCGAGTTCGTCCTATCGTTTATGAATGCCAATGGATTCACATAAATGAATGCACCATCTAAATCTAACCCATGGCCTAGTCTCAGAGTGCAAGCAAAATATGAGGGACCGACAATCTGCCGTCGGTGATGATTTTTTATTCTTCTTTGGATTATAAAAAAATATAATAGAAAAAAAATAGATACCAACGGGAGATCCGCTTATCTGGCAAGAGCAGTTAGTGCACGTCACTTGTGTTGGTTGTAAGTTCGAATCCCAATGGTACTGTCGAAAAAAAGGGAAAAAAAAAGTAAATGCGTGTGACCCTGTCCACTAATAACCTAACAGGCTTACACGTTTGGCACTCAGAACCGAACAAACTTTTTTCTCTTAAACAGTTTAATGTTGCTAATTCCATTTAGTGCACGTCACATGTAGTTTTTTTATTATTTATAATTGAATCATTTGCACACAATTAAAAAATGACAAAGCAAGCATGCATAATGTTGCTAATTCCATTTTCTTTTGATACCTCAAAGAGTAAGGAAAGGGTGATTTTTTTGTCTTTCTATCATTGACATTCTGTTTATGATAGAGATAATATCTTTTTTTTTTCTAGCATTATTTACCATATGTGAAGTTTGATTGAGATTGCCTTGATATTTTACATTTAAATTTGTTTCGGTTGTATTTTGTGCTTTGCACAATTTATAGTTTAATCCATCTTTGTCATGGTGATCTCCTTCTCTTTGTTGTATTTTTTGTTTTTGTTTGTAGGTGGGATTCAGGATCAACTGTTGGTGAGTTTGACGGTCATTCAAGACGTGTCTTAAGTTGTGCATTCAAGCCTACAAGACCTTTTCGTATTGTTACATGTGGAGAAGATTACTTGGTGAATTTCTATGAGGGACCACCATTTAGGTTCAAACTGTCACAAAGGTTAGTCTTGTTTATGGTATTAAGAGATTGATTTATACTATATTAGGTCAATGATAGTGCAAATTTGCTAAAGGTTCAGCTGTTTTAACATAATTGTTTTGTATGAAGAATCCTTTGGTACATTGTCTTTCTTTTTTGGTAAAGGTATGAGGATCCAATGCAGGAACTGAAGCGTGACATGTTAGCCTGTCGAAGCAAATGAAATTCTAATAGCTATTCAGTATATGATGTGTTAGCTTTTAAGTAAATAATAACCATTCTCAAACTTTAGGAGTGCACTCTGGCTTGAAACATTACTATAACGTTTAACTTGCAATGGAATATAAAATCATGGTATAAATAAGTGTTCCTAGTATCTTCATGCTTGAATGACATTTTCCAAAAGCAATGCACATGATGTAAATAATATTTTCTCCAAATTGTAAGGAATTATGTGCTCTAGTGAGGGAGATGTATACCTGCCCTTTATCTGATGTGTAGTCTGTTTAAAACTAGTAAGAGAATTAACTAATAACATCCAAGGGGAATATATCAGGGTATTGAAGATAACATTTAAACTATTATTCCTAAAATGGCCAACACAGGTTTAAATTAACTGCACCGTCTAGGTAAATGTTTTAATATAATTGATCTTTGTTCTTGTAGGGACAGGACTACCACTTTTTCTACCAAAAATCTAAACAGATTTTTCAAGCCATAACTAGAGAGCTTTTCTGTCCTAGAGGATGGGCCCTGCTGGTTTCCATATCACAGTTCATATCTTGATAATATTGCTTCAAAATACATTATAACTGCCAAGCCCCCTTCATGAGAGCGATATAGTTATGAATCTAGTCTGAGCACATCAGGAACACTTACTAATTTAGGTCTCTCTCCCTCTGTGTTTAAGGCTGGAAGGTTATAAAAATGGCAAAAAGCAGAAAATATGACAAGAACATGAGGAGCTTGGCAAACTTTCTTTTTCTTAACAGTTAACATAGGTTATGGATATATAAATGATAAAAGAGTAAGTTAACCGATAAGGGAAAAGGCTACTAACAAATGACGCTTCTCTAGAAAATCTAATTGCACATTCATAAAGGTTTAAGTTTCATATATACATATGGATTCATACAGTTTGAGGATTTGATTAACATATTTGTTAGATTTGAAATTAGATCAAACTAGATTAGCTTTCTATTCAAAGTAATTTAAACATGTATCTCTATTTGAATCTTTATGGCTATGGCCACATATGAGAAAAAATGGAAAGAATGGAGAATGGGGCATGCCAAGATTATGTCTTGGGTCATTAGTAGTCTTGATATCAAGAAGTGCTTGAGTCTAGCTAAATTTGAACATGCAAATAAATATTTGCATGAGACTATCTTAAGAAAATGTATTCTCTTAAATCTACGTCACATGGGTGCAGGTGCAGGGGCAGGGGTGCGACAATTTAAAAAAACTTGGGTGCGGGGATGCGGCAAAAAGTTGGACATAAATGACCCTGGGTGCATTGACTGCACCCAGGGTCAGGTTGATCGCATCGGGTGCGGGTGCGATGTGAGTGCGGCACCTAGTTGAAGAGTCCCTGTGACATAGTCTTAAAGATATTACCCACATTTGCAACTTGTAAGACAAGGTACACACTATGATTCAAGGAGAAAAATGTATTAGAGAATATTTTAGTAAGTTGTTCGACCTTTGGAATGAGTTTGCTCTTCTTGAGTCACAAGGACATTATCCCAAAGACATAGAACTCCGTCAAAGACAAATTGATGTGAAACATTTCTATCAATTCATCAATGGTCTAAGACCGGAGTTTGAGTCTACTAAATCGGCTTTTCTTCATAAAGGAGAAGTTCTCTCTATTGAAGAGCTAAGTATAAAAGAAAATAGACTAAAAAAAAGACATTTAAAGATGATGATAATTCGGTCATAGCCGTGTCTAGGCTGAGAAACCATGTCCATGCTTACCAACTACTACATTATAACTATCACATTATAAGAGACCAAACAATGATAGCTATGGAAAGCAAGACAATGAGTTTGAAAAAAAAATAAATTATTTGCTATTATTGTCGTGAACCGGGGTATGTCAAGATATATTGTCCTAAACTAAAGATACCCTATGAGAAGAAGGTAGCCTCCGTTGCTCAAGAGTCAAGTGAATTCAAAGCTACACAAGAATCAACTATTGAGAGCATGTCCTTGACTCAAATTGTAGAAGCTCTTCAACCTCTATTCAAAGGAGCTTCACCAACCGAAGCTACGGTCTCTTCTGTTGGCATCTTTGATCCCAGTAAGTCTCTTTGGCTTCTTGGCTCATGTGCCTCATTTCATATGACACTAAATTGTGATATTTTATCTGGATGTCATAACTCAAGCGAGTCAAATGTTTTTTATTGTTGATAGAATATCTCTTGAGATAAAGGGAATAAGAAATTTTGAAAATATTTTAAAGAGATTTTTTATTCAAAAAATTAGATATATTCCCAAGTTAAGCCTAAATCTTTTATTTGTCTCTTAATTATGTGACCTTTGGTATAATGTTTCTTTCTCTTCTATTGGTTTATGAGTGCGGGATCGTCTCTCAGGGAAGCTGATTGGAGAAGGCTGTAAAGAAGGAGGTTTATACTACATAGATTTTTTGGAAATACCTAAGAATACTTTTTGTTATAATGTTTAAAAACTGAATTTTGGATTTTGGAGCTCCCTAACCAAAATCTTCTGAAATATTATCTGCATGAATGCAACCAAAACTGATTGGAGCTCCCATGTGGCAGGTCATGAATCCCCTTGTCATTTTGTGGTTGATGTATGCTTCAAAATTTCCCTTCATATCTTCATCTGGTCTGATACCATCTTCAGATTGATGGTAACATGATTATGTTCCTTTGATGTGTGAAAGAATATGTGGTGTGTACGAACTGTGAAACAAGGTGAGAGAAATGAGTGAGTGAGGAGGAAGAAGAAGATATAGGAAAAGAGAGGAAGTGAGAAAAGACAAGGGAGAAAGAGAATAGGGGCTGGAATCGTGCCCTATCCCTCTCATATTGACCCTTATAAAGGTAATTTAAGTCAGTTTACAAAAATGCCCTTCATAACTATATCTTTTGACCTATTGGGTCTTGAATACAAAAAAGGACTTCACTAGCCAATCAATTTTGACTCTCATGTAATGCTTCCTTATAACATATTGTACTTCAAAGGATAAACCAGAGTTGCCAGTTGGGGAAGCGATTCGGGTAGTGGAAGCGGGAAGTGAGGGGGAAGCGAAAAAAGGAAAAAACAAAAAAAGGAAAAAACAAAAAAAGGAAAAAAAGATACATTTTGGAAGCGCCACGTTTCGCGCCTCCGAAATATGCTTCGGAGAAGCATGCTTCCCCATGTCCTATGGTACTTCCGGTAACCCTGGGATAAACCTCTAAAGTGGTCATCATGATGTATATGAACCCTTTATTTTTGTTACCTCATTAATTCACTGGTCTGCACTCCAGTTAAGCTAACCAAAACAGAAAAAGTGAAAAAGTGAAAAACTTCCCTTAAGTATCCACTAAACCTGCCATCTTCTGATCGATGCAATTGGATTGAGTGTTAGATGTCTTCATCCTTCTAAGATTTTAATTCATGGTAGCCTCTTGGTTCAAGATAGAACGCAGAAACATAACATTTATTCAAGTTTCCTTGCATTGCTTGTTTGGCCCATCAAATATTGTGCATTGGTGTGATTTGGCTACATTGTTTACAAGATGCCTTTCCCCATTAATTGTTGAAGCATACTCTTTATTTTGGAGCAACAGTCGTGTCCTTGATTTGCAGAGTCCAATGCAAAACTTCTGGAAAAATGTTCTAGGGTTCATATTAATTAACATCGAGTGCTTGGTATTTTTTCTTTTTTTTTTTCAAAATTTCTTGTAGGAGAAATGTAGTCATTATTTTAATTTTATGTCAATGATAAAAAACTCATTCATGGCATTGTAGCAATGTAGGCTTGTGGCCATAATAAAATATAATGTGCTGAGGAAGATGTTCTTGATTGTGTCTTACCGAACAAAGGTAGTATGTAAAGGAAACATTATTGTTTGAAGTGCAGGGAACATTCCAACTTTGTCAATTGTGTAAGATTTTCTCCTGATGGAAGCAAGTTTATCAATGTAAGTTCAGATAAGAAAGGTATACTATATGATGGGAGGACAGGAGAAAAGATTGGGGAGCTATCTGCTGAAGGTCACAATGGTAGCATCTATGCTGTTAGTTGGAGTCCTGACAGTAAAGAGGTATTTATGATATTCCTATGCTATTTTCATTATTGATTAATAATTATACTTCCAGTGGTGGACTTAGGATGCAAATATCTACATTGAATGATATCTACTTTTTCCTTTTTCAGATTCTTAGATTGATAATATGAACATTTTAATTGGAACACAACTAAATTTAAATGTTACTCATATAATCAAATGCCTGACTAATGGAGAGTTTTTCTTCTACTTTTTTGTTTTTTGGTTGATCGAAGAAGCACATTCATTTATCTGTTGAATGAAAGTTTTATACAATCTGGTTTACCTATATTCTAATGGTCTCCAGCACCATACTGGTTCTGATGGGGCTGTACTTGTCTGTATTACAGGTGTGAGTGGAAGTGTTAATCCAAAGTTTCATTGTGTGCTTTAGTCTGCTTTACTTTGGTATTGATAGAAAATTCTTTCATATTTTCTGTGCAGTTGGATAAACCTGGTTGAGGTTATATTTGTCACAAAATGGCACGGATCCCAATACCCTCCATAATGGACTCCGAGGGTCAAAACATAATGCATTTGAACAAAAACATAAGAATTAAAATGAAACACAATAGAATGTGAGTAAATAACTTCATTAATAAAGAACAGTAAAAATACAAAAAAAATACATTTTAATCCTCATTACAATACACTAAAAAACACACAAGAAGCCTAAAACCATGGTTGCTAGTCGAGGAAGCGGGAAGCGATATGTGAAGTGGAAGCGGGAAGCGTGGCACTTTCAAAATTTTAGGAAGCGGGAAGCATGGGACGACTTAAAAGCGAATCAAGAATCGTCTCGAAAGCGAACCAGAAGCGAATCTGGAAGCGACCTAGGAAGCGAGGGGGAAGCGAAAAATAAAATAAAAATAAAAATACAAAAAAAAGGAGGAAATGCAAGGAAAGCGAAGGAGAAGCGTGCTTCCCATAAATGGGAAGTGTGTTTCCTATAAATGGGAAGCATGTTTCCCATAAAAGAGAAACGCGCTTCCCATAAATGGGAAATGCGCTTTTCAAAAAAATTGGCTCTTCTCAGTGCGTTTTGGAAGCGCGACGTTTTACACTTCCGAAACATGCTTCCCCACTAGGCTAGGTGCTTCCAGTAACTCTGCCTAAAACTACTCATCACTCCCTCACCTTACAAAGGCACCCACCCACCCATATTTATAGAGAAAAGAAGGAAGAAGAGAGAGATTAAAGGAGAGAAAAAGGGAGACCACACTAACCATTGGACCATAAGTCAAACAACTAGTCCAAGTCAACCAAAGTTGACTTAACTTTAAAGTATATATATCAGAGTTACCGAAAGCACCTAGCCTAGTGGAAGCACGAAATGTTGTGCTTCCGAAACGCGTTGGGAAGCGCCATTTTTTTTGAGAAGCGTGCTTTCCCGTTGCTTACCCCGCGCTTCTCCTGCACTTCCTCCCTTTTTTCATTTTTTTTTATTTTTATTTTTTCGCTTCCCCCTCGCTTCGTAGGTCGCTTCCGGTTCGCTTCCTAGGTCGCTTCCAAGATGATTCTTGATTCGCTTTTAAGTAGTCTCACGTTTCTCGCTTCCTAAAATTTTGAAAGTGCCACGCTTCCTGCTCCTGCTTCCTCGACTGGCAACCATGATATATGTTAACGCCCCCGCTCAAACTTACATTGACTCACTATAAGTTTGCAATTACAAAAGGAATCCCATTACAGGTAAGGAGAATTCCGCTGCATGCTGATCAGTGTGGTGATGAAGAACAAATTGATATTGGTGCACAACCAAAGGACTTAAATATTGCACTTGATAAGCCCGAGCTGGCATTGCTTTCAACTGATTCAGGAGTAATCATGCTTCGTGGATCCAAAGTGTTGTCAACTCTGAATCTTGGGTTTGCTGTGACGGCATCTGCAATTTCACCTGATGGAAGTGAGGCCATTGTTGGTGGCCAAGATGGGAAACTCCACGTCTATTCTGTCAATGGGGACACTCTCACTGAAGAGTCAGTCCTTGAGAAGCATCGTGGTGCTATTAACGCCATTCGTTTCTCCCCAGATGCCTCTATGTTTATTTCTGGTGATCTCAATCGAGAAGCTGTTGTATGGGACCATGTCACTTGAGAGGTACCATCTCTCTCTCTCTCTCTCTCTCTCTCTCTCTATATATATATATATATATATATATATATATATATATATATATATATGTGTGTGTGTGTGTGTGTGTGTGTGTGTGTGTGTGTGTGTGTGTGTGTGTGTATCAATCCTTGAACACAAGCACACACACATAACAAAAAGAAAACAAGAATTGGTGTATGTACAGAGTCTACAGACAGTATGCGAGGGAGATGCACATTATAACACTTTGCAAACCATGTAAATCCTTTTTTTTTGTCTAAGAGAAATAATTTAAGCCAGGGGATAAGAAATCTTTCAACAAGCTTACAGAATAGATCAAATTAAGATTCTTAACCACCAGTCCTATTCCGACCAATCCAAGCTAAATCCCCATCTGGCCATTTTATTGGCACAATCCAAAGCTTGTTTGAACAACCACTGAAATGCTGGATAAAACCAAAACAAATGCTCAATTGTTTCGTTCTCATCGAAACAGAAGTAGCAAGTACTTGCAAGCTGGAAACTTTTGTCTTTCAATTTGCACTGGTTATTAACCTTATCAAGTGCTAAGAGCCACACAAATATCTTGGCTGTAGGAGAGGGATGGAAACCCTGGACGGTGTCATTTGGAAAGTGGTCTACATCTTTACAGCCAAAAGCATGGCTAAATGAAGCTATAGAGAACATAACACATCCGTCACATTTCCATATAAGGAATTCTCGCTGTCAGAAATTTTCCATGGGCCTAAAAATCCAATAGCCATAACCAAAACCAATCTTCTACCTCTTGCTCCTTGAAATTCCTTCTGAATTCAGTGAACTAACTAGCTCTTCCTTTCCAACATTCACTTACAAGTATGCTGTTATCTCTGTTTATGTGAAAAAACGGTGGATATCTTTCAGCAAGAGTTACATCCCTGGACCATAAGTCAGTCTGGAACCTCAGCTTGACCCCTTTGCAAGCTTGATTTGAACCATAAACTTAATTACCAATTCAATCACCCCCCTTTGCAAGGTCGTACTCCCTTGAAGATTTGATTATTTGGTTCCAGCCAACCACACCACCAGCTGAGATAGAGCTACCATTTCCACGTACCAATCCATTTATCCCCTTCACCCAAGCCTATGGGACCAAAAAACAAGTTAGATTCCAGATTTGTTCAAAGCTAACAGTCAGATCTGCCTATGATTCCAGTAAGTGTTTTAAAATTTAACATTCAAAACAAAGAAATCTTCTGAAAAATATTAAATCCATAGAGAAGAAAGAGGTTAGAAGATTAGAGGAAAAAGCATGAAGATGAGATTAATAGATCACTTCGTCATGGCTGCTCTAATTCTGTGTCAATTTTTGTCATTTCAATTTGACTCAATGAAATAAGAAAGAGAAAATGAATATTCCAACTACAACAGGTTGATGTCCCAACTCATTAATCACATGGGATGATCTCTCATAATAGATTAATCCTCACTAGGATTGAGTTAATTTTTTTTTATTAGTCAAGCTAGGTTTGCCTGAATATGGCCCGGTTGAGATAGTGTGACTCCAACTGGTACTACAAATCAATTACCCGAGCCATTGATGACAATGATACAATACTAATGCATGTTACGTAAAGCAAAAATAAAAACACATATTGAAGAAATGCCGCGTATCCTTACATCTTGTCCTTAAGAGTTAATTAAACAGAAAGATGAGCATTGTCAGGGATAGAATGGGCATGTTACAAGCTGTCTGAAATTACAGAACACAAAAAATTTGACATGAAGCAAGTTGAAGGAACTGGGAAAAGGAGGAGCCCAGTAAAGATTGGAGATCAGCAATAAGCAGGAATATTACTATTGGGGACCATAAGTTTAGCTTTAAGCAACAATGGGATTACAAAGCAAATTGTGGTGCATAAGACAAATACCAGTTTTGATAATAATGGTGTACTTTGCTATTAATTGCATGTTCTGGATTTTCATGAGAAGGTGACAAAGCAATCAAGACCTAGAATGAATTGATTCGGCGCAATATCCCTGTTATGAAAAATGTAGTAGACATTCATTCTATTGTATGTCAATGGCATTCTAGATCCAAAAACCTTGAAAATTCTTAAGCATTTATGGCCTTGTGTGCGGTATTATAATTACCCTTGTTTTCCTAGACTACAAAATGCCTATGTCACACGGACTCGGCTAGAGAGGTGCCGCACCCGAGTCGACACGCCCCGACACGGGTGCGGACACGGGTGCGGCTTCGGACTCGGCCCGGACTCGGTCAATGCCGAGTCGGACTCGGTCAACGAGTCCAGGCCGCGTCCGTCCACATTTTGGACTCGGTCAACTTTGACCGAGTCCAAAAATATCCATTTTTAAGACAAAAAACAAAAAAAAACAATTTTTATATATCTTTTTTTTTAATATATAACCAGACTGTGCAATGCATGCAGTTGCACAGTCACAGACTGTGCAACTGCAACTGCACAGTCATTGCACACAGTCTGTGTGACTGTGCACAGTCTGCACAGTCACAGACTGCATTGCACAGACTGTGTGCACAGTCTGTGTGACTGTTTCACAAGTCACAACTTATGTAAAAATATGTATAAAACACGATAAAAGGTAACCCAACCATTTGAGATAGCTAAATAAATGCTTTTCCAGTTTAAAAAAATACTAGTTTCACAAGTATTAGAAAAGCTAGCTTAAGAACTACCATAAAGAAATGGGAATGCCAAATTGAAACTTTCGAAAAAATTAAGGTCATAGTTTTGGCTACTTAATTTTAATTGTTTACTAGAATTATATATATATATATATAGCCGAGTCCCCGTGTCCAAAATTTTTGAAATTGCGCCGCACCCGTGTCGCACCCGCACCCATGTGACATAGCAAAATGCCATGGTTCAATTTATCAGGCACAATGTAAATCCTATATGGTTTTTTAATTTTCTTTTTGTTTCCTAAATTCTTTTTACACACATTAAAGTAGTGGAAGGCTGTCATGCTTCATCCATGTTTTTTTTTTCTTTATTTTTGATAGATTTTGTCACTATATTTAAGTTGTTCATACTTCTAACTTTTTGGTTCCCATTTGCATAGTCCATCTCTCTTTCTTCCTTTCCCTTCCGCATTAATCCTTTTTAGAAATGTAATGTTAATTACCAAGGTTTGATTTTTAACTTCCTGAACATTTGTCTCACTAACCAGTTGACTATCTTCTGCAGGTTAAGCTTAAGAACATGTTGTACCATACTGCTCGTATAAATTGTGTGGCTTGGTCTCCTGATAGCACAATGGTTGCTACGGGATTTCTAGACACAAGCATAATTATATATGAAGTTGATAAGCCAGCTTCAAGTCGTATAACCATAAAGGGTGCTCACTTGGGAGGTGTTTATGGATTAGTTTTCAATGATGATTGCACTGTTGTAAGCTCTGGTGAAGATGCATGCATTCGTGTGTGGAGATTAGTGCAGCAGTAACGGGATCGTAACTGCAATTGATGGTTGATTTGGCTTTGGAAGCAAGTTGTGTGGCCTTACATTTCTTGCTCTGTGCAGTCTTCGTCAAAAGAATTCTCTGTTTTGTTTGTAGGAAAACCCTTTCCAGTTTGTCTTTGATTGAAGACTAGAAGAACATAGCAGAATGGCTCGTGTTTTGATATGATTTTGCTGATGTGAGTTTTTCGCCTTTTTTGGGTTATATTGGGTGTTTTTTTTTTTCCTTCTCCTTTTGTCGGTCTGATCAGCCATGCATACACCTAAATATTTTCCATGATCATATTTGTGTATGCAATGTTCATTGCTGGAATTGTGATGAAATAATAGAATGCTTAATCCCTTGGCCTATTCGCACTCTCTTCTTTGTTCAAGCATGGATATTGCTTTCTTTTCGGGGGGGGGGGGGATGAAAGAGACACTCTTTCGTAGGAAAGAGAACTTTTACTAAGGGAGGTGAAACAAACATCTCCATGGAAAACATGTGGTGGTGTTTACATAATAAAGGCAAACAAGCATCTTTCCTGTCAAAATGGGTTCACACCACTGTTGTCTGTATCGGAATCGGACTTGTATCGTTTGGCCCAATGATTCAGGTGAATCCTCCAATATCCATTCTCAAGTGAATTATTCTGAATTGGCCAAAAAATAATTAAAAAATATTGTGTCAATCAGAACGTGACACATGTTAAAGCCATTAAAATAATATAAAAAATTAATTTTAATCTATTTTTTACATTTTATTAAAAAATAGCCAATTCAGGTCAGTATTTTCTGGTGCATCGACATTCAGGCCAATATCGACAACACTGGTTCACACCTTCCCCCCATGGGAAAGAACTTTTTCTCATGCGTCCCTTCAAGAAGTGGCTTCCCATGGGTGGGGATGCAATAAATGCCCTCTTGATGATATTTCGATCTTAAGAATGTGAAATAAGTCTCCATATGGGAACTGGTAGTTGGAGGGAGTTTATGCATTTGACAAAGTGGCAGCAGTCCATTTCTGGATTTGGCATCTACCATTTTATGAGGTGGTAGTTGCTAAATCCAGTTTTCAATGCAAATACAAAGGCCGTCTCACCTCCTTTCTCAAATGCATAAAGTGCCTTAACATCATTCTCTGGCACAACTGCCACTCAGTGAATCATATTTTTGATCCTATATCCGACCAAATTTGATTGTTCAGTTGCATTTGATAAGCTAAAACTATTCGAGTATAATTCGATTCTGATTTTGCAATCAAATCTGATAAATATCCAAATTTGAAGGATATCTGAATCTGTTTATATGTAACATATAGCGATTACGTAATGATTTATTTTGATAGGTATTATTATGTACAGTGATTACTGTGATAGTGATTACTATGTATAGTGATTATTGTGACCTATGTATAGCGATTAGTACGTATAGCGATTACTTTGATATTGATTATTGTGTATATGATTACAGTGATAGCGAGTGTGCAACGATTATTATATATAGGAATTACTGTGTATAGCGACATGTAAAAGTACAAATGAGAGTAATTTTGATTTGATACAAATAATATGTTATTTTGTGCTACACAGAGGTCAGAAGATAAGTAGAGCGCCAGGTGAAAAGCTCAAAGGGCGGTGTCAGTGGCCTGCAGTTCTGTCGTAATATGGACATCTGAGTGAATATCAGAATGATCAATTATGAAATATGCACTTCAGTGGCTTTCTCGTGTTGGAACACTATGACCCACCCGGTCAATAAGTGAAATCATAAGATGAACACATTCCAGTTTGATTCTTTTGAGATCACCATGACCCTAGAAGATGTGCCACAAATTACGGGTCTTAAGTGCCATAGAATTGTTGTCCTAGCATGAGATTCAAACTATAATGCAAGGGACAAGTGCACGACCCTTCTAAGAATGTCGATGGAGGATTGGGGTCAATGTATTTTTGGTGAAAGCAATTTCACATTAATGAAAGTTTCTTCTTTTCGTAATAAATGGGAAGGCCGGTCTGCTACATGTGCATCTGAAAGAGCTGACCAAGAGTTGCGCAGCTTCCTTCTTTATTTTTTTGGACTTACTCTATTTTCGGATTTGTCTGGTTCGAGGTTAAGTTACCTGTGGCTGCAGTTCTTGAAAGACTTCGATGAAGTAGACAACTATGCATGGGGTGCTACTATTCTTGCATTCTTATGCAGTCAACTTTACCGTGTGAGTAAGGGTACAAAAACCGTCGAAGGGTTTTAGCCATTTGTTAAGGTAATTATTTATTACATATTTGGTAGTTATAGACTAATGTCGTTGAAGGTTATAGTCTTACTAATATATTATTTTTGTAGGCCTGAGCATGAGAGCATATTGTCGCCTTTTGTCCTCAGTGTGGCCCTGCGATTTATGGTTTTTCTAAGATCGACCGATAGGCTACAATAAATGTCAAGGAGGATAATGCTAAGTTCATTTTAGATGGTCTGCAATTAAATGAGGTAAATGGTTTAAAATCGTTTATAATCGTTTCAGCATTTATCATTCATTAGTATAAATTGTTGAAATGTTTAGCATTCTTAAGTAATCATCGCTGCAAGAATTTGTCTTCGTTAGTACAAATCATTATCGCATTAGCATTTAGCATTCATTAGTATAAATCATTCTAATGTTTAACATTCTAAAGTAATGATTGCTTATAAGATTTTGTATTCCTTAGTACAAATCGTTATTGCTTTAGCATTTAACTTTTATTAGTGTAAATCTTTGAAATGTTTAGCATTTTTAAGTAATCATCGCTGTAGGATTTTGTCTTCGTTAGTACAAATCATTATCGTATTAGCATTTAGCATTCATTAGTATAAATCGTTCTAATGTTTAACATTATTAAGTAATGATCGTTGCAGGATTTTGTATTCCTTAGTATAAATCGTTATCGCTTTAGCATTTAACTTTTATTAGTGTAAATCGTTATAATCTTTAGCATTCTTAAGTAATGATCGTTGAATGATTTTGTCTTCGTTAGTACAAAGCGGTATCGTTTTAACATTCATTATTGTAAATTGTTGTAATATGTAGCATTCATTAGTGTAAATCATTTTAATACAAAACATTCATTAGCAACAATCGTTGTAATATATTTAGCACTCGTTATTATAAATCATTTTAATATTTAGCATTCATTAGCATGAATAATTATGCCTATACCTAAACCATAATCTCCAATGTACAGGTTGTGTGGAGACTGTATGAAGATGGGGAGGACGAGGACCAAGAGGTTATTGCTGAGGCTGCGAGACTGTCTGGCTGCAATATTTGGCTATTTAGCAAATCTGAAGCCAAGTTGCAGCATGGTAGTCAAGTTCTCCTGTAAGCTGGCTTGGGACAGTCTACCCCAAAGCAGCTTGTGGAAGTGAGAAGGAAGATGAATAGTGGTGGGGTCAGGAACGAGAATTAGCACGAACGCTTTAGGAAACAATTGGATAGCTGGAACAAATGAGGTGTTTGTAACATAGCATATGATTATAAAGAACGACAATATGACCTCAACTATTTTAAAAAATATTAGGAACCCATGCATCAAAATCTGGAGATTGAGAAGAAGCAACGTGAAAATATTGGGAACCCATGCATCCCTCTCGTCCCCCAACATGTCATCTCCCAGCATAGAAAAAATGTTCATCGTGTCCCTCTGCCTACAACAACGATTCCCTCAGTTGTAGTACACGGTGAGGAGCAAACACAACTCACAAAAAAGAAGGTAGTCTCTGTCACAAGGTTAGAGATGTTGGAGAGAGAGAATAAGGAGTTACGGAAGTAGGTGCAGAATTTAGAGAGATAAATGCGATCACAATATGGTACACTGGTAGAGATGATTACCAGTGGTTTGAATAAGTTCGAGGAAACCAAGAGGCCACCCAGAAAAGAGAGTCCACCAAGGAAAAGAAAGAGACGATTTGTATATCATAGTCCATCTGAGTCGTCAAGTGCTACTGAATAAACATTATGTGATTTTTGTATCCCGATAATTATTTATTGTAATTCTATAATTCTTTGTTGTAATTCTATAATTCTTTTTTGTAATGTGACATTCTATAAATATATAATTCTTTTTTTAATAAGTTCAACACACAAGTGCTACTGAATAAATTGTTGTAATGTTCGGCCTTCATAAAAAAAAATTGAAGAAGCATTTAGCGTTGTGTACTACAGAAATTATGATTTACTTTTACGACCTTTCTTCCTATCGTAATTTACACAAAAAATGATAAAAGGCTGAAAGGATTTGTACGTATAAAGGCTACATGTTATCGCGATTTGCTTGATACCGATTGGCTTGCAATCAGTTCTATAAGAGATCGCGATTTGTTTTTTATAGAAGAAGTGTTCTATCACGATCTGTACACCCATGAACATAAAGCAAAAATGATTTGTCCTATCGTGATTTGTGTTTACGAGCTTTGTCTATAAGAATGATATGCCCTATCACGATTAGGGTTTAGGTTTTTGTGTTTTAAGGGTTTAGGGTTTTAGAATTTAAGGTTTAGGGTTTAGGGTCTAGGGTTTAGGGTTTGGTGTTTAGTGTTTTAGGGTTTAGGGTTTTAGGTTTTAGGGTTTGTAGTTTAGGCTTTAGGGTTTGGGGTTTGGGGTTTGGGGTTTAGGGTTTAAGTTTTGGATCTATCTATATTTCAAATGGATCATCTTAAATAAAAAAAAATTGGGTTTATTTGACACCCAAATAAATTTAATTAAAAAATATATATGTAAATGTGTGTATATATATATATATATATATATATATAATAGTTTAGATTGGGTTTGCCTTTACGAGCTTTGTCTAAGTGAACGACACGTCATATCGCGATTTACACAATGACTGATTCATAAAAGGTAAAAAAAGAAAAATAATAAACAAATCGAGACGATGTTTAGACTTAGTAAAGAACAAATCGAGTTAACTTCAATGATACAAATCAATGTAACTTTATAAATACAAATTGATTTCGTTCACAAAGACATATCATTGTCGCGGTAACTTCATAACTACAAATCGATGTGATTTACAACCACATTCATTTACAAAAAATATGAGTATTTAGTTATAATACATCATAATCAATGGTTTGACTTAGATACAATACATGACCATCATGGATATGGAAATAGTTTAGACTCAGATCAGGGTTTGGACTGGACCTATAAGAGATTTGGATCCGTTTAAGACCCAAATAAATCTAATCTAATGTAAAAGTATTTTAGATCCATTTAGAGACCAAATTGGATCCTACTAAGAAAATAAGATATCGAATCTACTTAAAGACTCAATTTGATCTCATTATGTATATTAACATTTAGACCCATTTGGAGATCCAATTGGATTCCAGTAAGTAAATAAGGCTTTTGGATCTACCTGAGACCTAAATGGTTCTCATGAAGGTAAAATGAATTTGTTTAAATCTGAATTCAATTCGAGGTCCAAATAACTCCTACTTAAGAAAAAAAGAATTGGATTCACTTATGATCTAAATGAATCATTTTAGTGTACTGTGAATTTTACTAAAATATAATAAGTTTTTGATCTATCTAAATTCCAAATGGATCATACTTAAATATAATAACTTTTGGGTTCATTTGAGACCCAAATAAATTTAATTAAAATATATATATGTAAATTTGTATCTCTCTCTCTATATAATAGTTTAGATTGGGTTTAAATTTGATGAGAGCTAAATAGGTCTCACATCCAACCCAATCCAATCACTCCCCTACCTAAACCCATCTGACAATCAAATACATCTCATCCCACCAAATCCATTTGAATATCCTATTACGATTTGCCTTTACGAGCTTTGTCTATATGAATGATATGTCCTATCGCGATTTACAAAATGACTGATTCATAAAAGGCAAAAAAGAAAAACAACAAACAAATCGACACAATGTTTAGACTTAGTAAAGTATAAATTGAGGTAACTTCAGCGATACAAATCGAGGTAACTTCATAAATACAAATCGATTTCATTGAGAAAGACAAACAAAGGCATATTGTTGCTTGATATTGATTGACTTGCAATCAATTATAATTCATTTTTGCAAAAGGCAAATGAAATGATGTTTTTTAATTAATGTGCAATGCAATTTATTTGTGTGCGCTTTTTTAAAATGAGCGGTATGTGAAACGATGTTTCCTTTATAAATGAATGACAGGTCGCACAAGTTTAGGAGGGTGTCGCTTCGCTTTGCTTCGTCAGTAAAGAATAGACGAAGTGACATTTCCTTTATAAATGATGAGTTTGTGGTTTGAACATATATAACAGACAAATTATGTAAATCTCTCTAGGTTGAAATAAAAATTAATTTTACTAAACACGTCAATAAGTTGGACTGTTATTTGTAGCAAAGGTAAATCGTTGTCTCCGACATAGATGTCATTGTGTAAATCACTTAAGGACATTATCTGGTATAACGATTCAAATACAATATATGTACAACAATTTGAAGAATTTTGCAAAAGTTTTGAGAAGAAACTTGGAGAAAGAATGACAATTTGTGTTTTGAGCCAAACTTGGAGTATTCGAGCTTGGAGGAACCGAGTAGGATGCCTTCCATCCTCATGGTATCGTGATGGACATGAAGGGCATCCACCATTGTTGTTTTAAGTGCATCTCTGCTACTGTTCGTGACCCATAATGTTGCATGTGTTCCTTGGTGGCAATTTTAGATTACACTTCTTATCTTGTGACCACTAGGATTGAAGAAGCATGTTTGTGGCTTGAACTGGCCAATTTTTGTCTCCATCAGTTTGGCTAAAACCCAATTGCTCTATTAAATTTGTGTTGTGGATGTTGTTATTGCTTCTTAAATCTGTCATCTCATTGTTAGAGTTGGATTGTGTTGCACCATATTTGAAACATGCATGTCTTTTGAATGAATACAGATTTGTTAAGTTATTTTCTTGAAAGCTTGTGTGGTTGATTATCTTTCGTGTTTGAGTTGAGCATTGTCTAACCGGAGTTGGGTTTCAGAGAAAGGGCAGTTGAAAATTTGATAAATCACCATTGGAAGTATATTTTTTGTGCAGGTCAAATTTTAACCACCAAAAAATTAAAATCGAAAATCAAAACTTGTGCATTTGTGCTTGATGTGTGTTTATGCATTTTGGTTTGTCTGACCCAGTCCTGATAATCAGAGTGTATCTTCGTAGATATAGGTCTATTTTGTGCTTACTTAGATTTGTTGAAAATCTAATGAACTCTCCTATATTTCCAGTGTTCAGTCCGCTGACAGATTTTGTATTTGCAGTCACCAAAAATAGATCTGAACAAAGAGTACAGTCATTCGAGTGACTGTATTTCTGGTGCATCATTCAGACCGGTTATTCATACCATATCATGGCACCCCGATATCAAAAAATTACAATTATTGATTCGTTGGAAAGATATTTTTGTTTTCTGTGTTTTCTCTGTTAATCAGTTTTTTCAAATTTAGTGACCTACTAAGTCAAATTCTAGTAGTATCAGTCATTGTCATATTCCATAAAATTTCACTTTGACTGCTTTTGCAATAGAATTTTATTTCGATGTCTTGATCACGAATTGACTTATTGTCGGTGTGCACCATATTCCATAAAACTAAATAAAAGGATAAAGAAACTACACAAAAATACCTTTTCAACGATACCTGATTTGCAGAAAAACTACGAACGAGATACAACCCTGACAACATTCTTAAAACAAGAGCTGAACAAGCATGGTTATTCCTATCCCAATTATTCTATACTATTTTTTAGCCATTTATACTAGAAACCCAAAAACATAATAAAAAGAATAGAGGCATATCGAGGTGTTATATTTCCAATGCCACCAAGGTTACCATGATCTAATGAGTGGTTGGAGAGAAACATCCTTTAAAAGTTAGACTATTTGGTTGTTCCAGTCTACAAAGCATGTTTCGTTTCCAATTTTGTAACTCCAACGAGAACCTTAGAGGGGTTTTCAGTTCTGACTCAAAATAGAAAACTTATTGACATGTATCTTAACTTTCCAACAACTTAAAAATATATGTTTTCAACGTTGAATCAGAGAGATGCATATCTGAGAACAATGAATGTTCAACAAAAATTTGTAAATATGCGAATATGCGAATTTTCTCCTAAATACACGATCTTCCTCTTAAATATGCAAAATTCCTCCTGAATATGTGATTTTTCTCTTAAATATTTAAATTTTCTCTTAAATATGTGTCTAAGTATTGCATCCAAGATTTGCTACAGACTTTACCACTTATTTTTTACCCAAAAAATGAAAGATTATGAAAAAATATAAAGAAGAACAAACAAACTAGGCATAAATACATTACCAACGATACTTGATTTGCTAGAAAATGATAAACGGATGCAGGGATACAACCCTGATAACATTTTTAAAATAAAAGATGAACAAATGTGATTGTGCCTATCCTGATTATTCTATGCTATTTTCTAGCCACGTGCCAAAAATCTAAAAAAATAATAAAAAGTGCAGAGAGATCATGCTGTTCGCTTTTTAATGCCACTAAGATCAGCTTGATCAGATTAGTGGTGGGGAAGAAACATTCTTTGAAAGATAGATTGTTCAATTATTCTAGTTTGTAGGGCATATTTCTGTTCTATTTTTTAAACTCAAAAACATAAACCTTAGAAGGGTTTTCTGTTCTTACTAAAAACAGGAAAGTTACAGGCCTATATCTTCTTCTAACGACTATAAAAATATAGGTTTTCATTATTAGATCAGAGAGATACAGATATGAACAAAAAATGGTTTTGCAGAAAATACGTGAATATGCAAATTTCTCTTAAACATGTGAATTTTCTCCTATATATGTATTTTTTTCTCTCAAATATGAAAATATTCTCCTAAATATGTGAATTTCTTCTTAAATATGAGAAATTTCTCTTAAATATGTGAATTTTCTCTTATATATGCAATTTTTTTTCCAAATATATAAATTTTCTCCTAAATATTTATTTTTTCTCTCAAATATATGAATTTCTTCCTAAATATGCAAATTTCCTACCAAATATGTGAATGTCCTCTCAAATATATGATTTTCCTCCTAAATATGTGAATTTCTTCATAAATATGTGGGTTTCTTTCAAATATGCGATTTTTTGCTTAAATATATGATTTTCTTCTCAAATATTTAGGAGAAATCACATATTTAAGAGAAAATTCACATATTTGGAAAAAAATTTGTATATTAGAGAAAAAATGCATATATTTGGAAGAAAATTTATATATTTAGAAGGAAATTTGTATATTTAAGAGAAAAATATCATATATATAAGAGGAAATTCATATGTTTAGAAGGAAATTTACATATTTAGGATGAAATTCGCATATTCACATATTTTTTGCAGAATAATTTTTGTTCTCAAATCTTTATTTCTCATATCCGAAGTTGAAAACCTATATTTTTATAATAGTTGGAAAGCGGAAACACAAGACTGTAACTTTTCTGTTTTAAGTCAGAACCGAAAAGCCCTTTAGGGTTCCCCTTTCTCAGTTTCAAAATCAGAACAGAAATATATTCTGCAGACTGAAACAACCAAACAATCTATCTTCTAGTGGATATTTTTCTCCAACCTTTCATCAGATTAAGGTGATCTTGGTGGTGTTGGAAAGCTAAGGCCTCAATCTGTCTCTTTTCTTTTTATTATTTTTTTGGATTTTTGATGCAGGTGGGCAGAAAATAATATAGAATAATCTGGATAAACACAATCACACCTATTCTTCTCTTATTTTAGGAATCATGTCAGGGTTGTTTCTCAATGCTTGTTCATTGTTTTTTAGCGAATTAGGAATCGTTGAAAATGTGTTTTGTCAAGTTTCTTTGTTTTTTTATGTATTTTTCAAAAATCCTTCATTTTCTAAGTAAAAAATTAATGGCAAATTCTAACACATATCTTAAATGCAATACTTTGACACATATTTAGAAAAAAAATCACATATGTAGGAGAAAATCACATATTTAGGAGGAAATTCATATATTTGGGAGAAAATTCACATATTTTAAAGAAAATTTGCATATTTTTTGCATGACAGTCTTTGTTCTTTGATATGTATCTCTCTGATATGATGTTGAAAATTTACATTTTTATAGTTGTTGAAAATGAGATACATGCATGTAACTTTCTTGTTTTGTGTAACAACTAAAAACCCCTTTAGGATTCTCGTTT
Source organism: Nuphar pumila (assembly GCF_984573655.1). Lineage (NCBI taxonomy): Eukaryota > Viridiplantae > Streptophyta > Magnoliopsida > Nymphaeales > Nymphaeaceae > Nuphar > Nuphar pumila. The sequence goes on from NC_143256.1 coordinate 16,440,806, forward strand.
TTGAGTTCTAAAACTGAAACAAAAACATGTTCTGCAGACTAGAATAACCAAACAGTCTATCTTTCAAAGGATATTTCTCCCCAACCACTCATTAGATTAAGGTGATCTTTATGGTATTGGAAAGTTAATGCCTCGATTTGTCTTTGTCCCTTTTGTTGTTTTTTCAGATTTCTACTGCAGGTGGTCATTAGCATAGAATAATAAGGATAACCACAGTCGTGCCTTTTCATCTCCTGTTTAGAAATGTTGTAAGGGTTGTATCTCAACATTTGTTCACAATTTTTCAGCGAATTAGGTATCGTTGAAATGGTATTTATGTCTAATTTCTTTGTTCTTTTGTGTGTGTTTTTGAAATCATTTATTTTTTAGGTAAAAAATCAGTGATAAGGTCTGTCATAAATCTTTGATGCAATACTTGGGAACATATTTGGGGGAAAATTTGCATATCTGAAAGAAAACCACTCATGCAAAGGTTAAAATGGTCTTTTTAATGACAGATATTTGCAATTTTGGACATCAAACAAATTTTTGAAAATTATAAGGTTTTTCGTGAAATGCATCATTTTTGTCGTACAATACTTATGATAATTTTTCATACTTTTATTATCTCCCTTTCTGCCCCTCTTAAAACATATTGGCATCAATGCACTCTTAAAAAGTGTTTGCCATGTAGAACATTTGTCGGTCGAACAAGCAAAGCGACAAATGTTCTGGATATAAGAATCTTGAGTGAGAGACAAATGTTTTGGACTTTTGCATCCCCTCAATTAAATTGAGCACATAACACACATGATAGGTGAATCAAATGCGGGACAACACCTCAGCAGGGAGTGTGGTGTCCCTCCAAGAGATTCTTCGATGAATCAAACACCCCCTTAACATGATTGCACATCCACAAAATCATTTTTCGAGTTGCTGGTCCATAATAATTCTACATCCACACACAAGGGCTAGTACCAAGATCTAATCAGTCACCAGCAAGGCACAATCTAATCGGTCAAACCCACCATTAGGTGTAAAAAAACTAATAAAAATATGTAAGTGTGCACAAGTCTCTTTGAGTTTGAGATTAAAGGAGCAGCTAACAACCATGACTATATGACACTAGCCAATCACACGACAGCATTGCATGGGGCCCACAACTACAAAGTTTAGACCCCACGTGAAATGTTGTCATGTGTTTGCTTGTGTCAAATAGCCATGGCACTTAGCCATTCTTTGAAATACTGCTCTAACATCTTATGAAATTGGGATCCTCAAAGGATTTTTAGCTTGACCCCCTTGCCAAAAAGCCTTGCATTTTTGGCAGTTTTGAAGATTTTAGATCCACGGATTTGAGATCTCTCATTTTAGTAATTGGAGGATTTGGCATGAGTTACCAATGGGGCTCGGTGTGGTTGGTAAGAGCTATCAGTGTACGTCTCCTTGTGGTGGGATGTTGCAGGTTAAAAACCTTAGTGGTACATTGAACAATAACTGGTGGGGTTATGCCTAACCCCATCTTGCCTTTCTAAAAAAAAGGATTTGGCATCTGTCGAATTTGACTTCAATCCAGAGATCTGTAACAAATCAAACTCATCCCTATTGAAAAGTGGATTTTTTTTTTTATAATTGTGGAAACTCTACCCAGAGATCCGGAGCCTTACAGATATAACACAATCCAAACCACAAGGGATCTTACATTAACCCGACAATCGACTAATTAACTTTATTCATCAATAATTAAAGTTTAAGAACATAATCAAATAAATGTCCTTAATTATAGAGCCACACTGTCCCAAACAAAATATCAGAAAGTAGTCATGAAGCCTCATAAGCCCCATATAGTAGATGTCCTCATCATTGGGCTTCAGGACCTATGAAAAACATAAAGAGCACAGGGTCAAAATTAAAGATCCTGTGTACGAATTTTTCTAAAAATACAAATAGGCAAGAGAAGTATAAATCAATTCATATAACATTTTTAGAGGAACATGACTACAACTATCTCATAATCCAAACAACCAATCATGCATTTAATAACAATTAGCATGCAACAACAATATCTCACATGAAATGAAAATAGGTAAAGGTGCATAAACTAATTTCAGAATAGTAAATATGCATGATATCAATGCACATGCATGAATAGCTTATTAAATTCTTGTCAGAGTTTTCTTTTGTATGCATGTCGCTATTAAATGTACACAATTTTAGTTTCACTTTTCATTAAAACCTGCGGATATGAAAAAATGGGCACAACAATTCCCGAAGTTCAAGATATCCTAGTTATAGCTTAACACATAATTTGTGTTTTATTAATGGGTTTCAGATTTGGCCCTCGACCGATATCAAAAATCAATGTCATACATCAGAACATTAGAAATCAACATTTAATGTCGGAACACCAGGAAAATCAACATCTACTGATATCACTTTCTTGGTATACCAATAATAACTATGTCTGCACACCACCCTCAGGCAAAGTGACAGAAACTCCCTAAATTGTGGCTGAGAGGTGAACCACCATATCATATTTAGGAGCACAATCGCACACAGAGTTTTAGTATCCTTACGGTTCTCAAAAACCGCCATCTAGGATTCCCATAATGTAAAAGGAACATTCAAGAAGAAACATTAATTACACTATTTTATCTTTTTTATCTTTTATCAAAAGACATTCTTTTCAAAAGATTTATTTTACAAATCAACATGCAAAATACAACATGTGACCTTGGCCCGTTACAAAATTTAACAGTGCAATTAATTCAGAAATCAATAGTTTCAAATGGATTTTTGCAATGCATAGAATAAACTTAGAGCAACACCTGCTCATGGTCCACATGGCCTACAGTGGATCACATCTGACCACTGGTGCATCTTATGCAAAGTGAACATGTGATCACATAATTATCCAAACATGTTCACAAATGCACATTCATTCACACACAATACGAATGTGCATGAATAAACAATTTACATATGCATATGAACACATGCTTTCAATATACATTTTTATTTTCATGATTCATCTCATGCATAATATACAGACGTACACATGATCATGCTGATGCAACAACAATGTAATTTCAGAATTCACGTGTTCACTATATGCATATTTAAGCCAACACAAAACTCAAGTTCATGAGCATATGTAAACAACCACATCTTTACCAAATTCGAGTATGCTCGGGTTACCAATCAAAACATACTGAGCCCGAAGGTATGTTAATCATACACGGCATAACACTAAGACCTCATTGGCAATCGGTTAGGCTTAGGCAAAACCATCACAGCCTCAACCGATAACCATATGCAGTCTCATATTAATTTCTCCACGTATGTGGTGTCTCTTTACGACACAACCATATAAAAATTTTGTGACATTTTTTGATACAAGAACAGTCACATAAAAGCATGCATAATCAGTCACATAACATATTTTTAGTAATATTCATAAGGCATGACAATCCTGTAAAAGTGTGCATAACAGTCATATAGAAGCACACATTATGTAACGTTTTATAAAGCATGAACAGTCTTATCATGACATACATGAACAGTCACATGATTATGTATTTAACCAGTCCGATAATTTGTCATGTAACCAGCTGAAAATCAACTATATGACAGGCTGAAATTTTTGTTATGAAACAGGCTATAAACTGACTATATAATAGGTTGAAATTTTTATTATGTAACAGGCCATAAATTGGCTATATGACAGGCTGAAAATATGTCATATATCAGGCTAAGAATTTGGTAATGTACATGCAAAAAATCAACTATATAATAGGCCAAAAAAAATCAGACTTACTACAGTTCATGTGGCAGCAACAAAACAAGCCATATTCAATCTAACAGTGGCAGCATACCTGATCTTAACTTAGAGTTCAAGATGAAACTTTAAAGGTTGTTTTGATGCTGGCCTAAATGGCAGCATCAAACAAAGTTGGATATGGGTCCTAGACGATGATAATCGACTGGGCTAAAACCCACTGACATCAGCTCCATTTCATCATTTTTTTTGTTTGAGTCTATCCCAGCTGACTGCAGTCAGCTGGAGTGTAACACATGAGATCTGCTCAGCTGACTACAGTCAGTTGGGCTTGACAGGCTTAGAAACTGCTCAGCCGACTACAGTTGGCTGGGCATGACAGATTATAAAATATGATCAGCCAACTATAGTTGGTTGGGCACAGAAGTGTTTGAATTATACTTAGTCGACTGCAGTTGGTTGGGCATATTAGTGTCTCGTATTATTTTTTGAACCCTGCTCAGCTAACAACACTTGGATGGGCCTGTGTACTAGAGAAACTGCTCAGCCGACTTTTGTCAGCTAGGTTGTTCACAGTTCATAAAAAAAATGAAATAAATTTGAAAATCAATCCTAAAACCATAATTTATGAAATTTGGGTTTTGGTGACATAATGTAAAACATGAACAGTCTTATATAATGCATTAAACAATTATATTAGTATGTTATATGACCAGTCTGAACACTTATCATGCCACAGGCCGAGAACTGATCATGTACAGACCAAGAACCAGCCATATAATAGACCAATATCTTAATCATGTAACAAACCAAAAATCTAGTTATGTAACATGCTGAAAATCTATCGCATAACAGGCCAAAAAAAAAAAACAATCATTGACATCCGTAGATCCGGACGAAATTTGTACGTTTATGAGGCTTGTAAGATCTGTCCACCATTACAATAGGCAGATCTATCCACATTTGTCCATACACATGGTAGGACAGATTTATCCTTGTGAACAGTGGAACAAATCTAACTATATGCACCGAAAATCGAAACAGCATGCATAGGCTAAAAGAATAAAATTTATGGATGGTTATAATATATATATATATATATATATATTATAACCATATATATATATATATATATATATATATATATATATAAAACTAATGTAATGTTATCTATCAATCTCTCTCTCTATATATATACCTAGTAAAATCATATTCTCGTTTTTTTCTTCTTTTTTCATTCCACCAAAAACATTACATAAACCTCATCTGTGCTATTTCTCTGCATTTGAATCAAGAAGGAAGCCTGTACCTTTTTTTGAAGCTCAAAAGAGACCAGGAGAAAGATCGAATGATCGGAGAGAAAAAGTGCCTTCTTCTCCTTCTTTTCTTCTTATTTTTTCTTCTCTTTCTTTCTCTCCCACGGTTTCTCTCTCTCTCTCTCTTTGTTTCTTCTTTCTTTCTTTTTCAAGTTTTATATCAGAGGGGGCCTCTAGAGGGTGACGCCCCTCTAGGGCTTCCTCACATGGACAGGAGATAGAATTTTCCATATGGGATTCTATCTCCAACCTCCTTTCCTAATCTTTCTAGATTTTTTTTGTTGACTTTTCCAACTCCTTCCTCTTTCTAATTACTTACTTTTTTTTTAAAGCAACCAAAGGGGCTCTTATAGAGACCCCACTATTTGGTAACTACCATATCTAACTGAAATTTCAAATTAATTAATTTTTCATAATTAATTAATTAATTAATAATTAATAATTAATAATTATTGAAAAAATCTAGAGGGTGTCTTATCTCTCTAGGAGTCTTTTTAACCTTAAATTTTCTTAAATTAAACCTTTATACTAAATTTAAAGCTTTGATTTCGTTGGACCTAGATTTTAGATCTGAATTTGGATCCAAGATCCAAATCCATATTCAATATTCATATGGATCTTGAATTGAATCAGATCCTAATTAATATAGGTCTTCGACTGAGTCTAGATCTATATTAACTTGGATCATGCGGATCGGATCTAGTCCGATCCAACCCGAACCCGATCCTATCGAGATGGGCACTTTTTAAAAAAATGTAATTTTTGGGCGAACTATAGTTCGAATTCAGGAAAATAAAATATCATTGAATTCAATATTTCAAGGTGCATCCAATGATGTATAACTTGAATTTTGCCTCCGATTTTCACATGAATTTAACTCAAATTTTGCTTAAATTTTACTTGATTTTAAAGGTAAAAAATAAAAGTTTTTATCATATCTTGTTTAGCTCGTTCAGGTCTTGTCAATGAGACTTGAGCCAAACCCAAACTCAATTGACACCACCTAAAATTAAGGATTTATCAATTTTTCTGCAACACAACCAAAATCTTTGAATTTGACTGTGTAAAAACACACAATATTACATCCCTACCTTCTTAAAAGAATTTCATTCACAAAATTAGAACGTACTGAATAGGTGTGGGTAGTGCTCACGCATATCGACCTTGGGCTCCCAAGTGCACTCGTCCAATCTGTGATGTTGCCAACACACCTTCACGAATAGAATCGTCCTACTGTGCAGTGTCCTCTCCTGGCGATCCACAGATTTCATCAGCTTCTCCTATGTCATCAAGTCAGGTTGTACATCAACCGCCTCATAGTGGATCACATGTGAGGGGTCAGTCACATACTTCTTCAAGATCGAGACGTGAAAGACATTATGAATCTAAGAAAACTAAGGGAGAAGTGTCACACGGTATGCGGTCTACCCAACACTCTCAAGGATCTCTAAGGGTCCAACATATTGAGGACTCAACTTCCCCTTCTTCCCGAACCGGAAGACACTCTTCGTGGGCGAGATCTGTACAAACACGTGGTCACCCATGGCAAAGTTGAGCTTCCTACGCCGCTGATTGGCATAGCTCTTCTGCCTGCTTTGTGCTGCGACCAACCTCTGTCGGATCAACCGTACCTGGTCTGAGTAGTGCTTGATGGCCTCTGGTGACTCCACTGCTCTCACTCCAACCTTATTTCAGCACACTGGGGATCTACATGGTCTGCCATACAGAGCTTCGTATGAGGCCATACCAATGCTGGCAGGGTAACTATTGTTGTATGAAAACTCTACAAGCTTTACAACCTATCTCACTCTCCTGCCCAATCTAACGCGCATGCTCTAAGCATATCCTCTAGTTTTTGTATCATGCGCTTTGTCTGACCATCAGTTTGTGGGTGAAAAGTCGTGTTGAACTTCAATGTGGCACCAAGGGTCTTCTACAACTGGTGCCAAAAACGAGACATAAAATGAGGGTATCGATCTGACATGATCGAATGTGGCACCCCGTGAAGCCAGACTATCTCATCCACATAGAGGTCTGCTAGACTCTCCAAGCTTTGACTGATCCTGATCGGTAGAAAGTGGGCACTCTTCGTTAACATGTTCACTATCACCTAGATGGCATCGTGTTGACAATGGGTCCACGGCAACCCTATGATGAAGTCCATTAAGTTGTCATCCCACTTTCACTCTGGAATGTTTAATGACTGAGGAAGTCCACCAGGTCTCTAATGCTTGATCTTCACCTACTGGTAGGTAGACACCGAGACACAAACTCTGCTATGTCCTGCTTTATCTTGTTCCACCAATACATCCGTTGGAGGTCCTTGAACATCTTAGTAGAACTTGGGTGAACAAAATACCTCGACCGGTATGCCTCACTCATCAGCTCCTCCTGCAGTGCCTTTGGAACCCACCATCTGTCTTTGAACATGATGGTTTCATCCTCCTCACGATAAAACTATGCATCATGCTTCTGGGCACTCATGCACAACCTCTTAAACTCTAGATCGATTGACTGAAGCTCCTCAATGTGGTCTATAATCTTAGGTTACGCCTGCATCCCCGCATAAAGGATGCATCCAGAATCATCTGCAAATGGTTGTCATCTCACAAACTCTTTGATCATATCCCAAATATGCCCTATTAAGCTAAGTATCATGACTAAAGCCTTCTGCCAAGCGTGTCTGCCACTACATTTGCCTTACCAGGGTGGTAGGTGATGGAGAACTTGTAGTCCTTCAGGAACTCCAAACACTTGTGTTGCCTCAAATTAAAATCACATTGTGTGAATATGTACTTGAGGCTCTTATGATCAGAGAGGACCTCAAACTATTTCACATACATGTAGTGACACAAGATCTTCAGTGCAAAGACAATTGCCGCTAACTCCAAGTCATACGTGGGGTAATTCTTCTCATGCACCTTTAGTTGTCGAGAAGCGTACGCGATCACCTTTCTGTGCTGCATCAAGACACAGTCCAGTCCGGTCCCTGAAGCATCATTGTACACAATGAATCTACCTGTCCCAAAAGGTAAAGTTAATATTGGGGCCGTGGTCAACCTCCTCTTCAGCTTCTGAAAGCTCTCCTCACATCGAGGTGACCAAACCAACTTTATCTTCTTCTATAAAAGTCGAGTCATTGGAGCCGCTATACGAGAGAAGTTCTCAATGAATTGACAGTAGTAGCTCACCAATCCCAAGAAACTCTTGATCTCTAAAATTGTCTTCGGTTGCTTCCAAGACAACATTGCCTCCACCTTGGCTGGATCGACCTCAATGCCCTTCTTAGAGATCACGTGGCTGAGAAACATCACCCTGTGGAGCCAAAACTCACACTTCAAGAACTTAACATAAAGTTGATGTTCTCTCAGTGTCTGCAACACAATCCACAGATGCTCTCAGTGCTCCTCCACGCTCTCAGAGTAGATAAGAATGCCATCGGTGAATATAATGACAAAAGAATCCAACCATAAACTGAAGACCCGATTGCTTTCGCACTTCCTTTGGTCTGGGAATGTGTCGCACAAAAAGTACCTGCTTGTTTCTTGTCAACAGATCGTGCTTCCGAGGCACCAAGGTGGCTTAGAGATTCCAACTATGAGAAAGAGGAGCATCGTTTTAGTCTTGAAGTGGGCTTGGGAAGCTTCCACATCTCAATCTTCTTGGGCTATGATTGTTAGGCAAAAATATGGTAGTCTACATGAATCCCTTCTTTCCACGCCCAGTTCAGTGTGTCATTCGTCCCTCTGGCTAGAGTGGCGGAAGACACTTCGATCCTTCAGTGGCAGAGATTTTAGGCCTGTCCATGGCATGACATGGCTTCACTGGGCCATGGCGAGCGGAGATAGGTTCTCCATTAAGCAAGTTTACCATTCCTTGTTGCCATCCGGGATGAACTGGTTTCCCAGTGATTGTATGTGGGGTAAGGGGCCAGCTCCAAGGGCAAAAGCTTTGGCGTGACTTGTGGCTCTGGATCGTGTTCAAACCCAAATTAATGTCAGGAAACGGGGGATTCAATTTCCAAGCATGTGTGTTCTTTACAAGAAGGTTGTAGAGGACACGACTCACCTATTTTGGCTCTGCCCGGTCATTCTAGACTTATTTTTTCAAACTTGGGGTGCGCCACTTGTTCAAACTCGTTCGTGCTCCATTATTCGGGACCTCTTGCTTGGTCCCAGGATTGTACGACACAAAAAAAATGGAGATTATTGTGGCGGGTTTGGTTGCTTTCAGCATGGTGGGTCATATGGACTGAAAGAAACGACATCTTCTTCAGGGGCATCAAATTCGATTTCGGAAGGCTTCGACAATGGGTCATGTCTGATGTGTATCTGGCTCTTAAATTACATAGTAGGGGGGAGGGGCTGATCGGCTTGTACTCTGAACTATGTACAATCGCCATCTAGATTGTGGCTGTTTTGCTGTTATGTTTCTCTTTTGTCTCTCCCATCCAATATTCTGTTGGATGTATTTTGGTAATGTTGAATGGTGAATGTTCTCTCTCTCTCTCTCTCTCTTGTACATGCACTACAGAGTTTGTAACCCAAACTGAAACTACAACACCACACGTATATTTGTGCGGATGCATAAACATGAAATTTTGCCCATCCAAATGGATGGGTTTCATAGATTTAGGCGATGTTTGGAAACTAGTTGTCAGAAGTAGCCAAAGTGGGAATACCAACACCAGAATTGTTGGTGATGGATGGAGTTGTAAGAAATGATGCAAGTGAGATGGTATTTGACACGTCCAATTCCACATTTTACATCCCACTTACATGAGGTGGTAGTTACCAAATACTACACCAGATCTCACACAGGTGACTGCTTCAACAACCTTCCTAACGTTCTTTCAGTATTATTTCCAACTTTTTAGTTGCATTCCAAACAGATGCACATGTGGAAGTGGAAAATCTCCCATAAAATCAAAGTGGGCGATAAAGTAGTCGGAAGTCATAGGAAAAAAGGTTTCATTTCAAAAAAATTGCCTAGACCGGATATGTCTTATTTGCAAAATGGGACACCAGTTGATATGGCATTCAATCCATTAAGAGTACCTTCACGAACGAATGTGGGACAAATATTTGAATGCTCACTCGAGTTAGCGGGAGACCTGTTGGGCAGATATTATAGAATAACACCCTTTGATGAGATATATGTTGGGTTTCCCTCCTTTGTGGGATCCATTGGTTCAATGCACATTCAGTATCACTGCAGAATTTCAAGCACGATGCTTGATCTTTTCGAAGATGATTTGGAGTATTTGCTGGATAGCGATTTGTAGAAGTCCTCTCAGCTAAATGACTATTCAACTGTTCAGAGTTTGAGGTTCAGCGAGTTGTCGATGACGATTTGTGGTGAGTGCCTTCAGTTGCATAGCGATTTATGGTTAGCGTTATGTGTTTCAGTCGGATGACGATTTGTGGTTATCGTTGGATAGCGATTTGTGGTATCGCTGGATAGCGATTTGTGATAAGGTGCATCGTAAGTTATGCAAGATATTTAGTCTTCCGCATTTAATGTGAGTCTTGTCTTCTATTTAAGGGATGGATGAGAGAGCAAAAGCAATGGGAGAGAGCAAAAAAGGCAGAATATTAGGGAGAGAGTGTGAGAAACACTTTTAGGGCACCGAAAGGGTGCGGAGGAAAAAAAAAACAAGAAGTGTTGCGACACTTCTTTCAAGACAGCTTCGTCAAGCTAGTTCTTCAAATCATTCGTTCTTTGTTCCTCAGTGAGGCATATCCTCTTGTTCATTTCGTTACACCTTGTGTGTTTGTAAGGCTTATGCCTTTTGGCCACTTTGTAATCTTTGTTTGAAGATAGTGGAAGTTGTTGACCTATTGGTCGTCGTGGACATACCTCAGTTGAGAGGGAACCACGTAAATCATTGTGTGCTATTTTTATTTTCGCAGCTAGTTTGTTTTGGTTTATTTTTCTACCACTATCATCATCGTATTGTTTTCATCAATTCACACTTGTGGGGAGACCCGGTACGTCCATTTTAACCCCAACATATGGTATCAGAGATTTGGTTAGTATATTTGTGTGTGAAGTCATGGAGAATAACATTGGGCGTATGATCAGTTTGAATGGCACAAACTGGATGGCATAGAAAACTAAAATAGAAGACCTCTTGGGTTATAAAGATTTGGATGGACCCATAGACGGTGTGAGAGGCAAACAAGAAGAGATGAAAGATGTCGAATAAAAAAAACTAGACCGAAAGGCGATCAGTTTCATTCGACAATGGATAGATGATAGTGTCTTTCATCATGTATTCATAGAAACTTTGATGCATGGTCTTTGAACCAAACTAGAGAGCCTTTATGATAGAAAGGCAGCAATGAATAAGGCCTTTCTATTTCGAAAGCTTGTGAACCTCAAGTATAAAGAGGGCGGCTCTATTGCAGAGCATTTGAATGAGATCAAAAGCATTGTAAATCAGTTGGCCACAATGAAAATCACTTTTGATGATGAGTTACAAACTTTGTTGCTCTTATTTCCCTTCCTGAGAGTTGGGAAACCTTGGTGGTCACAGTCAGTAACTCTGCACCTGATGGAATGGTAACGATGAGCCAAGTTACCAGCAGTCTGTTGAATGAAGAGTCCAGGAGAAAGTCATTAGGTCCTTCTACCTCAAAGGCGCTTGTGATTGAAAACAGGGGGAGAAGCAGAAGTAAGAGCAGGGCTTTGCACTACCATGGCAAATCTAGAGGCCACTCACACTCGAGCTCAAAGAAAGATGTCGAGTATTATTATTGCCACAAGAAGGGGCATATGAAGCGACAGTGCAGGAAGCTCAAGCTTAAGGAGTAGAACAGAGAGAAGAGCTCAGAAGAAAAATAAGGTGCCACAGTCACAGATGGAGAGCTCATGGTTGTCTGTGATGGCACTAGCATAAATTTGATCGATCAGGAGACCGATTGGGTGATTGACTCTGGAGCTTCATTTCATGTTACCTCACGGGTTGATTTCTTCACTTCCTACTCGCAAGGTGATTTCGGTAATGTCTGAATGGGAAATGAAGATGTGTCAAAGATTGTTGGCATGGACGACATTTGCTTGGAAACAAGTGTTGGCTGTAAGTTGTTGCTGAAAAATGTGAGGCATGTACCAGACATCCGACTGAATCTGATCTCTGCTGGAAAGTTAGATGATGAGGGCTATAACAACACCTAAGTGATGGAAGGTGGAAGCTAACCAAAGGCTCATTGGTGATAGCCAGAGGAACAAAGGCTCGTTCCCTTTACACTTTGTAAGCGAAGATCTGGAAGAGTGTTGTGAATGTTGTGGAGACTGGCTCGTCCACAAAATTATGGCATAGAAGGCTTGGGCATATGAGCAAGAAGGGGCTGCAAGTCGTAGTTAAGAAAGAGTTCCTGACAGGTGCAGTAGGTACATCTTTGGAACCTTGTGTTCATTGCTTCCATGGTAAACAAAATAGAGTTTCTTTCCATAGATGCATTGCATCTAGAAAATCTCATGTTCTAAATCTTGTACATTCTGATGTGTGTGGACCTTTAAAGGTCAAGACACTTGGTGGTGCATTGTACTTTATGACTTTCATTGATGATCATTCTAGGAAAGTCTGGGCTTATACACTGAGGACTAAAGACCAAGTTCTAGATGTATTCAAGCACTTTCAGGCCATGGCTAAATAAGAAACTGGCAGGCAGTTGAAGTGTGTTCGCTCGGATAATGGTGGCAAATACATTGGGCCATTTAATCAGTATTGCACCAATCATGGCATCAAGCATGAAAGAACTATAAGGATGACACCTCAACAGAATGGGGTTGCTGAGAGGATGAAGCACATCATTCTTAAGAGAGTCAGATGTTTGCTGTCACACTCTAAATTGCCAAGATCTTTCTGGGGTGAGACAATGAGGACAACAATTGATCTTATCAACTTGTCTCCTTTTATTCCCTTGAAGGGAGATGTTCCAGAGAAAGTTTGGATAGGAAAAGAACCTTTCTATGGACACTTAAGAGTGTTCGGCTGTAGAACATTTATTCACATTCCGAAGGAAGAGAGGTCCAAGCTTGATCCAAAAGTCAAGCAATGCATATTCATTGGCTATGGACATGAAGAATTTGGCTACAGACTGTATGACCCTGTTGATAAAAAGGTGGTCAGAAGTCAAGATGTTGTCTTTTTGGAAGATTAGACCATTGAAGACATTGGTGAGTCTGAGCCATCAGAGTCCAGTACAGGTGATCTTATTGATTTAGATCCCCTAGATGCGCCGACTGTTCATGATTTCGTGGAGGAGATTCCACCTCCTCGCAATGATGCAAAGGAAGGAAGTGTTGAGTCAGAAATTGAGGGGGAGCCAACACCCCAAGAGTCACTTCCTCAGACTCCGATAAGGAGATCCACTAGAGAAAAACAGTCATCCGGAAAATACTCATCAAATGAGTATGTGATGATTACAGATCAAGGTGAGCCAGAAACTTTTGAAGAAGTTTTGGAGGATGAAAACAAGTCTGAGTGGTTTAAGGCAATGAAGGAAGAAATGGATTCATTGCATGCGAATCACACCTTTGATCTGGTAAAGACAACTAAAGGGAAGAAGGTGTTAAAGAACAAATGGGTCTTCAAGTAGAAGACTGATGAAAACAACTCTCAACCTAGATACAAGGCACGTCTTGTTGTGAAAGGTTTTGCTCAGAAGAAAAGAGTTGACTTTGATGAGATCTTCTCACCACTTGTGAAGATGCCCTCCATCTGAACTGTGCTCGATATAGCTGCAAGCATGAATTTGGAAGTTGAGCAGCTTGATGTGAAGACTGCATTTCTATATGGTGACTTGGAAGAAGAAATTTATATGGAGCAACCTGAGAGTTTCATTGACAAGGGTAAAAAGCACCTAGTTTGCAAGTTGAAGAAGAGCTTGTATGGATTGAAGCAAGACCAAGGCAGTGGTATAAGAAATTTGATTTCTTTATGAATGAGCATGGATACTCAAGAACCTCCACAGACCATTGTGTGTTTGTGAAGAAATTTCCAGATGGTAATTTTATCATTCTCTTGCTTTATATGGATGATATACTGATTGTGAGCCAAGACATCAGCAAGATTAGCAAGTTAAAGTTGGAGCTAAGTGAGACATTTGCCATGAAGGATTTAGGTCCAGCAAAGCAGATTCTTGGGATGAGAATCGTTCATGACAGATCACATGAGATGATATGGTTATCTTAAGAAAAGTATATCAGAAAGGTTCTTGAGAGGTTCAACATGGACAAAGCAAAGCCTGTTAATTGTCCACTTGCAGGCCATTTCAAACTTAGCTCAAGACAATGTCCTACAAATGATGAAGAAGGAACAAAGATGCAGAAAATTCCCTATGCTTCGGCAGTAGGTTCGTTGATGTATGCTATGGTCTGTACTCGACCAGACATAGCTCATGCTGTTGGAGTTGTTAGTCGATTTCTGTCAAATTCAGGGAAAGAACATTGGGCAGCAGTGAAATGGATTCTAAGGTATCTTCAGGGCACATTAAAGATGAGTCTGTGTTTTGGAAAGGGTGAACCCATTCTTGATAGATTCATAAATTCTGATATGGCTGGTGATGTAGATAGTAGAAAGTCTACTTCTGGGTATTTGATTACTTTTGCAGGGGAGCAGTTGTATGGCAGTCGAAATTACAGAAATGTCTAGCTCTCTCCACTATAGAAGTTGAGTTCATTGCCATTATAGAAGCCAGTAAAGAATTGTTGTGGGTGAAGAAATTCTTGCAAGAGTTGGGCTTGAAGCAAGAAGAGTATGTTCTTCATTGTGATAGTCAAAGTGCTATTCATTTGAGTAAGAATTTCTCGTTTCATTCAAGATCGAAACATATTAATGTTTGATACCACTGGATTCGATATGTCTTGAATAAAAAATTGCTGCAACTAGAGAAAGTGCATACTGATGACAATACATCAGATATGCTGACCAAGGACAAGCATGAGAAGTGTCGATTCCTAGCAGGAATGGAAGAAGCTTCCACATAAGTCGGGAAGGGGGAGAATTGTTGGGGTTTCCTCCTTTGTGGGATCCATTGGTTCGATGCACATTCAGTATCGCTGCAGAATTCTAAGCACGATGCTTGATCTTTTCGAGGACGATTTGGAGTATTCATTGGATAGTGATTTGTAGAAGTCCTCTCAGCTGAATGATGCTTTAGTTGTTCAGAGTTTGAGGTTCAGCGAGTTGTCGATGGCAATTTGTGGTGAGTGCCTTCAGCTGCATAGCGATTTGTGGTTAATGTTATGTGCTTCAGCTGGATGACGAATTGTGGTTATCACTGGATAGCGATTTGTGATAAGGCGCTTCAGGCACATCGTAAGTTATGCAGGACGTTTAGTCTTCCACATTTAATGCGAGTCTCGTCCTCTATTTAGGGGATGGATGAGAGAACAAAAGCAGCGGAAGAGAGCAAAAAAGGCAGAACATTAGGGAGAGAGTGTGAGAAACACTTTTAGGGCACCGAAAAGGTGCGGAGGGAACAAAAAGCAAGAAGTGATACGATACTTCTTTCAGGACAACTTTGTCAAGCTGATTCTTCAGATCATTCGTTCTTTGTTCCTCAGTGAGGTATATCCTCTTGTTCATTTCGTTACACCTTGTGTATTTGTAAGGCTTATGCCTTTTGGCCACTCTGTAATCTTTGTTTGAAGATAGTAAAAGTTGTTGACCTATTGGTCGCTGTGGACGTACCTCAGTTGAGAGAGAACCACGTAAATCGTTGTGTGCTGTTTTTATTTTCGCTACTGGTTTTTTTTGGTTTATTTTTCTACCAGTGTCATCGTCGTATTGTTTCCATCAATTCACACTCGTGGGGAGACCCAGTACATCCGTTTTAACCCCAACAATATACACACAAAAATTTCCATTCCTGCCACATACTGACAGCTTCCAAACAGGGCCTTACTCATTTTACTTTTAAATTCTGACCGTAATGTGATCTATGTACTTGATTTATAGGGATCAGCTCTTGAAGCATTTGATTCCAATATATGGGTGGGTTTTTATAAGGTTCAAAAAAACAACGGTCCAAAATCTTTGTAAAATTTTTAGGCTCCAAACATTATTGAAAACACAAGAGCCAGGTGTGGATCCTTAGTAAATCCACCATGCCCAACACATTTATAGAGCTAAAACTGCATAAAAAGCACCGAAGAAGCCCAAAAACCCATTTAGCATGCGGTTTAGCACCAAATGGGTTTAGCACGGACCCATCTTCCTATATATATATATATATATATATAAAGTAATGCTAAGCTGCTTCGGGATTACCTACACACATAGTAAAATCATAGATGTAGTATCTTCTCAATCGGACTCCGTGTTCAACATAGTTATTTGATAAGAATCATGTCCGGATCATGTTTTTGGACATAAAATAAGATTTTTTAAATCATGAAACTTTGCTACATTTTAGGCCGTTGATTTTTTTAAGGTCTTAAAAAACCTATACAATGATTACAATCGCATGATCTAAAACTTGTTTTCTGTTTAAAAATGCATATAGATCACATTTATAAGGTCTTATCAACAAAAAAAAAAACTACAAGATTTGGAAAACCCAAACCTTTTACTAGATGGGAGTAGGTGCTCTATATATAGGAAGAGGGACCGTTCAACTAAAAGAAGGTCCAAAATCTACAACCCATGATAATCCACGGTGTTCTTTTTCTAACAACCGAGTTTTATATCGATCACATTTTTTCAACAAAAGAAACTTTTTTTAAGCTATGAAAAAATTGAGCATTTGTGACCATTGATTTTTGAATCACCAAAAAAAAACACTTGCATAAACTGGATTCCCATGAAACAAAAAATTTGATCCCAACCAAATAGACCATGTAGATCATATCTATAAAGATTCACATAAAATAACACGAGCTATGAGATATTGCTCATTTCAACTCATTAATATTGTATGCACATCCCCACTAACTAACTATGTATATATTGTATGCACATCTCCACTAACTAACTAACTAACTAACTAACTATATATATATAAAAGGAAGACTCTATTAAACATCAAGAAGTCTTTTTTTTATGAGGAATGTTGAAACCACCTGCGAAATCAGACCCTGCGCTGGCTATGCATATCGCACATTCAGCCGTTGATACCACGGTGTAAACCCCCTGAGACACACCTTGTCTTTAGGGAGTCGTCTTGCTTCGGCACGAGCTAAAGGCATGATACCCTTACCCTTCATAATGCAAGGGGCTGACATTTGTGAGAAACTCTAACCACCCGCCTAGCAGCCAAGGGCCCTTCCATTACACAAAACCCTTTGGGGCTACCAATCCACGTCTCCATGACTTGCTACTTACTATATTTGTATCCATGACTTACCACCCAAGGAATTGGCATCCACGCCATCTTGTCCGTTGAAGGGCATGACCAGTCTCCCTAAGGTTATAAATTAATGAGACATGATCAACTAGGCTAAGAGACTAATGGCTCTCACTTCTTTTTTTTGAAAGGCAAGGTGGGGTTTGGCAGACCCCATCAGTTATTCAACCTACCATTGGGTTTTGAACCTGCAACTTCCCACTACAAGGAGACATGCACTGACAGCTCCTACCAACAACACAGCTTTGGCTACTAATGACTCACTTAATTAGGAGCAAATATGTATTTTGGCAACGTCTTAACATAATCTTACTTAGGACAAGAAATAAATAGGAAGAGTTTGACTAGCCCTGAACCCATCATCTAGCTTGACTTGACCCATTGCTTGGTTAACTTTGAGTTTCTCATAGCTACATTTACAAACATAAAAAATGAACCAGAAGAGACAAATAAGCTGTGTTGATTGAGGGAGAATTGTCTTTTTCTTTTTATTTTTTTTTGCTGTTTGATGAGCAAGTTGAGGGATAACGCCATGAACCTGAGACCCCAATTTGTATATATTACATAATAATATTTTGTCAAAAAATAATGTTTTTTATATTTCAAAGACCTGTTTGTTCCATTTTCATGGATGGGAATGATCTATCATACAAAAATAGGCATCGATTTTTAAAAGCTCTTGCCAGTTCAATTTAATTGAGAGAAGTATGAAAGGATTAATAAAAGGTAACCAACGGGGGCTCTGCTTGTTTGGTAGGAGCTGTTAGTGCAAGTCACCATGTGATGGAACGTTGCAAGTTCAAAACCCAATGGTATGTAGTGTAACGGGTGGAGTCGGCCTAACCCCATCTTGCTTATTAAAAATAAGAAAGAAAAGGTAACAAAAAAAAAACTGAGACTCACCGATGCCAACATGACAATTTTAACTGTGATGTTTAAGGGGGTGTTTGTGTGTCATGGAAAATTCAAGTTTTTTCGCAAAAAATGCATCGATGGGCGTGCGTTTCTGCAGAACTTACAATGCCAAAACAAACATGGCGTATGGAAAAATGCCTCGACGGGTGTGTCATTTTACACACTTAACTCTCATTTTTCTCGAAAAACTGTTCTCATGTGGGTCCCATTTAGTTTCCGCCGCAGAGGAATCCACTAAAGAAGTGCCGCAGAACCCTATTCCTTGACAAGAAAACGCCGTTAAATGTTTGTTTCATCGTAGCCAAAAGACTAGAAAAAGAGGCGTCACATTTTTTAAATGCGGCCCAACTTTGACAATCCATGCAGCAAACGTCTGGTCGACTCGGAATCGTAGCTTTCTCAAAAGCCAGTCTGGTAAAAGGTCCCTCAAGGACAGAGTAGGACGCCGGACCCACTTGAATCCAGACCGAGTTCGTCCTATCGTTTATGAATGCCAATGGATTCACATAAATGAATGCACCATCTAAATCTAACCCATGGCCTAGTCTCAGAGTGCAAGCAAAATATGAGGGACCGACAATCTGCCGTCGGTGATGATTTTTTATTCTTCTTTGGATTATAAAAAAATATAATAGAAAAAAAATAGATACCAACGGGAGATCCGCTTATCTGGCAAGAGCAGTTAGTGCACATCACTTGTGTTGGTTGTAAGTTCGAATCCCAATGGTACTGTTGAAAAAAAGGGAAAAAAAAAGTAAATGCGTGTGACCCTGTCCGCTAATAACCTAACAGGCTTACACGTTTGGCACTCAGAACCGAACAAACTTTTTTCTCTTAAACAGTTTAATGTTGCTAATTCCATTTAGTGCACGTCACATGTAGTTTTTTTATTATTTATAATTGAATCATTTGCACACAATTAAAAAATGACAAAGCAAGCATGCATAATGTTGCTAATTCCATTTTCTTTTGATACCTCAAAGAGTAAGGAAAGGGTGATTTTTTTGTCTTTCTATCATTGACATTCTGTTTATGATAGAGATAATATCTTTTTTTTTCTAGCATTATTTACCATATGTGAAGTTTGATTGAGATTGCCTTGATATTTTACATTTAAATTTGTTTCGGTTGTATTTTGTGCTTTGCACAATTTATAGTTTAATCCATCTTTGTCATGGTGATCTCCTTCTCTTTGTTGTATTTTTTGTTTTTGTTTGTAGGTGGGATTCAGGATCAACTGTTGGTGAGTTTGACGGTCATTCAAGACGTGTCTTAAGTTGTGCATTCAAGCCTACAAGACCTTTTCGTATTGTTACATGTGGAGAAGATTACTTGGTGAATTTCTATGAGGGACCACCATTTAGGTTCAAACTGTCACAAAGGTTAGTCTTGTTTATGGTTTTAAGAGATTGATTTATACTATATTAGGTCAAGGATAGTGCAAATTTGCTAAAGGTTCAGCTGTTTTAACATAATTGTTTTGTATGAAGAATCCTTTGGTACATTGTCTTTCTTTTTTGGTAAAGGTATGAGGATCCAATGCAGGAACTGAAGCGTGACATGTTAGCCTGTCGAAGCAAATGAAATTCTAATAGCTATTCAGTATATGATGTGTTAGCTTTTAAGTAAATAATGACCATTCTCAAACTTTAGGAGTGCACTCTGGCTTGAAACATTACTATAACGTTTAACTTGCAATGGAATATAAAATCATGGTATAAATAAGTGTTCCTAGTATCTTCATGCTTGAATGACATTTTCCAAAAGCAATGCACATGATGTAAATAATATTTTCTCCAAATTGTAAGGAATTATGTGCTCTAGTGAGGGAGATGTATACCTGCCCTTTATCTGATGTGTAGTCTGTTTAAAACTAGTAAGAGAATTAACTAATAACATCCAAGGGGAATATATCAGGGTATTGAAGATAACATTTAAACTATTATTCCTAAAATGGCCAACACAGGTTTAAATTAACTGCACCGTCTAGGTAAATGTTTTAATATAATTGATCTTTGTTCTTGTAGGGACAGGACTACCACTTTTTCTACCAAAAATCTAAACAGATTTTTCAAGCCATAACTAGAGAGCTTTTCTGTCCTAGAGGATGGGCCCTGCTGGTTTCCAGATCACAGTTCATATCTCGATAATATTGCTTCAAAATACATTATAACTGCCAAGCCCCCTTCATGAGAGCGATATAGTTATGAATCTAGTCTGAGCACATCAGGAACACTTACTAATTTAGGTCTCTCTCCCTCTGTGTTTAAGGCTGGAAGGTTATAAAAATGGCAAAAAGCAGAAAATATGACAAGAACATGAGGGGCTTGGCAAACTTTCTTTTTCTTAACAGTTAACATAGGTTATGGATATATAAATGATAAAAGAGTAAGTTAACCGATAAGGGAAAAGGCTACTAACAAATGACGCTTCTCTAGAAAATCTAATTGCACATTCATAAAGGTTTAAGTTTCATATATACATATGGATTCATACAGTTTGAGGATTTGATTAACATATTTGTTAGATTTGAAATTAGATCAAACTAGATTAGCTTTCTATTCAAAGTAATTTAAACATGTATCTCTATTTGAATCTTTATGGCTATGGCCACATATGAGAAAAAATGGAAAGAATGGAGAATGGGGCATGCCAAGATTATGTCTTGGGTCATTAGTAGTCTTGATATCAAGAAGTGCTTGAGTCTAGCTAAATTTGAACATGCAAATAAATATTTGCATGAGACTATCTTAAGAAAATGTATTCTCTTAAATCTATGTCACATGGGTGCAGGTGCAGGGGCAGGGGTGCGACACTTTAAAAAAACTTGGGTGCGGGGATGCGGCAAAAAGTTGGACATAAATGACCCTGGGTGCATTGACTGCACCCAGGGTCAGGTTGATCGCATCGGGTGCGGGTGCGATGTGAGTGCGGCACCTAGTTGAAGAGTCCCTGTGACATAGTCTTAAAGATATTACCCACATTTGCAACTTGTAAGACAAGGTACACACTATGATTCAAGGAGAAAAATGTATTAGAGAATATTTTAGTAAGTTGTTCGACCTTTGGAATGAGTTTGCTCTTCTTGAGTCACAATGACATTATCCCAAAGACATAGAACTCCGTCAAAGACAAATTGATGTGAAACATTTCTATCAATTCATCAATGGTCTAAGACCGGAGTTTGAGTCTACTAAATCGGCTTTTCTTCATAAAGGAGAAGTTCTCTCTATTGAAGAGCTAAGTATGAAAGAAAATAGACTAAAAAAAAGACATTTAAAGATGATGATAATTCGGTCATAGCCGTGTCTAGGCTGAGAAACCATGTCCATGCTTACCAACTACTACATTATAACTATCACATTATAAGAGACCAAACAATGATAGCTATGGAAAGCATGACAATGAGTTTGAAAAAAAAATAAATTATTTGCTATTATTGTCGTGAACCGGGGTATGTCAAGATATATTGTCCTAAACTAAAGATACCCTATGAAAAGAAGGTAGCCTCCGTTGCTCAAGAGTCAAGTGAATTCAAAGCTACACAAGAATCAACTATTGAGAGCATGTCCTTGACTCAAATTGTAGAAGCTCTTCAACCTCTATTCAAAGGAGCTTCACCAACCGAAGCTACGGTCTCTTCTGTTGGCATCTTTGATCCCAGTAAGTCTCTTTGGCTTCTTGGCTCATGTGCCTCATTTCATATGACACTAAATTGTGATATTTTATCTGGATGTCATAACTCAAGCGAGTCAAATGTTTTTTATTGTTGATAGAATATCTCTTGAGATAAAGGGAATAAGAAATTTTGAAAATATTTTAAAGAGATTTTTTATTCAAAAAATTAGATATATTCCCAAGTTAAGCCTAAATCTTTTATTTGTCTCTTAATTATGTGACCTTTGGTATAATGTTTCTTTCTCTTCTATTGGTTTATGAGTGCGGGATCGTCTCTCAGGGAAGCTGATTGGAGAAGGCTGTAAAGAAGGAGGTTTATACTACATAGATTTTTTGGAAATACCTAAGAATACTTTTTGTTATAATGTTTAAAAACTGAATTTTGGATTTTGGAGCTCCCTAACCAAAATCTTCTGAAATATTATCTGCATGAATGCAACCAAAACTGATTGGAGCTCCCATGTGGCAGGTCATGAATCCCCTTGTCATTTTGTGGTTGATGTATGCTTCAAAATTTCCCTTCATATCTTCATCTGGTCTGATACCATCTTCAGATTGATGGTAACATGATTATGTTCCTTTGATGTGTGAAAGAATATGTGGTGTGTGCGAACTGTGAAACAAGGTGAGAGAAATGAGTGAGTGAGGAGGAAGAAGAAGATATAGGAAAAGAGAGGAAGTGAGAAAAGACAAGGGAGAAAGAGAATAGGGGCTGGAATCGTGCCCTATCCCTCTCATATTGACCCTTATAAAGGTAATTTAAGTCAGTTTACAAAAATGCCCTTCATAACTATATCTTTTGACCTATTGGGTCTTGAATACAAAAAAGGACTTCACTAGCCAATCAATTTTGACTCTCATGTAATGCTTCCTTATAACATATTGTACTTCAAAGGATAAACCAGAGTTGCCAGTTGGGGAAGCGATTCGAGTAGCGGAAGTGAGGGGGAAGCGAAAAAAGGAAAAAACAAAAAAAGGAAAAAACAAAAAAAGGAAAAAAAGATACATTTTGGAAGCGCCACGTTTCGCGCCTCCGAAATACGCTTCGGAGAAGCATGCTTCCCCATGTCCTATGGTACTTCCGGTAACCCTGGGATAAACCTCTAAACTGGTCATCATGATGTATATGAACCCTTTATTTTTGTTACCTCATTAATTCACTGGTCTGCACTCCAGTTAAGCTAACCAAAACAGAAAAAGTGAAAAAGTGGAAAACTTCCCTTAAGTATCCACTAAACCTGCCATCTTCTGATCGATGCAATTGGATTGAGTGTTAGATGTCTTCATCCTTCTAAGATTTTAATTCATGGTAGCCTCTTGGTTCAAGATAGAACGCAGAAACATAACATTTATTCAAGTTTCCTTGCATTGCTTGTTTGGCCCATCAAATATTGTGCATTGGTGTGATTTGGCTACATTGTTTACAAGATGCCTTTCCCCATTAATTGTTGAAGCATACTCTTTATTTTGGAGCAACAGTCGTTTCCTTGATTTGCAGAGTCCAATGCAAAACTTCTGGAAAAATGTTCTAGGGTTCATATTAATTAACATCGAGTGCTTGGTATTTTTTCTTTTTTTTTTTCAAAATTTCTTGTAGGAGAAATGTAGTCATTATTTTAATTTTATGTCAATGATAAAAAACTCATTCATGGCATTGTAGCAATGTAGGCTTGTGGCCATAATAAAATATAATGTGCTGAGGAAGATGTTCTTGATTGTGTCTTACTGAACAGAGGTAGTATCTAAAGGAAAAATTATTGTTTGAAGTGCAGTGAACATTCCAACTTTGTCAATTGCATAAGGTTTTCTCCTGATGGAAGCAAGTTTATTAGTGTAAGTTCAGATAAGAAAGGTATACTATATGATGGGAGGACAGGAGAAAAGATTGGGGAGCTATCTGCTGAAGGTCACAATGGTATCATCTATGCTGTTAGTTGGAGTCCTGACAGTAAAGCGGTATTTATGATATTCCTATGCTATTTTCATTATTGATTAATAATTATACTTCCAGTGGTGGACTTAGGATGCAAATATCTACATTGAATGATATCTACTTTTTCCTTTTTCAGATTCTTAGATTGATAATATGAACATTTTAATTGGAACACAATTAAATTTAAATGTTACTTATATAATCAAATGCCTGACTAATGGAGAGTTTTTCTTCTACTTTTTTGTTTTTTGGTTGATCGAACAAGCACATTCATTTATCTGTTGAATGAAAGTTTTATACAATCTGGTTTACCTATATTCTAATGGTCTCCAGCACCATACTGGTTCTGATGGGGCTGTACTTGTCTGTATTGCAGGTGTGAGTGGAAGTGTTAATCCAAAGTTTCATTGTGTGCTTTAGTCTGCTTTTCTTTGGTATTGATAGAAAATTCTTTCAGATTTTCTGTGCAGTTGGATAAACCTGGTTGAGGTTATATTTGTCACAAAATGGCATGGATCCCAATACCCTCCATAATGGACTCCGAGGGTCAAAACATAATGCATTTGAACAAAAACATAAGAACTAAAATGAAACACAATAGAATGTGAGTAAATAACTTCATTAATAAAGAACAGTAAAAATACAAAAAAAATACATTTTAATCCTCATTACAATACACTAAAAAACACACAAGAAGCCTAAAACCATGGTTGCTAGTCGAGGAAGCGGGAAGCGATATGTGAAGTGGAAGCGGGAAGCGTGGCACTTTCAAAATTTTAGGAAGCGGGAAGCATGGGACGACTTAAAAGCGAATCAAGAATCGTCTCGAAAGCGAACCAGAAGCAAATCTGGAAGCGACCTAGGAAGCGAGGGGGAAGCAAAAAATAAAATAAAAATAAAAATACAAAAAAGGGAGGAAATGCAGGGAAAGCGAAGGAGAAGCGTGCTTCCCATAAATGGGAAGTGTGTTTCCTATAAATGGGAAGCATGTTTCCCATAAAAGAGAAACGCGCTTCCCATAAATGGGAAGTGTGTTTCCCATAAAAGAGAAACGCGCTTCCCATAAATGGGAAATGCGCTTTTCAAAAAAATTGGCGCTCCTCAATAGATAATTTTACGAAATCATAGTTCTTGATTTATAAGAGAACACAACTGCATATTATCAAAAGAAGAGATGCATGCATAAAATATCTCAAAGATAAACGTATAAATCATTCATCACTTTAAACATTCATGAAAACATGCATTATTGAAAGTCAATACACACATCTATCTCGAAAAGCACATTAATGCATGAAATATGAATTTTCAAACAACATCAATACCATGAATAAATAACTCACAAAAGAGTTTAACCCACACAAAAAATATTCATAAAGCAGGGTTTTTCAAAACAAGTAGCCATATTAAATGTACAACAGAAATAATGGGGAAGTTCAAAATCCCACGTACAAATCATAACAAGAGATATTTTGTAATAATGACAAATATTAATAACAATTTAAATCTCAACAATAGAAACAATATCTATAAATACACTCAAAATATTGCATCCTATGCAACCAAGGCATATCATGTTGTAAATCACCCAAGATAACTAATCATGGAACACATTTAAAATATCTTTAAGCATGCAATTAAAACATATTCAATGCAAAATGCATGAAGAATTTTCAATAACCATTTCCCAGACAAGGGTAAATGAGTGATTTTTTTTTAGAAATTTTGTGGAGAGATTTGAAAATCCCACAAATATCAAGAAATGATATTTTGCAAACCTTCACAATAGTTCGACCACCATAAGCAATTTACCTCGCTTGACCTTCAAACCTCAAAATTCAAGTGTAATAGCTGCTAGAACAAGAGATCAATGACAATGCCACTTATGAGCTTAACAAACACACAAAAAGTGTGAACATCTCATCTATATAAAATAACACTTAAATAAGAGACAAACCTCAATGTTTCAGCTACTAGAAAAAGAGCATAATACAAACACACAAAAAGTATGAATAACCAATGGGTGCACCTAACTCATTGCAAACAAATCTTTCTTGTCTACGTAAAATGACACTTAAATAAGAGACAAACCACAATATTCAAGTGCATCAGCTACTAGAATAAGAGTATAATACAAACACACAAAATGTGAATAACCAATGGGTGCATATAACTCACCACAAAAATATCTTTTAAATAAGAGACATAATAGGAGAAGACACGAAGTAAGAGAGCTTGTAATAAAAACAAACTAATGTCATCAAGAAGGATAAATGTATCAATTTTAACAATCTTTCAAACACCATATTTTCAAAATAGATAACCATCACAGATAAACATAATTATAAGTATTCATAATAACATTGTCCAAATAAACAAATGAGTGATATAACACACTCATAGAACTAGAGATCAAACAACCGTCAATTAGAGCCAAACTATAAGGCGACAATCTATACTGATAAGAAAACCAAGGTGCACACAACTCACCCCAACAAGCATCTCTTGTTCAACAAAAGCAACATGGATGTAGATACCAATCAAACCCAAGACAAGTGACAACACATCACTCATAACCTTTGGGAATCTAGACTAGTAAGATGACATGAGGTGCACACATAACTCACCTCAAAGGCTAACTCTGACCCAACAACAAGGCCAAAAATAAATGGCGCATCCTAGAAAAATCTATGATGGACAAAAAACAATGCCAAAAGAAGGCAAAAAATACTCACGGAAATTGATTTTCAAATAAGTGAGTTCATATATAAAAGTACCGATTTGAAAAAACAAAGTTTTAAATCAAATCCAATAAAGGTAGATGAAGACTTAGAATGAATATAGTTCAATCATATGCACAACAATATGTCAATTGATGCAATCACTTCCAACACAAGATGTCTCATGACAAATTTTACAAACTTTGACAAGCAAATAATGGACAAGAATCATGCCCAATATAAATAATCTACATAGATGTGATGAAATTATGATGTTAGAGTATCTTTCAAAAGATAATGGAATCATGAATCCACCAATCAAGAAACAAGTGCACTAAGGCACATCATATACAAAAGATCCAATAAATCTCAATAAAAAGACAAAAGTATATGATTTTATTAAAGAAAAGCTTCTAAGAAGCTAGATCTAAATCATTAGTCTACTATTAGACAATTGATGACAAACATATAGAGATTCACAAAGAGCTATATAACTATCAACAACCATGAACTCATATATATCATACAAAGAATTTTATCACAATGTAACAAATATAAAATCTTTAAGAAACATGAAATGAAGTATCAATGCACAAGAAAGAAACCACTAAGGGTTACAAAAGTGCACAAACACTCAAGTCATTAAGCTACCAAAAAGCACATAAAACTACTATGGGCTAAGCAACAATCATACAAGAGTCTTTTAAAAAATATAAGTTTTATTCATAAAATGCTCAAGAAGCATACACAAGAACCCACTAAAAAATATAATGCATAATAGAGAAATTAAAATATGCATTCGAGTTCATGATGACAAATCATGCTTATGCCATCCAATAATAATCACAAAGGCTACATAATTAAAATCATGCATGGTCACATAGTTAGAATCACCAAAGAAACATCACTATATATTAAAAATCCCAAAGATAATCTATGTAAATACATACATTAAGAGACACAAAAAAAAAATGTAAAAAATTAATATTTTGCAAAACATGAAACACATAAGATTTTAAGAAACCACATATTTTTGCAAAATATAATTTTTTCAATATACATATCCATAATCTAAAAAATATATTAAAAGACAATAATTTCTATTGAGAATGTAGGGTACGGGTCTGGTTCTAAACCCAAAATGATTCTTTTGTATTGTATTTACATGGTTGGTGTTATCGGGTCTGGGTTGACAGACCCGATCCAACTTGTATTATATATATTACATTGAATATAGGGCACAACCTCTCATTGAGAATCGTGCCAGTCATTGCTGCCTCTCCTTCTTGCAAATCCCTTTCTCTTCTGCTGTGGATGAAGATCTGGTCGAAGGTGCGTGACTTCTAACATGGTATCAGAGCAGGCTGAGAAGTAAATACTAGGTCGAGTTCTCTTCTTCCTTTCTTTGATCCAAGATCTGATCTTATCAGATCAGATTCTATTCTCCTTCTGTCCTGAAAATTGATCTTATCATATTGGGTTAAAAATCTCTTTCTTAAAATTTTTAAACATCTTTCTTCCTCTCTAAGTTTTCGATCTCTTAAAACTGAATCTGTTTACGTCAAACAGTCTGGTCACGTCAAACCAGATCTGTTTTCTTAAATCTTGATTATTTTTTTTCCTCTTTGATGCTGGATCGGATCGTTCCAGATCTAGTGTTTTCGTTCCAAGCCAGACTAAATTAGATCTGGCCATGGCATATTGATTCTTCCCTTCAGCAGCGTTAAATCAAATCTGATCGTATCAGATCAGATTTGTGTTTCCATTTAAACTTAGATCTCTCTTTTGTCTTTCAAGTCAAATCTTATTCTCCAAAACCAAATCAAAGTTTCGGTCCATACAAAAAAAAAATTCAGATCATTAATTTGTCGTGTTCTACTGATTATTTGTTTCCCTGCAATATTATTTTCGTAGCAAAAAGAAAAAAAAAACAGATTTACATTGCTGGTAAATCAAACTGCTGGTCAGAGTGTTCTTTTGTTGTCCTTTCACATGGATTCTCCCTTCCAGTTTCCTTGGACAACTCATATAACTACTTGACCTGGAAGCGACAAAGTTTTCCTTTTATTAAGAGTCTGGATCTCTCTGGATATCTTGATGGAACGATCCATGCACCACTAGAATTCGTCCTGCAAGAAGAGCGAGATGATAAAGGGGAGGTTTCCAACAAATTGATTCATAATTCAAAATTTGTAACATGAAGAAGAAAAGATCAGGCAGTTGTGGCTTACATTACCTCTATGCTTTCCCATGAGATATTAGTGGCCATCCTAGATGAATGTTCAGCCAGAGAGTTGTGGCAAATATTGGCGCAGACTTATTCACAGATTTCATAAGCTAGGATTTTGCATTTAAAGAGAGAATTTCAGCTTTTGAAGAAATAGAGTTTATCAGTGACATAATACATGAACAAAATCAAGAGTATTACATATCAACTAGCCATGGTGGGTTGCGTAATTCTTAACAAAGAAAAGGTTCAACAGGCACTGAATGGTCTGGGTTCTGACTACCACATGTTAGTCACCTCTCTTCTATGCCTCCCTTCATTGCCCAGTTTTGAAGATCTACGGACTAAGCTACTACAATATGAAGTTACCATTAGGGGCGAGAAGATGACCCTGAATTCCAACAACCATGAGGTACTTGTCACATGAGTAGTATTAGGGCGAGGACGTGGGGGCTTTTGAGGCGGGCGTGGACATAGAAGAGGTAATCAAGGAGGCCGTGGGCTTTTTCCCATACCCTACATGTCACCTAACTTGTATCCAGGGAACCCTATAAACATCCCGACATGTTTTCAGTCTAATAAAATGGAGCACATTAAAGCAAATTGCTGGCATAATCCGCAAAACAAAGGCAAGTTTAATGGTGCTGGGCCTTCTACTAGGGGACAAGCAGGAGACGACCGTAAAGTAGATGAAAAGAAAAATGTGAAGAATCTTTTGATTTTCGCTCTTTCAGAATTGAGCTTCAAGCAAACTGAGTAGGAGACTTGGTACATTAACTCCGGGCTGCTGCACATGTGACATGTGATATTGGTAAGATTTATTAAAACCGGAGATGGTGTTCTTCATCCTATCTCTCATGTTGGAAATATTTTCCTTGTACTCCCCAATTCCTCATTACCTTTATCTGATGTTTACCATTCTCCTAGTATTGTTAAAAACATTGTTTCTGTTTCTAAACTTGTCGATGATACTAATTCTTTTGTCGAATTTACTCTTTCTGTATGTGTCAAGGATCTTCTCACGAAGAAGACACTCGTTGAAGGAGAACGACAGGGAAACATGTATGTCTTCAAGGAGTCTCTTCTAGTTCATGATGCATCAATAAATTCACAACCAGTTCGTCCAGTGTCATTCAAAGTTTGTTTTAGTCTATCTCAATGTAATAAGCCAGAGATTTGGCATCGTCGTCTTAGTCATTGTAATCATTCATTTATTGAGAAGCTTTTGTCTAGTGGACTTGTTCCGCAGTCTAGTTTGAATGTCGAGGCTGATTTTCTTCTTTGTTTCCGTTGTCAATTATGTAAAAGTCATGTTCTTCCATTTCATTCAATAAATCAAAGAGATTTTGTGCTTTTTGAAATTGTCTATTCTGATGTCTGGAGACATGCCCCGCAGTCTTCTTTATTGGGCAATCATTATTACATTACTTTCATTGATAGTTACTCTAGATACACCTGTATTTATTTTATCAAATATAAATCTGAAGTTTTCAAGCTTTTTTGCTCATTCTGTGCTTTAGTTTGTAATCAATTTTCAACTAAAATTCAATATTTTCATTGTGACGGTGGATGAGAGTACTTATCAAAGGAATTTACTGAATTTCTCTAAGATAATGGAATAGGTCGTCGAATATCTTGTCCACACACACCACAACAAAATGGTGCGGCTGAAAGAAAATACTGGCACATTGTAGAGAGTGCGCTGAGTATGTTGCATAACACTCACATTCCTTTAAACTTGTGGATGAAAGTTTTTCATTCAGCTGTCTATGTCATAAATCGACTGCCAATGAAATTGTTAGCAGATCAATCCCCTTATTTTACGCTATTTACACTATTTGGGGTTCATCCTGACTATAATGAGTTGCGAGTGTTTGGCTGCATATGCTATGTTCATATTGACAGTTCTTAACGTGATAAGTTTCAGAAAAAGGCATGCAGGTGTAGGTTTGTTGGATATGTTGATCAATATAGAGGATATCACTGCTATGACTCCACTACCAGTCGCATCAGAGTTTCATGGAATGTCGTGTTTGACGAGACTCATACTGATGATTCAGGAAGTACAGAGGGACACTGTAAGGATGCTAAAAGTTATCAGCCATGGCTTGTTGCTGAGGTGCTTGATCAAATGGTGATGCATGACGTACCCTCATGTCATACACTATCTGCAGAACAAAATAGTACAGTTGTACACCCAGAAAAGGAAATGTCGACAAACACACAAGATATTACTATGCCTGTCATTTCAGATGTTACAAAGTTTTAAGGGATTACCTATGTGCAGTGAAACAAAGACAAAGTTCAACGACCTATTGTGCAACCCAGGAGGCTTGAGAGGATTCACCATCCTATTGAAAGATGGGTAAGTTATGACAACTTCTCTACAGACTTACAACTGTTCATCTCCCAGATTGAAAAGCATGATGAACCTATCAGTTTCTCACAAGCATCTATGTCAATCAAATGGGTTGAGGTCATGAATGAGGAAATGAAAGCTTTACATGAGTGTGGGACTTGGGAGATTGTTCCTAGACCATCGAACAAGAATGTTGTAGGATCTAAATAGGTCTATAAAATCAAGTATAAACTCGATGAATCCATTGAACGCTATAAGGTGAGGCTAGTAGCGAAAGGGTTCACTCAAGAATACGGGCAAGATTATGCCGAAACATTTAGTTCTGTGATCAAGATGGAAACTATTCGATTAGTTCTGTCCTTGTCAGTTCAGTATGGATGGACTCTAAGTCAACTTGATGTCAAAAATGTATTTTTTGCATGGCACTCTCAAGGAAGAGGTGTATATGGAGCAACCCTCTAGTTATACCAAACATAGCCCCAACACGCATGTTTGCAAGCTACGAAGAGCCATCTATGGGCTAAAGCAGGCCTCCCGCTCATGGTTTGATAGTTTCTCTATTGAAGTTCAGAGACATGGGTTCGATCTCATCTTGATCATTCGCTTTTTATTTTTCGAGATTGTCAGGTACGCACCTTAATTCTTATATATGTGGATGATATTATTATTACTGGGAACTCCGATGAACACATAGAAGCTACCAAGATCTTATTGAGTCGATAGTTTAAGATGAAAGATTTGGGGGTTTTGCGTTATTTCTTAGGGGTTGAGGTGGATCGACAAGATGAAACACTTCACTAACCCAACACAAATATACTTTGGATTTGTTGGATAAGGCAGGCATGAAGGATTATAAACCTCTATCCACCCCTAGTGTCCTTAATCATAAACTCGGATCCCGGGATGGGGAAGCATATGAAGATTCCAAGAAATATCGGAGTCTTGTGGGTATGTTCCAATATCTCACCTTCACTAGACCAGACATTGTGTATGCAGTGAATCAAGTTTCACAATTCATGCATGACCCACGAACAAAGCATATGAATGTTGTCAAGAGAATCCTTCGATATTTAAAAAGAACTCTTGGAGATGGTCTAGTTTATCATCAATCCAAGACTAAAGGGGAGCAACATCGACTGGATGTATACACAAATGCAGATTGGGCTGGAGTTCCAGATGACAGGCAGTCGGTTTCTGGATATTGTGCTTGTCTTGATGGGAACTTGATGGCGTAGAGTAACAAGAAACAACGTGCATTTGCACGATCTAGTATTGAAGCTGAGTATCGATCTATGGTGGCTGCTACAATAAAGGCCACATGGCTGAGACATCTTTTGACTGAAGTTGGAGAATCTATGCTACCCACTACTCTCTTGCGCGATAATCAAGGTGTCGTACAAATTGCTTTTAATCCTATTCACCATAGTCGCACAAAGCATATAGAGATTGATCAATACTTCATTCGGCAAAAGATTGAAGATAGAGAAGTTGCACCTACTTATGTTCCTACGGCTGACCAAGTGGCAGATTTGTTCACTAAGGGCCGTACCAATATGCGTTTTTGGTTCTTGAAGAACAAGTTGTCCATGTTGCAAAACCATGCACAACTTGAAGGAGGGTACTGAGAATGTAGTGTACAGGTCTAGTTCTAGACCCAAAATGATTCTTTTGTATTGTATTTACATGGTTGGTATTATCGGGTCTGGGTTGACAGACCCAATCCAACTTGTATCATATATATAACATTGAATATAGGGCACAACCTCTCATTGAGAATCGTGTCAGTCATTGCCGCCTCTCCTTCTTGCAAATCCCTTTCTCTTCTGCTGTGGATGAAGATCTGGTCGAAGGTGCTTGACTTCTAACAATTTCTACATATTCTAATTTCAAAAGAAGACATTCATTTTTAATATAACCCTTTCAAAACACCTACCATACATATGAAGATAGAAAAGCTAAAGATACATACCGGAATGCAAAATCCTTGAATCCATGCTATTCATTAATACGAATCTTTTTCAAGACCATGATGCCTTGCTCTGATACCATGTCACAAAATGGCATGGACCTCAATGCACTCTATAATGAACTCCAAGAATAAAAACACAATGCATTTGGATAAAAACATAATAACTAAAATAAAACACAATAGAATGTGAATGAATAACTTCATTACTAAAGAACATTAAAAATACAAAGAAAAATACATTTTAATCATCATTACAATACACTCAAAAACACACAAGAAGCTTAAAACTACCCATCACTCTCTTACCTTACAAAGGCACCCATATTTATAGAGAAACGGAGGAAGAAAAGAGATTAAAGGAGAGAAAAAGGGAGTCCACATTAGTTTGACTAGCTGTTGGACCTAGTCCAATGGCTAGATTTCTAGCCGTTGGACCAGCAGTCCAACAACTAGTCTAAGTCAACCACAGTTGACTTAACTTTAAAGTATATAATATATATACAAGTATATATATATATGTATATATATATATATATATCTTAACAATATTTGGGTTATATCATTTGAACATCTAAGACAAGTAGTTTGCATTGTATGCTGTATCTTAATAGCCTTTAGTTTGCAAACTTAATCTGTTGAAGTGATTATGTCACTATGAGAAATAGAGATGGTGAAAAGCCCTTCATTTTCCTTGTTAGTTCGAATCACATCGGCTACTGCTGGATTTCTGGTTTTGACTGAATTGCCTGTTGCAATTTTACAGGTGGATTAAAGGAAAGTGTTAATGCAATATTTGATACATTGTTTTTTCTTATTTTTAGGTCTTCAAAGAGAATGCACTTGCTGATTATGATTTTTTCTTTTGGTGTGACTCAACAGAAAGATACCTATTCATTCTTTGTTTTATATATTTATTTCTCTAGTAGCCAACTCTCATATCTTACTGCGAAAGCTTATCCTGCTGTTTCAGGTGCTAACAGTGTCTGCAGATAAAACTGCAAAAGTGTGAGAGATTGATGAAAATGGAAATGGTAAGGTGAAGAAGACACTTACTTCATCTGATTCTGGACTGGATGGAATGCTAGTTGGTTGCCTGTGGCAGAATAATCATCTTGTCACTGTTTCCCT
Organism: Nuphar pumila; assembly: GCF_984573655.1. NCBI lineage: Eukaryota > Viridiplantae > Streptophyta > Magnoliopsida > Nymphaeales > Nymphaeaceae > Nuphar > Nuphar pumila. The sequence goes on from NC_143256.1 coordinate 16,475,164, forward strand.
TGGTGGCACTATTAGTATATATTCAGCCAATGACCTAGAAAAGATGTCAGTATCATTTTCTGGGCACATGAAGAGCGTCACTGGTTTGGCAGTCACCTCTGAAGGCAGCCAGAATATTATTCTATCTAGCAGTTATGATGGGGTGATTGTCCGATGGATGCAAGGAGTTGGATGTGCAGGAAGGTTACAGAGAAGGGAGAACTCTCAAATTAAATGTTTTGCAGTGGTGGAAGGAGAGCTCACCACATTTGCCTTTGATAACAAGGTAGCACCATTTCTTCATGTACATGTAGTAGTTGCCTTTATTTTTATATCTTGTGGTTTGTGTGCTTGCACCATCTTTTTGAAGCTGATTTTCTTGATGACTTATGATTGCAACTAGGCTGGAGAACATGATGATGTGTCTTTCTATTATCCAATATGATCACTGAAATGAATATATTTCAATTCAATCTTGCACCTTGATGGGGTAGGCAATTTACACACTAGCTAAAATTACTACTCAATGTTGAGTCAGGCATAGTAAGCCAACAAGATCTTGTGTTCTAAATAAAACATGTCTTGAGGGAAAAGACTGACTAGATGTTCATTGCAATTGAATAACAAGAAAATGAAATCTTGCATTGATGGAGAAATGTTAGATTCCTCAATATAGAAATGGTACAAGAATGTGCTTCACAAAATGCCCTTATGTGATATTACAGAAGTAATTTTGGCATTTTAGAGAACAATGGAGTGAAAAATATAAAATATATAAAGAATATGAAAAGTGAAGTTATTGATGACTAGTATAGTTTTGTGAACTCCATGTATAGTGAACTGTGATAGTGTTAATAATTTTCTCCGGTGGTAAAGGAGCTTGATTGTAAATTATATTTTTATCAATAAAAAATGTCACTGCCTTTAAAAGTAGAACTACAAACTGCAAAGATTTTGTCATAAAATATGACAAATATTGAGATTAGGGGTGGCAAAACCTGACACGACCTCCCAACCCGACCCGCCAACCCACCTTTTAGGCGGGTTCAGGTTGGGCTTAAACTAACCCGTTTAATAAACGGGTCGACCCACCTTGATAGAAATCATGGGTTCCTTTCTTCATCTACAAGCAACAGCACAACATGGGGAGAGAGAACGTGGCTGCAGCAAAAATCCCTAATCAGGGTATTCATTTTTGCTTCTCTGATTAAATACACACAAATATAATAGCTAGGGTATGAAAATACCCATTACATGTTATGATAAAATTACAGCATGCCATTAATGAAACATTAATGAGCATGTGTTTAAAATGAAAGGAATTGGGTCTGGATTCTGAGTTCCAGACCTTATACTAAATGACAGTATCTTTTCACCCCCCCTCCAGTTGTACATGGTTTTGGACCATGAACATCCAAAATCTGTCCTTGATAAGTCCTTTTGTAAACAAGTCAACAACTTGATCAGCAGTCCGCACGTATTCTGGTTCAATTTCCTTCTCTTCAACCTTTTGTCTTACAAAATGTTGATCAATTTCAATATGTTTGGCACGACTGTGGTAGATAGGATTGAATGACATGTTGATAGCACTTTGATTGTCACACAAGAGAATACTTTTAGAAATCGATTCTCTTCTGTCAACAGGTGTCTGATCCATGTTACTTCGGCTGTAGTAGCTGACATTGATCTATATTCATCTTCTGTGCTCGACCTGGCTATGGCTTTTTGTTTTCTACTGCTCCAGGAGACAAGATTTAGCCCAATGAAAACGCAGTATCCTGAGACAGACCTACGTTCATCTGGATCTCCTGCCCAATCTACATCTGTGTAAGTAAGGAGTTCATGCATGTGATGACCAGGCATACTCTTTCTGTACAGAAGACCATCTCCAATAGTACCCTTCAAATATCGAAGAATGCGTTTAACAGTTTTCATATGCCCAATATGTGGTTCATGCATGAACTGAGATACCTGATTGACAGAATAGACAATGTCAGGCCGAGTGAAGGTAAGATATTGAAGCATTCCTACTATCCTGCGATATCCTGTAGGATCCTCGTACAAATCTCCATCTTAGCAACTGAGTTTCTGATGAAGTACATTGGGTGTGCTGAGGGGCTTACAATCTGTCATACCTGCCTTGCTAAGAACATCAATGGTATACTTATGCTGAGTAAGCGTCATGCCTTAAGGAGTCCTGTCAACTTCTACTCCAAGAAAGTATCTCAGTTTACCAAGATCCTTCATCTTGAATTTATGATTCAAAAGTTCTTTAACCTGTTCAATATGTTCATTAGAGTTACCTGTAATGATAATGTCATCAACATATATCAATAACAGGGTAATTATATCTTTGCATTTAAATATGAAAAGAGAATGGTCAAGAAGAGACCGACTAAACCCATATTTTTCTACTTCAAGAGCGAAACTCTCAAACCAAGATCGAGATGCCTGCTTTAGACCATATATAGCTATCTTTAACCTGCACACGTATTCTTTAGAGTTCCCTTTTGCATACCCAGTGGGTTGCTCCATGTATAATTCTTCCTTCGGAGTTCCATGTAGAAACGCATTCTTCACATCCAATTGGTTGAGAGTCCACTGGTGCTCAACAGCCAATGATACTATGATGCGGATAGTTCCCATTTTCACAACTAGAATAAAGGTCTCATCATAGTCTTGTCCTTGCTCCTGTGTGAATCCTTTGGCAACCAGCCTTGCCTTATATCGCTCGATAGCACCATCTAGCTTATACTTTATCTTATAGACCCATTTTGACCCAACCACATTCCGATTATGTGGTCTGGGAACAATATCCCAAGTGCCAGACTCATGAAGAGCCGCCATTTCATTGTTCATAGCTTCAATTCATCTCTTAGAATTTATTGCTTGATAAAATGTTGTCGGTTGATCTTCCTTGCCCAAAGAGGTTAAGAAAAGTTGAAAATCCATCGTGAAGTTCTCATAACTGACCCACCTATCAATAGGATGCCGAGGTCGGGTAGACCTTCTTGTGAGCAAGTGATTGAGTGGAAACATAAGGAGAATTATGCTCCTGATTAAAGCTGGGAGGTATCTCCTTCTCACGTCGAGAATAACCAATGCCTTTATACCTTTCGGGGGCCAATAGTGATTCAGACGTTACACTTTCTTGAGTTCTTTGCGCAACAGTAGATACGTTTCCCTAGTCTCTTTGATTACATTAAGAAGAACATACATTATCAATACTAGAAAAGAGATCTGAGTTCAACCAAGGGTGATAAACTTCAATTTCAGGAGGAGTGCTAGCATTATGACCAAAATTTGATTCGTCAAACACAACATTTCTGGATATTTTTATGCGCTTGCTCACGGGATCATAGCATTTGTAGCCTTTGTAATCATCAGCATACCCCACAAATCTGCACTTTAAGGCCTTATCCTGAAACTTGTGCCGCATTGAACTGTCAACATGAACATAACATACACCCGAATACACGCAAATCGTGATAATTTGGATGCACACCATGCAAAGAGAAATAGGGTGATTTGTTCTCTAAGATGTTCATAGGCAATCAATTTATGACATAGACAGTTGTGTGAAAAGCCTCTGCCCAGAAGGTAACTGGAAGGTTACTATCATGCATCATGCTCATTGCACTCTTGACAATATGACAATGCTTCCATTGAGTAATCCCATTCTGTTGAGGTGTGTGAGGGCAAGACACATATCTACTTATTCCATTTGTTTGGAGGAAATTTATGAAGTCATTTGAAGAGAATTCACCCCCTCCATCACATTGGAAACAAATAATATTCTGAGAGAATTGGTTTTGAACAAAAGAATGAAAATTCTGAAATAACTTGAAGGTTTTAGATTTACTTTTCATAAAGAAGATCCATGTATATCGAGAATAACTGTCAACAAATATGAGATAATATCTAGTGCCATACATGGAAGGAACTGGAGCCGGGCCCCAAACATCAGAACATATAATTTCAAATGGTCTTGAAGCTCTTTTATTAATGGAATGAAAAGGAAGAACATGACTCTTACACTGAAGACAACTAGAACACTTTTTATTATCGACACTTAAGTCTAGACTTGACTTGGGAATAAGACTACTTGAAACAAGCTTATCAATAAAGCGACTACTACAATGACCCAGACGACCATGCCAAAGATTCGACTCAATACATTCAGAAAGATTAAAAACACTCTCAGTAGAAACTGAAGATGATGATGTGAGCTTCAAGATGGAATCAACAGGTTGAACACGAGAGGAAGGATTCTCTTGGAACACGTACATATTTCCTTGACGTTTTCCTTCAGTGAATGTTTCTCTCGTTTGAAGGTCCTTAACACAAACAGAAAAAGGAGTAAACTCAACTGAAGCATTAATGCCATCTACAAGTTTAGAGACAGAAACAATATTTTTCTTGATATTAGGAGCATGAATGACATTTGAAAGTGCAAGAGAATAGTTGGACATGGGGATTACAAAATTTTCAATGTGCGAAATATGGTGGTGAGACCCATCTACAGTGACTATACTATTTCTACCAACATAAGAAACAAGATTTAGGAGCTTACCAGCATCACCAGTGACATGAGTGGCTGCACCCGAATCAACATACCAAGTACCTTGATTATTCTGTTTGATATTCAATTCAGCCAAGGCAAATAATAGTAACTCTTTGACTTCTCCACTATTTTTCAATGTATCTGTTCCCTTTCTTGTCTCCAATTGCTCTCCTCTATTTTGCGGGTTAAACCAGCAATTTGCCTTTATGTGTCCCTTTTTGTTCCAGAGAAAGCAGGTAGGTATTGTCCTTTGCCTTTGCCCATTGGGAGGAACATTGGGTGTAGGTAGTATTCCACGACTTCCTTGTCCATTTCTTTCTTGACCCCATTTGTCTCGAAAATCATACCTACCACGTCCTCGCCCATAGGCAACTCCTGTGGCAAGAACATTGTGTGCTCCAACATGAGCATGAGTATCTTTAGAAAATCCTTTCAACGCCATCTCATACTGTAAAAGCTTGACACGAAGATCTTCAAATGTAGGTAAATCTGGCAAACACAATAAGGAAGTAACCATCATATGATAGTCCGACCCCAGCCTACTTAAAGTTTGTCGCACCATATCTTTGTCACTAACAGGGCATCCCACAATGGCCAATTAATCTGTAATAGTCTTCATTTTGTTCAAATACTCCATAATAGTCATGGAGTCCTTTCTTAGCATTTGAAACTCTTTCTTTAAAAATAATACTCTGGCCTGAGAAACTTGAGAATATGTCTGAACCAGTCGATGCCATAATTGCATTGTTGAGCATGAAATGAAATGGGGATCTTCGAAACACGAGCTTAGATTAACAAGGGCAAGTGTCAAGAATGACACTAAAGCATAACCCTTAAAAAGGGTATAACCGGAAACAAAATAAAAACAAAAATGTATTATTTATTGATATGAAAAACCAATTGCTTAAGAAGCATTGGAATGAAATACAAGAGGGGCTGCACCCCTTTATATACACAGCTGAAAGAGGACTCAATAGAGCTGTTGGACACAGTCCAACAGCTCTATTAAGAGCTGTTGGAATGTGTCAGTCCAACAGCTCTATTGCTAGTCAAGTCTGGACAGGACTTGACTAGCAACAGTCATTCTAGTTCAAACTGAACTAGATGACATAAAGACAAAAAATAAAAATAAAGGAAAAAAAATACAGAAAAGAAAGAAATGAAAAATGTATTTATATATAATAATAATAATAATATAATATTATTATATATACATATGTGTACAGTTTTACATTTTAACACTCCCCCTCAAACTTACGGTACAATGAGCGAAAGTTTGTCTAAGAGAAAGTGAAATCGGGGAGCAGCGAGAGGCTTTGTAAAGAAGTCTGCTAACTGATATTCTGAAGTGACATATGGCAGATCAATTATCCCGTGTAGATATTCCTCTCTGACGTAGTGACAATCCATTTCGATGTGTTTGGTGCGTTCGTGGAATGTTCTGTTACTGGCAATGTAGATCGCACTTTTGTTGTCACAACACATTTGTGAAGCCTTTGTTGCTTCAGCTCCCATGTCAGCAAGCAGTCGTCGGAGCCAAACTACTTCCATGGTCGTGGTTGCCATGGCTCTGTATTCAGCTTCGGTGGATGAGAGAGATACCTTCTGCTGCTTTTTACACTTCCACGAGATCAATGATTCCCCTAAAAAGACACAAAAGCCAGTGGTTGAGTGTCTGTTATTGGGATCACCTCCCCAATCAGCATCAGTATATGCAATTAAATCAAGAGAAGAGGAGGAAGATAAGAAAAGTCCTTGTGAAAGAGAGGACTTGATGTATATGATAATACGCATGACTGCTCCCATATGAACAGAAGTAGGAGCATGTTGAAATTGACTTGCTGTATGAACAGCATGTGCTATATCTGGTCTGGTAATGGATAGATAGGAAAGTGCCCCGACAAGCTGTCTATAAGGAGTAGGGTCTGCAAGAAGTTCTCCATCATCAATCTTCATTTTAACATTAACAACTTCTGGAGTGTCAACTTTCTTATCATCAGTAATACCAGACCTGAAAACAATATCAAAAGCAAATTTAGTCTGAGATAATAAATATCCTCTAGGAGAATAAGCAACTTCAATGCCTAAAAAGTATCTCAACAAGCCCAAATCAGTCATTTCAAAATGAGATTTAAGAAGTGTTTTGATTGTTTCAACTCCCTGTTTATCGCTTCCGGTGATGATCATATCATCCACATAGAGAAGAAGCACAATGATCCCTGCATCAGAATTCTTAATAAACAAAGCAGTGTCAGTTAAACAGAATTGAAAACCAATATCAATCATAACACGACTAAACCTATCATACCAAGCTTTTGGTGCTTGTTTAAGTCTGTAAAGAGTTTTTTCTAAGCGAAGGACTTTACCCTTAGGAATACTTAGACCAGGAGGGGGTTCCATGTATACTTCTTCAACTAGCTTTCCATTTAAAAAAACATTTTTGACATCCATTTGCAAAATAGACCATTTTTTGATAGAAGCTAAGGCAATTAAGGTTCGGACAGTAGTCATACAAGCCATCGGAGCAAAGGTTTCTTCATAATCAATCCCATATTCTTGGGCATAACCTTTGGCTACTAAACGGGCTTTATATCTTTCAAGAGTACCATCACTCTTGGTTTTAATTTTATAAACCCATCGACATCCTATAGTTTTCTTCCCTGAAGAAAGATCTTGAATATTCCATGTAGAAGCCTTTTCAAGTGCATCTAATTCAGTTTTCATGGCTTCTATCCATTTGATATCAGTTTTTGCTTGAAAATATGTGGATGGTTCTTCATATGAGTGAATTAATGCAATAACTGCCCTATATGTGGGTGAGAAAGACTCGTATGATACAAACCAGTGGTGTAGCTAGGATTGACGTGGGGGATGGGCAAATAGGGGTGTAGCAAACAAAAAAATGGCGTGATAGTCGGGGGCTCGGGGGCAGCGCCCCCGAAAAAAAAAATTTGAGATAAAATAAAAAATGGCTACAATTATTAATAAAAATCTATTTTATATGGACAAATCAAACTATTTGCTGCAGTCAGGGCTGAGCTGGGCTAGGACTGGGCTTTTAAAAAAAAAAAATTTAACTGTTTCGAGAGGCAGGACTGGGCTACAGCCCATTCCTGCCCCCGCCCCCCCCAGCTCCGCCTCTGACCACCAAGATTGGTCGTAGAACCCCGAAAAAGCTTTAAGCTAAAAAATGAATACATTTTTTATGACACCGATGATGACCAACATGCACCATATGCAGAATTCAAGCAAAAAGAGTATAAAAATGCCTGTTAGACAAAAAATACAGACGCCCAATTATTAAAATCTGCCAATGGCCACAGTTACTCACTACAAGAATCCTAGACAATCGAGAACAAGCAATTCACTCACCAACTATCTGGTAGATAAAGATACGCTATCCGTTGCCTTCGTTACATTGATAGACATCCATACCTTGTTTTAGCAGCAGGCACAAAAGGAGAGTCCTATGCACGCACGATGACCAAGAAAGGATAGCAAGATTGACTCTTCCAATGAGGTTGCGCCCAAAAAGGAGGAAAGAAACTAGACCCACGTTCAGTTGTGTCCCAAAAAGAAAGGATCAAGAACCAAATTGAAGGATTGGCCTGTATTGCTCCTGTAGAATGGATAACTGGATACTGTATCACCAGAGCCACTGAACATGAACAAAACCCACCCTCAAATTTAGGAGATAAGAGGGTCTTCTTCAAACTGCTAGTGATGGTTGCCGGAGATTGGCAAAGGTCCGACTGACTGCGACACCGGTGCCTCGCGTCGCCGGAGATTGCAGCCGAGAGGGAGAAGCTCGGAGGGGGGCACCGCCACCGCGGGTTCACCGAAGGGAGGCCGGCGGCACAACAGAGCACAAGGGTTGCCGGCGAATGGGGTTGCCGTCTTGCCTGTGACTGAAGGGGAACGCTGGAACGGAGGGGCAGAGCTTTAGAAAACTGGCTAGGGTTTTACCCCTTGCCTCTTTTGGCAGGCTCTAGACTCATCGAGAGCCCGGGTCTCGGTCGACTCGGTTTCACGAGTCCCGATTCGACTCGATTTTCCGAGTCATGAGTCGACTCGGTTTCAAATTTTAGGGTGGGCGGCCGCCCACCCATGCCCACCCCTGGCTCCACCACTGATATAAACTTTCCTGGAGGCCTCGAGATTCGGGATGATTGTCTAGTTGGAATGTTAGAATATTTTTCAAGTGCACATGGAGGATTAGACTCTTGTCGCCTGGAATATTGAATACTAGTATCTCTATGAACTTCTTCATTTTCAACATTAAGATCAATAATTCTTTGATCATCATCAAAGTTACAATCAAGGTCATATTCATCAGATGTTGATATTAGATCTAGCAAAAAGGAGTACTCAGTGACGTCTTTTAATTTTCTAAAATCAAAGAAGCTCTCCTTTTCAAGAAAGGAAACATTTCTAGACACATATAGTTTATTATTTTTGAAGTCAAAACATCTATAACCTTTCTGGTTTTCAGCATATCCTAAAAAGGCACAGGGAATCACACGAGGAGAAAGTTTATCATTTTTGTCAGTAAATATGAAACATTTGCACAATTTTACATTTTAACAGAGCAGTCATCTGGAATTGCCACAAGCACTTCTTGTGACAATGTAGAAGTGATATAGGCAACCAACGCCTGATCTCACTTCATCCAGGATACATACTCAGGATTTCTAACATAGGTAATAGAAAGATCTTTCTCACCATTCTTTTCTTCTTGTGGTATGAATTCTGGAGGAACAGGAACAGAACCATCCAGATGTCCAGAAAGGTCCTGACTTCTTATGAATGGTATGATTTGTTGCTTCCAAGTTAGGAAATTGGAATTGTTCAGTTTCTCAGACACGAGTTGGCTGAGAAAGTTTGAGGAAAGACCAGACTGAGAATGAGGGAATGAGTCCATATTCTTTTGAAGCCAAAAACAAGAAGGAATAAGATCCAACCAAGAGAAGGAATAAAAAACAAGAAATGGCCTTACGACAAAGACCCAACCACAATTGAATTCTAGTATAATTCAGAACATAAATTTTAATATCAGAGAAGTCTAAAGACCAGACTAGTTTTTTTTTTTTAACTGATGAACACGAGGCAGAAAAACAGGACTGCACAGTAAAGAATCTGTTCTGAATAAAATTCAATCAGTAATAGGTACGTTATTTTGAAAATAATGTGTTTTCCTTTTAGAATAATGAGAAAACAGACAAAACAGAGATGAAAATGAATTCGAAGATGAAATTATTTTAATCAAGATAGATCTGGGCGTGCAGATCACAATCTGATCTGACGTCAATATGCAAATTAGTTTGGAGTGATCCTTTTCAACTCTTGTAATCACACATAGATAAAAAAAAATGATCTTGCTTGATTATTTTGCTTATGGATGGGTAAGATCACGTGCAACAATGTGAAAGAAGTAGTAGATATGACAGAAGAACAACAGGGAATGAAAGAAGGAGGAAATATGCCAACGTGACCAAATTTCAGTTTTGGATTTTGGAAATAAGAGAAACACGTTGGCTTAAATAAAAAAGGGGAATCAAAAGGAGGTACTTGAAGAAGACAATAAGCAGATTAATGATGTATTTCAAAAGAGCAAAAAGAAAGAGGAGAGTACGAAGAAGAGATTTCAGTCCGGACTGCAGATTTAAATACAAGAGAAATCGATAGGAAAAATGAGAAAACAGGTACCTTAGAAGGAGACAAATCAGTCATAGAAGGAACCGATCTTCAATATTGAACCTGCTGCTCTGATACCATGATAGAAATCATGGGTTCCTTTCTTCATCTACAAGCAACAACACAGCATGGGGAGAGAGAACGAGGCTGCAGCAAAAATCCCTAATCAGGGTATTCATTTTTGCTTCTCTGATTAAATACACACAGATACAATAGCTAGGGTACGAAAATACCCATTACATGTTATGATAAAATTATAGCATGTCATTAATGAAACATTAATGAGCATGTGTTTAAAATGAAAGGAATTGGGTCTGGATCCTGAGATCCAGACTTTATACTAAATGACAGTATCTTTTCACGCCTAACCCGTTTATTAAACGGGTCGGGTTCGTGTTAGGGGTATGCCAACCCAGCTGACCCGTTTAATAAACGGGTTAGGCGGGCGGGTCAACCTGCTAACCTGCCAATCCGTTTAACCGACCCAACCCGTTTATAAACGGGTTGGCGGGTCGTGTCGGGTTACCCGTTTAATAAACGGGTCGGGTTCGTGTTTGCCACAGCCGACCCGTTTAATAAACGGGTCGGGTTGAGGTATGCTGACCAGCCAACCCGTCGGGTCGACCTACCAACCCGACCCGATTGCCACCCCTAATTGAGATAGGCAACAATGCTCCATCTTGAGGTGTTGCAAAGATATCTATCGAATTGATTTATGAAGTCAAGCCTTGAACTCTCTTGGAGAATTTGCAATTCTGTTCAGAAAATTTGAAGTGCTAAACATCTTGAATGCAATTCTTTCTTATTAAAGTGGCAAGTCACCAATATATGGTTGCTTCTTTTCATAGATATTATTTATCACCATAAAGCTTCCTAGAAGTTTCACCTGAATCTCTGCCTTTTGTAATATTGCTTTTACATGAATTCTTTTCAAATGGCCCAAAAGACATGGCTTTATAATTTGGCTTCAACATTTAAGCTTATGATCATTTGTCTCTTTTCTATTCAATGGTACGGAATTCACTCTCAAAGAAAATAAAACCAGAGGCGGTTCTTTTATGCACATACATGCAGGTCATCTATTTTGTACTTCAAAGGAATTGGCATAGAAGATTCCTTTTTGATGAGTAGCCTTCAATTTTTTGAATATTCATGGCCCATCTCAGTATCATTTCATTGTGCATGAATTGATTAATCAGGCTAATCGGATAACAGATATGTTAGTTAATTCACAAGGCTCCAAACTGACTAATAACAGTATCTTCCAACATATTCTCTCTAAAAGATAAATATACTCTTTGTTGTTCTTGTAACTTCAATCTCTAAGAGGTACGTAAATGAGACCAATTTCTTGATGTCAAATTCTTGAATTAGAAACTTAAATAGCCTTTGAAATTCTATATAATATTCCATTGAAATAGTTTGACCAAAATATGCAAGTAATATCATTTTCAATACTCCTTGAGAAGAAATAAAAAATGAATTGAGATTTGTTCACGCCCATGCTTGAAATGAGCAGTACTACATCTTTTAAGCAAGTAATTCAACTTTATGTTCATGTGGTGAAGACGAAGAATAGAGAAGAGATAACAGGAGGTACCACAGGGCTGTAAAGTGCCTCATATGGTGGGTGATGTCGCGGTCAACTCTCTTGTATGTTATGTCTAACTTTAGGTTAACCTAATTACACATATACCTTTTGAAAGGTACACCTTGCCATGTAATGATATAATATGACGAGCAGTGCTTCATTGGCCTAATCATAGCACTATGGATATTGTTTTGTTCTGACATTGTTACTGTGCCAGTTGTAATTTTGACATATAAAATGTCATGAGCAGAAATTCTCTTGATCCAATGTTCACAGCATAAGGAATTGATTTGTATGTGACAGTTGACACTATTTGTTATTCATTATGTAAGTTGTACAAGTGGAATTTGATTTTCGCACGTGCATGGTATAGTCAACCTCTCTCACGCTCTCTATAAACAGGCAACTAACTACAATTTGTATTCATACATGTGCATATATGTATTGGATAAACTGGGAGCTATGTCACATAGGTACGGGTGCAGATGCGGGGGCGGCGATGCGGCACTTTAAAAGAACTTGGGTGTGGGGGTGCGGGAGGGTATATATATATATATATATTTTAACACCACCCCTTTACCCTTTCTCGTGGTACCCCATTCTCAAGCCCCATCCCTCTTTACCCCTTCTCGAGGTACCCCCTTATTTTTTTAATTGGGGGGGGAGGGGGGTGCTCGAGGTACCCTTACCCATTATCGAGCCCTGTCCCTTTTTTTAATGGACAAAGTTAACCAAGTCCATTTTGGACAATGATAACCTTGGGTGCGGGTTGACCGAATTGGGTGCCACACCCGCGTCGCGTCGACGTGGGTGCAGAGGCCTCTTTGGTGAGTCCCTGTGACATAGACTGGGAGCATGTCTGTGCTCGCTAGTATGTCTAATGGCAATAACATGTGAAAGATTTCCAAAGGCTATTCGGTTGGAGATTTTCTCCTCGTTTTTAAGTTATATTGTCCTAGTCCAATTTGATGATTTTATCAGGCGTTCTCCAAATATTTGGTCCTCTTCTTTGATGTTCGGATAGTAAATATCAGGGATAGTCCATTGTTATCATCGCAAAATTTTTCCCCTCCCTTGCGAGAGAGAAACGAATTCCGCGAGCCAAACTCGACCAAAGTTTTGAAAATTGTTTTGAAAATTTACTCGCCTCCGTTTTGAAAATTTGCGGGAAAATTCCGTGGAATGGGATCCGCCTGTCGGTACGAGGTTCAACCGTTCCTGGCACCTTTACCAGGGATAATTGAACCAAGGACGAATTATGTGCTTTAACTCGACTCAAATATCTAAATTATGCTCTATTTTTCCTAGAATGCACAAAGAATCAGGCTTGTGCTATGAAATTTTGAAAATAATACAAGTTTGAGAAACATAATGTTTGCTTTGGAAAATTGAAATATGCTGGAAAAATGATTGGAAAAGTACTTGAAATTGGGATTCCTGGGAAAATCATTGAAGTTCATTGAAAATCAGAAATTTGCATTGGAAAGTGATTTTTCAGGAAAACTTGAACTTTGGAAAATCGATTTTGAAATTTGGAATTGCTTTTCTGAGAAAATGGATTTGAGAATTCTGAGAAAATCTAAGAAATTCATTGGAAAATGACTTTTGAAATGGAAAATGAATTCTCATGAAAAATTGGAAAATATAAGAAAATCGATTTCTAAAAACTTGGGATTTTGAAATTTGAGAATTTGAAAACATAGGAAAATCTTGGTTTGAAATTGGGAAATGCTTTGAAATGTCATTTGAAAACTTAGGATTTTGAGAAAATCAGATCCTGAGAAAGACTTGGAAATTCTTGAGAAAACTCAATTTTTTTTGAAATTGAAATTGGAAAATGAATTTGAGAATAATGCCATTTGAATGATATGAATGAATGAATATGAATTTGAAAAGGGAATTTCAATTAAGGAATTGAGAAATCCTTTTGAAACTTTGAAAAATGCAGTGCATTTTGAAGTTAGCCTAAGTGTGTAGGCTGAATGTGGCTAATACGAAGATCATAAATCTTGGTTTTCTTCGTATTCTGACTATGGCCATAAATACGAATCTCACCGAGTTTATAAACTCCATAAAAGCTTGTGCACGTGCCATTCGTGTAAACCATAGTGAATTTGAAATAATGTGCATGAATCATACATCGCATATTGAAATTTGCATAAATTAAACTATATGCAATGCAACCCTATTCTAAGCAGAAATGTAACTCTTATTCCAAATATTACATTGATTTTTACATGGAATTGAAATAAAATAAATAAAATCTAAGTCTTCTTTTGAATGTTCCTGCAAAACTAGAAAACAAGGTTAGCACAAAAATGTAGGTTTTTCTGAATTTATCCGAAAATATGGGAAATTATCGGATATTATTCAGATATAAACCCAAAATCATACCCCCTTTGATATAAACATGATGAATAATGAATAAATTTCGAAAATAAACTTGAAAATTCGAAATTGTGGTCAAAATGACCAAAATACCCCTGATGACCTTGAAATCAGGGTTTTCTGAAAGAATTTTTTTTGTAAATTTTGGAAATTTGAAAATCAAATGAAATAAATCAAACATAATATGATGAAATATGATGATATGCATGAAATTTTGGAGAATTAGAAATTGAAATTTCGAAATTTAGGTCAAAATGACCAAAATACCCCCGATAACAAGACTATGGCCTTGAAACCAGGGTTTTCTGAAATAAATTTTGCAAAATTGAAAAATATGAAATGCAAAGGAGATTAAAATTAACCCTAATATGATTCTACATGCTTATGTACATGATAAAATCCCTAAAATGGCGAAAATATCATAAAATATCGAATTTAACCTGATTTTCGCTTGATTTTCGCTTCCGAATTTAAAGATAAACTAACACATAGAGCAAATGAACTTGGAATTAAACCAAATTTGGCATGGACACCTAAAATAACCCTAAAAACAGAATGAAGCTCAAAAATCTAATTTTTTTATATTTTTAAATATGGAAATTCAAATAAAAACCCAAAATTTCATGATTTTTGCCTAAAATATTGATTCTAAAGAGGATTTAGGATATCAAACTTCCATAAAAATTTCCCAAATTTTATGGGATGACAGATGACAGTAAGGCAAAGATTTTTTCCTTTTACACTTTCTGGTTTTGACCTATGGTCGGAGCTGTACCACTCCGGCAAGTCGGATCGGAATCCGGCGACTCTAGTAAATGAAGGAAACAGACAGGTTTCGGTAGAAAATGTGGGGAAAATGGAATACCGATGGGAAAATGGCTGAAATTGTGGGAAAATGTCCCTGACAAATAGAGGAATATTTGATCTTTTTACAGAATTGGGATTCGGGTTACGGTTTGGAAAAGGGCATGCTGTTATCAGAGACCTAAATCTCTGGAATTTCTGGACATTGGAATCTGTTAGACAGAAAGAGAAAATCCGGGCAAAATAATGAAACAGATCCAAAAATTCCCAAATTTTGGGAAATGACAGGAAATTATGTTAGTAACAACTTTCATGTTGAAAGTTTTTGCAGACGAGCTACAGATTGGGCGGACTCGGTGCATTAGGTTCTGTCTATACCCTGACGAAAGAAAATCGAGATTTTCCTAGGGGTCTGGGAAATCCGATTTTTGGCAGAGGGTGAATCTGCTTGCACAGATCTCAAAAATTTCAGACAGATAGTAGACTCCACTGTGAGTCTACCGTGATTTTTGGAGGATGATTCGAATCTCCCACAAGGGGGATTCCGGAGGTTAAATTCTGCTAAAGCAGAAACTGAAAGTTCCCAAAAATGCAAAATCCTAGTTTGAGATTTGATTTATTTGAGAGGATAGGAAGAACCAAATCAATCCAGATTTTTGAAAGGGGATCACATAGACATACATGCATCCATTATGAAAATTTCAGAATTTACAAATAAAAATTCAAACATAACATTATAACTGGACCTAACATGTAAATAAAAGTCTAGAAATTCTAGATCAAATACTAATGAAACTAAAAAAAAAACGAACAAAATGCATAATGAAACTAGATTAGATGCAACAAAACATGAAATTACACAAAAAATCAGGGGCATGACTTGTTTTAATATTGGCTCTCAAAACGGGAAATTCAATCCAACCGGTGGACGAGTCCCGTAATCCATATAGCCTCCATGAACAATATAATCATTTCATTGCATCTACTTGATTTAGAATCGGGACAAAGGCATTCATATGTTTGTAAATCTAGTCCGTGATTCGATTCCATAGCCTTTATGCCAAACGAAAGTCTGGAGATCCCTAGTCCACGGATCCCACGGATGATCATCGTAGGGTCTTCATCAATGAAAGTCACGAATCGAGAAAATAGTGGCTCACCTTGAGGTTTTGGCTGCAATAATGTTGTGGTAGCTTGTGATGAAGGAGATGGCTGGACTTGAAGGGGCTGCGAGGAGATGGCTGCAAGGAGGTGGCTGACTTCAACAATGGCTGGCTGGAGCTGTAATGAAGGCGTCGAAGGAGGGAGGCTTCAAAGGTGTATGGTGAAGCAAAGTGGATGATGGCCGATGGTGTATTGTCTAGATGGAAGTTTCAGCTTGCTGTCAATAGGGATGGAACAAGGAGGCTGGATGGTGTTGCCTTGGTGCAGCTGAAACAAGAGGGTTGCAAAGAGTTGGTGCTGGAGTACCAATGGAATTTGATGGTGGCTGCTGCAGGGGTGCTGCTGGAGATGTCACCTAAGCAAGGGAGTTGGGGAGTATCTTGGAGATGCTAGCTGAAGGTGGGCTGACCGGCTGAAGAAGGAAGGTCTGCTAGAGAGCTGTTGATCCCAACCGTATGGTGATTGCTTGGGCTGAAGCTGCAGCCAAGTGGTGGCTGTCGGCTGGAGAAAGGAGCTTGAAAGGGGGCTGCAACAAGGATGGTTGCAATGGAGAGCCAAGAGGGAGGGAGAGAGAGAGAGAGAGAGAGAGAGAGAGAGAGAGACGTCAAGTTGAATCCCCCCAGCCGTTCTTTTTTTCTTTTCTTTTTATCATAACTTAGGTTTTGATTAACTCAAAACCTAAGTTACTAATAATATCTCATGAAGGCATATACGTGAATGGCTGCAGCCATTGCTTTTGGGGGGAAAATCCAAAGGGAGTAAGGAAGAAAGGGGAAAGAAGGAAGGGAAGGAAAAGGAAAGAAGAAAAAGAAGGAAGAAGGAAAAGAAGGAAGGAAAGAAAAGAAAGAAGAAGAAGGAAAGGAAGGGAAGAAAGAAAAGGAAGGTAGAAGGAAATGGGGCTGGAGGTTTGGGTGACCACCTTGTGGGTCCCACCTCTCTAAAATAAAATAAATAAATATCAATAAAAACGAAAATAAATAAATAAAAAGAAACATTTTTTTTTCTTTTTAATAAAATAGAAATGTAAATGAATGGGCCATCTGAGAGAGGGTCCAAATCCCACTTTTGAAAGTCATTTTGACGATTTGAGGGGTAAAATAGTCTTTAAAAATAAAAAAAAAAAAAAAAAAAATTCAAATGAAACGAGCTATTTTTGGCAGTTTTTGAAACGAGCTCGGATTTTGAAGTTCAATACCCCGTTGCAAAGCAAATCCAATGTAGAATTTAAAAATATAATTTTGAAAGAAATCCAGATTGTTTTTCTTGAGAAAATGCTTCCAAATCTATTTTTAGACAAAACGAGCTATTTTTGGTAGTTTTTGAAATGAGCTTGGATTTTGAAGTTCAATACCCCGTTGCGAAGCAAATCCAATGTAGAATTTAAAAATATAATTTTGAAAGAAATCCAGATTGTTTTTCTTGAGAAAATGCTTCCAAATCTATTTTTAGACAAAACGAGCTATTTTTGGTAGTTTTTGAAATGAGCTTGGATTTTGAAGTTCAATACCCCGTTGCGAAGCAAATCCAATGTAGAATTTAAAAATATAATTTTGAAAGAAATCCAGATTGTTTTTCTTGAGAAAATGCTTCCAAATCTATTTTTAGACAAAACGAGCTATTTTTGGTAGTTTTTGAAATGAGCTCGGATTTTGAAGTTCAATACCCCGTTGCGAAGCAAATCCAGTGTAAAATTTGAAAATTTGATTTTGAAAGAAATCCAGATTATTTTTCTTGAGAAAATATTTCCAAATTTAGACTCCTGGGGTGAAAATGTCAATTTTGGAAACCTGAGGTTTGAAATTGATTTCTGAAAACTTTTAAAACTCAATCTGGATTGAAATTTATAAAGCTGGAGTTCTGGACTTCGAAAATGAAATGAAATGTGATGAAATGTTATGAAATGATGAGAAATGATATGAAATGATGAGAAATGACATGAAATGCTATGCAAAATGCTAACCCTGAATGAAGAATTTTGGATGTTAGACCCCGATTGACACTTGTACCAGTTCAAAAAGTGTTAAAATTGACAAAATTTGCAAAAATGGTTGAAGAAATGATTTTCGAGCTCTGCCAAGCTAGAGTAACGCTGAAAATTAAGGTTTGAGCTGTATTCAACTGAAATGAACTGGATTGAGCTGGGTTTTAGAGTTTCAGAACTCAAATGAACTCAACAAACACTGACTCAACTGACCTTTCCAACTGAATTTTCAAGAAAAGCTGCCATTTTTAGAGAAATGGTATGGAATGGTCATTGGAATGAAGTGAATTACGAACCTGAACTGGGTTTGAGCTAAAACAAAAGTCAGTAATACTGAGATGAACTAAAATCAAGTCTCAAACACTAACTCAACTGACTGAACTCGGCTCAATTTCAGCTGAAAGATCTGAAATGGACTAAAATGAGCTCCTAGACACTTGGAAATGGTTTTGAACTGAAATTGGAGCACTTGAACTTCTGGTGAGCTCAAGTTAGACTCTGGGGAACATGACTGACTGGGAATGACTGACTTTGAGACAATTGGCTTGGATTCGAGTGAGAAATGAGCTCATTTTTTAAGAAATGATCCCATTTTGGCAGGAATGGTCAGAAATGAAAATGGTCTGTTCATTGTGAGCTCAGATGAGCTTGAGATGACTGATATTCTAACTGTCTTGAACTGACCAATGAGCTTGGTTGACTCCGACTGACTGGGGTCCGGGATGACCTAGGGGTAAAATGGTAATTTTCCTAATGAAAATGGGTAAAATGGTGCTTTTCTGAAACTGACTCGGGGTTTGACTCCTACACTGACCTAACAGGGTTGGCACTGAACAAGGAGGATTGTTTGAGAATGAGTGAGGAAAATTTGGGGTGTTTACAGATGCTCCTCTTTGCTACTAAGGCGGCTTGAAGACGAGCTTAGTGGCAAAGAAAAATACACCAAATTTGGGCTATAAAAATGCCCCAGTTAGAAGGATCTGACTGGATATGAAGAGATTTAGCCCTGATGAAAATGGTAGATATGAAATGGAGAATGAAGAGGAAAGAATTTACTTCAAAAGAAGTGATATTCAGGTTTTGCCCTTAATCTGGATGGGACAGGAAATACCTCGTGTAGAAACGAAGCTCAGGTTTGACCCTTAACCTGACCGGGAAATGAAATACCTCATCAAAGGAGGCTCAGGTTTGTACCCTTATCCTGATTGGGCAGAAAATGAAATACCTCATCAAAGGAGGCTCAGGTTTGTACCCTTATCCTGATTGGGTAGAAAATGAAATACCTCATCAAAGGAGGCTCAGGTTTGTACCCTTATCCTGATTGGGTAGAAAAATGAATGGAATCCTCGAAGGAAGAAACCATGATGGAACCTTCGGATTTCCGCACAATGAATCCGATAGGGGTTTTGCAAAAGGATGAAATTGGGGTCCCTAAAGCTTGAAAAGGGGTTTGATTTTGGGCGCCTCATTGCTGAGACTAAATAACTTTTGAAATTGGTGACCTTTTGCGAGAAAATGATTGGTGGCTTAACCTCAAGCCGAAATTGGACTGTCTATGGTGGGACAGTGGGGACACAGGGAAGTGTGCGAATCTGAGAGCCCATGCGCTCAGATTATACCAACAGAAGGGAAGGAATCTTGAAAACTCCCATTATCAAGTCCTTAAAAGGGATAACAACTTATGTCAGGATGTGCCAAAGATGAACCTCAAGCTCTCGCTTCACGCCAGGATAGCTAGAAAATATTATCAAAATGTTGAAAATTATTGTTGATTCGAAATAATTGAAAGTGATGCACATTGCTTTGAAAATATTCCCTCTTTTCTACCTGAAGTATTATCTCTGATTGGGCTTAACTTCGTAAAATCAAGATTCGAATTCAAATTGCTTGCAATTGGCTTTCTTTCAAGGAAGCTATCAATTTCCCTGATATGAGCAGAAAAGAGAGTATTCTTGATATTGTGAAAGCAATTTGTGAAAGAATATTGATAATAGAATTTCACAAAATTTAAAGAGGATTCTTTGGCAGATTTGACAGTCTGATATCCTGGAATTCTTTCTCATGACGATCTTTCTGCCTACTAATTTTTTTTTTGGCAGAATTAGAGCTCTCTTGGGTTTTTGGAGATTACATCATCCTTCATTTTGGAGATGTCTTGACTTTTCTCTCTCTTTTTTTTTTTTAGAAGGGTACGTCACAAACTCCTTCATCTCAGAGATGCTTCGATCCTTCTTTTCTCTCAGGGATTATATTGACGGTTATTGGCTCTTTGGTTGGAAATCTGTTGATGATAGCAGAAATTAAATATCTTTTAGGGTTTGTCGGGAGGCCCATCGCGATCGCCTTCATCTTGACGGTGCTCTGAACTTTCCCTGGAAGGATCCGTCACAAACTCCGTCATCTTGGAGATGATTTGAATCTTCTTTGGCCCCGTGGGTCTACTCGCCTAATTCGCCTTCATCTTGACGACAGTTGAGAGATCCCTTTTGCAGATATTTAATTGCAGCTTTAGGTGATTGAGGAGATATAAGGATTGAATGGATTTTTCTGTATCACCCAGGATATTTCGACTGCTTTATTTTCCAAGAATGATCTTTAAAAATGTGCCATTGACTGCGATCAATACTGATCACTTATGGCTTTGCAACAATATTGAATTTCCTTTGCTGGCCATATCGGGGATTTATTCTTCATCCTTTTGGTTGGCCAATAGAAAGAATTTGAATTTTGAATCCTTTTTCACGAAAGCTTTGTCCTTTCGAAAGTAATACTGAAGGTATTCTGAAGTAATGTTTTTGTACAATAAAAATTTTGAAATCAACAAATATTTAATGACAAATTGACAAAATGTTCTTGAAATCCTTGGTGAGAGCGAGCATCTGAAGCACAACACAACGCACCCATGACAAAAATTTTCTTCTCCTTTCCCCAAAGGAGAAGATTCAGAAATTGGAAATAGGAATTACTCCTCTCTTCCCTGAAGAGGAGGTGTTTGCAAAACGAACTTTCAAAGAGAAATTAAGCTTTCGTCAAAACTTCCTAACATTAGGCTTCTCTTATGGAAAGGGGGCCGGTAATGATGAGGTCGGTGAATTGGTCATGAAGGAACGAGTCCATCACACTCTCCCTGAAAAGAGGGTCCTTCGTCATGGAATGACCTAGTTTGAAATTGCGGTCACAAGGAAAGCGAGCTTCCGTCGAAGCTCTCCCTGAATTAAGGGTTCCTTGTATGAAATTGGAAATTTGTTTTGCAAACGGTTCACATAGACACGAGTCCCTTCAAACTCTCCCTGAAAAGGGGCTAGGTGAACAAAGGATAGAATGCGAAAAGTACGAGCTCCCTTGAACTCTCCCTGTACAAAGGGTCTCTCGCAAGAGGAAATGATTGGAATTGGTATGAAATTGGAATTTGGAAAATTTGAAATTTTGAAATTTGGAATTTGAAATTGGAAATTTGGAAATTTGGAAATTGATATTTGGAAACTGGAAATTGATTGACTCGAAGGTCAAAATTGGTTGACCCAAAAGTCGAAATTGGAAATTTGGAATTTAAAAATTGGAAATTGGAAATTGGGAAATTGATTGACCCGAAGGTCGAAATTGGAAATTTTGGAAATTGATTGGCCCGAAAGTCGAAATTGGAAATTGAGTGACCCGAAGATCGAATTTGAAAATTGGTTGACCCGGAGGTCGAAATTGGAAATTTGGAAATTGGGTGGCTCGAGGGCCGAATTGGTAATTGAAATTTGAACTTTGATGAATGATCAACACAAAAACTGAACCCGAGAGGTTGACTGATACGACCCACCAGTGAGACACTAACACAAGCGCTCAATCTTGAAAGAACACTAACATGAATATCGAGTTTTGAAAATATGTCAACATAGACATTGGATTTTAAAAATATATCAGTTCGAGCACTGGATTTTGGAAGTGTACCAGTTTGAGTACTGGCTTTCAAAATTATACCAGTTCAAGCACTGAGTTTTGAAAATATACCTTGTTTTTAATTTGAAATTTGAATTTTTAAAAGAGACTTATGCTCTTAAAGTATTTGGGAATTGTAACGAGAATGATTGTCGGGGTCTCAGGATTATCCCTTATCCTGAATGGGTAGCGAACTTGATGCAAATGCATGCCAATGAATGCAGATGTATGCAAATATGAAAATGATATAAATGAATGCACATGCGTGCAAAATGAGAGATTTGTTTATCCTGCCTGCATACAGGATATTTGTAGATAAAAACAAAATTTTTAAAAAAAATGCCCCAGTATAACTGGGAAAGGAGAATTTAACCATTATTGAACAAAATTTGGAGGAATTACAAAGAATAAGACATGGTTTAAGTATAGAATTTTTTCAAATGCCGAGCATTGATGGGATCTGGTAATTCCACTCCGTCAGCATTTATGAGCCGATATGAATTACGAGGTAATGCCTCTTTGACAACATAGGGACCTTCCCAATTTGGTGACCACTTGCCACCTGGGCGGTGCTTGAGATAAGCCGTTGATCTGAGCACTAGATCATTGACTCGAAATTTTCTTTCAATGACTGATTTTGCATATTGTCTGGCTATCCTCTGACGATATGATTGAGCGTGCTCTGCTGCTCTGAGTCTTCTTTCATCTAGCAAATCAAGCTGTACCAGCCGCTGTTGCTGATACTGATCAAGAGGTAATTCGAGAAGTGATGCAAATTTCAGAGCAGGTTTCTGAACATGTAGAGGCAATACTACTTCGGTTCCGTAGACAAGTTCTGACGGAGTAGCATTAGTTGGAGTTCGAATGGTGGTTCGATACGCCCACAATGCATCATGAATCTTCTCATGCCAGTCACGGCCTGTTTCCAAAGTTCGCTCGAGGATTCGAATCAAAATCTTATTGGTGGCCTCTGCTTGGCCATTTCCTTGAGGATAATAAGGAGCGGAGAAATGATGATGAATTTTGAACTTCAAACAGAAAGTCCTCATTCTCTCATTCTTGAAATGACTGCCATTATCTGACACAATATCATGTGGTATGCCGAAACGACATAGGATATTCTTATGGATGAATGAGACCACATGTCGACCTTCTACTGTGCGTAGAGTGACTGCTTCTACCCATTTAGTAAAATATTCTGTTGCAGCAAGAAAATATTTATGGCCATTTGAAGCAGAAGGAGTAATGGGACCAACAACATCAAAAGCCCACATAGAAAATGGCCATGGCGAGACGACAGATTGCAAATATGTCGCTGGTGCATGAATGGAAGGTGCATGCATCTGGCATTGAACGCACTTCTTCACAAAATGATAACAATCTTGTTGCATAGTTCTCCAGTAATAGCCTGCTCGGATGATTTGTTTGACAAGAGTTTGGTAGCCAACATGACCCCCGCAGATACCTTCATGTGCTTCTTCCACAACTTCTTTGGCTTCTTCTTCGTCCAAACATCTGGAATATTCAGAGCTGAATCCACGACGATAAAGGACGTCGGCAAGAATAAAATATCGCGCAGACATGCGCTGAATTGCTCGCCGCTCTTTCTTTGAGAGTTCTGGAGGAAATTCGCCAGTTTCAATGAAATTCTTGATGTCATGATACCAGGGCTTCTTCTTTTGCTCCGCCTGGTTTACCTGCTCTACTGGGACGAAAGCAGGTTGATCAAGTCTGCCAATTTCAAAGGAGCGACAAGATTCTTCGTTCCTGAAAGACATGATGGATCCCAGATTGGCTAAACTGTCTGCAATTTGATTGAAGTCTCTCTTGACATGGAAAAGTTGGAATTCTTCGAAATTGCTAACAAGAGCTGAAACGATCTTCTGATAAGGAAGTAACTTCTGATCCTTCACTTGCCATTCATCTAAGACTTGATTGACGACGAGCAAAGAGTCGCCATAAGCATGCACTCTTTTGACATTGAAGTCTCGTAGAATTTTCAGACCTTGTATCAAAGCTTCATACTCGGCCATATTATGAGTGCACTGAAAATCTAATTTGAGAGAAAAGGGGATCATCTCCTTCTCAGGTGTGATCAACAGAATCCCGATTCCTATGCCTGCCATATTCTTGGAACCGTCAAAGAATAAATTCCAAATTGGGGATTATTGAATATTGCAGATCCGCTCATCGGAGAAATCATCCTCGACTTTAACATCTTCTGCTAAAGGAAAATCTGCTAATTGATCTGCAATTGCTTGGCCCTTGATAGATTGCTGAGAGACATATTCCAAATCGTATTGCATCAATAAAACCTGCCATTTGGCAATCCGTCCACTGAGGAAGGGTTGCTCTAGAATATACTTGAGAGGATTTAATTTGGATAGGATCTTGATTTCAGATGTCAACATATAGTGTCTCAATTTCTGACACATCCAAACTAGAGCTAGACATGTCTTCTCTATCTGAGAGTATTTCTTCTCATAATCAATGAAGGTTTTGCTCACATAGTAAATGGCATGCTCTACCAGACTGCCTTCTTCGTATTGCGCCAAAAATCCGCCACAAGCCACTTGATTAACTGAAATGTATAGCAGTAGGGGTTTCCCTAATTCTGGCGGCTTTAACACAGGAGGATTGAGCAAATATTTCTTGATGCGTTCGAACGATTGCTGACACTCTAGTCCCCATTCGAATTTCACTCCTTTCCTGAGCAAATGATTGAAAGGCTCACATCTCATGGCCAAATTGGATATGAATCGCCGAATTGATTGCATGCGTCCCTGAAGGCTACGCAATTCTTTCAGATTAGTCGGGGGAGACATGTCAATGATAACTTTGGCCTTAGCGGGATCAACTTCTATCCCCTTTTTGCTGACTAGAAAGCCTAACAATTTGCCAGATTCGACTCCAAAAACACATTTTTGTGGATTGAGTCTTAGCTTGTAAAGAATGAGCCGCTTGAAAACTTGATTGAGAGTTTCGATGTGATCTTCTTCTTCTTTGGATTTTACCAGAATATCATCGACATAGGCATCCATGATTTTGTGCATCTGATCATGGAAAATGACGGCCATAGCACGCTGATAAGTGGCTCCAGCATTCTTAAGCCCAAATGGCATGACTGTATAACAAAAAGTGCCCCAAGGAGTAGTGAAAGATGTCTTGGACTGATCACGAGCGGCCAACTTGATCTGATTATATCCGGAATATCCATCCATAAAAGAGAACATAGCGTGACCTGCTGTGCTATCAATCAAAAGATCAATATTAGGAAGTGGATAATCATCCTTAGGAGTCGCTTTATTGAGATCTCTGAAGTCGATGCAAATTCGAACTTTACCATTTTTCTTGGGAACAGCAACAATATTTGCTAGCCAATCTGGATAGTCAATGGTTCGAATGAACCCTGCTTTGAGTAGGTCTTCTAGACCTTCCTTAACTTGTTGTTCCACTCGAGGATCCATCTTTCTCAGTTTCTGCTTAACCGGCTTGACATTTGGTTTTAGGATGAGACGATGCTCAACCAATTTGGTATCTAGACCTGGCATGTCCTCATACGTCCACGCGAACACTTCTTCATGTTGCTTGAGAAAACGGGTGAGCCTTTCTTTCTCTTCCGGGCTCAAACTGCTTCCAATCTTGAGAATTTTAGGATCGTCTTCTGATCCAATATTGATATCCTCAGTCGGATCCTGAACTAAGGATGATGGCTCATCTTGTTTCTGAATTGCTGCAAATTCTGGTAATTCTTGAAGAGCTGAATCAAATTCTGCAGGTTCTTCTGACTGCTTTGTAATCTGACTACATTCTGCTCTTATTTTAACCTGATAAATCACTGTTGGCTTTGAAAAGGCCTCTGGATTAAGAACGAGCTTCTTGATAGATCGGGAAGACATTCTGAAAATTGGAGAATAAATCGATTCAGGAAAATCTCCTATCATAAAACAAATTACTTTTGTTAAGAAAATAATTTGAAAGATAAAAGAGAAGAATAATGGCAAATTTTCAAAGATTTGATAACGAGAAGTAAGGAGACAAATGGCATCCAGATAGACAAAGGAAATTTTCAACTTTATTGAAAGATTGAATTGAGGACAATGATTGAAATGAAACGGGATATCATCCTAAATGTGAAAACAAAAGAATAGAAATGAAAGACAAGCAGATGCCCTTAGTGCGTCCCTTTGATAAAGATAGTGCCCTTCTGAGATCTTCTGCCACTAAAGCCCAATCCGGCCCTCTGAGGATAGTGCTGAGGAATTACTGGCTCAAGACGACCATTCCCATTTTTTCCCAGGCCTTGAAAAGGCTGATAACCATGCTTTACTAACAGATCAAATCCCTTTTTGGCCTTCATAAATTGGGAGAATAGTGGATGATCTTTGAATGTACTATAGTCAATTCGTCCTCCAATCTTGAAAAACTGTGGGCCTCTCCATCGAGTCATGGCCACTGTATGTGCTGGCTGTTCAGCCGTCTGCAGTATTCCCGAATTTTCTTCAAAGCTGACCTCATCAATGCCCCTAATGCTAGGGATATCAGTAGTGAAAGTGGGCCTAGGAACCATGGGTTGTGCAAACCTCTTCTCCGGATCCTCGCCCAAGACTGTTGTGATCATTCCACCTTTTGACCACTTGACACACTGATGCAGAGTAGATGGCACCGCGTTCGTGTTGTGAATCCACGGTCGTCCCAACAACAGATTATACGTTGGGGGTACATTGACCACATGAAAGAGGACAGAGTGGACCGAGTAGTCAATGAAAATTTCCAAGAAAATTTTCCCTTTAGCTGTCTGGCCATGATTATCAAACCCGTAGATAGTGATCGGGTCTGGGATATATTCCTCTTCTCTAATGCCCAAAGCTTTGGCTGTCATTTCTGGGCATATATTGAGGCTGCTGCCTCCATCTATCAGCACATGAGGAACAGTCATTCCTCTGGCTCGAATCACAACATACAAAGCGTTGTTGTGAAACACATGCGGCTTAGAAAGATCTTCATCTGAGAAAGTGATTGGAGCATTTGTCATGGCCTGATTGACTATCTGGGCCATGTCTTCAGGAGTTATGCTCGGTTTCACTTTGATTTTCCGCAACAGATCATTCAACACTTGTTGGTGCTTGGCGGAAGCTTGGGCTAAATCCAAGATTGAGACATTGGATAATGCAGTAATCGACTTTGGTGCCGATGTCTCACCTTTCTCCGGAGCGGGCTTAATAAAATGCTTGGGGAGCCATGGCATTCTTTTGGCCACCTAAGGAGATACCCCAACGGGTTTATCAGATACTTTCATTTTACCAAAAGCTGCAATGAGATCCATTTTCTGAGCTTTGGACTGAGCCTGCTGCAGCACAAGGACCTGATGTTGGACTTGCATATCCCTTTTAGAGCATGGCCTAATATGCTCCTGCGGCTGAAAAGGCTGTTCAGAGACGACCGCCGTAGAATGATGGGGAAAGGGTTTCTTTAGAATATCCATATTTTCATCTTCGGCACCCTCTACCAGAAGATTCTTGTCGATGAGATCCTGAACAATATTTTTGAGAACGAAGCAGTTCTCAGTATTGTGCCCCACTGTTCTGTGAAATTTACAAAATTGATCTTTGAATTTCCCCATGGGAATAGGGGGATCAACCAACCTAGGCAGTTTGACCATCTCCTTGGTCAACATATACTCGAGCACAGTCTCGAGGGATTGGTCTAGTGGAGTGAATTTCCTGTCATAACTCCACCCTTCATGCTTTACTTTTTCTCGAGGCTTCGGTCCCTGTTCTAATTGAAGTGGCTTATTGTATTGAGGCACTGACTTGCCTTTCTGATCGTTCTTGTTGGAACTTCCTGCCCCATAACAGAAATCTTTGTTCTGCCCCTTACAGTGGTTCCAATTATTATTTCTGACAGAATGAGTGAAGTGAGTCTTCTTCTTCTGCTCAGTTTGGCCGTTGTTCTTAGTAAAGGTGAAGCCTTCATAGAAACCATTTTCCATGCTCAACTCGAGTCATTCAGCTCGCTCTGTCAGTTCAATGAATGTCCTTGATGGTGCAGTAGAGATGAGACCTCTTAGAGGCTGTGAGAAGTTACTCAGAATTAGGGACAAAGCATGTCCCTCTGATATGGGGTCCCTCATCTTGTTACAAGCTGACCTCCATCGGTGGATAAAATCTCTGGCCTTCTCATTTTCTCTCTGTTTAAGGCCACAAAGATGGCTGAGGGTGGGAAGTGCCTCAGCATTGAAGAGAAATCGCTCAATGAACATGTTTACCACTTTGTCAAATTCCTTCAACTCAATTGGATTTACATGCTCCGAGTACCATTTAGCTGCGGTTCCCTCCAGACTGCGAGGGAAACATAGGAAAAGTGCACGGTTGTCTCGTTTGAATCTGGAGCATTCAGCGAAGAACATGGCGAGATGAGCTTTAGGATCGCCAGAACCATCGAATTTGATAAACTTTCTGGGGAGATTCTCGAGATTGTCGTCCCCATCCAAACCATCATAGAAGTCTTCGCTGGTGAAGACTTTCTTGCCCTTGTCGCGGGCCTGCAGGTCTCGAAGCATTCTGACCACATCTTTGAACTGCGGCTGGTTAGAGTCATTGAGAGATTGCTCTTTGAATTTGTGGGCTGACCCCTGCCCCTGGGTAGACTTGCAGAATGCCTGATGGGTCTCAAACTCTTCATCTGAATCTTCCACTGATTCCTCTTCATCAGTTGCATCAACATGCTGGGCAGGCTTCTTGGATATCTTCAAGGCTTTCTTGACTGCCCGACCTTTTGTCTTTTGCTTCACCTGTGCTTTCTCTGTACTGGCTTCAGCTTGTTCTGCCAGCATCTTAGTCATCATCTTCTTAAACATGGCATACATTTGAGGATCAATGTCATCCTCAACCTGTTGCCCCTGATTTTTGCCTGAGCGCGGGGAATCCATTTCTTCGCCTGAAGCTGTCGAATATGCGATTCCCTCGACTGGTGCAGTCTTCTTCCCTGACCTTGTTTGAACCATTGACTGTCACGAATGCTCTCTGCAGGGCAAAATCGATGGTTAGGCTTTTTTGAGAGAGATTTTGATTGGAAGAAAATATTCGCTGAGAATTTTGGTAGACAATTTGAAAGAATATCCCATTACTAGGGATTGAGTCGTCGCGGGGATTACGACAATTGCGTTGTCATTCCTTTGCAAAGAAAATAAACAACTGAAAATTTAAGCCTTGTTACCTAGGCGAGGTCGTCAAACCAAGAATTGAAGAATTTGCAAGATTTTTATTTATTGAAAGAAAACATGATTGCATCAATAATAAACTTGAGAAAGAGGGGGCGGACAGACAATTTGCCACCACTCTTTATAACTAGCAGAGACACGAGGACCGGGAAAAAGCGGAAGAGTAACAAAAGAGTCCCAGCCATATCTGGCAGAATGGTATGCTCCGGACCACTGTGCTGATGTAAGGTCGAACTCTGGCACGACTCCAGATAGCAGCCGCATCTCTATGTGCTTCTGTCTCTGAGAAAACTGTCGAACACACCGCTCCGAATGATAGTAAGCACAGAAGAATGGACCAAGCAACTTGAATCTCTTGCCATATGCATAGGTGTATCTGGGAGGCGATAATTCTCGATCAAAATAGTCCCACACCACTTCTTCTTCCTGCAGATAGTCGATCAGGAATCGGTACCGCGCAACTGGAAGGAGCTCCTTACCGTTATATCTGAATGAACTAGCTCTGGTTGGTACATGCTGAAGGAACCAAGATTGAAGAGCATAAGTACATCCCTCGACTAAGATGGACTCTCCAAGTGTGAAGCGGGTCAGTCCTCTGTATAGAAAAGCAAGCGCGGCCATGGCTATCGAGAGACGGCTGGTCTGTCGACTTCCCCATCTTCTCAAAAGTTGAACTATTCTGACATCCACATAATTTTGTCCATCTGGAAAGAAAGCAAGTCCCACAGTACACAAAACCATCGCATGCTGAATTCTCTCTCGAGCTGTCCTGGACAACAAGCTGACTTCTGCGAATTCTCCATACTGTCGGTAGATCTCGATCAGACTCACGTATTCATTCCCATTTTCTTCAATCAGTGGCCAAGACTTGCGCCCTGTCATGCGAGCTACGGCATCTTTGGGGTCCAGACCCTTGACATTGATCAGAAACTGCTGCTATAACGGATCTCCAGGCTGACCGGCTGGCTCAGGCAGTCCCATAATCTCTGAGAATTCATCCATCAATATTGTCATCTCGCCCCACGGGAACCAGAACGTGCAAGTGCGCGGATTCCACCGCTCCGCCAGTGCATGAATCAGATTGCCGTTGACTGTCAACTTTCCCACTGCAGATGCCAATTCCAACCCACAATCGCTCAAGTGGTCCGGAAACATACGAGAGAAATTTTTGAACCAGACATAGTACCACCGGGGGAAGAAGGGTCCGGTGCTAAGAGATCGATGCTCAGGAAGACTTTGTCGCACCTCATAGGAGATGTGACCCTCAGGAAAAACAGAATCGAGCTGACTGGATGCCATTGGACTGAAAGACAAGAAGACTGGAATTAGACTTTGGAAAAATATAAGAAATTTGAAAATTGCAGGCAGGATAAAATGAAAGCTGGAAATTCGAAGTCCAGAGGAACGAAAGAATGGAAAATTTTCTGGAGTTTTGAAGGAAAAGGTGGATAATTTAGAAAAATCGTCCAGGGTTTTTGAGAAAAAGGAGATATTTCATAAAAGATGAAAAATGAGGTATTTTGGAAAATTGTTTGGTATTTTGGAAAACTTGGGAAAAATATGAGAAAATAAGGCGAAAATGAATATCATATATTCAATTACAAACAATTATGCACATACAGCAATCCCTAGGAAGCCAACTCTAAATGCATTGATTTTGAAAGAGCTTTAGGACCCTAATCCTGACTCTAGGCTTAGATCAACTGTGTCCAATCATGCTATGCCGATATACTCGAGCCGAGGCTCGATGTACGTGGCATAAAACTCATCTCCGGGTCTAGGCTTGTGTTTTCCCAACATCCTTGAGCGCCTGCCGATATACGTTGGACTATGGCCCTTGGTACGTGGCAGGGGGGCGTTAGCCCAAATAACTGGCCCAGTTGTGAGGCTCTGTCCCGAACTATGGTTCTGGAAGAGAGCCCAGCAACGTGAAGACCGGGTAGACATAGGTGGGGTGGTTTTTGAAATATGATCACATGCAGGCAAACAGAGGGCTCTAAGTCCTAAAGAGATAGAATTTCGAAAACTTTTGAAGAAGCAAACATTGTTTTCATACAAGTCCTAGATTGGGGAGTGTTGTATTTCAGACCTAAGTCTAAGTGAGCATGCATAATTCTCCTCAATATGGTCCTACCAAACCATGCCTAGTCTATATGCAATCCATGTCAGCTGGGTTCAAGTCTAGGCTCCTAGGTTCACATGATATCAGAAATTAAAGCTGACATTTCATAGAACATAATTTTGACAATTGGGCTAAGTTAAAGCACATAATTGATCAGGCGAGGACAGGTCCCATCACGGTCGCCAAACCTGTTATCATCGCAAAATTTTTCCCCTCCCTTGCGAGAGAGAAACGAATTCCGCGATCCAAACTCGACCAAAGTTTTGAAAATTGTTTTGAAAATTTACTCGCCTCCGTTTTGAAAATTTGTGGGAAAATTCCGTGGAATGGGATCCGCCTGTCGGTACGAGGTTCAACCGTTCCTGGCACCTTTACCAGGGGTAATTGAACCAAGGACCAATTATGTGCTTTAACTCGACTCAAATATCTAAATTATGCTCTATTTTTCCTAGAATGCACAAAGAATCAGGCTTGTGCTATGAAATTTTGAAAATAATACAAGTTTGAGAAACATAATGTTTGCTTTGGAAAATTGAAATATGCTGGAAAAATGATTGGAAAAGTACTTGAAATTGGGATTCCTGGGAAAATCATTGAAGTTCATTGAAAATCAGAAATTTGCATTGGAAAGTGATTTTTCAGGAAAACTTGAACTTTGGAAAATCGATTTTGAAATTTGGAATTGCTTTTCTGAGAAAATGGATTTGAGAATTCTGAGAAAATCTAAGAAATTCATTGGAAAATGACTTTTGAAATGGAAAATGAATTCTCAGGAAAAATTGGAAAATATGAGAAAATCGATTTCTAAAAACTTGGGATTTTGAAATTTGAGAATTTGAAAACATAGGAAAATCTTGGTTTGAAATTGGGAAATGCTTTGAAATGTCATTTGAAAACTTAGGATTTTGAGAAAATCAGATCCTGAGAAAGACTTGGAAATTCTTGAGAAAACTCAATTTTTTTTTGAAATTGAAATTGGAAAATGAATTTGAGAATAATGCCATTTGAATGATATGAATGAATGAATATGAATTTGAAAAGGGAATTTCAATTAAGGAATTGAGAAATCCTTTTGAAACTTTGAAAAATGCAGTGCATTTTGAAGTTAGCCTAAGTGTGTAGGCTGAATGTGGCTAATACGAAGATCATAAATCTTGGTTTTCTTCGTATTCTGACTATGGCCATAAATATGAATCCCACCGAGTTTATAAACTCCATAAAAGCTTGTGCACGTGCCATTCGTGTAAACCATAGTGAATTTGAAATAATGTGCATGAATCATACATCACATATTGAAATTTGCATAAATTAAACTATATGCAATGCAACCCTATTCTAAGCAGAAATGTAACTCTTATTCCAAATATTACATTGATTTTTACATGGAATTGAAATAAAATAAATAAAATCTAAGTCTTCTTCTTGAATGTTCCTGCAAAACTAGAAAACAAGGTTAGCACAAAAATGTAGGTTTTTCTGAATTTATCCGAAAATATGGGAAATTATCGGATATTATTCAGATATAAACCCAAAATCATACCCCCTTTGATATAAACATGATGAATAATGAATAAATTTCGAAAATAAACTTGAAAATTCGAAATTGGGGTCAAAATGACCAAAATACCCCTGATGACCTTGAAATCAGGGTTTTCTGAAAGAATTTTTTTTGTAAATTTTGGAAATTTGAAAATCAAATGAAATAAATCAAACATAATATGATGAAATATGATGATATGCATGAAATTTTGGAGAATTAGAAATTGAAATTTCGAAATTTAGGTCAAAATGACCAAAATACCCCCGATAACAAGACTATGGCCTTGAAACCAAGGTTTTCTGAAATAAATTTTGCAAAATTGAAAAATATGAAATGCAAAGGAGATTAAAATTAACCCTAATATGATTCTACATGCTTATGTACATGATAAAATCCCTAAAATGGCGAAAATATCATAAAATATCGAATTTAACCTGATTTTCGCTTGATTTTCGCTTCTGAATTTAAAGATAAACTAACACATAGAGCAAATGAACTTGGAATTAAACCAAATTTGGCATGGACACCTAAAATAACCCTAAAAACAGAATGAAGCTCGAAAATCTAATTTTTTTATATTTATAAATATGGAAATTCAAATAAAAACCCAAAATTTCATGATTTTTGCCTAAAATATTGATTCTAAAGAGGATTTAGGATATCAAACTTCCATAAAAATTTCCCAAATTTTATGGGATGACAGATGACAGTAAGGCAAAGATTTTTTCCTTTTACACTTTCTGGTTTTGACCTATGGTCGGAGCTGTACCACTCCGGCAAGTCGGATCAGAATCCGGCGACTCTAGTAAATGAAGGAAACAGACAGGTTTCGGTAGAAAATGTGGGGAAAATGAAATACGGATGGAAAAATGGCTGAAATTGTGGGAAAATGTCCCTGACAAATAGAGGAATATTTTATCTTTTTACAGAATTGGGATTCGGGTTACGGTTTGGAAAAGGGCATGCTGTTATCAGAGACCTAAATCTCTGGAATTTCTGGACATTGGAATCTGTTAGACAGAAAGAGAAAATCCGGGCAAAATAATGAAACAGATCCAAAAATTCCCAAATTTTGGGAAATGACAGGAAATTATGTTAGTAACAACTTTCATGTTGAAAGTTTTTGCAGACGAGCTACAGATTGGGCGGACTCGGTGCATTAGGTTCTGTCTATACCCTGACGAAAGAAAATCGAGATTTTCCTAGGGGTCTGGGAAATCCGATTTTTGGCAGAGGGTGAATCTGCTTGCACAGATCTCAAAAATTTCAGACAGATAGTAGACTCCACTGTGAGTCTACCGTGATTTTTGGAGGATGATTCGAATCTCCCACAAGGGGGATTCCGGAGGTTAAATTCTGCTAAAGCAGAAACTGAAAGTTCCCAAAAATGCAAAATCCTAGTTTGAGATTTGATTTATTTGAGAGGATAGGAAGAACCAAATCAATCCAGATTTTTGAAAGGGGATCACATAGACATACATGCATCCATTATGAAAATTTCAGAATTTACAAATAAAAATTCAAACATAACATTATAACTGGACCTAACATGTAAATAAAAGTCTAGAAATTCTAGATCAAATACTAATGAAACTAAAAAAAAACCGAACAAAATGCATAATGAAACTAGATTAGATGCAACAAAACATGAAATTACACAAAAAATCAGGGGCATGACTTGTTTTAATATTGGCTCTCAAAACGGGAAATTCAATCCAACCGGTGGACGAGTCCCGTAATCCATATAGCCTCCATGAACAATATAATCATTTCATTGCATCTACTTGATTTAGAATCGGGACAAAGGCATTCATATGTTTGTAAATCTAGTCCGTGATTCGATTCCATAGCCTTTATGCCAAACAAAAGTCTGGAGATCCCTAGTCCACGGATCCCACGGATGATCATCGTAGGGTCTTCATCAATGAAAGTCACGAATCGAGAAAATAGTGGCTCACCTTGAGGTTTTGGCTGCAATAATGTTGTGGTAGCTTGTGATGAAGGAGATGGCTGGACTTGAAGGGGCTGCGAGGAGATGGCTGCAAGGAGGTGGCTGACTTCAACAATGGCTGGCTGGAGCTGTAATGAAGGCGTCGAAGGAGGGAGGCTTCAAAGGTGTATGGTGAAGCAAAGCGGATGATGGCCGATGGTGTATTGTCTAGATGGAAGTTTCAGCTTGCTGTCAATAGGGATGGAACAAGGAGGCTGGATGGTGTTGCCTTGGTGCAGCTGAAACAAGAGGGTTGCAAAGAGTTGGTGCTGGAGTACCAATGGAATTTGATGGTGGCTGCTGCAGGGGTGCTGCTGGAGATGTCACCTAAGCAAGGGAGTTGGGGAGTATCTTGGAGATGCTAGCTGAAGGTGGGCTGACCGGCTGAAGAAGGAAGGTCTGCTAGAGAGCTGTTGATCCCAACCGTATGGTGATTGCTTGGGCTGAAGCTGCAGCCAAGTGGTGGCTGTCGGCTGGAGAAAGGAGCTTGAAAGGGGGCTGCAACAAGGATGGTTGCAATGGAGAGCCAAGAGGGAGGGAGAGAGAGAGAGAGAGAGAGAGACGTCAAGTTGAATCCCCCCAGCCGTTCTTTTTTTCTTTTCTTTTTATCATAACTTAGGTTTTGATTAACTCAAAACCTAAGTTACTAATAATATCTCATGAAGGCATATACGTGAATGGCTGCAGCCATTGCTTTTGGGGGGAAAATCCAAAGGGAGTAAGGAAGAAAGGGGAAAGAAGGAAGGGAAGGAAAAGGAAAGAAGAAAAAGAAGGAAGAAGGAAAAGAAGGAAGGAAAGAAAAGAAAGAAGAAGAAGGAAAGGAAGGGAAGAAAGAAAAGGAAGGTAGAAGGAAATGGGGCTGGAGGTTTGGGTGACCACCTTGTGGGTCCCACCTCTCTAAAATAAAATAAATAAATATCAATAAAAACGAAAATAAATAAATAAAAAGAAACATTTTTTTTTCTTTTTAATAAAATAGAAATGTAAATGAATGGGCCATCTCAGAGAGGGTCCAAATCCCACTTTTGAAAGTCATTTTGACGATTTGAGGGGTAAAATAGTCTTTAAAAATAAAAAAAAAAAAAAAAATTCAAATGAAACGAGCTATTTTTGGCAGTTTTTGAAACGAGCTCGGATTTTGAAGTTCAATACCCCGTTGCAAAGCAAATCCAATGTAGAATTTAAAAATATAATTTTGAAAGAAATCCAGATTGTTTTTCTTGAGAAAATGCTTCTAAATCTATTTTTAGACAAAACGAGCTATTTTTGGTAGTTTTTAAAATGAGCTTGGATTTTGAAGTTCAATACCCCGTTGCGAAGCAAATCCAATGTAGAATTTAAAAATATAATTTTGAAAGAAATCCAGATTGTTTTTCTTGAGAAAATGCTTCCAAATCTATTTTTAGACAAAACGAGCTATTTTTGGTAGTTTTTGAAATGAGCTTGGATTTTGAAGTTCAATACCCCGTTGCGAAGCAAATCCAATGTAGAATTTAAAAATATAATTTTGAAAGAAATCCAGATTATTTTTCTTGAGAAAATGCTTCCAAATCTATTTTTAGACAAAACGAGCTATTTTTGGTAGTTTTTGAAATGAGCTCGGATTTTGAAGTTCAATACCCCGTTGCGAAGCAAATCCAGTGTAAAATTTGAAAATTTGATTTTGAAAGAAATCCAGATTATTTTTCTTGAGAAAATATTTCCAAATTTAGACTCCTGGGGTGAAAATGTCAATTTTGGAAACCTGAGGTTTGAAATTGATTTCTGAAAACTTTTAAAACTCAATCTGGATTGAAATTTATAAAGCTGGAGTTCTGGACTTCGAAAATGAAATGAAATGTGATGAAATGTTATGAAATGATGAGAAATGATATGAAATGATGAGAAATGACATGAAATGCTATGCAAAATGCTAACCCTGAATGAAGAATTTTGGATGTTAGACCCCGATTGACACTTGTACCAGTTCAAAAAGTGTTAAAATTGACAAAATTTGCAAAAATGGTTGAAGAAATGATTTTCGAGCTCTGCCAAGCTAGAGTAACGCTGAAAATTAGGGTTTGAGCTGTATTCAACTGAAATGAACTGGATTGAGCTGGGTTTTAGAGTTTCAGAACTCAAATGAACTCAACAAACACTGACTCAACTGACCTTTCCAACTGAATTTTCAAGAAAAGCTGCCATTTTTAGAGAAATGGTATGGAATGGTTATTGGAATGAAGTGAATTACGAACCTGAACTGGGTTTGAGCTAAAACAAAAGTCAGTAATACTGAGATGAACTAAAATCAAGTCTCAAACACTAACTCAACTGACTGAACTCGGCTCAATTTCAGCTGAAAGATCTGAAATGGACTAAAATGGGCTCCTAGACACTTGGAAATGGTTTTGAACTGAAATTGGAGCACTTGAACTTCTGGTGAGCTCAAGTTAGACTTTGGGGAACATGACTGACTGGGAATGACTGACTTTGAGACAATTGGCTTGGATTCGAGTGAGAAATGAGCTCATTTTTGAAGAAATGATCCCATTTTGGCAGGAATGGTCAGAAATGAAAATGGTCTGTTCATTGTGAGCTCAGATGAGCTTGAGATGACTGATATTCTAACTATCTTGAACTGACCAATGAGCTTGGTTGACTCCGACTGACTGGGGTCCGGGATGACCTAGGGGTAAAATGGTAATTTTCCTAATGAAAATGGGTAAAATGGTGCTTTTCTGAAACTGACTCGGGGTTTGACTCCTACACTGACCTAACAGGGTTGGCACTGAACAAGGAGGATTGTTTGAGAATGAGTGAGGAAAATTTGGGGTGTTTACATCCATATATTCTTGTCTGGAAAGCTTTGCAGCCAATTATAAAAGTTCAATACACGGTAGTATTGCTCACCAAGTCTGATGAATAGCATATTCCTTTAATAAGGAACAATTTCTTAATCTACCTGCCAAATTCCAATTGATGATATCCTGCTGTGGGGCTTATATTTTGCTGACTGTACAACAACTGTAGCTATGTACAATATGTTCAACTTGCTTTTGCTACAAGAGATGATCCTTTTCCCAAAATTTTACAGGTAAGGAGAATTCCGCTGCATGCTGATCAGTGTGGTGATGAAGAACAAATTGATATTGGTGCACAACCAAAGGACTTAAATATTGCACTTGATAAGCCCGAGCTGGCATTGCTTTCAACTGATTCAGGAGTAATCATGCTTCGTGGATCCAAAGTGTTGTCAACTCTGAATCTTGGGTTTGCTGTGACGGCATCTGCAATTTCACCTGATGGAAGTGAGGCCATTGTTGGTGGCCAAGATGGGAAACTCCACGTCTATTCTGTCAATGGGGACACTCTCACAGAAGAGTCAGTCCTTGAGAAGCATCGTGGTGCTATTAACGTCATTCGTTTCTCCGCAGATGCCTCTATGTTTATTTCTGGTGATCTCAATCGAGAAGCTGTTATATGGGACCATGTCACTCGAGAGGTACCATCTCTCTCTCTCTCTCTCTCTCTCTCTCTCTCTATATATATATATATATATATATATATATATATGTGTGTGTGTGTGTGTGTGTGTGTGTGTGTGTGTATCAATCCTTGAACACAAGCACACACACATAACAAAAAGAAAACAAGAATTGGTGTATGTACAGAGTCTACAGACAGTATGCGAGGGAGATGCACATTATAACACTTTGCAAACCATGTAAATCTTTTTTTTTTGTCTAAGAGAAATAATTTAAGCCAGGGGATAAGAAATCTTTCAACAAGCTTACAGAATAGATCAAATTAATATTCTTAACCACCAGTCCTATTCCGACCAATCCAAGCTAAATCCCCATCTGGCCATTTTATTGGCACAATCCAAAGCTTGTTTGAACAACCACTGAAATGCTGGATAAAACCAAAACAAATGCTCAATTGTTTCGTTCTCATCGAAACAGAAGTAGCAAGTACTTGCAAGCTGGAAACTTTTGTCTTTCAATTTGCACTGGTTATTAACCTTATCAAGTGCTAAGAGCCACACAAATATCTTGGCTGTAGGAGAGGGATGGAAACCCTGGACGGTGTCATTTGGAAAGTGGTCTACATCTTTACAGCCAAAAGCATGGCTAAATGAAGCTATAGAGAACATAACACATCTGTCACATTTCCATATAAGGAATTCTCGCTGTCAGAAATTTTCCATGGGCCTAAAAATCCAATAGCCATAACCAAAACCAATCTTCTACCTCTTGCTCCTTGAAATTCCTTCTGAATTCAGTGAACTAACTAGCTCTTCCTTTCCAACATTCACTTACAAGTATGCTGTTATCTCTGTTTATGTGAAAAAACGGTGGATATCTTTCAGCAAGAGTTACATCCCTGGACCATAAGTCAGTCTGGAACCTCAGCTTGACCCCTTTGCAAGCTTGATTTGAACCATAAACTTAATTACCAATTCAATCACCCCCCTTTGCAAGGTCGTACTCCCTTGAAGATTTGATTATTTGGTTCCAGCCAACCACACCACCAGCTGAGATAGAGCTACCATTTCCACGTACCAATCCATTTATCCCCTTCACCCAAGCCTATGGGACCAAAAAACAAGTTAGATTCCAGATTTGTTCAAAGCTAATAGTCAGATCTGCCTATGATTCCAGTAAGTGTTTTAAAATTTAACATTCAAAACAAAGAAATCTTCTGAAAAATATTAAATCCATAGAGAAGAAAGAGGTTAGAAGATTAGAGGAAAAAGCATGAAGATGAGATTAATAGATCACTTCGTCATGGCTGCTCTAATTCTGTGTCAATTTTTGTCATTTCAATTTGACTCAATGAAATAGGAAAGAGAAAATGAATATTCCAACTACAACAGGTTGATGTCCCAACTCATTAATCACATGGGATGATCTCTCATACTAGATTAATCCTCACTAGGATTGAGTTAATTTTTTTTTATTAGTCAAGCTAGGTTTGCCTGAATATGGCCCGGTTGAGATAGTGTGACTCCAACTGGTACTACAAATCAATTACCCGAGCCATTGATGACAATGATACAATACTAATGCATGTTACGTAAAGCAAAAATAAAAACACATATTGAAGAAATGCCACGTATCCTTACATCTTGTCCTTAAGAGTTAATTAAACAGAAAGATGAGCATTGTCAGGGATAGAATGGGCATGTTACAAGCTGTCTGAAATTACAGAACACAAAAAATTTGACATGAAGCAAGTTGAAGGAACTGGGAAAAGGAGGAGCCCAGTAAAGATTGGAGATCAGCAATAAGCAGGAATATTACTATTGGGGACCATAAGTTTAGCTTTAAGCAACAATGGGATTACAAAGCAAATTGTGGTGCATAAGACAAATACCAGTTTTGATAATAATGGTGTACTTTGCTATTAATTGCATGTTCTGGATTTTCATGAGAAGGTGACAAAGCAATCAAGACCTAGAATGAATTGATTCGGCGCAATATCCCTGTTATGAAAAATGTAGTAGACATTCATTCTATTGTATGTCAATGGCATTCTAGATCCAAAAACCTTGAAAATTCTTAAGCATTTATGGCCTTGTGTGCGGTATTATAATTACCCTTGTTTTCCTAGACTACAAAATGCCTATGTCACACGGACTCGGCTAGGGAGGTGCCGCACCCGAGTCGACACGCCCCGACACGGGTGCGGCTTCGGACTCGGCCCGAACTCGGTCAACGCCGAGTCGGACTCGGTCAACGAGTCCAGGCCGCGTCCGTCCACATTTTGGACTCGGTCAACTTTGACCGAGTCCAAAAATGTCCATTTTTAAGACAAAAAACAAAAAAAAACAATTTTTATATATCTTTTTTTTAATATATAACCAGACTGTGCAACTGCAACTGCACAGTCATTGCACACAGTCTATGTGACTGTGCACAGTCTGTGTGACTGTGCACAGTCTGCACAGTCACAGACTGCATTGCACAGACTGTGTGCACAGTTTGTGTGACTGTTTCACAAGTCACAACTTATGTAAAAATATGTATAAAACACGATAAAAGGTAACCCAACCATTTAAGATAGCTAAATAAATGCTTTTCCAGTTTAAAAAAATACTAGTTTCACAAGTATTAGAAAAGCTAGCTTAAGAACTACCATAAAGAAATGGGAATGCCAAATTGAAACTTTCGAAAAAATTAAGGTCATAGTTTTGGCTACTTAATTTTAATTGTTTACTAGAATTATATATATACATAGCCGAGTCCTCGTGTCCAAAATTTTTGAAATTGCGCCGCACCCGTGTCGCACCCGCACCCATGTGACATAGCAAAATGCCATGGTTCAATTTATCAGGCACAATGTAAATCCTATATGGTTTTTTAATTTTCTTTTTGTTTCCTAAATTCTTTTTACACACATTAAAGTAGTGGAAGGCTGTCATGCTTCATCCATGTTTTTTTTTTTCTTTATTTTTGATAGATTTTGTCACTATATTTAAGTTGTTCATACTTCTAACTTTTTGGTTCCCATTTGCATAGTCCATCTCTCTTTCTTCCTTTCCCTTCCGCATTAATCCTTTTTAGAAATGTAATGTTAATTACCAAGGTTTGATTTTTAACTTCCTGGACATTTGTCTCACTAACCAGTTGACTATCTTCTGCAGGTTAAGCTTAAGAACATGTTGTACCATACTGCTCGTATAAATTGTGTGGCTTGGTCTCCTGATAGCACAATGGTTGCTACGGGATCTCTAGACACAAGCATAATTATATATGAAGTTGATAAGCCAGCTTCAAGTCGTATAACCATAAAGGGTGCTCACTTGGGAGGTGTTTATGGATTAGTTTTCAATGATGATTGCACTGTTGTAAGCTCTGGTGAAGATGCATGCATTCGTGTGTGGAGATTAGTGCAGCAGTAACGGGATCGTAACTGCAATTGATGGTTGATTTGGTTTTGGAAGCAAGTTGTGTGGCCTTACATTTCTTGCTCTGTGCAGTCTTCGTCAAAAGAATTCTCTGTTTTGTTTGTAGGAAAACCCTTTCCAGTTTGTCTTTGATTGAAGACTAGAAGAACATAGCAGAATGGCTCGTGTTTTGATATGATTTTGCTGATGTGAGTTTTTCGCCTTTTTTGGGTTATATTGGGTGTGTTTTTTTTTCCTTCTCCTTTTGTCGGTCTGATCAGCCATGCATACACCTAAATATTTTCCATGATCATATTTGTGTATGCAATGTTCATTGCTGGAATTGTGATGAAATAATAGAATGCTTAATCCCTTGGCCTATTCGCACTCTCTTCTTTGTTCAAGCATGGATATTGCTTTCTTTTCGGGGGGGGGATGAAAGAGACACTCTTTCGTAGGAAAGAGAACTTTTACTAAGGGAGGTGAAACAAACATCTCCATGGAAAACATGTGGTGGTGTTTACATAATAAAGGCAAACAAGCATCTTTCCTGTCAAAATGGGTTCACACCACTGTTGTCTGTATCGGAATCGGACTTGTATCGTTTGGCCCAATGATTCAGGTGAATCCTCCAATATCCATTCTCAAGTGAATTATTCTGAATTGGCCAAAAAATAATTAAAAAATATTGTGTCAATCAGAATGTGACACATGTTAAAGCCATTAAAATAATATAAAAAATTAATTTTAATCTATTTTTTACATTTTATTAAAAAATAGCCAATTCAGGTCAGTATTTTCTGGTGCATCGACATTCAGGCCAATATCGACAACACTGGTTCACACCTTCCCCCCATGGGAAAGAACTTTTTCTCATGCGTCCCTTCAAGAAGTGGCTTCCCTTGGGTGGGGATGCAATAAATGCCCTCTTGATGATATTTTGATCTTAAGAATGTGAAATAAGTCTCCATATGAGAACTGGTAGTTGGAGGGAGTTTATGCATTTGACAAAGTGGCAGCAGTCCATTTCTGGATTTGGCATCTACCATTTTATGAGGTGGTAGTTGCTAAATCCAGTTTTCAATGCAAATACAAAGGCCGTCTCACCTCCTTTCTCAAATGCATAAAGTGCCTTAACATCATTCTCTGGCACAACTGCCACTCAGTGAATCATATTTTTGATCCTATATCCGACCAAATTTGATTGTTCAGTTGCATTTGATAAGCTAAAACTATTCGAGTATAATTCGATTCTGATTTTGCTATCAAATCTGATAAATATCCAAATTTGAAGGATATCTGAATCTGTTTATATGTAACATATAGCGATTACGTAATGATTTATTGTGATAGGTATTATTATGTACAATGATTACTGTGATAGCGATTACTATGTATAGTGATTATTGTGACCTATGTATA
This sequence comes from Nuphar pumila, assembly GCF_984573655.1. Lineage (NCBI taxonomy): Eukaryota > Viridiplantae > Streptophyta > Magnoliopsida > Nymphaeales > Nymphaeaceae > Nuphar > Nuphar pumila. Next base: position 16,518,420 of record NC_143256.1, read on the forward strand.
GCGATTACTTTGATATTGATTATTATGTATATGATTACAGTGATAGCGAGTGTGCAACGATTATTATATATAGGAATTACTGTGTATAGCGACATGTAAAAGTACAAATGAGAGTAATTTTGATTTGATACAAATAATATGTTATTTTGTGCTACACAAAGGTCAGAAGATAAGTAGAGCGCCAGGTGAAAAGCTCAAAGGGTGGTGTCAGTGGCCTGCAGTTCTGTCGTAATATGGACATCTGAGTGAATATCAGAATGATCAATTATGAAATATGCACTTCAGTGGCTTTCTCGTGTTGGAACACTATGACCCACCTGGTCAATAAGTGAAATCATAAGATGAACACATTCCAGTTTGATTCTTTTGAGATCACCATGACCCTAGAAGATGTGCCACAAATTACGGGTCTTAAGTGCCATAGAATTGTTGTCCTAGCATGAGATTCAAACTATAATGCAAGGGACAAGTGCACGACCCTTCTAAGAATGTCGATGGAGGATTGGGGTCAATGTATTTTTGGTGAAAGCAATTTCACATTAATGAAAGTTTCTTCTTTTCGTAATAAATGGGAAGGCCGGTCTGCTACATGTGCATCTGAAAGAGCTGACCAAGAGTTGCGCAGCTTCCTTCTTTATTTTTTTGGACTTACTCTATTTTCGGATTTGTCTGGTTCGAGGTTAAGTTACCTGTGGCTGCAGTTCTTGAAAGACTTCGATGAAGTAGACAACTATGCATGGGGTGCTACTATTCTTGCATTCTTATGCAGTCAACTTTACCGTGTGAGTAAGGGTACAAAAACCGTCGAAGGGTTTTAGCCATTTGTTAAGGTAATTATTTATTACATATTTGGTAGTTATAGACTAATGTCGTTGAAGGTTATAGTCTTACTAATATATTATTTTTGTAGGCCTGAGCATGAGAGCATATTGTCGCCTTTTGTCCTCAGTGTGGCCCTGCGATTTATGGTTTTTCCAAGATCGACCGATAGGCTACAATAAATGTCAAGGAGGATAATGCTAAGTTCATTTTAGATGGTCTGCAATTAAATGAGGTAAATGGTTTAAAATCGTTTATAATCGTTTAAGCATTTATCATTCATTAGTATAAATTGTTGAAATGTTTAGCATTCTTAAGTAATCATCGCTGCAAGAATTTGTCTTCGTTAGTACAAATCATTATCGCATTAGCATTTAGCATTCATTAGTATAAATCGTTCTAATGTTTAACATTCTAAAGTAATGATTGCTTATAAGATTTTGTATTCCTTAGTACAAATCGTTATTGCTTTAGCATTTAACTTTTATTAGTGTAAATCTTTGAAATGTTTAGCATTTTTAAGTAATCATCGCTGTAGGATTTTGTCTTCGTTAGTACAAATCATTATCGTATTAGCATTTGGCATTCATTAGTATAAATCGTTCTAATGTTTAACATTATTAAGTAATGATCGTTGCACGATTTTGTATTCCTTAGTATAAATCGTTATCGCTTTAGCATTTAACTTTTATTAGTGTAAATCGTTATAATCTTTAGCATTCTTAAGTAATGATCGTTGAATGATTTTGTCTTCGTTAGTACAAAGCGGTATCGTTTTAGCATTCATTATTGTAAATTGTTGTAATATGTAGCATTCATTAGTGTAAATCATTTTAATACAAAACATTCATTAGCAACAATCGTTGTAATATATCTAGCACTCGTTATTATAAATCATTTTAATATTTAGCATTCATTAGCATGAATAATTATGCCTATACCTAAACCATAATCTCCAATGTACAGGTTGTGTGGAGACTGTATGAAGATGGGGAGGACGAGGACCAAGAGGTTATTGCTGAGGCTGCGAGACTGTCTGGCTGCAATATTTGGCTATTTAGCAAATCTGAAGCCAAGTTGCAGCATGGTAGTCAAGTTCTCTTGTAAGCTGGCTTGGGACAGTCTACCCCAAAGCAGCTTGTGGAAGTGAGAAGGAAGATGAATAGTGGTGGGGTCAGGAACGAGAATTAGCACGAACGCTTTAGGAAACAATTGGATAGCTGGAACAAATGAGGTGTTTGTAACATAGCATATGATTATAAAGAACGACAATATGACCTCAACTATTTTAAAAAATATTAGGAACCCATGCATCAAAATCTGGAGATTGAGAAGAAGAAACGTGAAAATATTGGGAACCCATGCATCCCTCCCGTCCCCCAACATGTCATCTCCCAGCATAGAAAAAATGTTCATCGTGTCCCTCTGCCTACAACAACGATTCCCTCAGTTGTAGTACACGGTGAGGAGCAAACACAACTCACAAAAAAGAAGGTAGTCTCTGTCACAAGGTTAGAGATGTTGGAGAGAGAGAATAAGGAGTTACAGAAGTAGGTGCAGAATTTGGAGAGATAAATGCGATCACAATATGGTACACTGGAAGAGATGATTACCAGTGGTTTGAATAAGTTCGAGGAAACCAAGAGGCCACCGAGAAAAGAGAGTCCACCAAGGAAAAGAAAGAGACGATTTGTATATCATAGTCCATCTGAGTCGTCAAGTGCTACTGAATAAACATTATGTGATTTTTGTATCCCGATAATTATTTATTGTAATTCTATAATTCTTTGTTGTAATTCTATAATTCTTTTTTGTAATGTGACATTCTATAAATATATAATTCTTTTTTTAATAAGTTCAACACATAAGTGCTACTGAATAAATTGTTGTAATGTTCGGCCTTCATAAAAAAAAATTGAAGAAGCATTTAGCGTTGTGTACTACAGAAATTATGATTTACTTTTACGACCTTTCTTCCTATCGTGATTTACACAAAAAATGATAAAAGGCTGAAAGGATTTGTACGTATAAAGGCTACATGTTATCGCGATTTGCTTGATACCGATTGGCTTGCAATCAGTTCTATAAGAGATCGCGATTTGTTTTTTATAGAAGAAGTGTTCTATCACGATCTGTACACCCATGAACATAAAGCAAAAATGATTTGTCCTATCGTGATTTGTGTTTACGAGCTTTGTCTATAAGAATGATATGCCCTATCACGATTAGGGTTTAGGTTTTTGTGTTTTAAGGGTTTAGGGTTTTAGAATTTAAGGTTTAGGGTTTAGGGTCTAGGGTTTAGGGTTTGGTGTTTAGTGTTTTAAGGTTTAGGGTTTTAGGTTTTAGGGTTTGTAGTTTAGGCTTTAGGGTTTGGGGTTTGGGGTTTGGGGTTTGGGGTTTGGGGTTTAGGGTTTAAGTTTTGGATCTATCTATATTTCAAATGGATCATCTTAAATAAAAAAAATTTGGGTTTATTTGATACCCAAATAAATTTAATTAAAAAATATATATGTAAATGTGTATATATATATATATATATATATAATAGTTTAGATTGGGTTTGCCTTTACGAGCTTTGTCTAAGTGAACGACACGTCATATCGCGATTTACACAATGACTGATTCATAAAAGGTAAAAAAAGAAAAATAATAAACAAATCGAGACGATGTTTAGACTTAGTAAAGAACAAATCGAGTTAACTTCAATGATACAAATCAATGTAACTTTATAAATACAAATTGATTTCGTTCACAAAGACATATCATTGTCGCGGTAACTTCATAACTACAAATCGATGTGATTTACAACCACATTCATTTACAAAAAATATGAGTATTTAGTTATAATACATCATAATCAATGGTTTGGCTTAGATACAATACATGACCATCATAGATATGGAAATAGTTTAGACTCAGATCAGGGTTTGGACTGGACCTATAAGAGATTTGGATCCGTTTAAGACCCAAATAAATCTAATCTAATGTAAAAGTATTTTAGATCCATTTAGAGACCAAATTGGATCCTACTAAGAAAATAAGATATCGAATCTACTTAAAGACTCAATTTGATCTCATTATGTATATTAACATTTAGACCCATTTGGAGATCCAATTGGTTTCCAGTAAGTAAATAAGGCTTTTGGATCTACCTGAGACCTAAATGGTTCTCATGAAGGTAAAATGAATTTGTTTAAATCTGAATTCAATTCGAGGTCCAAATAACTCCTACTTAAGAAAAAAAGAATTGGATTCACTTATGATCTAAATGAATCATTTTAGTGTACTGTGAATTTTACTAAAATATAATAAGTTTTTGATCTATTTAAATTCCAAATGGATCATACTTAAATATAATAACTTTTGGGTTCATTTGAGACCCAAATAAATTTAATTAAAATATATATATGTAAATTTGTATCTCTCTCTATATATAATAGTTTAGATTGGGTTTAAATTTGATGAGAGCTAAATAGGTCTCACATCCAACCCAATCCAATCACTCCCCTACCTAAACCCATCTGACAATCAAATACATCTCATCCCACCAAATCCATTTGAATATCCTATTACGATTTGCCTTTACGAGCTTTGTCTATATGAATGATATGTCCTATCGCGATTTACAAAATGACTGATTCATAAAAGGCAGAAAAGAAAAACAACAAACAAATCGACACAATGTTTAGACTTAGTAAAGTATAAATTGAGGTAACTTCAGCGATACAAATCGAGGTAACTTCATAAATACAAATCGATTTCATTGAGAAAGACAAACAAAGGCATATTGTTGCTTGATATTGATTGACTTGCAATCAATTATAATTCATTTTTGCAAAAGGCAAATGAAATGATGTTTTTTAATTAATGTGCAATGCAATTTATTTGTGTGCGCTTTTTTAAAATGAGCGGTATGTGAAACGATGTTTCCTTTATAAATGAATGACAGGTCGCACAAGTTTAGGAGGGTGTCGCTTCGCTTTGCTTTGTCAGTAAAGAATAGACGAAGTGACATTTCCTTTATAAATGATGAGTTTGTGGTTTGAACATATAACAGACAAATTATGTAAATCTCTCTGGGTTGAAATAAAAATTAATTTTACTAAACACGTCAATAAGTTGGACTGTTATTTGTAGCAAAGGTAAATCATTGTCTCCGACATAGATGTCATTGTGTAAATCACTTAAGGACATTATCTGGTATAACGATTCAAATACAATATATGTACAACAATTTGAAGAATTTTGCAAAAGTTTTGAGAAGAAACTTGGAGAAAGAATGGCAATTTTTGTGTTTTGAGCCAAACTTGGAGTATTCGAGCTTGGAGGAACCGAGTAGGATGCCTTTCATCCTCATGGTATTGTGATGGACATGAAGGGCATCCACCATTGTTGTTTTAAGTGCATCTCTGCTACTGTTCGTGACCCATAATGTTGCATGTGTTCCTTGGTGGCAATTTTAGATTACACTTCTTATCTTGTGACCACTAGGATTGAAGAAACATGTTTGTGGCTTGAACTGGCCAATTTTTGTCTCCATCAGTTTGGCTAAAACCCAATTGCTCTATTAAATTTGTGTTGTGGATGTTGTTATTGCTTCTTAAATCTGTCATCTCATTGTTAGAGTTGGATTGTGTTGCACCATATTTGAAACATGCATGTCTTTTGAATGAATACAGATTTGTTAAGTTATTTTCTTGAAAGCTTGTGTGGTTGATTATCTTTCGTGTTTGAGTTGAGCATTGTCTAACCGGAGTTGGGTTTCAGAGAAAGGGCAGTTGAAAATTTGATAAATCACCATTGGAAGTATATTTTTTGTGCAGGTCAAATTTTAACCACCAAAAAATTAAAATCGAAAATCAAAACTTGTGCATTTGTGCTTGATGTGTGTTTATGCATTTTGGTTTGTCTGACCCAGTCCTGATAATCAGAGTGTATCTTCGTAGATATAGGTCTATTTTGTGCTTACTTAGATTTGTTGAAAATCTAATGAACTCTCCTATATTTCCAGTGTTCAGTCCGCTGACAGATTTTGTATTTGCAGTCACCAAAAATAGATCTGAACAAAGAGTACAGTCATTCGAGTGACTGTATTTCTGGTGCATCATTCAGACCGGTTATTCATACCATATCATGGCACCCCGATATCAAAAAATTATAATTATTGATTCGTTGCAAAGATATTTTTGTTTTCTGTGTTTTCTCTGTTAATCAGTTTTTTCAAATTTAGTGACCTACTAAGTCAAATTCTAGTAGTATCAGTCATTGTCATATTCCATAAAATTTCACTTTGACTGCTTTTGCAATAGAATTTTATTTCGATGTCTTGATCACGAACTGACTTATTGTCGGTGTGCACCATATTCCATAAAACTAAATAAAAGGATAAAGAAACTACACAAAAATACCTTTTCAACGATACCTGATTTGCAGAAAAACTACGAACGAGATACAACCCTGACAACATTCTTAAAACAAGAGCTGAACAAGCATGGTTATTCCTATCCCAATTATTCTATACTATTTTTTAGCCATTTATACTAGAAACCCAAAAACATAATAAAAAGAATAGAGGCATATCGAGGTGTTATATTTCCAATGCCACCAAGGTTACCATGATCTAATGAGTGGTTGGAGAGAAACATCCTTTAAAAGTTAGACTATTTGGTTGTTCCAGTCTACAAAGCATGTTTCGTTTCCAATTTTGTAACTCCAACGAGAACCTTAGAGGGGTTTTGAGTTCTGACTCAAAATAGAAAACTTATTGACATGTATCTTAACTTTCCAACAACTTAAAAATATATGTTTTCAACGTTGAATCAGAGAGATACATATCTGAGAACAATGAATGTTCAACAAAAATTTGTAAATATGCGAATATGCGAATTTTCTCCTAAATACACGATCTTCCTCTTAAATATGCAAAATTTCTCCTGAATATGTGATTTTTCTCTCAAATATTTAAATTTTCTCTTAAATGTGTCTAAGTATTGCATCCAAGATTTGCTACAGACTTTACCACTTATTTTTTACCCAAAAAATGAAAGATTATGAAAAAATATAAAGAAGAACAAACAAACTAGGCATAAATACATTACCAACGATACTTGATTTGCTAGAAAATGATAAACGGATGCAGGGATACAACCCTGATAACATTTTTAAAATAAAAGATGAACAAATGTGATTGTGCCTATCCTGATTATTCTATGCTATTTTCTAGCCACGTGCCAAAAATCTAAAAAAATAATAAAAAGTGCAGAGAGATCATGCTGTTTGCTTTTTAATGCCACTAAGATCAGCTTGATCAGATTAGTGGTGGGGAAGAAACATTCTTTGAAAGATAGATTGTTCAATTATTCTAGTTTGTAGGGCATATTTCTGTTCTATTTTTTAAACTCAAAAACATAAACCTTAGAAGGGTTTTCAGTTCTTACTAAAAACAGGAAAGTTACAGGCCTATATCTTCTTCTAACGACTATAAAAATATAGGTTTTCATTATTAGATCAGAGAGATACAGATATGAACAAAAAATGGTTTTGCAGAAAATACGTGAATATGCAAATTTCTCTTAAACATGTGAATTTTCTCCTATATATGTATTTTTTTCTCTCAAATATGAAAATATTCTCCTAAATATGTGAATTTCTTCTTAAATATGAGAAATTTCTCTTAAATATGTGAATTTTCTCTTATATATGCAATTATTTTTCCAAATATATAAATTTTTTCCTAAATATTTATTTTTTCTCTCAAATATATGAATTTCTTCCTAAATATGCAAATTTCCTACCAAATATGTGAATGTCCTCTCAAATATATGATTTTCCTCCTAAATATGTGAATTTCTTCATAAATATGTGGGTTTCTTTCAAATATGCGATTTTTTGCTTAAATATATGTTTTTCTTCTCAAATATTTAGGAGAAATCACATATTTAAGAGAAAATTCACATAGTTGGAAAAAAATTTGTATATTTGAGAAAAAATGCATATATTTGGAAGAAAATTTATATATTTAGAAGGAAATTTGTATATTTAAGAGAAAAATATCATATATATAAGAGGAAATTCATATGTTTAGAAGGAAATTTACATATTTAGGATGAAATTCGCATATTCACATATTTTTTGCAGAATAATTTTTGTTCTCAAATCTTTATTTCTCATATCCGAAGTTGAAAACCTATATTTTTATAATAGTTGGAAAGCGGAAACACAAGACTGTAACTTTTCTGTTTTAAGTCAGAACCGAAAAGCCCTTTAGGGTTCCCCTTTCTCAGTTTCAAAATCAGAACAGAAATATATTCTGCAGACTGAAACAACCAAACAATCTATCTTCTAGTGGATATTTTTCTCCAACCTTTCATCAGATTAAGGTGATCTTGGTGGTGTTGGAAAGCTAAGGCCTCAATCTGTCTCTTTTCTTTTTATTATTTTTTTGGATTTTTGATGCAGGTGGGCAGAAAATAATATAGAATAATCTGGATAAACACAATCACACCTATTCATCTCTTATTTTAGGAATCATGTCAGGGTTGTTTCTCAATGCTTGTTCATTGTTTTTTAGCGAATTAGGAATCGTTGAAATTGTGTTTTGTCAAGTTTCTTTGTTTTTTTATGTATTTTTCAAAAATCCTTCATTTTCTAAGTAAAAAATTAATGGCAAATTCTAACACATATCTTAAATGCAATACTTTGACACATATTTAGAAAAAAAATCACATATGTAGGAGAAAATCACATATTTAGGAGGAAATTCATATATTTCGGAGAAAATTCACATATTTTAAAGAAAATTTGCATATTTTTTGCATGACAGTCTTTGTTCTCTGATATGTATCTCTCTGATATGATGTTGAAAATTTACATTTTTATAGTTGTTGAAAATGAGATACATGCATGTAACTTTCTTGTTTTGTGTAACAACTAAAAACCCCTTTAGGATTCTCGTTTTTGAGTTCTAAAACTGAAACAAAAACATGCTCTGCAGACTAGAATAACCAAACAGTCTATCTTTCAAAGGATATTTCTCCCCAACCACTCATTAGATTAAGGTGATCTTTATGGTATTGGAAAGTTAATGCCTCGATTTGTCTTTGTCCCTTTTGTTGTTTTTTCAGATTTCTATTGCAGGTGGTCATTAGCATAGAATAATAAGGATAACCACAGTCGTGCCTTTTCATCTCCTGTTTAGAAATGTTGTAAGGGTTGTATCTCAACATTTGTTCACAATTTTTCAGCGAATTAGGTATCGTTGAAATGGTATTTATGTCTAATTTCTTTGTTCTTTTGTGTGTGTTTTTGAAATCATTTATTTTTTAGGTAAAAAATCAGTGATAAGGTCTGTCATAAATCTTTGATGCAATACTTGGGAACATGTTTGGGGGAAAATTTGCATATCTGAAAGAAAACCACTCATGCAAAGGTTAAAATGGTCTTTTTAATGACAGATATTTGCAATTTTGGACATCAAACAAATTTTTGAAAATTATAAGGTTTTTCGTGAAATGCATCATTTTTGTCGTACAATACTTATGATAATTTTTCATACTTTTATTATCTCCCTTTCTGCCCCTCTTAAAACATATTGGCATCAATGCACTCTTAAAAAGTGTTTGCCATGTAGAACATTTGTCGGTCGAACAAGCAAAGCGACAAATGTTCTGGATATAAGAATCTTGAGTGAGAGACAAATGTTTTGGACTTTTGCATCCCCTCAATTAAATTGAGCACAGAACACACATGATAGGTGAATCAAATGCGGGACAACACCTCAGCAGGGAGTGTGGTGTCCCTCCAAGAGATTCTTCGGTGAATCAAACACCCCCTTAACATGATTGCACATCCACAAAATCATTTTTCGAGTTGCTGGTCCATAATAATTCTACATCCACACACAAGGGCTAGTACCAAGATCTAATCAGTCACCAGCAAGGCACAATCTAATCGGTCAAACCCACCATTAGGTGTAAAAAAACTAATAAAAATATGTAAGTGTGCACAAGTCTCTTTGAGTTTGAGATTAAAGGAGCAGCTAACAACCATGACTATATGACACTAGCCAATCACACGACAGCATTGCATGGGGCCCACAACTACAAAGTTTAGACCCCACGTGAAATGTTGTCATGTGTTTGCCTGTGTCAAATAGCCATGGCACTTAGCCATTCTTTGAAATACTGCTCTAACATCTTATGAAATTGGGATCCTCAAAGGATTTTTAGCTTGACCCCCTTGCCAAAAAGCCTTGCATTTTTGGCAGTTTTGAAGATTTTAGATCCACGGATTTGAGATCTCTCATTTTAGTAATTGGAGGATTTGGCATGAGTTACCAATGGGGCTCGACGTGGTTGGTAAGAGCTATCAGTGTACGTCTCCTTGTGGTGGGATGTTGCAGGTTAAAAAACCTTAGTGGTACATTGAACAATAACTGGTGGGGTTATGCCTAACCCCATCTTGCCTTTCTAAAAAAAAGGATTTGGCATCTGTCGAATTTGACTTCAATCCAGAGATCTGTAACAAACCAAACTCATTCCTATTGAAAAGTGGATTTTTTTTTTTATAATTGTGGAAACTCTACCCAGAGATCCGGAGCCTTACAGATATAACACAATCCAAACCACAAGGGATCTTACATTAACCCAACAATCGACTAATTAACTTTATTCATCAATAATTAAAGTTTAAGAACATAATCAAATAAATGTCCTTAATTATAGAGCCACACTGTCCCAAACAAAATATCAGAAAGTAGTCATGAAGCCTCATAAGCCCCATATAGTAGATGTCCTCATCATTGGGCTTCAGGACCTATGAAAAACATAAAGAGCACAGGGTCAAAATTAAAGATCCTGTGTACGAATTTTTCTAAAGATACAAATAGGCAAGAGAAGTATAAATCAATTCATATAACATTTTTAGAGGAACATGACTACAACTATCTCATAATCCAAACAACCAATCATGCATTTAATAACAATTAGCATGCAACAACAATATCTCACATGAAATGAAAATAGGTAAAGGTGCATAAACTAATTTCAGAATAGTAAATATGCATGATATCAATGCACATGCATGAATAGCTTATTAAATTCTTGTCAGAGTTTTCTTTTGTATGCATGTCGCTATTAAATGTACACAATTTTAGTTTCACTTTTCATTAAAACCTGCGGATATGAAAAAATGGGCACAACAATTCCCGAAGTTCAAGATATCCTAGTTATAGCTTAACACATAATTTGTGTTTTATTAATGGGTTTCAGATTTTGCCCTCGACCGATATCAAAAATCAATGTCATACATCAGAACATTAGAAATCAACATTTAATGTCGGAACACCAGGAAAATCAACATCTACTGATATCACTTTCTTGGTATACCAATAATAACTATGTCTGCACACCACCCTCAGGCAAAGTGACAGAAACTCCCTAAATCGTGGCTGAGAGGTGAACCACCATATCATATTTAGGAGCACAATCGCACACAGAGTTTTAGTATCCTTACGGTTCTCCAAAACCGCCATCTAGGATTCCCATAATGTAAAAGGAACATTCAAGAAGAAACATTAATTACACTATTTTATCTTTTTTATCTTTTATCAAAAGACATTCTTTTCAAAAGATTTATTTTACAAATCAACATGCAAAATACAACATGTGACCTTGGCCCGTTACAAAATTTAACAGTGCAATTAATTCAGAAATCAATAGTTTCAAATGGATTTTTGCAATGCATAGAATAAACTTAGAGCAACACCTGCTCATGGTCCACATGGCCTACAGTGGATCACATCTGACCACTGGTGCATCTTATGCAAAGTGAACATGTGATCACATAATTATCCAAACATGTTCACAAATGCACATTCATTCACAAACAATACGAATGTGCATGAATAAACAATTTACATATGCATATGAACACATGCTTTCAATATACATTTTTATTTTCATGATTCATCTCATGCATAATATACAGACGTACACATGATCATGCTGATGCAACAACAATGTAATTTCAGAATTCATGTGTTCACTATTGATGTCTTCTTTTAATCGTTGTAAATTTTGAAAAGATTTTTATATGAAAAACATGTGAAAACCAGACATCAAATAATAAAAACCGGTTCTCACTAGTGGATGAGACCGGGTCGAACTCAGGGAACGGGAATATTTCGTATTCAAGTACACAAATCTAAACTAATCTTTATTGCCGAATTATTTGAAATGTAAAATATTCAAGAAAAGTAAAAACAACTAACTATTACAACAAATGAATACCCTTCGCAGAGGGTGTAAAGTGCAATATTTACAAACCCAATTAAATTCCTAATTCTAACTGAAAAGTAAAAATCTTCTATCTTCATGTGCTTTGTGTCATAGGTGCACTTCAACTTCACTCCTTTGCGATCCTGCATAAATCCAACGAAACACAAGCAGTACACAATACAAGAATAAAACTAGAATGATGCTTTCTAAACTGCACGAAATGAATGTTGAAAATTATATTGATATAAGCAATGATAATACTACACGAGTGTAAGTATGACTAGGCATGCATTATTTACTAAATGAAATTTTTATGCTAAATTAAACATATACTAATGAAATCAAATACTCTTAACCTAACTGCTAAACACTAATATAATTGGTTGAAAACTATACACTAACAAATCATTTTAACAACTAATCAATTCAATTAGCAAATCAATTACTAGAAATTAACTAATAGCTAAGCAGAAAACTCAGTAGATGATACCCGAACACCTAATTTTTTTATAATGCTCAAAATCCACTAGTACTCAATCCACAAAACTCCTTCAACGATCAGTATTTTGTTACTCAAACCAAATCCAAAATTCCTGTGAATCTGTCGATCAATATTCACCAAATATCTTGGTAGGTAATAATTGATCAAGCTGGAAACTCAATAGATCTATGATCAATCAAGCCAAAACAAATAAAAAATTGATCAACACTTTCATTAGTTTTCACACAGCATAGTTTTTAATCACCAGAAATCATCAACTTTTATTCCACCGTGAAATAGAATTTCCCGGTTAACAATTACTCCAGCAAAGCAAAGTGGATTTCCATTACAGCAAAAATGGATTTCCACGGCATCACAAATGATTTCTGATCAGTCTTGCTTCACGGTGAATAGTTCCCACCAGAGATCGGCAATCAAACAATCATTGAAAAAGAAGAAAACACCGGCGATCAGAAATCAAGAACCTCACCGGAAAACAGGAATCCCATTAAAAATTGTTATCCGATATTCAGATTGCCGTCGGATTCTCAGTCACGATGATAGCTCTGAATTTTAATGGAAGAAACTCAATCCAGAACACCAATCAACATCAGATCTCAATAGATCAATTGATCGTGCTGATTTTTCACACAAACAAACACTAGTCCGATACTCAAATTATCGCTGGATTCTTTCACAGATTTTTTTTTTCTTTTTATGTTTTATTCTCTTTTTTTTTTTATTTTCCAAATTGAAATTCAACATTATGCAGATTATCATTCAGAAAGAAAGAAATAATACAAAGAAAGAGAAGAATAATTGGAAGAAGAAGAAGAAGAAGAAGAAGAAGAAGAAGAAGTTTCGATACTTACCAAACCAGACGGGTTAGAGAAGAAATGGCCTCCACCGTGCACTGTTGCTCGACTGAAATGCCTCCACCGGCGAGAAGATTAGGGAAAGAGAGAGAAGGGGAAGAAGGAGGAAAGAATGGCCGGTGGTGGAGAAGGGGAAAAGAGAGGGAAAAGAGGGGAAAGGGAAAGACTTGGCGTAAATGGTGAGAGACGCCCTTCCGCTCCCTGTTTTTGGGGTTTTTAAGAGCAACAAACCGGCTGGAACCGGTTTGAAACAAATGCAAACCGGTTCAAGCCGGTTTGTTTATTATTATTATTTTTTTTAAATTCAAACCGGTTCAGCCGGTTTATTTATGATTTTCTCAATTTTTTTTTTTTTTTTCAAGAAACCCAAACTGTGTAAACCGGTTGGTTATTTTATATTTACTTTTTTTTTTCAATTTTGTAAAAACAAAAACTATGTAAACTAGTTTATTATAAAGTTTTCAAAAATTAAAATCAAAACTAAAAAAAACTATTCTAGCTATTTATATTTATATTTTTTTTCTTATCTAAAAAACAAACATTTAAAATGATTTTAAAAACTATTTTTTCTATTTTTTTATTTTATTTTTAATTGAAAACTAACACTATACTACTATGAATATAACAAAAACTAAAATATGTATAAAAATGTAAAATAAAACTATTTTTCATGCATTTTCTATTTTTAAATCATTTTAGCACATTTACTCAAAAACTAACATAAAATTGGGTTTTTAAAATATTATTTTATAAAATCGTGCATATTTTAATGTTAATAAACCCTGAATTATATGCATGATCAACTATATACATATTTAAGCCAACACAAAACTCAAGTTCATGAGCATATGTAAACAACCACATCTTTACCAAATTCGAGTATGCTCGGGTTACCAATCAAAACATACTGAGCCCGAAGGTATGTTAATCATACACGGCATAACACTAAGACCTCATTGGCAATCGGTTAGGCTTAGGCAAAACCATCACAGCCTCAACCGATAACCATATGCAGTCTCATATTAATTTCTCCACGTATGTGGTGTCTCTTTACGACACAACCATATAAAAATTTTGTGACATTTTTTGATACAAGAACAGTCACATAAAAGCATGCATAATCAGTCACATAACATATTTTTAGTAATATTCATAAGGCATGACAATCCTGTAAAAGTGTGCATAACAGTCATATAGAAGCACACATTATGTAACGTTTTATAAAGCATGAACAGTCTTATCATGACATACATGAACAGTCACATGATTATGTATTTAACCAGTCCGATAATTTGTCATGTAACCAACTGAAAATCAACTATATGACAGGCTGAAATTTTTGTTATGAAACAGGCCATAAACTGACTATATAATAGGTTGAAATTTTTATTATGTAACAGGCCATAAATTGGCTATATGACAGGCTGAAAATATGTCATATATCAGGCCAAGAATTCGGTAATGTACATGCAAAAAATCAACTATATAATAGGCCAAAAAAAATCAGACTTACTACAGTTCATGTGGCAGCAACAAAACAAGCCATATTCAATCTAACAGTGGCAGCATACCTGATCTTAACTTAGAGTTCAAGATGAAACTTTAAAGGTTGTTTTGATGCTGGCCTAAATGGCAGCATCAAACAAAGTTGGATATGGGTCCTAGACGATGATAATCGACTGGGCTAAAACCCACTGACATCAGCTCCATTTCATCATTTTTTTTGTTTGAGTCTATCTCAGCTGACTGCAGTCAGCTGGACTGTAACACATGAGATCTGCTCAGCTGACTACAGTTAGTTGGGCTTGACAGGCTTAGAAACTGCTCAGCCGACTACAGTTGGCTGGGCATGACAGATTATAAAATATGATCAGCCAACTGTAGTTGGTTGGGCACAGAAGTGTTTGAATTATACTTAGTCGACTGCAGTTGGTTGGGCATATTAGTGTCTCGTATTATTTTTTGAACCCTGCTCAGCTAACAACACTTGGATGGGCCTGTGTACTAGAGAAACTGCTCAGCCGACTTTTGTCAGCTAGGTTGTTCACAGTTCATAAAAAAAATGAAATAAATTTGAAAATCAATCCTAAAACCATAATTTACGAAATTTGGGTTTTGGTGACATAATGTAAAACATGAACAGTCTTATATAATGCATTAAACAATTATATTAGTATGTTATATGACCAGTCTGAACACCTATCATGCCACAGGCCGAGAACTGATCATGTACAGACCAAGAACCAGCCATATAATAGACCAATATCTTAATCATGTAACAGACCAAAAATCTAGTTATGTAACATGCTGAAAATCTATCGCATAACAGGCCAAAAAAAAAAAAAACAATCATTGACATCCGTAGATCCGGACCAAATTTGCACGTTTATGAGGCTTGTCAGATCTGTCCACCAATACAATAGGCAGATCTATCCACATTTGTCCATACACATGGTAGGACAGATTTATCCTTGTGAACAGTGGAACAAATCTAACTATATGCACCGAAAATCGAATAAAATTTATGGATGGTTATAATATATATATATATATATATATATATATATTATAACCATATATATATATATATATAAAAAACTAATGTAATGTTATCTATCAATCTCTCTCTATATATATATACCTAGTAAAATCATATTCTCATTTTTTTCTTCTTTTTTCATTCCACCAAAAACATTACATAAACCTCATCTGTGCTATTTCTCTGCATTTGAATCAAGAAGGAAGCTTGTACCTTTTTTTGAAGCTCAAAAGAGACCAGGAGAAAGATCAAATGATCGGAGAGAAAAAGAGCCTTCTTCTCCTTCTTCTTTTCTTCTTATTTTTTCTTCTCTTTCTTTCTCTCCCACGGTTTCTCTCTCTCTCTCTTTGTTTCTTCTTTCTTTCTTTTTCAAGTTTTATATCAGAGGGGGCCTCTAGAGGGTGACGCCCCTCTAGGGCTTCCTCACATGGACAGGAGATAGAATTTTCCATATGGGATTCTATCTCCAACCTCCTTTCCTAATCTTTCTAGATTTTTTTTGTTGACTTTTCCAACTCCTTCCTCTTTCTAATTACTTACTTTTTTTTTAAAGCAACCAAAGGGGCTCTTATAGAGACCCCACTATTTGGTAACTACCATATCTAACTGAAATTTCAAATTAATTAATTTTTAATAATTAATTAATTAATTAATAATTAATAATTATTCAAAAAATCTAGAGGGTGTCTTATCCCTCTAGGAGTCTTTTTAACCTTAAATTTTCTTAAATTAAACCTTTATACTAAATTTAAAGCTTTGATTTCGTTGGACCTAGATTTTGGATCTGAATTTGGATCCAAGATCCAAATCCATATTCAATATTCATATGGATCTTGAATTGAATCAGATCCTAATTAATATAGGTCTTCGACTGAGTCTAGATCTATATTAACTTGGATCATGCGGATCGGATCTAGTCTGATCCAACCCGAACCCGATCCTATCGAGATGGGCACTTTTTTAAAAAATGTAATTTTTGGGCGAACTATAGTTCGAATTCAGGAAAATAAAATATCATTGAATTCAATATTTCAAGGTGCATCCAATGATGTATAACTTGAATTTTGCCTCCGATTTTCACATGAATTTAACTCAAATTTTGCTTAAATTTTACTTGATTTTAAAGGTAAAAAATAAAAGTTTTTATCATATCTTGTTTAGCTCGTTCAGGTCTTGTCAATGAGACTTGAGCCAAACCCAAACTCAATTGACACCACCTAAAATTGAGGATTTATCAATTTTTCTGCAACACAACCAAAATCTTTGAATTTGACTGTGTAAAAACACACGATATTACATCCCTACCTTCTTAAAAGAATTTCATTCACAAAATTAGAACGTACTGAATAGGTGTGGGTAGTGCTCACGCATATCGACCTTGGGCTCCCGAGTGCACTCGTCCAATCTGTGATGTTGCCAACACACCTTCACGAATAGAATCGTCCTACTGTGCAGTGTCCTCTCCTGGCGATCCACAATTTTCATCAGCTTCTCCTATGTCATCAAGTCAGGTTGTACATCAACCGCCTCATAGTGGATCACATGTGAGGGGTCAGTCACATACTTCTTCAAGATCGAGACGTGAAAGACATTATGAATCTAAGAAAACTAAGGGAGAAGTGTCACACGGTATGCGGTCTACCCAACACTCTCAAGGATCTCTAAGGGTCCAACATATTGAGGACTCAACTTCCCCTTCTTCCCGAACCGGAAGACACTCTTCGTGGGCGAGATCTGTACAAACACGTGGTCACCCATGGCAAAGTTGAGCTTCCTACGCCGCTGATTGGCATAGCTCTTCTGCCTGCTTTGTGCTGCGACCAACCTCTGTCGGATCAACCGTACCTGGTCTGAGTAGTGCTTGATGGCCTCTGGTGACTCCACTGCTCTCACTCCAACCTTATTTCAGCACACTGGGGATCTACATGGTCTGCCATACAGAGCTTCGTATGAGGCCATACCAATGCTGGCAGGGTAACTATTGTTGTATGAAAACTCTACAAGCTTTATAGCCTATCTCACTCTCCTGCCCAATCTAACGCGCATGCTCTAAGCATATCCTCTAGTGTTTGTATCATGCGCTTTGTCTGACCATCAGTTTGTGGGTGAAAAGTCGTGTTGAACTTCAATGTGGCACCAAGGGCCTTCTACAACTGGTGCCAAAAACGAGACATAAAATGAGGGTATCGATCTGACATGATCGAATGTGGCACCCCGTGAAGCCAGACTATCTCATCCACATAGAGGTCTGCTAGACTCTCCAAGCTTTGACTGATCCTGATCGGTAGAAAGTGGGCACTCTTCGTTAACATGTTCACTATCACCTAGATGGCATCGTGTTGACAATGGGTCCACGGCAACCCTATGATGAAGTCCATTAAGTTGTCATCCCACTTTCACTCTGGAATGTTTAATGACTGAGGAAGTCCACCAGGTCTCTAATGCTTGATCTTCACCTACTGGTAGGTAGACACCGAGACACAAACTCTGCTATGTCTTGCTTTATCTTGTTCCACCAATACATCCGTTGGAGGTCCTTGAACATCTTAGTAGAACTTGGGTGAACAAAATACCTCGACCGGTATGCCTCACTCATCAGCTCCTCCTGCAGTGCCTTTGGAACCCACCATCTGTCTTTAAACATGATGGTTTCATCCTCCTCACGACAAAACTATGCATCATGCTTCTGGGCACTCATGCACAACCTCTCAAACTCTAGATCAATTGACTGAAGCTCCTCAATGTGGTCTATAATCTTAGGTTACGCCTGCATCCCCGCATAAAGGATGCATCCAGAATCATCTGCAAATGGTTGTCATCTCACAAACTCTTTGATCATATCCCAAATATGCCCTATTAAGCTAAGTATCATGACTAAAGCCTTCTGCTAAGCGTGTCTGCCACTACATTTGCCTTACCAGGGTGGTAGGTGATGGAGAACTTGTAGTCCTTCAGGAACTCCAAACACTTGTGTTGCCTCAAATTAAAATCACATTGTGTGAATATGTACTTGAGGCTCTTATGATCAGAGAGGACCTCAAACTATTTCGCATACATGTAGTGACACAAGATCTTTAGTGCAAAGACAATTGCCGCTAACTCCAAGTCATACGTGGGGTAATTCTTCTCATGCACCTTTAGTTGTCGAGAAGCGTACGCGATCACCTTTCTGTGCTGCATCAAGACACAGTCCAGTCCGGTCCCTGAAGCATCATTGTACACAATGAATCTACCTGTCCCAAAAGGTAAAGTTAATAGTGGGGCCGTGGTCAACCTCCTCTTCAGCTTCTGAAAGCTCTCCTCACATCGAGGTGACCAAACCAACTTTATCTTCTTCTATAAAAGTCGAGTCATTGGAGCCGCTATACGAGAGAAGTTCTCAATGAATTGACAGTAGTAGCTCACCAATCCCAAGAAACTCTTGATCTCTAAAATTGTCTTCGGTTGCTTCCAAGACAACATTGCCTCCACCTTGGCTGGATCAACCTCAATGCCCTTCTTAGAGATCACGTGGCTGAGAAACATCACCCTGTGGAGCCAAAACTCACACTTTAAGAACTTAACATAAAGTTGATGTTCTCTCAGTGTCTGCAACACAATCCACAGATGCTCTCAGTGCTCCTCCACGCTCTCAGAGTAGATAAGAATGCCATCGGTGAATATAATGACAAAAGAATCCAACCATAAACTGAAGACCCGATTCATCAGGTCCATGAATGTTGCAGGGGCATTGGTAAGTCTAAAAGACATCACCAAAAACTTATAGTCCCCGTATCTTGACCTGAATGTGGTCTTTAGAACATCCTCTGCCCTGATTCACAACTGATGGTACCCGAAACAAAGATCTATCTTACAGAACCAGCTCCTTCTTCAACTCAACCAGCTCTGCAAGTGCCATGTGATACGGTATTCAGGAAACTGGTGTCATGCCAGGCATTAGCTCGATTGAGAACTTGATCTTCCTGTGAGGAAGCAAACCTGGCAAGTCCTCGGGAAAGATGTTCAAAAACTCATGAACCGCGTCCAACTGCTCCAAACGTGTCACCTAACTGTCTGTCGCAGACACACTGGCCAAGAACATCATACAACCTTGCTTATGGTACTTGGAGATCTTCAATGTCGAGACAATCTTCACCTCGCTCGTTGATCAAATCGCCTAAAACACCAATACAGACAAATCAGGGCGCTCTAACGGAACCTCATTTCTCCAACACTAAAGAGTAGCATTGTATTTAGACAACCAGTCTATACCCAAAATGACATCATAGAAAGTCATGTTCAGTATGATCAGGTCAGCAAACAACTCATGCCCCTCGATGATCACTCAGACTGTAGGAAAATATTTCTCGCAAGAAGAAGATGTACCCATCGGTGACATCACGTAAAAAGCCTTCTCGAGGCTAGATGTAACAAGATCAAGCAAACTCGCAAAGGAGGAGGATATAAAGAATGGGTAGCACCCAAATCAAACATCACACGAGCATAGTGTTCAAAGACTACGAAAATACCTTCGAGCAGGTCATTTTGATTACCCTGTGTGGCAGTTGTTGCAGCGTACACTCTCCTGTTGGTCCTCTGTTGCGCCTATTGTTGAGGCCTATGTTGCTACTATTGTTGTCCTCCATGAGTCGTTGGCTTGTTCGGACAATAGATAACGATATGTTCGGGCTGTTGGCACTAGTAGCAGACTCCCTTAAAGAGTGGACAAGAGCCCTAATGATGACTCTTGTTGCACCTTTGACACATGAACAAAGTCTTCTCCTATTGCTTCCTCTGTTGGGGTCGACCCTTCTGATGCCCTTGTTGTGTCCTCTGCCTCTTTACCTTACCCCCTGCCACCCACAGGTGGGTTCTTCCTCGCTTCGCCACTGGTGATGCCCTGGTTACCCCCCACTCTTCTGTGATTCATCCTTGAACCTCTTCCACTCCTCATTCAAGATGGATGCAGACTTGATCACATCACTGAATATAGTAGGACAACTCGTCATCACACGAACCTGGAGTCCGTCTTTCAGCCCACGAACATACTTCGTTGCCCTTGCCTTATCATTAGTAAAAAGGTTCAAGTAGTAGCGCTCCAAACTCCTGAATTTGGTGGTATAGTTCACCAAACTCATGTTCCCCTGAACAAACCCAAAAAAATATTGCTACATACGTTCTCGTGCATAAGCAGGGAACTAAGCATCTAAGAAATTCTCATTGAAAGTCACTCAACGAATTACCTCCACTCTGTCGTATTTCACTCATCACAGGGTGTCCCACAATTTCTTGGCATCACCCTTCAATTGGAACATGCCAAAATTAGTCTGCCTATCCTCAGGCACAGGCAGGATACAAAACGCCCTTTTAGTCTCCTCAACCCAACTCTCAGCTGCCTCTGGGTCGGCCTTCACTGAGAAGGTTGGAGATTCAACCTAAGAAACTTCTTGAACATCACCACGGTGGGGTTTGGAGTGACCTCGGCAAGATAGACACACATGATCTGTTGCGCCACCTGTGCCTGGACGTATGTGGTCACTATCGTTGTCAAGGTGTTCAGGGCATTCAACATGAAGTCCCTTTGCTCCTGTCAATCAGCGGGAGCACCAGAAGTCAAAGCTCGGGAGCGGGTATACATCTAAAACATGAAAAATAGTTAAAAAATTTGCACCCTTATCAAACCTACCCCCTTAGGATTGATCCCCTCAACAATCATAATTGCATATTCACATCAAATTCCTAATTCACATAAAAAGGAATTAAATTAAGCCATTCTCACAGTCTATCATATGAAATTTAAATAAATTGATATTAGTAAAAAAAAATACCAGGTAGCCCTTACTAGTGATGGAGACTGCTCTAGAATACAAGTCATGACTTTCTGATAAAATTTGGACATGGCTTGATTATCAAAAGAAAATTCTGGTACACAAAAATGATTAAAATATAATATTTTATGGTCGACTCTGATACCAAACCTGTAGCGACCCCAACTCATCCCTATTGAAAAGTAATTTTTTTTTAAAGCAATCAAAGGGACTCTTTTAGAGACCTCACTATTTGGTAACTACCATATATAACTAAAATTTGGAATTAATTAATTAATTAATAATTAATAAATATCTAGAAAATTTCATAGAGTGCCTTATCCATCTTGGAGTCTTTTTAACCTTAAATTTCCTTAAATTAAACCTTTATACCGAATTGAAAGCTTTAATTTCGTTGGACCTAGATTTTAGATCTGGGTCCAGATCCAAGATGCAAATTCATATCCAATATTTATATGGATCTTGAACTGGATCAGATCCTAATTAATATGGGTTTTGGATTGAGTTCAGATCCATATTAACTTGGATCATACAGATTGGATTCAGTTTGATCCAATCTGGACCCGGTCCCATCGAGACAGACCCTTTTTTAAAAAATATGATTTTCGAGCAGACCATAGCCTGAGTTCAGAAAAATAAAATATAGTTGAATTCAACATTTTGAGGTACATCTAATGATGTATAACTTGAATTTAACCTGAATTTTGCTCAAATTTTGCTTGATTTTAAAGGTCAAAAATAAAAGTTTTTATCATATCTTGTTTGGCTCATTTAGGTCTTATCAATGACCCATGGGTCAAACCCAAACTCAATTGACGCTACCTAAAATCGAGGATTTATCGATTTTTTATGGCACTTAGCCAAAACCTCAAATATCTCTAAATTTAATACACGATATTACAAGATCTCGGCACTCAAGCACACCCTCATAATTGTTAGGGAAAAGTAATATGTTTGACTCTATATAATTAGGGGTGTCAACGGGTTGGGTTTACTTCGACCAAACCCTATAGGGTTCGGGTTTGGTGACAAAAAAGAATACCCGATTAAGACTCATGTCCTGACTTGAAGAACCGATTAATATATGGACCCGAGTATAGTTTGTGAAATTTTATACCAGACCCAAGCTTGACTCAAGCTTTGATTAAGACCATAAATTTTCAATGTAAAAATGATAAAAAATTATTATTTTATCAGGTATGATCTGGGTCTGGTTCATGTAGTTCTTATTGGATCTAGGTATGATTTATCTTATAGTAGGCTCGATTAGACCTGGGTCTAGACCCGGTATCCTACCCAAAAATCTGATCCAAGTTTGGTTCCACCTAGGTCGAACCAAAGCCGACCTATTGACACCCTTACATACAATGTCGTAAGCTTAAAGTAAAAACAACCACGATCTAACATTAATGTAAAAGGCTGACATGATTCCTGAATGAGTAGATGCATCATTACGAAGGGCAATATAAGATGGGGAAAGCATTTGACCCTCTAATTGGAACTCACAGGAGAAGGTTGGTTTGAGCAAATGTATTCAACATGGTCGAATTCGTAAGAATGAACACTTAGATCATATTTTTTTATGTAAAAATATTATTTTTTGAAGGTTGAAAGTTTGGTACATTGTAGGCCGTTGATTTTTTAACCCTGAAAAAATCTCACATGCATGTTATAATAACATGTTTCAAAGGTCCTTTTCTACTAAACTAAACATGTAGATCGTGTCAAATGTGCAAAAAATAATAAAA
Organism: Nuphar pumila; assembly: GCF_984573655.1. Taxonomy (NCBI): domain Eukaryota; kingdom Viridiplantae; phylum Streptophyta; class Magnoliopsida; order Nymphaeales; family Nymphaeaceae; genus Nuphar; species Nuphar pumila. The sequence continues at coordinate 16,541,965 of NC_143256.1, forward strand.
ATATTACAGTTTTTCACTGAGGGGTTCCTTACCCACGAGGGGTAGCAAATATTGTCCCATAAAACGGTCCTGGTTTTTTTGTGAGCAAACTTTCTTGGATGACATCCAATCACTAAAGTGTCATAGTGAGTTTCCACTTTCTCAGTAGGATAGAGTGTGCGCTTAATTGTTGGGTAGTTCTGGGGTAGGACCTTGTCTCTGTGTGCTGGAACAGGTCGCTAAGGACAAATTTCACCATTGTGCGCTCAAAAAGTGACTATTTAGAAAATATTTAAAAAATTTTAATGTTTAATTCTTTAGGATAATGACAGCATCTATTTTACAATTTAACAATATTTTAATCTAAACTTTATTTTTTAATGACAAGAAAACCCGTATCGAAGACCAGGTCGCTTAATGGGCTCGGCCCACTGCGATATAAGACCCTCAAAGATTAAGACACAACCACCCTATTTTGTGGATTCTGATCGGGTGCAATCACATGGCACAAAATTTGTGCATTATGCACTTGACTGCCCTCCATCAGGCCCTGAGCCCCACAACTGACAGGCTGTCCTCAAGATGGAGGGTGATCAGGTGCTTAATGTTGGTGCAATTATATTGTATCTAATATTTTCATTGTTTTTATGTCCCCCGTACACCTGACGCCCGAACCGGATAAGCAATTCAAATCTTGTGCAGGCCCCTGTCAATTCCTCTGAGTTTCGATCTCGCGACCCTATCGTTGAAGTAAACTTTTCAGTTCAAACTTGATAACTGACAAAATCAATATGCTTCCCAGAAAGTGAATCAACTCACCATGTCAACCAGCCATTAGAATAATTTGGCAATCAAATACTTAAATTGTAAACCATTTTAGATCTTGAATAATTTGGCAATCAAGTACTTAAATTGTAAACCATTTTAGATCTCTCTCTCTCTCTCTCTCTCTTGTAGGGGAGCAATTCTCGTGGTCAAATATGAGGTCTCGCCCTTGCTTGCGGATACTTGATCGCATTTTTCTCTCCCCAGAACTATTTCACGCAGTTCCGGATGTCACTGCTTGTCTGCTGCCACGGACCATGTCCGATCATGGACAAATGACTGTTTCGTGGGGCGCAGGCTTCAAGGCATGTCGTAGGTTCTTCTTTGAGGAATGGTGGCTTCGGGTGCCAGACTTTCAGCAGTTGGTAGGTCAATCGTGGGCTCAACCTGCTACGGGATCTTGGGTGGCCATCCGCATCCATGTTAAGCTTCTTCGTCTTCGAAAACGTATTAAGGAATGGCTAAGTTTTAATAACCTGAACAAGTTTAGGTTCATCGGCCAGTGGGAAGCTGAGCTCTCCGATTTGGCCCAACGTCAGGTCGATCTTGTTGGTGTACCGAAGGGTCAAGTGCTTCAATTGCAGGAGCGTATCGTCGTACTCTCTACTCTCGTTGCAGAATGGAGAGCACGAGATGAGCTTAGATGGAAGTTGAGGGCTAGAGTTGCATGGTTGGCTAATAGCGATGATAATACACAATTTTTTCATATGAATGCATCAAATAAATACAGTAAGAACTGTATACTCTCGATCGAGATCGATGGATGCCAGTTTGGTCCGCACAATTGCCTGCCAGCTATTACTTCTTATTTCTCCAGGTTGTATTCGGCCGACTTAGGCGTCAGGGGGGTCATCGGCGATATGGGCTATAAGCAGTTGGCGGCAAACCAATTTGTTTCTTTGCAGGTTAGATTCACTGAAGTGGAGATTTCGAATGCTATTAGCGAACTATCGGGATGGAAGGCACCAGGCCTTAATGGTTTTCACATTGACTTCTTTAAAGCATTTTGGTCAACTGTAAAAACTGACCTGCTCCACTTGTTCGATGAATTCTATCGTAATGCGAGGCTGCCTAAACCATATCATGTGGCAGTCATCTCTTTGATTTCTAAGAGGCAAGGGGCATCAGACATATCCAACTTTAGGCCGATTTCGGTGATGGGTGATCTGTATCGCATTATATCTAAGGTGTTGGCTAATCGGTTGCACGCTGTCATTGATCAACTTGTTTTGTCCGAACCAGGGTGCTTTTATTCCAGGTCGAAGTTTGCAAGGATCCTTTATTTGTGCAACTGAGCTTCTTCACTCTTTACAGTCGACTGGATCACCGCACTTCATGCTAAAATTGGATTTTCACAAGACTTATGACAGAATGGCATGGGATTTTCTGATTGAATCTCTAACAAATATGGGGCTTGGCAGCCGATTTATAGCATGGGTTAAGGAGTTGGTCACAAAATCCGTATCATCAGTTTGCATCAATGGAATGAGAGGGGAAGAATTCAAGTTGGCTAGAGGTGCACGACAGGGTTGTCCTCTAGCACCTATCATTTTTAATATCGCGGTAGATGGTTTACCTATTCTCATGAAAAGGGCAGAAGAAACAGGCTTCTTGGAATCCTTGGGCATTCCTGGTTTTGTTGGTCACACAATTCAATATGCAGACGATACTTTAATATTTGGACATGCGAATGTTAATAAAATGTCTAGGTTGTACTTCATTATTAAAGTCTTTGCTGCAATTTCAGACCTTCGCCTGAACGAGAGTAAGTGCGCTCTGGTCTTACTCAATGTTGACCCTCTTCTCCAATCGGCTGCTGCAAGGATCTTCAACTACCCAATATCCGACTTCCTGTCAATTTCTTGGGTCCATCGTTGCACTCTCTACAATCAGCGGGAACTTCTACTTGGATGTCTACCATAGAGCGGGTGCAAGGAAGATTGCAGGCTTGGAAGGCTCAATATTTATCTTTTGCGGGACGAGTGATGCTCATTCGCCATGTTTTAGCCCGATTACCAGAGTTTCGAATGAGCATGTCTATTATACCGACGACAGTAGAGCAGACGATCAATCGTTTGCTTTTGCACTTCCTTTGGTCTGGGAATGTGTCGCACAAAAAGTACCTGCTTGTTTCTTGTCAACAGATCTTGCTTCCGAGGCACCAAGGTGGCTTAGAGATTCCAACTATGAGAAAGAGGAGCATCGTTTTAGTCTTGAAGTGGGCTTGGGAAGCTTCCACATCTCAATCTTCTTGGGATATGATTGTTAGGCAAAAATATGGTAGTCTACATGAATCCCTTCTTTCCACGCCCAGTTCAGTGTGTCATTCGTCCCTCTGGCTAGAGTGGCGGAAGACACTTTGATCCTTCAGTGGCAGAGATTTTAGGCCTGTCCATGGCATGACATGGCTTCACTGGGCCATGGCGAGCGGAGATAGGTTCTCCATTAAGCAAGTTTACCATTCCTTGTTGCCATCCGGGATGAACTGGTTTCCCAGTGATTGTATGTGGGGTAAGGGGCCAGCTCCAAGGGCAAAAGCTTTGGCGTGACTTGTGGCTCTGGATCGTGTTCAAACCCAAATTAATGTCAGGAAACGGGGGATTCAATTTCCAAGCATGTGTGTTCTTTACGAGAAGGTTGTAGAGGACATGACTCACCTATTTTGGCTCTGCCCGGTCATTCTAGACTTATTTTTTCAAACTTGGGGTGCGCCACTTGTTCAAACTCGTCTGTGCTCCGTTATTCGGGACCTCTTGCTTGGTCCCAGGATTGTACGACACAAAAAAAATGGAGATTACTGTGGCGGGTTTGGTTGCTTTCAGCATGGTGGGTCATATGGACTGAAAGAAACGACATCTTCTTCAGGGGCATCAAATTCGATTTCGGAAGGCTTCGACAACGGGTCATGTCTGATGTGTATCTGGATCTTAAATTACATAGTAGGGGGGAGGGGCTGATCGGCTTGTACTCTGAACTATGTACAATCGCCATCTAGATTGTGGCTGTTTTGCTCTTATGTTTCTCTTTTGTCTCTCCCATCCAATATTCTGTTGGATGTATTTTGGTAATGTTGAATGGTGAATGTTCTCTCTCTCTCTCTCTCTTGTACATGCGCTACAGAGTTTGTAACCCAAACTGAAACTACAACACCACACGTATATTTGTGCGGATGCATAAACATGAAATTTTGCCCATCCAAATGGATGGGTTTCATAGATTTAGGCGATGTTTGGAAACTAGTTGTCAGAAGTAGCCAGAGTGGGAATACCAACACCAGAATTGTTGGTGATGGATGGAGTTGTAAGAAATGATGCAAGTGAGATGGTATTTGACACGTCCAATTCCACATTTTACATCCCACTTACATGAGGTGGTAGTTACCAAATACTACACCAGATCTCACACAGGTGACTGCTTCAACAACCTTCGTAACGTTCTTTCAGTATTATTTCCAACTTTTTAGTTGCATTCCAAACAGATGCACATGTGGAAGTGGTAAATCTCCCGTAAAATCAAAGTGGGCGATAAAGTAGTCGGAAGTCATAGGAAAAAAGGTTTCATTTCAAAAAAATTGCCTAGACCGAATATGTCTTATTTGCAAAATGGGACACCAGTTGATATGGCATTCAATCCATTAAGAGTACCTTCACGAACGAATGTGGGACAAATATTTGAATGCTCACTCGAGTTAGCGGGAGACCTGTTGGGCAGATATTATAGAATAACACCCTTTGATGAGATATATGTTGGGTTTCCCTCCTTTGTGGGATCCATTGGTTCGATGCACATTCAGTATCACTGCAGAATTTCAAGCACGATGCTTGATCTTTTCGAAGATGATTTGGAGTATTTGCTGGATAGCGATTTGTAGAAGTCCTCTCAGCTAAATGACTATTCAACTGTTCAGAGTTTGAGGTTCAGCGAGTTGTCGATGACGATTTGTGGTGAGTGCCTTCAGTTGCATAGCGATTTGTGGTTAGCGTTATGTGTTTCAGTCGGATGACGATTTGTGGTTATCGTTGGATAGCGATTTGTGGTATCGCTGGATAGCGATTTGTGATAAGGCGCATCGTAAGTTATGCAAGATATTTAGTCTTCCGCATTTAATGTGAGTCTTGTCTTCTATTTAAGGGATGGATGAGAGAGCAAAAGCAATGGGAGAGAACAAAAAAGGCAGAATATTAGGGAGAGAGTGTGAGAAACACTTTTAGGGCACCGAAAGGGTGCGGAGGAAAAAAAAAATAAGAAGTGTTGCGACACTTCTTTCAAGACAGCTTCGTCAAGCTAGTTCATCAAATCATTCGTTCTTTGTTCCTCAGTGAGGTATATCCTCTTGTTCATTTCGTTACACCTTGTGTGTTTGTAAGGCTTATGCCTTTTGGCCACTTTGTAATCTTTGTTTGAAGATAGTGGAAGTTGTTGACCTATTGGTCGTCGTGGACATACCTCAGTTGAGAGGGAACCACGTAAATCGTTGTGTGCTATTTTTATTTTCGCAGCTAGTTTGTTTTGGTTTATTTTTCTACCACTATCATCATCGTATTGTTTTCATCAATTCACACTTGTGGGGAGACCCGGTACGTCCATTTTAACCCCAACATATGGTATCAGAGATTTGGTTAGTATATTTGTGTGTGAAGTCATGGAGAATAACATTGGGCGTATGATCAGTTTGAATGGCACAAACTGGATGGCATAGAAAACTAAAATAGAAGACCTCTTGGGTTATAAAGATTTGGATGGACCCATAGACGGTGTGAGAGGCAAACAAGAAGAGATGAAAGATGTCGAATGAAAAAAACTAGACCGAAAGGCGATCAGTTTCATTCGACAATGGATAGATGATAGTGTCTTTCATCATGTATCCATAGAAACTTTGACGCATGGTCTTTGAACCAAACTAGAGAGCCTTTATGATAGAAAGGCAGCAGTGAATAAGGCCTTTCTATTTCGAAAGCTTGTGAACCTCAAGTATAAAGAGGGCGGCTCTATTGCAGAGCATTTGAATGAGATCAAAAGCATTGTAAATCAGTTGGCCACAATGAAAATCACTTTTGATGATGAGTTACAAACTTTGTTTCTCTTATTTCCCTTCCTGAGAGTTGGGAAACCTTGGTGGTCACAGTCAGTAACTCTGCACCTGATGGAATGGTAACGATGAGCCAAGTTACCAGTAGTCTGTTGAATGAAGAGTCCAGGAGAAAGTCATTAGGTCCTTCTACCTCAAAGGCGCTTGTGATTGAAAACAGGGGGAGAAGCAGAAGTAAGAGCAGGGCTCTGCACTACCATGGCAAATCCAGAGGCCACTCACACTCGAGCTCAAAGAAAGACGTCGAGTATTATTATTACCACAAGAAGGGGCATATGAAGCGACAGTGCAGGAAGCTCAAGCTTAAGGAGTAGAACAGAGAGAAGAGCTCAGAAGAAAAATAAGGTGCCACAGTCACAGATGGAGAGCTCATGGTTGTCTGTGATGGCACTAGCATAAATTTGATCGATCAGGAGACCGATTGGGTGATTGACTCTGGAGCTTCATTTCATGTTACCTCACGGGTTGATTTCTTCACTTCCTACTCGCAAGGTGATTTCGGTAATGTCTGAATGGGAAATGAAGATGTGTCAAAGATTGTTGGCATGGACGACATTTGCTTGGAAACAAGTGTTGGCTGTAAGTTGTTGCTGAAAAATGTGAGGCATGTACCAGACATTCGACTGAATCTGATCTCTGCTGGAAAGTTAGATGATGAGGGCTACAACAACACCTAAAGTGATGGAAGGTGGAAGCTAACCAAAGGCTCATTGGTGATAGCCAGAGGAACAAAGGCTCGTTCCCTTTACACTTTGTAAGCGAAGATCTGGAAGAGTGTTGTGGAGACTGGCTCGTCCACAAAATTATGGCATAGAAGGCTTGGGCATATGAGCAAGAAGGGGCTGCAAGTCGTAGTTAAGAAAGAGTTCCTGATAGGTGCATCAGGTACATCTTTGGAACCTTGTGTTCATTGCTTCCATGGTAAACAAAATAGAGTTTCTTTCCATAGATGCATTGCATCTAGAAAATCTCATGTTCTAAATCTTGTACATTCTGATGTGTGTGGACCTTTAAAGGTCAAGACACTTGGTGGTGCATTGTACTTTATGACTTTCATTGATGATCACTCTAGGAAAGTCTGGGCTTATACACTGAGGACTAAAGACCAAGTTCTAGATGTATTCAAGCACTTTCAGGCCATGGCTAAATAAGAAACTGGCAGGCAGTTGAAGTGTGTTCGCTCGGATAATGGTGGCAAATACATTGGGCCATTTAATCAGTATTGCACCAATCATGGCATCAAGCATGAAAGAACTATAAGGATGACACCTCAACAGAATGGGGTTGCTGAGAGGATGAAGCACATTATTCTTAAGAGAGTCAGATGTTTGCTGTCACACTCTAAATTGCCAAGATCTTTCTGGGGTGAGACAATGAGGACAACAATTGATCTTATCAACTTGTCTCCTTTTATTCCCTTGAAGGGAGATGTTCCAGAGAAAGTTTGGATAGGAAAAGAACCTTTCTATGGACACTTAAGAGTGTTCGACTGTATAGCATTTATTCACATTCCGAAGGAAGAGAGGTCCAAGCTTGATCCAAAAGTCAAGCAATGCATATTCATTGGCTATGGACATGAAGAATTTGGCTACAGACTGTATGACCCTATTGATAAAAAGGTGGTCAGAAGTCAAGATGTTGTCTTATTGGAAGATTAGACCATTGAAGACATTGGTGAGTCTGAGCCATCAGAGTCCAGTACAGGTGATCTTATTGATTTAGATCCCCTAGATGCGCCGACTGTTCATGATTTCGTGGAGGAGATTCCACCTCCTCGCAATGATGCAAAGGAAGGAAGTGTTGAGTCAGAAATTGAGGGGGAGCCAACACCCCAAGAGTCACTTCCTCAGACTCCGATAAGGAGATCCACTAGAGAAAAACAGTCATCCAGAAAATACTCATCAAATGAGTATGTGATGATTACAGATCAAGGTGAGCCAGAAACTTTTGAAGAAGTTTTGGAGGATGAAAACAAGTCTGAGTGGTTTAAGGCAATGAAAGAAGAAATGAATTCATTGCATGCGAATCACACCTTTGATCTGGTAAAGACAACTAAAGGGAAGAAGGTGTTAAAGAACAAATGGGTCTTTAAGTAGAAGACTGATGAAAACAACTCTCAACCTAGATACAAGGCACGTCTTGTTGTGAAAGGTTTTGCTCAGAAGAAAAGAGTTGACTTTGATGAGATCTTCTCACCACTTGTGAAGATGCCCTCCATCTGAACTGTGCTTGATATAGCTGCAAGCATGAATTTGGAAGTTGAGCAGCTTGATGTGAAGACTGCATTTCTATATGGTGACTTGGAAGAAGAAATTTATATGGAGCAACCTGAGAGTTTCATTGACAAGGGTAAAAAGCACCTAGTTTGCAAGTTGAAGAAGAGCTTGTATGGATTGAAGCAAGACCAAGGCAGTGGTATAAGAATTTTGATTTCTTTATGAAGGAGCATGGATACTCAAGAACCTCCACAGACCATTGTGTGTTTGTGAAGAAATTTCCAGATGGTAATTTTATCATTCTCTTGCTTTATATGGATGATATACTGATTGTGAGCCAAGACATCAGCAAGATTTTATAAACCCATCGACATCCTATAGTTTTCTTCTCTGAAGGAAGATCTTGAATATTCCATGTAGAAGCCTTTTCAAGTGCATCTAATTTAGCTTTCATGGCTTCTATCCATTTGATATCATTTTTTGCTTGAAAATATGTGGATGGTTCTTCATATGAGTGAATTAATGCAATAATTGCCCTATATGTGGGTGAGAAAGACTCGTATGATACAAACCAGTGGCGTAGCTAGGATTGACGTGGGGGATGGGCAAACAGGGGTGTAGCAAAAAAAAAAATGGCGTGATAGTCGGGGGCTCGGGGGCAGCGCCCCCGAAAAAAAAAATTTTTGAGATAAAATAAAAAATGGCTACAATTATTAATAAAAATCTATTTTATATGGACAAATCAAACTATTTGCTGCAGTCAGGGCTGAGCTGGGCTAGGACTGGGCTTTTAAAAAAAAAAAAAATTAACTGTTTCGAGAGGCAGGACTGGGCTACAGCCCATTCCTGCCCCCGCCCCCCCCAGCTCCGCCTCTGACCACCAAGATTGGCCGTAGAACCCCGAAAAAGCTTTAAGCTTAAAAATGAATACATTTTTTATGACACCGATGATGACCAACATGCACCATATGCAGAATTCAAGCAAAAAGAGTATAAAAATGCCTGTTAGACAAAAAATACAGACGCCCAATTATTAAAATCTGTCAATGGCCATAGTTACTCACTACAAGAATCCTAGACAATCGAGAACAAGCAATTCACTCACCAACTATCTGGTAGATAAAGATACGCTATCCGTTGCCTTCGTTACATTGATAGACATCCATACCTTGTTTTAGCAGCAGGCACAAAAGGAGAGTCTTATGCACGCACGATGACCAAGAAAGGATAGCAAGATTGACTCTTCCAATGAGGTTGCGCCCAAAAAGGAGGAAAGAAACTAGACCCACGTTCAGTTGTGCCCCAAAAAGAAAGGATCAAGAACCAAATTGAAGGATTGGCCTGTATTGCTCCTGTAGAATGGATAACTGGATATTGTATCACCAGAGCCACTGAACATGAACAAAACCCACCCTCAAATTTAGGAGATAAGAGGGTCTTCTTCAAACTGCTAGCGATGGTTGCCGGAGATTGGCAAAGGTCCGACTGACTGCGACACCGGTGCCTCGCGTCGCCGGAGATTGCAGCCGAGAGGGAGAAGCTCGGAGGGGGGCACCGCCACCGCGGGTTCACCGAAGGGAAGCCGGCGGCACTGCAGAGCACAAGGGTTGCCGGCGAATGGGGTCGCCGTCTTGCCTGTGACTGAAGGGGAACGCTGGAACGGAGGGGCAGAGCTTTAGAAAACTGGCTAGGGTTTTACCCCTCGCCTCTTTTGGCAGGCTCTAGACTCATCGAGAGCCCGGGTCTCGGTCGACTCGGTTTCACGAGTCCTGATTCGACTCGGTTTTCCGAGTCATGAGTCGACTCGGTTTCAAATTTTAGGGTGGGCGGCCGCCCACCCATGCCCACCCCTGGCTCCGCCACTGATATAAACTTTCCTGGAGGCCTCGAGATTCGGGATGATTGTCTAGTTGGAATGTTAGAATATTTTTCAAGTGCACATGGAGGATTAGACTCTTGTCGCCTGGAATATTGAATACTAGTATCTCTATGAACTTCTTCATTTTCAACATTAAGATCAATAATTCTTTGATCATCATCAAAGTTACAATCAAGGTCATATTCATCAGATGTTGATATTAGATCTAGCAAAAAGGAGTACTCAGTGACGTCTTTTAATTTTCTAAAATCAAAGAAGCTCTCCTTTTCAAGAAAGGAAACATTTCTAGACACATATAGTTTATTATTTTTGAAGTCAAAACATCTATAACCTTTCTGGTTTTCAGCATATCCTAAAAAGGCACAGGGAATCACACGAGGAGAAAGTTTATCATTTTTGTCAGTAAATATGAAACATTTGCACAGTTTTACATTTTAACAGAGCAGTCATCTGGAATTGCCACAAGCACTTCTTGTGACAATGTAGAAGTGATATAGGCAACCAACGCCTGATCTCACTTTATCCAGGATACATACTCAGGATTTCTAACATAGGTAATAGAAAGATCTTTCTCACCATTCTTTTCTTCTTGTGGTATGAATTCTGGAGGAACAGGAACAGAACCATCCAGATGTCCAGAAAGGTCCTGACTTCTTATGAATGGTATGATTTGTTGCTTCCAAGTTAGGAAATTGGAATTGTTCAGTTTCTCAGACACGAGTTGGCTGAGAAAGTTTGAGGAAAGACCAGACTGAGAATGAGGGAATGAGTCCATATTCTTTTGAAGCCAAAAACAAGAAGGAATAAGATCCAACCAAGAGAAGGAATAAAAAATAAGAAATGGCCTTACGACAAAGACCCAACCACAATTGAATTCTAGTATAATTCAGAACATAAATTTTAATATCAGAGAAGTCTAAAGACCAGACTAGTTTTTTTTTTTTAACTGATGAACACGAGGCAGAAAAACAGGACTGCACAGTAAAGAATCTGTTCTGAATAAAATTCAATCAGTAATAGGTACGTTATTTTGAAAATAATGTGTTTTCCTTTTAGAATAATGAGAAAACAGGCAAAACAGAGATGAAAATGAATTCGAAGATGAAATTATTTTAATCAAGATAGATCTGGGCGTGCAGATCACAATCTGATCTGACGTCAATATGCAAATGAGTTTGGAGTGATCCTTTTCAACTCTTGTAATCACACATAGATCAAAAAAATTGATCTTGCTTGATTATTTTGCTTATGGATGGGTAAGATCACGTGCAGCAATGTGAAAGAAGTAGCAGATATGACAGAAGAACAACAGGGAATGAAAGAAGGAGGAAATATACCAACGTGACCAAATTTCAGTTTTGGATTTTGGAAATAAGAGAAACACGTTGGCTTAAATAAAAAAGGGGAATCAAAAGAGGTACTTGAAGAAGACAATAAGCAGATTAATGATGTATTTCAAAAGAGCAAAAAGAAAGAGGAGAGTACGAAGAAGAGATTTCAGTCCGGACTGCAGATTTAAATACAAGAGAAATCGATAGGAAAAATGAGAAAACAGGTACCTTAGAAGGAGACAAATCAGTCATAGAAGGAACCGATCTTCAATATTGAACCTGCTGCTCTGATACCATGATAGAAATCATGGGTTCCTTTCTTCATCTACAAGCAACAACACAGCATGGGGAGAGAGAACGAGGCTGCAGCAAAAATCCCTAATCAGGGTATTCATTTTTGCTTCTCTGATTAAATACACACAGATACAATAGCTAGGGTACGAAAATACCCATTACATGTTATGATAAAATTATAGCATGTCATTAATGAAACATTAATGAGCATGTGTTTAAAATGAAAGGAATTGGGTCTGGATCCTGAGATCCAGACTTTATACTAAATGACAGTATCTTTTCACGCCTAACCCGTTTATTAAACGGGTCGGGTTCGTGTTAGGGGTATGCCAACCCAGCTGACCCGTTTAATAAATGGGTTAGGCGGGCGGGTCAACCTGCTAACCTGCCAATCCGTTTACCCGACCCAACCCGTTTATAAACGAGTTGGCGGGTCGTGTCGGGTTACCCGTTTAATAAACGGGTCGGGTTCGTGTTTGCCACAGCCGACCCGTTTAATAAACGGGTCGGGTTGAGGTATGCTGACCAGCCAACCCGCTGAGTCGACCTGCCAACCCGACCCGATTGCCACCCCTAATTGAGATAGGCAACAATGCTCCATCTTGAGGTGTTGCAAAGATATCTATCGAATTGATTTATGAAGTCAAGCCTTGAACTCTCTTGGAGAATTTGCAATTCTGTTCAGAAAATTTGAAGTGCTAAACATCTTGAATGCAACTCTTTCTTATTAAAGTGGCAAGTCACCAATATATGGTTGCTTCTTTTCATAGATATTATTTATCACCATAAAGCTTCCTAGAAGTTTCACCTGAATCTCTGCCTTTTGTAATATTGCTTTTACATGAATTCTTTTCAAATGGCCCAAAAGACATGGCTTTATAATTTGGCTTCAACATTTAAGTTTATGATCATTTGTCTCTTTTCTATTCAATGGTACGGAATTCACTCTCAAAGAAAATAAAACCAGAGGCGGTTCTTTTATGCACATACATGCAGGTCATCTATTTTGTACTTCAAAGGAATTGGCATAGAAGATTCCTTTTTGATGAGTAGCCTTCAATTTTTTGAATATTCATGGCCCATCTCAGTATCATTTCATTGTGCATGAATTGATTAATCAGGCTAATCGGATAACAGATATGTTAGTTAATTCATAAGGCTCCAAACTGACTAATAACAGTATCTTCCAACATATTCTCTCTAAAAGATAAATATACTCTTTGTTGTTCTTGTAACTTCAATCTCTAAGAGGTACGTAAATGAGACCAATTTCTTGATGTCAAATTCTTGAATTAGAAACTTAAATAGCCTTTGAAATTCTATATAATATTCCATTGAAATAGTTTGACCAAAATATGCAAGTAATATCATTTTCAATACTCCTTGAGAAGAAATAAAAAATGAATTGAGATTTGTTCACGCCCATGCTTGAAATGAGCAGTACTACATCTTTTAAGCAAGTAATTCAACTTTATGTTCATGTGGTGAAGACGAAGAATAGAGAAGAGATAACAGGAGGTACCACAGGGCTGTAAAGTGCCTCATATGGTGGGTGATGTCGCAGTCAACTCTCTTGTATGTTATGTCTAACTTTAGGTTAACCTAATTACACATATACCTTTTGAAAGGTACACCTTGCCATGTAATGATATAATATGATGAGCAGTGCTTCATTGGCCTAATCATAGCACTATGGATATTGTTTTGTTCTGACATTGTTACCGTGCCAGTTGTAATTTTGACATATAAAATGTCATGAGCAGAAATTCTCTTGTTCCAATGTTCACAGCATAAGGAATTGATTTGTATGTGACAGTTGACACTATTTGTTATTCATTATGTAAGTTGTACAAGTGGAATTTGATTTTCGCACGTGCATGGTATAGTCAACCTCTCTCACGCTCTCTATAAACAGGCAACTAACTACAATTTGTATTCATACATGTGCATATATGTATTGGATAAACTGGGAGCTATGTCACATAGGTACGGGTGTAGATGCGGGGGCGGCGATGCGGCACTTTAAAAGAACTTGGGTGTGGGGGTGCGGGAGGGTATATATATATATATATATATTTTAACACCACCCCTTTACCCTTTCTCGTGGTACCCCATTCTCAAGCCCCATCGCTCTTTACCCCTTCTCGAGGTACCCCCTTATTTTTTTAATTGGGGGGGGAGGGGGGTGCTCGAGGTACCCTTACCCATTATCGAGCCCTGTCCCTTTTTTTAATGGACAAAGTTAACCAAGTCCATTTTGGACAATGATAACCTTGGGTGCGGGTTGACCGAATTGGGTGCCACACCCGCGTCGCGTCGACGTGGGTGCAGAGGCCTCTTTGGTGAGTCCCTGTGACATAGACTGGGAGCATGTCTGTGCTCGCTAGTATGTCTAATGGCAATAACATGTGAAAGATTTCCAAAGGTTATTCGGTTGGAGATTTTCTCCTCGTTTTTAAGTTATATTGTCCTAGTCCAATTTGATGATTTTATCAGGTGTTGTCCAAATATTTGGTCCTCTTCTTTGATGTTCGGATAGTAAATATCAGGGATAGTCCATATATTCTTGTCTGGAAAGCTTTGCAGCCAATTATAAAAGTTCAATACACGGTAGTATTGCTCACCAAGTCTGATGAATAGCATATTCCTTTAATAAGGAACAATTTCTTAATCTACCTGCCAAATTCCAATTGATGATATCCTGCTGTGGGGCTTATATTTTGCTGACTGTACAACAACTGTAGCTATGTACAATATGTTCAACTTGCTTTTGCTACAAGAGATGATCCTTTTCCCAAAATTTTACAGGTAAGGAGAATTCCGCTGCATGCTGATCAGTGTGGTGATGAAGAACAAATTGATATTGGTGCACAACCAAAGGACTTAAATATTGCACTTGATAAGCCCGAGCTGGCATTGCTTTTAACTGATTCAGGAGTAATCATGCTTCGTGGATCCAAAGTGTTGTCAACTCTGAATCTTGGGTTTGCTGTGACGGCATCTGCAATTTCACCTGATGGAAGTGAGGCCATTGTTGGTGGCCAAGATGGGAAACTCCACGTCTATTCTGTCAATGGGGACACTCTCACTGAAGAGTCAGTCCTTGAGAAGCATCGTGGTGCTATTAACGTCATTCGTTTCTCCCCAGATGCCTCTATGTTTATTTCTGGTGATCTCAATCGAGAAGCTGTTGTATGGGACCATGTCACTCGAGAGGTACCATCTCTCTCTCTCTCTCTCTCTCTCTCTCTCTCTTTCTATATATATATATATATATATATATATATATATATATATATATATATGTGTGTGTGTGTGTGTGTGTGTGTGTGTGTGTATCAATCCTTGAACACAAGCACACACACATAACAAAAAGAAAACAAGAATTGGTGTATGTACAGAGTCTACAGACAGTATGCTAGGGAGATGCACATTATAACACTTTGCAAACCATGTAAATCCTTTTTTTTTGTCTAAGAGAAATAATTTAAGCCAGGGGATAAGAAATCTTTCAACAAGCTTACAGAATAGATCAAATTAAGATTCTTAACCACCAGGCCTATTCCGACCAATCCAAGCTAAATCCCCATCTGGCCATTTTATTGGCACAATCCAAAGCTTGTTTGAACAACCACTGAAATGCTGGATAAAACCAAAACAAATGCTCAATTGTTTCGTTCTCATCGAAACAGAAGTAGCAAGTACTTGCAAGCTGGAAACTTTTGTCTTTCAATTTGCACTGGTTATTAACCTTATCAAGTGCTAAGAGCCACACAAATATCTTGGCTGTAGGAGAGGGATGGAAACCCTGGACGGTGTCATTTGGAAAGTGGTCTACATCTTTACAGCCAAAAGCATGGCTAAATGAAGCTATAGAGAACATAACACATCCGTCACATTTCCATATAAGGAATTCTCGCTGTCAGAAATTTTCCATGGGCCTAAAAATCCAATAGCCATAACCAAAACCAATCTTCTACCTCTTGCTCCTTGAAATTCCTTCTGAATTCAGTGAACTAACTAGCTCTTCCTTTCCAACATTCACTTACAAGTATGCTGTTATCTCTGTTTATGTGAAAAAACGGTGGATATCTTTCAGCAAGAGTTACATGCCTGGACCATAAGTCAGTCTGGAACCTCAGCTTGACCCCTTTGCAAGCTTGATTTGAACCATAAACTTAATTACCAATTCAATCACCCCCCTTTGCAAGGTCGTACTCCCTTGAAGATTTGATTATTTGGTTCCAGCCAACCACACCACTAGCTGAGATAGAGCTACCATTTCCACGTACCAATCCATTTATCCCCTTCACCCAAGCCTATGGGACCAAAAAACAAGTTAGATTCCAGATTTGTTCAAAGCTAACAGTCAGATCTGCCTATGATTCCAGTATGTGTTTTAAAATTTAACATTCAAACAAAGAAATCTTCTGAAAAATATTAAATCCATAGAGAAGAAAGAGGTTAGAAGATTAGAGGAAAAAGCATGAAGATGAGATTAATAGATCACTTCGTCATGGCTGCTCTAATTCTGTGTCAATTTTTGTCATTTCAATTTGACTCAATGAAATAGGAAAGAGAAAATGAATATTCCAACTACAACAGGTTGATGTCCCAACTCATTAATCACATGGGATGATCTCTCATAATAGATTAATCCTCACTAGGATTGAGTTAATTTTTTTTTATTAGTCAAGCTAGGTTTGCCTGAATATGGCCCGGTTGAGATAGTGTGACTCCA
Source organism: Nuphar pumila (assembly GCF_984573655.1). Taxonomy (NCBI): domain Eukaryota; kingdom Viridiplantae; phylum Streptophyta; class Magnoliopsida; order Nymphaeales; family Nymphaeaceae; genus Nuphar; species Nuphar pumila. The sequence goes on from NC_143256.1 coordinate 16,558,319, forward strand.
ACTGGTACTACAAATCAATTACCCGAGCCATTGATGACAATGATACAATACTAATGCATGTTACGTAAAGCAAAAATAAAAACACATATTGAAGAAATGCCACGTATCCTTACATCTTGTCCTTAAGAGTTAATTAAACAGAAAGATGAGCATTGTCAGGGATAGAATGGGCATGTTACAAGCTGTCTGAAATTATAGAACACAAAAAATTTGACATGAAGCAAGTTGAAGGAACTGGGAAAAGGAGGAGCCCAGTAAAGATTGGAGATCAGCAATAAGTAGGAATATTACTATTGGGGACCATAAGTTTAGCTTTAAGCAACAATGGGATTACAAAGCAAATTGTGGTGCATAAGACAAATACCAGTTTTGATAATAATGGTGTACTTTGCTATTAATTGCATGTTCTGGATTTTCATGAGAAGGTGACAAAGCAATCAAGACCTAGAATGAATTGATTCGGCGCAATATCCCTGTTATGAAAAATGTAGTAGACATTCATTCTATTGTATGTCAATGGCATTCTAGATCCAAAAACCTTGAAAATTCTTAAGCATTTATGGCCTTGTGTGCGGTATTATAATTACCCTTGTTTTCCTAGACTACAAAATGCCTATGTCACACAGACTCGGCTAGGGAGGTGCCGCACCCGAGTCGACACGCCCCGACACGGGTGCGGCTTCGGACTCGACCCGGACTCGGTCAACGCCGAGTCGGACTCGGTCAACGCCGAGTCGGACTCGGTCAACGCCGAGTCGGACTCGGTCAACGCCGAGTCGGACTCGGTCAACGCCGAGTCAGACTCGGTCAACGCTGAGTCGGACTCGGTCAACGAGTCTAGGCCGCGTCCGTCCACATTTTGGACTCGGTCAACTTTGACCGAGTCCAAAAATGTCCATTTTTAAGACAAAAAACAAAAAAAAACAATTTTTATATATCTTTTTTTTTAATATATAACCAGACTGTGCAATGCAGTTGCACAGTCACAGACTGTGCAACTGCAACTGCACAGTCATTGCACACAGTCTGTGTGACTGTGCACAGTCTGTGTGACTGTGCACAGTCTGTGCACAGTCTGCACAGTCACAGACTGCATTGCACAGACTGTGTGCACAGTTTGTGTGACTGTTTCACAAGTCACAACTTATGTAAAAATATGTATAAAACACGATAAAAGGTAACCCAACCATTTGAGATAGCTAAATAAATGCTTTTCCTGTGACGCCCCAAACCCCGACCTTGTAAAAACCTTTGGTTTTTGAGGAAATTTTTTTTTTTTGAAGGATATACAGAGTGAAAAACAACTAGCGGAAGTAAAGGAGGGAAACAGGGGTAAAGCAAGAGTCGCAAGTCTGAGCGAGCCACAGTGAGAAAACCAAACCACAGTAGACAAGTAAAGTATTCTTTATTTCCACAATAATCACAATGATACAAAAACGAGACTGGGTACAAAAAGGGACAGTCTCACAAAAAGGAGAGGTACAACCCCTCAAACCCCAAAACCAGAAGAAGCCAGAATCTGCTGTGAAGTGTGGGTCTCAAGGCTCCTGCTGTGCGCCGTCGCATCGCGCTGCATCTACTCGTCACCTGTATCCCCATAAAACGGGGTCAGTACTCTTGCGAGTTGGTGAGACAAACCATCCATACATTATTATCATTTTTAAGGAAAAGCAGAAGGTAAGCAACATGCTACAAGTGTGCTAAGTACAAGACTATAACTAGCATGATGGAACAGTTAGAAGCACTTGAATAAAAGTACCAGTGCGTGTCAGGTAGGTGCCCGTGCCACAAGACTGTACAACTACAAGTAAGTAACAGTGCAACTACTAAAGTAACAAAACAGAAACTGAACAACAGAAGTAGCAGCTAAAGTAACAGAGTAGGAACCAACCAACAGAGGGTAGCAACTGAACATAAGTGTGTACGGCTCTAAAGTAGAAACTACAGTAAGTCAGTCTGTTTGGTTAGTCTTTATGTTCATCTTTTAACCTCCTTCGGGTACGCGAAGGAAAACCCTCAAGTTCTGTGAGACATGCACCCGGCGTCTGTTATTTAATTTCTAATGTGGTAACCGGGGATGCTACAAAACGAGAAAACCACCTGCGGGCGACACGCAGCCAAGAGAAACCTTTCGCAGGGGCAAAGGATTGCAATCCGTACTACTGCAGTAGTAGAGGTCCCTGTAGAGGGCGACCTTGACCTCCCTAACTCCGAGTGACTGGAGGTCAGAGGGCACATCGGCTCCTCAAAAGAACAAGTCGTAGTAACGACACGTCACTCGGGGCTCTACCATTCACCCTCTCCCTGGGTGACCAAATTGTGAATGGGGCGCGGCAGGTTTATCTTATTTAGGCTCACACTTCAAGTCATACCTCCTCTCGAGGTAGTCGTGCCTCGTGGTCCCCGCGGGGTACGCAAACGAGGACTTGGCCTGCCCATTCACGTGCTCAGCCTTACACGGCCACCACGAGCACACCGCCTGTGAAGATGATAATATACCATTTTATTTTATGCCTGGGGTGACACGAATATGTGAGCACCTTCTCACGAACCCGGGCCATTGCCCGTAGACTCCAACCGAGTCGCAAAACCTCGAAAGGTCAAAAGTGTCGAACCCTATAGTGTGCTCTGTTCCTTCCAAGTGTATGTCATGTCGAGTGTAAAGCACGCCCCTGGTGCAGCGTATATCCATCGATATACGAATGGGAAACAAACAAGAAGACACTCGACAACTGAGCTAGTGCCACACGTGTTAGGACGTGCCATCTTGCATGTTCAAAACAAGAAGAACCCACAAAGGTAGAACTCTGCCTGAGTACCGTGCTGTGAGCAACGATACGTTGACAGGCAGGTAACGTACCCCTAACTACAAATTTTGAGCGGCACAAGGCTCAAAATGCATATTCGACGCTCTCTGTATGATCGAGGAGCGACCAGGGCTTGAAATACGTATTTTCCCAATACGCATATTTCATCCCTCACACTGCGGCCAAAACCCACGTAGAGAGGCCATCGGCGTAGAATCATCACAAAAATCGACACCCAAGCGTGTCGAGAGCGAGGTCAAAACAATCCCATCCGGATGGAAAATACATCGCCGCTATCGGAGTATAGTCGCGCTCTGCCCGCGCAACCGGAGCACAAAGCCCAATCATCGCAAGCGTCCGAAGAGAACAAGCGAAGTACACACAAACGTGTACCGTGACATATGTCACGACGCAAACACCTTACTGCCAAGGTGGTCAGTGGGGTGTGAGCATGCGACCGCCACGACAATAAACATTATCCCCTTAACAAACTAGTTTCGCTTGGCGGCGACGCGAGAAACGGGTGCTGCCATCGGACCTTCGCGGGAACTTCATGGGTGACACGGGCACCCGTACCGAGTCTGCTAACAACTCCAAACAGGAGCCCGGGTCCAGCTCAAGGCTGCCCAAAGGTAGCGAAGCTACCGATTGCCTTAGCGCTTGACGCCGGTCTTGGCGCCAAGGGAAAAAGAGGCAAGGCCTATGTAGGGCCTGCCACTGACGGGCCACTGGGCCCACAACCGTCTTGGTCTGCACCCTACGTGCAGACCAAGTGCTGCTGGGCTGCGGCACTGGTCTCGCAGGTACTGAGCTCACCCGGGTGCTCCTGCACCCGGCGAAACAACAAGGGAGTCCCACAGTGGCTCCGGCGATGCTAGGCCCAAAAGGGCTGGGCCTAGTCCACCCTGTAGGTCTAGTCCAACAAGGACCAGACCCAGCTAGGTTAACAGGAGGGCCCCTGGTTTGAACCCAGGGGGTTCGGACCAGGGTGCTGGGCTAAGCCCACACCCGCGTGGGGTGTGGCTAGCCCAGAACACCCGACTAGGCGGGCCAACAAGGGGGCGGGGTCTGGGCCCTATGGGACCAGTCCCTACCGAACCCAAGAAGGGGCAGGGCAGCACACTGGGCGTGTGCTGAGCCCAGGCTCTTGGTTGGTCTCCTAGAAGAGTCCAGACCAGGCTGCACCCGCACCCAAAGGTGCGCCAATGGTGTTGTCACCCTGCAGGTCGGTGCCGACCAGCCTTCATGGTCTGGACCATGCAGGTCCAGACTGTACAAGGCCACAGACTAATGGCCAGCCACAGACCTAAGGTCTGTGGCTCCTGGTCTGACCCTACCGTGGGTCCAGACCAGGCCATACATTGGCCGGCACCCCACCAAGTGGGTGCGCCAAGGAGAAAAAAAACCCGGGTGCCAAGGGCACCCAGTTCCGTGCTGCCATTTGGCGGACCAAGGAAGGGGGAAAGAACGGGCTACGCAGCCCCCTGGTTCGAGTCTTGTAGAGATTCGAACCAGGGCTGTAGCCCTTCCCACGCAACCCGAACACCCCAAAATATATACTTATATATATATATATAACTATATATATTCCAAAATGTGCAGCCGAAAGGCTGCCGGTTTCCGGCAGTCTACAGGCTGCTCCGGCCAAAATGCTAAACACGGAACTCATAGAGAGTTTTGTCAGCTCTCAATATCAACCAAGATATCCCTGTTCCGATATACGGTCCAGGAGATATCGTCGAAGAACCAGGCATCCCTCGGGACGTTCCTGGGTTGCTGACGCAGAAACCTGTCAGCTAAAGATGAGGTTTTTCGTCAGCCCTCCATGCCGAATCATCCAAAGTAGACAACTACAAAGTGGTGCAGCTTCGTCTGAGCTTTCCGAAATGCCCAATAACTTTCCGATCCGACGCATATCCAGGGAGATATGCTCGTTTTACCGGAGGGTTCCCTGTCAACCCAAAAAAAATGAGAAAAAGTAGCGTTTTTTTTTTTGTAACAAAATGTAATTCGGGCCTAATAGAACGTGTATAACATCAAATAGAAACATGGAAACTCGTGCTTTTCCGTCGAGCATACAATGGCTTGAAGCCATGACGATCCGGTATGCACTTTGCAAGTGCATCCCGGTTCGTCCAAGGGCATGTAACCCATGCTCAAACAATTAGAAACGAAATGTAAAGAGTAAAGTTTTTTACTCACCTTGGGAAGGAGGAGCTGCTTTTCAGCTGGAGGGGAGCCACCAGTCTGCTACGTGAGGGAGGAAGGGAGAAGAGAGGAAGGGAAGAAAGAGAGAGGGAAAGAGAAAGGGGTCAGCTCTTTCTCTCTCCTCTCTTTCTCTTGGTTAAATAGAAAGAGGGTGGGGTAGGTAGAGATGGAGGGTGGGGAGAGGAAAAAGGGGGATGGAGGGTCCTCCATAATACCCTCTCTAGATCCTATGGGGTCAAATGGGAGGGTCAAGGGGCTGGCCCCCAACCACTCCCAACCACTCCCCTTGAATCAAGGGGAGTGGTTGGCTTTGACTTTTCAAAGCCAACCCTCAAGCCAAAATATACGTTTTTTTCAAATTCAAAACTTTTTTTTTTTTTTTAATAAATGGGGGGGGGGGGTTAGGGGCTACCCCCTAGGGGGATTCCAGCCCAAAAAGTCGTGGGCCTATGCCCACCCACTTTTTGAAATCCCAAAACAAGGCCTCAACTTTTGGTTTTTTTACAAACTTTTCAAAATTGCCTATTAAAAGGAGTTTTTTTTTTTTGTAAATTTATTTTCATAGCTCCTCAAAATGGCATGGGCTGAGGTGGGGCCCATGCCAACCACTTTTAAAAATGCCCAAGACAATCCTCCATACAAAATATTTTGAAAACCCACTTTTATGTTTTACAATATACTTTTAGATTTTACGAAAATTGCAATTCGCTTTATGAAAAACCCAATTCACTTCATCATTTAAATGAACATGATTAAATTAATTTAAAAACCAAAATTTTAAATTACATCTCATGAATTAAAGTTTAAATTATAATAAAGTATGTTTAATTTCCCAATTTCAATGAAATTGGGCCTCGGTATAACTCAAAATTACCGATATACCCTTTTTCAGCAATTTCAAAGAAATAACGAGAAATTTTTCTCGTTTAGGCTCCAAATTTGGAGCGAACCCATATGAATATAATATAAGTCAAATCTACAAATATTGGGGTTTGATTCCTCGCGGTTTGCCCCGAATCGCCTCGTAGAGCGAATCTACGCGATTCAAAGCCTCAGAAGGCGATAATTTGCCAGATTCATGGGCAATGCTCGTGCCGAACAAGGAATTTTCCAACAATGAAAATATATTCCAACTAAAATCCTCTAGAAAAACAGTGGGGCTTACATCCTTCCCTCCTAAAAGGGGATTTCGTCCGCGAAATCACGAACGCTACGCTACAAAAAGATCAGGGTATTTCTCTCTCATACTGGCCTCTGGCTCCCAGGTGCATTCTTCAATGCCATAGTGTTGCCACCGTACCTTAACAAACGGAATGGTCTTGGTACGCAGAACCTGATCGTGACGATCGACGATCTCAACAGGTCTCTCGGCCACAGTTAAGTCCTCTTGCACTTTGACTTCTTCGTATCGGATAACGTGCGATGGGTCCGGAACATACTTCCTCAGCATCGACACGTGAAAAACATTATGAATTTGAGCATACTGCTGCGGTAGCTCAATCCGATAGGCTGCTCCACCGATCCTCTCAAGGATCCTGAACGGCCCCATGTATCTAGGACTCAACTTTCCTTTCTTTCCGAAACGAAAGACGCTCTTCGTCGGGGATACCTTCACAAAAACCATGTCATCGACATCAAACTGTAGCTCTCGTCGCCTCTTATCGGCGTAACTCTTCTGTCTATCCTGAGCTGCCTTCAGACGTTCTAGAATCTTCTGCACTTGCTGAGTGTAGTGCTGAAGAACAATCGGTGATTCGCTGGATCGATCGCTGATATCGTCCCAATATGAAGGTGATCGGCAAGGTCTCCCGTACAAAGCCTCGTACGGGGCCATACCGATACTAGCATGATAACTATTGTTGTAGGCAAATTCGACCAAACACAAGTGTGAATCCCATTCACCCTTCCAGTCGAGCATACAAGCCCGCAACATATCTTCTAACGTCTGAATCGTTCTCTCTGACTGGCCATCAGTCTGAGGGTGAAAGGCGGTACTGAACTTCAACTTCGTTCCCAAAGCTGACTGCAATTGTCCCCACAATCGCGACGTGAATCTGGGATCACAATCCGAAATGATAGATGTAGGTACACCATGTAGCCGTACAATCTCTCGGATATACAAGTCTGCTAAGCTCTCAAGCGGCTGACTGATCCGGATAGGTAAGAAGTGAGCAGACTTGGTGAGTCTGTCCACAATCACCCATATCGCATCGTGCTTTCGCCTGGTTCGCGGTAACCCTACCACGAAATCCATCGTGATATCCTCCCATTTCCACTGAGGAATCTCAATCCTCTGCATGGTGCCACCGGGACGTTGGTGCTCGATCTTGATTTGCTGACAAGTCAAACACCTCGATACATACGCCGCTACTTCACGCTTCATCCCGTTCCACCAATACCTTCGATGAAGGTCCTTAAACATCTTAGTACCACCAGGATGGACGGTGTACTTCGACAGATGTGCCTCATCAAGAATCTCCTTTCTCAACTCGGGGTCATTTGGCACCCAAAGTCGATCCTTCATGCGGATACAACCGCTATCATCAACACGAAAGACTGAGCCCTCTTCACGAGCTTGGTCGACAAACTTCTGATATTGAGCGTTTCGCTTCTGTGCCTCGATAACCTTAGGCAAGAATTCTGATCGAATGGCCAACCCAGACAATCTGATCGATCCGCCTCCGATCGCGAATGGCTTCCAAGCCACGAAATCTTCGATCAACCTCTGGCTCCACACTAGACTAGCCAGAACACTGCTCGATTTGCGACTAAGCGCATCTGCAACGACGTTCGCCTTACCAGGGTGATAAGACAACGTAAACTCATAATCCTTGATAAACTCGAGCCAACGACGCTGTCTCATATTCAATTCCTTCTGGGAAAACAAATACTTGAGACTCTTGTGGTCAGAAAAGACCTCAAATGTATCTCCGTACAGATAGTGTCGCCAGGACTTCAAGGCGAACACTACCGCCGCCAACTCCAAGTCATGAGTCGGGTAATTTCTCTCATGAATCTTCAGCTGCCGCGAAGCATACGCAATAACACGACCGTGCTGCATGAGCACGCATCCCAGTCCGGTACCCGAGGCGTCTGTGTACACCACAAAACCGCCTCTGCCAGAAGGTAAGGCTAACACCGGAGAGGTAGTCAGCTTCGTCTTCAGGATCTGAAAACTCTCTTCGCAAGAGTCAGTCCATTCGAACTTGACTCCCTTACGCAGAAGCTTCGTCAAAGGAAGCGCAATCCTGGAGAAGTCCTGTATGAAACGCCGGTAGTAACCAGCTAGCCCGAGAAAACTGCGGATATCTGTAACAGACTGAGGCTGCTTCCAGTCCAACACTGCTTCGACCTTCGCTGGATCAACTGACACACCATCACTGGATATCACATGACCCAAAAACATGACTCGTCGAAGCCAAAACTCGCACTTGGAGAACTTGGCGAACAATCTGTGCTCTCGAAGTACTCCCAACACAATACGCAGATGCTCTCGGTGCTGCTCTGGGGTCTCTGAGTAGATCAAGATGTCATCGATGAATACGATCACGAACGTATCCACGAACGGACGGAAGATACGATTCATCAAATCCATGAATGCTGTTGGTGCATTCGTGAGCCCAAAAGGCATCACAACGAACTCGTACAACCCGTACCTAGTTCGAAAAGCTGTCTTCGAGACATCTTTCTCTCTGATCCGGAGTTGATGATAACCCGATCTGAGGTCGATCTTCGAGAATATCTTCGCTCTCTGCAACTGATCAAAGAGATCTTCTATTCTCGGCAACGGATACTTGTTCTTAATCGTCGCTTGGTTGAGCATTCTGTAATCAATGCACAACCTCAGGGATCCGTCTTTCTTCTTTACGAGCAAAACAGGTGCACCCCACGGCGATGCACTGTTTCTGATAAACCCTTGCTCCATCAACTCTTCCAACTGACGCTTCAGTTCCTCGAGTTCTGCCGGAGCCATACGATATGGTGCCTTCGAGATCGGAGTCGTTCCAGGTAACAACTCAATACAAAACTCGATCTCACGCTTCGGAGGTAATCCAGGCAGTTCCTCAGGAAACACATCGGGGAACTCCCGAACTACATCAAGATCCTCGATAGGGGTTAACACTGATTCAACTGGGGTGATACTGACCAAGAAAGCAGTACCCCCATTCCGCAGATATTTTTGGACCTTAAATGACGAAATCATACGACTGTCTCGAATGGGTCGAGTGAGGCTGATCTCCAAAACCGGACAATCAGGAGGGTACAAAACCACCTTGCCTTCTCTGCATAGAACTTGAGCATGATACTCAAATAACCAATCCATGCCTAGAATGACACCAAACTCCGTCATATCTAGCAGGATCAAGTCAGCTGGCAAGTCCTGACTTGCCACTGACACATCTACGCTCGGAATGTACAAAGTACATAGAGACTGATCACCAGTCGGCGTACGAACTTCCAAAGGGTAATTCAACAATACAGTAGACTGTGATCATCGCAAAAATTTTCCTCTCGTAATATTCTCTCTCTTCCTTTTCTTTTCCTTTCCAACCTTTTATTTTTCTCCTTTTTGAAGGGAGAAAAGATAAAAGAACGGAAAGAAAGAGAGAGGAGAAAAGAAAGAAGAGCAGAGAAGAGAAAATTTTTTTGCGGGTCTCACTAGACCTTGATTTTGAAAATATTTGAAATAACTCGCCTCCGTTTTTGAAATATTTGCGAAAAAATCGGGAGACGGGATCCGCTCGTCGGTACGAGGTTCGACCGTTCCTGGCGCCTTTACCAGGGGTAATCGAACCAAGGGTCGAATTTTATGCCTTTTGCTTTGTAAAGAATTTACCTAAGTTTTTATCCTAAGTCTAAATGCACAATGAATCATGCGTGTGCGATATGCAAAGATGTATGCTCTTTTTGAAAAATATTTTGAAGAATTTCCAAGTGAAATTGATAAAGTGAAGAAATGATTCCTAACTTAGAACTTAAGATTAAAGTTTCTAAGTTTTTTAGAATAATCAAAAGCTTGGGAAGATAAATCTAGATCTGAAAAAAATGATTTTGAAGTTTTGAGATAAAAGAAGAAGAAAGGAATTTTTCAAAGTTATAACTGGACTTTGAATCAGAATAAAAATGAAAATAGAATTGAATCAGAAGGAAAGATGAAATCGGGAAATCTGAATAAAATTGAGAAATGAAATTGATTTAAAAGCTAGGATTTCAAGATCAAATCTGAATCCAAGATCTGGATTCTAAATTGAATTCAAAGTTGAAATTTTGAATTTAGGATGAGAACTTGATTTGAAACCTGGAATGAAATGGAATTTGTTTTAAAGATTGAAATTAAAGTGGAATTTGGATTTGGAATTTTGAATGGAATTGGATTCAAGATTTGGAATCCAAGATGGTATTTGGATCTGAAATCTTAGACCCGAGATGGGGTTGGACTCTGGATCCTAAGATAGAAGTGGATCTGAAGTCTGAGATCCAAAGAAAAATTGGATTCTGGATCCTAAAACGGATTTGAATCTAAAGTTTAAGATCCAAAGTGAATTGGGTTCTGGATCCTAGAATGGATTTGGATCTGAAGTTTGAATGAGATTCTGGATCCTAAGAATTGGAATTTGGATCTGAATCTGAGATCCAAGGTAGAATGAGGATCTGGATCCTAAAATGGAATTTGGATTCGTAATTGGAGATCCAAAATGGGGTTGGATTCATACTTGGAAATCTGGATCCAAGCTGAGATTAACTTTGGATTTTGGGTTTTTGAAAGCCCAAATGGGACTTTTGAAGATGGATCTGGGTTTTGAAAACCCAGATTGAACTTAGGAATGTTTGGATTTTGAGATTCAGAGTCGATCTCAACTTTGATTTAAAACTTGAAGAAAACTTGATTTTGAATCAGAAGATGAATCGAAAACTTCAAAGTTTAAATTGAACTTTGAAATTGGATTTTGAATTGAGTTGGAGATTTGAAGTAATTTTGGAGTTTCAAAGTGAAATTGGATTTTGAAATTGAATTTTTGAATCTTGAAATGAGATAGAATTGGATTTGAACAAGATTTGATCTGAGGAATGAAGAAGAAGAATCACTTGGAGTTTTTGAAAAAGGAAGTTTTGAAAATATGATACAATTCTCTCCTATATGATGAATGAATTCGAATAATTTTGAAATTGGAATTTGAAAAGCTATTTCATTCTTTAAATGAATTAAAATAAGATTAAAAATATAATACATCCTTGACTATGGTCATTGAATGTATTATATAGTAATCTATATTTAAATTCAGGTGAAGAATAAAACATATTTTTGTGCTTTTATAGAGTTTAAAATGAAATTAACTCTTAATATACCCTGACTATGGCCATTGGTATATATATTGAATTAATTTTAAGTTAAACTCTGATAAAAGATGAAATATTTGAAAATACGATGATTTTTTGAAAAGGATCCAGTGTGGATCCAGTGTTATTTCGTAAAAGATAAAAATCCTAAGTCTTGTTTACATCCCGACTATGGCCGTTGATGTAAATCATCAACTTAGGATTAATTCACCTCTTACGAAATGGTGCACGTGTCATTCGTGTTGCCATTTGTGAGATTTTGAAAAATAAAGGTAAAAATGTATGAAAACAAGCAATTTATGGCATTCACAATGCTCATTCATTCTATCTAAAACTGAAAGTATAGAATTTTCATTATGCGCTATCTATTACATTATTTGAATTCGAAAACTTCAAAGTTTCTAAGTCAGGGGAGAAGTCCTGCAGAAATAAGAGTCAGCACAAGGTAAAAGAAACTTATAGAAGGAAGATCTATAAAATTTGTGTTGAATCCAAAGATGTGAATGATAAAAGGGTTCGTATATACACCTATATGCCATGCATATGAGGATGCCTATATGATTTGATACATATATCCAAAGAACACAGATAATTATGCCTATATGAGCCTAATCATGGGTGGATGATAAGGATACTGATGCACTATGTGGACACAAAGGGAAGAACTAGTATGAATGGAAAATCATATAATATATGATACAAATGTTGGCTAGACTGAGGAGGAAGAGAAAAAAAAAAGATGTAAGACGGTGTTGATGTATGTAGGTAGGAAGATATAATGATATATATGGTAATGCTTAAACACATGAAGGGGTTAAATGTATACCAAGGCTAAAGCTAACATATGCCACAACGTATTGAAACTATTAACATGTATGTTTGATAATAAAAACATTAATGATTGGTAAAATATCTGCTGGGATGATCAATCAAAAAAAAAAAAAAAAAAAGGGTTAAAAGTCATCATTCCACAATGAGTAACATAGCAATACTCAGATATGCCAAACAGTCAATTCAACCGTAAAACCCAACTTTGAAACATTAACTGGATCACTTCACCTGGCATACTAATTCAATGTTTGACTATATGGACCTACGCCATCTGACATATTGTTAACATAATCTAACCAGGTAGTATTCCGGCCCAAACCAATGATATGTGCTTACCTTCAGACTAAATCCTTGTTAACTGTTAACACCCAGATACAACTGCCAATTACCATTCGTCCGACCTTTCTGCTGCTGACCTTACTTTTATCAAACCCAGTTGATTCTGACAAACCACTAATACTATGCATATGCGGGAAGGTGGGGTGCAGTGATAAACTGGAAGTATAAAGATGGGAATGAACAGTAGGTTTTGCAAAAAATGTTAACAGCACATATGATGTATAATGATGGTGCGGCTGGAACATTGTCATGAGAGAAATTCGGGTGGAAGCTGAGTGAGGTGATGGAGGAAAGGGGTCTGTAGACAAACATGCAGCAAATTAGAGTCTGCTAATCAACTTCTAGTTTTGGAAACATGGATAATAAAAGAGAGATTTCAACCATTTCAAAGCTTTATCTAACAAAATTTCTCTCAGCTGTATATTCATACTCAATTTAGATTTTATCTGTTAGAATGCACGTGGGTAGTGTACGGCTAATTAAATGCAGGCCCATAGCTAATGTATTAATTCAAAATAAGAATATAAAGAGTGAGAATACATACACAGCTGAGATGAACACAGAGAGATGCTGAGATCTTCGGTTGCTTGCCGCCGAATGATGTAAAACCCTGAGAATATACAAGCACATTGTCATGGATGAGAAATTTGATATAAAATGTACCTGAAATTCATATTCTGTTGGATGACAAATCCCCCGAAAGCCTCCCGATTGCAACTTTTTCATTGTCTGGGGAATTTGCTTTGCACCTGAGGTTGAATCCTCCATCCTTGATAATGCTGGCTTGGTCAAAATTATTAGTGGCCTCCGAGAGGCTACGGATGATCAGTTCCTCTCTATCATGGAGTTGTCTGATGTCCTATGACACCCAAAGCAATCTTTCTAGAAAAGGAATTGTTCTACAGGGCATGCATCTATATTGGAAGGAAGACATATATCAAGGTTATACGTTGACACAGAACTCTTAGTAAAGGTAGGTATATGGATGTGAAAAATGGAGCAGTAATAATATTCAAATCTGAGATTTTCAGAAGAAGGCAAACTAAACTCCAGATTGTGAGACAAGATCTTCTTGTTAGGTGAGCGACACGACTTTTAGCAGCTGGCCTTCACTGCTGTACCTATTATCCCAGCACCATCCCACCTTTATGAGCCCACCCAAAAACCAAAACAGTAAGGCTTTCGACTGAATTGTCTGCAAGGCGATATCACCATGGTATGACCAAGGTTTTGGAATCACATTTATGCTACCCATGGAAAGAACGTGATCGCAACAACCATACTAACATTCTGGCCAATTTTGAAATGTATAAGGCCGAGATGACACGAGAGCCGGAGCTTCGTGGGAAAACATTGCTAAAACTTGAGGTTCGACCATGATGCAGAACAGGTATGTATCATAATAAGGGGAACCACCTGAAGGTGGCTGGAAATGAAAATATGCGGAATGACTGGTACGTAACTTTAGCAGTGCCCCAGAAAAATAGGAAAGGAAAATGAGACATATATATATATATATAAAAGAAGATTAAAATGGGCATCAACTCAGACAATAAGAAAACATGACAGTATAAAAAAAACGATAAGCATGACGAAATGGAATCAGTGCCTTCCAAATCATAGGCATGCCAATTAGATACTGTTATCGGTCGACAGTGATCTCATCTTTTCAATGAAACGCTAATCAAGCAGTATGATAACCACGTTTGTGGTGACGATATCAACCAACGAAACATAACTAAAGTGACGATCGTTAGAGCATGCTTTTGAAAACAGAAATTCAATGTACAATTTGGGCAGAAAATGCAGACTTCACTCCTGATCTATCCTCCACCTACTATGTTGGTGCTAACAGAATGGTACGCAGGTTTGCAGAGATCATTATACCTCACATGTACAGGGATGTGTGTGTTCATCGTTCATTATCCAAGATTCTGTCTGCCTCCATCACCCCTTTAGAGGGTGTAGGATAGGATGTGATTCTAATGCTGATTTGAAGTTAACAAAACTTGTAAACCCGCTGCTTAATCTGGCAATACTGTGGGTGCCCGACTGGGGTAGTGCATGCAAGATGACTAAAATGAAACCGCGACGGTAAACGACATAAGATACTCGATACCAAAGTAGGAGTCGTCATGCGAACAAGAGATCTATACTCAAAAGGGAATTAGGAATTTGGTATAAACCTTAAAAAGTAAATGTAAGGAGAAGTAAAATAATCTAGATTACGCAGTTAAACCGATTAATCTAAAATACAAAAAAAGGATGGAAGGAGGAGTATTGGAACAGGATTATTCCATTTGCTATTGCACAGGAGAAAGGCTGATGTTGCTAAAGGCAACCCAACATCCTCGAAAGTGCATTTACGGGGCTATAAAAAAAATTTTTTAGGGAAATCGAGAAGAATCGGGGTGAAGGTCGGATGAAGACTTACCGGGGATTCTACTGAAGCTTCGAAAGATGTAGAAGGATTTTTCTTTTGTTTTGTCTTGGAGACCTTCTGATGCTTGTTACTGCAGGGTGAAATCGGGGCTCCTTCGACTGCTTCGGGGAAGGTGCCAGGGAAGATAAGAAATAATGGAATTGAGCCCTTTTCCTCTACTGCAGTGATCTTCCGTTAACAGAGAAGGAGATAATCAGAGGTAGAGGGCGAAGTCTCCTCTGTGATTTGTGACTTGCAGGAAGTTGGGAGAAGAAATGGTGTGAAAAATGACGATGGATGCTTGACGGGGGATAGATGATGTTTTTCGGCCCTCCCTGCCTTCCCCCTGCGTGCCCCTTTTAAAGAGGAGGATAAAGGTTCGAGAAGGAACGGAAGATGGTTGAGTATCGATGGTTGAGATGGACTGATCGTCGATCGAAAGGTGGATGAAGGATTAAGAAAGGCCATGGGGGATCCGAGGGAGGAGGCGGCTGATGGGGCATGCGAGGAGAGGAGGGAGGCCTGCGAGGCCGTTGAAGATGAAGGGTCGAGGCCAATGGCCATGATGATCAAGGGCGGAGGATAAGGAAGGCGGTTCTGTGAAGAGGGGTCAATGGAGGCCATGGAGGGAGAGAGAGCGGCGGCTGAGGGAGGAAGGCGAGTTAGGGTTTTCAAAACCCTAACTCGACCCTTAAACCTCTAAACTTAGTTTTTCCAAAAAGAGGCCTCCTTTTCGGGTTTTTCTAAAAAGATGGTTGAAGGTGAGTTTTTTCGGTAAAATCTTCAAAAACCACGTAGTTTTTCCTAATTTCTTTGGTTTTTTTTTTTTTTCATGATTTTCCATTTTTTTTGTATTTTTATAATAAAATCCTAAAGTTTGTGAGAAAAACAAAAATTAAAACTAATTTTTTGTATTTTTCTGAGAGATATTTACAAAAGTATTTTTCTGAGGATTTCAAACCATTACGGGGAAATTTCCTCAGAAGAATGGGTTTGGACCCAAGTTTTGAGAAAATATTCGAGTTTTAAACCTCGAATCGAAAAATACAACTCGATGGATCCAAACGGATACCGGACAAAGTGTCTGAGCTTTTCAAAAGATTATTTTGGTAATTTTGAGAATTTAATTTAAAATTGGATAATGAAGCTCAGATTTGGATTTTGATAATGGATCCGGATTTGAAATTGAGTCAGATATGGAAAATGAATTTAATTTCAACCAAATTTTGAGAAACAAAATGGAATTTAGATTTAAAACTGACTCAATTACCCAGAAAATGGGGGCAAAGGGCAGAAAGGGGATATTTACAACATTTTGAAAAATTTGGGGTGTTCACAGATGCCCCTCTTTGCTACTAAGCCGGTTGAAAGCCGAGCTTAGTGGCAAAGAAACACTCCAAATTTTGAAAAATGCCCCAGTCGGCTGATCCGAGCTGGGTGTGGAAGACTTATTTTGAAAACACGGCTCTTTGGGCTTGAAACCTTATCTTGAATGGTCCTGGGGGGATGAAATCCTTGACAATGATACGACTGAATGATAGAAATGAGGAAATCGTGATGGGACTTTAAATGGAAATTCTGAAATGGTGGGAGATGAAAATTTTGATCAGGTCTCATGGGTGAGACAGGATACTCTCTTGGGAATGATTCAGGTTTAGCCCTTAACCTGGATGGGACGAAAATATATCAAGATGAATTTGAAATAAGGAAAGGAATACTCGAGGGCCTTGATGGGACATTTTCGGGAAATGTCTTGTGAAATGAAGCTCAAGTGGAATCCTATCCTGGATGGATATACAGAGCATGGGTTCCTTGATGGGAAGAACCATGATGGGACTGGAAGAAAACATCTCGTCAAAACGAGGAATCTCATTGGAATGTGACTCAGGTTTAACCCAAACCTGCAAGGAAGATACCTCGCGAAGCGAGGCTCCGGGTTAACTCTTAATTTAGATAGGAAATCTACCATATGGGTTTCTCAGAAATGGAGAAAGCACGATGGGACCTTCGGAATTTGGACGAACAAATCCGAGAGGGGTTTTTGCGAAAGGAAGAAATATAGAGTCCCTAAAGCTTTGAAAAGGGGAAGAAATTGGGCGTCTCATTGCTGAGACTGAAATAGCTTTTGAAATCAAAGAATCTTTCGCAAATGGTTCAGGTTTAACCCTTATCCTGAGTGGGGGAAATCTACCATACAGGTTTCTCAAAATGGAGAAAACCATAATGGGACCTTCGGAATTTGGACGAACAAATCCGAGAGGGGTTTTTGCGAAAGGAGGAAATATAGAGTCCCTAAAGCTTTGAAAAAGGGGAAGAAATTGGACGTCTCATTGCAGAGACTGAAATAGCTTTTGAAATCAAAGAATCTTTCGCAAATGGTTCAGGTTTGACCCTTATCCTGAGTGGGGAAATCTACCATACAGGTTTCTCAAAATGGAGAAAACCATAATGGGACCTTCGGAATTTGGACGAACAAATCCGAGAGGGGTTTTTGCGAAAGGAGGAAATATAGAGTCCCTAAAGCTTTGAAAAAGGGGAAGAAATTGGATGTCTCATTGCAGAGACTGAAATAGCTTTTGAAATCAAAGAATCTTTCGCAAATGGTTCAGGTTTGACCCTTATCCTGAGTGGGGAAACCATACGGAATCCTTGACTGAAGAAACTGTGATGGGACAGGAAGAGATACTTCAACTGGATGAGGCAACTCTTCTGGAAGATATAGACAACGCTAGGTTGCATCAAAATGGATATTGAATGTTTATTTTATTTTTGGAATGGCTAGAAAATTTTGCCAATAAGATAAAATCGTAGTCGGTTCAAACATTTGGAAATGTGCACGTATGTGCAAAAGATATTCTCTCTTTTACCTAGAGTATTTCCCCCAAATGAGGTTAACTCCTCAGTTCTAAGAGTCAAATTCAAAATTTTAGCACTGATGATTTTTTCAAGGAAGCTGTCCATTTCCCTGATATGAGAATAAAAGAAATATTCTTAATTTCATAAAAGCAGAAAATGAAGAAATATTGATAAAAGAATTTTGCATGAGAAAAGATGACTTCTGACAACTTTGGCAGTTTGATATCCGGGTGTTTTCCCACGATGATCTTTTGCACTCTTTTTGAGTCACTGGGCTTTCTCGGTTTTTCACATCATCCTTCATTTGGATGGGTCCTGACTTTTCTCTCTTTTTCAGGGAAGGGTACGTCACAAACTCCTTCATCTTGGAGATGCTCCGATCCTTCTTTTATCTCAGGGGTTCTATTGATCTCACTGGCTCAAAAGGTCTTTAGATGATAGCAGAAATCAAATATCTTTTAGGGTTTGTTGGTAGGTCCATCACACTCGCCTTCATCTCGACGGTGATCTGAACTTTCCCTGGAAGGATCCGTCACAAACTCCGTCATCTTGGAGATGTTTCAAATTTTCTTTGGCCCCGGGGGTCTACTCGCTTAATTCGCCTTCATCTTGACGACAATTGAGAGATCCCTTTTGCGGATATTTGATTGCAACTTTTAAACGAAAATGAGAAGGGATGGGTTGAGTGGATTCTTTTTATAGCTCAAGATATTTCCACTGCCTGATTGTCAGAAAGTCGTCTTAAAACATGCGTCATAGCCATGATCAATAGCAAATCACTCTTGGCTTTTCAACATCATTGAATATTTCTTTTATTGATCATATCGAGGACATTTCTTACATCCTTTTGGTTTGATCAACAGGAACAGATTTGAATTTTACCTCTTTTCGCGAAAAGTTTCACCTTTTTTTGGAAGGAAATAGAAGAAGTAATCTGAGAAAATTCTTTTCGTGCAGTCAGACTTTTAGAATCAACTAATGCTTTTAGCAAATTGGCAAAGTTTTCACGAATTTCTTATAAAATAATCACTCAATATAGATTTTGATTAGACATTTAGCTGTAATTTAAAGAAATGGTGCAAGAAATCAGTCTTTAGAAAACTGGACAGATGAAATATATTAGGTTTTGGAAATCCCGACCAGTTTATGAGAAACTGGATTTTTAAATCCCGACCAGCTGAAAAATACTGGATTTCAAATCCCGACCAGTTATGAAACTGGATTTCAAATCCCGACCAGTTATGAAACTGGATTTCGAATCCCGACCAGTTATGAAAACTGGATTTTAAATCCCGACCAGTTATAAAACTGGATTTCAAATCCCGACCAGTTATGAAAACTGGATTTCAAATTCCGACCAGTTATGAAAACTGGATTTCAAATCCCGACCAGTCATGAAAACTGGATTTCAAATCCCGACCAGTTTATGAAAACTGGATTTTAAATCCCGACCAGTTATGAAAACTGGATTTTTAAATCCCGACCAGTGAAAAATATTGGATTTTGAGAATGAAGGATTTAATCTGATGGTTTGAAAGTGATTGAATTTGGGAGATTATAACCCGAGGGTTGAGAAAATGATAAGACTTTGAGGATATTACAACCAGAGGTTGGGAAACTGATAGAATTGAAGACCTTGAAATGATAGAATTGAGGAGTCACACCCTAAGGGTTTGATCTTTTGGAATACACGACCAGCGGGAGCTGGATCTTTTGGAATACAGGACCAACGAGATGCTGGATCCTCTGGAAATACATGACCAGCGAGATGCTGGATCTTTTGAAAATATATGACCAGCGAGATGCTGGATCCTTTGGAAATACATGACCGGCAAAAGTTGGATCTTTTGAAAAATACATGAAGTTTTGGGAATACTTAAGTCAGAACTTGAATTTAGAAGGAGAAAGGTCTTTGGTCAGAAGACTGATTTTAGAAGGTTACCGGTGTGAGAACCGGGTTTTTCTATATATGATTGAAAAGTTTGAAAACAACCAGTGCGAGAACTGGGTTTTGAAGATGAGCTTAGATTTTTCAAAATGAGTTTTTAGAAGATAATTCAGGATTTATCCCCTTATCCTGAACGGGGGAAATAAAAGGAAGAATACCTCATTGAAAGGAGGCATCAGGTTTATCCCTTATCCCGAAAGGGGTGATTTGAAGATAAAAGTAGAAAAAAATTTTTTTAATAAGATTGGAAAATTTGTTAAAACTTGACATAAACGAGCATTAGCTTGAGGTAAATCTGATCAAAGCAAAATGAATCAAATGAAAAGACAATAAAAATCACAGGACCAATTAAGAATTATCAAAATTTGAGGAGAGGAACTTTCGTCTAATCCTGCCTGCATATGATGGAAGAAGATGATTATGGATTAAAATAAAATGCCCCAGTATCATGGAGAAGAATGTAAGAATTGATAGAAGATCGTTATTTTTATTGAAATGGCTCTTTGAATAGTACAAAAGATTTTTGAATGAAAATTCTAAGTATAAAATTTCTTCAAATGCAGAGCATTGATGGGATCTGGCATCTCCACCCCATCTGCATTGATTAGACGATACGAATTGCGGGGCAAAGCTTCCTTGACCACATAAGGGCCTTCCCAATTGGGTGACCACTTGCCATGTGGTCGATGCTTGAGATGAGCTGTCGATCTGAGCACCAAATCGTTAACTCGAAATTTTCTCTCAATGACAGACTTGGCATAATGTCGGGCTATCCTCTGTCGATAAGCTTGAGCGTGCTCTGCTGCTTTGAGCCTCTTTTCATCCAGTAAATCTAGTTGCACCAATCTCTGCTGCTGATACTGATCAAGTGGCAATTCTATGAGAGAAGCGAATTTGAGAGCGGGCTTTTGGATATGGAGAGGTAACACCACTTCAGTCCCGTAAACGAGTTCTGAAGGAGTGGCATTAGTCGGAGTCCGAATGGTGGTCCGATATGCCCAAAGCGCGTCATGAATTTTCTCATGCCAGTCTCGACCTATCTTCACAGTCCTTTCCAAAATACGAATCAAGATTTTATTGGTGGCTTCAGCTTGGTCGTTCCCTTGAGGGTAATAAGGAGCTGAGAAGTGATGGGAAATTCTGAATTTAGAACAGAATGTTTTCATCCTCTCATTTTTTAAATCGGTTCCATTATCTGAGACAATATCATGTGGTATGCCAAAGCGGCAAAGGATGTTCTTATGAATGAAAGAAACCACATGGCGGCCTTCTACTGTGCGTAGAGTAACAGCTTCAACCCATTTCGTGAAATACTCTGTCGCAGCCAGGAAGTATTTGTGGCCGTTGGAAGCAGAAGGAGTAATCGGGCCGACGACGTCAAAAGCCCACATAGAAAATGGCCAAGGAGAAACAACTGATTGTAGATATGTGGCCGGAGCATGAATATAAGGTGCGTGTAATTGGCACTTGACGCATTTTTTCACAAATCCATGACAGTCCTGCTGCATGGTGTTCCAGTAGTACCCTGCTCGAACGATCTGCTTGACGAGAGTTTTATAGCCAGCATGACCACCACAAATCCCTTCGTGTGCCTCTTGGATAACTTCCATAGCTTCTTCTTTGTCTAAGCACCTTGAATACTCAGAACTGAATCCACGGCGGTAGAGGACATTGGCGAGAATGAAATATCGGGTGGACATACGCTGGATTGCACGTTGCTCCCTTTTAGGCATTTCTGGTGGAAATTCACCAGACTCAATGAAATTCTTGATACTTTGATACCAAGGCTCCTCCTTCTGATTGACCTGATTTACTTGCATAATTGAATTGAAAGCGGGTTGTTCGAGTCTGCCAACTTCGAAAGAGCGACATGACTCACCACCTTTGAATGATAAAATGGAGCCCAAACTGGCTAAGCCATCGGCTATCTGATTATGCTCTCTTCTGATGTGATTGAGCTGAAATTCTTCGAAGCTGTCAATAAGAGCTAAGACGATCTTCTGATATGGGATCAATTTGGGATCTTTCACTTGCCATTCAGTGTTAACTTGACTGACAACAAGTAGTGAGTCGCCAAAGGCGTGCACTCTCTTGACATTGAAACATTGCAGAATTTTGAGGCCTTGTATTAAAGCTTCATACTCGGCCATATTATGAGTGCATTGGAAACCAAGCTTAAGAGAATAAGGGATCATTTCTTTTTCTGGAGTGATCAACAGGACTCCAATCCCGATGCCAGACATATTTTTAGAGCCATCGAAGAACAAGTTCCAAACTGGGGGCTGTTGGACATTACAGATGTGCTCGTCAGGAAAATCATCCTCTGTTTTAATTTCTTCTGTCAGAGGGAAATCTGCCAACTGATCTGCGATCGCTTGGCCCTTAATCGACTTTTGAGAAACATATTCTAAGTCATATTGCATCAACAGGACTTGCCACTTTGCGATTCGTCCAGTGAGAAAAGGTTGTTCAAGAATGTATCTGAGCGGATTAAGTTTCGATAGAAACTTGATTTCAGAAGCCAATAAGTAATGTCTCAATTTCTGGCACATCCAGACCAGAGCTAGACAAGTCTTCTCCATCTGAGAATACTTTTTTTCATAATCAATGAATGTTTTGCTCACGTAGTAGATGGCGTGCTCTATCAAACTGCCTTCTTCATACTGAGCGAGGAATCCACCACAGGCATTTTGATTGACTGAAATATATAGCAAGAGAGGCTTTCCCAGCTTAGGCGGCTTTAAAACTGGTGGATTAAGGAGATACTGCTTGATGCGCTCGAACGAGAGCTGACATTCTGATCTCCATTCGAATTTAACTCCTTTTCTCAGCAAGTGGTTAAAAGGCTCACATCTCATAGCCAAATTGGAGATGAACCTGCGAATAGACTGAATACGCCCTTGAAGGCTTCGCAGCTCTCTCAGATTAGTTGGAGGCGGCATGTCAATAATGGCTTTTGCTTTAGCCGGATCCATCTCGATCCCTTTCTTGCTGATAATAAAGCCGAGCAGTTTGCCGGACTCTACTCCAAAAACACATTTCTGAGGGTTAAGCCTCAATTTGTAAAGAATAAGTCTTTCAAAAACTTGACTAAGAGCATCGAGGTGATCCTCTTCTTCTTTAGACTTAACCAAAATGTCATCCACATACGCATCCATATTCTTGTGCATTTGATCGTGGAAAATAACGGCCATTGCCCTTTGATAAGTCGCCCCAGCATTTTTGAGCCCAAATGGCATAACTGTATAGCAGAAGGTTCCCCATGGAGTAGTAAATGAGGTCTTCGACTGATCACGAACGGCCAACTTGATCTGATTATAACCTGAATATCCGTCCATGAAAGAAAACATGGCGTGACCTGCTGTGCTATCGATCAAGAGGTCAATATTAGGAAGTGGATAATCATCTTTCGGGGTGGCCTTATTAAGATCCCTGAAATCAATGCAGATCCGAACTTTTCCATTCTTTTTAGGGACTGCTACGATATTTGCCAACCAATCTGGGTAATCAATGGCCCGGATGAAGCCTGCTTTCAATAAATCTTCCAGTCCTTCTTTGACTTGTTGCTCAATTCGAGGGTCTAATTTCCTCAGTTTCTGCTTGATTGGTCTGGCTTCTGGTTTCAACTTGAGTCGATGCTCAACCAGTTTGATATCCAACCCTGGCATATCTTCGTAAGTCCAGGCAAATACTTCCTGATGCCTTTGGAGGAATTGGATGAGTCTAGCTTTTTCAATTTCGCTTAGGCTCGACCCAATTTTGAGAATCTTCGGATCATCTTCCGACCCAATGTTGATATCCTCAGTTGGATCTTGAACCAAGGCTGATGGTTCATCCTGCTTCTGAATGTGAGCAAATTCTGGTAAATTCTGAATAGTGGAATCAAATTCAGCTGGCTCTTCAGTCTGCTCTGTTGCCTGACTGACCTCTGCTCTGTCTTTCATCTCAGGAAACCTTGCCAATTTTAGATACTTGGGATTGATAACAAATCTTGTCATTGATTCAGGAGTTTAATGGTCCTGAAAATGCCAAAAAGAGGTTGTTTTCAAGAGAAAGTATGAGCCAAATCAAAATTTTTGTATAAAGCAAGAGCAATGACATAGACAAAGTATAAGAAGAAAAATGATGGACGCTTGAAGAGAAGATTTGATTTTTTCATTTGATTGAGGTAAAGTATTTACAAGACTTTAACAAAAGATGGGACTGTATTGTCCCTACAAAAAGAGAAGAAAAGAAAGCAGGAAAACTAAGGCATCATCTTCACTTGTTTCCCCTGACGAAAACTGTCCTTTTGCTGGAATCCTGGCCGGTGAACCCCAACCCTGAGCTGTCTGAATGCTGAGTAGGAACGATTGGCTCCACTATACCATCTTCATTCTTTCCTATGCCCCGGAATGGCTGATATCCATGTTTTATCAGCAGATCAAATCCCTTTCTGGCTTTGGAGAACTGAGGGAATAAAGGGTGATCTTTGAAGGAGGCGTAATCAATGTGTCCTCCTAACTTGAAGAAACAAGGTCCCTGCCATTGGACCGTAGCTGCAATATTCTCCTCTTCCATGACATCTTTCAGTTTTAGCATCTCTAGACTATCGCTGAGGTTGATCTCATCTGCTTCTCGAATGCTTGGAATATCTGCTGTAAATGTCGGTCGAGGAATCATAGGTTGTGGCAGCCTCTCTTCAGGATCTTCACCCAAAATGGTGGTGATCATTCCACCCTTAGACCACTTGATGCACTGGTGGAGAGTTGATGGAACGGCATTGGCATTGTGGATCCATGTTCGTCCCAACAGAAGATTGTAAGTCGGTGGTACATTGACGACATGGAACAATACAGTATGCACTGAGTAGTTGATGAAGATTTCCAAAAAGACTTTGCCTTTGGCAGTTTGCCCATGATTATCGAAGCCATAGATGGTGATGGGATCAGGCACATATTCTTCCTCCTTTAATCCCAATGCTTTCGCTGTCATTTCTGGGCAAATATTCAGACTGCTGCCCCCATCAATGAGTACGTGCGGGACAGTCATGCCCCTGGTCCTGACCACTATATACAATGCATTGTTGTGGAATGAATGAGGCTTAGGCAAGTCCTCATCTGAAAAGGTAATAGGCGCGTTAGTCATTGCTTGGTTTACTATCTGCGCCATGTCTTCGGGCGTGGTGCCCGGCTTTACTTTGATCTTTCTTAATAGATCATCTAGTTTTTCTTTATGCTGGGGAGAGTCGTGAGTCAGCTCAAAGATGGAGATGTTGGAGAGCGCTGTGATGGTCTTCTGAAGGCTTTTGGCCCGTTCTTCTGCTGCTTCCGAGGTTTCTGCTTCCTCTATACAGGCTTCCCTTTTCACAAATCTTTTTGGAAAAACTTGGATCTTTCCACTCTCAACTGACATGTTTCTAATATTTAAAAATGAGAGGATATCCCCTCTCTGAAATGCAGGTTGACTCTGATGTAGAACCATCACCTGATGCTGCAAACTTATTTCTTTGCTGGAGCAAGGATGTATGTGACTCTGCGGGAGAAAAGAACCTTCTGAAACGGTTGACACTGAATGTTTCGGGAATGGGGCGGACAGAATGTCCATTTTGCCCTCTTCTTCATCCTCGATGAGGATGCTTTTATCAATACAATCCTGAATCAGATGCTTCAGGACGAAACAGTACTCAGTGTCGTGGCCCATCGCTCTGTGGAATTTGCAGTATTGTTCCTTAAATCTTCCCATGAGCACTGGTGGATCTGCCACCTTGGGAAGTTTTACCATCCCGTGAGACAACAAATATTCCAAAATCTTCTCCAGTGGCTGGTCGAGGGGAGTAAACTTCCGATCCCTGCTCCAGTTTATATGTTTAGGTTTTTCTTGAAGGTCCCCCTTTTGTTGAGGACCGGTCGGGAGAGGCTTATCATTGTTTTTGAAGAATTTCCCTTTCCTTCCTCTGTTCTGCTCGGGCTTCGCGCCACTGCCACTGCCCTGTTTGCTGCTACTGCCCTGATCATCCCCTGGAACCTCGGCGGAGTAGGTGAAGTGTGCCTTCTTCTTTGGGTCTTGCACATTTTTTGCTAAGGCAACACCTTCGTACATCCCGTTTTCTACTCCCATCTCGAGCCATTCTGCTCGCTCCGTCAGTTCAATAAACGATTTGGAGGGATATGGGAAGAGGAGGCTTTTTAGGGGCTGGGAGAAGTTGTTGAGAATGACTTGGAGGGCATGCTCCTCAGAGATAGGGTTTCTCATTTTGTTGCACAGGCTTCTCCACTTGTGGATAAAATCCCTAGCCTTTTCATTGGGCTCTTGTTTCAGGTTGCACAGGTGGTTCAGGGTGGGCAGAGCTTCCGTGTTGAATAGGAAGCGTTCCACAAACATATTGACGACTTTGTCAAAATCCCTTAACTCGATGGGATTGACATGCTCGGCATACCATTTGGCGGCTATTCCCTCCAAACTGCGGGGAAAACAGAGGAAGAGGGCACGGTTGTCTTCGCTGAACCGGGCGCATTCTGCGAAGAACATGGCAAGGTGGGCCTTGGGGTCTCCGGATCCATCGAATTTAATGAATTTTCGGGGAAGATTCTCCAAATTGATGTCTCCTTCCAAACCAAGGTAGAAATCCTGCCTAGTGTATGCCCTTTTTCCTTTGTCCCGGACTTGCAGGTCTTTGACGATTTTTGTCAATGCCTGGATCGAGTCTTCTGCGGGGGCCCCATATTTGGGCTTGTTCACTGACACTGGCTCCTCTACCGGCCTCTTGGACTGCCGCAGATGTTTCGGGATGTAAATCAACTGCTCTTCTTCAGAATTTTCTTCTGCTGACTCAGAATCTTCAGAGGTACTGTCACGCTGTACCTTTTGCTTGCTGATCTTGACGGGCTTTTTCATGGGCTTCTTCTTAGCTTTGGTCTTAGAAGCCGCCTTCTTTGGAGCCGCCTTAGCCTGCTCGGCCATCATTTTAGTCATCATTTTCTGAAAAATCCGGTACATGGCCGGATCAACATCGCTTTCATCTTCGGAGTCATGCTTCTTGGTCAATCTAGGAGAATTCATCTCCTCTGACTCGTTGTCACTGTGTTGTTGAGCAGCCCTCTTGTCAGCCCTTGTCTGAACCATTTTCCAGATGCCTAAGCTTTCCTGTAGAATATGGGAATGGTTAGAGTATGGAGAAGCTTTTTGAAAATCATAATTTCTTCGAGAGAAAGCAAGAAATGAGGGGATTTGGTAGACAATTTTAAGAGATTATCCCATTACCCGGGATTGGGTCATCGCACGATTTGTGATTATTGTGTTACCATTTGATGATAACAGAGAAATGTGCCTTGTTACCTAGGCGAGGTCGTCAACCATGATAAGATTTGAAGAAATGCGGAAGGAATATCCCTTTTACCTGGGATTAGGTCGTCACTCAAGTTTTTGTGACTTTTATTTGTGCTACAAACAAAATACAGAAAATAACATTTTTGGCCAAAAAACAAAAATTTTATTGATATTTGTAACTTTCAAGGACAAAGAGAGGGTGGGCAGACAGTTTGCCACCACTCTTGATATTCAGATGATACATTTGGCCCAGGAAATATAGACAGAGAAATAAAGGAGTTCCAGGTATATTTTGCGACATGATATGCCCCAGACCACTGATCCGACTGCAGGTTGAATTCTGACACATTGCCTGTCGGAAAACGGGTGTTGGCACGGACCTGCCGCTGTGAAAACTGCCTCAGACATCGTTCCGGCTGATAATCGACACAAAAGAAAGGGCCCATCAACTTGTAGCGCTTGTCACGAGCATAAGTGTATCGAGGAACAGTCTCTCTTCTGTCAAAGAAATCCCAGGTGATCTCCTCCTGATGCAGCTTCTCGATCAGAGCTCGGCATTGGATGACTGTCTTTGGTTGCTTACTGTTGAACCTGAAAGAACTGGCTTTTGAGGGAACGTGGCGTAGGAACCACGACTGCAAGGCATAAGTGCATCCTTCTACCAGAATGGTCTCCCCAAGAGCGAATCGAGCCAAACCTCTGTAAAGGAAGGCTAATGCGGCCATGGAGACTGAGAGCTGACGGGTCTGCTTGCTTCCCTATCTCCGAAAGAGCTGGGCAACTCTGATGTCTATAAAATTCTGACCATCTTGGAAGAAGGCTAACCCCACTGTGCACAGGATCATGGCGTGCTGAATTCTGTCCTTCGCTGCTCGGGACAAAGTGTCAACCTCTTTGTAGGCTCCGTACTTTTGATATAATTCGAACAGGTCGATGAACTGATTCTCACCAATCTCGGTGAGAGGCCAGGATCTGCTCCCTGTTGCTCTTGCTAAGGCTTCTCGAACATCTACCCCTTTGATGTTGATCAAAAATTGCTGCTCGACAGGATCATCTGGCTGACCATCTGGTTCGGGCAATCCCATAATGTCGTTGAACTCGTCCATCAGTAGAGTCATCTCTCCCCATGGAAACCAAAATGTGCAGGTACGTGGATTCCATCGTTCTGCCATGGCCTGAATCAACGCTCCATTGATGACTTGCTTGCCTACCGCTGATGCCATCTCCAACCCACAGTCATCCAAGTGATCTGGGAACATACGTGAGAAGGTGGCGAACCAAGAATAATACCACCGTGGGAAGAAAGTACGAGACTGGATGACCCGCAGATCTGGGGTTCCATCCCTTATTTGATAGAGGACATGATCCCAAGGAAAGATAGTATCGGGAGATTTAGATGCCATCGGAGAGATACTGAGGCAAAGAAAATAAGGAGAATTAGATAGAATGCAAGACTTATGGATAGACTCTTTAAAGAATCAACCTGGAAATTTCTGAAAAGGTTGATAAAATTTTAAAGAAATTTTCCAGGGTTTTGAAGAAAATTTGATCTAGAAGAGAAAAAGAAAATGTAGGTAGAGAGAAATATACACCTAGGGTTTTTAGAAATAAGGGCAAGTTTTGAATAATACACCCAGGTTTTTTTTTTAAAAAAGGGTCTGATACACATATATGAGAGAATAAAATATCACACAACCAAAGCTGCATAAACAAGGATGCGCATACAGCACTCCCTAATGGCTGACTCTAAATGCAATATTGAAAATGGCTTGTAGGACCTTAATCCTAACTCTAAGGTTCAAATTATCTGATTCCGATCAAGATACGCCGATATACCCAAGCCGAAGCTCGAAGTACGTGGCATAGAAATATTTCTCCGGTTCTAAGGTAATGGCTTCCCAACATCCTTGAGCACCTACCGATATACCTCGGACTATGGCCCTTAGGTACGTGGTAGGGGGGGCGCGAACCCAAATAAGTGGTCCAGTTGTGAGGCTCTTTCCCGAACTATGGTTCAGTGAGACAGCCCAGCAACGTGAAGACCGGGACAATATAGGTAAGGAGGTTTTCAAAATATGTTCAACATGCAAGAAATCAGATGGCTCTAATGCAAGTCCTAAAGAGATAGATTAAAATGAAGAGAAGCATACACTTGCATTCATTGTTTTTACATTCAATCCCTAGAATTGAGGAGGGTTGTATTTCAGACCTAAGTCTAATGTGAGCATGGAATAATCTCCTCAATATGGTCCTACCAAACCATTCTTAAATCCTATATGCGATGATGTCAGCTTTAGGACAGAGTCTAGGCTCCTAAGGTTTGCATGGAAATGAAGCTGACATATATAGAATAAAGACTTGGATAATATCAAAGCAAAAGGAAAAGGCATAATTCGACCGGACGGAGACGGGTCCCATCTCGGTCGCCAAAACTGTGATCATCGCAAAAATTTTCCTCTCGTAATATTCTCTCTCTTCCTTTTCTTTTCCTTTCCAACCTTTTATTTTTCTCCTTTTTGAAGGGAGAAAAGATAAAAGAACGGAAAGAAAGAGAGAGGAGAAAAGAAAGAAGAGCAGAGAAGAGAAAATTTTTTTGCGGGTCTCACTAGACCTTGATTTTGAAAATATTTGAAATAACTCGCCTCCGTTTTTGAAATATTTGCGGAAAAATCGGGAGACGGGATCCGCTCGTCGGTACGAGGTTCGACCGTTCCTGGCGCCTTTACCAGGGGTAATCGAACCAAGGGTCGAATTTTATGCCTTTTGCTTTGTAAAGAATTTACCTAAGTTTTTATCCTAAGTCTAAATGCACAATGAATCATGCGTGTGCGATATGCAAAGATGTATGCTCTTTTTGAAAAATATTTTGAAGAATTTCCAAGTGAAATTGATAAAGTGAAGAAATGATTCCTAACTTAGAACTTAAGATTAAAGTTTCTAAGTTTTTTAGAATAATCAAAAGCTTGGGAAGATAAATCTAGATCTGAAAAAAATGATTTTGAAGTTTTGAGATAAAAGAAGAAGAAAGGAATTTTTCAAAGTTATAACTGGACTTTGAATCAGAATAAAAATGAAAATAGAATTGAATCAGAAGGAAAGATGAAATCGGGAAATCTGAATAAAATTGAGAAATGAAATTGATTTAAAAGCTGGGATTTCAAGATCAAATCTGAATCCAAGATCTGGATTCTAAATTGAATTCAAAGTTGAAATTTTGAATTTAGGATGGGAACTTGATTTGAAACCTGGAATGAAATGGAATTTGTTTTAAAGATTGAAATTAAAGTGGAATTTGGATTTGGAATTTTGAATGGAATTGGATTCAAGATTTGGAATCCAAGATGGTATTTGGATCTGAAATCTTAGACCCGAGATGGGGTTGGACTCTGGATCCTAAGATAGAAGTGGATCTGAAGTCTGAGATCCAAAGAAAAATTGGATTCTGGATCCTAAAACGGATTTGAATCTAAAGTTTAAGATCCAAAGTGAATTGGGTTCTGGATCCTAGAATGGATTTGGATCTGAAGTTTGAATGAGATTCTGGATCCTAAGAATTGGAATTTGGATCTGAATCTGAGATCCAAGGTAGAATGAGGATCTGGATCCTAAAATGGAATTTGGATTCGTAATTGGAGATCCAAAATGGGGTTGGATTCATACTTGGAAATCTGGATCCAAGCTGAGATTAACTTTGGATTTTGGGTTTTTGAAAGCCCAAATGGGACTTTTGAAGATGGATCTGGGTTTTGAAAACCCAGATTGAACTTAGGAATGTTTGGATTTTGAGATTCAGAGTCGATCTCAACTTTGATTTAAAACTTGAAGAAAACTTGATTTTGAATCAGAAGATGAATCGGAAACTTCAAAGTTTAAATTGAACTTTGAAATTGGATTTTGAATTGAGTTGGAGATTTGAAGTAATTTTGGAGTTTCAAAGTGAAATTGGATTTTGAAATTGAATTTTTGAATCTTGAAATGAGATAGAATTGGATTTGAACAAGATTTGATCTGAGGAATGAAGAAGAAGAATCACTTGGAGTTTTTGAAAAAGGAAGTTTTGAAAATATGATACAATTCTCTCCTATATGATGAATGAATTCGAATAATTTTGAAATTGGAATTTGAAAAGCTATTTCATTCTTTAAATGAATTAAAATAAGATTAAAAATATAATACATCCTTGACTATGGTCATTGAATGTATTATATAGTAATCTATATTTAAATTCAGGTGAAGAATAAAACATATTTTTGTGCTTTTATAGAGTTTAAAATGAAATTAACTCTTAATATACCCTGACTATGGCCATTGGTATATATATTGAATTAATTTTAAGTTAAACTCTGATAAAAGATGAAATATTTGAAAATACGATGATTTTTTGAAAAGGATCCAGTGTGGATCCAGTGTTATTTCGTAAAAGATAAAAATCCTAAGTCTTGTTTACATCCCGACTATGGCCGTTGATGTAAATCATCAACTTAGGATTAATTCACCTCTTACGAAATGGTGCACGTGTCATTCGTGTTGCCATTTGTGAGATTTTGAAAAATAAAGGTAAAAATGTATGAAAACAAGCAATTTATGGCATTCACAATGCTCATTCATTCTATCTAAAACTGAAAGTATAGAATTTTCATTATGCGCTATCTATTACATTATTTGAATTCGAAAACTTCAAAGTTTCTAAGTCAGGGGAGAAGTCCTGCAGAAATAAGAGTCAGCACAAGGTAAAAAAAACTTATAGAAGGAAGATCTATAAAATTTGTGTTGAATCCAAAGATGTGAATGATAAAAGGGTTCGTATATACACCTATATGCCATGCATATGAGGATGCCTATATGATTTGATACATATATCCAAAGAACACAGATAATTATGCCTATATGAGCCTAATCATGGGTGGATGATAAGGATACTGATGCACTATGTGGACACAAAGGGAAGAACTAGTATGAATGGAAAATCATATAATATATGATACAAATGTTGGCTAGACTGAGGAGGAAGAGAAAAAAAAAAGATGTAGGACGGTGTTGATGTATGTAGGTAGGAAGATATAATGATATATATGGTAATGCTTAAACACATGAAGGGGTTAAATGTATACCAAGGCTAAAGCTAACATATGCCACAACGTATTGAAACTATTAACATGTATGTTTGATAATAAAAACATTAATGATTGGTAAAATATCTGCTGGGATGATCAATCAAAAAAAAAAAAAAAAAGGGTTAAAAGTCATCATTCCACAATGAGTAACATAGCAATACTCAGATATGCCAAACAGTCAATTCAACCGTAAAACCCAACTTTGAAACATTAACTGGATCACTTCACCTGGCATACTAATTCAATGTTTGACTATATGGACCTACGCCATCTGACATATTGTTAACATAATCTAACCAGGTAGTATTCCGGCCCAAACCAATGATATGTGCTTACCTTCAGACTAAATCCTTGTTAACTGTTAACACCCAGATACAACTGCCAATTACCATTCGTCCGACCTTTCTGCTGCTGACCTTACTTTTATCAAACCCAGTTGATTCTGACAAACCACTAATACTATGCATATGCGGGAAGGTGGGGTGCAGTGATAAACTGGAAGTATAAAGATGGGAATGAACAGTAGGTTTTGCAAAAAATGTTAACAGCACATATGATGTATAATGATGGTGCGGCTGGAACATTGTCATGAGAGAAATTCGGGTGGAAGCTGAGTGAGGTGATGGAGGAAAGGGGTCTGTAGACAAACATGCAGCAAATTAGAGTCTGCTAATCAACTTCTAGTTTTGGAAACATGGATAATAAAAGAGAGATTTCAACCATTTCAAAGCTTTATCTAACAAAATTTCTCTCAGCTGTATATTCATACTCAATTTAGATTTTATCTGTTAGAATGCACGTGGGTAGTGTACGGCTAATTAAATGCAGGCCCATAGCTAATGTATTAATTCAAAATAAGAATATAAAGAGTGAGAATACATACACAGCTGAGATGAACACAGAGAGATGCTGAGATCTTCGGTTGCTTGCCGCCGAATGATGTAAAACCCTGAGAATATACAAGCACATTGTCATGGATGAGAAATTTGATATAAAATGTACCTGAAATTCATATTCTGTTGGATGACAAATCCCCCGAAAGCCTCCCGATTGCAACTTTTTCATTGTCTGGGGAATTTGCTTTGCACCTGAGGTTGAATCCTCCATCCTTGATAATGCTGGCTTGGTCAAAATTATTAGTGGCCTCCGAGAGGCTACGGATGATCAGTTCCTCTCTATCATGGAGTTGTCTGATGTCCTATGACACCCAAAGCAATCTTTCTAGAAAAGGAATTGTTCTACAGGGCATGCATCTATATTGGAAGGAAGACATATATCAAGGTTATACGTTGACACAGAACTCTTAGTAAAGGTAGGTATATGGATGTGAAAAATGGAGCAGTAATAATATTCAAATCTGAGATTTTCAGAAGAAGGCAAACTAAACTCCAGATTGTGAGACAAGATCTTCTTGTTAGGTGAGCGACACGACTTTTAGCAGCTGGCCTTCACTGCTGTACCTATTATCCCAGCACCATCCCACCTTTATGAGCCCACCCAAAAACCAAAACAGTAAGGCTTTCGACTGAATTGTCTGCAAGGCGATATCACCATGGTATGACCAAGGTTTTGGAATCACATTTATGCTACCCATGGAAAGAACGTGATCGCAACAACCATACTAACATTCTGGCCAATTTTGAAATGTATAAGGCCGAGATGACACGAGAGCCGGAGCTTCGTGGGAAAACATTGCTAAAACTTGAGGTTCGACCATGATGCAGAACAGGTATGTATCATAATAAGGGGAACCACCTGAAGGTGGCTGGAAATGAAAATATGCGGAATGACTGGTACGTAACTTTAGCAGTGCCCCAGAAAAATAGGAAAGGAAAATGAGACATATATATATATATATAAAAGAAGATTAAAATGGGCATCAACTCAGACAATAAGAAAACATGACAGTATAAAAAAAACGATAAGCATGACGAAATGGAATCAGTGCCTTCCAAATCATAGGCATGCCAATTAGATACTGTTATCGGTCGACAGTGATCTCATCTTTTCAATGAAACGCTAATCAAGCAGTATGATAACCACGTTTGTGGTGACGATATCAACCAACGAAACATAACTAAAGTGACGATCGTTAGAGCATGCTTTTGAAAACAGAAATTCAATGTACAATTTGGGCAGAAAATGCAGACTTCACTCCTGATCTATCCTCCACCTACTATGTTGGTGCTAACAGAATGGTACGCAGGTTTGCAGAGATCATTATACCTCACATGTACAGGGATGTGTGTGTTCATCGTTCATTATCCAAGATTCTGTCTGCCTCCATCACCCCTTTAGAGGGTGTAGGATAGGATGTGATTCTAATGCTGATTTGAAGTTAACAAAACTTGTAAACCCGCTGCTTAATCTGGCAATACTGTGGGTGCCCGACTGGGGTAGTGCATGCAAGATGACTAAAATGAAACCGCGACGGTAAACGACATAAGATACTCGATACCAAAGTAGGAGTCGTCATGCGAACAAGAGATCTATACTCAAAAGGGAATTAGGAATTTGGTATAAACCTTAAAAAGTAAATGTAAGGAGAAGTAAAATAATCTAGATTACGCAGTTAAACCGATTAATCTAAAATACAAAAAAAGGATGGAAGGAGGAGTATTGGAACAGGATTATTCCATTTGCTATTGCACAGGAGAAAGGCTGATGTTGCTAAAGGCAACCCAACATCCTCGAAAGTGCATTTATGGGGCTATAAAAATTTTTTTTTAGGGAAATCGAGAAGAATCGGGGTGAAGGTCGGATGAAGACTTACCGGGGATTCTACTGAAGCTTCGAAAGATGTAGAAGGATTTTTCTTTTGTTTTGTCTTGGAGACCTTCTGATGCTTGTTACTGCAGGGTGAAATCGGGGCTCCTTCGACTGCTTCGGGGAAGGTGCCAGGGAAGATAAGAAATAATGGAATTGAGCCCTTTTCCTCTACTGCAGTGATCTTCCGTTAACAGAGAAGGAGATAATCAGAGGTAGAGGGCGAAGTCTCCTCTGTGATTCGTGACTTGCAGGAAGTTGGGAGAAGAAATGGTGTGAAAAATGACGATGGATGCTTGACGGGGGATAGATGATGTTTTTCGGCCCTCCCTGCCTTCCCCCTGCGTGCCCCTTTTAAAGAGGAGGATAAAGGTTCGAGAAGGAACGGAAGATGGTTGAGTATCGATGGTTGAGATGGACTGATCGTCGATCGAAAGGTGGATGAAGGATTAAGAAAGGCCATGGGGGATCCGAGGGAGGAGGCGGCTGATGGGGCATGCGAGGAGAGGAGGGAGGCCTGCGAGGCCGTTGAAGATGAAGGGTCGAGGCCAATGGCCATGATGATCAAGGGCGGAGGATAAGGAAGGCGGTTCTGTGAAGAGGGGTCAATGGAGGCCATGGAGGGAGAGAGAGCGGCGGCTGAGGGAGGAAGGCGAGTTAGGGTTTTCAAAACCCTAACTCGACCCTTAAACCTCTAAACTTAGTTTTTCCAAAAAGAGGCCTCCTTTTCGGGTTTTTCTAAAAAGATGGTTGAAGGTGAGTTTTTTTGGTAAAATCTTCAAAAACCACGTAGTTTTTCCTAATTTCTTTGGTTTTTTTTTTTTCATGATTTTCCATTTTTTTTGTATTTTTATAATAAAATCCTAAAGTTTGTGAGAAAAACAAAAATTAAAACTAATTTTTTGTATTTTTCTGAGAGATATTTACAAAAGTATTTTTCTGAGGATTTCAAACCATTACGGGGAAATTTCCTCAGAAGAATGGGTTTGGACCCAAGTTTTGAGAAAATATTCGAGTTTTAAACCTCGAATCGAAAAATACAACTCGATGGATCCAAACGGATACCGGACAAAGTGTCTGAGCTTTTCAAAAGATTATTTTGGTAATTTTGAGAATTTAATTTAAAATTGGATAATGAAGCTCAGATTTGGATTTTGATAATGGATCCGGATTTGAAATTGAGTCAGATATGGAAAATGAATTTAATTTCAACCAAATTTTGAGAAACAAAATGGAATTTAGATTTAAAACTGACTCAATTACCCAGAAAATGGGGGCAAAGGGCAGAAAGGGGATATTTACAATATTTTGAAAAATTTGGGGTGTTCACACAGACATAGGCAAAGAACTAGCAAATCTCGAAGCTATGAAAGAATGCGAAGCACCACAGTCAAACAAGGTAAAAGCTGCATGACCAGCGACTGGAATAGTACCTTGGACCAATTCTCCCTTGGTCACTTGCTCGATAGTGGCTGCGTAGGCACGCCCTGCCACCGTCTTCTGGTTACCCGTCTTCTGCTGGGAAGATTGCTGCAGCGTATACATCTGCTGCTGCTGAGGAAGTCGCTGAGGTGCTGGCTGCGATGTTCCTGGTGTGTTCCTCCTCAGATCGTCGGACTGCTTCTTCCGACAGTCCTTAATGTAGTGGCCCATCTTGCCACAGTAGATGCATCCTCCGAGGTCCCGGGGACACGGTCGGCCAGGATGATCCATCCGACATTTTGGGCAACCCGATGTTGCCACCACCTGTCTCTGCTGCTGCTGGGGCTGACGATTCTGTCGTTGCCGGTTGTTGTTGTTGCGGTTCCTCTTTGCTGACGGGGCGGACTTCTTTCCACCCGAATTCGACTGAAACGAACGCTTCTTAGGCCAACTCTTTTGGCCTTGCTGCTGGTTTCCTTTGGACTGCGGGGTCTTCTGGGATTCAGTCCACTCCTGCTCCAAAAGTGTAGCCGT
Source organism: Nuphar pumila (assembly GCF_984573655.1). Taxonomy (NCBI): domain Eukaryota; kingdom Viridiplantae; phylum Streptophyta; class Magnoliopsida; order Nymphaeales; family Nymphaeaceae; genus Nuphar; species Nuphar pumila. The sequence goes on from NC_143256.1 coordinate 16,595,213, forward strand.
CTCCAGGGCTTCCTCTAGAGTAGAGGGAGCACGTGTGAACACTCTCAAGCGTAAGGCTAACTTCAATCCACGAGCGAACTTCATCGCTCGCTCCTTCTCGGTCACATACACATGAGGGCAGAAGCGCTCCAGGCTTCTGAACTTCGTGATATAGTCCGCCAAAGTAGAGTTCCCTTGCTGAAGGTCGAGGAACTCCTGCATCTTTCGGCTGCGCTCGTGGGTCGGGAAATAGGCCGCGTAGAAGACCTCCACGAACTGCTCCCACGTAACTGGTCCACCTCCAAACTTGACATCCCAGGTGGTCGCCCACCACCTTTCGGCATCCTTCCGGAGCCGATATGAGCCAAAGTCCGCTTTCCTGTCATCACTGACCTGCAGCACACGGAAGATCCGCTCGATCTCTCGTACCCAATCCTCGGCTGCCTCAGGTGAAGACTTTCCATCGAAGGAGGGAGGATTCATAGCCATGAACTGTTTGTAGGGCACGGCCGTCGCTGGAACTGGAGGGGGAGTAGGAACCGGAGTCTCTCGCTTCTGAGAGGTCCACATGTTCTCTCCCATAGCACGCATGGCCTCAGCCTGCCTGCCCACAACCTCAGCTAGGTTGCTCACAGTGTCCATGATACGATCGCAACGCTCGCGCCAAGCCATCTTGTGCAAAAAGAAGATACGTGTAAGCGATGAGACAGGTCAAAGCATAACTTCATTACTTAAAAAGCAAATGCATACATATCATCAGTACAAGCCAAAATTACCCTCTATAACAGGGTTACCATACATAAACCTCCGCAACAAAAACACAAACAACGCAAGTCTACAAAATGAACACTGACTCAGTGTTCCAACCATACATGTTCACATATGAACAAACACAATCACCGCTGCCTACGAGTGTAGTAGTTACGGTAGGTGTTCCGATTTCCGTATCGCCTCTGCATCGGACGAGGAGGAGAAGCAGGTGTGTACTCAGGAGGACTCACTGCCTGAGACCACGGAGGTGAAGCTAGCGTGTACTCGGGAGAGACAGAGCGTGAGTAGGAAGCTGGCGTGTACTCGGGAGAACCTGGTGCAACCGGTGCATCTCCCACTGGGTCAACTGTTGACTGTGCCCGACCGCCCTCAGAAGCCTCTTTCTCCTCGGTCTCAACGTTACCCATTATGAGTTCGTCGCCCAACTTGCGCTGACACTCGATCTCTATATGCCCCCTAAAGCCACAGTAGGGGCATATGCTCAAGGCACGAGGACAAATCTGTCCTGCGTGATACTCGTCACATCTCCCACAAGGAGGTGCCGGATGTGCAAGTATCCGGGCACTCCGCATGATTTGCTGAACCGCTTGATCGAGGGCCTCCGTGCCTCGAATCAAGTCGATAAGAGCTCCGAGCATTTGCTCATTTCTCGAATCAACAGGCATCTAACAGGTTATGCAACAAATCAAGCAAGCAAAGCTAAATACAACAGAAATCATTAAGGAATAAATAAAAGTAATAATCTAAAACATACTTACAGTGCGATGAACGTTGCACGCAAAAGTCTTGAACCACACTTATAAACTGCAGCTTTGATACCAATCTCTGTGACGCCCCAAACCCCGACCTTGTAAAAACCTTTGGTTTTTGAGGAAATTTTTTTTTTTTGAAGGATATACAGAGTGAAAAACAACTAGCGGAAGTAAAGGAGGGAAACAGGGGTAAAGCAAGAGTCGCAAGTCTGAGCGAGCCACAGTGAGAAAACCAAACCACAGTAGACAAGTAAAGTATTCTTTATTTCCACAATAATCACAATGATACAAAAACGAGACTGGGTACAAAAAGGGACAGTCTCACAAAAAGGAGAGGTACAACCCCTCAAACCCCAAAACCAGAAGAAGCCAGAATCTGCTGCGAAGTGTGGGTCTCAAGGCTCCTGCTGTGCGCCGTCGCATCGCGCTGCATCTACTCGTCACCTGTATCCCCATAAAACGGGGTCAGTACTCTTGCGAGTTGGTGAGACAAACCATCCATACATTATCATTTTTAAGGAAAAGCAGAAGGTAAGCAACATGCTACAAGTGTGCTAAGTACAAGACTATAACTAGCATGATGGAACAGTTAGAAGCACTTGAATAAAAGTACCAGTGCGTGTCAGGTAGGTGCCCGTGCCACAAGATTGTACAACTACAAGTAAGTAACAGTGCAACTACTAAAGTAACAAAACAGAAACTGAACAACAGAAGTAGCAGCTAAAGTAACAGAGTAGGAACCAACCAACAGAGGGTAGCAACTGAACAGAAGTGTGTACGGCTCTAAAGTAGAAACTACAGTAAGTCAGTCTTTTTGGTTAGTCTTTATGTTCATCTTTTAACCTCCTTCGGGTACGCGAAGGAAAACCCTCAAGTTCTGTGAGACATGCACCCGGCGTCTGTTATTTAATTTCTAATGTGGTAACCGGGGATGCTACAAAACGAGAAAACCACCTGCGGGCGACACGCAGCCAGGAGAAACCTTTCGCCGGGGCAAAGGATTGCAATCCGTACTACTGCAGTAGTAGAGGTCCCTGTAGAGGGCGACCTTGACCTCCCTAACTCCGAGTGACTGGAGGTCAGAGGGCACATCGGCTCCTCAAAAGAACAAGTCGTAGTAACGACACGTCACTCGGGGCTGTACCATTCACCCTCTCCCTGGGTGACCAAATTGTGAATGGGGCGCGGCAGGTTTATCTTATTTAGGCTCACACTTCAAGTCATACCTCCTCTCGAGGTAGTCGTGCCTCGTGGTCCCCGCGGGGTACGCAAACGAGGACTTGGCCTGCCCATTCACGTGCTCAGCCTTACACGGCCACCACGAGCACACCGCCTGTGAAGACGATAATATACCATTTTATTTTATGCCTGGGGTGACACGAATATGTGAGCACCTTCTCACGAACCCGGGCCATTGCCCGTAGACTCCAACCGAGTCGCAAAACCTCGAAAGGTCAAAAGTGTCGAACCCTATAGTGTGCTCTGTTCCTTCCAAGTGTATGTCATGTCGAGTGTAAAGCACGCCCCTGGTGCAGCGTATATCCATCGATATACGAATGGGAAACAAACAAGAAGACACTCGACAACTGAGCTAGTGCCACACGTGTTAGGACGTGCCATCTTGCATGTTCAAAACAAGAAGAACCCACAAAGGTAGATCGTGCTGTGAGCAACGATACGTTGACAGGCAGGTAACGTACCCCTAACTACAAATTTTGAGCGGCACAAGGCTCAAAATGCATATTCGACGCTCTCTGTATGATCGAGGAGCGACCAGGGCTTGAAATACGTATTTTCCCAATACGCATATTTCATCCCTCACACTGCGGCCAAAACCCACGTAGAGAGGCCATCGGCGTAGAATCATCACAAAAATCGACACCCAAGTGTGTCGAGAGCGAGGTCAAAACAATCCCATCCGGATGGAAAATACATCGCCGCTATCGGAGTATAGTCGCGCTCTGCCCGCGCAACCGGAGCACAAAGCCCAATCATTGCAAGCGTCTGAAGAGAACAAGCGAAGTACACACAAACGTGTACCGTGACATATGTCACGACGCAAACACCTTACTGCCAAGGTGGTCAGTGGGGTGTGAGCATGCGAAGCATGCGACCGCCACGACAATAAACATTATCCCCTTAACAAACTAGTTTCGCTTGGCGGCGACGCGAGAAACGGGTGCTGCCATCGGACCTTCGCGGGAACTTCATGGGTGACACGAGCACCCGTACCGAGTCTGCTAACAACTCCAAACAGGAGCCCGGGTCCAGCTCAAGGCTGCCCAAAGGTAGTGAAGCTACCGATTGCCTTAGCGCTTGACGCCGGTCTTGGCGCCAAGGGAAAAAGAGGCAAGGCCTATGTAGGGCCTGCCACTGACGGGCCACTGGGCCCACAACCGTCTTGGTCTGCACCCTACGTGCAGACCAAGTGCTGCTGGGCTGCGGCACTGGTCTCGCAGGTACTGAGCTCACCCGGGTGCTCCCGCACCCGGCGAAACAACAAGGGAGTCCCACAGTGGCTCCGACGATGCTAGGCCCAAAAGGGCTGGGCCTAGTCCACCCTGTAGGTCTAGTCCAACAAGGACCAGACCCAGCTAGGTTAACAGGAGGGCCCCTGGTTTGAACCCAGGGGGTTCGGACCAGGGTGCTGGGCTAAGCCCACACCCGCGTGGGGTGTGGCTAGCCCAGAACACCCGACTAGGCGGGCCAACAAGGGGGCGGGGTCTGGGCCCTATGGGACCAGTCCCTACCGAACCCAAGAAGGGGCAGGGCAGCACACTGGGCGTGTGCTGAGCCCAGGCTCTTGGTTGGTCTCCTAGAAGAGTCCAGACCAGGCTGCACCCGCACCCAAAGGTGCGCCAATGGTGCTGTCACCCTGCAGGTCGGTGCCGACCAGCCTTCATGGTCTGGACCATGCAGGTCCAGACTGTACAAGGCCACAGACTAATGGCCAGCCACAGACCTAAGGTCTGTGGCTCCTGGTCTGACCCTACCATGGGTCCAGACCAGGCCATATATTGGCCGGCACCCCACCAAGTGGGTGCGCCAAGGAGAAAAAAAACCCGGGTGCCAAGGGCACCCAGTTCCGTGCTGCCATTTGGCGGACCAAGGAAGGGGGAAAGAACGGGCTACGCAGCCCCCTGGTTCGAGTCTTGTAGAGATTCGAACCAGGGCTGTAGCCCTTCCCACGCAACCCGAACACCCCAAAATATATACTTATATATATATATATATATATAACTATATATATTCCAAAATGTGCAGCCGAAAGGCTGCCGGTTTCCGGCAGTCTACAGGCTGCTCCGGCCAAAATGCTAAACACGGAACTCATAGAGAGTTTTGTCAGCTCTCAATATCAACCAAGATATCCCTGTTCCGATATACGGTCCAGGAGATATCGCCGAAGAACCAGGCATCCCTCGGGACGTTCCTGGGTTGCTGACGCAGAAACCTGTCAGCTAAAGACGAGGTTTTTCGTCAGCCCTCCATGCCGAATCATCCAAAGTAGACAACTACAAAGTGGTGCAGCTTCGTCTGAGCTTTCCGAAATGCTCAAGAACTTTCCGATCCAACGCATATCCAGGGAGATATGCTCGTTTTACCGGAGGGTTCCCTGTCAACCCAAAAAAAACGAGAAAAAGTAGCGTTTTTTTTTTGTAACAAAATGTAATTCGGGCATAATAGAACGTGTATAACATCAAATAGAAACATGGAAACTCGTGCTTTTCCGTCGAGCATACAATGGCTCGAAGCCATGACGATCCGGTATGCACTTTGCAAGTGCATCCCGGTTCGTCCAAGGGCATGTAACCCATGCTCAAACAATTAGAAACGAAATGTAAAGAGTAAAGTTTTTTACTCACCTTGGGAAGGAGGAGCTGCTTCTCAGCTGGAGGGGAGCCACCAGTCTGCTACGTGAGGGAGGAAGGGAGAAGAGAGGAAGGGAAGAAAGAGAGAGGGAAAGAGAAAGGGGTCAGCTCTTTCTCTCTCCTCTCTTTCTCTTGGTTAAATAGAAAGAGGGTGGGGTAGGTAGAGATGGAGGGTGGGGAGAGGAAAAAGGGGGATGGAGGGTCCTCCATAATACCCTCTCTAGATCCTATGGGGTCAAATGGGAGGGTCAAGGGGCTGGCCCCCAACCACTCCCAACCACTCCCCTTGAATCAAGGGGAGTGGTTGGCTTTGACTTTTCAAAGCCAACCCTCAAGCCAAAATATACGTTTTTTTCAAATTCAAAACTTTTTTTTTTTTTTTAATAAATGGGGGGGGGGTTAGGGGCTACCCCCTAGGGGGATTCCAGCCCAAAAAGTCGTGGGCCTATGCCCACCCACTTTTTGAAATCCCAAAACAAGGCCTCAACTTTTGGTTTTTTTACAAACTTTTCAAAATTGCCTATTAAAAGGAGTTTTTTTTTTTTGTAAATTTATTTTCATAACTCCTCAAAATGGCATGGGCTGAGGTGGGGCCCATGCCAACCACTTTTAATAATGCCCAAGACAATCCTCCATACAAAATATTTTGAAAACCCACTTTTATGTTTTACAATATACTTTTAGATTTTACGAAAATTGCAATTCGCTTTATGAAAAACCCAATTCACTTTATCATTTAAATGAACATGATTAAATTAATTTAAAAACCAAAATTTTAAATTACATCTCATGAATTAAAGTTTAAATTATAATAAAGTATGTTTAATTTCCCAATTTCAATGAAATTGGGCCTCGGTATAACTCAAAATTACCGATATACCCTTTTTCAGCAATTTCAAAGAAATAACGAGAAATTTTTCTCGTTTAGGCTCCAAATTTGGAGCGAACCCATATGAATATAATATAAGTCAAATCTACAAATATTGGGGTTTGATTCCTCGCGGTTTGCCCCGAATCGCCTCGTAGAGCGAATCTACGCGATTCAGAGCCTCAGAAGGCGATAATTTGCCAGATTCATGGGCAATGCTCGTGCCGAACAAGGAATTTTCCAACAATGAAAATATATTCCAACTAAAATCCTCTAGAAAAACAGTGGGGCTTACATTTCCAGTTTAAAAAAATACTAGTTTCAAAAGTATTAGAAAAGCTAGCTTAAGAACTACCATAAAGAAATGGGAATGCCAAATTGAAACTTTCGAAAAAATTAAGGTCATAGTTTTGGCTACTTAATTTTAATTGTTTACTAGAATTATATATATATATATAGCCGAGTCCCCGTGTCCAAAATTTTTGAAATTGCGCCGCACCCGTGTCGCACCCGCACCCATGTGACATAGCAAAATGCCATGGTTCAATTTATCAGGCACAATGTAAATCCTATATGGTTTTTTAATTTTCTTTTTGTTTCCTAAATTCTTTTTACACACATTAAAGTAGTGGAAGGCTGTCATGCTTCATCCATGTTTTTTTTTTCTTTATTTTTGATAGATTTTGTCACTATATTTAAGTTGTTCATACTTCTAACTTTTTGGTTCCCATTTGCATAGTCCATCTCTCTTTCTTCCTTTCCCTTCCGCATTAATCCTTTTTAGAAATGTAATGTTAATTACCAAGGTTTGATTTTTAACTTCCTGAACATTTGTCTCACTAACCAGTTGACTATCTTCTGCAGGTTAAGCTTAAGAACATGTTGTACCATACTGCTCGTATAAATTGTGTGGCTTGGTCTCCTGATAGCACAATGGTTGCTACGGGATCTCTAGACACAAGCATAATTATATATGAAGTTGATAAGCCAGCTTCAAGTCATATAACCATAAAGGGTGCTCACTTGGGAGGTGTTTATGGATTAGTTTTCAATGATGATTGCACTGTTGTAAGCTCTGGTGAAGATGCATGCATTCGTGTGTGGAGATTAGTGCAGCAGTAACGGGGTCGTAACTGCAATTGATGGTTGATTTGGTTTTGGAAGCAAGTTGTGTGGCCTTACATTTCTTGCTCTGTGCAGTCTTCGTCAAAAGAATTCTCTGTTTTGTTTGTAGGAAAACCCTTTCCAGTTTGTCTTTGATTGAAGACTAGAAGAACATAGCAGAATGGCTCGTGTTTTGATATGATTTTGCTGATGTGAGTTTTTCGCCTTTTTTGGGTTATATTGGGTGTTTTTTTTTTCCTTCTCCTTTTGTCGGTCTGATCAGCCATGCATACACCTAAATATTTTCCATGATCATATTTGTGTATGCAATGTTCATTGCTGGAATTGTGATGAAATAATAGAATGCTTAATCCCTTGGCCTATTCGCACTCGCTTCTTTGTTCAAGCATGGATATTGCTTTCTTTTCGGGGGGGGGGGGGGATGAAAGAGACACTCTTTCGTAGGAAAGAGAACTTTTACTAAGGGAGGTGAAACAAGCATCTCCATGGAAAACATGTGGTGGTGTTTACATAATAAAGGCAAACAAGCATCTTTCCTGTCAAAATGGGTTCACACCACTGTTGTTTGTATTAGAATCGGACTTGTATCGTTTGGCCCAATGATTCAGGTGAATCCTCCAATATCCATTCTCAAGTGAATTATTCTGAATTGGCCAAAAAATAATTAAAAAATATTGTGTCAATCAGAACGTGACACATGTTAAAGCCATTAAAATAATATAAAAAATTAATTTTAATCTATTTTTTACATTTTATTAAAAAATAGCCAATTCAGGTCAGTATTTTCTGGTGCATCGACATTCAGGCCAATATCGACAACACTGGTTCACACCTTCCCCCCATGGGAAAGAACTTTTTCTCATGCGTCCCTTCAAGAAGTGGCTTCCCTTGGGTGGGGATGCAATAAATGCCCTCTTGATGATATTTCGATCTTAAGAATGTGAAATAAGTCTCCATATGGGAACTGGTAGTTGGAGGGAGTTTATGCATTTGACAAAGTGGCAGCAGTCCATTTCTGGATTTGGCATCTACCATTTTATGAGGTGGTAGTTGCTAAATCCAGTTTTCAATGCAAATACAAAGGCTGTCTCACCTCCTTTCTCAAATGCATAAAGTGCCTTAGCATCATTCTCTGGCACAACTGCCACTCAGTGAATCATATTTTTGATCCTATATCCGACCAAATTCGATTGTCCAGTTGCATTTGATAAGCTAAAACTATTCGAGTATAATTCGATTCTGATTTTGCTATCAAATCTGATAAATATCCAAATTTGAAGGACATCTGAATCTGTTTATATGTAACATATAGCGATTACGTAATGATTTATTGTGATAGGTATTATTATGTACAGTGATTACTGTGATAGCGATTACTATGTATAGTGATTATTGTGACCTATGTATAGCGATTAGTACGTATAGCGATTACTTTGATATTGATTATTGTGTATATGATTACAGTGATAGCGAGTGTGCAACAATTATTATATATAGGAATTACTATGTATAGCGACATGTAAAAGTACAAATGAGAGTAATTTTGATTTGATACAAATAATATGTTATTTTGTGCTACAAAGAGGTCAGAAGATAAGTAGAACGCCAGGTGAAAAGCTCAAAGGGCGGTGTCAGTGGCCTGCAGTTCTGTCGTAATATGGACATCTGAGTGAATATCAGAATGATCAATTATGAAATATGCACTTCAGTGGCTTTCTCGTGTTGGAACACTATGACCCACCCGGTCAATAAGTGAAATCATAAGATGAACACATTCCAGTTTGATTCTTTTGAGATCACCATGACCCTAGAAGATGTGCCACAAATTACGGGTCTTAAGTGCCATAGAATTGTTGTCCTAGCATGAGATTCAAACTATAATGCAAGGGACAAGTGCACGACCCTTCTAGGAATGTCGATGGAGGATTGGGGTCAATGTATTTTTGGTGAAAGCAATTTCACATTAATGAAAGTTTCTTCTTTTCGTAATAAATGGGAAGGCCGGTCTGCTACATGTGCATCTGAAAGAGCTGACCAAGAGTTGCGCAGCTTCCATCTTTATTTTTTTGGACTTACTCTATTTTCGGATTTGTCTGGTTCGAGGTTAAGTTACCTGTGGCTGCAGTTCTTGAAAGACTTCGATGAAGTAGACAACTATGCATGGGGTGCTACTATTCTTGCATTCTTATGCAGTCAACTTTACCGTGTGAGTAAGGGTACAAAAACCGTCGAAGGGTTTTAGCCATTTGTTAAGGTAATTATTTATTACATATTTGGTAGTTATAGACTAATGTCGTTGAAGGTTATAGTCTTACTAATATATTATTTTTGTAGGCCTGAGCATGAGAGCATATTGTCGCCTTTTGTCCTCAGTGTGGCCCTGCGATTTATGGTTTTTCCAAGATCGACCGATAGGCTACAATAAATGTCAAGGAGGATAATGCTAAGTTCATTTTAGATGGTCTGCAATTAAATGAGGTAAATGGTTTAAAATCGTTTATAATCGTTTAAGCATTTATCATTCATTAGTATAAATTGTTGAAATGTTTAGCATTCTTAAGTAATCATCGCTGCAAGAATTTGTCTTCGTTAGTACAAATCATTATCGCATTAGCATTTAGCATTCATTAGTATAAATCGTTCTAATGTTTAACATTCTAAAGTAATGATTGCTTATAAGATTTTGTATTCCTTAGTACAAATCGTTATTGCTTTAGCATTTAACTTTTATTAGTGTAAATCTTTGAAATGTTTAGCATTTTTAAGTAATCATCGCTGTAGGATTTTGTCTTCGTTAGTACAAATCATTATCGTATTAGCATTTAGCATTCATTAGTATAAATCGTTCTAATGTTTAACATTATTAAGTAATGATCGTTGCAGGATTTTGTATTCCTTAGTATAAATCGTTATCGCTTTAGCATTTAACTTTTATTAGTGTAAATCGTTATAATCTTTAGTATTCTTAAGTAATGATCGTTGAATGATTTTGTCTTCGTTAGTACAAAGCGGTATCGTTTTAGCATTCATTATTGTAAATTGTTGTAATATGTAGCATTCATTAGTGTAAATCATTTTAATACAAAACATTCATTAGCAACAATCGTTGTAATATATTTAGCACTCGTTATTATAAATCATTTTAATATTTAGCATTCATTAGCATGAATAATTATGCCTATACCTAAACCATAATCTCCAATGTACAGGTTGTGTGGAGACTGTATGAAGATGGGGAGGACGAGGACCAAGAGGTTATTGCTGAGGCTGCGAGACTGTCTGGCTGCAATATTTGGCTATTTAGCAAATCTGAAGCCAAGTTGCAGCATGGTAGTCAAGTTCTCCTGTAAGCTGGCTTGGGACAGTCTACCCCAAAGCAGCTTGTGGAAGTGAGAAGGAAGATGAATAGTGGTGGGGTCAGGAATGAGAATTAGCACGAACGCTTTAGGAAACAATTGGATAGCTGGAACAAATGAGGTGTTTATAACATAGCATATGATTATAAAGAACGACAATATGACCTCAACTATTTTAAAAAATATTAGGAACCCATGCATCAAAATCTGGAGATTGAGAAGAAGCAACATGAAAATATTGGGAACCCATGCATCCCTCCCGTCCCCCAACATGTCATCTCCCAGCATAGAAAAAATGTTCATCGTGTCGCTCTACCTACAACAACGATTCCCTCAGTTGTAGTACACGGTGAGGAGCAAACACAACTCACAAAAAAGAAGGTAGTCTCTGTCACAAGGTTAGAGATGTTGGAGAGAGAGAATAAGGAGTTACGGAAGTAGGTGCAGAATTTGGAGAGATAAATGCGATCACAATATGGTACACTGGTAGAGATGATTACCAGTGGTTTGAATAAGTTCGAGGAAACCAAGAGGCCACCGAGAAAAGAGAGTCCACCAAGGAAAAGAAAGAGACGATTTGTATATCATAGTCCATCTGAGTCGTCAAGTGCTACTGAATAAACATTATGTGATTTTTGTATCCCGATAATTATTTATTGTAATTCTATAATTCTTTGTTGTAATTCTATAATTCTTTTTTGTAATGTGACATTCTATAAATATATAATTCTTTTTTTAATAAGTTCAACACACAAGTGCTACTGAATAAATTGTTGTAATGTTCGGCCTTCATAAAAAAAAATTGAAGAAGCATTTAGCGTTGTGTACTACAGAAATTATGATTTACTTTTACGACCTTTCTTCCTATCGTGATTTACACAAAAAATGATAAAAGGCTGAAAGGATTTGTACGTATAAAGGCTACATGTTATCGCGATTTGCTTGATACCGATTGGCTTGCAATCAGTTCTATAAGAGATCGCGATTTGTTTTTTATAGAAGAAGTGTTCTATCACGATCTGTACACCCATGAACATAAAGCAAAAATGATTTGTCCTATCGTGATTTGTGTTTACGAGCTTTGTCTATAAGAATGATATGCCCTATCGCGATTAGGGTTTAGGTTTTTGTGTTTTAAGGGTTTAGGGTTTTAGAATTTAAGGTTTAGGGTTTAGGGTCTAGGGTTTAGGGTTTGGTGTTTAGTGTTTTAGGGTTTAGGGTTTTAGGTTTTAGGGTTTGTAGTTTAGGCTTTAGGGTTTGGGGTTTGGGGTTTGGGGTTTGGGGTTTAGGGTTTAAGTTTTGGATCTATCTATATTTCAAATGGATCATCTTAAATAAAAAAAATTTGGGTTTATTTGATACCCAAATAAATTTAATTAAAAAATATATATGTAAATGTGTATATATATATATATATATATATAATAGTTTAGATTGGGTTTGCCTTTACGAGCTTTGTCTAAGTGAACGACACGTCATATCGCGATTTACACAATGACTGATTCATAAAAGGTAAAAAAAGAAAAACAATAAACAAATCGAGACGATGTTTAGACTTAGTAAAGAACAAATCGAGTTAACTTCAATGATACAAATCAATGTAACTTTATAAATACAAATTGATTTCGTTCACAAAGACATATCATTGTCGCGGTAACTTCATAACTACAAATCGATGTGATTTACAACCACATTCATTTACAAAAAATATGAGTATTTAGTTATAATACATCATAATCAATGGTTTGGCTTAGATACAATACATGACCATCATGGATATGGAAATAGTTTAGACTCAGATCAGGGTTTGGACTGGACCTATAAGAGATTTGGATCCGTTTAAGACCCAAATAAATCTAATCTAATGTAAAAGTATTTTAGATCCATTTAGAGATCAAATTGGATCCTACTAAGAAAATAAGATATCGAATCTACTTAAAGACTCAATTTGATCTCATTATGTATATTAACATTTAGACCCATTTGGAGATCCAATTGGATTCCAGTAAGTAAATAAGGCTTTTGGATCTACCTGAGACCTAAATGGTTCTCATGAATGTAAAATGAATTTGTTTAAATCTGAATTCAATTCGAGGTCCAAATAACTCCTACTTAAGAAAAAAAGAATTGGATTCACTTATGATCTAAATGAATCATTTTAGTGTACTGTGAATTTTACTAAAATATAATAAGTTTTTGATCTATCTAAATTCCAAATGGATCATACTTAAATATAATAACTTTTGGGTTCATTTGAGACCCAAATAAATTTAATTAAAATATATATATGTAAATTTGTATCTCTCTATATATATAATAGTTTAGATTGGGTTTAAATTTGATGAGAGCTAAATAGGTCTCACATCCAACCCAATCCAATCACTCCCCTACCTAAACCCATCTGACAATCAAATACATCTCATCCCACCAAATCCATTTGAATATCCTATTACGATTTGCCTTTACGAGCTTTGTCTATATGAATGATATGTCCTATCGCGATTTACAAAATGACTGATTCATAAAAGGCAGAAAAGAAAAACAACAAACAAATCGACACAATGTTTAGACTTAGTAAAGTATAAATTGAGGTAACTTCAGCGATATAAATCGAGGTAACTTCATAAATACAAATCGATTTCATTGAGAAAGACAAACAAAGGCATATTGTTGCTTGATATTGATTGACTTGCAATCAATTATAATTCATTTTTGCAAAAGGCAAATGAAATGATGTTTTTTAATTAATGTGCAATGCAATTTATTTGTGTGCGCTTTTTTAAAATGAGCGGTATGTGAAACGATGTTTCCTTTATAAATGAATGACAGGTCGCACAAGTTTAGGAGGGTGTCGCTTCGCTTTGCTTCGTCAGTAAAGAATAGACGAAGTGACATTTCCTTTATAAATGATGAGTTTGTGGTTTGAACATATAACAGACAAATTATGTAAATCTCTCTGGGTTGAAATAAAAATTAATTTTACTAAACACGTCAATAAGTTGGACTGTTATTTGTAGCAAAGGTAAATCGTTGTCTCCGACATAGATGTCATTGTGTAAATCACTTAAGGACATTATCTGGTATAACGATTCAAATACAATATATGTACAACAATTTGAAGAATTTTGCAAAAGTTTTGAGAAGAAACTTGGAGAAAGAATGGCAATTTTTGTGTTTTGAGCCAAACTTGGAGTATTCGAGCTTGGAGGAACCGAGTAGGATGCCTTCCATCCTCATGGTATCGTGATGGACATGAAGGGCATCCACCATTGTTGTTTTAAGTGCATCTCTGCTACTGTTCGTGACCCATAATGTTGCATGTGTTCCTTGGTGGCAATTTTTGATTACACTTCTTATCTTGTGACCACTAGGATTGAAGAAACATGTTTGTGGCTTGAACTGGCCAATTTTTGTCTCCATCAGTTTGGCTAAAACCCAATTGCTCTATTAAATTTGTGTTGTGGATGTTGTTATTGCTTCTTAAATCTGTCATCTCATTGTTAGAGTTGGATTGTGTTGCACCATATTTGAAACATGCATGTCTTTTGAATGAATACAGATTTGTTAAGTTATTTTCTTGAAAGCTTGTGTGGTTGATTATCTTTCGTGTTTGAGTTGAGCATTGTCTAACCGGAGTTGGGTTTCAGAGAAAGGGCAGTTGAAAATTTGATAAATCACCATTGGAAGTATATTTTTTGTGCAGGTCAAATTTTAACCACCAAAAAATTAAAATCGAAAATCAAAACTTGTGCATTTGTGCTTGATGTGTGTTTATGCATTTTGGTTTGTCTGACCCAGTCCTGATAATCAGAGTGTATCTTCGTAGATATAGGTCTATTTTGTGCTTACTTAGATTTGTTGAAAATCTAATGAACTCTCCTATATTTCCAGTGTTCAGTCCGCTGACAGATTTTGTATTTGCAGTCACCAAAAATAGATCTGAACAAAGAGTACAATCATTCGAGTGACTGTATTTCTGGTGCATCATTCAGACCGGTTATTCATACCATATCATGGCACCCCGATATCAAAAAATTACAATTATTGATTCGTTGGAAAGATATTTTTGTTTTCTGTGTTTTCTCTGTTAATCAGTTTTTTCAAATTTAGTGACCTACTAAGTCAAATTCTAGTAGTATCAGTCATTGTCATATTCCATAAAATTTCACTTTGACTGCTTTTGCAATAGAATTTTATTTCGATGTCTTGATCACGAACTGACTTATTGTCGGTGTGCACCATATTCCATAAAACTAAATAAAAGGATAAAGAAACTACACAAAAATACCTTTTCAATGATACCTGATTTGCAGAAAAACTACGAACGAGATACAACCCTGACAACATTCTTAAAACAAGAGTTGAACAAGCATGGTTATTCCTATCCCAATTATTCTATACTATTTTTTAGCCATTTATACTAGAAACCCAAAAACATAATAAAAAGAATAGAGGCATATCGAGGTGTTATATTTCCAATGCCACCAAGGTTACCATGATCTAATGAGTGGTTGGAGAGAAACATCATTTAAAAGTTAGACTATTTGGTTGTTCCAGTCTACAAAGCATGTTTCGTTTCCAATTTTGTAACTCCAACGAGAACCTTAGAGGGGTTTTGAGTTCTGACTCAAAATAGAAAACTTATTGACATGTATCTTAACTTTCCAACAACTTAAAAATATATGTTTTCAATGTTGAATCAGAGAGATACATATCTGAGAACAATGAATGTTCAACAAAAATTTGTAAATATGCGAATATGCGAATTTTCTCCTAAATACACGATCTTCCTCTTAAATATGCAAAATTCCTCCTGAATATGTGATTTTTCTCTCAAATATTTAAATTTTCTCTTAAATATGTGTCTAAGTATTGCATCCAAGATTTGCTACAGACTTTACCACTTATTTTTTACCCAAAAAATGAAAGATTATGAAAAAATATAAAGAAGAACAAACAAACTAGGCATAAATACATTACCAACGATACTTGATTTGCTAGAAAATGATAAACGGATGCAGGGATACAACCCTGATAACATTTTTAAAATAAAAGATGAACAAATGTGATTGTGCCTATCCTGATTATTCTATGCTATTTTCTAGCCACGTGCCAAAAATCTAAAAAAATAATAAAAAGTGCAGAGAGATCATGCTGTTCGCTTTTTAATGCCACTAAGATCAGCTTGATCAGATTAGTGGTGGGGAAGAAACATTCTTTGAAAGATAGTTTGTTCAATTATTCTAGTTTGTAGGGCATATTTCTGTTCTATTTTTTAAACTCAAAAACATAAACCTTAGAAGGGTTTTCAGTTCTTACTAAAAACAGGAAAGTTACAGGCCTATATCTTCTTCTAACGACTATAAAAATATAGGTTTTCATTATTAGATCAGAGAGATACAGATATGAAAAAAAAATGGTTTTGCAGAAAATACGTGAATATGCAAATTTCTCTTAAACATGTGAATTTTCTCCTATATATGTATTTTTTTCTCTCAAATATGAAAATATTCTCCTAAATATGTGAATTTCTTCTTAAATATGAGAAATTTCTCTTAAATATGTGAATTTTCTCTTATATATGCAATTTTTTTTCCAAATATATAAATTTTCTCCTAAATATTTATTTTTTCTCTCAAATATATGAATTTCTTCCTAAATATGCAAATTTCCTACCAAATATGTGAATGTCCTCTCAAATATATGATTTTCCTCCTAAATATGTGAATTTCTTCATAAATATGTGGGTTTCTTTCAAATATGCGATTTTTTGCTTAAATATATGATTTTCTTCTCAAATATTTAAGAGAAATCACATATTTAAGAGAAAATTCACATATTTGGAAAAAAAATTGTATATTTGAGAAAAAATGCATATATTTGGAAGAAAATTTATATATTTAGAAGGAAATTTGTATATTCAAGAGAAAAATATCATATATATAAGAGGAAATTCATATGTTTAGAAGGAAATTTACATATTTAGGATGAAATTCGCATATTCACATATTTTTTGCAGAATAATTTTTGTTCTCAAATCTTTATTTCTCATATCCGAAGTTGAAAACCTATATTTTTATAATAGTTGGAAAGCGGAAACACAAGGCTGTAACTTTTCTGTTTTAAGTCAGAACCGAAAAGCCCTTTAGGGTTCCCCTTTCTCAGTTTCAAAATCAGAACAGAAATATATTCTGCAGACTGAAACAACCAAACAATCTATCTTCTAGTGGATATTTTTCTCCAACCTTTCATCAGATTAAGGTGATCTTGGTGGTGTTGGAAAGCTAAGGCCTCAATCTGTCTCTTTTCTTTTTATTATTTTTTTGGATTTTTGATGCAGGTGGGCAGAAAATAATATAGAATAATCTGGATAAACACAATCACACCTATTCATCTCTTATTTTAGGAATCATGTCAGGGTTGTTTCTCAATGCTTGTTCATTGTTTTTTAGCGAATTAGGAATCGTTGAAAATGTGTTTTGTCAAGTTTCTTTGTTTTTTTATGTATTTTTCAAAAATCCTTCATTTTCTAAGTAAAAAATTAATGGCAAATTCTAACACATATCTTAAATGCAATACTTTGACACATATTTAGAAAAAAAATCACATATGTAGGAGAAAATCACATATTTAGGAGGAAATTCATATATTTGGGAGAAAATTCACATATTTTAAAGAAAATTTGCATATTTTTTGCATGACAGTCTTTGTTCTCTGATATGTATCTCTTTGATATGATGTTGAAAATTTACATTTTTATAGTTGTTGAAAATGTGATACATGCATGTAACGTTCTTGTTTTGTGTAACAACTAAAAACCCCTTTAGGATTCTCGTTTTTGAGTTCTAAAACTGAAACAAAAACATGCTCTGCAGACTAGAATAACCAAACAGTCTATCTTTCAAAGGATATTTCTCCCCAACCACTCATTAGATTAAGGTGATCTTTATGGTATTGGAAAGTTAATGCCTTGATTTGTCTTTGTCCCTTTTGTTGTTTTTTCAGATTTCTACTGCAGGTGGTCATTAGCATAGAATAATAAGGATAACCACAGTCGTGCCTTTTCATCTCCTGTTTAGAAATGTTGTAAGGGTTGTATCTCAACATTTGTTCACAATTTTTCAGCGAATTAGGTATCGTTGAAATGGTATTTATGTCTAATTTCTTTGTTCTTTTGTGTGTGTTTTTGAAATCATTTATTTTTTAGGTAAAAAATCAGTGATAAGGTCTGTCATAAATCTTTGATGCAATACTTGGGAACATATTTGGGGGAAAATTTGCATATCTGAAAGAAAACCACTCATGCAAAGGTTAAAATGGTCTTTTTAATGACAGATATTTGCAATTTTGGACATCAAACAAATTTTTGAAAATTATAAGGTTTTTCGTGAAATGCATCATTTTTGTCGTACAATACTTATGATAATTTTTCATACTTTTATTATCTCCCTTTGTGCCCCTCTTAAAACATATTGGCATCAATGCACTCTTAAAAAGTGTTTGCCATGTAGAACATTTGTCGGTCGAACAAGCAAAGCGACAAATGTTCTGGATATAAGAATCTTGAGTGAGAGACAAATGTTTTGGACTTTTGCATCCCCTTAATTAAATTGAGCCCAGAACACACATGATAGGTGAATCAAATGCGGGACAACACCTCAGCAGGGAGTGTGGTGTCCCTCCAAGAGATTCTTCGGTGAATCAAACACCCCCTTAACATGATTGCACATCCACAAAATCATTTTTCGAGTTGCTGGTCCATAATAATTCTACATCCACACACAAGGGCTAGTACCAAGATCTAATCAGTCACCAGCAAGGCACAATCTAATCGGTCAAACCCACCATTAGGTGTAAAAAAACTAATAAAAATATGTAAGTGTGCACAAGTCTCTTTGAGTTTGAGATTAAAGGAGCAGCTAACAACCATGACTATATGACACTAGCCAATCCCACGACAGCATTGCATGGGGCCCACAACTACAAAGTTTAGACCCCACGTGAAATGTTGTCATGTGTTTGCCTGTGTCAAATAGCCATGGCACTTAGCCATTCTTTGAAATACTGCTCTAACATCTTATGAAATTGGGATCCTCAAAGGATTTTTAGCTTGACCCCCTTGCCAAAAAGCCTTGCATTTTTGGCAGTTTTGAAGATTTTAGATCCACGGATTTGAGATCTCTCATTTTAGTAATTGGAGGATTTGGCATGAGTTACCAATGGGGCTCAGCGTGGTTGGTAAGAGCTATCAGTGTACGTCTCCTTGTGGTGGGATGTTGCAGGTTAAAAAACCTTAGTGGTACATTGAACAATAACTGGTGGGGTTATGCCTAACCCCATCTTGCCTTTCTAAAAAAAGGATTTGGCATCTGTCGAATTTGACTTCAATCCAGAGATCTGTAACAAACCAAACTCATCCCTATTGAAAAGTGGATTTTTTTTTTATAATTGTGGAAACTCTACCCAGAGATCCGGAGCCTTACAGATATAACACAATCCAAACCACAAGGGATCTTACATTAACCCAACAATCGACTAATTAACTTTATTCATCAATAATTAAAGTTTAAGAACATAATCAAATAAATGTCCTTAATTATAGAGCCACACTGTCCCAAACAAAGTATCAGAAAGTAGTCATGAAGCCTCATAAGCCCCATATAGTAGATGTCCTCATCATTGGGCTTCAGGACCTATGAAAAACATAAAGAGCATAGGGTCAAAATTAAAGATCCTGTGTACGAATTTTTCTAAAGATACAAATAGGCAAGAGAAGTATAAATCAATTCATATAACATTTTTAGAGGAACATGACTACAACTATCTCATAATCCAAACAACCAATCATGCATTTAATAACAATTAGCATGCAACAACAATATCTCACATGAAATGAAAATAGGTAAAGGTGCATAAACTAATTTCAGAATAGTAAATATGCATGATATCAATGCACATGCATGAATAGCTTACTAAATTCTTGTCAGAGTTTTCTTTTGTATGCATGTCGCTATTAAATGTACACAATTTTAGTTTCACTTTTCATTAAAACCTGCGGATATGAAAAAATGGGCACAACAATTCCCGAAGTTCAAGATATCCTAATTATAGCTTAACACATAATTTGTGTTTTATTAATGGGTTTCAGATTTGGCCCTCGACCGATATCAAAAATCAATGTCATACATTAGAACATTAGAAATCAACATTTAATGTCGGAACACCAGGAAAATCAACATCTACTGATATCACTTTCTTGGTATACCAATAATAACTATGTTTGCACACCACCCTCAGGCAAAGTGACAGAAACTCCCTAAATCGTGGCTGAGAGGTGAACCACCATATCATATTTAGGAGCACAATCGCACACAGAGTTTTAGTATCCTTACGGTTCTCCAAAACCGCCATCTAGGATTCCCATAATGTAAAAGGAACATTCAAGAAGAAACATTAATTACACTATTTTATCTTTTTTATCTTTTATCAAAAGACATTCTTTTCAAAAGATTTATTTTACAAATCAACATGCAAAATACAACATGTGACCTTGGCCCGTTACAAAATTTAACAGTGCAATTAATTCAGAAATCAATAGTTTCAAATGGATTTTTGCAATGCATAGAATAAACTTAGAGCAACACCTGCTCATGGTCCACATGGCCTACAGTGGATCACATCTGACCACTGGTGCATCTTATGCAAAGTGAACATGTAATCACATAATTATCCAAACATGTTCACAAATGCACATTCATTCACACACAATACGAATGTGCATGAATAAACAATTTACATATGCATATGAACACATGCTTTCAATATACATTTTTATTTTCATGATTCATCTCATGCATAATATACAGACGTACACATGATCATGCTGATGCAACAACAATGTAATTTCAGAATTCACGTGTTCACTATATGCATATTTAAGCCAACACAAAACTCAAGTTCATGAGCATATGTAAACAACCACATCTTTACCAAATTCGAGTATGCTCGGGTTACCAATCAAAACATACTGAGCCCGAAGGTATGTTAATCATACACGGCATAACACTAAGACCTCATTGGCAATCGGTTAGGCTTAGGCAAAACCATCACAGCCTCAACCGATAACCATATGCAGTCTCATATTAATTTCTCCACGTATGTGGTGTCGCTTTACGACACAACCATATAAAAATTTTGTGACATTTTTTGATACAAGAACAGTCACATAAAAGCATGCATAATCAATCACATAACATATTTTTAGTAATATTCATAAGGCATGACAATCCTGTAAAAGTGTGCATAACAGTCATATAGAAGCACACATTATGTAACGTTTTATAAAGCATGAACAGTCTTATCATGACATACATGAACAATCACATGATTATGTATTTAACCAGTCCGATAATTTGTCATGTAACAAGCTGAAAATCAACTATATGACAGGCTGAAATTTTTGTTATGAAACAGGCCATAAACTGACTATATAAAAGGTTGAAATTTTTATTATGTAACAGGCCATAAATTGGCTATATGACAGGCTGAAAATATGTCATATATCAGGCCAAGAATTCGGTAATGTACATGCAAAAAATCAACTATATAATAGGCCAAAAAAAATCAGACTTACTACAGTTCATGTGGCAGCAACAAAACAAGCCATATTCAATCTAACAGTGGCAGCATACCTGATCTTAACTTAGAGTTCAAGATGAAACTTTAAAGGTTGTTTTGATGCTGGCCTAAATGGCAGCATCAAACAAAGTTGGATATGGGTCCTAGACGATGATAATCGACTGGGCTAAAACCCACTGACATCAGCTCCATTTCATCATTTTTTTTGTTTGAGTCTATCCCAGCTGACTGCAGTCAGCTGGAGTGTAACACATGAGATCTGCTCAGCTGACTACAGTCAGTTGGGCTTGACAGGCTTAGAAACTGCTCAGCCGACTACAGTTGGCTGGGCATGACAGATTATAAAATATGATCAGCCAACTGTAGTTGGTTGGGCACAGAAGTGTTTGAATTATACTTAGTCGACTGCAGTTGGTTGGGCATATTAGTGTCTCGTTTTATTTTTTGAACCATGCTCAGCTAACAACACTTGGATGGGCCTGTGTACTAGAGAAACTGCTCAGCCGACTTTTGTCAGCTAGGTTATTCACAGTTCATAAAAAAAATGAAATAAATTTGAAAATCAATCCTAAAACCATAATTTACGAAATTTGGGTTTTGGTGACATAATGTAAAACATGAACAGTCTTATATAATGCATTAAACAATTATATTAGTATGTTATATGACCAGTCTGAACACTTATCATGCCACAGGCCGAGAACTGATCATGTACAGACCAAGAACCAGCCATATAATAGACCAATATCTTAATCATGTAACAGACCAAAAATCTAGTTATGTAACATGCTGAAAATCTATCGCATAACAGGCCAAAAAAAAAAAAACAATCATTGACATCCGTAGATCCGGACCAAATTTGCACGTTTATGAGGCTTGTCAGATCTGTCCACCATTACAATAGGCAGATCTATCCACATTTGTCCATACACATGGTAGGACAGATTTATCCTTGTGAACAGTGGAACAAATCTAACTATATGCACCGAAAATCGAAACAGCATGCATAGGCTAAAAGAATAAAATTTATGGATGGTTATAATATATATATATATATATATATATATATATATATATATTATAACCATATATATATATATATAAAACTAATGTAATGTTATCTATCAATCTCTCTCTATATATATATACCTAGTAAAATCATATTCTCATTTTTTTCTTCTTTTTTCATTCCACCAAAAACATTACATAAACCTCATCTGTGCTATTTCTCTGCATTTGAATCAAGAAGGAAGCCTGTACCTTTTTTTGAAGCTCAAAAGAGACCAGGAGAAAGATCGAATGATCGGAGAGAAAAAGAGCCTTCTTCTCCTTCTTCTTTTCTTCTTATTTTTTCTTCTCTTTCTTTCTCTCCCACGGTTTCTCTCTCTCTCTCTCTCTTTGTTTCTTCTTTCTTTCTTTTTCAAGTTTTATATCAGAGGGGGCCTCTAGAGGGTGACGCCCCTCTAGGGCTTCCTCACATGGACAGGAGATAGAATTTTCCATATGGGATTCTATCTCCAACCTCCTTTCCTAATCTTTCTAGATTTTTTTTGTTGACTTTTCCAACTCCTTCCTCTTTCTAATTACTTACTTTTTTTTTAAAGCAACCAAAGGGGCTCTTATAGAGACCCCACTATTTGGTAACTACCATATCTAACTGAAATTTCAAATTAATTAATTTTTAATAATTAATTAATTAATTAATAATTAATAATTAATAATTAATAATTATTGAAAAAATCTAGAGGGTGTCTTATCCCTCTAGGAGTCTTTTTAACCTTAAATTTTCTTAAATTAAACCTTTATACTAAATTTAAAGCTTTGATTTCGTTGGACCTAGATTTTGGATCTGAATTTGGATCCAAGATCCAAATCCATATTCAATATTCATATGGATCTTGAATTGAATCAGATCCTAATTAATATAGGTCTTCGACTGAGTCTAGATCTATATTAACTTGGATCATGCGGATCGGATCTAGTCTGATCCAACCCGAACCCGATCCTATCGAGATGGGCACTTTTTAAAAAAATGTAATTTTTGGGCGAACTATAGTTCGAATTCAGGAAAATAAAATATCATTGAATTCAATATTTCAAGGTGCATCCAATGATGTATAACTTGAATTTTGCCTCCGATTTTCACATGAATTTAACTCAAATTTTGCTTAAATTTTACTTGATTTTAAAGGTAAAAAATAAAAGTTTTTATCATATCTTGTTTAGCTCGTTCAGGTCTTGTCAATGAGACTTGAGCCAAACCCAAACTCAATTGACACCACCTAAAATTGAGGATTTATCAATTTTTCTGCAACACAACCAAAATCTTTGAATTTGACTGTGTAAAAACACACGATATTACATCCCTACCTTCTTAAAAGAATTTCATTCACAAAATTAGAACGTACTGAATAGGTGTGGGTAGTGCTCACGCATATCGACCTTGGGCTCCCAAGTGCACTCGTCCAATCTGTGATGTTGCCAACACACCTTCACGAATAGAATCGTCCTACTATGCAGTGTCCTCTCCTGGCGATCCACGATTTTCATCAGCTTCTCCTATGTCATCAAGTCAGGTTGTACATCAACCGCCTCATAGTGGATCACATGTGAGGGGTCAGTCACATACTTCTTCAAGATCGAGACGTGAAAGACATTATGAATCTAAGAAAACTAAGGGAGAAGTGTCACACGGTATGCGGTCTACCCAACACTCTCAAGGATCTCTAAGGGTCCAACATATTGAGGACTCAACTTCCCCTTCTTCCCGAACCGGAAGACACTCTTCGTGGGCGAGATCTGTACAAACACGTGGTCACCCATGGCAAAGTTGAGCTTCCTACGCCGCTGATTGGCATAGCTCTTCTGCCTGCTTTGTGCTGCGACCAACCTCTGTCGGATCAACCGTACCTAGTCTGAGTAGTGCTTGATGGCCTCTGGTGACTCCACTGCTCTCACTCCAACCTTATTTCAGCACACTGGGGATCTACATGGTCTGCCATACAGAGCTTCGTATGAGGCCATACCAATGCTGGCAGGGTAACTATTGTTGTATGAAAACTCTACAAGCTTTACAGCCTATCTCACTCTCCTGCCCAATCTAACGCGCATGCTCTAAGCATATCCTCTAGTGTTTGTATCATGCGCTTTGTCTGACCATCAGTTTGTGGGTGAAAAGTCGTGTTGAACTTCAATGTGGCACCAAGGGCCTTCTACAACTGGTGCCAAAAAT
Organism: Nuphar pumila; assembly: GCF_984573655.1. Lineage (NCBI taxonomy): Eukaryota > Viridiplantae > Streptophyta > Magnoliopsida > Nymphaeales > Nymphaeaceae > Nuphar > Nuphar pumila. The sequence continues at coordinate 16,619,803 of NC_143256.1, forward strand.
GAGACATAAAATGAGGGTATCGATCTGACATGATCGAATGTGGCACCCCGTGAAGCCAGACTATCTCATCCACATAGAGGTCTGCTAGACTCTCCAAGCTTTGACTGATCCTGATCGGTAGAAAGTGGGCACTCTTCGTTAACATGTTCACTATCACCTAGATGGCATCGTGTTGACAATGGGTCCACGGCAACCCTATGATGAAGTCCATTAAGTTGTCATCCCACTTTCACTCTGGAATGTTTAATGACTGAGGAAGTCCACCAGGTCTCTAATGCTTGATCTTCACCTACTGGTAGGTAGACACCGAGACACAAACTCTGCTACGTCCTGCTTTATCTTGTTCCACCAATACATCCGTTGGAGGTCCTTGAACATCTTAGTAGAACTTGGGTGAACAAAATACCTCGACCGGTATGCCTCACTCATCAGCTCCTCCTGCAGTGCCTTTGGAACCCACCATCTGTCTTTGAACATGATGGTTTCATCCTCCTCACGACAAAACTATGCATCATGCTTCTGGGCACTCATGCACAACCTCTCAAACTCTAGATCGATTGACTGAAGCTCCTCAATGTGGTCTATAATCTTAGGTTACGCCTGCATCCCCGCATAAAGGATGCATCCAGAATCATCTGCAAATGGTTGTCATCTCACAAACTCTTTGATCATATCCCAAATATGCCCTATTAAGCTAAGTATCATGACTAAAGCCTTCTGCTAAGCGTGTCTGCCACTATATTTGCCTTACCAGGGTGGTAGGTGATGGAGAACTTGTAGTCCTTCAGGAACTCCAAACACTTGTGTTGCCTCAAATTAAAATCACATTGTGTGAATATGTACTTGAGGCTCTTATGATCAGAGAGGACCTCAAACTATTTCGCATACATGTAGTGACACAAGATATTCAGTGCAAAGACAATTGCCGCTAACTCCAAGTCATACGTGGGGTAATTCTTCTCATGCACCTTTAGTTGTCGAGAAGCGTACGCGATCACCTTTCTGTGCTGCATCAAGACACAGTCCAGTCCGGTCCCTGAAGCATCATTGTACACAATGAATCTACCTGTCCCAAAAGGTAAAGTTAATATTGGGGCCGTGGTCAACCTCCTCTTCAGCTTCTGAAAGCTCTCCTCACATCGAGGTGACCAAACCAACTTTATCTTATTCTATAAAAGTCGAGTCATTGGAGCCGCTATACGAGAGAAGTTCTCAATGAATTGACAGTAGTAGCTCACCAATCCCAAGAAACTCTTGATCTCTAAAATTGTCTTTGGTTGCTTCCAAGACAACATTGCCTCCACCTTGGCTGGATCGACCTCAATGCCCTTCTTAGAGATCACGTGGCTGAGAAACATCACCTTGTGGAGCCAAAACTCACACTTCAAGAACTTAACATAAAGTTGATGTTCTCTCAGTGTCTGCAACACAATCCACAGATGCTCTCAGTGCTCCTCCACGCTCTCAGAGTAGATAAGAATGCCATCGGTGAATATAATGACAAAAGAATCCAACCATAAACTGAAGACCCGATTCATCAGGTCCATGAATGTTGCAGGGGCATTGGTAAGTCTAAAAGACATCACCAAAAACTTATAGTCCCCGTATCTGGACCTGAATGTGGTCTTTAGAACATCCTCTGCCCTGATTCACAACTGATGGTACCCGAAACAAAGATCTATCTTACAGAACCAGCTCCTTCTTCAACTCAACCAGCTCTGCAAGTGCCATGTGATACGGTATTCAGGAAACTGGTGTCATGCCAGGCATTAGCTCGATTGAGAACTTGATCTTCCTGTGAGGTAGCAAACCTGGCAAGTCCTCGGGAAAGACTTTCAAAAACTCATGAACCGCGTCCAACTGCTCCAAATGTGTCACCTAACTGTCTGTCGCAGACACACTGGCCAAGAACACCATACAACCTTGCTTATGGTACTTGGAGATCTTCAATGTCGAGACAATCTTCACCTCGCTCGTTGATCAAATCGCCTAAAACACCAATACAGACAAATCAGGGCGCTCTAACGGAACCTCATTTCTCCAACACTAAAGAGTAGCATTGTATTTAGACAACCAGTCTATACCCAAAATGACATCATAGAAAGTCATGTTCAGTATGATCAGGTCAGCAAACAACTCATGCCCCTCGATGATCACTCAGACTGTAGGAAAATATTTCTCGCAAGAAGAAGATGTACCCATCGGAGACATCACGTAAAAAGCCTTCTCGAGGCTAGATGTAACAAGATCAAGCAAACTCGCAAAGGAGGAGGATATAAAGAATGGGTAGCACCAAATCAAACATCACACGAGCATAGTGTTCAAAGACTACGAAAATACCTTCGAGCAGGTCATTTTGATTACCCTGTGTGGCAGTTGTTGCAGCGTACACTCTCCTGTTGGTCCTCTATTGCGCCTATTGTTGAGGCCTATGTTGCTACTATTGTTGTCCTCCATGAGTCGTTGGCTTGTTCGGACAATAGATAACGATATGTTCGGGCTGTTGGCACTAGTAGCAGACTCCCTTAAAGAGTGGACAAGAGCCCTAATGATGACTCTTGTTGCACCTTTGACACATGAACAAAGTCTTCCCCTATTGCTTCCTCTGTTGGGGTCGACCCTTCTGATGCCCTTGTTGTGTCCTCTGCCTCTTTACCTTACCCCCTGCCACCCACAGGTGGGTTCTTCCTCGCTTCGCCACTGGTGATGCCCTGGTTACCCCCCACTCTTCTGTGATTCATCCTTGAACCTCTTCCACTCCTCATTCAAGATGGATGCAGACTTGATCACATCACTGAATATAGTAGGACAACTCGTCATCACACGAACCTGGAGTCCGTCTTTCAGCCCACGAACATACTTCGTTGCCCTTGCCTTATCATTAGTAAAAAGGTTCAAGTAGTAGCGCTCCAAACTCCTGAATTTGGTGGTATAGTTCACCAAACTCATGTTCCCCTGAACAAACCCAAAAAAATATTGCTACATACGTTCTCGTGCATAAGCAGGGAACTAAGCATCTAAGAAATTCTCATTGAAAGTCACTCAAGGAATTACCTCTACTCTGTCGTATTTCACTCATCACAGGGTGTCCCACAATTTCTTGGCATCACCCTTCAATTGGAACATGCCAAAATTAGTCTGCCTATCCTCAGGCACAGGCAGGATACAAAACGCCCTTTTAGTCTCCTCAACCCAACTCTCAGCTGCCTCTGGGTCGGCCTTCACTAAGAAGGTTGGAGATTCAACCTAAGAAACTTCTTGAACATCACCACGGTGGGGTTTGGAGTGACCTCGGCAAGATAGACACACATGATCTGTTGCGCCACCTGTGCCTGGACGTATGTGGTCACTATCGTTGTCAAGGTGTTCAGGGCATTCAACATGAAGTCCCTTTGCTCCTGTCAATCAGCGGGAGCATCAGAAGTCAAAGCTCGGGAGCGGGTATACATCTAAAACATGAAAAATAGTTAAAAAATTTGCACCCTTATCAAACCTACCCCCTTAGGATTGATCCCCTCAACAATCATAATTGCATATTCACATCAAATTCCTAATTCACATAAAAAGGAATTAAATTAAGTCATTCTCACAGTCTATCATATGAAATTTAAATAAATTGATATTAGTAAAAAAAAATACCAGGTAGCCCTTACTAGTGATGGAGACTGCTCTAGAATACAAGTCATGACTTTCTGATAAAATTTGGACATGGCTTGATTATCAAAAGAAAATTCTGGTACACAAAAATGATTAAAATATAATATTTTATGGTCGACTCTGATACCAAACCTGTAGCGACCCCAACTCATCCCTATTGAAAAGTAAATTTTTTTTAAAGCAATCAAAGGGACTCTTTTAGAGACCTCACTATTTGGTAACTACCATATATAACTAAAATTTGGAATTAATTAATTAATTAATAATTAATAAATATCTAGAAAATTTCATAGAGTTCCTTATCCATCTTGGAGTCTTTTTAACCTTAAATTTCCTTAAATTAAACCTTTATACCGAATTGAAAGCTTTAATTTCGTTGGACCTAGATTTTAGATCTGGGTCCAGATCCAAGATGCAAATTCATATCCAATATTTATATGGATCTTGAACTGGATCAAATCCTAATTAATATGGGTTTTGGATTGAGTTCAGATCCATATTAACTTGGATCATACAGATTGGATTCAGTTTGATCCAATCTGGACCCGGTCCCATCGAGACAGACCCTTTTTTAAAAAATATGATTTTCGAGCAGACCATAGCCTGAGTTCAGAAAAATAAAATATAGTTGAATTCAACATTTTGAGGTACATCTAATGATGTATAACTTGAATTTAACCTGAATTTTGCTCAAATTTTGCTTGATTTTAAAGGTAAAAAATAAAAGTTTTTATCATATCTTGTTTGGCTCATTTAGGTCTTATCAATGACCCATGGGTCAAACCCAAACTCAATTGACGCTACCTAAAATCGAGGATTTATCGATTTTTTTATGGCACTTAGCCAAAACCTCAAATATCTCTAAATTTAATACACGATATTACAAGATCTCGGCACTCAAGCACACCCTCATAATTGTTAGGGAAAAGTAATATGTTTGACTCTATATAATTAGGGGTGTCAACGGGTTGGGTTTACTTCGACCAAACCCTATAGGGTTCGGGTTTGGTGACAAAAAAGAATACCCGATTAAGACTCATGTCCCAACTTGAAGAACCGATTAATATATGGACCCGAGTATAGTTTGTGAAATTTTATACCAGACCCAAGCTTGACTCAAGCTTTGATTAAGACCATAAATTTTCAATGTAAAAATGATAAAAAATTATTATTTTATCAGGTATGATCTGGGTCTGGTTCATGTAGTTCTTATTGGATCTAGGTATGATTTATCTTATAGTAGGCTCGATTAGACCTGGGTCTAGATCCGGTATCCTACCCAAAAATCTGATCCAAGTTTGGTTCCACCTAGGTCGAACCAAAGCCGACCTATTGACACCCTTACATACAATGTTGTAAGCTTAAAGTAAAAACAACCATGATCTAACATTAATGTAAAAGGCTGACATGATTCCTGAATGAGTAGATGCATCATTACGAAGGGCAATATAAGATGGGGAAAGCATTTGACCCTCTAATTGGAACTCACAGGAGAAGGTTGGTTTGAGCAAATGTATTCAACATGGTCGAATTCGTAAGAATGAACACTTAGATCATATTTTTTTATGTAAAAATATTATTTTTTGAAGGTTGAAAGTTTGGTACATTGTAGGCCGTTGATTTTTTAACCCTGAAAAAATCTCACATGCATGTTATAATAACATGTTTCAAAGGTCCTTTTCTACTAAACTAAACATGTAGATCGTGTCAAATGTGCAAAAAATAATAAAAATATTACAGTTTTTCACTGAAGGGTTCCTTACCCACGAGGGGTAGCAAATATTGTCCCATAAAACGGTCCTGGTTTTTTTGTGAGCAAACTTTCTTGGATGACATCCAATCACTAAAGTGTCATAGTGAGTTTCCACTTTCTCAGTAGGATAGAGTGTGCGCTTAATTGTTGGGTAGTTCTGGGGTAGGACCTTGTCTTTGTGTGCTGGAACAGGTCGCTAAGGACAAATTTCACCATTGTGCGCTCAAAAAGTGACTATTTAGAAAATATTTAAAAAATTTTAATGTTTAATTCTTTAGGATAATGACGGCATCTATTTTACAATTTAACAATATTTTAATCTAAACTTTATTTTTTAATGACAAGAAAACCCGTATCGAAGACCAGGTCGCTTAATGGGCTCGGCCCACTGCGATATAAGACCCTCAAAGATTAAGACACAACCACCATATTTTGTGGATTCTGATCGGGTGCAATCACATGGCACAAAATTTGTGCATTATGCACTTGACTGCCCTCCATCAGGCCCTGGGCCCCACAACTGACAGGCTGTCCTCAAGATGGAGGGTGATCAGGTGCTTAATGTTGGTGCAATTATATTGTATCTGATATTTTCATTGTTTTTATGTCCCCCGTACACCTGACGCCCGAACCGGATAAGCAATTCAAATCTTGTGCAGGCCCCTGTCAATTCCTCTGAGTTTCGATCTCGCGACCCTATCGTTGAAGTAAACTTTTCAGTTCAAACTTGATAACTGACAAAATCAATATGCTTCCCAGAAAGTGAATCAACTCACCATGTCAACCAGCCATTAGAATAATTTGGCAATCAAATACTTAAATTGTAAACCATTTTAGATCTCGAATAATTTGGCAATCAAGTACTTAAATTGTAAACCATTTTAGATTTCTCTCTCTCTCTCTCTCTTGTAGGGGAGCAATTCTCGTGGTCAAATATGAGGTCTCGCCCTTGCTTGCGGATACTTGATCGCGTTTTTCTCTCCCCAGAACTATTTCACGCAGTTCCGGATGTCACTGCTTGTCTGCTGCCACGGACCATGTCCGATCATGGACAAATGACTGTTTCGTGGGGCGCAGGCTCCAAGGCATGTCGTAGGTTCTTCTTTGAGGAATGGTGGCTTCGGGTGCCAGACTTTCAGCAGTTGGTAGGTCAATCGTGGGCTCAACCTGCTACGGGATCTTGGGTGGCCATCCGCATCCATGTTAAGCTTCTTCGTCTTCGGAAACGTATTAAGGAATGGCTAAGTTTTAATAACCTGAACAAGTTTAGGTTCATCGGCCAGTGGGAAGCTGAGCTCTCCGATTTGGCCCAACGTCAGGTCGATCTTGTTGGTGTACCGAAGGGTCAAGTGCTTCAATTGCAGGAGCGTATCGTCGTACTCTCTACTCTCGTTGCAGAATGGAGAGCACGAGATGAGCTTAGATGGAAGTTGAGGGCTAGAGTTGCATGGTTGGCTAATAGCGATGATAATACACAATTTTTTCATATGAACGCATCAAATAAATACAGTAAGAACTGTATACTCTCGATCGAGATCGATGGATGCCAGTTTGGTCCGCACAATTGCCTGCCAGCTATTACTTCTTATTTCTCCAGGTTGTATTCGGCCGACTTAGGCGTCAGGGGGGTCATCGGCGATATGGGCTATAAGCAGTTGGCGGCAAACTAATTTGTTTCTTTGCAGGTTAGATTCACAGAAGTGGAGATTTCGAATGCTATTAGCGAACTATCGGGATGGAAGGCACCAGGCCTTAATGGTTTTCACATTGACTTCTTTAAAGCATTTTGGTCAACTGTAAAAACTGACCTGCTCCACTTGTTCGATGAATTCTATCGTAATGCGAGGCTGCCTAAACCATATCATGTGGCAGTCATCTCTTTGATTTCTAAGAGGCAAGGGGCATCAGACATATCCAACTTTAGGCCGATTTCGGTGATGGGTGCTTTGTATCGCATTATATCTAAGGTGTTGGCTAATCGGTTGCGCGCTGTCATTGATCAACTTGTTTTGTCCGAACCAGGGTGCTTTTATTCCAGGTCGAAGTTTGCAAGGATCCTTTATTTGTGCAACTGAGCTTCTTCACTCTTTACAGTCGACTGGATCACCGCACTTTATGCTAAAATTGGATTTTCACAAGACTTATGACAGAATGGCATGGGATTTTCTGATTGAATCTCTAACAAATATGGGGCTTGGCAGCCGATTTATAGCATGGGTTAAGGAGTTGGTCACAAAATCCGTATCATCAGTTTGCATCAATGGAATGAAAGGGGAAGAATTCAAGTTGGCTAGAGGTGTACGACAGGGTTGTCCTCTAGCACCTATCATTTTTAATATCGCGGTAGATGGTTTACCTATTCTCATGAAAAGGGCAGAAGAAACAGGCTTCTTGGAATCCTTGGGCATTCCTAGTTTTGTTGGTCACACAATTCAATATGCAGACGATACTTTAATATTTGGACATGCGAATGTTAATCAAATGTCTAGGTTGTACTTCATTATTAAAGTCTTTGCTGCAATTTTAGACCTTCGCCTGAACGAGAGTAAGTGCGCTCTGGTCTTACTCAATGCTGACCCTCTTCTCCAATCGGCTGCTGCAAGGATCTTCAACTGCCCAATATCCGACTTCCTGTCAATTTCTTGGGTCCATCGTTGCACTCTCTACAATCAGCGGGAACTTCTACTTGGATGTCTACCATAGAGCGGGTGCAAGGAAGATTGCAGGCTTGGAAGGCTCAATATTTATCTTTTGCGGGACGAGTGATGCTCATTCGCCATGTTTTAGCCCGATTACCAGAGTTTCGAATGAGCATGTCTATTATACCGACGACAGTAGAGCAGACGATCAATCATTTGCTTTCGCACTTCCTTTGGTCTGGGAATGTGTCGCACAAAAAGTACCTGCTTGTTTCTTGTCAACAGATCGTGCTTCCGAGGCACCAAGGTGGCTTAGAGATTCCAACTATGAGAAAGAGGAGCATCGTTTTAGTCTTGAAGTGGGCTTGGGAAGCTTCCACATCTCAATCTTCTTGGGCTATGATTGTTAGGCAAAAATATGGTAGTCTACATGAATCCCTTCTTTCCACGCCCAGTTCAGTGTGTCGTTCGTCCCTCTGGCTAGAGTGGCGGAAGACACTTCGATCCTTCAGTGGCAGAGATTTTAGGCCTGTCCATGGCATGACATGGCTTCACTGGGCCATGGCGAGCGGAGATAGGTTCTCCATTAAGCAAGTTTACCATTCCTTGTTGCCATCCGGGATGAACTGGTTTCCCAGTGATTGTATGTGGGGTAAGGAGCCAGCTCCAAGGGCAAAAGCTTTGGCGTGACTTGTGGCTCTGAATCGTGTTCAAACCCAAATTAATGTCAGGAAACGGGGGATTCAATTTCCAAGCATGTGTGTTCTTTACGAGAAGGTTGTAGAGGACACGACTCACCTATTTTGGCTCTGCCCGGTCATTCTAGACTTATTTTTTCAAACTTGGGGTGCGCCACTTGTTCAAACTCGTCCGTGCTTCGTTATTCGGGACCTCTTGCTTGGTCCCAGGATTGTACGACACAAAAAAAATGGAGATTACTGTGGCGGGTTTGGTTGCTTTCAGCATGGTGGGTCATATGGACTGAAAGAAACAACATCTTCTTCAGGGGCATCAAATTCGATTTCGGAAGGCTTCGACAACGGGTCATGTCTGATGTGTATCTGGCTCTTAAATTACATAGTAGGGGGGAGGGGCTGATCGGCTTGTACTCTGAACTATGTACAATCGCCATCTAGATTGTGGCTGTTTTGCTCTTATGTTTCTCTTTTGTCTCTCCCATCCAATATTCTGTTGGATGTATTTTGGTAATGTTGAATGGTGAATGTTCTCTCTCTCTCTCTCTTGTACATGCGCTACAGAGTTTGTAACCCAAACTGAAACTACAACACCACACGTATATTTGTGCGGATGCATAAACATGAAATTTTGCCCATCCAAATGGATGGGTTTCATAGATTTAGGCGATGTTTGGAAACTAGTTGTCAGAAGTAGCCAGAGTGGGAATACCAACACCAGAATTGTTGGTGATGGATGGAGTTGTAAGAAATGATGCAAGTGAGATGGTATTTGACACGTCCAATTCCACATTTTACATCCCACTTACATGAGGTGGTAGTTACCAAATACTACACCAGATCTCACACAGGTGACTGCTTCAACAACCTTCCTAATGTTCTTTCAGTATTATTTCCAACTTTTTAGTTGCATTCCAAACAGATGCACATGTGGAAGTTGTAAATCTCCCGTAAAATCAAAGTGGGCGATAAAGTAGTCGAAAGTCATAGGAAAAAAGGTTTCATTTCAAAAAAATTGCCTAGACTGGATATGTCTTATTTGCAAAATGGGACACCAGTTGATATGGCATTCAATCCATTAAGAGTACCTTCACGAACGAATGTGGGACAAATATTTGAATGCTCACTCGAGTTAGCGGGAGACCTGTTGGGCAGATATTATAGAATAACACCCTTTGATGAGATATATGTTGGGTTTCCCTCCTTTGTGGGATCCATTGGTTCGATGCACATTCAGTATCACTGCAGAATTTCAAGCACGATGCTTGATCTTTTCGAAGATGATTTGGAGTATTTGCTGGATAGCGATTTGTAGAAGTCCTCTCAGCTAAATGACTATTCAACTGTTCAGAGTTTGAGGTTCAGCGAGTTGTCGATGACGATTTGTGGTGAGTGCCTTCAGTTGCATAGCGATTTGTGGTTAGCGTTATGTGTTTCAGTCGGATGACGATTTGTGGTTATCGTTGGATAGCGATTTGTGGTATCGCTGGATAGCGATTTGTGATAAGGCGCATCGTAAGTTATGCAAGATATTTAGTCTTCCGCATTTAATGTGAGTCTTGTCTTCTATTTAAGGGATGGATGAGAGAGCAAAAGCAATGAGAGAGAGCAAAAGAGGCAGAATATTAGGGAGAGAGTGTGAGAAACACTTTTAGGGCACCGAAAGGGTGCGGAGGAAAAAAAAAACAAGAAGTGTTGCGACACTTCTTTCAAGACAGCTTCGTCAAGCTAGTTCTTCAAATCATTCGTTCTTTGTTCCTCAGTGAGGCATATCCTCTTGTTCATTTCGTTACACCTTGTGTGTTTGTAAGGCTTATGCCTTTTGGCCACTTTGTAATCTTTGTTTGAAGATAGTGGAAGTTGTTGACCTATTGGTCGTCGTGGACATACCTCAGTTGAGAGGGAACCACATAAATCGTTGTGTGCTATTTTTATTTTTGCAGCTAGTTTGTTTTGGTTTATTTTTCTACCACTATCATCATCGTATTGTTTTCATCAATTCACACTTGTGGGGAGACCCGGTACATCCATTTTAACCCCAACACATGGTATCAGAGATTTGGTTAGTATATTTGTGTGTGAAGTCATGGAGAATAACATTGGGCGTATGATCAGTTTGAATGGCACAAACTGGATGGCATAGAAAACTAAAATAGAAGACCTCTTGGGTTATAAAGATTTGGATGGACCCATAGACGGTGTGAGAGGCAAACAAGAAGAGATGAAAGATGTCGAATGAAAAAAACTAGACCGAAAGGCGATCAGTTTCATTCGACAATGGATAGATGATAGTGTCTTTCATCATGTATCCATAGAAACTTTGACGCATGGTCTTTGAACCAAACTAGAGAGCCTTTATGATAGAAAGGCAGCAGTGAATAAGGCCTTTCTATTTCGAAAGCTTGTGAACCTCAAGTATAAAGAGGGCGACTCTATTGCAGAGCATTTGAATGAGATCAAAAGCATTGTAAATCAGTTGGCCACAATGAAAATCACTTTTGATGATGAGTTACAAACTTTGTTGCTCTTATTTCCCTTCCTGAGAGTTAGGAAACCTTGGTGGTCACAGTCAGTAACTCTGCACCTGATGGAATGGTAACGATGAGCCAAGTTACCAGCAGTCTGTTGAATGAAGAGTCCAGGAGAAAGTCATTAGGTCCTTCTACCTCAAAGGCACTTGTGATTGAAAACAGGGGGAGAAGCAGAAGTAAGAGCAGGGCTCTGCAATACCATGGCAAATCCAGAGGCCACTCACACGAGCTCAAAGAAAGATGTCGAGTATTATTATTGCCACAAGAAGGGGCATATGAAGCGACAGTGCAGGAAGCTCAAGCTTAAGGAGTAGAACAGAGAGAAGAGCTCAGAAGAAAAATAAGGTGCCACAGTCACAGATGGAGAGCTCATGGTTGTCTGTGATGGCACTAGCATAAATTTGATCGATCAGGAGACCGATTGGGTGATTGACTCTGGAGCTTCATTTCATGTTACCTCACGGGTTGATTTCTTCACTTCCTACTCGCAAGGTGATTTCGGTAATGTCTGAATGGGAAATGAAGATGTGTCAAAGATTGTTGGCATGGACGACATTTGCTTGGAAACAAGTGTTGGCTGTAAGTTGTTGCTGAAAAATGTGAGGCATGTACCAGACATCCGACTAAATCTGATCTCTGCTGGAAAGTTAGATGATGAGGGCTATAACAACACCTAAAGTGATGGAAGGTGGAAGCTAACCAAAGGCTCATTGGTGATAGCCAGAGGAACAAAGGCTCGTTCCCTTTACACTTTGTAAGCGAAGATCTGGAAGAGTGTTGTGAATGTTGTGGAGACTGGCTCGTCCACAAAATTATGGCATAGAAGGCTTGGGCATATGAGCAAGAAGGGGCTGCAAGTCGTAGTTAAGAAAAAGTTCCTGACAGGTGCAACAGCTACATCTTTGGAACCTTGTGTTCATTGCTTCCATGGTAAACAAAATAGAGTTTCTTTCCATAGATGCATTGCATCTAGAAAATCTCATGTTCTAAATCTTGTACATTCTGATGTGTGTGGACCTTTAAAGGTCAAGATACTTGGTGGTGCATTGTACTTTATGAATTTCATTGATGATCACTCTAGGAAAGTCTGGGCTTATACACTGAGGACTAAAGACCAAGTTCTAGATGTATTCAAGCACTTTCAGGCCATGGCTAAATAAGAAACTGGCAGGCAGTTGAAGTGTGTTCGCTCGGATAATGGTGGCAAATACATTGGGCCATTTAATCAGTATTGCACCAATCATGGCATCAAGCATGAAAGAACTATAAGGATGACACCTCAACAGAATGGGGTTGCTGAGAGGATGAAGCACATCATTCTTAAGAGAGTCAGATGTTTGCTGTCACACTCTAAATTGCCAAGATCTTTCTGGGGTGAGACAATGAGGACAACAATTGATCTTATCAACTTGTCTCCTTTTATTCCCTTGAACGAAGATGTTCCAGAGAAAGTTTGGATAGGAAAAGAACCTTTCTATGGACACTTAAGAGTGTTCGGCTGTAGAGCATTTATTCACATTCCGAAGGAAGAGAGGTCCAAGCTTGATCCAAAAGTCAAGCAATGCATATTCATTGGCTATGGACATGAAGAATTTGGCTACAGACTGTATGACCCTATTGATAAAAAGGTGGTCAGAAGTCAAGATGTTGTCTTATTGGAAGATTAGACCATTGAAGACATTGGTGAGTCTGAGCCATCAAAGTCCAGTACAGGTGATCTTATTGATTTAGATCCCCTAGATGCACCGACTGTTCATGATTTCGTGGAGGAGATTCCACCTCCTCGCAATGATGCAAAGGAAGGAAGTGTTGAGTCAGAAATTGAGGGGGAGCCAACACCCCAAGAGTCACTTCCTCAGACTCCGATAAGGAGATCCACTAGAGAAAAACAGTCATCCAGAAAATACTCATCAAATGAGTATGTGATGATTACAGATCAAGGTGAGCCAGAAACTTTTGAAGAAGTTTTGGAGGATGAAAACAAGTCTGAGTGGTTTAAGGCAATAAAAGAAGAAATGGATTCATTGCATGCGAATCACACCTTTGATCTGGTAAAGACAACTAAAGGGAAGAAGGTGTTAAAGAACAAATGGGTCTTCAAGTAGAAGACTGATGAAAACAACTCTCAACCTAGATACAAGGCACGTCTTGTTGTGAAAGGTTTTGCTCAGAAGAAAAGAGTTGACTTTGATGAGATCTTCTCACCACTTGTGAAGATGCCCTCCATCTGAACTGTGCTCGATATAGCTGCAAGCATGAATTTGGAAGTTGAGCAGCTTGATGTGAAGACTGCATTTCTATATGGTGACTTGGAAGAAGAAATTTATATGGAGCAACCTGAGAGTTTCATTGACAAGGGTAAAAAGCACCTAGTTTGCAAGTTGAAGAAGAGCTTGTATGGATTGAAGCAAGACCAAGGCAGTGGTATAAGAAATTTGATTTCTTTATGAATGAGCATGGATACTCAAGAACCTCCACAGACCATTGTGTGTTTGTGAAGAAATTTCCAGATGGTAATTTTATCATTCTCTTGCTTTATATGGATGATATACTGATTGTGAGCCAAGACATCGGCAAGATTAGCAAGTTAAAGTTGGAGCTAAGTGAGACATTTGCCATGAAGGATTTAGGTCCAGCAAAGCAGATTCTTGGGATGAGAATCGTTCATGACAGATCACATGAGATGATATGGTTATCTTAAGAAAAGTATATCAGAAAGGTTCTTGAGAGGTTCAACATGGACAAAGCAAAGCCTGTTAATTGTCCACTTGCAGGCCATTTCAAACTTAGCTCAAGACAATGTCCTACAAATGATGAAGAAGGAACAAAGATGCAAAAAATTCCCTATGCTTCGGCAGTAGGTTCGTTGATATATGCTATGGTCTGTACTCGACCAGACATAGCTCATGCTGTTGGAGTTGTTAGTCGATTTCTGTCAAATTCAGGGAAAGAACATTGGGCAGCAGTGAAATGGATTCTAAGGTATCTTCAGGGCACATTAAAGATGAGTCTGTGTTTTGGAAAGGGTGAACCCATTCTTGATAGATTCACAAATTCTGATATGGCTGGTGATGTAGACAGTAGAAAGTCTACTTCTGGGTATTTGATTACTTTTGCAGGGGAGCAGTTGTATGGCAGTCGAAATTACAGAAATGTCTAGCTCTCTCCACTATAGAAGTTGAGTTCATTGCCATTATAGAAGCCAGTAAAGAATTGTTGTGGGTGAAGAAATTCTTGCAAGAGTTGGGCTTGAAGCAAGAAGAGTATGTTCTTCATTGTGATAGTCAAAGTGCTATTCATTTGAGTTAGAATTTCTCGTTTCATTCAAGATCGAAACATATTAATGTTTGATACCACTGGATTCGATATGTCTTGAATAAAAAATTGCTGCAACTAGAGAAAGTGCATACTGATGACAATACATCAGATATGCTGACCAAGGACAAGCATGAGAAGTGTCGATTCCTAGCAGGAATGGAAGAAGCTTCCACATAAGTCGGGAAGGGGGAGAATTGTTGGGGTTTCCTCCTTTGTGGGATCCATTGGTTCGATGCACATTCAGTATCGCTGCAGAATTCTAAGCACGATGCTTGATCTTTTCGAGGACGATTTGGAGTATTCGTTGGATAGTGATTTGTAGAAGTCCTCTTAGCTGAATGATGCTTTAGTTGTTCAGAGTTTGAGGTTCAGCGAGTTATCGATGGCAATTTGTGGTGAGTGCCTTCAGCTGCATAGCGATTTGTGGTTAACGTTATGTGCTTCAGCTGGATGACGAATTGTGGTTATCACTGGATAGCGATTTGTGATAAGGCGCTTCAGGCACATCGTAAGTTATGCAGGACGTTTAGTCTTCCACATTTAATGCGAGTCTCGTCCTCTATTTAGGGGATGGATGAGAGAACAAAAGCAGCGGAAGAGAGCAAAAAAGGCAGAACATTAGGGAGAGAGTGTGAGTGTAACGCCCCGGATTTCCAAAACAAAGCTAAGTTAAAATTTTCATGAATTTCTTTTTTTTTTTTTTTTTTTTTTTTCATTGCAGCGGAACTTAGAAAAGCTTTTAGCAGCGGAATAAGACGATAATGAGTCGTCAGTTTTAGAAAACTCCGAGCACGTTGCAGGTATGTGGCCAAGCAACTCATTGACCACCAAAGTGTTCCATTTTATCGAAAACATATGTTTATTACAACACTACTGCTTAGGAAAGCAGTGTAGGTTCAATAAAAAGGAAGCAGTACAACTCTGTCTAGAGAAACCCTGGAACTTGATGCCGCCTTGCTCCGCATATCGCCACGCAGGTTCAACACCTGAAATCCCCATTAAACGGGGTCAGAACCACTGATGGTCTGGTAAGTAGGCAAACACCTATCTGTTCAACTCAAGTAAATGCATAGACCACTCAGGGTCGCAGTTCGTAATACGACGCTCAAGCCTCCATGACTTAGCGTATATCGCACAAGCCTCATCAGGGCTATGAGTTGAACATCCACGCAAGTCGTCATGACTTCGCATGAGCCTCTTCAGGGCTGTGAGTTAGAATAACCTCTCAAGTCTCTACGACTTAGCCTTGACTTCCTCAGAGTCACGAATGGATGTCTAGCTCAAGCCTTTATGCTTGGCACATCCGTATCCTACGAATCTAAGGACAGCTCTCCGAGCTTCACTTAGTCGTACGGATATCAATGGGGTTCTTTCCCAATCGGTCCAGTAGTATACCGACCATGACACCTTCACAAAGGTTATGCAGGACTGACTCAACAACGTCATCCACTCATACATTCAAAGTAGCGCTGTACCTAAGCTAATGCTTTGTTTCGATAATTGCACCTCCCCCTGGGCTTAGGGGACTCATATCTGGGCGACAACGCGACGATCTGGGGGTTGATTATTCTATGTATTTTAGATACCCCAGAGGCCTGTTGACCCCATCCCCCTAGTAGGACGGTACAGCATACCGGAAGAGATCCTTACTAGGTATCCGAATGCATTCTGCTACTGCAGTAGTTGGGTTCAATCCTTAGATATTTAAGGATAACCACGACCTCCATACCTCTGAGTGACGAAGGCCATCAATGAACTCTATCAGGTTCGGGTGAAATATATGTCACTCAAGGCTGCGCCATCACCGTCTTCCTCGGTGAGAAATTCTGAAAGGGGCCTGCCGGTCTTACAATTACTTGACGAACATTGCATGCCTATAGGGCAGCCTTTGAGAAGTATGTACCCGACCCCAATCAACCACACGGTTTTCACCGTGGAACAAAGGTTTTATTCATATGCATGCTTAACTCTGCTCTCGGCACTTCGGCCTCGACGAGCACTTCACCTCTTTTGGTGGAAACAACACACTCCGGCTCAGCGGCCCTTACGAGTCTGGTTGTCTGATAATTCTCAATGAGCATGCACATGACTCGATCTCTACGGATCGGCTACTCGGCGTATTTTTACGCAACGAGCTCAGGACCTCGTCAAGGCGCTACCACTACTTTGGCGCAACGGCTCTTACAAGTATGATGCCCTTGCAGGTGTCAGGGAGACGAGTCATTCTGACATCGTTCCAACAAAGGACGTCATTGTGCCACTTAACTGGTTTTGGCAGCTCTTCTGCCAACCATTCTGTCAACACCTTCTCTGCTCTACCGGCAGTGGTGCGACGAACCTTTCTACATTGTAGAAGGCGTTTCATAACTGGGTAGCACTTCTGCTACGTTCTTTCTGAGCCATTCTTAGCTCCTTCAGGAATTTCAGCAGCACTTCCTCTCTTTTACGGAGAAAGCGTGCGTTTCTTTTATCCATTTCAGCGGCATCTCCCCTCTTTGGTGGGAAATCGCTACGCTTAACTCGGGAAATGGATGCGCACCGTTGTGCGTACTTTGCATCCATCAAGGTTGCAGGAACCTTGGGCCATAGCTAGGCCATACGTAATTGATTTAGTCTTTACGTAAAGAGCATTTTGCCAAAAGGCGAAGCCTTTCCAATAGGGGCTTCATTCGTCAAGCAGAATCTTGTACGAGGAGCGGTAAGGGAATCGCATGGGCGATTTTGGAGTTGATCTCCGTTTGAACGCTCACTTACGCGCCATATATGTAATATAAGCAGAAGCCTGTGCTTTATACAGCGGCGGCGTAAAGGAAATGCATATACTATTGTTCAGGGTGTGTAACTGAACGAAATATTCTACATATATAACAAAGCAGAAGCCTTGGCATCGTTCGACGCGACGGCGTAAGTAAATACATTGCAGAAAGTAGGAGCCTTGGCATCGTTCGACGCGACGGCGTAAGTAAATGCATAATCGGAAGTGCAGTAATCGGAAGTACAGAAAGCAGGGAGCCTTGGCATCATACGACGCGACGACAAAGGTAAATTACATGGCCTGTGCGATATAAGACGCGTCGGCAGTATCAGCAGATATACACCTAGATCTGTATCCAACGATAGTTACGAGGCGAGCGAGTGAACACCGAAGTGTCCTAGAGGGCTCAACCAAGAACTAGGGTGAGATACTATTTTGAAGAACGCATATACTGCGTATTCGAACATATATATCCGACGATAGTTACGAGGCGAGCGCGTGAACACCGAAGTGTCCTAGAGGGCTCAACCAAGAACTAAAGCAAGATACTACTTCAGAAAGTATATTCTATATACAAACAGTCAAATACTTGAGAAAGATGGTTTAATGAAGCGAACTTACTTCAAATCGTGGAAGAAACGGCTCCGGGTTGCTTCTTTGGCTTTGAGCCTTCCTTCGAGAGGTCAGACTAAGTCAGATGAAGCTGACTTAGTTGAGAAAGAGGTAGAGTAGGTCAAGCTACTCAACCTAAGTGGTTTGAACCAAACAGGGTTCGATCCAAGTCAACTGGGTTCAGCAGGTTCGAACTCAGCTCAAGTAGGCTAAGTCTGGGTTCAGAAATCCAAACCGGAATCTGGACCAAAAAGGACTTTGACTTTGACTTTAAACCCAACTAGGTTTAAGTCAAGTCAACTGGGTTTGGACCAGGTCAAGTGGGTTCAGACCCAGGTCAGGTGGGTTAGGACCAGGTCAGGCAGGCTCAGGCTAAGTCAGGCAGGCTCAGACCAGGTCAGGTGGGCTCAGGTGGGCTAGGCTAGGTAGGGGAGGTTTAGGAGAGAGAGAGAAGGCAAGAGAGAGAGGGGGGGTCGATTTTTATGAGAAGAGAGAGAGTGGGGAGGGCTATTTATAGCCCAAGCCCACCTCCTCTTGGGTTTTCTCATGCCCAAACTACCCCCTTGGCTTCTTTTTAGATCCAAGAGGTTCCTTGGTGTGGGGCCCACTTGGATATTCCATGGGATATTTTTGTGGGTCCCACCAGATATTTTCTGAGGAATATTTCTGTGGGTCCCACCAATATTTCCGTGGGTCCCGCAAGAATTTCGGGTTTCCGGCGATTTTTTCCGAAAAATTCTGAGTACGCCATTTTCTTCGTATTGACGTAACTAAGAAAGTTGGCTCGTACGAATCTATTGATTTCGTTTAGTTAGGAAGTTATGGCTTCCCGAGTATTTGAGCATATATTCGCAATTCGACGAATACCCTAAGTATAACTGGCTCGCAGGAATTGATTCGTTTCGCATTATGAGAAGAAATGCTATTTTTACCGGTAAATGCCTCATGAATTTTATTCAGATATTTTCTGAAAAATTGCGGGTCTTACATCATTACCCCCTTAAAGGAATTTCGTCCGCGAAATTCAGCTAAGAGTACAAGGTGAAGAGTTCAGGATATTTATCCCGCATATCCGATTCGGGCTCCCAAGTGCAATCATCGACTCCGTGATGTTGCCATCTTACTTTGACAAGTGGAATGACCTTTGTCCTTAGCACTTGCTCCCGTCGGTCCATGATCTCTACTGGCCTTTCTTCCACCGTCATATCCTCCTGGATGTCAATATCTTCATGTTGGATGACGTGGGAAGGGTCGTGAACGTATTTTCTAAGCATTGACACATGAAATACATTGTGTATCTGTGTATACTGCGGTGGCAATGCTACTCTGTAGGCGGTCTCTCCTATCCGGCTCAAAACCTCGAAGGGACCAACGAATCTGGGGCTGAGCTTCCCCTTCTTTCCGAAACGAAACACACTCTTGGTTGGGGAGACCTTGATAAAAACCTTATCTCCAACCGCAAAAGCGAGTTCCCTACGCCGCTGATCGGCGTAGCTCTTCTGTCGACTCTGAGCAGCCAGTAGCTTCTTTCTGATCATGTGGACCTGCTCAGTGTAATGCTGTAACACAATGGGCGAGTCCAAGGTTCGCTCACCCACTTCACCCCAATGGATCGGTGATCTACAGGGTCGTCCATACAAGGCTTCATACGGCGCCATCCCAATGCTAGCGTGGTGGCTATTATTATAAGCAAATTCAGCCAACGCTAGGTGGGAATCCCAATCACCTTTCCATTCCAGCATACAGGCTCTTAGCATATCTTCAAGAGTCTGTATGGTTCGTTCTGATTGCCCATCTGTTTGGGGATGGAATGCTGTACTGAACTTGAGTTTCGTCCCCAGGGCTCTCTGAAGCTGCTCCCAAAAGTGAGAGGTGAACTTCGGGTCACGATCGGATATGATCGAAATCGGCACTCCATGGAGTCTAACGATTTCCCGAATGTAGATCTCTGCCAATCGTTCAGTTGAGTATCGAGTGTTGATTGGCAGGAAGTGAGCAGACTTGGTGAGTCTGTCTACGATCACCCATATTGAGTCATGTTGTCTCTTGGACCGAGGCAATCCAACGATGAAATCCATCGTAATGCCTTCCCATTTCCATTCTGGAATCTCGATCCGTTGCATCTTTCCACCAGGGCGCTGATGTTCGATCTTAACTTGCTGGCAGATCAAACACTTCGAGACAAACGTAGCCACATCACGCTTCATACCCTTCCACCAGTACTTTCTCTGCAAATCTCGGAACATCTTTGTACCCCCAGGGTGGATAGTATATTTGCTACTATGGGCCTCCTGGAGTACTTCCAGTCTTAGCTCAGGGTTATTTGGAACCCAAATTCTTTCTTCCATCCATATTCCTCCATCTTCTTTCAAATGGAAGAAAGTGTTATCTTTTTCAGCACGAGCTTTCAATTCCAAGTACTGGGGATCCTTGAACTGTTCGGCTACGATGCGATCGAGGAACTCAATGTGGATCGTCAAACATGACATTTTGATTCTACCTGAATCAGCCAAAAATGGCTTCCACTTGACGAAATCCTCCATCAACTTCCATTGTCCGGTTAGGCTGGCCAGAGTGCCAACAGTCTTGCGACTAAGGGCATCTGCTACAACATTCGCCTTTCCAGGGTGATAGGAAAGCGTGAATTCATAATCTTTGAGGAATTCCAGCCATCGCCGTTGCCGCATATTGAGTTCTTTTTGAGAAAAGAGGTATTTTAGGCTTTTATGGTCCGACATGACCTCAAATTTCTCTCCATACAGGTAGTGTCGCCAGATTTTAAGCGCGAACACTACCGCGGCAAGCTCCAAGTCGTGGGTTGGATAGTTTTTCTCATGGACCCTCAACTGTCGTGATGCATAGGCGATTACTTTGCCATGCTGCATCAACACACAACCCAGACCTGTTCCTGAGGCATCGGTATATGCCACGAAGCCTCCCTGACCAGAAGGTAAGGTAAGGACAGGGGCAGTGGTAAGCCTCTGTTTGAGAACCTCAAAGCACTCCTTACACTGGTCAGTCCATTCAAACTTGGCTCCCTTTTTAAGTAATTTCGTCATCGGTACGGCGATTCGGGAGAAGTCTTGTATGAACTTCCGATAATATCCGGCAAGTCCAAGGAAGCTACGAACCTCAGTGATATTTTCTGGCTGCTTCCAGTCCATCACAGCTTCCACCTTCGCAGGATCCACTGCGATTCCATCTTTTGAGATCACATGACCAAGGAACATCACTTTATCTAGCCAGAATTCACATTTTGAAAACTTAGCATAGAGTTGGTTATCTTGAAGGGTTTTCAAGACGATTTTCAAGTGCTCCACGTGTTGTTCCTTGTTCTCAGAATATACGAGAATGTCATCAATAAAGACGATGACAAAGCTATCCAAATATGGTCTGAATATCCGGTTCATTAGATCCATAAAGGCAGCAGGCGCATTAGTGAGTCCGAAGGGCATTACTACGAACTCATAATGGCCGTATCTCGTTCTGAAGGCTGTCTTGGGTATATCCTCTTCCTTTACTCTAAGCTGATGGTATCCAGACCTGAGGTCGATCTTGGAGAACACTCTCGCTGTTCTGAGCTGATCGAATAAGTCCTCAATCCGAGGCAATGGGTACTTATTTTTAATGGTTGCCTGGTTAAGCATCCGATAATCGATGCATAACCGAAGGGATCCATCCTTCTTCTTTACAAATAGTACCGGGGCTCCCCATGGTGACATACTTGGTCGGATGAACCCTTGTTCCATCAGTTCTTCCAACTGACACTTCAACTCATTGAGTTCAGCTGGCGCCATTCGATACGGGGCTTTGGATATCGGCGCTGTTCCAGGTAAGGATTGAATTCCAAATTCAACCTCACGAAGTGGCGGAAGTCCTGGCAATTCCTCAGGAAACACATCGGGAAACTCCCGCACCACTTCCAAACTCTCAAGGGGTTGGTCGTTGGATTTTTCCACCGAGAGACTCAACAGGAAGGCCACACAACCCTTCCTAAGGTATTTTTGTACCTTAAGTGCTGATATGAGCCTTTTCTGTGGAACTGGTTTGGATAACCGGTATTCCATCTTAGGTAATCCGGGTCGAGATAGAATCACTCTGCCCTCGCGGCACAGAATCTTGGCATTATTCTGAGCCAACCAATTCATTCCCAGAATGACATCGTACTGTATCATATCGATCAGGATGGCATCAGTAGGCAAGTGTTGCCCTGCTATCTCAATATCCAAATTTTTCACACACCGAATACATTTGGTGCGTGAACCCAACGGGTTATATACTTCGATCATTTTATCAATCGGTTGCACCGAAGCGTGGAGTTGTTCGGTGAAATCGTCAGAGATAAACGTATGAGTAGCACCACAATCAAACAAGACGTAAGCTGCATGTCCATTAACAGGTACGGTGCCTTCAATCAGGTCACCATTTTCGACTTGTTCAGTCGTTACAGCATATACACGACCTGCAGCAGGCCTTTGTTCTACTCTAGGTGGGGGTCGTTGGACTTGTGTTCGTTGTGGTACTTGTTGAGAGGGTCCGGCAGATCCGGCATTCCTCCTCTGCTCATCAATAAGCTTCTTCCTGCATTGTCTTGCAATGTGGCCCACTTTGCCACAGTAGAAGCATCCACCTGTGTCACGTGGACATGGTCCTCTTGCGTGATTAACATGGCATTTTGGGCAGTTTGGGTTGAACTGCAGGTTGTTTGGAGCCATGTTCTGCCTTGGCCTTACAACTTGTTGAGTGTTGTTCCCACCTTGGAACCTTTTCTTCTGAAAGGGTTGTCGTGAACCCTGGCCACTTGGAAACATTCTCTTCTTGTTCCCACCATCAACTATGGGCCTTTTTGCTATGATCACTTTTGATCGCTCCCAATCCACTTGTATTTTTGAAGCTGCTGCCACAGCCGTTTGAAACGTTTGGGGCATGCTGGTGATAACCCGTGACCTTAGCCCTTCTCGCAGTCCATTGATGTACTTGTCGGCCCTTTCTTGGTCGGTCTCAAATAACCGGGAGCAGTACCGTTCAAGATTTTGAAATTTGGTGGTATAGTCAATCAGATTCATGCCACCCTGCTCCAATTCCAGAAACTCCATCTTCTTCTTGTTCCTGGAGTGTAATGGAAAGTAATTATCCATGAAAGCTCTCCGGAAGTCAGTCCAAGGAATGACTTCAACTTCCGAGAACTGGATAATCTTAGTGGTATCCCACCACTTCCGTGCGTTGTCTTTCAGCCGATACGTGCCAAAATTGGTTTTCTTTTCCTCTGGTACTCCCAGTACTAAGAAGGCACGTTCCGTCTCTTCGATCCAACTCTCCGCGAGCTCAGGATCGGCTCTGCCAATGAAAACTGGCGGGTCAAGCTTGAGGAACTTCTCATAAGTTACTCCTCCCAGGTGCTCGTTTCGTGGTGCGACTGGTTCTGGCCTCGTTTCACGGATGGCGGTAACCAGGTTGTTGAGTGTCTCTAACAGGAATCCTTGCGTATGAGACTCCTCGCTTGGTATGGTTCTCCTCGTCGTAGGAGCCATTTATCTATGCACACACAAGCACTTGTTTTTAGTTTCTCGATGTATATGAGGAAGTAAAAGCTTTATTTACTTAATATACATCACATTTACACAAGCATTGCCTTAAACAAAACGTCATGCCGCACTGGCAGACTTTAGGCAATGAGAAACTATATACATGAGTCTACTGACTCCAAAACATCACCAGTCTCTTTAAGACTTGGATTTCTTTGATGAAGACGAACTCCAAAAGGTCCATCTATTGCCACATGGCCTTGGTGCAGGCACTACTAGCTTTGGCTTGGGCGGCACTTCCGCACTAGCAAGCGAATACTGGGGATATATGAGAGACTCCAGTCCACTTTCCCAGTTAGCAAGATCAAGACTCTGGGAGTCTGGAATAAGGATTGGCGAACAGAAAGAATCTCCTCTTTTGTTCCTGCCATTTAAGCTCGGCATATGTGATGCCGGATGGTAGCTTGGCGAGTGATAGACTTCTGCAGGGAAGTTCAAATCAAAATCCCTCAGCCTTGGTAATTCATCAAAAGATGTTGGGGTATGGTTGCTCCCAACACTAGAGTGATGCGGTCCACTGACACGCGAAGTCTCATCCCTGAGACCCTTTGAAGCCCGCCGACCCATATCGGCGGTATATTTCCATTGGCATTCGTTGGCGGAATGCCCATCTTCGCCACAGTATTGGCAGTCTTGGACTTCATACGGGCATATCCACTCATCGTGCATGACCTTGCAGCGATAGCAATATCCACGCGAGTCATGAGTTGCCATCTATACAAAGATGCACCCAGATCAGAACAAAAGTATAAAAACATATACTTACAGTGCGATATCGGTACCATGACGGATCTTGAACCAGGTTTCTCAGACTCATGCTCTGATACCAATTCTGTAACGCCCCGGATTTCCAAAACAAAGCTAAGTTAAAATTTTCATGAATTTCTTTTTTTTTTTTTTTTTTTTTCATTGCAGCGGAACTTAGAAAAGCTTTTAGCAGCGGAATAAGACGATAATGAGTCGTCAGTTTTAGAAAACTCCGAGCACGTTGCAGGTATGTGGCCAAGCAACTCATTGACCACCAAAGTGTTCCATTTTATCGAAAACATATGTTTATTACAACACTACTGCTTAGGAAAGCAGTGTAGGTTCAATAAAAAGGAAGCAGTACAACTCTGTCTAGAGAAACCCTGGAACTTGATGCCGCCTTGCTCCGCATATCGCCACGCAGGTTCAACACCTGAAATCCCCATTAAACGGGGTCAGAACCACTGATGGTCTGGTAAGTAGGCAAACACCTATCTGTTCAACTCAAGTAAATGCATAGACCACTCAGGGTCGCAGTTCGTAATACGACGCTCAAGCCTCCATGACTTAGCGTATATCGCACAAGCCTCATCAGGGCTATGAGTTGAACATCCACGCAAGTCGTCATGACTTCGCATGAGCCTCTTCAGGGCTGTGAGTTAGAATAACCTCTCAAGTCTCTACGACTTAGCCTTGACTTCCTCAGAGTCACGAATGGATGTCTAGCTCAAGCCTTTATGCTTGGCACATCCGTATCCTACGAATCTAAGGACAGCTCTCCGAGCTTCACTTAGTCGTACGGATATCAATGGGGTTCTTTCCCAATCGGTCCAGTAGTATACCGACCATGACACCTTCACAAAGGTTATGCAGGACTGACTCAACAACGTCATCCACTCATACATTCAAAGTAGCGCTGTACCTAAGCTAATGCTTTGTTTCGATAATTGCACCTCCCCCTGGGCTTAGGGGACTCATATCTGGGCGACAACGCGACGATCTGGGGGTTGATTATTCTATGTATTTTAGATACCCCAGAGGCCTGTTGACCCCATCCCCCTAGTAGGACGGTACAGCATACCGGAAGAGATCCTTACTAGGTATCCGAATGCATTCTGCTACTGCAGTAGTTGGGTTCAATCCTTAGATATTTAAGGATAACCACGACCTCCATACCTCTGAGTGACGAAGGCCATCAATGAACTCTATCAGGTTCGGGTGAAATATATGTCACTCAAGGCTGCGCCATCACCGTCTTCCTCGGTGAGAAATTCTGAAAGGGGCCTGCCGGTCTTACAATTACTTGACGAACATTGCATGCCTATAGGGCAGCCTTTGAGAAGTATGTACCCGACCCCAATCAACCACACGGTTTTCACCGTGGAACAAAGGTTTTATTCATATGCATGCTTAACTCTGCTCTCGGCACTTCGGCCTCGACGAGCACTTCACCTCTTTTGGTGGAAACAACACACTCCGGCTCAGCGGCCCTTACGAGTCTGGTTGTCTGATAATTCTCAATGAGCATGCACATGACTCGATCTCTACGGATCGGCTACTCGGCGTATTTTTACGCAACGAGCTCAGGACCTCGTCAAGGCGCTACCACTACTTTGGCGCAACGGCTCTTACAAGTATGATGCCCTTGCAGGTGTCAGGGAGACGAGTCATTCTGACATCGTTCCAACAAAGGACGTCATTGTGCCACTTAACTGGTTTTGGCAGCTCTTCTGCCAACCATTCTGTCAACACCTTCTCTGCTCTACCGGCAGTGGTGCGACGAACCTTTCTACATTGTAGAAGGCGTTTCATAACTGGGTAGCACTTCTGCTACGTTCTTTCTGAGCCATTCTTAGCTCCTTCAGGAATTTCAGCAGCACTTCCTCTCTTTTACGGAGAAAGCGTGCGTTTCTTTTATCCATTTCAGCGGCATCTCCCCTCTTTGGTGGGAAATCGCTACGCTTAACTCGGGAAATGGATGCGCACCGTTGTGCGTACTTTGCATCCATCAAGGTTGCAGGAACCTTGGGCCATAGCTAGGCCATACGTAATTGATTTAGTCTTTACGTAAAGAGCATTTTGCCAAAAGGCGAAGCCTTTCCAATAGGGGCTTCATTCGTCAAGCAGAATCTTGTACGAGGAGCGGTAAGGGAATCGCATGGGCGATTTTGGAGTTGATCTCCGTTTGAACGCTCACTTACGCGCCATATATGTAATATAAGCAGAAGCCTGTGCTTTATACAGCGGCGGCGTAAAGGAAATGCATATACTATTGTTCAGGGTGTGTAACTGAACGAAATATTCTACATATATAACAAAGCAGAAGCCTTGGCATCGTTCGACGCGACGGCGTAAGTAAATACATTGCAGAAAGCAGGAGCCTTGGCATCGTTCGACGCGACGGCGTAAGTAAATGCATAATCGGAAGTGCAGTAATCGGAAGTACAGAAAGCAGGGAGCCTTGGCATCATACGACGCGACGGCAAAGGTAAATTACATGGCCTGTGCGATATAAGACGCGTCGGCAGTATCAGCAGATATACACCTAGATCTGTATCCAACGATAGTTACGAGGCGAGCGAGTGAACACCGAAGTGTCCTAGAGGGCTCAACCAAGAACTAGGGTGAGATACTATTTTGAAGAACGCATATACTGTGTATTCGAACATATATATCCGACGATAGTTACGAGGCGAGCGCGTGAACACCGAAGTGTCCTAGAGGGCTCAACCAAGAACTAAAGCAAGATACTACTTCAGAAAGTATATTCTATATACAAACAGTCAAATACTTGAGAAAGATGGTTTAATGAAGCGAACTTACTTCAAATCGTGGAAGAAACGGCTCCGGGTTGCTTCTTTGGCTTTGAGCCTTCCTTCGAGAGGTCAGACTAAGTCAGATGAAGCTGACTTAGTTGAGAAAGAGGTAGAGTAGGTCAAGCTACTCAACCTAAGTGGTTTGAACCAAACAGGGTTCGATCCAAGTCAACTGGGTTCAGCAGGTTCGAACTCAGCTCAAGTAGGCTAAGTCTGGGTTCAGAAATCCAAACCGGAATCTGGACCAAAAAGGACTTTGACTTTGACTTTAAACCCAACTAGGTTTAAGTCAAGTCAACTGGGTTTGGACCAGGTCAAGTGGGTTTGGACCAGGTCAAGTGGGTTCAGACCCAGGTCAGGTGGGTTAGGACCAGGTCAGGCAGGCTCAGGCTAAGTCAGGCAGGCTCAAACCAGGTCAGGTGGGCTCAGGTGGGCTAGGCTAGGTAGGGGAGGTTTAGGAGAGAGAGAGAAGGCAAGAGAGAGAGGGGGGGTCGATTTTTATGAGAAGAGAGAGAGTGGGGAGGGCTATTTATAGCCCAAGCCCACCTCCTCTTGGGTTTTCTCATGCCCAAACTACCCCCTTGGCTTCTTTTTAATTCCAAGAGGTTCCTTGGTGTGGGGCCCACTTGGATATTCCATGGGATATTTTTGTGGGTCCCACCAGATATTTTCTGAGGAATATTTCTGTGGGTCCCACCAATATTTCCGTGGGTCCCGCAAGAATTTCGGGTTTCCGGCGATTTTTTCCGAAAAATTCTGAGTACGCCATTTTCTTCGTATTGACGTAACTAAGAAAGTTGGCTCGTACGAATCTATTGATTTCGTTTAGTTAGGAAGTTATGGCTTCCCGAGTATTTGAGCATATATTCGCAATTCGACGAATACCCTAAGTATAACTGGCTCGCAGGAATTGATTCGTTTCGCATTCTGAGAAGAAATGCTATTTTTACCGGTAAATGCCTCATGAATTTTATTCAGATATTTTCTGAAAAATTGCGGGTCTTACAGTGAGAAACACTTTTAGGGCACCGAAAAGGTGCGGAGGGAACAAAAAGCAAGAAGTGCTACGATACTTCTTTCAGGACAACTTTGTCAAGCTGATTCTTCAGATCATTCGTTCTTTGTTCCTCAGTGAGGTATATCCTCTTGTTCATTTCGTTACACCTTGTGTATTTGTAAGGCTTATGCCTTTTGGCCACTCTGTAATCTTTGTTTGAAGATAGTAAAAGTTGTTGACCTATTGGTCGCTGTGGACGTACCTCAGTTGAGAGAGAACCACGTAAATCGTTGTGTGCTGTTTTTATTTTCGCTACTGGTTTGTTTTGGTTTATTTTTCTACCAGTGTCATCGTCGTATTGTTTCCATCAATTCACACTCGTGGGGAGACCCAGTACATCCGTTTTAACCCCAACAATATACACACAAAAATTTCCATTCCTGCCACATACTGACAACTTCCAAACAGGGCCTTACTCAAGTTTATAGAAAAAAAAATCTACCAAATAGAGAGAGAGGCATGGAAATATAATATTAGTAAGAAAGTGAAAGAAGTCAATTTGACATACGCAGGCATGGCTTAGTGATGTATTGGGAGCAAAATTAAAGGCTGCCCTTTTGTATCATATATTAGAATTTTAGTAGGAAATTATCACTTTAAAGTGTAAACATAATGTATACATGTATGCCTTCAACCGTTTCTAATGTGATTGTGATTTTTTCCCATTAATTGCAAGTTACAACAACAATAAAACCCTATGATCTAGAGCTACGACCTTACTTTCTATGCCTCGGTTGTTTGACAATAGATTTCAGTGCACCAAACAGTAGGGGATAAATTGTGAAATTTAATCAAACAAGAATTACTTAAGCCAAAGCCCAGCATAGGCGCGAGGGTGAAAGTCTTGACCTCAGAATTTTACCCCATTGGTGGTTGATCTATGATCTACCTGCGAATGGAACCAAGGTTATATATATATATATTAATGAGTTTGTGCTAAACTCATTTGATGCTAAACCACATGCTAAATGGGTTTTTTCGTCCTTTTTTTCATTTTACTTTTAAATTCTGACCGTAATGTGATCTATGTACTTGATTTATAGGGATCAGCTCTTGAAGCATTTGATTCCAATATATGGGTGGGTTTTTATAAGGTTCAAAAAAACAACGGTCCAAAATCTTTGTAAAATTTTTAGGCTCCAAACATTATTGAAAACACAAGAGCCAGGTGTGGATCCTTAGTAAATCCACCATGCCCAACACATTTATAGAGCTAAAACTGCATAAAAAGCACCGAAGAAGCCCAAAAACCCATTTAGCATGCGGTTTAGCACCAAATGGGTTTAGCACGGACCCATCTTCCTATATATATATATATATATATATATATATATATAAAGTAATGCTAAGCTGCTTCGGGATTACCTACACACATAGTAAAATCATAGATGTAGTATCTTCTCAATCGGACTCCGTGTTCAACATAGTTATTTGATAAGAATCATGTCCGGATCATGTTTTTGGACATAAAATAAGATTTTTTAAATCATGAAACTTTGCTACATTTTAGGCCGTTGATTTTTTTAAGGTCTTAAAAAACCTATACAATGATTACAATCGCATGATCTAAAACTTGTTTTCTGTTTAAAAATGCATATAGATCACATTTATAAGGTCTTATCAACAAAAAAAAAACTACAAGATTTGGAAAACCCAAACCTTTTACTAGATGGGAGTAGGTGCTCTATATATAGGAAGAGGGACCGTCCAACTAAAAGAAGGTCCAAAATCTACAACCCATGATAATCCACGGTGTTCTTTTTCTAACAACCGAGTTTTATATCGATCACATTTTTTCAACAAAAGAAACTTTTTTTAAGCTATGAAAAAATTGAGCATTTGTGACCATTGATTTTTGAATCACCAAAAAAAAACACTTGCATAAACTGGATTCCCATGAAACAAAAAATTTGATCCCAACCAAATAGACCATGTAGATCATATCTATAAAGATTCACATAAAATAACACGAGCTATGAGATATTGCTCATTTCAACTCATTAATATTGTATGCACATCCCCACTAACTAACTAACTAACTATGTATATATTGTATGCACATCTCCACTAACTAACTAACTATATATATATAAAAGGAAGACTCTATTAAACATCAAGAAGTCTTTTTTTTATGAGGAATGTTGAAACCACCTGCGAAATCAGACCTTGCGCTGGCTATGCATATCGCACATTCAGCCGTTGATACCACGGTGTAAACCCCCTGAGACACACCTTGTCTTTAGGGAGTCGTCTTGCTTCGGCACGAGCTAAAGGCATGATACCCTTACCCTTCATAATGCAAGGGGCTGACATTTGTGAGAAACTCTAACCACCCGCCTAGCAGCCAAGGGCCCTTCCATTACACAAAACCCTTTGGGGCTACCAATCCACGTCTCCATGACTTGCTACTTACTATATTTGTATCCATGACTTACCACCCAAGGAATTGGCATCCACGCCATCTTGTCCGTTGAAGGGCATGACCAGTCTCCCTAAGGTTATAAATTAATGAGACATGATCAACTAGGCTAAGAGACTAATGGCTCTCACTTCTTTTTTTTGAAAGGCAAGGTGGGGTTTGGCAGACCCCATCAGTTATTCAACCTACCATTGGGTTTTGAACCTGCAACTTCCCACTACAAGGAGACATGCACTGACAGCTCCTACCAACAACACAACTTTGGCTACTAATGACTCACTTAATTAGGAGCAAATATGTATTTTGGCAACGTCTTAACATAATCTAACTTAGGACAAGAAATAAATAGGAAGAGTTTGACTAGCCCTGAACCCATCATCTAGCTTGACTTGACCCATTGCTTGGTTAACTTTGAGTTTCTCATAGCTACATTTACAAACATAAAAAATGAACCAGAAGAGACAAATAAGCTGTGTTGATTGAGGGAGAATTGTCTTTTTCTTTTTATTTTTTTTTGCTGTTTGATGAGCAAGTTGAGGGATAACGCCATGAACCTGAGACCCCAATTTGTATATATTACATAATAATATTTTGTCAAAAAATAATGTTTTTTATATTTCAAAGACCTGTTTCTTCCATTTTCATGGATGGGAATGATCTATCATACAAAAATAGGCATCGATTTTTAAAAGCTCTTGCCAGTTCAATTTAATTGAGAGAAGTATGATAGGATTAATAAAAGGTAACCAACGGGGGCTCTGCTTGTTTGGTAGGAGCTGTTAGTGCAAGTCACCATGTGATGGAACGTTGCAAGTTCAAAACCCAATGGTATGTAGTGTAACGGGTGGAGTCGGCCTAACCCCATCTTGCTTATTAAAAGTAAGAAAGAAAAGGTAACAAAAAAAAAACTGAGACTCACCGATGCCAACATGACAATTTTAACTATGATGTTTAAGGGGGTGTTTGTGTGTCATGGAAAATTCAAGTTTTTTCGCAAAAAATGCATCGATGGGCGTGCGTTTCTGCAGAACTTACAATGCCAAAACAAACATGGCGTATGGAAAAATGCCTCGACGGGTGTGTCATTTTACACACTTAACTCTCATTTTTCTCGAAAAACTGTTCTCATGTGGGTCCCATTTAGTTTCCGCCGCAGAGGAATCCACTAAAGAAGTGCCGCAGAACCCTATTCCTTGACAAGAAAACGCCGCTAAATGTTTGTTTCATCGTAGCCAAAAGACTAGAAAAAGAGACGTCACATTTTTTAAATGCGGCCCAACTTTGACAATCCATGCAGCAAACGTCTGGTCGACTCGGAATCGTAGCTTTCTCAAAAGCCAGTCTGGTAAAAGGTCCCTCAAGGACAGAGTAGGACGCCGGACCCACTTGAATCCAGACCGAGTTCGTCCTATCGTTTATGAATGCCAATGGATTCACATAAATGAATGCACCATCTAAATCTAACCCATGGCCTAGTCTCAGAGTGCAAGCAAAATATGAGGGACCGACAATCTGCCGTCGGTGATGATTTTTTATTCTTCTTTGGATTATAAAAAAATATAATAGAAAAAAAATAGATACCAACGGGAGATCCGCTTATCTGGCAAGAGCAGTTAGTGCACGTCACTTGTGTTGGTTGTAAGTTCGAATCCCAATGGTACTGTCGAAAAAAAGGGAAAAAAAAAGTAAATGCGTGTGACCCTGTCCACTAATAACCTAACAGGCTTACACGTTTGGCACTCAGAACCGAACAAACTTTTTTCTCTTAAACAGTTTAATGTTGCTAATTCCATTTAGTGCACGTCACATGTAGTTTTTTTATTATTTATAATTGAATCATTTGCACATAATTAAAAAATGACAAAGCAAGCATGCATAATGTTGCTAATTCCATTTTCTTTTGATACCTCAAAGAGTAAGGAAAGGGTGATTTTTTTGTCTTTCTATCATTGACATTCTGTTTATGATAGAGATAATATCTTTTTTTTTTCTAGCATTATTTACCATATGTGAAGTTTGATTGAGATTGCCTTGATATTTTACATTTAAATTTGTTTCGGTTGTATTTTGTGCTTTGCACAATTTATAGTTTAATCCATCTTTGTCATGGTGATCTCCTTCTCTTTGTTGTATTTTTTGTTTTTGTTTGTAGGTGGGATTCAGGATCAACTGTTGGTGAGTTTGACGGTCATTCAAGACGTGTCTTAAGTTGTGCATTCAAGCCTACAAGACCTTTTCGTATTGTTACATGTGGAGAAGATTACTTGGTGAATTTCTATGAGGGACCACCATTTAGGTTCAAACTGTCACAAAGGTTAGTCTTGTTTATGGTATTAAGAGATTGATTTATACTATATTAGGTCAATGATAGTGCAAATTTGCTAAAGGTTCAGCTGTTTTAACATAATTGTTTTGTATGAAGAATCCTTTGGTACATTGTCTTTCTTTTTTGGTAAAGGTATGAGGATCCAATGCAGGAACTGAAGCGTGACATGTTAGCCTGTCGAAGCAAATGAAATTCTAATAGCTATTCAGTATATGATGTGTTAGCTTTTAAGTAAATAATGACCATTCTCAAACTTTAGGAGTGCACTCTGGCTTGAAACATTACTATAACGTTTAACTTGCAATGGAATATAAAATCATGGTATAAATAAGTGTTCCTAGTATCTTCATGCTTGAATGACATTTTCCAAAAGCAATGCACATGATGTAAATAATATTTTCTCCAAATTGTAAGGAATTATGTGCTCTAGTGAGGGAGATGTATACCTGCCCTTTATCTGATGTGTAGTCTGTTTAAAACTAGTAAGAGAATTAACTAATAACATCCAAGGGGAATATATCAGGGTATTGAAGATAACATTTAAACTATTATTCCTAAAATGGCCAACACAGGTTTAAATTAACTGCACCGTCTAGGTAAATGTTTTAATATAATTGATCTTTGTTCTTGTAGGGACAGGACTACCACTTTTTCTACCAAAAATCTAAACAGATTTTTCAAGCCATAACTAGAGAGCTTTTCTGTCCTAGAGGATGGGCCCTGCTGGTTTCCAGATCACAGTTCATATCTTGATAATATTGCTTCAAAATACATTATAACTACCAAGCCCCCTTCATGAGAGCGATATAGTTATGAATCTAGTCTGAGCACATCAGGAACACTTACTAATTTAGGTCTCTCTCCCTCTGTGTTTAAGGCTGGAAGGTTATAAAAATGGCAAAAAGCAGAAAATATGACAAGAACATGAGGGGCTTGGCAAACTTTCTTTTTCTTAACAGTTAACATAGGTTATGGATATATAAATGATAAAAGAGTAAGTTAACCGATAAGGGAAAAGGCTACTAACAAATGACGCTTCTCTAGAAAATCTAATTGCACATTCATAAAGGTTTAAGTTTCATATATACATATGGATTCATACAGTTTGAGGATTTGATTAACATATTTGTTAGATTTGAAATTAGATCAAACTAGATTAGCTTTCTATTCAAAGTAATTTAAACATGTATCTCTATTTGAATCTTTATGGCTATGGCCACATATGAGAAAAAATGGAAAGAATGGAGAATGGGGCATGCCAAGATTATGTCTTGGGTCATTAGTAGTCTTGATATCAAGAAGTGCTTGAGTCTAGCTAAATTTGAACATGCAAATAAATATTTGCATGAGACTATCTTAAGAAAATGTATTCTCTTAAATCTATGTCACATGGGTGCAGGTGCAGGGGCAGGGGTGCGACACTTTAAAAAAACTTGGGTGCGGGGATGCGGCAAAAAGTTGGACATAAATGACCCTGGGTGCATTGACTGCACCCAGGGTCAGGTTGATCGCATCGGGTGCGGGTGCAATGTGAGTGCGGCACCTAGTTGAAGAGTCCCTGTGACATAGTCTTAAAGATATTACCCACATTTGCAACTTGTAAGACAAGGTACACACTATGATTCAAGGAGAAAAATGTATTAGAGAATATTTTAGTAAGTTGTTCGACCTTTGGAATGAGTTTGCTCTTCTTGAGTCACAATGACATTATCCCAAAGACATAGAACTCCGTCAAAGACAAATTGATGTGAAACATTTCTATCAATTCATCAATGGTCTAAGACCAGAGTTTGAGTCTACTAAATCGGCTTTTCTTCATAAAGGAGAAGTTCTCTCTATTGAAGAGCTAAGTATGAAAGAAAATAGACTAAAAAAAAGACATTTAAAGATGATGATAATTCGGTCATAGCCGTGTCTAGGCTGAGAAACCATGTCCATGCTTACCAACTACTACTTTATAACTATCACATTATAAGAGACCAAACAATGATAGCTATGGAAAGCAAGACAATGAGAAAAGATTGGGGAGCTATCTGCTGAAGGTCACAATGGTATCATCTATGCTGTTAGTTGGAGTCCTGACAGTAAAGCGGTATTTATGATATTCCTATGCTATTTTCATTATTGATTAATAATTATACTTCCAGTGGTGGACTTAGGATGCAAATATCTACATTGAATGATATCTACTTTTTCCTTTTTCAGATTCTTAGATTGATAATATGAACATTTTAATTGGAACACAATTAAATTTAAATGTTACTTATATAATCAAATGCCTGACTAATGGAGAGTTTTTCTTCTACTTTTTTGTTTTTTGGTTGATCGAAGAAGCACATTCATTTATCTGTTGAATGAAAGTTTTATACAATCTGGTTTACCTATATTCTAATGGTCTCCAGCACCATACTGGTTCTGATGGGGCTGTACTTGTCTGTATTGCAGGTGTGAGTGGAAGTGTTAATCCAAAGTTTCATTGTGTGCTTAAGTCTGCTTTTCTTTGGTATTGATAGAAAATTCTTTCATATTTTCTGTGCAGTTGGATAAACCTGGTTGAGGTTATATTTGTCACAAAATGGCACGGATCCCAATACCCTCCATAATGGACTCCGAGGGTCAAAACATAATGCATTTGAACAAAAACATAAGAACTAAAATGAAACACAATAGAATGTGAGTAAATAACTTCATTAATAAAGAACAGTAAAAATACAAAAAAAATACATTTTAATCCTCATTACAATACACTAAAAAACACACAAGAAGCCTAAAACCATGGTTGCTAGTCGAGGAAGCGGGAAGCGATATGTGAAGTGGAAGCGGGAAGCGTGGCACTTTCAAAATTTTAGGAAGCGGGAAGCATGGGACGACTTAAAAGCGAATCAAGAATCGTCTCGAAAGCGAACCAGAAGCGAATCTGGAAGCGACCTAGGAAGCGAGGGGGAAGCGAAAAATAAAATAAAAATAAAAATACAAAAAAGGGAGGAAATGCAGGGAAAGCGAAGGAGAAGCGTGCTTCCCATAAATGGGAAGTGTGTTTCCTATAAATGGGAAGCATGTTTCCCATAAAAGAGAAACGCGCTTCCCATAAATGGGAAATGCGCTTTTCAAAAAAATTGGCGCTTCTCAGTGCGTTTTGGAAGCGCGACATTTTACGCTTCCGAAACATGCTTCCCCACTAGGCTAGGTGCTTCCAGTAACTCTGCCTAAAACTACTCATCACTCCCTCACCTTACAAAGGCACCCACCCACCCATATTTATAGAGAAAAGAAGGAAGAAGAGAGAGATTAAAGGAGAGAAAAAGGGAGACCACACTAACCATTGGACCATAAGTCAAACAACTAGTCCAAGTCAACCAAAGTTGACTTAACTTTAAAGTATATATATCAGAGTTACCGAAAGCACCTAGCCTAGTGGAAGCACGAAATGTTGTGCTTCCGAAACGCGTTGGGAAGTGCCATTTTTTTTGAGAAGCGTGCTTTCCCGTTGCTTACCCCGCGCTTCTCCTGCGCTTCCTCCCTTTTTTCATTTTTTTTTATTTTTATTTTTTCGCTTCCCCCTCGCTTCGTAGGTCGCTTCCGGTTCGCTTCCTAGGTCGCTTCCAAGATGATTCTTGATTCGCTTTAAAGTAGTCTCACGTTTCTCGCTTCCTAAAATTTTGAAAGTGCCACGCTTCCTGCTCCTGCTTCCTCGACTGGCAACCATGATATATGTTAACGCCCCCGCTCAAACTTACATTGACTCACTATAAGTTTGCAATTACAAAAGGAATCCCATTACACAAGATATCGACATGTTCTTCTATAATACAAATTCTTGAAGGAGCTTCTAGATCTTCCTTGATATGCTCGAAAGGTCTCTAGAATCATCAATAATGCCAATATTGTAAAGAGTGCAAAAGGAGCAATCCAACTAAAAATAACTATATATATATATATATATATAGAGAGAGAGAGAGAGAGAGAGAGAGAGTAATGGGTACGTGCTAAATAAAATATGCTAGATGAAACATGCTAAATGAGTTTTTCAGGGTTTTTTTGTTTTATTTTTAAATTCTAATCGTACAAATGTGATCTATGTACTTGATTTTATAGGGTTCAACTCTTTAAGTGTTCGATTCTGACACATGAGCGGGTTTTTATAACGTTTAAAAAATCACCATTCCAAAATCTTTGTTAATTTTTAGGCTCCAAATATCATTTTTTTCATCGAAAACACATGATCCAAGTGTGGATTCCTCGTAAATTGACCATGCCCAACACATTTATGGGGTCAGAACTGCAAAAAAAAAACCCACACCAAAAGAGCAGAAAAACCCATTTAGCACATTTCATTCGCATATTTCATTTCGTACACACCCATCTCTCTCTTTCTCTCTCTCTCTCTCTCTCTCTCTATATATATATATATATATATATATATATATATATATATATATATATATATATATATATATAAATGACCAAACATGCCAAAAATACAATACATATTTAATAAGACATTTTAATAATTTTCAAAATCTTTTAATAGTAAGAAAATTTTTCAACATCAATTTTGAAAGTCATTAAATTTTTATACACAATATTCATTGAGAGTCTCACCTCAATAGATAATTTTACGAAATCATAGTTCTTGATTTATAAGAGAACACAATTGCATATTATCAAAAGAAGAGATGCATGCATTAAATATCTCAAAGATAAACGTATAAATCATTCATCACTTTAAACATTCATGAAAACATGCATTATTGAAAGTCAATACACACATCTATCTCGAAAAGCACATTAATGCATGAAATATGAATTTTCAAACAACATCAATACCATGAATAAATAACTCACAAAAGAGTTTAACCCACACAAAAAATATTCATAAAGCAGGGTTTTTCAAAACAAGTAGCCATATTAAATGTACAACAGAAATAATGGGAAAGTTCAAAATCCCACGTACAAATCATAACAAGAGATATTTTGTAATAATGACAAATATTAATAACAATTTAAATCTCAACAATAGAAACAATATCTATAAATACACTCAAAATATTGCATCCTATGCAACCAAGGCATATCATGATGTAAATCACCCAAGATAACTAATCATGGAACACATTTAAAATAACTTTAAGCATGCAATTAAAACATATTCAATGCAAAATGCATGAAGAATTTTCAATAACCATTTCCCAGACAAGGGTAAATGAGTGATTTTTTTTTAGAAATTTTGTGGAGAGATTTGAAAATCCCACAAATATCAAGAAATGATATTTTGCAAACCTTCACAATAGTTCGACCACCATAAGCAATTTACCTTGCTTGACCTTCAAACCTCAAAATTCAAGTGTAATAGCTGCTAGAACAAGAGATCAATGACAATGCCACTTATGAGCTTAACAAACACACAAAAAGTGTGAACATCTCATCTATATAAAATAACACTTAAATAAGAGACAAACCTCAATGTTTCAGCTACTAGAAAAAGAGCATAATACAAACACACAAAAAGTATGAATAACCAATGGGTGCACCTAACTCATTGCAAACAAATCTTTCTTGTCTACGTAAAATGACACTTAAATAAGAGACAAACCTCAATATTCAAGTGCATCAGCTACTAGAATAAGAGTATAATACAAACACACAAAATGTGAATAACCAATGGGTGCATATAACTCACCACAAAAATATCTTTTAAATAAGAGACATAATAGGAGAAGACACGAAGTAAGAGAGCTTGTAATAAAAACAAACTAATGTCATCAAGAAGGATAAATGTATCAATTTTAACAATCTTTCAAACACCATATTTTCAAAATAGATAACCATCACAGATAAACATAATTATAAGTATTCATAATAACATTGTCCAAATAAACAAATGAGTGATATAACACACTCATAGAACTAGAGATCAAACAACCGTCAATTAGAGCCAAACTATAAGGCGACAATCTATACTGATAAGAAAACCAAGGTGCACACAACTCACCCCAACAAGCATCTCTTGTTCAACAAAAGCAACATGGATGTAGATACCAATCAAACCCAAGACAAGTGACAACACATCACTCATAACCTTTGGGAATCTAGACTAGTAAGATGACATGAGGTGCACACATAACTCACCTCAACGGCTAACTCTGACCCAACAACAAGGCCAAAAATAAATGGCGCATCCTAGAAAAATCTATGATGGACAAAAAACAATGCCAAAAGAAGGCCAAAAATACTCACGGAAATTGATTTTCAAATAAGTGAGTTCATATATAAAAGTACCGATTTGAAAAACAAAGTTTTAAATCAAATCCAATAAAGGTAGATGAAGACTTAGAATGAATATAGTTCAATCATATGCACAACAATATGTCAATTGATGCAATCACTTCCAACACAAGATGTCTCATGACAAATTTTACAAACTTTGACAAGCAAATAATGGACAAGAATCATGCCCAATATAAATAATCTACATAGATGTGATGAAATTATGATGTTAGAGTATCTTTCAAAAGATAATGGAATCATGAATCCACCAATCAAGAAACAAGTGCACTAAGGCACATCATATACAAAAGATCCAATAACTCTCAATAAAAAGACAAAAGTATATGATTTTATTAAAGAAAAGCTTCTAAGAAGCTAGATCTAAATCATTAGTCTACTATTAGAAAATTGATGACAAACATATAGAGATTCACAAAGAGCTATATAACTATCAACAACCATGAACTCATATATATCATACAAAGAATTTTATCACAATGTAACAAATATAAAATCTTTAAGAAACATGCAATGAAGTATCAATGCACAAGAAAGAAACCACTAAGGGTTACAAAAGTGCACAAACACTCAAGTCACTAAGCTACCAAAAAGCACATAAAACTACTAAGGGCTAAGCAACAATCATACAAGAGTCTTTTAAAAAATATAAGTTTTATTCATAAAATGCTCAAGAAGCATACACAAGAACCCACTAAAAAATATAATGCATAATAGAGAAATTAAAATATGCATTCGAGTTCATGATGACAAATCATGCTTATGCCATCCAATAATAATCACAAAGGCTACATAATTAAAATCATGCATGGTCACATAGTTAGAATCACCAAAGAAACATCACTATATATTAAAAATCCCAAAGATAATCTATGTAAATACATACATTAAGAGACACAAAAAAAAAAATCTAAAAAATTAATATTTTGCAAAACATGAAACACATAAGATTTTAAGAAACCACATATTTTTGCAAAATATAATTTTTTCAATATACATATCCATAATCTAAAAAATATATTAAAAGATAATAATTTCTATTGAGAATGTAGGGTACGGGTCTGGTTCTAGACCCAAAATGATTCTTTTGTATTGTATTTACATGGTTGGTGTTATCGGGTCTGGGTTGACAGACCCGATCCAACTTGTATCATATATATTACATTGAATATAGGGCACAATCTCTCATTGAGAATCGTGCCAGTCATTGCTGCCTCTCCTTCTTGCAAATCCCTTTCTCTTCTGCTGTGGATGAAGATCTGGTCGAAGGTGCGTGACTTCTAACATGGTATCAGAGCAGGCTGAGAAGTAAATACTAGGTCGAGTTCTCTTCTTCCTTTCTTTGATCCAAGATCTGATCTTATCAGATCAGATTCTATTCTCCTTCTGTCCTGAAAATTGATCTTATCATATTGGGTTAAAAATCTCTTTCTTAAAATTTTTAAACATCTTTCTTCCTCTCTAAGTTTTCGATCTCTTAAAACTGAATCTGTTCACGTCAAACAGTCTGGTCACGTCAAACCAGATCTGTTTTCTTAAATCTTGATTATTTTTTTTCCTCTTTGATGCTGGATCGGATCGTTCCAGATCTAGTGTTTTCGTTCCAAGCCAGACTAAATTAGATCTGGCCATGGCATATTGATTCTTCCCTTCAGCAGCGTTAAATCAAATCTGATCGTATCAGATCAGATTTGTGTTTCCATTTAAACCTAGATCTCTCTTTTGTCTTTCAAGTCAAATCTTATTCTCCAAAACCAAATCAAAGTTTCGGTCCATACAAAAAAAAAAATCAGATCATTAATTTGTCGTGTTCTACTGATTATTTGTTTCCCTGCAATATTATTTTCGTAGCAAAAAAAAAAAAAAACAGATTTACATTGCTGGTAAATCAAACTGCTGGTCAGAGTGTTCTTTTGTTGTCCTTTCACATGGATTCTCCCTTCCAGTTTCCTTGGACAACTCATATAACTACTTGACCTGGAAGCGACAAAGTTTTCCTTTTATTAAGAGTCTGGATCTCTCTGGATATCTTGATGGAACGATCCATGCACCACTAGAATTCGTCCTGCAAGAAGAGCGAGATGATAAAGGGGAGGTTTCCAACAAATTGATTCATAATTCAAAATTTGTAACATGAAGAAGAAAAGATCAGGCAGTTGTGGCTTACATTACCTCTATGCTTTCCCATGAGATATTAGTGGCCATCCTAGATGAATGTTCAGCCAGAGAGTTGTGGCAAATATTGGCGCAGACTTATTCACAGATTTCATAAGCTAGGATTGTAACGCCCCGGATTTCCAAAACAAAGCTAAGTTAAAATTTTCATGAATTTCTTTTTTTTTTCTTTGCAGCGGAACTTAGAAAAGCTTTTAGCAGCGGAATCAGACGATAATGAGTCGTCAGTTTTAGAAAACTCTGAGCACGTTGCAGGTATGTGGCCAAGCAACTCATTGACCACCAAAGTGTTCCATTTTATCGAAAACATATGTTTATTACAACACTACTGCTTAGGAGAGCAGTGTAGGTTCAATAAAAAGGAAGCAGTACAACTCTGTCTAGAGAAACCCTGGAACTCGATGCCGCCTTGCTCCGCATATCGCCACGCAGGTCCAACACCTGAAATCCCCATAAAACGGGGTCAGAACCACTGATGGTCTGGTAAGCATGCAATCATGTAACCATTCAACTCAAGTACAATAATGACCACTCAGGGTCGCAATGCGCAATAACGACGCTCAAGCCTCCAAGACTTAGCGTATATCGCAGGAGCCTCCTCAGGGCTATGAGTTGAACATCCGCTCGAGTCTTCATGACTTAGAGCAAGCCTTTTCAGGGCTGTGATTTGAATAGCCGCATAAGTCTCCACGACTTAGCCATGACCTCTTCCGGGTCTCAAAGTGATGTCTAGCTCAAGTCTTCATACTTGGCACATCCGTATCCCACGTATCTAAGGACAACTCTTTGAGCTTCGCTTAGTCGTGCGGATACAACACGGGTCTTTGCCCAGTCGGTTCAGTAGTATACCGAACATGACACCTTCACAAAGGTTATGCAGGACTGACTCAACACGTCATCCACTCATACATTCAAAGCATCGCTGTACCTAGAACTAATGCATTGTTTGATAATTAACCGCTCCCGCCTTTGGTACGCAGGTAGAGCTATTGTCCGGGCATCAACGCGACGTTCTGGGGTTGATTATTCTATGTATTTTAGATACCCCAGAGGCCTGTTGACCCTATCCATAGTAGGGCAGTGTGTTTCAACTGGGAGAATCCTACTAGGCCCATATTCGGATGCATCCTCTAC
Organism: Nuphar pumila; assembly: GCF_984573655.1. Taxonomy (NCBI): domain Eukaryota; kingdom Viridiplantae; phylum Streptophyta; class Magnoliopsida; order Nymphaeales; family Nymphaeaceae; genus Nuphar; species Nuphar pumila. The sequence goes on from NC_143256.1 coordinate 16,662,307, forward strand.
TTGCAGTAGTTGGGTTCAATCCTTAGATCTTAAGGATAACCACGACCCCAAAACCCATGAGTGACTGAGGCCATCGTGGACTCTATCAGGTCCAAAGTAAAATACATGTCACTCAAGGCTGTACCATCACTGTCATTCCACAGTGAGCATAATTCCTGAAGGGGTCTGCCAGTCTTACAATTACTTGGACAGAATCTGCATGCCATTTAGGCAGCCCGTGCTTTCAGCACTACGGGAGTATGTACCCGACCCCATTCAGTCTTCCCCAACACAGTCATTACTTAGGGGGTACCCCTAACACGATCTTCAACCGCGGGGTATGTGCGACCTTAAGTCTTATTCATATGCATGCAGAACACCGCTCTTTGGCACTTCGGCCACCACGAGCATCACACCTCTTTGGGTGGAAACAACACACTCTGGCTCTTCGGCCCTTACGAGTCTGGTTGTGTAACCATTCCCAATGAGCATGCATATGACTCGATCTAAATAGATCGGCTACTCGGCGCATTTTTACGCAACGAGTCCAAACCTAGCCAAGGCGCAACCTCTACTCCGGCTCAGCGGCCCTTACGAGCAAGGTGCCCTTGCAGGCACAAGGATACGAGCCGATCTGGCATCGTTCCATCAACGGACATCATTACGCCGTTCCATTGGTTCCGGCAGCTCTTCTGCCAACCATTTCGTCAGCACGTCCCCTGCTCTACCGGCAGTGGTGCGACGAACCCTTCTATGTTGTAGAGGCAAACCATGAACTGGGTAGCACTCTGCTATATGTCAGAGTATCCTGCTACATTCTTTCTGAGCTATTCTTAGCTTCTTCAGAAATTTCAGCAGCACTTCCTCTCTTTTACGGAGAAAGCGTGCGTTTCTTTTATCCATTTCAGCGGCATCTCCCCTCTTTGGTAGGAAATCGCCACGCTTAATTCGGGAAATGGATGCGCACCGTTGTGCGTACTTTGCATCCATCAAGGTTGCAGGAACCCTTGGCCATAGCCAGGCCATACGAAATTGACTTAGTCATTACGTAAAGAGCATTTTGCCAAAAACCGAAGCCTTTCCAATAGGGGCTTCATTCGTCAAGCAGAATCTTGAACGAGGAGCGGTCAAGGAATCGCATGGGCGATTTGGAGTTTGATCTCCATTTGAACGCTCATTTATGCGCTATATATGTAGTATAAGCAGAAGCCTGTGCTTTATACAGCGGCGGCGTAAAGAAATGCATATACTATTGTTCAGGGTGTGTAACTGAACGAAATATTCTACATATATAACAAAGCAGAAGCCTTGGCATCGTTCGACGCGACGGCGTAAGTAAATACATTGCAGAAAGCAGGAGCCTTGGCATCATACGACGCGACGACAAAGGTAAATTACATAGCCTGTGCGATATAAGACGCGAAGGCAGAATCAACAGATATACACCTAGATCCGCATCCAACGATAGTTACGAGGCGAGCGGGTGAACACCGAAGTGTCCTAAAGGGCTCAACCAAGAACTAAAGCGAGATACCATTTTGAAGAACGCAAATACTGCGTGTTTGAACATAGATATATCCGACGATAGTTACGAGACGAGCGGGTGAACACCGAAGTGTCCAAAAAGGGCTCAATCAAGAACTAAAGCAAGATACTACTTCAGAAAGTATATTCTATATACAAACAGTCAAATACTTGAGAGAGATGGATCAACGAAGCGAACTTACTTCAAATCGTGGAAGAAACGGCTCCGGGTTGCTTCTTTGGCTTCGAGCCTTCCTTCGAGAGGTCAGACTAAGTCAGATGAAGCTGACTTAGTTGAGAAAGAGGTAGAGTAGGTCAAGCTACTCAACCTAAGTGGTTTGAACCAAACAGGGTTCGATCCAAGTCAACTGGGTTCAGCAGGTTCGAACTCAGCTCAAGTAGGCTAAGTCTGGGTTCAGAAATCCAAACCGGAATCTGGACCAAAAAGGACTTTGACTTTGACTTTAAACCCAACTAGGTTCAAGTCAAGTCAACTGGGTTTGGACCAGGTCAAGTGGGTTCAGACCCAGGTCAGGTGGGTTAGGACCAGGTCAGGCAGGCTCAGGCTAAGTCAGGCAGGCTCAGACCAGGTCAGGTGGGCTCAGGTGGGCTAGGCTAGGTAGGGGAGGTTTAGGAGAGAGAGAGAAGGCAAGAGAGAGAGGGGGTCGATTTTTATGAGAAGAGAGAGAGTGGGGAGGGCTATTTATAGCCCAAGCCCACCTCCTCTTGGATTTTCTCATGCCCCTTCTACCCCCTTGGCTTCTTTTTAATTCCAAGAGGTTCCTTGGTGTGGGGCCCACTTGGATATTCCATGGGATATTTTTGTGGGTCCCACCAGATATTTTCTGAGGAATATTTCTGTGGGTCCCACCAATATTTCCGTGGGTCCCGCAAGAATTTCGGGTTTCCGGCGATTTTTTTCCAAAAAATTCTGAGTACGCCATTTTCTTCGTATTGACGTAACTAAGAAAGTTGGCTCGTGGGAATCCTTTGATTTCATTCAGGTAGGAAGTTATGGCTTCCAGAGTGTTTGAGCATATATTCGCGATTCGACGAATATCCTAAGTATAACTGGCTCGCAGGAATTGATTCGTTTTGCATTCTGAGAAGAAATGCTATTTTTACCGGTAAATGCCTCATGAATTTTATTCAGATATTTTCTGAAAAATTGCGGGTCTTACATCATTACCCTCTTAAAGGAATTTCGTCCGCGAAATTCAGCTAAGAGTACAAAGTGAAGAGTTCAGGATATTTATCCCGCATATCCGATTCAGGCTCCCAAGTGCAATCATCGATTCCATGATGCTGCCACCTCACTTTAACAAGTGGAATGACCTTCGTTCTTAGCACTTGCTCCCGTCGGTCCATGATCTCCATTGGCCTTTCTTCTACCGTCATATCTTCTCGGATGTCAATGTCTTCATGTTGAATGACGTGAGAAGGATCATGAACGTACTTTCTAAGCATTGATACGTGAAATACATCATGTATTTGCGCGTATTGTGGTGGCAATGCTACTCGGTAGGCAGTCTCTCCGATCCGGCTCAAAACTTCGAAGGGACCAACGAATCTTGGGCTGAGCTTCCCCTTCTTTCCAAAACGAAACACACTCTTGGTTGGAGAGACCTTGATAAAAACCTTATCTCCAACCGCAAAAGTGAGTTCCCTACGCCGCTGATCGGCGTAGCTCTTCTGTCGACTCTAAGCAGTCAGTAGCTTCTTTCTGATCATGTGGACTTGCTCAGTATAATGCTGCAACACAATGGGCGAGTCCAAGGTTCGCTCACCCACTTCACCCCAATGGATTGGTGATCTACAGGGTCGTCCATACAAGGCTTCATACGGTGCCATCCCAATGCTAGCGTGGTGGCTATTATTATAAGCAAATTCAGCCAACGCTAGGTGGGAATCCCAATCACCTTTCCATTCCAGCATACAGGCTCTTAGCATATCTTCAAGAGTCTGTATGGTTCGTTCTGATTGCCCATCTGTTTGGGGATGGAATGCTGTACTGAACTTGAGTTTCGTCCCCAGGGCTCTCTGAAGCTGCTCCCAAAAGTGAGAGGTGAACTTCGGGTCACGATCGGATATGATCGAAATCGGCACTCCATGGAGTCTAACGATTTCCCGAATGTAGATCCCTGCCAATCGTTCAGTTGAGTATCGAGTGTTGATTGGCAGGAAGTGAGCAGACTTGGTGAGTCTGTCCACGATCACCCATATCGAATCGTGTTGTCTCTTGGATCGAGGCAATCCAACGATGAAATCCATCGTAATGCCTTCCCATTTCCATTCTGGAATCTCGATCCGTTGCATCTTTCCACCAGGGCGCTGATGTTCGATCTTAACTTGCTGGCAGATCAAACACTTCGAGACAAACGTAGCCACATCACGTTTCATACCCCTCCACCAGTACTTTCTTTGTAAATCTCTGAACATCTTCGTACCTCCAGGGTGAATGGTGTACTTGCTATTATGAGCCTCCTGGAGTACTTCCTGTCTTAGCTCAGGGTTATTTGGAACCCAAATTCTTTCTTCCATCCATATTCCTCCATCTTCTTTCAAATGGAAGAAAGTGCTATCTTTTTCAGCATGAGCTTTCAATTCCAAGTACTGGGGATCCTTGAATTGTTTGGCTACGATGCGATCGAGGAACTCAATGTGGATCGTCAAACATGACATTTGGATTCTACCTGAATCAGCCAAAAATGGCTTCCACTTGACGAAATCCTCCATCAACTTCCATTGTCTGGTTAGGCTGGCCAGAGTGCCAACAGTCTTACGACTAAGGGCATCTGCTACAACATTCGCCTTTCCAGGGTGATAGGAAAGTGTGAATTCATAGTCTTTGAGGAATTCCAGCCATCGCCGTTGCCGCATATTGAGTTCTTTTTGAGAAAAGAGGTATTTTAGGCTTTTATGGTCCGACATGACCTCAAATTTCTCTCCATACAGGTAGTGTCGCCAGATTTTAAGCGCGAACACTACCGCGGCAAGCTCCAAGTCGTGGGTTGGATAGTTTTTCTCATGGACCCTCAACTGTCGTGATGCATAGGCGATTACTTTGCCATGCTGCATCAACACACAACCCAGACCTGTTCCTGAGGCATCGGTATAAGCAACGAAGCCTCCCTGACCAGAAGGTAAGGTAAGGACAGGGGCAGTGGTAAGCCTCTGTTTGAGAACCTCAAAGCACTCCTTACACTGGTCAGTCCATTCAAACTTGACTCCCTTTTTAAGTAATTTCGTCATCGGTACGGCGATTCGGGAGAAGTCTTGTATGAACTTCCGATAATATCCGGCAAGTCCAAGGAAGCTACGGACCTCAGTGATATTTTCTGGCTGCTTCCAGTCCATCACAGCTTCCACCTTCGCAGGATCCACTGCGATTCCATCTTTTGAGATCACATGACCAAGGAACATCACTTTGTCTAGCCAGAATTCACATTTTGAAAACTTAGCATAGAGTTGGTTATCTTGAAGGGTTTTCAAGACGATTTTCAAGTGCTCCACGTGTTGTTCCTTGTTCTCAGAATATACGCGAATGTCATCAATAAAGACGATGACAAAGCTATCCAAATATGGTCTGAATATCTGGTTCATTAGATCCATAAAGGCAGCAGGCGCATTAGTGAGTCCGAAGGGCATTACTACGAACTCATAATGGCCGTATCTCGTTCTGAAGGCTGTCTTGGGTATATCCTCTTCCTTTACTCTGAGCTGATGGTACCCAGACCTGAGGTCGATCTTGGAGAACACCCTCGCTGTTCTGAGTTGATCGAATAAGTCCTCAATCCGAGGCAACGGGTACTTATTTTTAACAGTTGCTTGGTTAAGCATCCGATAATCGATGCATAACCGAAGGGATCCATCCTTCTTCTTTACAAATAGTACCGGGGCTCCCCACGGTGACACACTCGGTCGGATGAACCCTTGTTCCATCAGTTCTTCCAACTGACACTTCAACTCACTGAGTTCAGCTGGCGCCATTCGATACGGGGCTTTGGATATCGGCGCTGTTCCAGGTAAGGATTGAATTCCAAATTCAACCTCACGAAGTGGCGGAAGTCCTGGCAATTCCTCAGGAAACACATCGGGAAACTCCCGCACCACTTCCAAACTCTCAAGGGGTTGGTCATTGGATTTTTCCACCGAGAGACTCAACAGGAAGGCCACACAACCCTTCCTAAGGTATTTTTGTACCTTAAGTGCTGATATGAGCCTTTTCTGTGGAACTGGTTTGGATAACCGGTACTCCATTTTAGGCAATCCGGGTCGAGATAGAATCACTCTGCCCTCGCGGCACAGAATCTTGGCATTATTCTGAGCCAACCAATTCATTCCCAGAATGACATCGTACTGTACCATATCGATCAGGATGGCGTCAGTAGGCAAGTGTTGCCCTGCTATCTCAATATCCAAATTTTTCACACACCGGATACATTTGGTGCGTGAACCCAACGGGTTATATACTTCGATCATTTTATCAATCGGTTGCACCGAAGCGTGGAGTTGTTCGGTGAAATCGTCAGAGATAAACGTATGAGTAGCACCACAATCAAACAAGATGTAAGCTGCATGTCCATTAACAGGTACGGTGCCTTCAATCAGGTCACCATTTTCGACTTGTTCAGTCGTTACAGCATATACACGACCTGCAGCAGGCCTTTGTTCTACTCTAGGTGGAGGTCGTTGAAACTGAGAACGTTGTGGTGCTGGTCGAGAGGGTCCGGCAGATCCGGCACTACTCCTCCGTTCATCTGCAGCCTTCTTGGCGCAATCCCTTATAAAGTGGCCCATCTTGCCATAATACAAGCACCCACCAATGTCACGAGGACATGGCTTTCCGGGGTGGTTCATACGACACCTTGGGCAGCTGAAGTTGGACGACTGACCATTCAGAGTTGTGTTCTGTCTTGGCCTCACGACTTGCTGAGTGTTGTTCCCTCCTTGGAACTTCTTCTTTTGAAAGGGTTGTCGTGAACCCTGGCCACTTGGGAATGTCCTTTTACGATTCCCACCATTCACTATGGGCTTTTTTGCTATAATCACTTTAGATCGCGCCCAATCCTCTTGGATTTTTGAAGCTGCTGCTACCGCAGCCTGAAAAGTCGAAGGCATGCTTGTTATCACTCGAGATCGCAGCCCTTCGCGCAGACCATTCATATATTTGTCGGCCGTTTCTTGGTCTGTTTCGAACAATCGAGAGCAGTAGCGCTCTAGATTCTGAAATTTGGTGGTATAGTCCATTAGACTCATACCGCCCTGTTCCAACTCCAGAAACTCCATCTTTTTCTTGTTTCTGGAATGCAACGGGAAGTAGTTATCCATAAAAGTCCTCCGAAAGTCAGTCCAAGGAATGACTTCGACTTGTGAGAACTGGATAAGTTTAGTGGTATCCCACCACTTCCGTGCATTATCTTTTAATCGATACGTGCCAAAGTTTGTCTTCTTCTCTTCTGGTACTCCCAGTACTGAGAAGGCACGTTCTGTCTCTTCGATCCAACTCTCCGCGAGCTCAGGATCGGCTCTGCCAATGAAAACTGGCGGGTCAAGCTTGAGGAACTTCTCATAAGTCACTCCTCCCAGGTGCTCGTTTCGTGGTGCGACTAGTTCTGGCCTCGTTTCACGGATGGCTGTAACCAGGTTGTTGAGTGTCTCCAACAGGAATCCTTGCGTATGGGACTCCTCGCTTGGTATGGTTCTCCTCGTCGTAGGAGCCATTTATCTATGCACACACAAGCACTTGTTTTTAGTTTCTCGATGTATATGAGGAAGTAAAAAGCTTTATTTACTTAATATACATCACATTTACACAAGCATCGCCTTAAACAAAACGTCATGCCGCACTGGCAGACTTTAGGCGTTGAGAAACTATATACATGAGTCTACTGACTCCAAAACATCACCAGTCTCTTTAAGACTTGGATTTCTTTGATGAAGACGAACTCCAAAAGGTCCATCTATTGCCACATGGCCTTGGTGCAGGTACTACTAGCTTTGGCTTGGGCGGCACTTCCGCACTAGCAAGCGAATACTGGGGATATATGAGAGACTCCAGTCCACTTTCCCAGTCAGCAAGATCAAGACTCTGGGAGTCTGGAATAATGATTGGCGAACAGAAAGAATCCCCTCTTTTGTTCCTGCCATTTACGCTCGGCAGATGTGATGCCGGATGGTAGCTTGGCGAGTGATAGACTTCTGCAGGGAAGTTCAAATCAAAATCCCTCAGCCTTGGTAATTTATCAAAAGATGTTGGGGTATGGTTGCTCCCAACACTAGAGTGATGCGGTCCACTGACACGCGAAGTCTCATCCCTGAGACCCTTTGAAGCCCGCCGACCCATATCGGCGGTATATTTCCTGTAACGCCCCGGATTTTCAAAACAAAGCTAAGTTAAAATTTTCATGGATTTCTTTTTTTTTTCTTTGCAGCGGAATAAGACGATAATGAGTCGTCGGTTTTAGAAAACTCCGAGCACGTTGCAGGTATGTGGCCAAGCAACTCATTGACCACCAAAGTGTTCCATTTTATCGAAAGCACATGTTTATTACAACATTACTGCCTAGAAAAGCAGTGAAGGTTCAATAAAAAGGAAGCAGTACAACTCTGTCTAGAGAAACCCTGGAACTTGATGCCGCCTTGCTCCGCATATCGCCACGCAGGTTCAACACCTGAAATCCCCATTAAACGGGGTCAGAACCACTGATGGTCTGGTAAGTAGGCAAACACCTATCTATTCAACTCAAGTAAATGCATAGACCACTCAGGGTCGCAGTTCGTAATACGACGCTCAAGCCTCCATGACTTAGCGTATATCGCAAAAGCCTCATCAGGGCTATGAGTTGAACATCCACGCAAGTCGTCATGACTTCGCAAAAGCCTCTTCAGAGCTGTGAGTTAGAATAACCTCTTAAGTCTCTACGACTTAGCCTTGACTTCCTCAGAGTCACGAATGGATGTCTAGCTCAAGCCTTTATGCTTGGCACATCCGTATCCTACGAATCTAAGGACAGCTCTCCGAGCTTCACTTAGTCGTACGGATATCAATGGGGTTCTTTCCCAATCGGTCCAGTAGTATACCGACCATGACACCTTCACAAAGGTTATGCAGGACTGACTCAACAACGTCATCCACTCACACATTCAAAGTAGCGCTGTACCTAAGCTAATGCTTTGTTTCGATAATTGCACCTCCCCCTGGGCTTAGGGGACTCATATCTGGGCGACAACGCGACGATCTGGGGGTTGATTATTCTATGTATTTTAGATACCCCAGAGGCCTGTTGACCCCATCCCCCTAGTAGGACGGTACAGCATACCGGAAGAGATCCTTACTAGGTATCCGAATGCATTCTGCTACTGCAGTAGTTGGGTTCAATCCTTAGATATTTAAGGATAACCACGACCTCCATACCTCTGAGTGACGAAGGCCATCAATGAACTCTATCAGGTTCGGGTGAAATATATGTCACTCAAGGCTGCGCCATCACCGTCTTCCTCGGTGAGAAATTCTGAAAGGGGCCTGCCGGTCTTACAATTACTTGACGAATATTGCATGCCTATAGGGCAGCCTTTGAGAAGTATGTACCCGACCCCAATCAACCACACGGTTTTCACCGTGGAACAAAGGTTTTATTCATATGCATGCTTAACTCTGCTCTCGGCACTTCGGCCTTGACGAGCACTTCACCTCTTTCGGTGGAAACAACACACTCCGGCTCAGCAGCCCTTACGAGTCTGGTTGTCTGATAATTCTCAATGAGCATGCACATGACTCGATCTCTACGGATCGGCTACTCGGCGTATTTTTACGCAACGAGCTCAGGACCTCGTCAAGGCGCTACCACTACTTTGGCGCAACGGCTCTTACAAGTATGATGCCCTTGCAGGTGTCAGGGAGACGAGTCATTCTGACATCGTTCCAACAAAGGACATCATTGTGCCACTTAACTGGTTTTGGCAGCTCTTCTGCCAACCATTCTGTCAACACCTTCTCTGCTCTACCGGCAGTGGTGCGACGAACCTTTCTACATCGTAGAAGGCGTTCCATAACTGGGTAACACTTCTGCTACGTTCTTTCTGAGCTATTCTTAGCCCTTCAGGAATTTTAGCAGCACTTCCTCTCTTTTACGGAGAAAGCGTGCGTTTCTTTTATCCATTTCAGCGGCATCTCCCCTCTTTGGTGGGAAATCGCTACGCTTAACTTGGGAAATGGATGCGCACCGTTGTGTGTACTTTGCATCCATCAAGGTTGCAGGAACCTTGGGCCATAGCCAGGCCATACGTAATTGATTTAGTCTTTACGTAAAGAGCATTTTGTCAAAAGGCGAAGCCTTTCCAATAGGGGCTTCATTCGTCAAGCAGAATCTTGTACGAGGAGCGGTAAGGGAATCGCATGGGCGATTTTGGAGTTGATCTCCATTTGAACGCTCACTTACGCGCCATATATGTAATATAAGCAGAAGCCTGTGCTTTATACAGCGGCGGCGTAAAGGAAATGCATATACTATTGTTCAGGGTGTGTAACTGAACGAAATATTCTACATATATAACAAAGCAGAAGCCTTGGCATCGTTCGACGCGACGGCGTAAGTAAATACATTGCAGAAAGCAGGAGCCTTGGCATCGTTCGACGCGACGGCGTAAGTAAATGCATAATCAGAAGTGCAGTAATCGGAAGTACAGAAAGCAGAGAGCCTTGGCATCATACGACGCGACGGCAAAGGTAAATTACATGGCCTGTGCGATATAAGATGCGTCGGCAGTATCAGCAGATATACACCTAGATCTGTATCCAACGATAGTTACGAGGCGAGCGAGTGAACACCGAAGTGTCCTAGAGGGCTCAACCAAGAACTAGGGTGAGATACTATTTTGAAGAACGCATATACTGCGTATTCGAACATATATATCCGACGATAGTTACGAGGCGAGCGCGTGAACACCGAAGTGTCCTAGAGGGCTCAACCAAGAACTAAAGCAAGATACTACTTCAGAAAGTATATGCTATATACAAACAATCAAATACTTGAGAGAGATGGTTTAATGAAGTGAACTTACTTCAATTTGAGGAAGAAACGACTCCGATTGCTTCAAACGCTTCGAACGAGGCTCGACTTCGAAAAAGGATCAACTTCGAACTTTGGATGAAAAAGGACTTGGACTTTGACTTTGAACCAAACCAGGTTCAAGTCAAGTCAACTGGGTTCAGACTTAGGTCAAGTAGGTTCAGACCTAGGTCAGGTGGGTTAGGACCAGGTCAGGCAGGCTCAGACCAGGTCAAGCAGGCTCAGGCTAAGTCAGGCAGGCTCAGACCAGGTCAAGCAGGCTTAGGCTAAGTCAGGCAGGCTCAGACCAGGTCAAGCAGGCTTAGGCTAAGTCAGGCAGGCTCAGACCAGGTCAGGTGGGCTCAGGTGGGCTAGGCTAGGTAGGGGAGGTTTGGAAAAGGAGGAGAGAGAGAGGGGTTGGCGATTTTCTAAAGGAGGGGGGGTCCTCTATTTATAGGTTCTGAAACTTGGGCCCCAAGTTTCAGAATCCCCTCTTTACCCTTGGGCTTTTCTGAGAATCCCTTCCATGGAAGGTGCTGGAAGGAGCTGGAAGGCTCTGGAAGGTGCTGGAATATTCTAGAATCTTCTAGAATATTTTCTGAGAAATATTTCTGTGGGTCCCACCCATATTTCTGTGGGTCCCGCAAGAATTTCGGGTTTTCGGCGATTTTTTTTCGAAAAATTCTGAGTACGCCATTATCTTCGTATTGATGCCACTAAGAAAGTTGGCTCGCAGGAATCCTTTGATTTTGTTCAGATAGGAAGTTATGGCTTCCAGAGTGTTTGAGCATATATTCGCGATTCGACGAATATCCTAAGTGTAACTGGCTCGCAGGAATTGATTCGTTTCGCATTCTGAGAAAAATGTCATTTTTACCGGTAAATGCCTCATGAATTTTATTCAGATATTTTCTGAAAAATTGCGGGTCTTACATCATTACCCCCTTAATGGAATTTCGTCCGCAAAATTCAGCTAAGAGTACAAGGTGAAGAGTTCAGGATATTTATCCCGCATATCCGATTCGGGCTCCCAAGTGCAATCATCGACTCTGTGATGTTGCCATCTTACTTTGACAAGTGGAATGACCTTTGTCCTTAGCACTTGCTCCCGTCGGTCCATGATCTCTACTGGCCTTTCTTCCACCGTCATATCCTCTTGGATGTCAATATCTTCATGTTGGATGACGTGGGAAGGGTCGTGAACATATTTTCTAAGCATTGACACATGAAATACATTGTGTATCTGTGTATACTGCGGTGGCAATGCTACTCTGTAGGCGGTCTCTCCTATCCGGCTCAAAACCTCGAAGGGACCAACGAATCTGGGGCTGAGCTTCCCCTTCTTTCCGAAACGAAACACACTCTTGGTTGGGGAGACCTTGATAAAAACCTTATCTCCAACCGCAAAAGTGAGTTCCCTACGCCGCTGATCAGCGTAGCTCTTCTGTCGACTCTGAGCAGTCAGTAGCTTCTTCCTGATCATGTGGACCTGCTCAGTATAATGCTGCAACACTATGGGCGAGTCCAAGGTTCGCTCACCCACTTCACCCCAATGGATTGGTGATCTACAGGGTCGCCCGTACAAGGCTTCATACGGTGCCATCCCAATGCTAGCGTGGTGGCTATTATTATAAGCAAATTCAGCCAACGCTAGGTGGGAATCCCAATCACTTTTCCATTCTAGCATACAGGCTCTTAGCATATCTTCGAGAGTCTATATGGTTCGTTCTGATTGCCCATCTGTTTGGGGATGGAATGCTGTACTGAACTTGAGTTTCGTCCCCAGGGCTCTTTGAAGCTGCTCCCAAAAGTGAGAGGTGAACTTCGGGTCACGATCGGATATGATCGAAATCGGCACTCCATGGAGTCTAACGATTTCCCGAATGTAGATCTCCGCCAATCGTTCAGTTGAGTATCGAGTGTTGATTGGCAGGAAGTGAGCAGACTTGGTGAGTCTGTCTACGATCACCCATATTGAGTCGTGTTGTCTCTTGCACCGAGGCAATCCAACGATGAAATCCATCGTAATGCCCTCCCATTTCCATTCTGGAATCTCGATCCGTTGCATTTTTCCACCAGGTCGTTGATGCTCAATTTTTACTTGCTGGCAGATTAAACACCTTGAGACAAATGTAGCCACATCCCGTTTCATACCCCTCCACCAGTACTTTCTCTGTAAGTCCCGAAACATTTTCGTACCTCCAGGGTGAATGGTGTATTTGCTGTTATGAGCCTCCTGGAGTACTTCCTGTCTTAGCTCAGGGTTATTTGGGACCCAAATCCTTTCTTCCATCCATATTCCTCCATCTTCTTTTAAATGGAAGAAAGTGTCATCTCTTTTGGCACGAGCTTTTAATTCCAAGTACTTGGGGTCCTTGAACTGTTCGGCTACAATGCGATCGAGGATCTCGATATGGATTGTCAGGCATGACAATCGAATTTTTCCTGGGTCAGCCAGGAATGGCTTCCAACTGACAAAATCCTCCATCAGCTTCCATTGTCCGGTGAGGCTGGCCAGAGTGCCAACAGTCTTGCGACTAAGGGCATCTGCTACAACATTCGCCTTTCCAGGGTGATAGGAAAGCGTGAATTCATAGTCTTTAAGGAATTTCAGCCATCGCCGTTGCCGCATATTGAGTTCTTTTTGAGAAAAGAGGTATTTTAGGCTTTTATGGTCCGACATGACCTCAAATTTCTCTTCATACAGGTAGTGTCGCCAGATTTTAAGTGCGAACACTACCGCGGCAAGCTCCAGATCGTGGGTTGGATAGTTTTTCTCATGAATTCTTAACTGACGGGATGCATAGGCGATTACTTTGCCATGCTGCATCAATACACAACCCAGACCCGTTCCCGAGGCATCGGTATAAGCAATGAAGCCTCCCTGACCAGAAGGTAAGGTAAGGACAGGGGCAGTGGTAAGCCTCTGTTTGAGAACCTCAAAGCATTCCTTACACTGGTCAGTCCATTCAAACTTGACTCCCTTTTTCAGTAATTTCGTCATTGGTACGGCGATTCGGGAGAAGTCCTGTATGAACTTCCGATAATATCCGACAAGTCCAAGGAAGCTGCGGACCTCAGTGATATTTTCTGGCTGCTTCCAGTCTATCACAGCTTCGACCTTCGCAGGATCTACTGCGATTCCATCTTTTGAGATCACATGGCCAAGGAACATTACTTTGTCTAGCCAGAATTCACATTTTGAAAACTTGGCATATAACTGATTATCTTGAAGGGTTTTCAAGACGATTCTCAAGTGCTCCTTGTGTTGTTCCTCATTCTCTGAATACACGAGAATGTCATCAATGAAGACGATGACAAAAGTGTCTAAGTATGGTTTGAACACTCGGTTCATTAGGTCCATAAAGACAGCAGGCGCATTTGTAAGTCCGAAGGGCATTACTACGAACTCATAATGGCCATATCTCGTTCTGAAGGCAGTCTTAGGTATATCCTCCTCCTTAACTCTGAGCTGATGGTATCCAGACCTGAGGTCGATCTTGGAGAACACTCTCGCTGTTCTGAGCTGATCGAACAAGTCCTCAATCCGAGGCAACGGGTACTTATTTTTAATGGTTGCCTGGTTAAGCATCCGATAATCGATGCATAACCGAAGGGATCCATCCTTCTTCTTTACAAATAGTACCGGGGCTCCCCATGGTGACATACTTGGTCGGATGAACCCTTGTTCCATCAGTTCTTCCAACTGACACTTCAACTCACTGAGTTCAGCTGGTGCCATACGATAAGGGGCTTTGGATATTGGCGCTGTTCCAGGTAAGGATTGAATTCCAAATTCAACCTCACGAAGTGGCGGAAGTCCTGGCAATTCCTCAGGAAACAGATCAGGAAACTCCCGCACTACTTCCAAACTCTCAAGGGGTTGGTCGTTGGATTTTTCCGCCGAGAGGCTCAACAGGAAGGTCACACAACCCTTCCTAAGGTATTTTTGTACCTTAAGTGCTGATATGAGCCTTTTTTGTGGAACTGGTTTGGATAACCGGTATTCCATCTTAGGTAATCCGGGTCGAGATAGAATCACTCTGCCCTCGCGGCACAGAATCTTGGCATTATTCTGAGCCAACCAATTCATTCCCAGAATGACATCGTACTGTATCATATCGATCAGGATGGCGTCAGTAGGCAAGTGTTGCCCTGCTATCTCAATATCCAAATTTTTCACACACCGGATACATTTGGTGCGTGAACCCAACGGGTTATATACTTCGATCATTTTATCAATCGGTTGCACCGAGGTGTGGAGTTGTTCGGTGAAATCGTCGGAGATAAACGTATGAGTAGCACCACAATCAAACAAGACGTAAGTTGCATGTCCATTAACAGGTACGGTGCCTTCAATGAGGTCACCGGTTTCGACTTGTTCAGTCGTTACAGCGTATACACGACCTGCAGTAGGCCTTTGTTCTACTCTAGGTGAGGTCGTTGGACTTGTGTTCGTTGTGGTACTTGTTGAGAGGGTCCGGCAGATCCGGCATTCCTCCTCTGCTCATCAATAAGCTTCTTCCTGCATTGTCTTGCAATGTGGCCCACTTTGCCACAGTAGAAGCATCCACCTGTGTCACGTGGACATGGTCCTCTTGCGTGTTTAACATGGCATTTTGGGCAGTTTGGGTTGGACTGCAAGTTGTTTGGAGCCATGTTCTGCCTTGGTCTTACAACTTGTTGAGTGTTGTTCCCACCTTGGAACCTTTTCTTCTGAAAGGGTTGTCGTGAACCCTGGCCACTTGGAAACATTCTCTTCTTGTTCCCACCATCAACTATGGGCCTTTTTGCTATGATCACTTTTGATCGCTCCCAATCCACTTGTATTTTTGAAGCTGCTGCCACAGCCGTTTGAAACGTTTGGGGCATGCTGGTGATAACCCGTGACCTTAGCCCTTCTCGCAGTCCATTGATGTACTTGTCGGCCCTTTCTTGGTCGGTCTCAAATAACCGGGAGCAGTACCGTTCAAGATTTTGAAATTTGGTGGTATAGTCAATCAGATTCGTGCCACCCTGCTCCAATTCCAGAAACTCCATCTTCTTCTTGTTTCTGGAGTGTAATGGAAAGTAATTATCCATGAAAGCTCTCCGGAAGTCAGTCCAAGGAATGACTTCAACTTCCGAGAACTGGATAATCTTAGTGGTATCCCACCACTTCCGTGCGTTGTCTTTCAGCCTGTACGTGCCAAAGTTGGTTTTCTTTTCTTCTGGTACTCCCAGCACCAGGAAGGCACGTTCGGTCTCTTCGACCCAACTTTCTGCCAGTTCAGGATCGGCTCTACCGGCGAAGACTGGTGGATCAAGCTTGAGGAATTTTTCATAGGTTATTCCACCAAGGTTTTCGCTTCGAGGTGCGACTGGTTCTGGCCTTGTTTCTCGAATGGCAGTAACCAAATTGTTGAGTGTTTCCAGCAGAAATCCTTGAGTATGGGACTCCTCGCTTGGTATGGTTCTCCTCGTCGTAGGAACCATTTATCTACCACATACAAACAACGTGTTTTAGTTTCACAATGTATATATCGAAGCAAAGTTTTATTTACTTAATATACATCACATTTACACAAGCATCGCCTTAAACAAAACGTCATGCCGCACTGGCAGACTTTTAGGCGTTGAGAAACTAGGTACATGAGTCTATTGACTCCAAAACACTACCAGTCTCTTCTAGGAACTGGATTTCTTTCTTGACCCAAAGAACCCGAAGTATCGTTTACTTCCACATTGCCTTGGTGCAGGCACAACTAGCTTTGGCTTGGGCGGCACTTCCGCACTCTCAAGCGACTCTTGTGGATAGATCAGTGATGCCGGTCCACTTGCCCATTCAGTGGCATCATGGCTCGGAGAATCCGAGACCATAACGGAATGATATAGGTTGTATCCTTCTTCCTGGCCATTCAGACTCGGCGTTGGTGTAGCCGCTCTGTTCCCCCATATAATAGTACTTTGATTCGAGGAATCTGAAATCATAATGGGATTATAGAAGGAGTTGTTGCATCCCTCCTCCCAACTGTGCAAGCTAGGCGTACATGATGCCTGTTGATAGCCTTGCGATTGACCAAATCCCTCAAGGAAGTTCAAGTCAAATCCTACCAGAGACGGTAGTTCATCAGAAGTTGCTGGAGTACGGCTACTCTCTCTAATGGAGTAATGTGGCCCACTAACACGCGAGGTCTCATCCCTAAGACCAAGCGATCCCCGCCGACCCATATCGGCGGTATGCTTCATTTGGCATTCGTTGACGGAATGCCCTTCTTCGCCACAATATTGACAGTCTTGGACTTCATATGGGCATACCCACTCATCGTGCATGATCCCGCAACGATAGCAGTATCCTCGGGAGTCGTGAGTTGCCATCTATACAAAGATGCACCCAGATCAGAACAAGAAGTATAAAATATACTTACAGTGCGATATAGTGGACAAGTCGGATCTCGAACCAGGTTTCTCAGACTCTTGCTCTGATACCAATTCTGTAACGCCCCGGATTTTCAAAACAAAGCTAAGTTAAAATTTTCATGGATTTCTTTTTTTTTTCTTTGCAGCGGAACTTAGAAAAGCTTTTAGCAGCGGAATAAGACGATAATGAGTCATCGGTTTTAGAAAACTCCGAGCACGTTGCAGGTATGTGGCCAAGCAACTCATTGACCACCAAAGTGTTCCATTTTATCGAAAGCACATGTTTATTACAACATTACTGCCTAGAAAAGCAGTGAAGGTTCAATAAAAAGGAAGCAGTACAACTCTGTCTAGAGAAACCCTGGAACTTGATGCCGCCTTGCTCCGCATATCGCCACGCAGGTTCAACACCTGAAATCCCCATTAAACGGGGTCAGAACCACTGATGGTCTGGTAAGTAGGCAAACACCTATCTATTCAACTCAAGTAAATGCATAGACCACTCAGGGTCGCAGTTCGTAATACGACGCTCAAGCCTCCATGACTTAGCGTATATCGCAAAAGCCTCATCAGGGCTATGAGTTGAACATCCACGCAAGTCGTCATGACTTCGCATAAGCCTCTTCAGGGCTGTGAGTTAGAATAACCTCTTAAGTCTCTACGACTTAGCCTTGACTTCCTCAGAGTCACGAATGGATGTCTAGCTCAAGCCTTTATGCTTGGCACATCCGTATCCTACGAATCTAAGGACAGCTCTCCGAGCTTCACTTAGTCGTACGGATATCAATGGGGTTCTTTCCCAATCGGTCCAGTAGTATACCGACCATGACACCTTCACAAAGATTATGCAGGACTGACTCAACAACGTCATCCACTCATACATTCAAAGTAGCGCTGTACCTAAGCTAATGCTTTGTTTCGATAATTGCACCTCCCCCTGGGCTTAGGGGACTCATATCTGGGCGACAACGCGACGATCTGGGGGTTGATTATTCTATGTATTTTAGATACCCCAGAGGCCTGTTGACCCCATCCTCCTAGTAGGACGGTACAGCATACCGGAAGAGATCCTTACTAGGTATCCGAATGCATTCTGCTACTGCAGTAGTTGGGTTCAATCCTTAGATATTTAAGGATAACCACGACCTCCATACCTCTGAGTGACGAAGGCCATCAATGAACTCTATCAGGTTCGGGTGAAATATATGTCACTCAAGGCTGCGCCATCACCGTCTTCCTCGGTGAGAAATTCTGAAAGGGGCCTGCCGGTCTTACAATTACTTGACGAACATTGCATGCCTATAGGGCAGCCTTTGAGAAGTATGTACCCGACCCCAATCAACCACACGGTTTTCACCGTGGAACAAAGGTTTTATTCATATGCATGCTTAACTCTGCTCTCGGCACTTCGGCCTTGACGAGCACTTCACCTCTTTCGGTGGAAACAACACACTCCGGCTCAGCGGCCCTTACGAGTCTGGTTGTCTGATAATTCTCAATGAGCATGCACATGACTCGATCTCTACGAATCGGCTACTCGGCGTATTTTTACGCAACGAGCTCAGGACCTCGTCAAGGCGCTACCACTACTTTGGCGCAACGGCTCTTACAAGTATGATGCCCTTGCAGGTGTCAGGGAGACGAGTCATTCTGACATCATTCCAACAAAGGACATCATTGTGCCACTTAACTGGTTTTGGCAGCTCTTCTGCCAACCATTCTGTCAACACCTTCTCTGCTCTACCGGCAGTGGTGCGACGAACCTTTCTACATCGTAGAAGGCGTTCCATAACTGGGTAGCACTTCTGCTACGTTCTTTCTGAGCTATTCTTAGCCCTTCAGGAATTTTAGCAGCACTTCCTCTCTTTTACGGAGAAAGCGTGCGTTTCTTTTATCCATTTCAGCGGCATCTCCCCTCTTTGGTGGGAAATCGCTACGCTTAACTTGGGAAATGGATGCGCACCGTTGTGCGTACTTTGCATCCATCAAGGTTGCAGGAACCTTGGGCCATAGCCAGGCCATACGTAATTGATTTAGTCTTTACGTAAAGAGCATTTTGCCAAAAGGCGAAGCCTTTCCAATAGGGGCTTCATTCGTCAAGCAGAATCTTGTACGAGGAGCGGTAAGGGAATCGCATGGGCGATTTTGGAGTTGATCTCCATTTGAACGCTCACTTACGCGCCATATATGTAATATAAGCAGAAGCCTGTGCTTTATACAGCGGCGGCGTAAAGGAAATGCATATACTATTGTTCAGGGTGTGTAACTGAACGAAATATTCTACATATATAACAAAGCAGAAGCCTTGGCATCGTTCGACGCGACGGCGTAAGTAAATGCATAATCGGAAGTGCAGTAATCGGAAGTACAGAAAGCAGGGAGCCTTGACATCATACGACGCGACGGCAAAGGTAAATTACATGGCCTGTGCGATATAAGACGCGTCGGCAGTATAAGCAGATATACACCTAGATCTGTATCCAACGATAGTTACGAGGCGAGCGAGTGAACATCGAAGTGTCCTAGAGGGCTCAACCAAGAACTAGGGTGAGATACTATTTTGAAGAACGCATATACTGCGTATTCGAACATATATATCCGACGATAGTTACGAGGCGAGCGCGTGAACACCGAAGTGTCCTAGAGGGCTCAACCAAGAACTAAAGCAAGATACTACTTCAGAAAGTATATGCTATATACAAACAATCAAATACTTGAGAGAGATGGTTTAATGAAGCGAACTTACTTCAATTTGAGGAAGAAACGACTCCGATTGCTTCAAACGCTTCGAACGAGGCTCGACTTCGAAAAAGGATCAACTTCGAACTTTGGACGAAAAAGGACTTGGACTTTGACTTTGAACCAAACCAGGTTCAAGTCAAGTCAACTGGGTTCAGACTTAGGTCAAGTAGGTTCAGACCTAGGTCAGGTGGGTTAGGACCAGGTCAGGCAGGCTCAGACCAGGTCAAGCAGGCTCAGGCTAAGTCAGGCAGGCTCAGACCAGGTCAAGCAGGCTTAGGCTAAGTCAGGCAGGCTCAGACCAGGTCAAGCAGGCTTAGGCTAAGTCAGGCAGGCTCAGACCAGGTCAGGTGGGCTCAGGTGGGCTAGGCTAGGTAGGGGAGGTTTGGAAAAGGAGGAGAGAGAGAGGGGTTGGCGATTTTCTAAAGGAGGGGGGGTCCTCTATTTATAGGTTCTGAAACTTGGGCCCCAAGTTTCAGAATCCCCTCTTTACCCTTGGGCTTTTCTGAGAATCCCTTCCATGGAAGGTGCTGGAAGGAGCTGGAAGGCTCTGGAAGGTGCTGGAATATTCTAGAATCTTCTAGAATATTTTCTGAGAAATATTTCTGTGGGTCCCACCCATATTTCTGTAGGTCCCGCAAGAATTTCGGGTTTTCGGCGATTTTTTTCCGAAAAATTCTGAGTACGCCATTATCTTCGTATTGATGCCACTAAGAAAGTTGGCTCGCAGGAATCCTTTGATTTTGTTCAGATAGGAAGTTATGGCTTCCAGAGTGTTTGAGCATATATTCGCGATTCGACGAATATCCTAAGTGTAACTGGCTCGCAGGAATTGATTCGTTTCGCATTCTGAGAAAAATGCCATTTTTACCGGTAAATGCCTCATGAATTTTATTCAGATATTTTCTGAAAAATTGCGGGT
Organism: Nuphar pumila; assembly: GCF_984573655.1. Classification (NCBI taxonomy): domain Eukaryota; kingdom Viridiplantae; phylum Streptophyta; class Magnoliopsida; order Nymphaeales; family Nymphaeaceae; genus Nuphar; species Nuphar pumila. The sequence continues at coordinate 16,682,920 of NC_143256.1, forward strand.
CTTACATTTCCTTTGGCATTCGTTGGCGGAATGCCCATCTTCGCCACAATATTGGCAGTCTTGGACTTCATACGGGCATATCCACTCATCGTGCATGACCTTGCAGCGATAGCAATATCCACGCGAGTCATGAGTTGCCATTTATACAAAGATGCACCCAGATCAGAACAAAAGTATAAAAACATATACTTACAGTGCGATATCGGGACCATGACGGATCTTGAACCAGGTTTCTCAGACTCATGCTCTGATACCAATTCTGTAACGCCCCGGATTTCCAAAACAAAGCTAAGTTAAAATTTTCATGAATTTCTTTTTTTTTCTTTGCAGCGGAACTTAGAAAAGCTTTTAGCAGCGGAATCAGACGATAATGAGTCGTTAGTTTTAGAAAACTCCGAGCACGTTGCAGGTATGTGGCCAAGCAACTCATTGACCACCAAAGTGTTCCATTTTATCGAAAACATATGTTTATTACAACACTACTGCTTAGGAGAGCAGTGTAGGTTCAATAAAAAGGAAGCAGTACAACTCTGTCTAGAGAAACCCTGGAACTCGATGCCGCCTTGCTCCGCATATCGCCACGCAGGTCCAACACCTGAAATCCTCATAAAACGGGGTCAGAACCACTGATGGTCTGGTAAGCATGCAATCATGTAACCATTCAACTCAAGTACGATAATGACCACTCAGGGTCGCAATGCGCAATAACGACGCTCAAGCCTCCAAGACTTAGCGTATATCGCAGGAGCCTCCTCAGGGCTATGAGTTGAACATCCGCTCGAGTCTTCATGACTTAGAGCAAGCCTTTTCAGGGCTGTGATTTGAATAGCCGCATAAGTCTCCATGACTTAGCCATGACCTCTTTCGGGTCTCAAAGTGATGTCTAGCTCAAGTCTTCATACTTGGCACATCCGTATCCCACGCATCTAAGGACAACTCTTTGAGCTTTGCTTAGTCGTGCGGATACAACACGGGTCTTTGCCCAGTCGGTCCAGTAGTATACCGAACATGACACCTTCACAAAGGTTATGCAGGACTGACTCAACACGTCATCCACTCATACATTCAAAGCATCGCTGTACCTAGAACTAATGCATTGTTTGATAATTAACCGCTCCCGCCTTTGGTACGCAGGTAGAGCTATTGTCCGGGCATCAACGCGACGTTCTGGGGGTTGATTATTCTATGTATTTTAGATACCCCATAGGCCTGTTGACCCTATCCATAGTAGGGCAGTGTGTTTCAACTGGGAGAATCCTACTAGGCCCATATTCGGATGCATCCTCTACTTGCAGTAGTTGGGTTCAATCCTTAGATCTTAAGGATAACCACGACCCCAAAACCCATGAGTGACTGAGGCCATCGTGGACTCTATCAGGTCCAAAGTAAAATACATGTCACTCAAGGCTGTACCATCACTGTCATTCCACAGTGAGCATAATTCCTGAAGGGGTCTGCCAGTCTTACAATTACTTGGACAGAATCTGCATGCCATTTAGGCAGCCCGTGCTTTCAGCACTACGGGAGTATGTACCCGACCCCATTCAGTCTTCCCCAACACAGTCATTACTGAGGGGGTACCCCTAACACGATCTTCAACCGCGGGGTATGTGCGACCTTAAGTCTTATTCATATGCATGCAGAACACCGCTCTTTGGCACTTCGGCCACCACGAGCATCACACCTCTTTGGGTGGAAACAACACACTCTGGCTCTTCGGCCCTTACGAGTCTGGTTGTGTAACCGTTCTCAATGAGCATGCATATGACTCGATCTAAATAGATCGGCTACTCGGCGCATTTTTACGCAACGAGTCCAAACCTAGCCAAGGCGCAACCTCTACTCCGGCTCAGCGGCCCTTACGAGCAAGGTGCCCTTGCAGGCACAAGGATACGAGCCGATCTGGCATCGTTCCATCAACGGACATCATTATGCCGTTCCATTGGTTCCGACAGCTCTTCTGCCAACCATTTCGTCAGCACCTCCCCTGCTCTACCGGCAGTGGTGCGACGAACCCTTCTACGTTGTAGAGGCAAACCATGAACTGGGTAGCACTCTGCTATATGTCAGAGTATCCTGCTACGTTCTTTCTGAGCTATTCTTAGCTTCTTCAGAAATTTCAGCAGCACTTCCTCTCTTTTACGGAGAAAGCGTGCGTTTCTTTTATCCATTTCAACGGCATCTCCCCTCTTTGGTAGGAAATCGCCACGCTTAATTCGGGAAATGGATGCGCACCGTTGTGCGTACTTTGCATCCATCAAGGTTGCAGGAACCCTTGGCCATAGCCAGGCCATACGAAATTGACTTAGTCATTACGTAAAGAGCATTTTGCCAAAAACCGAAGCCTTTCCAATAGGGGCTTCATTCGTCAAGCAGAATCTTGAACGAGGAGCGGTCAAGGAATCGCATGGGCGATTTGGAGTTTGATCTCCATTTGAACGCTCATTTATGCGCTATATATGTAGTATAAGCAGAAGCCTGTGCTTTATACAGCGGCGGCGTAAAGAAATGCATATACTATTGTTCAGGGTGTGTAACTGAACGAAATATTCTACATATATAACAAAGCAGAAGCCTTGGCATCGTTCGACGCGACGGCGTAAGTAAATACATTGCAGAAAGCAAGAGCCTTGGCATCATACGACGCGACGGCAAAGGTAAATTACATAGCCTGTGCGATATAAGACGCGTCGGCAGAATCAGCAGATATACACCTAGATCCGCATCCAACGATAGTTACGAGGCGAGCGGGTGAACACCGAAGTCTCCTAAAGGGCTCAACCAAGAACTAAAGCGAGATACCATTTTGAAGAACGCAAATACTGCGTGTTTGAACATAGATATATCCGACGATAGTTACGAGACGAGCGGGTGAACACCGAAGTGTCCAAAAAGGGCTCAATCAAGAACTAAAGCAAGATACTACTTCAGAAAGTATATTCTATATACAAACAGTCAAATACTTGAGAGAGATGGATCAACGAAGCGAACTTACTTCAAATCGTGGAAGAAACGGCTCCGGGTTGCTTCTTTGGCTTCGAGCCTTCCTTCGAGAGGTCAGACTAAGTCAGATGAAGCTGACTTAGTTGAGAAAGAGGTAGAGTAGGTCAAGCTACTCAACCTAAGTGGTTTGAACCAAACAGGGTTCGATCCAAGTCAACTGGGTTCAGCAGGTTCGAACTCAGCTCAAGTAGGCTAAGTCTGGGTTCAGAAATCCAAACCGGAATCTGGACCAAAAAGGACTTTGACTTTGACTTTAAACCCAACTAGGTTCAAGTCAAGTCAACTGGGTTTGGACCAGGTCAAGTGGGTTCAGACCCAGGTCAGGTGGGTTAGGACCAGGTCAGGCACGCTCAGGCTAAGTCAGGCAGGCTCAGACCAGGTCAGGTGGGCTCAGGTGGGCTAGGCTAGGTAGGGGAGGTTTAGGAGAGAGAGAGAAGGCAAGAGAGAGAGGGGGTCGATTTTTATGAGAAGAGAGAGAGTGGGGAGGGCTATTTATAGCCCAAGCCCACCTCCTCTTGGATTTTCTCATGCCCCTTCTACCCCCTTGGCTTCTTTTTAATTCCAAGAGGTTCCTTGGTGTGGGGCCCACTTGGATATTCCATGGGATATTTTTGTGGGTCCCACCAGATATTTTTTGAGGAATATTTCTGTGGGTCCCACCAATATTTCCGTGGGTCCCGCAAGAATTTCGGGTTTCCGGCGATTTTTTTCCGAAAAATTCTGAGTACGCCATTTTCTTCTTATTGACGTAACTAAGAAAGTTGGCTCGTGGGAATCCTTTGATTTCATTCAGGTAGGAAGTTATGGCTTCCAGAGTGTTTGAGCATATATTCGCGATTTGACGAATATCCTAAGTATAACTGGCTCGCAGGAATTGATTCGTTTTGCATTCTGAGAAGAAATGCTATTTTTACCGGTAAATGCCTCATGAATTTTATTCAGATATTTTCTGAAAAATTGCGGGTCTTACAAGGATTTTGCATTTAAAGAGAGAATTTCAGCTTTTGAAGAAATAGAGTTTATCAGTGACATAATACATGAACAAAATCAAGAGTATTACATATCAACTAGCCATGGTGGGTTGCGTAATTCTTAACAAAGAAAAGGTTCAACAGGCACTGAATGGTCTGGGTTCTGACTACCACATGTTAGTCACCTCTCTTCTATGCCTCCCTTCATTGCCCAGTTTTGAAGATCTACGGACTAAGCTACTACAATATGAAGTTACCATTAGGGGCGAGAAGATGACCCTGAATTCCAACAACCATGAGGTACTTGTCACATGAGTAGTATTAGGGCGAGGACGTGGGGGCTTTTGAGGCGGGCGTGGACATAGAAGAGGTAATCAAGGAGGCCGTGGGCTTTTTCCCATACCCTACATGTCACCTAACTTGTATCCAGGGAACCCTATAAACATCCCGACATGTTTTCAGTGTAATAAAATGGAGCACATTAAAGCAAATTGCTGGCATAATCCGCAAAACAAAGGCAAGTTTAATGGTGCTGGGCCTTCTACTAGGGGACAAGCAGGAGACGACCGTAAAGGAGATGAAAAGAAAAATGTGAAGAATCTTTTGATTTTCGCTCTTTCAGAATTGAGCTTCAAGCAAACTGAGTAGGAGACTTGGTACATTAACTCCGGGCTGCTGCACATGTGACATGTGATATTGGTAAGATTTATTAAAACCGGAGATGGTGTTCTTCATCCTATCTCTCATGTTGGAAATATTTTCCTTCTACTCCCCAATTCCTCATTACCTTTATCTGATGTTTACCATTCTCCTAGTATTGTTAAAAACATTGTTTCTGTTTCTAAACTTGTCGATGATACTAATTCTTTTGTCGAATTTACTCTTTCTGTATGTGTCAAGGATCTTCTCACGAAGAAGACACTCGTTGATGGAGAATGACAGGGAAACATGTATGTCTTCAAGGAGTCTCTTCTAGTTCATGATGCATCAATAAATTCACAACCAGTTCGTCCACTGTCATTCAAAGTTTGTTTTAGTCTATCTCAATGTAATAAGCCAGAGATTTGGCATCGTCGTCTTAGTCATTGTAATCATTCATTTATTGAGAAGCTTGTGTCTAGTGGACTTGTTCCGCAGTCTAGTTTGAATGTCGAGGCTGATTTTCTTCTTTGTTTCCATTGTCAATTATGTAAAAGTCATGTTCTTCCATTTCATTCAATAAATCAAAGAGATTTTGTGCTTTTTGAAATTGTCTATTCTGATGTCTGGAGACATGCCCCGCAGTCTTCTTTATTGGGCAATCATTATTACATTACTTTCATTGATAGTTACTCTAGATACACCTGTATTTATTTTATCAAATATAAATCTGAAGTTTTCAAGCTTTTTTGCTCATTCTGTGCTTTAGTTTGTAATCAATTTTCAACTAAAATTGAATATTTTCATTGTGACGGTGGATGAGAGTACTTATCAAAGGAATTTACTGAATTTCTCTAAGATAATGGAATAGGTCGTCGAATATCTTGTCCACACACACCACAACAAAATGGTGCGGCTGAAAGAAAATACTGGCACATTGTAGAGAGTGCGCTGAGTATGTTGCATAACACTCACATTCCTTTAAACTTGTGGATGAAAGTTTTTCATTCAGCTGTCTATGTCATAAATCGACTGCCAATGAAATTGTTAGCAGATCAATCCCCTTATTTTACGCTATTTACACTATTTGGGGTTCATCCTGACTATAATGAGTTGCGAGTGTTTGGCTGCATATGCTATGTTCATATTGACAGTTCTTAACGTGATAAGTTTCAGAAAAAGGCATGCAGGTGTAGGTTTGTTGGATATGTTGATCAATATAGAGGATATCACTGCTATGACTCCACTACCAGTCGCATCAGAGTTTCATGGAATGTCGTGTTTGACGAGACTCATACTGATGATTCAGGAAGTACAGAGGGACACTGTAAGGATGCTAAAAGTTATCAGCCATGGCTTGTTGCTGAGGTGCTTGATCAAATGGTGATGCATGACGTACCCTCATGTCATACACTATCTGCAGAACAAAATAGTACAGTTGTACACCCAGAAAAGGAAATGTCGACAAACACACAAGATATTACTATGCCTGTCATTTCAGATGTTACAAAGTTTTAAGGGATTACCTATGTGCAGTGAAACAAAGACAAAGTTCAACGACCTATTGTGCAACCCAGGAGGCTTGAGAGGATTCACCATCCTATTAAAAGATGGGTAAGTTATGACAACTTCTCTACAGACTTACAACTGTTCATCTCCCAGATTGAAAAGCATGATGAACCTATCAGTTTCTCACAAGCATCTATGTCAATCAAATGGGTTGAGGTCATGAATGAGGAAATGAAAGCTTTACATGAGTGTGGGACTTGGGAGATTGTTCCTAGACCATCGAACAAGAATGTTGTAGGATCTAAATAGGTCTATAAAATCAAGTATAAACTCGATGAATCCATTGAACGCTATAAGGTGAGGCTAGTAGCGAAAGGGTTCACTCAAGAATACGGGCAAGATTATGCCGAAACATTTAGTTCTGTGATCAAGATGGAAACTATTCGATTAGTTCTGTCCTTGTCAGTTCAGTATGGATGGACTCTAAGTCAACTTGATGTCAAAAATGTATTTTTTGCATGGCACTCTCAAGGAAGAGGTGTATATGGAGCAACCCTCTAGTTATACCAAACATAGCCCCAACACGCATGTTTGCAAGCTACGAAGAGCCATCTATGGGCTAAAGCAGGCCTCCCGCTCATGGTTTGATAGTTTCTCTATTGAAGTTCAGAGACATGGGTTCGATCTCATCTTGATCATTCGCTTTTTATTTTTCGAGATTGTCAGGTACGCACCTTAATTCTTATATATGTGGATGATATTATTATTACTGGGAACTCCGATGAACACATAGAAGCTACCAAGATCTTATTGAGTCGATAGTTTAAGATGAAAGATTTGGGGGTTTTGCGTTATTTCTTAGGGGTTGAGGTGGATCGACAAGATGAAACACTTCACTAACCCAACACAAATATACTTTGGATTTGTTGGATAAGGCCGGCATGAAGGATTATAAACCTCTATCCACCCCTAGTTTCCTTAATCATAAACTCGGATCCCGGGATGGGGAAGCATATGAAGATTCCAAGAAATATCAGAGTCTTGTGGGTATGTTCCAATATCTCACCTTCACTAGACCAGACATTGTGTATGCAGTGAATCAAGTTTCACAATTCATGCATGACCCACGAACAAAGCATATGAATGTTGTCAAGAGAATCCTTCGATATTTAAAAGGAACTCTTGGAGATGGTCTAGTTTATCATCAATCCAAAACTAAAGGGGAGCAACATCGACTGGATGTATACACAAATGCAGATTGGGCTGGAGTTCCAGATGACAGGCAGTCAGTTTCTGGATATTGTGCTTTTCTTGATGGGAACTTGATGGCGTAGAGTAACAAGAAACAACGCGCATTTGCACGATCTAGTATTGAAGCTGAGTATCGATCTATGGTGGCTGCTACAATAAAGGCCACATGGCTGAGACATCTTTTGACTGAAGTTGGAGAATCTATGCTACCCACCACTCTCTTGCGCGATAATCAAGGTGTCATACAAATTGCTTTTAATCCTATTCACCATAGTCGCACAAAGCATATAGAGATTGATCAATACTTCATTCGGCAAAAGATTGAAGATAGAGAAGTTGCACCTACTTATGTTCCTACGGCTGACCAAGTGGCAGATTTGTTCACTAAGGGCCGTACCAATATGCGTTTTTGGTTCTTGAAGAACAAGTTGTCCATGTTGCAAAACCATGCACAACTTGAAGGAGGGTATTGAGAATGTAGTGTACAGGTCTAGTTCTAGACCCAAAATGATTCTTATGTATTGTATTTACATGGTTGGTATTATCGGGTCTGGGTTGACAGACCCAATCCAACTTGTATCATATATATAACATTGAATATAGGGCACAACCTCTCATTGAGAATCGTGTCAGTCATTGCCGCCTCTCCTTCTTGCAAATCCCTTTCTCTTCTGCTGTGGATGAAGATCTGGTCGAAGGTGCTTGACTTCTAACAATTTCTACATATTCTAATTTCAAAAGAAGACATTCATTTTTAATATAACCCTTTCAAAACACCTACCATACATATGAAGATAGAAAAGCTAAAGATACATACCGGAATGCAAAATCCTTGAATCCATGCTATTCATTAATACGAATCTTTTTCAAGACCATGATGCCTTGCTCTGATACCATGTCACAAAATGGCATGGACCTCAAGGCACTCTATAATGAACTCCAAGAATAAAAACACAATGCATTTGGATAAAAACATAATAACTAAAATAAAACACAATAGAATGTGAATGAATAACTTCATTAATAAAGAACATTAAAAATACAAAGAAAAATACATTTTAATCATCATTACAATACACTCAAAAACACACAAGAAGCTTAAAACTACCCATCACTCTCTTACCTTACAAAGGCACCCATATTTATAGAGAAACGGAGGAAGAAAAGAGATTAAAGGAGAGAAAAAGGGAGTCCACATTAGTTTGACTAGCTGTTGGACCTAGTCCAATGGCTAGATTTCTAGCCGTTGGACCAGCAGTCCAACAACTAGTCTAAGTCAACCACAGTTGACTTAACTTTAAAGTATATAATATATATACAAGTATATATATATATGTATATATATATATCTTAACAATATTTGGGTTATATCATTTGAACATCTAAGACAAGTAGTTTGCATTGTATGCTGTATCTTAATAGCCTTTAGTTTGCAAACTTAATCTGTTGAAGTGATTATGTCACTATGAGAAATAGAGATGGTGAAAAGCCCTTCATTTTCCTTGTTAGCTTCGAATCACATCGGCTACTGCTGGATTTCTGGTTTTGACTGAATTGCCTGTTGCAATTTTACAGGTGGATTAAAGGAAAGTGTTAATGCAATATTTGATACATTGTTTTTTCTTATTTTTAGGTCTTCAAAGAGAATGCACTTGCTGATTATGATTTTTTCTTTTGGTGTGACTCAACAGAAAGATACCTATTCATTCTTTGTTTTATATATTTATTTCTCTAGTAGCCAACTCTCATATCTTACTGCGAAAGCTTATCCTGCTGTTTCAGGTGCTAACAGTGTCTGCAAATAAAACTGCAAAAGTGTGGGAGATTGATGAAAATAGAAACGGTAAGGTGAAGAAGACACTTACTTCATCTGATTCTGGACTGGATGGAATGCTAGTTGGTTGCCTGTGGCAGAATAATCATCTTGTCACTGTTTCCCTTGGTGGCACTATTAGTATATATTCAGCCAATGACCTAGAAAAGATGCCAGTATCATTTTCTGGGCACATGAAGAGCGTCACTGGTTTGGCAGTCACCTCTGAAGGCAGCCAGAATATTATTCTATCTAGCAGTTATGATGGGGTGATTGTCCGATGGATGCAAGGAGTTGGATGTGCAGGAAGGTTACAGAGAAGGGAGAACTCTCAAATTAAATGTTTTGCAGTGGTGGAAGGAGAGCTCACCACATTTGCCTTTGATAACAAGGTAGCACCATTTCTTCATGTACATGTAGTAGTTGCCTTTATTTTTATATCTTGTGGTTTGTGTGCTTGCACCATCTTTTTGAAGCTGATTTTCTTGATGACTTATGATTGCAACTAGGCTGGAGAACATGATGATGCGTCTTTCTATTATCCAATATGATCACTGAAATGAATATATTTCAATTCAATCTTGCACCTTGATGGGGTAGGCAATTTACACACTAGCTAAAATTACTACTCAATGTTGAGTCAGGCATAGTAAGCCAACAAGATCTTGTGTTCTAAATAAAACATGTCTTGAGGGAAAAGACTGACTAGATGTTCATTGCAATTGAATAACAAGAAAATGAAATCTTGCGTTGATGGAGAAATGTTAGATCCCTCAATATAGAAATGGTACAAGAATGTGCTTCACAAAATGCCCTTATGTGATATTACAGAAGTAATTTTGGCATTTTAGAGAACAATGGAGTGAAAAATATAAAATATATAAAGAATATGAAAAGTGAAGTTATTGATGACTAGTATAGTTTTGTGAACTCCATGTATAGTGAACTGTGATAGTGTTAATAATTTTCTCCGGTGGTAAAGGAGCTTGATTGTAAATTATATTTTTATCAATAAAAAATGTCACTGCCTTTAAAAGTAGAACTACAAACTGCAAAGATTTTGTCATAAAATATGACAAATATTGAGATTAGGGGTGGCAAAACCTGACACGACCTCCCAACCCGACCCGCCAACCCGCCTTTTAGGCGGGTTCAGGTTGGGCTTAAACTAACCCGTTTAATAAACGGGTCGACCCGCCTTGATAGAAATCATGGGTTCCTTTCTTCATCTACAAGCAACAGCACAACATGGGGAGAGAGAACGTGGCTGCAGCAAAAATCCCTAATCAGGGTATTCATTTTTGCTTCTCTGATTAAATACACACAAATACAATAGCTAGGGTATGAAAATACCCATTACATGTTATGATAAAATTACAACATGCCATTAATGAAACATTAATGAGCATGTGTTTAAAATGAAAGGAATTGGGTCTGGATTCTGAGTTCCAGACCTTATACTAAATGACAGTATCTTTTCACCCCCCCTCCAGTTGTACATGGTTTTGGACCAAGAACATCCAAAATCTGTCCTTGATAAGTCCTTTTATAAACAATTCAACAACTTGATCAGCAGTCCGCACGTATTCTGGTTCAATTTCCTTCTCTTCAACCTTTTGTCTTACAAAATGTTGATCAATTTCAATATGTTTGGCACGACTGTGGTAGATAGGATTGAATGACATGTTGATAGGACTTTGATTGTCACACAAGAGAATACTTTTAGAAATCGATTCTCTTCTGTCAACAGGTGTCTGATCCATGTTACTTCGGCTGTAGTAGCTGACATTGATCTATATTCATCTTCTGTGCTCGACCTGGCTATGGCTTTTTGTTTTCTACTGCTCCAGGAGACAAGATTTAGCCCAATGAAAATGCAGTATCCTGAGACAGACCTACGTTCATCTGGATCTCCTGCCCAATCTACATATGTGTAAGTAAGGAGTTCATGCATGTGATGACCAGGCATACTCTTTCTGTATAGAAGACCATCTCCAATAGTACCCTTCAAATATCGAAGAATGCGTTTAACGGTTTTCATATGCCCAATATGTGGTTCATGCATGAACTGAGATACCTGATTGACAGAATAGACAATGTCAGGCCGAGTGAAGGTAAGATATTGAAGCATTCCTACTATCCTGCGATATCCTGTAGGATCCTCGTACAAATTTCCATCTTAGCAACTGAGTTTCTGATGAAGTACATTGGGTGTGCTGAGGGGCTTACAATCTGTCATACCTGCCTTGCTAAGAACATCAATGGTATACTTATGCTGAGTAAGCGTCATGCCTTAAGGAGTCCTGTCAACTTCTACTCCAAGAAAGTATCGCAGTTTACCAAGATCCTTCATCTTGAATTTTTGATTCAAAAGTTCTTTAACCTGTTCAATATGTTCATTAGAGTTACCTGTAATGATAATGTCATCAACATATATCAATAACAGGGTAATTATATCTTTGCATTTAAATATGAAAAGAGAATGGTCAAGAAGAGACCGACTAAACTCATATTTTTCTACTTCAAGAGCGAAACTGTCAAACCAAGATCGAGATGCCTGCTTTAGACCATATATAGCTATCTTTAACCTGCACACGTATTCTTTAGAGTTCCCTTTTGCATACCCAGTGGGCTGCTCCATGTATACTTCTTCCTTCGGAGTTCCATGTAGAAACGCATTCTTCACATCCAATTGGTTGAGAGTCCACTGGTGCTCAACAGCCAATGATACTATGATGCGGATAGTTCCCATTTTCACAACTAGAATAAAGGTCTCATCATAGTCTTGTCCTTGCTCCTGTGTGAATCCTTTGGCAACCAGCCTTGCCTTATATCGCTCGATAGCACCATCTAGCTTATACTTTATCTTATAGACCCATTTTGACCCAACCACATTCCGATTATGTGGTCTGGGAACAATATCCCAAGTGCCAGACTCATGAAGAGCCGTCATTTCGTTGTTCATAGCTTCAATTCATCTCTTAGAATTTATTGCTTGATAAAATGTTGTCGGTTGATCTTCCTTGCCCAAAGAGGTTAAGAAAAGTTGAAAATCCATCGTGAAGTTCTCATAACTGACCCACCTATCAATAGGATGCCGAGGTCGGGTAGACCTTCTGTGAGCAAGTGATTGAGTGGAAACATAAGGAGAATTATGCTCCTGATTAAAGCTGGGAGGTATCTCCTTCTCACGTCGAGAATAACCAATGCCTTTATACCTTTCAGGGGCCAATAGTGATTCAGACGTTACACTTTCTTGAGTTCTTTGCGCAACAGTAGATACGTTTCCCTAGTCTCTTTGATTACATTAAGAAGAACATACATTATCAATACTAGAAAAGAGATCTGAGTTCAACCAAGGGTGATAAACTTCAATTTCAGGAGGAGTGCTAGCATTATGACCAAAATTTGATTCGTCAAACACAACATTTCTGGATATTTTTATGCGCTTGCTCACGGGATCATAGCATTTGTAGCCTTTGTAATCATCAGCATACCCCACAAATCTGCACTTTAAGGCCTTATCCTGAAACTTGTGCCGCATTGAACTGTCAACATGAACATAACATACACCCGAATACACGCAAATCGTGATAATTTGGATGCACACCATGCAAAGAGAAATAGGGTGATTTGTTCTCTAAGATGTTCATAGGCAATCAATTTATGACATAGACAGTTGTGTGAAAAGCCTCTGCCCAGAAGGTAACTGGAAGGTTACTATCATGCATCATGCTCATTGCACTCTTGACAATATGACAATGCTTCCGTTGAGTAATCCCATTCTGTTGAGGTGTGTGAGGGCAAGACACATATCTACTTATTCCATTTGTTTGGAGGAAATTTATGAAGTCATTTGAAGAGAATTCACCCCCTCCATCACATTGGAAACAAATAATATTCTGAGAGAATTGGTTTTGAACAAAAGAATGAAAATTCTGAAATAACTTGAAGGTTTTAGATTTACTTTTCATAAAGAAGATCCATGTATATCAAGAATAACTGTCAACAAATATGAGATAATATCTAGTGCCATACATGGAAGGAACTGGAGCCGGGCCCCAAACATCAAAACATATAATTTCAAATGGTCTTGAAGCTCTTTTATTAATGGAATGAAAAGGAAGAACATGACTCTTACACTGAAGACAACTAGAACACTTTTTATTATCGACACTTAAGTCTAGACTTGACTTGGGAATAAGACAACTTGAAACAAGCTTATCAATAAAGCGACTACTACAATGACCCAGACGACCATGCCAAAGATTCGACTCAATACATTCAGAAAGATTAAAAACACTCTCAATAGAAACTGAAGATGATGATGTGAGCTTCAAGATGGAATCAACAGGTTGAACACGAGAGGAAGGATTCTCTTGGAACACGTACATATTTCCTTGACGTTTTCCTTCAGTGAATGTTTCTCTCGTTTGAAGGTCCTTAACACAAACAGAAAAAGGAGTAAACTCAACTGAAGCATTAATGCCATCTACAAGTTTAGAGACAGAAACAATATTTTTCTTGATATTAGGAGCATGAATGACATTTGAAAGTGCAAGAGAATAGTTGGACATGGGGATTACAAAATTTTCAATGTGCGAAATATGGTGGTGAGACCCATCTCCAGTGACTATACTATTTCTACCAACATAAGAAACAAGATTTAGGAGCTTACCAGCATCACCAGTGACATGAGTGGCTGCACCCGAATCAACATACCAAGTACCTTGATTATTCTGTTTGATATTCAATTCAGCCAAGGCAAATAATAGTAACTCTTTGACTTCTCCACTATTTTTCAATGTATCTGTTCCCTTTCTTGTCTCCAATTGCTTTCCTCTATTTTGCGGGTTAAACCAACAATTTGCCTTTATGTGTCCCTTTTTGTTCCAGAGAAAGCAGGTAGGTATTGTCCTTTGCCTTTGCCCATTGGGAGGAACATTGGGTGTAGGTAGTATTCCACGACTTCCTTGTCCATTTCTTTCTTGACCCCATTTGTCTCGAAAATCATACCTACCACGTCCTCGCCCATAGGCAACTTCTGTGGCAAGAACATTGTGTGCTCCAACATGAGCATGAGTATCTTCAGAAAATCCTTTCAACGTCATCTCATACTGTAAAAGCTTGACACGAAGATCTTCAAATGTAGGTAAATCTGGCAAACACAATAAGGAAGTAACCATCATATGATAGTCCGACCCCAGCCTACTCAAAGTTTGTCGCACCATATCTTTGTCACTAACAGGGCATCCCACAATGGCCAATTGATCTGTAATAGTCTTCATTTTGTTCAAATACTCCATAATAGTCATGGAGTCCTTTCTTAGCATTTGAAACTCTTTCTTTAAAAATAATACTCTGGCCTGAGAAACTTGAGAATATGTCTGAACCAGTCGATGCCATAATTGCATTGTTGAGCATGAAATGAAATGGGGATCTTCGAAACACGAGCTTAGATTAACAAGGGCAAGTGTCAAGAATGACACTAAAGCATAACCCTTAAAAAGGGTATAACCAGAAACAAAATAAAAACAAAAATGTATTATTTATTGATATGAAAAACCAATTGCTTAAGAAGCATTGGAATGAAATACAAGAGGGGCTGCACCCCTTTATATACACAGCTGAAAGAGGACTCAATAGAGCTGTTGGACACAGTCCAACAGCTCTATTTAGAGCTGTTGGAATGTGTCAGTCCAACAGCTCTATTAAGAGTTGTTGGAATGTGTCAGTCTAACAGCTCTATTGCTAGTCAAGTCTAGACAGGACTTGACTAGCAACAGTCATTCTAGTTCAAACTGAACTAGATGACATAAAGAGAAAAAATAAAAATAAAGGAAAAAAATACAGAAAAGAAAGAAATGAAAAATGTATTTATATATATATAATAATAATATAATATTATTATATATACATATGTGTACAGTTTTACATTTTAACACTCCCCCTCAAACTTACGGTACAATGAGCGAAAGTTTGTCTAAGAGAAAGTGAAATCGGGGAGCAGCGAGAGGCTTTGTAAAGAAGTCTGCTAACTGATATTCTGAAGTGACATATGGCAGATCAATTATCCCATGTAGATATTCCTCTCTGACGTAGTGACAATCCATTTCGATGTGTTTGGTGCGTTCATGGAATGTTCTGTTACTGGCAATGTAGATCGCACTTTTGTTGTCACAACACATTTGTGAAGCCTTTGTTGCTTCAGCTCCCATGTCAGCAAGCAGTCGTCGGAGCCAAACTACTTCCATGGTCGTGGTTGCCATGGCTCTGTATTCAGCTTCGGTGGATGAGAGAGATACCTTCTACTGCTTTTTACACCTCCACGAGATCAATGATTCCCCTAAAAAGACACAAAAGCCAGTGGTTGAGTGTCTGTTATTGGGATCACCTCCCCAATCAGCATCAGTATATGCAATTAAATCAAGAGAAGAGGAGGAAGATAAGAAAAGTCCTTGTGAAAGAGAGGACTTGATGTATATGATAATACGCATGACTGCTCCCATATGAACAGAAGTAGGAGCATGTTGAAATTGACTTGCTGTATGAACAGCATGTGCTATATCTGGTCTGGTAATGGATAGATAGGAAAGTGCCCCGACAAGCTGTCTATAAGGAGTAGGGTCTGCAAGAAGTTCTCCATCATCAATCTTCATTTTAACATTAACAACTTCTGGAGTGTCAACTTTCTTATCATCAGTAATACCAGACCTGAAAACAATATCAAAAGCAAATTTAGTCTGAGATAATAAATATCCTCTAGGAGAATAAGCAACTTCAATGCCTAAAAAGTATCTCAACAAGCCCAAATCAGTCATTTCAAAATGAGATTTAAGAAGTGTTTTGATTGTTTCAACTCCCTGTTTATCGCTTTCGATGATGATCATATCATCCACATAGAGAAGAAGCACTGTTATCATCGCAAAATTTTTCCCCTCCCTTGCGAGAGAGAAATGAATTTCGCGAGTCAAACTCGACCAAAGTTTTGAAAATGGTTTTGAAAATTACTCGCCTCCGTTTTGAAAATTTGCGGGAAAATTCCGTGGAATGGGATCCGCCTGTCGATACGAGGTTCAACCGTTCCTGGCGCCTTTACCAGGGGTAATTGAACTAAGGATCAATTATGTGCTTTAACTCGACTCAAATAGCTAAATTATGCTCTATTTTTCCTAGAATGCACAAAGAATCAGGCTTGTGCTATGAAATTTTTAAAAATGCAAGTTTGAGAAAATATGATGTTTGCTTTGGAAAATTGAAATGCATTTAGAAAAGGACTGGAAAATGCTTGAAAATGGAATTCTTGGGAAAATCATTGAATTTTATTGGAAATCAGAATTTTGCATTGGAAAGTGATTTCTCAGGAAAACTTGAACTTTGAAAAATCGATTTTTTGAGATTTGGAATTTGCTTTCTCTAAGAAAAACGGATTTGAGAATTCTGAGAAAATCAAGAAATTCATTGGAAAATGACTTGTGAAATGGAAAATGGATTCTCAAGAACATGAGAACTCTGAGAAAATCGATTTCTGAAAACTTGGGATTTTTTTTTTGAAATTTGAGAATGTTAACATTGGAGAATCTTGATTTGAACTTGGGAAATGCCTTGAAATCTCATTTGAAAGTTTGGAATTCTGAGAAAATCCAATCCTGAGAAACTTGGAAATTTTTGGGAAAACTGATTTATCTAAAATTGAAATTAGAAAAATGAATTTGAAAATAATGCAATTTGAATGATATGAATGAATGAATATGAATTTGAAAAGGGAATTTCAATTGAGAAATTGGGAAATCCTTTTAAGACTTTGAAAAATGCAGTGTATTTTGAAGTTAGCCTAAGTGTGTAGGCTGAATGTGGCTAATATGAAGATCATAAATCTTGGTTTTCTTCGTATTCTGACTATGGCCATAAATACAAATCCCACCGAGTTTATAAACTCCATAAGAGCTTGTGCACGTGCCATTCGTGTAAACCATAGTGAATTTGAAATAATGTGCATGAATCATACATCACAAATTAAAATTTTGCAGAAATTTAACTATATGCAATGCAACCCTATTCTAAGCAGAAATGTAACTCTTATTCCAAATTATTACATTTGATGTTACATTGAATTGAAATAAAAATAAAAATAAAAATAAAATCTAAGTCTTCTTCTTGAATGTTCCTGCAAAACTAGAAAACAAGGTTAGCACAAAAATGTAGGTTTTTCTGAATTTATCCGAAAATATGGGAAATTATCGGATATTATTCAGATATAAACCCCAAATCATACCCCATTTGATATAAACATGATAAATAATGAATAAATTTTGAAAATAAACTTGAAAATTCGAAATTGGGGTCAAAATGACCAAAATACCCCTGATGACCTTGAAATCAGGGTTTTCTGAAAGAATTTTTATAAATTTTGGAATTTTGAAAATCAAATGAAATAAATCAAACATAATATGATAAAACATGATGATATGCATGAAAATTTATGAAATTAGAAATTGAAATTTCGAAATTATGGTCAAAATGACCAAAATACCCCCGATAACAAGACTATGGCCTTGAAACCAGGGTTTTCTGAAATAAATTTTGCAAAATTGAAAAATATGAAATGCAAAGGAGATTGCAATTAACCCTAATACGATTTTACATGCTTATGTACATGATAAAAACCCTAAAATGGCGAAAATATCACAAAATATTGAATTTAACCTGATTTTCGCTTGATTTTCGCTTTTGAATTTAAAGATAAACTAACACATGGAGAAAATGAACTTGGAATTAAACCAAATTTGGCATGGACACCCAAAATAACCCTAAAAACAGAATGGAGCTCGAAAATCTAATTTTTTTGTATTTTTAGACATAGAAATTTAAGTAAAAACCCTAAATTTTATGATTTTTGCCTAAAATATTGATTCTAAAGGGGATTTAGGATATCAAACTTCCATAAAAATTTCCCAAATTTTATGGGGTGATAGAGGACAGTAAGGCAAGGATTTTTGCCTTTTACACTTTCTGTTTTTGACCTATGGTCGGAGCTGTACCACTCCGGCAAGTCGGATCGGAATCCGGCGACTCTAGTAAATGAAGGAAACAGACAGGTTTCGGTAGAAAATGTGGTAAAAATGGTAGACAGATGGGAAAATGGCTGAAATTGTGGGAAAATGTCCCTGACAAACAGAGGAAGATTTGATATTTTGACACTATTGGGATTCGGGTTACGGTTTGGAAAAGGCCATACTGTTATCAGAGACCTAAATCTCTGAGATTTCTGGACATTGGAATCTGTTAGACAGAAATAGAAAATCCGGGAAAAATAATGGAACAGATCTAAAAATTCCCAAATTTTGGGAAATGACAGGAAATTATGTTATGATGAAAGTTTTTGCAGAAGGGTTATAGATTGGATGGACTTGGTGCATTAAGGTCTGTCTATACCCTGACAAAAGAAAATCGATATTTTCCCAGGGGTCTGAGAAATCCGATTTTTTACAGATGTCAAAACTGACTGGAAAAACCTCAAAATTTCCAGATCATTAGTAGATTCAATCATGAATCTACTGTGATTTTTGGAGGATGATTTGGATTTCCCATGAGGGTGGTGCCGGAGGTTCTTGTCTGCTAAAGAAGAAACTGGAAGTTCAAAAAGACAGAAAACCCGATGTAGGGTTTGATCAGTTTAGATAGGTTCTGAAACCCGAATTGAATCAAAGTTTTGACAGTACAACAAAGACATGTAAACCTAACTACTCTAAAATTTACAAAATTTTTAAATGCATAAAATCACATAAATTGCTGTATGGACTTTGTCTAAAAACTAAAATTTTACAAATTTTAAACTAAGTAAAGCATGGTTCATATATAAAACGAAATAACTAGCAAAACGAATTAATCTAAGTGCATGCAAACATAAGATGACATGAATCATAAAACTAAAACCTAAATCGAGGAGGATATGATCAATTTAATATTGGCTCTCCAAAATGAGAGATTCGATCCATTGAGTGGACGGATCTTTTCATTTTTTAGCCTACACATAAAGCACAAGTTTTGTATTTATCTATATATATATATATGTATATATATATATATAGAGAGAGAGAGAGATTAAATGAGAGTTTTCAACAATATGAAACCAGCTTTGGTCTGATCTCACGTTGTGTTTAAATAAACCATGTGATAAATATCTCAAAAAAAAATGAAAGCCAAAGGGTAAAGCAACACTTTACCTTGAGAGAGGGCTGGAAGATGGGGATGGCTTGGATGTGGAGCAGCTGCTGCCAGGCGTGAGGGAGGTGTCCCTGTGGTGCTGCCAAGGATGGAGGTGTGGCTGTTGGCTGGGAGCTTGAAGGTGATGCTTCCAAGTGGAGACCGGCTGAAGCAAGGTGGAGGCTGCAGCTGTTTGTTGAAGCAGATGGTGGCTTGAACCGGCTAGGCGTGGAGGCTGCAGCTGGAGATGACCGGAGGTGCTGGTTGGAAGTGTAAGCTGTGGCTGTTGTGGCTGTTGTGGCTGCAGCAGCCAAGAGAAGGGAAGGAGAGAGCTAAAGGGGGAGAGAGAGAGAGGCGTGAGATGGGAGAAGAGCCGTAAGTGGCTTCTTCTTTTTTTCTTTTTTCTTTAACCAACCCCAACTTAGGTCTTTAATCAGCCTCAACTTAGGGTTTTTAGGGGTTAATGAAAAGAGAGGGAAAGAGTGTACGTGAATGGGCTGGAGAAGGGAAAGGAAGGAAGGGAAGGGAAGAAGAAAAGAAAGGGAAGAAGAAGAAAAAGAAAGAAAAGGGAAAAAGAAAGGAAAGAAAGAAAAGGAGGGAAAAAGGAAAAGGGAAAGAAAAAAATGAGAAAATGGAAAGTGGGGCTGGAGGTTTGGGCAACCACCTTGTGGGTCCCACCTCCTCTCTAAAAAAATAATACTAATAATAATAATAATAAATAAATAAAAATCAATAAAAACAAATAAAAAGAACCATTTTTTTTTTTGAATAAAATAGAAATGCAAATGAATGGGCCATCTCAGAGCGGGTCCAAATTTTGATTTTGAAATTCATTTTGACGATTAGAGGGGTAAAATAGTCTTTTTAGAAAATTTTTAGACGAAACGAGCTATTTTTGGCAGTTTTTGAAACGAGCTCGGATTTTGAAGTTCAATACCCCGTTGCGAAGCAAATCCAATGTAGAATTTGAAAATGTAATTTTGAAAGAAATCCAAATTGTTTTTCTCGAGAAAATGCTTCCAACCGAAATGAGCTATTTTTGGCAGTTTTTGAAACGAGCTCAGATTTTGAAGTTCAATAGCTCATTGCGAAGCAAATCCAGTGTAAAACTTGAAAATTTGATTTTGAAAGAAATCCAGATTATTTTTCTTGAGAAAATATTTCCAAATTTAGACTCCCGGGGTGAAAATGTCAATTTTGGAAACCCGAGGTTTGAAATTGATTTCTGAAAACTTTTAAAACTCAATCTGGATTGAAATTTATAAAACTGGAGTTCTGGACTTCGAAAATGAAATGAAATGTGATGAAATGTTATGAAATGCTAAGAAATGATATGAAATGATGAGAAATGACATGCGAAATGCAGACCCTGAATGGAGAATTTTAGATGTTAGACCCCGATTGGCAGCTGTACCAGTTTAAAAAGCATTAAAATTGATAAAATTTGCAAAATAGCTCAAGAAATGGTTTTCGGGACTCTACTGGGTCAGAGTGACACTGAAAATTGAAGTTCGAGCTGGATTGAACTGATATGATCTAGATTGAGCTGAGTTTTAGAGTTTCAGAACTCAAATGAACTGACCAGGCACTGACTCAACTGACCTTTTCGACTGAATTTTCAAGAAAAGCTGCCATTTTTAGAGAAATGGTACGGAATGATCACTGGAGTGAAGTGAATTATGAACTTGAGCTGACTTTGAGCTGAAACAAAGGTCATTAATACTGAGGTGAACTAAAATCGAGGCTCAAACACTAGCTCAACTGTCTAAACTTGGCTCAATTTCAGCTAGAAGAGCTAAAATGGACTAAAATGGGCTCCTGGACACTTAGAAATGATTTCGAACTGAAACTGGAGCGCTTGAACTCCTGGTGAGCTGAAGTTAGACTCTGAGGAATATGACTGACTATGAATGACTGACTCAGAGACAATTGGCCTGGATTTGAGTGAGAAGTAAGCTCATTTCTGAAGAAATGATCCCATTTTGGCAGGAATGGTCAGAAATGAAAATGGTTTATTCATTATGAGCTCAGATGAGTTTGAAATGATTGATATTCTAGATGTTCTGAACTAACCAATGAGCTTGGTTGACTCCGACTGACTGGGGTCCGGGATGACCAAGGGGTAAAATGGTAATTTTCCTAATAAAAATGGGTAAAATGGTGATTTTTTGAAACTGACTCGGGGTTTGACTCCTACACTGACCTAACAGGGTTGGCACTGAACAAGGAGGATTGTTTGAGAATGAATGAGGAAAATTTGGGGTGTTTACAGATGCCCCTCTTTGCTACTAAGCCGGCTTGAAGACGAGCTTAGTGGCAAAGAAAAACACACCAAATTTGGGCTATAAAAATGCCCCAGTTAGAAGGATCTGACTGAATATGAAAATATTAGCCCTGATGAAAATGGTAGATATGAAATGGAGAATAAAGAAGAAAAATTTTACCTCAAAAGAAGTGAGATTCAGGTTTTGCCCTTAATCTGGATGGGATGGAAAATTCCTCGTGTAGAAACAAAGCTCAGGTTTGACCCTTAACCTGACCGGGGAATGAAATACCTCATCAAGAAGAGGCTCAGGTTTGTACCCTTAACCTGATCGGGAAATGAAATACCTTATCAGAATGAGGCTTAGGTTTGTACCCTTAACCTGATTGGGCGGAAAATGAAATACCTCATCAAAGGAGGCTCAGGTTTATACCCTTATCCTGATTGGGCGGAAAATGAAATACCTCATCAAAGGAGGCTCAGGTTTGTACCCTTATCCTGATTGGGCGGAAAATGAAATACCTCATCAAAGGAGGCTCAGGTTTGTACCCTTATCCTGATTGGGCAGAAAATAAAATACCTCATCAAAGGAGGCTCAAGCTTATACCCTTATCCAGATTGGGCGGAAAATGAAATACCTCATCAAAGGAGGCTCAGGTTTGTACCCTTATCCTGATTGGGCGGAAAATAAAATACCTCATCAAAGGAGGCTCAGGTTTGTACCCTTATCCTGATTGGGCGGAAAATGAAATACCTCATCAAAGGAGGCTCAGGTTTGTACCCTTATCCTGATTAGGTAGAAAATAAAATACCTCATCAAAGGAGGCTCAGGTTTGTACCCTTATCCTGATTGGGCGGAAAATGAAATACCTCATCAAAGGAGGCTCAGGTTTGTACCCTTATCCTGATTGGGTAGAAAAATGAATGGAATCCTCGAAGGAAGAAACCATGATGGAACCTTCGGATTTCCGCACAATGAATCCGATAGGGGTTTTGCAAAAGGATGAAATTGGGGTCCCTAAAGCTTGAAAAGGGGTTTGATTTTGGGCGCCTCATTACTGAGACTAAATAACTTTTGAAATTGGTGACCTTTTGCGAGAAAATGATTGGTGGCTTAACCTCAAGCCGAAATTGGACTGTCTATGGTGGGACAGTGGGGACACAGGGAAGTGTGCGAATCTGAGAGCCCATGCGCTCAGATTATACCAACAGAAGGGAAGGAATCTTGAAAACTCTCATTATCAAGTCCTTAAAAGGGATAACAACTTATGTCAGGATGCGCCAAAGATGAACCTCAAGCTCTCGCTTCACGCCAGGATAGCTAGAAAATATTATCAAAATGTTGAAAATTATTGTTGATTCGAAATAATTGAAAGTGATGCACATTGCTTTGAAAATATTCCCTCTTTTCTACCTGAAGTATTATCTCTGATTGGGCTTAACTTCGTAAAATCAAGATTCGAATTCAAATTGCTTGCAATTGGCTTTCTTTCAAGGAAGCTATCAATTTCCCTGATATGAGCAGAAAAGAGAGTATTCTTGATATTGTGAAAGCAATTTGTGAAAGAATATTGATAATAGAATTTCACAAAATTTAAAGAGGATTCTTTGGCAGATTTGGCAGTCTGATATCCTAGAATTCTTTCTCATGACGATCTTTCTGCCTACTATTTTTTTTTTGGCAGAATTAGAGCTCTCTTGGGTTTTTGGAGATTACATCATCCTTCATTTTGGAGATGTCTTGACTTTTCTCTCTCTTTTTTTTTTTTTTTTTTAGAAGGGTACGTCACAAACTCCTTCATCTCAGAGATGCTTCGATCCTTCTTTTCTCTCAGAGATTATATTGACGGTTATTGGCTCTTTGGCTGGAAATCTGTTGATGATAGCAGAAATTAAATATCTTTTAGGGTTTGTCGGGAGGCCCATCGCAATCGCCTTCATCTTGACGGTGCTCTGAACTTTCCCTGGAAGGATCCGTCACAAACTCCGTCATCTTGGAGATGATTTGAATCTTCTTTGGCCCCGGGGGTCTACTCGCCTAATTCGCCTTCATCTTGACGACAGTTGAGAGATCCCTTTTGCAGATATTTAATTGCAGCTTTAGGTGATTGAGGAGATATAAGGATTGAATGGATTTTTCTGTATCACCCAGGATATTTCGACTGCTTTATTTTCCAAGAATGATCTTTAAAAATGTGTCATTGACTGCGATCAATACCGATCACTTATGGCTTTGCAACAATATTGAATTTCCTTTGCTGGCCATATCGGGGATTTATTCTTCATCCTTTTGGTTGGCCAATAGAAAGAATTTGAATTTTGAATCCTTCTTCGCGAAAGCTTTGTCCTTTCGAAAGTAATACTGAAGGTATTCTGAAGTAATGTTTTTGTACAGTAAAAATTTTGAAATCAACAAATATTTAATGACAAATTGGCAAAATGTTCTTGAAATCCTTGGTGAGAGCGAGCATCTGAAGCACAACGCAACGCACCCATGACAAAAAAAATTCTTCTCCTTTCCCCAAAGGAGAAGATTTAGAAATTGGAAATAGGAATTACTCCTCTCTTCCCTGAAGAGGAGGTGTTTGCAAAACGAACTTTCAAAGAGAAATTAAGCTTTCGTCAAAACTTCCTAACATTAGGCTTCTCTTATGGAAAGGGGGCCGGTAATGATGAGGTCGGTGAATTGGTCATGAAGGAACGAGTCCATCACACTCTCCCTGAAAAGAGGGTCCTTCATGATGAAAAGGCCTAGTTTGAAATTGCGGTCACAAGGAAAGTGAGCTTCCGTCGAAGCTCTCCCTGAATTAAGGGTTCCTTGTATGAAATTGGAAATTTGTTTTGCAAAACGGTTCACATAGACACGAGTCCCTTCAAACTCTCCCTGAAAAGGGGCTAGGTGAACAAAGGATAGCATGCGAAAAGAACGAGCTCCCTTGAACTCTCCCTGTACAAAGGGTCTCTCGCAACAGGAAATGATTGGAATTGGTATGAAATTGGAATTTGGAAAATTTAAAATTTTGAAATTTGAAATTTGAAATTTGAAATTTGAAATTGGAAATTTGAAATTTTGGAAATTTGGAAATTGATATTTGGAAACTGGAAATTGATTGACTCGAAGGTCAAAATTGGTTGACCCAAAAGTCGAAATTGGAAATTTGGAATTTAAAAATTGGAAATTGGAAATTGGAAATTGGGAAATTGATTGACCCGACGGTCGAAATTGGAAATTTGGAAATTGAGTGGCTCGAGGGCCGAATTGGTAATTGAAATTTGAACTTTGATGAATGATCAGCACAAAGACTGAACCCGAGAGGTTGACTGATACGACCCACCAGTGGGACACTAACACAAGTGCTCAATCTTGAAAGAACACCAGCATGAATACCGGGTTTTGAAAATATGTCAACATAGACATTGGATTTTAAAAATATATCAGTTCGAGCACTGGATTTTGGAAGTGTACCAGTTTGAGCACTGGCTTTCAAAATTGTACCAGTTCAAGCACTGAGTTTTGAAAATATACCTTGTTTTTAATTTGAAATTTGAATTTTTAAAAGAGACTTATGCTCTTAAAGTATTTGGGAATTGTAACGAGAATGATTGTCAGGGTCTCAGGATTATCCCTTATCCTGAATGGGTAGCGAACTTGATGCAAATGCATGCCAATGAATGCAGATGTATGCAAATATGAAAATGATATAAATGAATGCACATGCGTGCAAAATGAGAGATTTGTTTATCCTGCCTGCATACAGGATATTTGTAGATAAAAACAAAATTTTTAAAAAAAATGCCCCAGTATAACTAGGAAAGGAGATTTTAACCATTATTGAACAAAATTTGGAGGAATTACAAAGAATAAGACATGGTTTAAGTATAGAATTTTTTCAAATGCCGAGCATTGATGGGATCTGGTAATTCCACTCCGTCAGCATTTATGAGCCGATATGAATTACGAGGTAATGCCTCTTTGACAACATAGGGACCTTCCCAATTTGGTGACCACTTGCCACCTGGGTGGTGCTTGAGATAAGCCGTTGACCTGAGCACTAGATCATTGACTCGAAATTTTCTTTCAATGACTGATTTTGCATATTGTCTGGCTATCTTCTGACGATACGATTGAGCGTGCTCTGCTGCTCTGAGTCTTCTTTCGTCTAGCAAATCAAGTTGTACTAGCCGTTGTTGTTGATACTGATCAAGAGGTAATTCGAGAAGTGATGCAAATTTCAGAGCAGGTTTCTGAACATGTAGAGGCAATACTACTTCGGTTCCGTAGACAAGTTATGACGGAGTAGCATTAGTTGGAGTTCGAATGGTGGTTCGATATGCCCACAATGCATCATGAATCTTCTCATGCCAGTCACGACCTGTTTTCAAAGTTCGCTCCAGGATTCGAATCAAAATCTTATTGGTGGCCTCTGCTTGGCCATTTCCTTGAGGATAATAAGGAGAGGAGAAATGATGATGAATTTTGAACTTCAAACAAAAAGTCCTCATTTTCTCATTCTTGAAATGACTGCCATTATCTGACACAATATCATGTGGTATGCCGAAACGACATAGGATATTCCTATGGATGAACGAGACCACATGTCGACCTTCTACTGTGCGTAGAGTGACTGCTTCTACCCATTTAGTAAAATATTCTGTTGCAGCAAGAAAATATTTATGGCCATTTGAAGCAGAAGGAGTAATGGGGCCAACAACATCAAAAGCCCACATAGAAAATGGCCATGGTGAGACGACAGATTGCAAATATGTCGCTGGCGCATGAATGGAAGGTGCATGCATCTGGCATTGAACGCACTTCTTCACAAAACGATAACAATCTTGTTGCATAGTTCTCCAGTAATAGCTTGCTCGGATGATTTGTTTGACAAGAGTTTGGTAGCCAACATGACCACCGCAGATACCTTCATGTGCTTCTTCCACAACTTCTTTAGCTTCTTCTTCGTCCAAACATCTAGAATATTCAGAGCTAAATCCACGACGATAAAGGACGTCAGCAAGAATAAAATATCGCGCAGACATGCGCTGAATTGCTCGCCGCTCTTTCTTTGAGAGTTCTGGAGGAAATTCGCCAGTTTCAATGAAATTCTTGATGTCATGATACCAGGGCTTCTTCTTTTGCTTCGCCTGGTTTACCTGCTCTACTGGGACGAAAGCAGGTTGATCAAGTCTGCCAATTTCAAAGGAGCGACAAGATTCTTCGTTCCTGAGAGACATGATGGATCCCAGATTGGCTAAACTGTCTGCAATTTGATTGAAATCTCTCTTGACATGAAAAAGTTGGAATTCTTCGAAATTGCTAACAAGAGCTGAGACGATCTTCTGATAAGGAAGTAACTTCTGATCCTTCACTTGCCATTCAGCTAAGACTTGATTGACGACGAGCAAAGAGTCGCCATAAGCATGCACTCTTTTGACATTGAAGTCTCGTAGAATTTTCAGACCTTGTATCAAAGCTTCATACTCGGCCATATTATGAGTGCACTGAAAATCTAATTTGAGAGAAAAGGGGATCATCTCCTTCTCAGGTGTGATCAACAGAATCCCGATTCCTATGCCTGCCATATTCTTGGAACCGTCAAAGAATAAATTCCAAATTGGATATTGTTGAATATTGCAGATACGCTCATCGGGGAAATCATCATCGATTTTAACATCTTCTGCTAAAGGAAAATCTGCTAATTGATCTGCAATTGCTTGGCCCTTGATAGATTGCTGAGAGACATATTCCAAATCGTATTGCATCAATAAAACCTGCCATTTGGCAATCCGTCCACTGAGGAAGGGTTGCTCTAGAATATACTTGAGAGGATTTAATTTGGATAGGATCTTGACTTCAGATGTCAACAGATAGTGTCTCAATTTCTGACACATCCAAACCAGAGCTAGACATGTCTTCTCTATCTGAGAGTATTTCTTCTCATAATCAATGAAGGTTTTACTCACATAGTAAATGGCATGCTCTACCAGACTGCCTTTTTCGTATTGCGCCAAGAATCCGCCACAAGCCACTTGATTAACTGAAATGTATAGCAGTAGGGGTTTCCCTAATTCTGGCGGCTTTAACACAGGAGGATTGAGCAAATATTTCTTGATGCGTTCGAACGATTGCTGACACTCTGGTCCCCATTCGAATTTCACTCCTTTTCTGAGCAAATGATTGAAAGGCTCACATCTCATGGCCAAATTGGATATGAATCGCCGAATTGATTGCATGCGTCCCTGAAGGCTACGCAATTCTTTCAGATTAGTCGGGGGAGACATGTCAATGATAGCTTTGGCCTTAGCGGGATCAACTTCTATCCCCTTTTTGCTGACTAGAAAGCCTAACAATTTGCCAGATTCGACTCCAAAAACACATTTTTGTGGATTGAGTCTTAGCTTGTAAAGAATGAGCCGCTTGAAAACTTGATTGAGAGTTTCGATGTGATCTTCTTCTTCTTTGGATTTTACCAGAATATCATCGACATAGGCATCCATGATTTTGTGCATCTGATCATGAAAAATGACGGCCATAGCACGCTGATAAGTGGCTCCAGCATTCTTAAGCCCAAATGGCATGACTGTATAACAAAAAGTGCCCCAAGGAGTAGTGAAAGATGTCTTGGACTGATCACGAGCGGCCAACTTGATCTGATTATATCCGGAATATCCATCCATAAAAGAGAACATAGCGTGACCTGCTGTGCTATCAATCAAAAGATCAATATTAGGAAGTGGATAATCATCCTTAGGAGTCGCTTTATTGAGATCTCTGAAGTCGATGCAAATTCGAACTTTACCATTTTTCTTGGGAACAGCAACAATATTTGCTAGCCAATCTGGATAGTCAATGGTTCGAATGAACCCTGCTTTGAGTAGGTCTTCTAGACCTTCCTTAACTTGTTCCACTCGAGGATCCATCTTTCTCAGTTTCTGCTTAACCGGCTTGACATTTGGTTTTAGGATGAGACGATGCTCAACCAATTTGGTATCTAGACCTGGCATGTCCTCATACGTCCACGCGAACACTTCTTCATGTTGCTTGAGAAAACGGGTGAGCCTTTCTTTCTCTTCCGGGCTCAAACTGCTGCCAATCTTGAGAATTTTAGGATCGTCTTCTGATCCAATATTGATATCCTCAGTCGGATCCTGAACTAAGGATGATGGCTCATCTTGTTTCTGAATTGCTGCAAATTCTGGTAATTCTTGAAGAGCTGAATCAAATTCTGCAGGTTCTTCTGACTGCTTTGTAATCTGACTACATTCTGCTCTTATTTTAACCTGATGAATCACTGTTGGCTTTAAAAAGGCCTCTGGATTAAGAACGAGCTTCTTGATAGATCGGGAAGACATTCTGAAAATTGGAGAATAAATCGATTCAGGAAAATCTCCTATCATAAAACAAATTACTTTTGTTAAGAAAATAATTTGAAAGATAAAAGAGAAGAATAATGGCAAATTTTCAAAGATTTGATAACGAGAAGTAAAGAGACAAATGGCATCCAGATAGACAAAGGAAATTTTCAACTTTATTGAAAGATTGAATTGAGGACAATGATTGAAATGAAACGGGATATCATCCTAAATGTGAAAACAAAAGAATAGAAATGAAAGACAAGCAGATGCCCTTAGTGCGTCCCTTTGATAAAGATAGTGCCCTTCTGAGATCTTCTGCCACTAAAGCCCAATCCGGCTCTCTGAGTATAGTGCTGAGGAATTACTGGCTCGAGACGACCATTCCCATTTTTTCCCAAGCCTTGAAAAGGCTGATAACCATGCTTTACTAACAGATCGAATCCCTTTTTGGCCTTCATAAATTGGGAGAACAGTGGATGATCTTTGAATGTACTATAGTCAATTCGTCCTCCAATCTTGAAAAACTGTGGGCCTCTCCATCGAGTCATGGCCACTGTATGTGCTGGCTGTTCAGCCATCTGCAGTATTCCCGAATTTTCTTCAAAGCTGACCTCATCAATGCCCCTAATGCTAGGGATATCAGTAGTAAAAGTGGGCCTAGGAACCATGGGTTGTGCAAGCCTCTTCTCCGGATCCTCGCCCAAGACTGTTGTGATCATTCCACCTTTTGACCACTTGACACACTGATGCAAAGTAGACGGCACCGCGTTCGTGTTGTGAATCCACGGTCGTCCCAACAACAGATTATACGTTGGGGGTACATTGACCACATGAAAGAGGACAGAGTGGACCGAGTAGTCAATGAAAATTTCCAAGAAAACTTTCCCTTTAGCTGTCTGTCCATGATTATCAAACCCGTAGATAGTGATCGGGTCTGGGATATATTCCTCTTCTCTAATGCCCAAAGCTTTGGCTGTCATTTCTGGGCATATATTGAGGCTGCTGCCTCCATCTATCAGCACATGAGGAACAGTCATTCCTCTGGCTCGAATCACAACATACAAAGCGTTGTTGTGAAACACATGCGGCTTAGAAAGATCTTCATCTGAGAAAGTGATTGGAGCATTTGTCATGGCCTGATTGACTATCTGGGCCATGTCTTCAGGAGTTATGCTTGGTTTCACTTTGATTTTCCGCAACAGATCATTCAACACTTGCTGGTGCTTGGCGGAAGCTTGGGCTAAATCCAAGATTGAGACATGGGATAATGCAGTAATCGACTTTGGTGTCGATGTCTCACCTTTCTCCGGAGCGGGCTTAATAAAGTGCTTGGGGAGCCATGGCATTCTTTTAGCCACCTCAGGAGATACCCCAGCGGGTTTATCAGATACTTTCATTTTACCAAAAGCTGCAATGAGATCCATTTTCTGAGCTTTGGACTCAGTTTGCTGCAGTACCAGGACCTGATGTTGGACTTGCATATCCCTTTTAGAGCATGGCCTAATATGCTCCTGCGGCTGAAAAGGCTATTCAGAGACGACCGCCGTAGAATGATGGGGAAAGGGTTTCTTTAGAATATCCATATTTTCATCTTCGGCACCCTCTACCAGAAGATTCTTGTCGATGAGATCCTGAACAATATTTTTGAGAACGAAGCAGTTCTCAGTATTGTGCCCCACTGTTCTGTGAAATTTACAAAATTGATCTTTGAATTTCCCCATGGGAATAGGAGGATCAACCAACCTAGGCAGTTTGACCATCTCCTTGGTCAACATATACTCGAGCACAGTCTCAAGGGATTGGTCTAGTGGAGTGAATTTCTTGTCATAACTCCACCCTTCATGCTTTACTTTTTCTCGGGGCTTCGGTCCCTGTTCTGATTGAAGTGGTTTATTGTATTGAGGCACTGACTTGCCTTTCTGATCGTTCTTGTTGGAACTTCCTGCCCCATAACAGAAATCTTTGTTCTGCCCCTTACAGTGGTTCCAATTATTATTTCTGACAGAATGAGTGAAGTGAGTCTTCTTCTTCTGCTCAGTTTGGCCGTTGTTCTTAGTAAAGGTGAAGCCTTCATAGAAACCATTTTCCATACTCAACTCGAGCCATTCGGCTCGCTCTGTCAGTTCAATGAATGTCCTTGATGGTGCAGTAGAGATGAGACCTCTTAGAGGCTGTGAGAAGTTACTCAGAATTAGGGACAAAGCATGTCCCTCTGATATGGGGTCCCTCATCTTGTTGCAAGCTGACCTCCATCGGTGGATAAAATCTCTGGCCTTCTCATTTTCTCTCTGTTTAAGGCCGCAAAGATGGCTGAGGGTGGGAAGTGCCTCAGCATTGAAGAGAAATCGCTCAATGAACATGTTTACCACTTTGTCAAATTCCTTCAACTCAATTGGATTCACATGCTCCGAGTACCATTTAGCTGTGGTTCCCTCCAGACTGCGAGGGAAACATAGGAAAAGTGCACGGTTGTCTCGTTTGAATCTGGAGCATTCAGCGAAGAACATGGCGAGATGAGCTTTAGGATCGCCAGAACCATCGAATTTGATAAACTTTCTGGGGAGATTCTCGAGATTGTCGTCCCCATCCAAACCATCATAGAAGTCTTTGCTGGTGAAGACTTTCTTGCCCTTGTCACGGGCCTGCAGGTCTCGAAGCATTCTGACCACATCTTTGAACTGCGGCTGGTTAGAGTCATTGAGAGATTGCTCTTTGAATTTGTGGGCTGACCCCTGCCCCTGGGTAGACTTGCGGAATGCCTGATGGGTCTCAAACTCTTCATCTGAATCTTCCACTGATTCCTCTTCATCAGTTGCATCAACATGCTGAGCAGGCTTCTTGGATATCTTCAAGGCTTTCTTGACTGCCCGGCCTTTTGTCTTTTGCTTCACCTGTGCTTTCTCTGTACTGGCTTCAACTTGTTCTGCCAGCATTTTAGTCATCATCTTCTTAAACATGGCATACATTTGAGGATCAATGTCATCCTCAACCTGTTGCCCCTGATTTTTGCCTGAGCGCGGGGAATCCATTTCTTCGTCTGAAGCTGTCGAATATGCGATTCCCTCGACTGGTGCAGTCTTCTTCCCTGACCTTGTCTGAACCATTGACTGTCACGAATGCTCTCTGCAGGGCAAAATCGATGGTTAGGCTTTTGAGAGAGATTTTGATTGGAAGAAAATATTCGCTGAGAATTTTGGTAGACAATTTGAAAGAATATCCCATTACTAGGGTTTGAGTCGTCGCGGGGATTACGACAATTGCGTTGTCATTCCTTTGCAAAGAAAATAAACAACTGAAAATTTAAGCCTTGTTACATAGGCGAGGTCGTCAAACCAAGAATTGAAGAATTTGCAAGATTTTTATTTATTGAAAGAAAACATGATTGCATCAATAATAAACTTGAGAAAGAGGGGGCGGACAGACAATTTGCCACCACTCTTTATAACTAGCAGAGACACGAGGACCGGGAAAAAGCGAAAGAGTAACAAAAGAGTCCCAGCCATATCTGGCAGAATGGTATGCTCCGGACCACTGTGCTGATGTAAGGTCGAACTCTGGCAAGACTCCTGATAGCAGCCACATCTCTATGTGCTTCTGTCTCTGAGAAAACTGTCGAACACACCGCTCCGGATGATAGTAAGCACAGAAGAATGGACCAAGCAACTTGAATCTCTTGCCATATGCATAGGTGTATCTGGGAGGCGATAATTCTCGATCAAAATAGTCCCACACCACTTCTTCTCCCTGCAGATAGTCGATCAGGAATCGGTACCGCGCAACTGGAAGGAGCTCCTTACCGTTGTATCTGAATGAACTAGCTCTGGTTGGTACATGCTGAAGGAACCAAGATTGAAGAGCATAAGTACATCCCTCGACTAAGATGGACTCTCCAAGTGTGAAGCGGGTCAGTCCTCTGTATAGAAAAGCAAGCGCGGCCATGGCTATCGAGAGACGGCTGGTCTGTCGACTTCCCCATCTTCTTAAAAGTTGAACTATTCTGACATCCACATAATTTTGTCCATCTGGAAAGAAAGCAAGTCCCACAGTACACAAAACCATCGCATGCTGAATTCTCTCTCGAGCTGTCCTGGACAACAAGCTGACTTCTGCGAATTCTCCATACTGTCGGTAGATCTCGATCAGACTCACGTATTCATTCCCATTTTCTTCAATCAGTGGCCAAGACTTGCGCCCTGTCATGCGAGCTACGGCATCTTTGGGGTCCAGACCCTTGACATTGATCAGAAACTGCTGCTCTAACGGATCTCCAAGCTGACCGGCTGGCTCAGGCAGTCCCATAATCTCTGAGAATTCATCCATCAGTATTGTCATCTCGCCCCACGGGAACCAGAACGTGCAAGT
This sequence comes from Nuphar pumila, assembly GCF_984573655.1. Lineage (NCBI taxonomy): Eukaryota > Viridiplantae > Streptophyta > Magnoliopsida > Nymphaeales > Nymphaeaceae > Nuphar > Nuphar pumila. The sequence goes on from NC_143256.1 coordinate 16,716,290, forward strand.
GCGCGGATTCCACCGCTCCGCCAGTGCATGAATCAGATTGCCGTTGACTGTCAACTTTCCCACTGCAGATGCCAATTCCAACCCACAATCACTCAAGTGGTCCGGAAACATACGAGAGAAATTTTTGAACCAGACATAATACCACCGGGGGAAGAAGGGTCCGGTGCTAAGAGATCGATGCTCAGGAAGACTTTGTCGCACCTCATAGGAGATGTGACCCTCAGGAAAAACAGAATCGAGCTGACTGGATGCCATTGGACTGAAAGACAAGAAGACTGGAATTAGACTTTGGAAAAATATAAGAAATTTGAAAATTGCAGGCAGGATAAAATGAAAGCTGGAAATTCGAAGTCCAGAGGAACGAAAGAATGGAAAATTTCCTGGAGTTTTGAAGGAAAAGGTGGATAATTTAGAAAAATCGTCCAGGGTTTTTGAGAAAAAGGAGATATTTCATAAAAGATGAAAAATGAGGTATTTTGGAAAATTGTTTGGTATTTTGGAAAACTTGGGAAAAATATGAGAAAATAAGGCGAAAATGAATATCATATATACAATTACAAACAATTATGCACATACAACAATCCCTAGGAAGCCAACTCTAAATGCATTGATTTTGAAAGAGCTTTAGGACCCTAATCCTGACTCTAGGCTTAGATCAACTGTGTCCAATCATGCTATGCCGATATACTCGAGCCGAGGCTCGATGTACGTGGCATAAAACTCATCTCCGGGTCTAGGCTTGTGTTTTCCCAACATCCTTGAGCGCCTGCCGATATACGTTGGACTATGGCCCTTGGTACGTGGCAGGGGGGCGTTAGCCCAAATAAGTGGCCCAGTTGTGAGGCTCTGTCCCGAACTATGGTTCTGGAAGAGAGCCCAGCAACGTGAAGACCGGGTAGACATAGGTGGGGTGGTTTTTGAAATATGATCACATGCAGGCAAACAGAGGGCTCTAAGTCCTAAAGAGATAGAATTTTGAAAACTTTTGAAGAAGCAAACATTGTTTTCATACAAGTCCTAGATTGAGGAGTGTTGTATTTCAGACTTAAGTCTATGTGAGCATGCATAATTCTCCTCAATATGGTCCTACCAAACCATGCCTAGTCTATATGCAATCCATGTCAGCTGGGTTCAAGTCTAGGCTCCTAGGTTCACATGATATCAGAAATTAAAGCTGACATTTCATAGAACATAATTTTGACAATTGGGCTAAGTTAAAGCACATAATTGATCAGGCGAGGACAGGTCCCATCACGGTCGCCAAACCTGTTATCATCGCAAAATTTTCCCCTCCCTTACGAGAGAGAAATGAATTTCGCGAGTCAAACTCGACCAAAGTTTTGAAAATGGTTTTGAAAATTACTCGCCTCCGTTTTGAAAATTTGCGGGAAAATTCCGTGGAATGGGATCCGCCTGTCGATACGAGGTTCAACCGTTCCTGGCGCCTTTACCAGAGGTAATTGAACCAAGGATCAATTATATGCTTTAACTCGACTCAAATAGCTAAATTATGCTCTATTTTTCCTAGAATGCACAAAGAATCAGGCTTGTGCTATGAAATTTTTAAAAATGCAAGTTTGAGAAAATATGATGTTTGCTTTGGAAAATTGAAATGCATTTAGAAAAGGACTGGAAAATGCTTGAAAATGGAATTCCTGGGAAAATCATTGAATTTTATTGGAAATCAGAATTTTGCATTGGAAAGTGATTTCTCAGGAAAACTTGAACTTTGAAAAATCGATTTTTTGAGATTTGGAATTTGCTTTCTCTAAGAAAAACGGATTTGAGAATTCTGAGAAAATCAAGAAATTCATTGGAAAATGACTTGTGAAATGGAAAATGGATTCTCAAGAACATGAGAACTCTGAGAAAATCGATTTCTGAAAACTTGGGATTTTTTTTTTGAAATTTGAGAATGTTAACATTGGAGAATCTTGATTTGAACTTGGGAAATGCCTTGAAATCTCATTTGAAAGTTTGGAATTCTGAGAAAATCCAATCCTGAGAAACTTCGGAAATTTTTGGGAAAACTGATTTATCTAAAATTGAAATTAGAAAAATGAATTTGAAAATAATGCAATTTGAATGATATGAATGAATGAATATGAATTTGAAAAGGGAATTTCAATTGAGAAATTGGGAAATCCTTTTAAGACTTTGAAAAATGCAGTGCATTTTGAAGTTAGCCTAAGTGTGTAGGCTGAATGTGGCTAATATGAAGATCATAAATCTTGGTTTTCTTCGTATTCTGACTATGGCCATAAATACAAATCCCACCGAGTTTATAAACTCCATAAGAGCTTGTGCACGTGCCATTCGTGTAAACCATAGTGAATTTGAAATAATGTGCATGAATCATACATCACATATTAAAATTTTGCAGAAATTTAACTATATGCAATGCAACCCTATTCTAAGCAGAAATGTAACTCTTATTCCAAATTATTACATTTGATGTTACATTGAATTGAAATAAAAAGAAAAATAAAATCTAAGTCTTCTTCTTGATTGTTCCTGCAAAACTAGAAAACAAGGTTAGCACAAAAATGTAGGTTTTTCTGAATTTATCCGAAAATATGGGAAATTATCGGATATTATTCAGATATAAACCCCAAATCATACCCCATTTGATATAAACATGATAAATAATGAATAAATTTTGAAAATAAACTTGAAAATTCGAAATTGGGGTCAAAATGACCAAAATACCCCTGATGACCTTGAAATCAGGGTTTTCTGAAAGAATTTTTATAAATTTTGGAATTTTGAAAATCAAATGAAATAAATCAAACATAATATGATAAAACATGATGATATGCATGAAAATTTATGAAATTAGAAATTGAAATTTCGAAATTATGGTCAAAATGACCAAAATACCCCCGATAACAAGACTATGGCCTTGAAACCAGGGTTTTCTGAAATAAATTTTGCAAAATTGAAAAATATGAAATGCAAAGGAGATTGCAATTAACCCTAATACGATTTTACATGCTTATGTACATGATAAAAACCCTAAAATGGCGAAAATATCACAAAATATTGAATTTAACCTGATTTTCGCTTGATTTTCGCTTCTGAATTTAAAGATAAACTAACACATGGAGCAAATGAACTTGGAATTAAACCAAATTTGGCATGGACACCCAAAATAACCCTAAAAACAGAATGGAGCTCGAAAATCTAATTTTTTTGTATTTTTAGACATAGAAATTTAAGTAAAAACCCTAAATTTTATGATTTTTGCCTAAAATATTGATTCTAAAGGGGATTTAGGATATCAAACTTCCATAAAAATTTCCCAAATTTTATGGGGTGATAGAGGACAGTAAGGCAAGGATTTTTGCTTTTTACACTTTCTGTTTTTGACCTATGGTCGGAGCTGTACCACTCCGGCAAGTCGGATCGGAATCCGGCGACTCTAGTAAATGAAGGAAACAGACAGGTTTCGGTAGCAAATGTGGTAAAAATGGTAGACAGATGGGAAAATGGCTGAAATTGTGGGAAAATGTCCCTGACAAACAGAAGAAGATTTGATATTTTGACACTATTGGGATTCGGGTTACGGTTTGGAAAAGGCCATACTGTTATCAGAGACCTAAATCTCTGAGATTTCTGGACATTGGAATCTGTTAGACAGAAATAGAAAATCCGGGAAAAATAATGGAACAGATCTAAAAATTTCCAAATTTTGGGAAATGACAGGAAATTATGTTATGAACAACTTTCGTGTTGAAGGTTTTTGCAGAAGGGTTATAGATTGGATGGACTTGGTGCATTAAGGTCTGTCTATACCCTGACGAAAGAAAATCGATATTTTCCCAGGGGTCTGAGAAATCCGATTTTTTACAGAGGTCAAAACTGACTGGAAAAACCTCAAAATTTCCAGATCATTAGTAGATTCAAGTGATTTTTGGAGGACGATTTGGATTTCCCATGAGGGTGGTTCCGGAGGTTCTTGTCTGCTAAAGAAGAAACTGGAAGTTCAAAAAGACAGAAAACCCGATGTAGGGTTTGATCAGTTTAGATAGGTTCCGAAACCCGAATTGAATCAAAGTTTTGACAGTACAACAAAGACATGTAAACCTAACTACTCTAAAATTTACAAAATTTTTAAATGCATAAAATCACATAAATTGCTGTATGGACTTTGTCTAAAAACTAAAATTTTACAAATTTTAAACTAAGTAAAGCATGGTTCATATATAAAACGAAATAACTAGCAAAACGAATTAATCTAAGTGCATGCAAACATAAGATGACATGAATCATAAAACTAAAACCTAAATCGAGGAGGATATGATCAATTTAATATTGGCTCTCCAAAATGAGAGATTCGATCCATTGAGTGGACGGATCTTTTCATTTTTTAGCCTACACATAAAGCACAAGTTTTGTATTTATCTATATATATATATATGTATATATATATATATAGAGAGAGAGAGAGATTAAATGAGAGTTTTCAACAATATGAAACCAGCTTTGGTCTGATCTCACGTTGTGTTTAAATAAACCATGTGATAAATATCTCAAAAAAAAATGAAAGCCAAAGGGTAAAGCAACACTTTACCTTGAGAGAGGGCTGGAAGATGGGGATGGCTTGGATGTGGAGCAGCTGCTGCCAGGCGTGAGGGAGGTGTCCCTGTGGTGCTGCCAAGGATGGAGGTGTGGCTGTTGGCTGGGAGCTTGAAGGTGATGCTTCCAAGTGGAGACCGGCTGAAGCAAGGTGGAGGCTGCAGCTGTTTGTTGAAGCAGATGGTGGCTTGAACCGGCTAGGCGTGGAGGCTGCAGCTGGAGATGACCGGAGGTGCTGGTTGGAAGTGTAAGCTGTGGCTGTTGTGGCTGTTGTGGCTGCAGCAGCCAAGAGAAGGGAAGGAGAGAGCTAAAGGGGGAGAGAGAGAGAGGCGTGAGATGGGAGAAGAGCCGTAAGTGGCTTCTTCTTTTTTTCTTTTTTCTTTAACCAACCCCAACTTAGGTCTTTAATCAGCCTCAACTTAGGGTTTTTAGGGGTTAATGAAAAGAGAGGGAAAGAGTGTACGTGAATGGGCTGGAGAAGGGAAAGGAAGGAAGGGAAGGGAAGAAGAAAAGAAAGGGAAGAAGAAGAAAAAGAAAGAAAAGGGAAAAAGAAAGGAAAGAAAGAAAAGGAGGGAAAAAGGAAAAGGGAAAGAAAAAAATGAGAAAATGGAAAGTGGGGCTGGAGGTTTGGGCAACCACCTTGTGGGTCCCACCTCCTCTCTAAAAAAATAATACTAATAATAATAATAATAAATAAATAAAAATCAATAAAAACAAATAAAAAGAACCATTTTTTTTTTGAATAAAATAGAAATGCAAATGAATGGGCCATCTCAGAGCGGGTCCAAATTTTGATTTTGAAATTCATTTTGACGATTAGAGGGGTAAAATAGTCTTTTTAGAAAATTTTTAGACGAAACGAGCTATTTTTGGCAGTTTTTGAAACGAGCTCGGATTTTGAAGTTCAATACCCCGTTGCGAAGCAAATCCAATGTAGAATTTGAAAATGTAATTTTGAAAGAAATCCAAATTGTTTTTCTCGAGAAAATGCTTCCAACCGAAATGAGCTATTTTTGGCAGTTTTTGAAACGAGCTCAGATTTTGAAGTTCAATAGCTCATTGCGAAGCAAATCCAGTGTAAAACTTGAAAATTTGATTTTGAAAGAAATCCAGATTATTTTTCTTGAGAAAATATTTCCAAATTTAGACTCCCGGGGTGAAAATGTCAATTTTGGAAACCCGAGGTTTGAAATTGATTTCTGAAAACTTTTAAAACTCAATCTGGATTGAAATTTATAAAACTGGAGTTCTGGACTTCGAAAATGAAATGAAATGTGATGAAATGTTATGAAATGCTAAGAAATGATATGAAATGATGAGAAATGACATGCGAAATGCAGACCCTGAATGGAGAATTTTAGATGTTAGACCCCGATTGGCAGCTGTACCAGTTTAAAAAGCATTAAAATTGATAAAATTTGCAAAATAGCTCAAGAAATGGTTTTCGGGACTCTACTGGGTCAGAGTGACACTGAAAATTGAAGTTCGAGCTGGATTGAACTGATATGATCTAGATTGAGCTGAGTTTTAGAGTTTCAGAACTCAAATGAACTGACCAGGCACTGACTCAACTGACCTTTTCGACTGAATTTTCAAGAAAAGCTGCCATTTTTAGAGAAATGGTACGGAATGATCACTGGAGTGAAGTGAATTATGAACTTGAGCTGACTTTGAGCTGAAACAAAGGTCATTAATACTGAGGTGAACTAAAATCGAGGCTCAAACACTAGCTCAACTGTCTAAACTTGGCTCAATTTCAGCTAGAAGAGCTAAAATGGACTAAAATGGGCTCCTGGACACTTAGAAATGATTTCGAACTGAAACTGGAGAGCTTGAACTCCTGGTGAGCTGAAGTTAGACTCTGAGGAATATGACTGACTATGAATGACTGACTCAGAGACAATTGGCCTGGATTTGAGTGAGAAGTAAGCTCATTTCTGAAGAAATGATCCCATTTTGGCAGGAATGGTCAGAAATGAAAATGGTTTATTCATTATGAGCTCAGATGAGTTTGAAATGATTGATATTCTAGATGTTCTGAACTAACCAATGAGCTTGGTTGACTCCGACTGACTGGGGTCCGGGATGACCAAGGGGTAAAATGGTAATTTTCCTAATAAAAATGGGTAAAATGGTGATTTTTTGAAACTGACTCGGGGTTTGACTCCTACACTGACCTAACAGGGTTGGCACTGAACAAGGAGGATTGTTTGAGAATGAATGAGGAAAATTTGGGGTGTTTACAAGCACAATGATCCCTGCATCAGAATTCTTAATAAACAAAGCAGTGTCAGTTAAACAGAATTGAAAACCAATATCAATCATAACACGACTAAACCTATCATACCAAGCTTTTGGTGCTTGTTTAAGTCCGTAAAGAGTTTTTTCTAAGCGAAGGACTTTACCCTTAGGAATACTTAGACCAGGAGGGGGTTCCATGTATACTTCTTCAACTAGCTTTCCATTTAAAAAAACATTTTTGACATCCATTTGCAAAATAGACCATTTTTTGATAGAAGCTAAGGCAATTAAGGTTCGGACAGTAGTCATACGAGCCATCGGAGCAAAGGTTTCTTCATAATCAATCCCATATTCTTGGGCATAACCTTTGGCTACTAAACGGGCTTTATATCTTTCAAGAGTACCATCACTCTTGGTTTTAATTTTATAAACCCATCGACATCCTATAGTTTTCTTCCCTGAAGGAAGATCTTGAATATTCCATGTAGAAGCCTTTTCAAGTGCATCTAATTCAGTTTTCATGGCTTCTATCCATTTGATATCAGTTTTTGCTTGAAAATATGTGGATGGTTCTTCATATGAGTGAATTAATGCAATAACTGCCCTATATGTGGGTGAGAAAGACTCGTATGATACAAACCAGTGGCGTAGCTAGGATTGACGTGGGGGATGGGCAAACAGGGGTGTAGCAAAAAAAAAAAATGGCGTGATAGTCGGGGGCTCGGCGGCAGCGCCCCCGAAAAAAAAAATTTGAGATAAAATAAAAAATGGCTACAATTATTAATAAAAATCTATTTTATATGGACAAATCAAACTATTTGCTGCAGTCAGGGCTGAGCTGGGCTAGGACTGGGCTTTTAAAAAAAAAAAAATTAACTGTTTCGAGAGGCAGGACTGGGCTACAGCCATTCCTGCCCCCGCCCCCCCCAGCTCCACCTCTGACCACCAAGATTGGTCGTAGAACCCCGAAAAAGCTTTAAGCTAAAAAATGAATACATTTTTTATGACACCGATGATGACCAACATGCACCATATGCAGAATTCAAGCAAAAAGAGTATAAAAATGCCTGTTAGACAAAAAATACAGACGCCCAATTATTAAAATCTGTCAATGGCCACAGTTACTCACTACAAGAATCCTAGACAATCGAGAACAAGCAATTCACTCACCAACTATCTGGTAGATAAAGATACGTTATCCGTTGCCTTCGTTACATTGATAGACATCCATACCTTGTTTTAGCAGCAGGCACAAAAGGAGAGTCCTATGCACGCACGATGACCAAGAAAGGATAGCAAGATTGACTCTTCCAATGAGGTTGCGCCCAAAAAGGAGGAAAGAAACTAGACCCATGTTCAGTTGTGCCCCAAAAAGAAAGGATCAAGAACCAAATTGAAAGATTGGCCTGTATTGCTCCTGTAGAATGGATAACTGGATACTGTATCACCAGAGCCACTGAACATGAACAAAACCCACCCTCAAATTTAGGAGATAAGAGGGTCTTCTTCAAACTGCTAGCGATGGTTGCCGGAGATTGGCAAAGGTCCGACTGACTGCGACACCGGTGCCTCGCGTCGCCGGAGATTGCAGCCGAGAGGGAGAAGCTCGGAGGGGGGCACCGCCACCGCGGGTTCACCGAAGGGAGGCCTGCGGCACTGCAGAGCACAAGGGTTGCCAGCGAATGGGGTTGCCGTCTTGCCTGTGACTGAAGGGGAACGCTGGAACGGAGGGGCAGAGCTTTAGAAAACTGGCTAGGGTTTTACCCCTTGCCTCTTTTGGCAGGCTCTAGACTCATCGAGAGCCCGGGTCTCGGTCGACTCGGTTTCACGAGTCCCGATTCGACTCGGTTTCAAATTTTAGGGTGGGCGGCCGCCCACCCATGCCCACCCCGGGCTCCGCCACTGATATAAACTTTCCTGGAGGCCTCGAGATTCGGGATGATTGTCTAGTTGGAATGTTAGAATATTTTTCAAGTGCACATGGAGGATTAGATTTTGTCGCCTAGAATATTGAATACTAGTATCTCTATGAACTTCTTCATTTTCAACATTAAGATCAATAATTCTTTGATCATCATCAAAGTTACAATCAAGGTCATATTCATCAGATGTTGATATTAGATCTAGCAAAAAGGAGTACTCAGTGATGTCTTTTAATTTTCTAAAATCAAAGAAGCTCTCCTTTTCAAGAAAGGAAACATTTCTAGACACATATAGTTTATTATTTTTGAAGTCAAAACATCTATAACCTTTCTGGTTTTCAGCATATCCTAAAAAGGCACAGGGAATCACACGAGGAGAAAGTTTATCATTTTTGTCAGTAAATATGAAACATTTGCACAATTTTACATTTTAACAGAGCAGTCATCTGGAATTGCCACAAGCACTTCTTGTGACAATGTAGAAGTGATATAGGCAACCAACGCCTGATCTCACTTCATCCAGGATACATACTCAGGATTTCTAACATAGGTAATAGAAAGATCTTTCTCACCATTCTTTTCTTCTTGTGGTATGAATTCTGGAGGAACAGGAACAGAACCATCCAGATGTCCAGAAAGGTCCTGACTTCTTATGAATGGTATGATTTGTTGCTTCCAAGTTAGGAAATTGGAATTGTTCAGTTTCTCAGACACGAGTTGGCTGAGAAAGTTTGAGGAAAGACTAGACTGAGAATGAGGGAATGAGTCCATATTCTTTTGAAGCCAAAAACAAGAAGGAATAAGATCCAACCAAGAGAAGGAATAAAAAATAAGAAATGGCCTTACGACAAAGACCCAACCACAATTGAATTCTAGTATAATTCAGAACATAAATTTTAATATCAGAGAAGTCTAAAGACCAGACTAGTTTTTTTTTTAACTGATGAACACGAGGCAGAAAAACAGGACTGCACAGTAAAGAATCTGTTCTGAATAAAATTCAATCAGTAATAGGTACGTTATTTTGAAAATAATGTGTTTTCCTTTTAGAATACTGAGAAAACAGGCAAAACAGAGATGAAAATGAATTCGAAGATGAAATTATTTCAATCAAGATAGATCTGGGCGTGCAGATCACAATCTGATCTGACGTCAATATGCAAATGAGTTTGGAGTGATCCTTTTCAACTCTTGTAATCACACATAGATCAAAAAAATTGATCTTGCTTGATTATTTTGCTTATGGATGGGTAAGATCACGTGCAGCAATGTGAAAGAAGTAGTAGATATGACAGAAGAACAACAGGGAATGAAAGAAGGAGGAAATATGCCAACGTGACCAAATTTCAGTTTTGGATTTTGGAAATAAGAGAAACACGTTGGCTTAAATAAAAAAGGGGAATCAAAAGGAGGTACTTGAAGAAGACAATAAGCAGATTAATGATGTATTTCAAAAGAGCAAAAAGAAAGAGGAGAGTACGAAGAAGAGATTTCAGTACGGACTGCAGATTTAAATACAAGAGAAATCGATAGGAAAAATGAGAAAACAGGTACCTTAGAAGGAGACAAATCAGTCATAGAAGGAACCGATCTTCAATATTGAACCTGCTGCTCTGATACCATGATAGAAATCATGGGTTCCTTTCTTCATCTACAAGCAACAACACAGCATGGGAAGAGAGAACGAGGCTGCAGCAAAAATCCCTAATCAGGGTATTCATTTTTGCTTCTCTGATTAAATACACACAGATACAATAGCTAGGGTACGAAAATACCCATTACATGTTATGATAAAATTATAGCATGTCATTAATGAAACATTAATGAGCATGTGTTTAAAATGAAAGGAATTGGGTCTGGATCCTGAGATCCAGACTTTATACTAAATGACAGTATCTTTTCACGCCTAACCCGTTTATTAAACGGGTCGGGTTCGTGTTAGGGGTATGCCAACCCAGCTGACCCGTTTAATAAACGGGTTAGGCGGGCGGGTCAACCTGCTAACCTGCCAATCCGTTTACCCGACCCAACCCGTTTATAAACGGGTTGGCGGGTCGTGTCGGGTTACCCGTTTAATAAACGGGTCGGGTTAGTGTTTGCCATAGCCGACCCGTTTAATAAACGGGTCGGGTTGAGGTATGCTGACCAGCCAACCCGCCGGGTCGACCTGCCAACCCGACCCGATTGCCACCCCTAATTGAGATAGGCAACAATGCTCCATCTTGAGGTGTTGCAAAGATATCTATCGAATTGATTTATGAAGTCAAGCCTTGAACTCTCTTGGAGAATTTGCAATTCTGTTCAGAAAATTTGAAGTGCTAAACATCTTGAATGCAACTCTTTCTTATTAAAGTGGCAAGTCACCAATATATGGTTGCTTCTTTTCATAGATATTATTTATCACCATAAAGCTTCCTAGAGGTTTCACCTGAATCTCTGCCTTTTGTAATATTGCTTTTACATGAATTCTTTTCAAATGGCCCAAAAGACATGGCTTTATAATTTGGCTTCAACATTTAAGCTTATGATCATTTGTCTCTTTTCTATTCAATGGTACGGAATTCACTCTCAAAGAAAATAAAACCAGAGGCGGTTCTTTTATGCACATACATGCAGGTCATCTATTTTGTACTTCAAAGGAATTGGCATAGAAGATTCCTTTTTGATGAGTAGCCTTCAATTTTTTGAATATTCATGGCCCATCTCAGTATCATTTCATTGTGCATGAATTGATTAATCAGGCTAATCGGATAACACATATGTTAGTTAATTCACAAGGCTCCAAACTGACTAATAACAGTATCTTCCAACATATTCTCTCTAAAAGATAAATATACTCTTTGTTGTTCTTGTAACTTCAATCTCTAAGAGGTACGTAAATGAGACCAATTTCTTGATGTCAAATTCTTGAATTAGAAACTTAAATAGCCTTTGAAATTCTATATAATATTCCATTGAAATAGTTTGACCAAAATATGCAAGTAATATCATTTTCAATACTCCTTGAGAAGAAATAAAAAATGAATTGAGATTTGTTCACGCCCATGCTTGAAATGAGCAGTACTACATCTTTTAAGCAAGTAATTCAACTTTATGTTCATGTGGTGAAGACGAAGAATAGAGAAGAGATAACAGGAGGTACCACAGGGCTGTAAAGTGCCTCATATGGTGGGTGATGTCGCAGTCAACTCTCTTGTATGTTATGTCTAACTTTAGGTTAACCTAATTACACATATACCTTTTGAAAGGTACACCTTGCCATGTAATGATATAATATGACGAGCAGTGCTTCATTGGCCTAATCATAGCACTATGGATATTGTTTTGTTCTGACATTGTTACCGTGCCAGTTGTAATTTTGACATATAAAATGTCATGAGCAGAAATTCTCTTGATCCAATGTTCACAGCATAAGGAATTGATTTGTATGTGACAGTTGACACTATTTGTTATTCATTATATAAGTTGTACAAGTGGAATTTGATTTTCGCACGTGCATGGTATAGTCAACCTCTCTCACGCTCTCTATAAACAGGAAACTAACTACAATTTGTATTCATACATGTGCATATATGTATTGGATAAACTGGGAGCTATGTCACATAGGTACGGGTGCAGATGCGGGGGCGGCGATGCGGCACTTTAAAAGAACTTGGGTGTGGGGGTGCGGGAGGGTATATATATATATATATATATATATATATTTTAACACCACCCCTTTACCCTTTCTCGTGGTACCCCATTCTCAAGCCCCATCCCTCTTTACCCCTTCTCGAGGTACCCCTTTATTTTTTTAATTGGGGGGGGGAGGGGGGTGCTTGAGGTACCCTTACCCATTATCGAGCCCTGTCCCTTTTTTTAATGGACAAAGTTAACCAAGTCCATTTTGGACAATGATAACCTTGGGTGCGGGTTGACCGAATTGGGTGCCACACCCGCGTCGCGTCGACGTGGGTGCAGAGGCCTCTTTGGTGAGTCCCTGTGACATAGACTGGGAGCATGTCTGTGCTCGCTAGTATGTCTAATGGCAATAACATGTGAAAGATTTCCAAAGGCTATTCGGTTGGAGATTTTCTCCTGGTTTTTAAGTTATATTGTCCTAGTCCAATTTGATGATTTTATCAGGTGTTCTCCAAATATTTGGTCCTCTTCTTTGATGTTCGGATAGTAAATATCAGGGATAGTCCATATATTCTTGTCTGGAAAGCTTTCCAGCCAATTATAAAAGTTCAATACACGGTAGTATTGCTCACCAAGTCTGATGAATAGCATATTCCTTTAATAAGGAACAATTTCTTAATCTACCTGCCAAATTCCAATTGATGATATCCTGCTGTGGGGCTTATATTTTGCTGACTGTACAACAACTGTAGCTATGTACAATATGTTCAACTTGCTTTTGCTACAAGAGATGATCCTTTTCCCAAAATTTTACAGGTAAGGAGAATTTCGCTGCATGCTGATCAGTGTGGTGATGAAGAACAAATTGATATTGGTGCACAACCAAAGGACTTAAATATTGCACTTGATAAGCCCGAGCTGGCATTGCTTTCAACTGATTCAGGAGTAATCATGCTTCGTGGATCCAAAGTGTTGTCAACTCTGAATCTTGGGTTTGCTGTGACGGCATCTGCAATTTCACCTGATGGAAGTGAGGCCATTGTTGGTGGCCAAGATGGGAAACTCCACGTCTATTCTGTCAATGGGGACACTCTCACTGAAGAGTCAGTCCTTGAGAAGCATCGTGGTGCTATTAACGCCATTCGTTTCTCCCCAGATGCCTCTATGTTTATTTCTGGTGATCTCAATCGAGAAGCTGTTGTATGGGACCATGTCACTCGAGAGGTACCATCTCTCTCTCTCTCTCTCTATATATATATATATATATGTGTGTGTGTGTGTGTGTGTGTGTGTGTGTGTGTGTGTGTGTGTGTGTGTGTGTATCAATCCTTGAACACAAGCACACACACATAACAAAAAGAAAACAAGAATTGGTGTATGTACAGAGTCTACAGACAGTATGCGAGGGAGATGCACATTATAACACTTTGCAAACCATGTAAATCTTTTTTTTTTGTCTAAGAGAAATAATTTAGGCCAGGGGATAAGAAATCTTTCAACAAGCTTACAGAATAGATCAAATTAAGATTCTTAACCACCAGTCCTATTCCGACCAATCCAAGCTAAATCCCCATCTGGCCATTTTATTGGCACAATCCAAAGCTTGTTTGAACAACCACTGAAATGCTGGATAAAACCAAAACAAATGCTCAATTGTTTCGTTCTCATCGAAACAAAAGTAGCAAGTACTTGCAAGCTGGAAACTTTTGTCTTTCAATTTGCACTGGTTATTAACCTTATCAAGTGCTAAGAGCCACACAAATATCTTGGCTGTAGGAGAGGGATGGAAACCCTGGACGGTGTCATTTGGAAAGTGGTCTACATCTTTACAGCCAAAAGCATGGCTAAATGAAGCTATAGAGAACATAACACATCCGTCACATTTCCATATAAGGAATTCTCGCTGTCAGAAATTTTCCATGGGCCTAAAAATCCAATAGCCATAACCAAAACCAATCTTCTACCTCTTGCTCCTTGAAATTCCTTATGAATTCAGTGAACTAACTAGCTCTTCCTTTCCAACATTCACTTACAAGTATGCTGTTATCTCTGTTTATGTGAAAAAACGGTGGATATCTTTCAGCAAGAGTTACATCCCTGGACCATAAGTCAGTCTGGAACCTCAGCTTGACCCCTTTGCAAGCTTGATTTGAACCATAAACTTAATTACCAATTCAATCACCCCCCTTTGCAAGGTCGTACTCCCTTGAAGATTTGATTATTTGGTTCCAGCCAACCACACCACCAGCTGAGATAGAGCTACCATTTCCACGTACCAATCCATTTATCCCCTTCACCCAAGCCTATGGGACCAAAAAACAAGTTAGATTCCAGATTTGTTCAAAGCTAACAGTCAGATCTGCCTATGATTCCAGTAAGTGTTTTAAAATTTAACATTCAAAACAAAGAAATCTTCTGAAAAATATTAAATCCATAGAGAAGAAAGAGGTTAGAAGATTAGAGGAAAAAGCATGAAGATGAGATTAATAGATCACTTCGTCATGGCTGCTCTAATTCTGTGTCAATTTTTGTCATTTCAATTTGACTCAATGAAATAAGAAAGAGAAAATGAATATTCCAACTACAACAGGTTGATGTCCCAACTCATTAATCACATGGGATGATCTCTCATAATAGATTAATCCTCACTAGGATTGAGTTAATTTTTTTTTATTAGTCAAGCTAGGTTTGCCTGAATATGGCCCGGTTGAGATAGTGTGACTCCAACTGGTACTACAAATCAATTACCCGAGCCATTGATGACAATGATACAATACTAATGCATGTTACGTAAAGCAAAAATAAAAACACATATTGAAGAAATGCCACGTATCCTTACATCTTGTCCTTAAGAGTTAATTAAACAGAAAGATGAGCATTGTCAGGGATAGAATGGGCATGTTACAAGCTGTCTGAAATTACAGAACACAAAAAATTTGACATGAAGCAAGTTGAAGGAACTGGGAAAAGGAGGAGCCCAGTAAAGATTGGAGATCAACAATAAGCAGGAATATTACTATTGGGGACCATAAGTTTAGCTTTAAGCAACAATGGGATTACAAAGCAAATTGTGGTGGATAAGACAAATACCAGTTTTGATAATAATGGTGTACTTTGCTATTAATTGCATGTTCTGGATTTTCATGAGAAGGTGACAAAGCAATCAAGACCTAGAATGAATTGATTCGGCGCAATATCCCTGTTATGAAAAATGTAGTAGACATTCATTCTATTGTATGTCAATGGCATTCTAGATCCAAAAACCTTGAAAATTCTTAAGCATTTATGGCCTTGTGTGCGGTATTATAATTACCCTTGTTTTCCTAGACTACAAAATGCCTATGTCACACGGACTCGGCTAGGGAGGTGCCGCACTCGAGTCGACACGCCCCGACACGGGTGCGGCTTCGGACTCGGCCCGGACTCGGTCAATGCCGAGTCGGACTCGGTCAACGAGTCCAGGCTGCGTCCGTCCACATTTTGGACTCGGTCAACTTTGACCGAGTCCAAAAATATCCATTTTTAAGACAAAAAACAAAAAAAAACAATTTTTATATATCTTTTTTTTTAATATATAACCAGACTGTGCAATGCATGCAGTTGCACAGTCACAGACTGTGCAACTACAACTGCACAGTCATTGCACACAGTCTGTGTGACTGTGCACAGTCTGCACAGTCACAGACTGCATTGCACAGACTGTGTGCACAGTCTGTGTGACTGTTTCACAAGTCACAACTTATGTAAAAATATGTATAAAACACGATAAAAGGTAACCCAACCATTTGAGATAGCTAAATAAATGCTTTTCCAGTTTAAAAAAATACTAGTTTCACAAGTATTAGAAAAGCTAGCTTAAGAACTACCATAAAGAAATGGGAATGCCAAATTGAAACTTTCGAAAAAATTAAGGTCATAGTTTTGGCTACTTAATTTTAATTGTTTACTAGAATTATATATATATATATATAGCCGAGTCCCCGTGTCCAAAATTTTTGAAATTGCGCCGCACCCGTGTCGCACCCGCACCCGCACCCATGTGACATAGCAAAATGCCATGGTTCAATTTATCAGGCACAATGTAAATCCTATATGGTTTTTTAATTTTCTTTTGTTTCCTAAATTCTTTTTACACACATTAAAGTAGTGGAAGGCTGTCATGCTTCATCCATGTTTTTTTTTTCTTTATTTTTGATAGATTTTGTCACTATATTTAAGTTGTTCATACTTCTAACTTTTTGGTTCCCATTTGCATAGTCCATCTCTCTTTCTTCCTTTCCCTTCCGCATTAATCCTTTTTAGAAATGTAATGTTAATTACCAAGGTTTGATTTTTAACTTCCTGAACATTTGTCTCACTAACCAGTTGACTATCTTCTGCAGGTTAAGCTTAAGAACATGTTGTACCATACTGCTCGTATAAATTGTGTGGCTTGGTCTCTTGATAGCACAATGGTTGCTACGGGATCTCTAGACACAAGCATAATTATATATGAAGTTGATAAGCCAGCTTCAAGTCGTATAACCATAAAGGGTGCTCACTTGGGAGGTGTTTATGGATTAGTTTTAAATGATGATTGCACTATTGTAAGCTCTGGTGAAGATGTATGCATTCGTGTGTGGAGATTAGTGCAGCAGTAACGGGATCGTAACTGCAATTGATGGTTGATTTGGTTTTGGAAGCAAGTTGTGTGGCCTTACATTTCTTGCTCTGTGCAGTCTTCGTCAAAAGAATTCTCTGTTTTGTTTGTAGGAAAACCCTTTCCAGTTTGTCTTTGATTGAAGACTAGAAGAACATAGCAGAATGGCTCGTGTTTTGATATGATTTTGCTGATGTGAGTTTTTCGCCTTTTTTGGGTTATATTGGGTGTTTTTTTTTTTCCTTCTCCTTTTGTCGGTCTGATCAGCCATGCATACACCTAAATATTTTCCATGATCATATTTGTGTATGCAATGTTCATTGCTGGAATTGTGATGAAATAATAGAATGCTTAATCCCTTGGCCTATTCGCACTCTCTTCTTTGTTCAAGCATGGATATTGCTTTCTTTTCGGGGGGGGGATTAAAGAGACACTCTTTCGTAGAAAAGAGAACTTTTACTAAGGGAGGTGAAACAAACATCTCCATGGAAAACATGTGGTGGTGTTTACATAATAAAGGCAAACAAGCATCTTTCCTATCAAAATGGGTTCACACCACTGTTGTCTGTATCAGAATCGGACTTGTATCGTTTGGCCCAATGATTCAGGTGAATCCTCCAATATCCATTCTCAAGTGAATTATTCTGAATTGGCCAAAAAATAATTAAAAAATATTGTGTCAATCAGAATGTGACACATGTTAAATCCATTAAAATAATATAAAAAATTAATTTTAATCTATTTTTTACATTTTATTAAAAAATAGCCAATTCAGGTCAGTATTTTCTGGTGCATCGACATTCAGGCCAATATCGACAACACTGGTTCACACCTTCCCCCCATGGGAAAGAACTTTTTCTCATGCGTCCCTTCAAGAAGTGGCTTCCCTTGGGTGGGGATGCAATAAATGCCCTCTTGATGATATTTCGATCTTAAGAATGTGAAATAAGTCTCCATATGGGAACTGGTAGTTGGAGGGAGTTTATGCATTTGACAAAGTGGCAGCAGTCCATTTCTGGATTTGGCATCTACCATTTTATGAGGTGGTAGTTGCTAAATCCAGTTTTCAATGCAAATACAAAGGCCGTCTCACCTCCTTTCTCAAATGCATAAAGTGCCTTAACATCATTCTCTGGCACAACTGCCACTCAGTGAATCATATTTTTGATCCTATATCCGACCAAATTTGATTGTTCAGTTGCATTTGATAAGCTAAAACTATTCGAGTATAATTCGGTTCTGATTTTGCAATCAAATCTGATAAATATCCAAATTTGAAGGATATCTGAATCTGTTTATATGTAACATATAGCGATTACGTAATGATTTATTTTGATAGGTATTATTATGTACAGTGATTACTGTGATAGTGATTACTATGTATAGTGATTATTGTGACCTATGTATAGCGATTAGTACGTATAGCGATTACTTTGATATTGATTATTGTGTATATGATTACAGTGATAGCGAGTGTGCAACGATTATTATATATAGGAATTACTGTGTATAGCGACATGTAAAAGTACAAATGAGAGTAATTTTGATTTGATACAAATAATATGTTATTTTGTGCTACACAGAGGTCAGAAGATAAGTAGAGCGCCAGGTGAAAAGCTCAAAGGGCGGTGTCAGTGGCCTGCAGTTCTGTCGTAATATGGACATCTGAGTGAATATCAGAATGATCAATTATGAAATATGCACTTCAGTGGCTTTCTCGTGTTGGAACACTATGACCCACCCGGTCAATAAGTGAAATCATAAGATGAACACATTCCAGTTTGATTCTTTTGAGATCACCATGACCCTAGAAGATGTGCCACAAATTACGGGTCTTAAGTGCCATAGAATTGTTGTCCTAGCATGAGATTCAAACTATAATGCAAGGGACAAGTGCACGACCCTTCTAGGAATGTCGATGGAGGATTGGGGTCAATGTATTTTTGGTGAAAGCAATTTCACATTAATGAAAGTTTCTTCTTTTCATAATAAATGGGAAGGCCGGTCTGCTACATGTGCATCTGAAAGAGCTGACCAAGAGTTGCGCAGCTTCCTTCTTTATTTTTTTGGACTTACTCTATTTTCGGATTTGTCTGGTTCGAGGTTAAGTTACCTGTGGCTGCAGTTCTTGAAAGACTTCGATGAAGTAGACAACTATGCATGGGGTGCTACTATTCTTGCATTCTTATGCAGTCAACTTTACCGTGTGAGTAAGGGTACAAAAACCGTCGAAGGGTTTTAGCCATTTGTTAAGGTAATTATTTATTACATATTTGGTAGTTATAGACTAATGTCGTTGAAGGTTATAGTCTTACTAATATATTATTTTTGTAGGCCTGAGCATGAGAGCATATTGTCGCCTTTTGTCCTCAGTGTGGCCCTGCGATTTATGGTTTTTCCAAGATCGACCGATAGGCTACAATAAATGTCAAGGAGGATAATGCTAAGTTCATTTTAGATGGTCTGCAATTAAATGAGGTAAATGGTTTAAAATCGTTTATAATCGTTTCAGCATTTATCATTCATTAGTATAAATTGTTGAAATGTTTAGCATTCTTAAGTAATCATCGCTGCAAGAATTTGTCTTCGTTAGTACAAATCATTATCGCATTAGCATTTAGCATTCATTAGTATAAATCGTTCTAATGTTTAACATTCTAAAGTAATGATTGCTTATAAGATTTTGTATTCCTTAGTACAAATCGTTATTGCTTTAGCATTTAACTTTTATTAGTGTAAATCTTTGAAATGTTTAGCATTTTTAAGTAATCATCGCTGTAGGATTTTGTCTTCGTTAGTACAAATCATTATCGTATTAGCATTTAGCATTCTTTAGTATAAATCGTTCTAATGTTTAACATTATTAAGTAATGATCGTTGCAGGATTTTGTATTCCTTAGTATAAATCGTTATCGCTTTAGCATTTAACTTTTATTAGTGTAAATCGTTATAATCTTTAGCATTCTTAAGTAATGATCGTTGAATGATTTTGTCTTCGTTAGTACAAAGCGGTATCGTTTTAACATTCATTATTGTAAATTGTTGTAATATGTAGCATTCATTAGTATAAATCATTTTAATACAAAACATTCATTAGCAACAATCGTTGTAATATATTTAGCACTCGTTATTATAAATCATTTTAATATTTAGCATTCATTAGCATGAATAATTATGCCTATACCTAAACCATAATCTCCAATGTACAGGTTGTGTGGAGACTGTATGAAGATGGGAAGGACGAGGACCAAGAGGTTATTGCTGAGGCTGCGAGACTGTCTGGTTGCAATATTTGGCTATTTAGCAAATCTGAAGCCAAGTTGTAGCATGGTAGTCAAGTTCTCCTGTAAGCTGGCTTGGGACAGTCTACCCCAAAGCAGCTTGTGGAAGTGAGAAGGAAGATGAATAGTGGTGGGGTCAGGAACGAGAATTAGCACGAACGCTTTAGGAAACAATTGGATAGCTGGAACAAATGAGGTGTTTGTAACATAGCATATGATTATAAAGAACGACAATATGACCTCAACTATTTTAAAAAATATTAGGAACCCATGCATCAAAATCTGGAGATTGAGAAGAAGCAACGTGAAAATATTGGGAACCCATGCATCCCTCCCGTCCCCCAACATGTCATCTCCCAGCATAGAAAAAATGTTCATCGTGTCCCTCTGCCTACAACAACGATTCCCTCAGTTGTAGTACACGGTGAGGAGCAAACACAACTCACAAAAAAGAAGGTAGTCTCTGTCACAAGGTTAGAGATGTTGGAGAGAGAGAATAAGGAGTTACGGAAGTTGGTGCAGAATTTGGAGAGATAAATGCGATCACAATATGGTACACTGGTAGAGATGATTACCAGTGGTTTGAATAAGTTCGAGGAAACCAAGAGGCCACCCAGAAAAGAGAGTCCACCAAGGAAAAGAAAGAGACGATTTGTATATCATAGTCCATCTGAGTCGTCAAGTGCTACTGAATAAACATTATGTGATTTTTGTATCCCGATAATTATTTATTGTAATTCTATAATTCTTTGTTGTAATTCTATAATTCTTTTTTGTAATGTGACATTCTATAAATATATAATTCTTTTTTTAATAAGTTCAACACACAAGTGCTACTGAATAAATTGTTGTAATGTTCGGCCTTCATAAAAAAAAATTGAAGAAGCATTTAGCGTTGTGTACTACAGAAATTATGATTTACTTTTACGACCTTTCTTCCTATCGTGATTTACACAAAAAATGATAAAAGGCTGAAAGGATTTGTACATATAAAGGCTACATGTTATCGCGATTTGCTTGATACCGATTGGCTTGCAATCAGTTCTATAAGAGATCGCGATTTGTTTTTTATAGAAGAAGTGTTCTATCACGATCTGTACACCCATGAACATAAAGCAAAAATGATTTGTCCTATCGTGATTTGTGTTTACGAGCTTTGTCTATAAGAATGATATGCCCTATCACGATTAGGGTTTAGGTTTTTGTGTTTTAAGGGTTTAGGGTTTTAGAATTTAAGGTTTAGGGTTTAGGGTCTAGGGTTTAGGGTTTGGTGTTTAGTGTTTTAGGGTTTAGGGTTTTAGGTTTTAGGATTTGTAGTTTAGGCTTTAGGGTTTGGGGTTTGGGGTTTGGGGTTTGGGGTTTAGGGTTTAAGTTTTGGATCTATCTATATTTCAAATGGATCATCTTAAATAAAAAAAATTTGGGTTTATTTGATACCCAAATAAATTTAATTAAAAAATATATATGTAAATGTGTATATATATATATATATATATATATATATATATATATATATATATAATAGTTTAGATTGGGTTTGCCTTTACGAGCTTTGTCTAAGTGAACGACACGTCATATCGCGATTTACACAATGACTGATTCATAAAAGGTAAAAAAAGAAAAATAATAAACAAATCGAGACGATGTTTAGACTTAGTAAAGAACAAATCGAGTTAACTTCAATGATACAAATCAATGTAACTTTATAAATACAAATTGATTTCGTTCACAAAGACATATCATTGTCGCGGTAACTTCATAACTACAAATCGATGTGATTTACAACCACATTCATTTACAAAAAATATGAGTATTTAGTTATAATACATCATAATCAATGGTTTGGCTTAGATACAATACATGACCATCATGGATATGGAAATAGTTTAGACTCAGATCAGGGTTTGGACTGGACCTATAAGAGATTTGGATCCGTTTAAGACCCAAATAAATCTAATCTAATGTAAAAGTATTTTAGATCCATTTAGAGACCAAATTGGATCCTACTAAGAAAATAAGATATCGAATCTACTTAAAGACTCAATTTGATCTCATTATGTATATTAACATTTAGACCCATTTGGAGATCCAATTGGATTCCAGTAAGTAAATAAGGCTTTTGGATCTACTTGAGACCTAAATGGTTCTCATGAAGGTAAAATGAATTTGTTTAAATCTGAATTCAATTCGAGGTCCAAATAACTCCTACTTAAGAAAAAAAGAATTGGATTCACTTATGATCTAAATGAATCATTTTAGTGTACTGTGAATTTTACTAAAATATAATAAGTTTTTGATCTATCTAAATTCCAAATGGATCATACTTAAATATAATAACTTTTGGGTTCATTTGAGACCCAAATAAATTTAATTAAAATATATATATGTAAATTTGTATCTCTCTCTATATATAATAGTTTAGATTGGGTTTAAATTTGATGAGAGCTAAATAGGTCTCACATCCAACCCAATCCAATCACTCCCCTACCTAAACCCATCTGACAATCAAATACATCTCATCCCACCAAATCCATTTGAATATCCTATTACGATTTGCCTTTACGAGCTTTGTCTATATGAATGATATGTCCTATCGCGATTTACAAAATGACTGATTCATAAAAGGCAGAAAAGAAAAACAACAAACAAATCGACACAATGTTTAGACTTAGTAAAGTATAAATTGAGGTAACTTCAGCGATACAAATCGAGGTAACTTCATAAATACAAATCGATTTCATTGAGAAAGACAAACAAAGGCATATTGTTGCTTGATATTGATTGACTTGCAATCAATTATAATTCATTTTTGCAAAAGGCAAATGAAATGATGTTTTTTAATTAATGTGCAATGCAATTTATTTGTGTGCGCTTTTTTAAAATGAGCGGTATGTGAAACGATGTTTCCTTTATAAATGAATGACAGGTCGCACAAGTTTAGGAGGGTGTCGCTTCGCTTTGCTTCGTCAGTAAAGAATAGACAAAGTGACATTTTCTTTATAAATGATGAGTTTGTGGTTTGAACATATAACAGACAAATTATGTAAATCTCTCTAGGTTAAAATAAAAATTAATTTTACTAAACACGTCAATAAGTTGGACTGTTATTTGTAGCAAAGGTAAATCGTTGTCTCCGACATAGATGTCATTGTGTAAATCACTTAAGGACATTATCTGGTATAACGATTCAAATACAATATATGTACAACAATTTGAAGAATTTTGCAAAAGTTTTGAGAAGAAACTTGGAGAAAGAATGGCAATTTTTGTGTTTTGAGCCAAACTTGGAGTATTCGAGCTTGGAGGAACCGAGTAGGATGCCTTCCATCCTCATGGTATCGTGATGGACATGAAGGGCATCCACCATTGTTGTTTTAAGTGCATCTCTGCTACTGTTCGTGACCCATAATGTTGCATGTGTTCCTTGGTGGCAATTTTAGATTACACTTCTTATCTTGTGACCACTAGGATTGAAGAAGCATGTTTGTGGCTTGAACTGGCCAATTTTTGTCTCCATCAGTTTGGCTAAAACCCAATTGCTCTATTAAATTTGTGTTGTGGATGTTGTTATTGCTTCTTAAATCTGTCATCTCATTGTTAGAGTTGGATTGTGTTGCACCATATTTGAAACATGCATGTCTTTTGAATGAATACAGATTTGTTAAGTTATTTTCTTGAAAGCTTGTGTGGTTGATTATCTTTCGTGTTTCAGTTGAGCATTGTCTAACCGGAGTTGGGTTTCAGAGAAAGGGCAGTTGAAAATTTGATAAATCACCATTGGAAGTATATTTTTTGTGCAGGTCAAATTTTAACCACCAAAAAATTAAAATCGAAAATCAAAACTTGTGCATTTGTGCTTGATGTGTGTTTATGCATTTTGGTTTGTCTGACCCAGTCCTGATAATCAGAGTGTATCTTCGTAGATATAGGTCTATTTTGTGCTTACTTAGATTTGTTGAAAATCTAATGAACTCTCCTATATTTCCAGTGTTCAGTCCGCTGACAGATTTTGTATTTGCAGTCACCAAAAATAGATCTGAACAAAGAGTACAGTCATTCGAGTGACTGTATTTCTGGTGCATCATTCAGACCGGTTATTCATACCATATCATGGCACCCCGATATCAAAAAATTACAATTATTGATTCGTTGGAAAGATATTTTTGTTTTCTGTGTTTTCTCTGTTAATCAGTTTTTTCAAATTTAGTGACCTACTAAGTCAAATTCTAGTAGTATCAGTCATTGTCATATTCCATAAAATTTCACTTTGACTGCTTTTGCAATAGAATTTTATTTCGATGTCTTGATCACGAACTGACTTATTGTCGGTGTGCACCATATTCCATAAAACTAAATAAAAGGATAAAGAAACTACACAAAAATACCTTTTCAACGATACCTGATTTGCAGAAAAACTACGAACGAGATACAACCCTGACAACATTCTTAAAACAAGAGCTGAACAAGCATGGTTATTCCTATCCCAATTATTCTATACTATTTTTTAGCCATTTATACTAGAAACCCAAAAACATAATAAAAAGAATAGAGGCATATCGAGGTGTTATATTTCCAATGCCACCAAGGTTACCATGATCTAATGAGTGGTTGGAGAGAAACATCCTTTAAAAGTTAGACTATTTGGTTGTTCCAGTCTACAAAGCATGTTTCGTTTCCAATTTTGTAACTCCAACAAGAACCTTAGAGGGGTTTTCAGTTCTGACTCAAAATAGAAAACTTATTGACATGTATCTTAACTTTCCAACAACTTATAAATATATGTTTTCAACGTTGAATCAGAGAGATACATATCTGAGAACAATGAATGTTCAACAAAAAATTATAAATATGCGAATATGCGAATTTTCTCCTAAATACACGATCTTCCTCTTAAATATGCAAAATTCCTCCTGAATATGTGATTTTTCTCTCAAATATTTAAATTTTCTCTTAAATATGTGTCTAAGTATTGCATCCAAGATTTGCTACAGACTTTACCACTTATTTTTTACCCAAAAAATGAAAGATTATGAAAAAATATAAAGAAGAACAAACAAACTAGGCATAAATACATTACCAACGATACTTGATTTGCTAGAAAATGATAAACGGATGCAGGGATACAACCCTGATAACATTTTTAAAATAAAAGATGAACAAATGTGATTGTGCCTATCCTGATTATTCTATGCTATTTTCTAGCCACGTGCCAAAAATCTAAAAAAATAATAAAAAGTGCAGAGAGATCATGCTGTTCGCTTTTTAATGCCACTAAGATCAGCTTGATCAGATTAGTGGTGGGGAAGAAACATTCTTTGAAAGATAGATTGTTCAATTATTCTAGTTTGTAGGGCATATTTCTGTTCTATTTTTTAAACTCAAAAACATAAACCTTAGAAGAGTTTTCAGTTCTTAATAAGAACAGGAAAGTTACAGGCCTATATCTTCTTCTAACGACTATAAAAATATAGGTTTTCATTATTAGATCAGAGAGATACAGATATGAAAAAAAAATGGTTTTGCAGAAAATACGTGAATATGCAAATTTCTCTTAAACATGTGAATTTTCTCCTATATATGTATTTTTTTCTCTCAAATATGAAAATATTCTCCTAAATATGTGAATTTCTTCTTAAATATGAGAAATTTCTCTTAAATATGTGAATTTTCTCTTATATATGCAATTTTTTTTCCAAATATATAAATTTTCTCCTAAATATTTATTTTTTCTCTCAAATATATGAATTTCTTCCTAAATATGCAAATTTCCTACCAAGTATGTGAATGTCCTCTCAAATATATGATTTTCCTCCTAAATATGTGAATTTCTTCATAAATATGTGGGTTTCTTTCAAATATGCGATTTTTTGCTTAAATATATGATTTTCTTCTCAAATATTTAGGAGAAATCACATATTTAAGAGAAAATTCACATATTTGGAAAAAAATTTGTATATTTGAGAAAAAATGCATATATTTGGAAGAAAATTTATATATTTAGAAGGAAATTTGTATATTTAAGAGAAAAATATCATATATATAAGAGGAAATTCATATGTTTAGAAGGAAATTTACATATTTAGGATGAAATTCGCATATTCACATATTTTTTGCAGAATAATTTTTGTTCTCAAATCTTTATTTCTCATATCCGAAGTTGAAAACCTATATTTTTATAATAGTTGGAAAGCGGAAACACAAGACTGTAACTTTTCTGTTTTAAGTCAGAACCGAAAAGCCCTTTAGGGTTCCCCTTTCTCAGTTTCAAAATCAGAACAGAAATATATTCTGCAGACTGAAACAACCAAACAATCTATCTTCTAGTGGATATTTTTCTCCAACCTTTCATCAGATTAAGGTGATCTTGGTGGTGTTGGAAAGCTAAGGCCTCAATCTGTCTCTTTTCTTTTTATTATTTTTTTGGATTTTTGATGCAGGTGGGCAGAAAATAATATAGAATAATCTGGATAAACACAATCACACCTATTCTTCTCTTATTTGAGGAATCATGTCAGGGTTGTTTCTCAATGCTTGTTCATTGTTTTTTAGCGAATTAGGAATCGTTGAAAATGTGTTTTGTCAAGTTTCTTTGTTTTTTTATGTATTTTTCAAAAATCCTTCATTTTCTAAGTAAAAAATTAATGGCAAATTCTAACACATATCTTAAATGCAATACTTTGACACATATTTAGAAAAAAAATCACATATGTAGGAGAAAATCACATATTTAGGAGGAAATTCATATATTTGGGAGAAAATTCACATATTTTAAAGAAAATTTGCATATTTTTTGCATGACAGTCTTTGTTCTCTGATATGTATCTCTCTGATATGATGTTGAAAATTTACATTTTTATAGTTGTTGAAAATGAGATACATGCATGTAACTTTCTTGTTTTGTGTAACAACTAAAAACCCCTTTAGGATTCTCGTTTTTGAGTTCTAAAACTGAAACAAAAACATGTTCTGCAGACTAGAATAATCAAACAGTCTATCTTTCAAAGGATATTTCTCCCCAACCACTCATTAGATTAAGGTGATCTTTATGGTATTGGAAAGTTAATGCCTCGATTTGTCTTTGTCCCTTTTGTTGTTTTTTTAGATTTCTACTGCAGGTGGTCATTAGCATAGAATAATAAGGATAACCACAGTCGTGCCTTTTCATCTCCTGTTTAGAAATGTTGTAAGGGTTGTATCTCAACATTTGTTCACAATTTTTCAGCGAATTAGGTATCGTTGAAATGGTATTTATGTCTAATTTCTTTGTTCTTTTGTGTGTGTTTTTGAAATCATTTATTTTTTAGGTAAAAAATCAGTGATAAGGTCTGTCATAAATCTTTGATGCAATACTTGGGAACATATTTGGGGGAAAATTTGCATATCTGAAAGAAAACCACTCATGCAAAGGTTAAAATGGTCTTTTTAATGACAGATATTTGCAATTTTGGACATCAAACAAATTTTTGAAAATTATAAGGTTTTTCGTGAAATGCATCATTTTTGTCGTACAATACTTATGATAATTTTTCATACTTTTATTATCTCCCTTTCTGCCCCTCTTAAAACATATTGGCATCAATGCACTCTTAAAAAGTGTTTCCCATGTAGAACATTTGTCGGTCGAACAAGCAAAGCGACAAATGTTCTGGATATAAGAATCTTGAGTGAGAGACAAATGTTTTGGACTTTTGCATCCCCTCAATTAAATTGAGCACATAACACACATGATAGGTGAATCAAATGCGGGACAACACCTCAGCAGGGAGTGTGGTGTCCCTCCAAGAGATTCTTCGGTGAATCAAACACCCCCTTAACATGATTGCACATCCACAAAATCAGTTTTCGAGTTGCTGGTCCATAATAATTCTACATCCACACACAAGGGCTAGTACCAAGATCTAATCAGTCACCAGCAAGGCACAATCTAATCGGTCAAACCCACCATTAGGTGTAAAAAAACTAATAAAAATATGTAAGTGTGCACAAGTCTCTTTGAGTTTGAGATTAAAGGAGCAGCTAACAACCATGACTATATGACACTAGCCAATCACACGACAGCATTGCATGGGGCCCACAACTACAAAGTTTAGACCCCACGTGAAATGTTGTCATGTGTTTGCCTGTGTCAAATAGCCATGGCACTTAGCCATTCTTTGAAATACTGCTCTAACATCTTATGAAATTGGGATCCTCAAAGGATTTTTAGCTTGACCCCCTTGCCAAAAAGCCTTGCATTTTTGGCAGTTTTGAAGATTTTAGATCCACGGATTTGAGATCTCTCATTTTAGTAATTGGAGGATTTGGCATGAGTTACCAATGGGGCTCGGTGTGGTTGGTAAGAGCTATCAGTGTACGTCTCCTTGTGGTGGGATGTTGCAGGTTAAAAACCTTAGTGGTACATTGAACAATAACTGGTGGGGTTATGCCTAACCCCATCTTGCCTTTCTAAAAAAAAGGATTTGGCATCTGTCGAATTTGACTTCAATCCAAAGATCTGTAACAAACCAAACTCATCCCTATTGAAAAGTGGATTTTTTTTTTTATAATTGTGGAAACTCTACCCAGAGATCCGGAGCCTTACAGATATAACACAATCCAAACCACAAGGGATCTTACATTAACCCAACAATCGACTAATTAACTTTATTCATCAATAATTAAAGTTTAAGAACATAATCAAATAAATGTCCTTAATTATAGAGCCACACTGTCCCAAACAAAATATCAGAAAGTAGTCATGAAGCCTCATAAGCCCCATATAGTAGATGTCCTCATCATTGGGCTTCAGGACCTATGAAAAACATAAAGAGCACAGGGTCAAAATTAAAGATCCTGTGTACGAATTTTTCTAAAGATACAAATAGGCAAGAGAAGTATAAATCAATTCATATAACATTTTTAGAGGAACATGACTACAACTATCTCATAATCCAAACAACCAATCATGCATTTAATAACAATTAGCATGCAACAACAATATCTCACATGAAATGAAAATAGGTAAAGGTGCATAAACTAATTTCAGAATAGTAAATATGCATGATATCAATGCACATGCATGAATAGCTTATTAAATTCTTGTCAGAGTTTTCTTTTGTATGCATGTCGCTATTAAATGTACACAATTTTAGTTTCACTTTTCATTAAAACCTGCGGATATGAAAAAATGGGCACAACAATTCCCGAAGTTCAAGATATCCTAGTTATAGCTTAACACATAATTTGTGTTTTATTAATGGGTTTCAGATTTGGCCCTCGACCGATATCAAAAGTCAATGTCATACATCAGAACATTAGAAATCAACATTTAATGTCGGAACACCAGGAAAATCAACATCTACTGATATCACTTTCTTGGTATACCAATAATAACTATGTCTGCACACCACCCTCAGGCAAAGTGACAGAAACTCCCTAAATCGTGGCTGAGAGGTGAACCACCATATCATATTTAGGAGCACAATCGCACACAGAGTTTTAGTATCCTTACGGTTCTCCAAAACCGCCATCTAGGATTCCCATAATGTAAAAGGAACATTCAAGAAGAAACATTAATTACACTATTTTATCTTTTTTATCTTTTATCAAAAGACATTCTTTTCAAAAGATTTATTTTACAAATCAACATGCAAAATACAACATGTGACCTTGGCCCGTTACAAAATTTAACAGTGCAATTAATTCAGAAATCAATAGTTTCAAATGGATTTTTGCAATGCATAGAATAAACTTAGAGCAACACCTGCTCATGGTCCACATGGCCTACAGTGGATCACATCTGACCACTGGTGCATCTTATGCAAAGTGAACATGTGATCACATAATTATCCAAACATGTTCACAAATGCACATTCATTCACACACAATACGAATGTGCATGAATAAACAATTTACATATGCATATGAACACATGCTTTCAATATACATTTTTATTTTCATGATTCATCTCATGCATAATATACAGACGTACACATGATCATGCTGATGCAACAACAATGTAATTTCAGAATTCACGTGTTCACTATATGCATATTTAAGCCAACACAAAACTCAAGTTCATGAGCATATGTAAACAACCACATCTTTACCAAATTCGAGTATGCTCGGGTTACCAATCAAAACATACTGAGCCCGAAGGTATGTTAATCATACACGGCATAACACTAAGACCTCATTGGCAATCGGTTAGGCTTAGGCAAAACCATCACAGCCTCAACCGATAACCATATGCAGTCTCATATTAATTTCTCCACGTATGTGGTGTCTCTTTACGACACAACCATATAAAAATTTTGTGACATTTTTTGATACAAGAACAGTCACATAAAAGCATGCATAATCAGTCACATAACATATTTTTAGTAATATTCATAAGGCATGACAATCCTGTAAAAGTGTGCATAACAGTCATATAGAAGCACACATTATGTAACGTTTTATAAAGCATGAACAGTCTTATCATGACATACATGAACAGTCACATGATTATGTATTTAACCAGTCCGATAATTTGTCATGTAACCAGCTGAAAATCAACTATATGACAGGCTGAAATTTTTGTTATGAAACAGGCTATAAACTGACTATATAATAGGTTGAAATTTTTATTATGTAACAGGCCATAAATTGGCTATATGACAGGCTGAAAATATGTCATATATCAGGCCAAGAATTTGGTAATGTACATGCAAAAAATCAACTATATAATAGGCCAAAAAAAATCAGACTTACTACAGTTCATGTGGCAGCAACAAAACAAGCCATATTCAATCTAACAGTGGCAGCATACCTGATCTTAACTTAGAGTTCAAGATGAAACTTTAAAGGTTGTTTTGATGCTGGCCTAAATGGCAGCATCAAACAAAGTTGGATATGGGTCCTAGACGATGATAATCGACTGGGCTAAAACCCACTGACATCAGCTCCATTTCATCATTTTTTTTGTTTGAGTCTATCCCAGCTGACTGCAGTCAGCTGGAGTGTAACACATGAGATCTGCTCAGCTGACTACAGTCAGTTGGGCTTGACAGGCTTAGAAACTGCTCAGCCGACTACAGTTGGCTGGGCATGACAGATTATAAAATATGATCAGCCAACTGTAGTTGGTTGGGCACAGAAGTGTTTGAATTATACTTAGTCGACTGCAGTTGGTTGGGCATATTAGTGTCTCGTATTATTTTTTGAACCCTGCTCAGCTAACAACACTTGGATGGGCCTGTGTACTAGAGAAACTGCTCAACCGACTTTTGTCAGCTAGGTTGTTCACAGTTCATAAAAAAAATGAAATAAATTTGAAAATCAATCCTAAAACCATAATTTACGAAATTTGGGTTTTGGTGACATAATGTAAAACATGAACAGTCTTATATAATGCATTAAACAATTATATTAGTATGTTATATGACCAGTCTGAACACTTATCATGCCACAGGCCGAGAACTGATCATGTACAGACCAAGAACCAGCCATATAATAGACCAATATCTTAATCATGTAACAGACCAAAAATCTAGTTATGTAACATGCTGAAAATCTATCGCATAACAGGCCAAAAAAAAAAAAACAATCATTGACATCCGTAGATCCGGACGAAATTTGTACGTTTATGAGGCTTGTCAGATCTGTCCACCATTACAATAGGCAGATCTATCCACATTTGTCCATACACATGGTAGGACAGATTTATCCTTGTGAATAGTGGAACAAATCTAACTATATGCACCGAAAATCGAAACAGCATGCATAGGCTAAAAGAATAAAATTTATGGATGGTTATAATATATATATATATATATATATATATATATATATATATATATATATATATATATATATATATATATATTATAACCATATATATATATATATAAAACTAATGTAATGTTATCTATCAATCTCTCTCTATATATATATACCTAGTAAAATCATATTCTCATTTTTTTCTTCTTTTTTCATTCCACCAAAAACATTACATAAACCTCATCTGTGCTATTTCTCTGCATTTGAATCAAGAAGGAAGCTTGTACCTTTTTTTGAAGCTCAAAAGAGACCAGGAGAAAGATCGAATGATCGGAGAGAAAAAGAGCCTTCTTCTCCTTCTTCTTTTCTTCTTATTTTTTCTTCTCTTTCTTTCTCTCCCACGGTTTCTCTCTCTCTCTCTCTTTGTTTCTTCTTTCTTTCTTTTTCAAGTTTTATATCAGAGGGGGCCTCTAGAGGGTGACGCCCCTCTAGGGCTTCCTCACATGGACAGGAGATAGAATTTTCCATATGGGATTCTATCTCCAACCTCCTTTCCTAATCTTTCTAGATTTTTTTTGTTGACTTTTCCAACTCCTTCCTCTTTCTAATTACTTACTTTTTTTTTAAAGCAACCAAAGGGGCTCTTATAGAGACCCCACTATTTGGTAACTACCATATCTAACTGAAATTTCAAATTAATTAATTTTTAATAATTAATTAATTAATTATTAATTAATAATTAATAATTATTCAAAAAATCTAGAGGGTGTCTTATCCCTCTAGGAGTCTTTTTAACCTTAAATTTTCTTAAATTAAACCTTTATACTAAATTTAAAGCTTTGATTTCGTTGGACCTAGATTTTGGATCTGAATTTGGATCCAAGATCCAAATCCATATTCAATATTCATATGGATCTTGAATTGAATCAGATCCTAATTAATATAGGTCTTCGACTGAGTCTAGATCTATATTAACTTGGATCATGCGGATCGGATCTAGTCCGATCCAACCCGAACCCGATCCTATCGAGATGGGCACTTTTTAAAAAAATGTAATTTTTGGGCGAACTATAGTTCGAATTCAGGAAAATAAAATATCATTGAATTCAATATTTCAAGGTGCATCCAATGATGTATAACTTGAATTTTGCCTCCGATTTTCACATGAATTTAACTCAAATTTTGCTTAAATTTTACTTGATTTTAAAGGTAAAAAATAAAAGTTTTTATCATATCTTGTTTAGCTCGTTCAGGTCTTGTCAATGAGACTTGAGCCAAACCCAAACTCAATTGACACCACCTAAAATTAAGGATTTATCAATTTTTCTGCAACACAACCAAAATCTTTGAATTTGACTGTGTAAAAACACACGATATTACATCCCTACCTTCTTAAAAGAATTTCATTCACAAAATTAGAACGTACTGAATAGGTGTGGGTAGTGCTCACGCATATCGACCTTGGGCTCCCAAGTGCACTCGTCCAATCTGTGATGTTGCCAACACACCTTCACGAATAGAATCGTCCTACTGTGCAGTGTCCTCTCCTGGCGATCCACAGATTTCATCAGCTTCTCCTATGTCATCAAGTCAGGTTGTACATCAACCGCCTCATAGTGGATCACATGTGAGGGGTCAGTCACATACTTCTTCAAGATCGAGACGTGAAAGACATTATGAATCTAAGAAAACTAAGGGAGAAGTGTCACACGGTATGCGGTCTACCCAACACTCTCAAGGATCTCTAAGGGTCCAACATATTGAGGACTCAACTTCCCCTTCTTCCCGAACCGGAAGACACTCTTCGTGGGCGAGATCTGTACAAACACGTGGTCACCCATGGCAAAGTTGAGCTTCCTACGCCGCTGATTGGCATAGCTCTTCTGCCTGCTTTGTGCTGCGACCAACCTCTGTCGGATCAACCGTACCTGGTCTGAGTAGTGCTTGATGGCCTCTGGTGACTCCACTGCTCTCACTCCAACCTTATTTCAGCACACTGGGGATCTACATGGTCTGCCATACAGAGCTTCGTATGAGGCCATACCAATGCTGGCAGGGTAACTATTGTTGTATGAAAACTCTACAAGCTTTACAACCTATCTCACTCTCCTGCCCAATCTAACGCGCATGCTCTAAGCATATCCTCTAGTGTTTGTATCATGCGCTTTGTCTGACCATCAGTTTGTGGGTGAAAAGTCGTGTTGAACTTCAATGTGGCACCAAGGGTCTTCTACAACTGGTGCCAAAAACGAGACATAAAATGAGGGTATCGATCTGACATGATCGAATGTGGCACCCCGTGAAGCCAGACTATCTCATCCACATAGAGGTCTGCTAGACTCTCCAAGCTTTGACTGATCCTGATCGGTAGAAAGTGGGCACTCTTCGTTAACATGTTCACTATCACCTAGATGGCATCGTGTTGACAATGGGTCCACGGCAACCCTATGATGAAGTCCATTAAGTTGTCATCCCACTTTCACTCTGGAATGTTTAATGACTGAGGAAGTCCACCAGGTCTCTAATGCTTGATCTTCACCTACTGGTAGGTAGACACCGAGACACAAACTCTGCTATGTCCTGCTTTATCTTGTTCCACCAATACATCCGTTGGAGGTCCTTGAACATCTTAGTAGAACTTGGGTGAACAAAATACCTCGACCGGTATGCCTCACTCATCAGCTCCTCCTGCAGTGCCTTTGGAACCCACCATCTGTCTTTGAACATGATGGTTTCATCCTCCTCATGACAAAACTATGCATCATGCTTCTGGGCACTCATGCACAACCTCTTAAACTCTAGATCGATTGACTGAAGCTCCTCAATGTGGTCTATAATCTTAGGTTACGCCTGCATCCCCGCATAAAGGATGCATCCAGAATCATCTGCAAATGGTTGTCATCTCACAAACTCTTTGATCATATCCCAAATATGCCCTATTAAGCTAAGTATCATGACTAAAGCCTTCTGCCAAGCGTGTCTGCCACTACATTTGCCTTACCAGGGTGGTAGGTGATGGAGAACTTGTAGTCCTTCAGGAACTCCAAACACTTGTGTTGCCTCAAATTAAAATCACATTGTGTGAATATGTACTTGAGGCTCTTATGATCAGAGAGGACCTCAAACTATTTCGCATACATGTAGTGACACAAGATCTTCAGTGCAAAGACAATTGCCGCTAACTCCAAGTCATACGTGGGGTAATTCTTCTCATGCACCTTTAGTTGTCGAGAAGCGTACGCGATCACCTTTCTGTGCTGCATCAAGACACAGTCCAGTCCGGTCCCTGAAGCATCATTGTACACAATGAATCTACCTGTCCCAAAAGGTAAAGTTAATATTGGGGCCGTGGTCAACCTCCTCTTCAGCTTCTGAAAGCTCTCCTCACATCGAGGTGACCAAACCAACTTTATCTTCTTCTATAAAAGTCGAGTCATTGGAGCCGCTATACGAGAGAAGTTCTCAATGAATTGACAGTAGTAGCTCACCAATCCCAAGAAACTCTTGATCTCTAAAATTGTCTTCGGTTGCTTCCAAGACAACATTGCCTCCACCTTGGCTGGATCGACCTCAATGCCCTTCTTAGAGATCACGTGGCTGAGAAACATCACCCTGTGGAGCCAAAACTCACACTTCAAGAACTTAACATAAAGTTGATGTTCCCTCAGTGTCTACAACACAATCCACAGATGCTCTCAGTGCTCCTCCACGCTCTCAGAGTAGATAAGAATGCCATCGGTGAATATAATGACAAAAGAATCCAACCATAAACTGAAGACCCGATTGCTTTCGCACTTCCTTTGGTCTGGGAATGTGTCGCACAAAAAGTACCTGCTTGTTTCTTGTCAACAGATCGTGCTTCCGAGGCACCAAGGTGGCTTAGAGATTCCAACTATGAGAAAGAGGAGCATCGTTTTAGTCTTGAAGTGGGCTTGGGAAGCTTCCACATCTCAATCTTCTTGGGCTATGATTGTTAGGCAAAAATATGGTAGTCTATATGAATCCCTTCTTTCCACGCCCAGTTCAGTGTGTCATTCGTCCCTCTGGCTAGAGTGGCGGAAGACACTTCGATCCTTCAGTGGCAGAGATTTTAGGCCTGTCCATGGCATGACATG
This sequence comes from Nuphar pumila, assembly GCF_984573655.1. NCBI lineage: Eukaryota > Viridiplantae > Streptophyta > Magnoliopsida > Nymphaeales > Nymphaeaceae > Nuphar > Nuphar pumila. Next base: position 16,752,426 of record NC_143256.1, read on the forward strand.
GCTTCACTGGGCCATGGCGAGCGGAGATAGGTTCTCCATTAAGCAAGTTTACCATTCCTTGTTGCCATCCTGGATGAACTGGTTTCCCAGTGATTGTATGTGGGGTAAGGGGCCAGCTCCAAGGGCAAAAGCTTTGGCGTGACTTGTGGCTCTGGATCGTGTTCAAACCCAAATTAATGTCAGGAAACGGGGGATTCAATTTCCAAGCATGTGTGTTCTTTACGAGAAGGTTGTAGAGGACACGACTCACCTATTTTGGCTCTGCCCGGTCATTCTAGACTTATTTTTTCAAACTTGGGGTGCGCCACTTGTTCAAACTCGTTCGTGCTCCGTTATTCGGGACCTCTTGCTTGGTCCCAGGATTGTACGACACAAAAAAAATGGAGATTACTGTGGCGGGTTTGGTTGCTTTCAGCATGGTGGGTCATATGGACTGAAAGAAACGACATCTTCTTCAAGGGCATCAAATTCGATTTCGGAAGGCTTCGACAATGGGTCATGTCTGATGTGTATCTGGCTCTTAAATTACATAGTAGGGGGGAGGGGCTGATCGGCTTGTACTCTGAACTATGTACAATCGCCATCTAGATTGTGGCTGTTTTGCTGTTATGTTTCTCTTTTGTCTCTCCCATCCAATATTCTGTTGGATGTATTTTGGTAATGTTGAATGGTGAATGTTCTCTCTCTCTCTCTCTCTCTTGTACATGCACTACAGAGTTTGTAACCCAAACTGAAACTACAACACCACACGTATATTTGTGCGGATGCATAAACATGAAATTTTGCCCATCCAAATGGATGGGTTTCATAGATTTAGGCAATGTTTGGAAACTAGTTGTCAGAAGTAGCCAGAGTGGGAATACCAACACCAGAATTGTTGGTGATGGATGGAGTTGTAAGAAATGATGCAAGTGAGATGGTATTTGACACGTCCAATTCCACATTTTACATCCCACTTACATGAGGTGGTAGTTACCAAATACTACACCAGATCTCACACAGGTGACTGCTTCAACAACCTTCCTAACGTTCTTTCAGTATTATTTCCAACTTTTTAGTTGCATTCCAAACAGATGCACATGTGGAAGTGGTAAATCTCCCGTAAAATCAAAGTGGGCTATAAAGTAGTCGGAAGTCATAGGAAAAAAGGTTTCATTTCAAAAAAATTGCCTAGACCGGATATGTCTTATTTGCAAAATGGGACACTAGTTGATATGGCATTCAATCCATTAAGAGTACCTTCACGAACGAATGTGGGACAAATATTTGAATGCTCACTCGAGTTAGCGGGAGACCTGTTGGGCAGATATTATAGAATAACACCCTTTGATGAGATATATGTTGGGTTTCCCTCCTTTGTGGGATCCATTGGTTCGATGCACATTCAGTATCACTGCAGAATTTCAAGCACGATGCTTGATCTTTTCGAAGATGATTTGGAGTATTTGCTGGATAGCGATTTGTAGAAGTCCTCTCAGCTAAATGACTATTCAACTGTTCAGAGTTTGAGGTTCAGCGAGTTGTAGATGACGATTTATGGTGAGTGCCTTCAGTTGCATAGCGATTTGTGGTTAGCGTTATGTGTTTCAGTCGGATGACGATTTGTGGTTATCGTTGGATAGCGATTTGTGGTATCGCTGGATAGCGATTTGTGATAAGGTGCATCGTAAGTTATGCAAGATATTTAGTCTTCCGCATTTAATGTGAGTCTTGTCTTCTATTTAGGGATGGATGAGAGAGCAAAAGCAATGGGAGAGAGCAAAAAAGGCAGAATATTAGGGAGAGAGTGTGAGAAACACTTTTAGGGCACCGAAAGGGTGCGGAGGAAAAAAAAAACAAGAAGTGTTGCGACACTTCTTTCAAGACAGCTTCGTCAAGCTAGTTCTTCAAATCATTCGTTCTTTGTTCCTCAGTGAGGCATATCCTCTTGTTCATTTCGTTACACCTTGTGTGTTTGTAAGGCTTATGCCTTTTGGCCACTTTGTAATCTTTGTTTGAAGATAGTGGAAGTTGTTGACCTATTGGTCGTCGTGGACATACCTCAGTTGAGAGGGAACCACGTAAATCGTTGTGTGCTATTTTTATTTTCGCAGCTACTTTGTTTTGGTTTATTTTTCTACCACTATCATCATCGTATTGTTTTCATCAATTCACACTTGTGGAGAGACCCGGTACGTCCATTTTAACCCCAACATATGGTATCAGAGATTTGGTTAGTATATTTGTGTGTGAAGTCATGGAGAATAACATTGGGCGTATGATCAGTTTGAATGGCACAAACTGGATGGCATAGAAAACTAAAATAGAAGACCTCTTGGGTTATAAAGATTTGGATGGACCCATAGACGGTGTGAGAGGCAAACAAGAAGAGATGAAAGATGTCGAATAAAAAAAACTAGACCGAAAGGCGATCAGTTTCATTCGACAATGGATAGATGATAGTGTCTTTCATCATGTATTCATAGAAACTTTGACGCATGGTCTTTGAACCAAACTAGAGAGCCTTTATGATAGAAAGGCAGCAGTGAATAAGGCCTTTCTATTTCGAAAGCTTGTGAACCTCAAGTATAAAGAGGGCGGCTCTATTGCAGAGCATTTGAATGAGATCAAAAGCATTGTAAATCAGTTGGCCACAATGAAAATTACTTTTGATGATGAGTTACAAACTTTGTTGCTCTTATTTCCCTTTCTGAGAGTTGGGAAACCTTGGTGGTCACAATCAGTAACTCTGCACCTGATGGAATGGTAACGATGAGCCAAGTTACCAGCAGTCTGTTGAATGAAGAGTCCAGGAGAAAGTCATTAGGTCCTTCTACCTCAAAGGCGCTTGTGATTGAAAACAGGGGGAGAAGCAGAAGTAAGAGCAGGGCTTTGCACTACCATGGCAAATCCAGAGGCCACTCACACTCGAGCTCAAAGAAAGACGTCGAGTATTATTATTGCCACAAGAAGGGGCATATGAAGCGACAGTGCAGGAAGCTCAAGCTTAAGGAGTAGAACAGAGAGAAGAGCTCAGAAGAAAAATAAGGTGCCACAGTCACAGATGGAGAGCTCATGGTTGTCTGTGATGGCACTAGCATAAATTTGATCGATCAGGAGACCGATTGGGTGATTGACTCTGGAGCTTCATTTCATGTTACCTCACGGGTTGATTTCTTCACTTCCTACTCGCAAGGTGATTTCGGTAATGTCTGAATGGGAAATGAAGATGTGTCAAAGATTGTTGGCATGGACGACATTTGCTTGGAAACAAGTGTTGGCTGTAAGTTGTTGCTGAAAAATGTGAGGCATGTACCAGACATCCGACTGAATCTGATCTCTGCTGGAAAGTTAGATGATGAGGGCTATGACAACACCTAAAGTGATGGAAGGTGGAAGCTAACCAAAGGCTCATTGGTGATAGCCAGAGGAACAAAGGCTCGTTCCCTTTACACTTTGTAAGCGAAGATCTGGAAGAGTGTTGTGAATGTTGTGGAGACTGGCTTGTCCACAAAATTATGGCATAGAAGGCTTGGGCATATGAGCAAGAAGGGGCTGCAAGTCGTAGTTAAGAAAGAGTTCCTGACAGGTGCAGCAGGTACATCTTTGGAACCTTGTGTTCATTGCTTCCATGGTAAACAAAATAGAGTTTCTTTCCATAGATGCATTGCATCTAGAAAATCTCATGTTCTAAATCTTGTACATTCTGATGTGTGTGGACCTTTAAAGGTCAAGACACTTGGTGGTGCATTGTACTTTATGACTTTCATTGATGATCACTCTAGGAAAGTCTGGGCTTATACACTGAGGACTAAAGACCAAGTTCTAGATGTATTCAAGCACTTTCAGGCCATGGCTAAATAAGAAACTGGCAGGCAGTTGAAGTGTGTTCGCTCGGATAATGGTGGCAAATACATTGGGCCATTTAATCAGTATTGCACCAATCATGGCATCAAGCATGAAAGAACTATAAGGATGACACCTCAACAGAATGGGGTTGCTGAGAGGATGAAGCACATCATTCTTAAGAGAGTCAGATGTTTGCTGTCACACTCTAAATTGCCAAGATCTTTCTGGGGTGAGACAATGAGGACAACAATTGATCTTATCAACTTGTCTCCTTTTATTCCCTTGAAGAGAGATGTTCCAGAGAAAGTTTGGATAGGAAAAGAACCTTTCTATGGACACTTAAGAGTGTTCGACTGTAGAGCATTTATTCACATTCCGAAGGAAGAGAGGTCCAAGCTTGATCCAAAAGTCAAGCAATGCATATTCATTGGCTATGGACATGAAGAATTTGGCTACAGACTGTATGACCCTATTGATAAAAAGGTGGTCAGAAGTCAAGATGTTGTCTTATTGGAAGATTAGACCATTGAAGACATTGGTGAGTCTGAGCCATCAGAGTCCAGTACAGGTGATCTTATTGATTTAGATCCCCTAGATGCGCCGACTGTTCATGATTTCGTGGAGGAGATTCCACCTCCTCGCAATGATGCAAAGGAAGGAAGTGTTGAGTCAGAAATTGAGGGGGAGCCAACACCCCAAGAGTCACTTCCTCAGACTCCGATAAGGAGATCCACTAGAGAAAAACAGTCATCCAGAAAATACTCATCAAATGAGTATGTGATGATTACAGATCAAGGTGAGCCAGAAACTTTTGAAGAAGTTTTGGAGGATGAAAACAAGTCTGAGTGGTTTAAGGCAATGAAAGAAGAAATGGATTCATTGCATGCGAATCACACCTTTGATCTGGTAAAGACAACTAAAGGGAAGAAGGTGTTAAAGAACAAATGGGTCTTCAAGTAGAAGACTGATGAAAACAACTCTCAACCTAGATACAAGGCACGTCTTGTTGTGAAAGGTTTTGCTCAGAAGAAAAGAGTTGACTTTGATGAGATCTTCTCACCACTTGTGAAGATGCCCTCCATCTGAACTGTGCTCGATATAGCTGCAAGCATGAATTTGGAAGTTGAGCAGCTTGATGTGAAGACTGCATTTCTATATGGTGACTTGGAAGAAGAAATTTATATGGAGCAACCTGAGAGTTTCTTTGACAAGGGTAAAAAGCACCTAGTTTGCAAGTTGAAGAAGAGCTTGTATGGATTGAAGCAAGACCAAGGCAGTGGTATAAGAAATTTGATTTCTTTATGAATGAGCATGGATACTCAAGAACCTCCACAGACCATTGTGTGTTTGTGAAGAAATTTTCAGATGGTAATTTTATCATTCTCTTGCTTTATATGGATGATATACTGATTGTGAGCCAAGACATCAGCAATATTAGCAAGTTAAAGTTGGAGCTAAGTGAGACATTTGCCATGAAGGATTTAGGTCCAGCAAAGCAGATTCTTGGGATGAGAATCGTTCATGACAGATCACATGAGATGATATGGTTATCTTAAGAAAAGTATATCAGAAAGGTTCTTGAGAGGTTCAACATGGACAAAGCAAAGCCTGTTAATTGTCCACTTGCAGGCCATTTCAAACTTAGCTCAAGACAATGTCCTACAAATGATGAAGAAGGAACAAAGATGCAGAAAATTCCCTATGCTTCGGCAGTAGGTTCGTTGATGTATGCTATGGTCTGTACTCGACCAGACATAGCTCATGCTGTTGGAGTTGTTAGTCGATTTCTGTCAAATTCAGGGAAAGAACATTGGGCAGCAGTGAAATGGATTCTAAGGTATCTTCAGGGCACATTAAAGATGAGTCTGTGTTTTGGAAAGGGTGAACCCATTCTTGATAGATTCACAGATTCTGATATGGCTGGTGATGTAGATAGTAGAAAGTCTACTTCTGGGTATTTGATTACTTTTGCAGGGGAGCAGTTGTATGGCAGTCGAAATTACAGAAATGTCTAGCTCTCTCCACTATAGAAGTTGAGTTCATTGCCATTATAGAAGCCAATAAAGAATTGTTGTGGGTGAAGAAATTCTTGCAAGAGTTGGGCTTGAAGCAAGAAGAGTATGTTCTTCATTGTGATAGTCAAAGTGCTATTCATTTGAGTAAGAATTTCTCGTTTCATTCAAGATCAAAACATATTAATGTTTGATACCACTGGATTCGATATGTCTTGAATAAAAAATTGCTGCAACTAGAGAAAGTGCATACTGATGACAATACATCAGATATGCTGACCAAGGACAAGCATGAGAAGTGTCGATTCCTAGCAGGAATGGAAGAAGCTTCCACATAAGTCGGGAAGGGGGAGAATTGTTGGGGTTTCCTCCTTTGTGGGATCCATTGGTTCGATGCACATTCAGTATCACTGCAGAATTCTAAGCACGATGCTTGATCTTTTCGAGGACGATTTGGAGTATTCGTTGGATAGTGATTTGTAGAAGTCCTCTTAGCTGAATGATGCTTTAGTTGTTCAGAGTTTGAGGTTCAGCGAGTTGTCGATGGCAATTTGTGGTGAGTGCCTTCAGCTGCATAGCGATTTGTGGTTAACGTTATGTGCTTCAGCTGGATGACGAATTGTGGTTATCACTGGATAGCGATTTGTGATAAGGCGCTTCAGGCACATCGTAAGTTATGCAGGACGTTTAGTCTTCCACATTTAATGCGAGTCTCGTCCTCTATTTAGGGGATGGATGAGAGAACAAAAGCAGCGGAAGAGAGCAAAAAAGGCAGAACATTAGGGAGAGAGTGTGAGAAACACTTTTAGGGCACCGAAAAGGTGCGGAGGGAACAAAAAGCAAGAAGTGCTACGATACTTCTTTCAGGACAACTTTGTCAAGCTGATTCTTCAGATCATTCGTTCTTTGTTCCTCAGTGAGGTATATCCTCTTGTTCATTTCGTTACACCTTGTGTATTTGTAAGGCTTATGCCTTTTGGCCACTCTGTAATCTTTGTTTGAAGATAGTAAAAGTTGTTGACCTATTGGTCGTTGTGGACGTACCTCAGTTGAGAGAGAACCACGTAAATCGTTGTGTGCTGTTTTTATTTTCGCTACTGGTTTGTTTTGGTTTATTTTTCTACCAGTGTCATCGTCGTATTGTTTCCATCAATTCACACTCGTGGGGAGACCCAATACATCCGTTTTAACCCCAACAATATACACACAAAAATTTCCATTCCTGCCACATACTGACAGCTTCCAAACAGGGCCTTACTCAAGTTTATAGAAAAAAAAATCTACCAAATAGAGAGAGAGGCATGGAAATATAATATTAGTAAGAAAGTGAAAGAGGTCGATTTGACATACGCAGGCATGGCTTAGTGATGTATTGGGAGCAAAATTAAAGGCTGCCCTTTTGTATCATATATTAGAATTTTAGTAGGAAATTATCACTTTAAAGTGTAAACATAATGTATACATGTATGCCTTCAACCGTTTCTAATGTGATTGTGATTTTTTCCCATTAATTGCAAGTTACAACAACAATAAAACCCTATGATCTAGAGCTACGACCTTACTTTCTATGCCTCGGTTGTTTGACAATAGATTTCAGTGCACCAAACAGTAGGGGATAAATTGTGAAATTTAATCAAACAAGAATTACTTAAGCCAAAGCCCAGCATAGGCGCGACGGCGAAAGTCTTGACCTCAGAATTTTACCCCATTGGTGGTTGATCTATGATCTACCTGCGAATGGAACCAAGGTTATATATATATATATTAATGAGTTTGTGCTAAACTCATTTGATGCTAAACCACATGCTAAATGGGTTTTTTTGTCCTTTTTTTCATTTTACTTTTAAATTCTGACCGTAATGTGATCTATGTACTTGATTTATAGGGATCAGCTCTTGAAGCATTTGATTCCAATATATGGGTGGGTTTTTATAAGGTTCAAAAAAACAACGGTCCAAAATCTTTGTAAAATTTTTAGGCTCCAAACATTATTGAAAACACAAGAGCCAGGTGTGGATCCTTAGTAAATCCACCATGCCCAACACATTTATAGAGCTAAAACTGCATAAAAAGCACCGAAGAAGCCCAAAAACCCATTTAGCATGCGGTTTAGCACCAAATGGGTTTAGCACGGACCCATCTTCCTATATATATATATATAAAGTAATGCTAAGCTGCTTCGGGATTACCTACACACATAGTAAAATCATAGATGTAGTATCTTCTCAATCGGACTCCGTGTTCAACATAGTTATTTGATAAGAATCATGTCCGGATCATGTTTTTGGACATAAAATAAGATTTTTTAAATCATGAAACTTTGCTACATTTTAGGCCGTTGATTTTTTTAAGGTCTTAAAAAACCTATACAATGATTACAATCGCATGATCTAAAACTTGTTTTCTGTTTAAAAATGCATATAGATCACATTTATAAGGTCTTATCAACAAAAAAAAAACTACAAGATTTGGAAAACCCAAACCTTTTACTAGATGGGAGTAGGTGCTCTATATATAGGAAGAGGGACCGTCCAACTAAAAGAAGGTCCAAAATCTACAACCCATGATAATCCACGGTGTTCTTTTTCTAACAACCGAGTTTTATATCGATCACATTTTTTCAACAAAAGAAACTTTTTTTAAGCTATGAAAAAATTGAGCATTTGTGACCATTGATTTTTGAATCACCAAAAAAAAACACTTGCATAAACTGGATTCCCATGAAACAAAAAAATTGATCCCAACCAAATAGACCATGTAGATCATATCTATAAAGATTCACATAAAATAACACGAGCTATGAGATATTGCTCATTTCAACTCATTAATATTGTATGCACATCCCCACTAACTAACTAACTAACTATGTATATATTGTATGCACATCTCCACTAACTAACTAACTAACTAACTAACTATATATATATAAAAGGAAGACTCTATTAAACATCAAGAAGTCTTTTTTTTATGAGGAATGTTGAAACCACCTGCGAAATCAGACCCTGCGCTGGCTATGCATATCGCACATTCAGCCGTTGATACCACGGTGTAAACCCCCTGAGACACACCTTGTCTTTAGGGAGTCGTCTTGCTTCGGCACGAGCTAAAGGCATGATACCCTTACCCTTCATAATGCAAGGGGCTGACATTTGTGAGAAACTCTAACCACCCGCCTAGCAGCCAAGGGCCCTTCCATTACACAAAACCCTTTGGGGCTACCAATCCACGTCTCCATGACTTGCTACTTACTATATTTGTATCCATGACTTACCACCCAAGGAATTGGCATCCACGCCATCTTGTCCGTTGAAGGGCATGACCAGTCTCCCTAAGGTTATAAATTAATGAGACATGATCAACTAGGCTAAGAGACTAATGGCTCTCACTTCTTTTTTTTGAAAGGCAAGGTGGGGTTTGGCAGACCCCATCAGTTATTCAACCTACCATTGGGTTTTGAACCTGCAACTTCCCACTACAAGGAGACATGCACTGACAGCTCCTACCAACAACACAGCTTTGGCTACTAATGACTCACTTAATTAGGAGCAAATATGTATTTTGGCAACGTCTTAACATAATCTTACTTAGGACAAGAAATAAATAGGAAGAGTTTGACTAGCCCTGAACCCATCATCTAGCTTGACTTGACCCATTGCTTGGTTAACTTTGAGTTTCTCATAGCTACATTTACAAACATAAAAAATGAACCAGAAGAGACAAATAAGCTGTGTTGATTGAGGGAGAATTGTCTTTTTCTTTTTCTTTTTTTTTGCTGTTTGATGAGCAAGTTGAGGGATAACGCCATGAACCTGAGACCCCAATTTGTATATATTACATAATAATATTTTGTCAAAAAATAATGTTTTTTATATTTCAAAGACCTGTTTGTTCCATTTTCATGGATGGGAATGATCTATCATACAAAAATAGGCATCGATTTTTAAAAGCTCTTGCCAGTTCAATTTAATTGAGAGAAGTATGAAAGGATTAATAAAAGGTAACCAACGGGGGCTCTGCTTGTTTGGTAGGAGCTGTTAGTGCAAGTCACCATGTGATGGAACGTTGCAAGTTCAAAACCCAATGGTATGTAGTGTAACGGGTGGAGTCGGCCTAACCCCATCTTGCTTATTAAAAATAAGAAAGAAAAGGTAACAAAAAAAAAACTGAGACTCACCGATGCCAACATGACAATTTTAACTGTGATGTTTAAGGGGGTGTTTGTGTGTCATGGAAAATTCAAGTTTTTTCGCAAAAAATGCATCGATGGGCGTGCGTTTCTGCAGAACTTACAATGCCAAAACAAACATGGCGTATGGAAAAATGCCTCGACGGGTGTGTCATTTTACACACTTAACTCTCATTTTTCTCGAAAAACTGTTCTCATGTGGGTCCCATTTAGTTTCCGCCGCAGAGGAATCCACTAAAGAAGTGCCGCAGAACCCTATTCCTTGACAAGAAAATGCCGCTAAATGTTTGTTTCATCGTAGCCAAAAGACTAGAAAAAGAGACGTCACATTTTTTAAATGCGGCCCAACTTTGACAATCCATGCAGCAAACGTCTGGTCGACTCGGAATCGTAGCTTTCTCAAAAGCCAGTCTGGTAAAAGGTCCCTCAAGGACAGAGTAGGACGCCGGACCCACTTGAATCCAGACCGAGTTCGTCCTATCGTTTATGAATGCCAATGGATTCACATAAATGAATGCACCATCTAAATCTAACCCATGGCCTAGTCTCAGAGTGCAAGCAAAATATGAGGGACCGACAATCTGCCGTCGGTGATGATTTTTTATTCTTCTTTGGATTATAAAAAAATATAATAGAAAAAAAATTAAAAAAAAATAGATACCAACGGGAGATCCGCTTATCTGGCAAGAGCAGTTAGTGCACGTCACTTGTGTTGGTTGTAAGTTCGAATCCCAATGGTACTGTCGAAAAAAAGGGAAAAAAAAAGTAAATGCGTGTGACCCTGTCCACTAATAACCTAACAGGCTTACACGTTTGGCACTCAGAACCGAACAAACTTTTTTCTCTTAAACAGTTTAAACTCCACACCTCTGACTTCTAAAACAGACCCCACCAGTTCACCATCGATTACGGGACGAGCCCATCATCAATCCCTTTCTTCGAGACCGGGGATAATGCTTTGATGGTGGGTTTATTTAATCTTGAGTCGCATCACAACAACAAAACAAAATTTAAATTCAGATCCCAAGAAATCGGAGACTGGGACCATCTCTCTCAAAATGTAAATGTGTTGGTGTATCTCAATGGATTTTAACCTCCACCCCCGCCTTCATCCCCATTTCATGTCCTCCATCCCCCGGTTCAAACAATTTGTATTCATACATGTGCATATATGTATTGGATAAACTGGGAGCTATGTCACATAGGTACGGGTGCAGATGCGGGGGCGGCGATGCGGCACTTTAAAAGAACTTGGGTGTGGGGGTGCGGGAGGGTATATATATATATATATTTTAACACCACCCCTTTACCCTTTCTCGTGGTACCCCATTCTCAAGCCCCATCCCTCTTTACCCCTTCTCGAGGTACCCCCTTATTTTTTTAATTGGGGGGGGAGGGGGGTGCTCGAGGTACCCTTACCCATTATCGAGCCCTGTCCCTTTTTTTAATGGACAAAGTTAACCAAGTCCATTTTGGACAATGATAACCTTGGGTGCGGGTTGACCGAATTGGGTGCCACACCCGCGTCGCGTCGATGTGGGTGCAGAGGCCTCTTTGGTGAGTCCCTGTGACATAGACTGGGAGCATGTCTGTGCTCGCTAGTATGTCTAATGGCAATAACATGTGAAAGATTTCCAAAGGCTATTCGGTTGGAGATTTTCTCCTCGTTTTTAAGTTATATTGTCCTAGTCCAATTTGATGATTTTATCAGGTGTTCTCCAAATATTTGGTCCTCTTCTTTGATGTTCGGATAGTAAATATCAGGGATAGTCCATATATTCTTGTCTGGAAAGCTTTGCAGCCAATTATAAAAGTTCAATACACGGTAGTATTGCTCACCAAGTCTGATGAATAGCATATTCCTTTAATAAGGAACAATTTCTTAATCTACCTGCCAAATTCCAATTGATGATATCCTGCTGTGGGGCTTATATTTTGCTGACTGTACAACAACTGTAGCTATGTACAATATGTTCAACTTGCTTTTGCTACAAGAGATGATCCTTTTCCCAAAATTTTACAGGTAAGGAGAATTCCGCTGCATGCTGATCAGTGTGGTGATGAAGAACAAATTGATATTGGTGCACAACCAAAGGACTTAAATATTGCACTTGATAAGCCCGAGCTGGCATTGCTTTCAACTGATTCAGGAGTAATCATGCTTCGTGGATCCAAAGTGTTGTCAACTCTGAATCTTGGGTTTGCTGTGACGGCATCTGCAATTTCACCTTATGGAAGTGAGGCCATTGTTGGTGGCCAAGATGGGAAACTCCACGTCTATTCTGTCAATGGGGACACTCTCACTGAAGAGTCAGTCCTTGAGAAGCATCGTGGTGCTATTAACGTCATTCGTTTCTCCCCAGATGCCTCTATGTTTATTTCTGGTGATCTCAATCGAGAAGCTGTTGTATGGGACCATGTCACTCGAGAGGTACCATCTCTCTCTCTCTCTATATATATATATATATATGTGTGTGTGTGTGTGTGTGTATCAATCCTTGAACACAAGCACACACACATAACAAAAAGAAAACAAGAATTGGTGTATGTACAGAGTCTACAGACAGTATGCGAGGGAGATGCACATTATAACACTTTGCAAACCATGTAAATCCTTTTTTTTTGTCTAAGAGAAATAATTTAAGCCAGGGGATAAGAAATCTTTCAACAAGCTTACAGAATAGATCAAATTAAGATTCTTAACCACCAGTCCTATTCCGACCAATCCAAGCTAAATCCCCATCTGGCCATTTTATTGGCACAATCCAAAGCTTGTTTGAACAACCACTGAAATGCTGGATAAAACCAAAACAAATGCTCAATTGTTTCGTTCTCATCGAAACAGAAGTAGCAAGTACTTGCAAGCTGGAAACTTTTGTCTTTCAATTTGCACTGGTTATTAACCTTATCAAGTGCTAAGAGCCACACAAATATCTTGGCTGTAGGAGAGGGATGGAAACCCTGGACGGTGTCATTTGGAAAGTGGTCTACATCTTTACAGCCAAAAGCATGGCTAAATGAAGCTATAGAGAACATAACACATCTGTCACATTTCCATATAAGGAATTCTCGCTGTCAGAAATTTTCCATGGGCCTAAAAATCCAATAGCCATAACCAAAACCAATCTTCTACCTCTTGCTCCTTGAAATTCCTTCTGAATTCAGTGAACTAACTAGCTCTTCCTTTCCAACATTCACTTACAAGTATGCTGTTATCTCTGTTTATGTGAAAAAATGGTGGATATCTTTCAGCAAGAGTTACATCCCTGGACCATAAGTCAGTCTGGAACCTCAGCTTGACCCCTTTGCAAGCTTGATTTGAACCATAAACTTAATTACCAATTCAATCACCCCCCTTTGCAAGGTCGTACTCCCTTGAAGATTTGATTATTTGGTTCCAGCCAACCACACCACCAGCTGAGATAGAGCTACCATTTCCACGTACCAATCCATTTATCCCCTTCACCCAAGCCTATGGGACCAAAAAACAAGTTAGATTCCAGATTTGTTCAAAGCTAACAGTCAGATCTGCCTATGATTCCAGTAAGTGTTTTAAAATTTAACATTCAAAACAAAGAAATCTTCTGAAAAATATTAAATCCATAGAGAAGAAAGAGGTTAGAAGATTAGAGGAAAAAGCATGAAGATGAGATTAATAGATCACTTCGTCATGGCTGCTCTAATTCTGTGTCAATTTTTGTCATTTCAATTTGACTCAATGAAATAGGAAAGAGAAAATGAATATTCCAACTACAACAGGTTGATGTCCCAACTCATTAATCACATGGGATGATCTCTCATAATAGATTAATCCTCACTAGGATTGAGTTAATTTTTTTTTATTAGTCAAGCTAGGTTTGCCTGAATATGGCCCGGTTGAGATAGTGTGACTCCAACTGGTACTACAAATCAATTACCCGAGCCATTGATGACAATGATACAATACTAATGCATGTTACGTAAAGCAAAAATAAAAACACATATTGAAGAAATGCCACGTATCCTTACATCTTGTCCTTAAGAGTTAATTAAACAGAAAGATGAGCATTGTCAGGGATAGAATGGGCATGTTACAAGCTGTCTGAAATTACAGAACACAAAAAATTTGACATGAAGCAAGTTGAAGGAACTGGGAAAAGGAGGAGCCCAGTAAAGATTGGAGATTAGCAATAAGCAGGAATATTACTATTGGGGACCATAAGTTTAGCTTTAAGCAACAATGGGATTACAAAGCAAATTGTGGTGCATAAGACAAATACCAGTTTTGATAATAATGGTGTACTTTGCTATTAATTGCATGTTCTGGATTTTCATGAGAAGGTGACAAAGCAATCAAGACCTAGAATGAATTGATTCGGCGCAATATCCCTGTTATGAAAAATGTAGTAGACATTCATTCTATTGTATGTCAATGGCATTCTAGATCCAAAAACCTTGAAAATTCTTAAGCATTTATGGCCTTGTGTGCGGTATTATAATTACCCTTGTTTTCCTAGACTACAAAATGCCTATGTCACACGGACTCGGCTAGGGAGGTGCCGCACCCGAGTCGACACGCCCCGACACGGGTGCGGACACGGGTGCGGCTTCGGACTCGGCCCGGACTCGGTCAACGCCGAGTCGGACTCGGTCAACGAGTCCAGGCCGCGTCCGTCCACATTTTGGACTCGGTCAACTTTGACCGAGTCCAAAAATGTCCATTTTTAAGACAAAAAAAAACAAATTTTATATATCTTTTTTTTTAATATATAACCAGACTGTGCAACTGCAACTGCACAGTCATTGCACACAGTCTGTGTGACTGTGCACAGTCTGTGTGACTGTGCACAGTCTGCACAGTCACAGACTGCATTGCACAGACTGTGTGCACAGTTTGTGTGACTGTTTCACAAGTCACAACTTATGTAAAAATATGTATAAAACACGATAAAAGGTAACCCAACCATTTGAGATAGCTAAATAAATGCTTTTCCAGTTTAAAAAAATACTAGTTTCACAAGTATTAGAAAAGCTAGCTTAAGAACTACCATAAAGAAATGGGAATGCCAAATTGAAACTTTCGAAAAAATTAAGGTCATAGTTTTGGCTACTTAATTTTAATTGTTTACTAGAATTATATATATATATAGCCGAGTCCCCGTGTCCAAAATTTTTGAAATTGCGCTGCACCCGTGTCGCACCCGCACCCGCACCCGCACCCGCACCCATGTGACATAGCAAAATGCCATGGTTCAATTTATCAGGCACAATGTAAATCCTATATGGTTTTTTAATTTTCTTTTTGTTTCCTAAATTCTTTTTACACACATTAAAGTAGTGGAAGGCTGTCATGCTTCATCCATGTTTTTTTTTTCTTTATTTTTGATAGATTTTGTCACTATATTTAAGTTGTTCATACTTCTAACTTTTTGGTTCCCATTTGCATAGTCCATCTCTCTTTCTTCCTTTCCCTTCCGCATTAATCCTTTTTAGAAATGTAATGTTAATTACCAAGGTTTGATTTTTAACTTCCTGAACATTTGTCTCACTAACCAGTTGACTATCTTCTGCAGGTTAAGCTTAAGAACATGTTGTACCATACTGCTCGTATAAATTGTGTGGCTTGGTCTCCTGATAGCACAATGGTTGCTACGGGATCTCTAGACACAAGCATAATTATATATGAAGTTGATAAGCCAGCTTCAAGTCGTATAACCATAAAGGGTGCTCACTTGGGAGGTGTTTATGGATTAGTTTTCAATGATGATTGCACTGTTGTAAGCTCTGGTGAAGATGCATGCATTCGTGTGTGGAGATTAGTGCAGCAGTAACGGGATCGTAACTGCAATTGATGGTTGATTTGGTTTTGGAAGCAAGTTGTGTGGCCTTACATTTCTTGCTCTGTGCAGTCTTCGTCAAAAGAATTCTCTGTTTTGTTTGTAGGAAAACCCTTTCCAGTTTGTCTTTGATTGAAGACTAGAAGAACATAGCAGAATGGCTCGTGTTTTGATATGATTTTGCTGATGTGAGTTTTTCGCCTTTTTTGGGTTATATTGGGTGTTTTTTTTTTTCCTTCTCCTTTTGTCGGTCTGATCAGCCATGCATACACCTAAATATTTTCCATGATCATATTTGTGTATGCAATGTTCATTGCTGGAATTGTGATGAAATAATAGAATGCTTAATCCCTTGGCCTATTCGCACTCTCTTCTTTGTTCAAGCATGGATATTGCTTTCTTTTCGGGGGGGGGATGAAAGAGACACTCTTTCGTAGGAAAGAGAACTTTTACTAAGGGAGGTGAAACAAACATCTCCATGGAAAACATGTGGTGGTGTTTACATAATAAAGGCAAACAAGCATCTTTCCTGTCAAAATGGGTTCACACCACTGTTGTCTGTATCGGAATCGGACTTGTATCGTTTGGCCCAATGATTCAGGTGAATCCTCCAATATCCATTCTCAAGTGAATTATTCTGAATTGGCCAAAAAATAATTAAAAAATATTGTGTCAATCAGAACGTGACACATGTTAAAGCCATTAAAATAATATAAAAAATTAATTTTAATCTATTTTTTACATTTTATTAAAAAATAGCCAATTCAGGTCAGTATTTTCTGGTGCATCGACATTCAGGCCAATATCGACAACACTGGTTCACACCTTCCCCCCATGGGAAAGAACTTTTTCTCATGCGTCCCTTCAAGAAGTGGCTTCCCTTGGGTGGGGATGCAATAAATGCCCTCTTGATGATATTTCGATCTTAAGAATGTGAAATAAGTCTCCATATGAGAACTGGTAGTTGGAGGGAGTTTATGCATTTGACAAAGTGGCAGCAGTCCATTTCTGGATTTGGCATCTACCATTTTATGAGGTGGTAGTTGCTAAATCCAGTTTTCAATGCAAATACAAAGGCCGTCTCACCTCCTTTCTCAAATGCATAAAGTGCCTTAACATCATTCTCTGGCACAACTGCCACTCAGTGAATCATATTTTTGATCCTATATCCGACCAAATTTGATTGTTCAGTTGCATTTGATAAGCTAAAACTATTCGAGTATAATTCGATTCTGATTTTGCTATCAAATCTGATAAATATCCAAATTTGAAGGATATCTGAATCTGTTTATATGTAACATATAGCGATTACGTAATGATTTATTGTGATAGGTATTATTATGTACAGTGATTACTGTGATAGCGATTACTATGTATAGTGATTATTGTGACCTATGTATAGCGATTAGTACGTATAGCGATTACTTTGATATTGATTATTGTGTATATGATTACAGTGATAGCGAGTGTGCAACGATTATTATATATAGGAATTACTGTGTATAGCGACATGTAAAAGTACAAATGAGAGTAATTTTGATTTGATACAAATAATATGTTATTTTGTGCTACACAGAGGTCAGAAGATAAGTAGAGCGCCAGGTGAAAAGCTCAAAGGGTGGTGTCAGTGGCCTGCAGTTCTGTCGTAATATGGACATCTGAGTGAATATCAGAATGATCAATTATGAAATATGCACTTCAGTGGCTTTCTCGTGTTGGAACACTATGACCCACCTGGTCAATAAGTGAAATCATAAGATGAACACATTCCAGTTTGATTCTTTTGAGATCACCATGACCCTAGAAGATGTGCCACAAATTACGGGTCTTAAGTGCCATAGAATTGTTGTCCTAGCATGAGATTCAAACTATAATGCAAGGGACAAGTGCACGACCCTTCTAGGAATGTCGATGGAGGATTGGGGTCAATGTATTTTTGGTGAAAGCAATTTCACATTAATGAAAGTTTCTTCTTTTCGTAATAAATGGGAAGGCCGGTCTGCTACATGTGCATCTGAAAGAGCTGACCAAGAGTTGCGCAGCTTCCTTCTTTATTTTTTTGGACTTACTCTATTTTCGGATTTGTCTGGTTCGAGGTTAAGTTACCTGTGGCTGCAGTTCTTGAAAGACTTCGATGAAGTAGACAACTATGCATGGGGTGCTACTATTCTTGCATTCTTATGCAGTCAACTTTACCGTGTGAGTAAGGGTACAAAAACCGTCGAAGGGTTTTAGCCATTTGTTAAGGTAATTATTTATTACATATTTGGTAGTTATAGACTAATGTCATTGAAGGTTATAGTCTTACTAATATATTATTTTTGTAGGCCTGAGCATGAGAGCATATTGTCGCCTTTTGTCCTCAATGTGGCCCTGCGATTTATGGTTTTTCCAAGATCGACCGATAGGCTACAATAAATGTCAAGGAGGATAATGCTAAGTTCATTTTAGATGGTCTGCAATTAAATGAGGTAAATGGTTTAAAATCGTTTATAATCGTTTCAGCATTTATCATTCATTAGTATAAATTGTTGAAATGTTTAGCATTCTTAAGTAATCATCGCTGCAAGAATTTGTCTTCGTTAGTACAAATCATTATCGCATTAGCATTTAGCATTCATTAGTATAAATCGTTCTAATGTTTAACATTCTAAAGTAATGATTGCTTATAAGATTTTATATTCCTTAGTACAAATCGTTATTGCTTTAGCATTTAACTTTTATTAGTGTAAATCTTTGAAATGTTTAGCATTTTTAAGTAATCATCGCTGTAGGATTTTGTCTTCGTTAGTACAAATCATTATCGTATTAGCATTTGGCATTCATTAGTATAAATCGTTCTAATGTTTAACATTATTAAGTAATGATCGTTGCAAGATTTTGTATTCCTTAGTATAAATCGTTATCGCTTTAGCATTTAACTTTTATTAGTGTAAATCGTTATAATCTTTAGCATTCTTAAGTAATGATCGTTGAATGATTTTGTCTTCGTTAGTACAAAGCGGTATCATTTTAGCATTCATTATTGTAAATTGTTGTAATATGTAGCATTCATTAGTGTAAATCATTTTAATACAAAACATTCATTAGCAACAATCGTTGTAATATATTTAGCACTCGTTATTATAAATCATTTTAATATTTAGCTTTCATTAGCATGAATAATTATGCCTATACCTAAACCATAATCTCCAATGTACAGGTTGTGTGGAGACTGTATGAAGATGGGGAGGACGAGGACCAAGAGGTTATTGCTGAGGCTGCGAGACTGTCTGGCTGCAATATTTGGCTATTTAGCAAATCTGAAGCCAAGTTGCAGCATGGTAGTCAAGTTCTCCTGTAAGCTGGCTTGGGACAGTCTACCCCAAAGCAGCTTGTGGAAGTGAGAAGGAAGATGAATAGTGGTGGGGTCAGGAACGAGAATTAGCACGAACGCTTTAAGAAACAATTGGATAGCTGGAACAAATGAGGTGTTTGTAACATAGCATATGATTATAAAGAACGACAATATGACCTCAACTATTTTAAAAAATATTAGGAACCCATGCATCAAAATCTGGAGATTGAGAAGAAGCAACGTGAAAATATTGGGAACCCATGCATCCCTCCCGTCCCCCAACATGTCATCTCCCAGCATAGAAAAAATGTTCATCGTGTCCCTCTGCCTACAACAACGATTCCCTCAGTTGTAGTACACGGTGAGGAGCAAACACAACTCACAAAAAAGAAGGTAGTCTCTGTCACAAGGTTAGAGATGTTGGAGAGAGAGAATAAGGAGTTACAGAAGTAGGTGCAGAATTTGGAGAGATAAATGCGATCACAATATGGTACACTGGTAGAGATGATTACCAGTGGTTTGAATAAGTTCGAGGAAACCAAGAGGCCACCGAGAAAAGAGAGTCCACCAAGGAAAAGAAAGAGACGATTTGTATATCATAGTCCATCTGAGTCGTCAAGTGCTACTGAATAAACATTATGTGATTTTTGTATCCCGATAATTATTTATTGTAATTCTATAATTCTTTGTTGTAATTCTATAATTCTTTTTTGTAATGTGACATTCTATAAATATATAATTCTTTTTTTAATAAGTTCAACACACAAGTGCTACTGAATAAATTGTTGTAATGTTCGGCCTTCATAAAAAAAAATTGAAGAAGCATTTAGCGTTGTGTACTACAGAAATTATGATTTACTTTTACGACCTTTCTTCCTATCGTGATTTACACAAAAAATGATAAAAGGCTGAAAGGATTTGTACGTATAAAGGCTACATGTTATCGCGATTTGCTTGATACCGATTGGCTTGCAATCAGTTCTATAAGAGATCGCGATTTGTTTTTTATAGAAGAAGTGTTCTATCACGATCTGTACACCCATGAACATAAAGCAAAAATGATTTGTCCTATCGTGATTTGTGTTTACGAGCTTTGTCTATAAGAATGATATGCCCTATCACGATTAGGGTTTAGGTTTTTGTGTTTTAAGGGTTTAGGGTTTTAGAATTTAAGGTTTAGGGTTTAGGGTCTAGGGTTTAGGGTTTGGTGTTTAGTGTTTTAAGGTTTAGGGTTTTAGGTTTTAGGGTTTGTAGTTTAGGCTTTAGGGTTTGGGGTTTGGGGTTTGGGGTTTGGGGTTTAGGGTTTAAGTTTTGGATCTATCTATATTTCAAATGGATCATCTTAAATAAAAAAAATTTGGGTTTATTTGATACCCAAATAAATTTAATTAAAAAATATATATGTAAATGTGTATATATATATATATATACATATATAATAGTTTAGATTGGGTTTGCCTTTACGAGCTTTGTCTAAGTGAACGACACGTCATATCGCGATTTACACAATGACTGATTCATAAAAGGTAAAAAAAGAAAAACAATAAACAAATCGAGACGATGTTTAGACTTAGTAAAGAACAAATCGAGTTAACTTCAATGATACAAATCAATGTAACTTTATAAATACAAATTGATTTCGTTCACAAAGACATATCATTGTCGCGGTAACTTCATAACTACAAATCGATGTGATTTACAACCACATTCATTTACAAAAAATATGAGTATTTAGTTATAATACATCATAATCAATGGTTTGGCTTAGATACAATACATGACCATCATAGATATGGAAATAGTTTAGACTCAGATCAGGGTTTGGACTGTACCTATAAGAGATTTGGATCCGTTTAAGACCCAAATAAATCTAATCTAATGTAAAAGTATTTTAGATCCATTTAGAGACCAAATTGGATCCTACTAAGAAAATAAGATATCGAATCTACTTAAAGACTCAATTTGATCTCATTATGTATATTAACATTTAGACCCATTTGGAGATCCAATTGGATTCCAGTAAGTAAATAAGGCTTTTGGATCTACCTGAGACCTAAATGGTTCTCATGAAGGTAAAATGAATTTGTTTAAATCTGAATTCAATTCGAGGTCCAAATAACTCCTACTTAAGAAAAAAAGAATTGGATTCACTTATGATCTAAATGAATCATTTTAGTGTACTGTGAATTTTACTAAAATATAATAAGTTTTTGATCTATTTAAATTCCAAATGGATCATACTTAAATATAATAACTTTTGGGTTCATTTGAGACCCAAATAAATTTAATTAAAATATATATATATGTAAATTTGTATCTCTCTCTATATATAATAGTTTAGATTGGGTTTAAATTTGATGAGAGCTAAATAGGTCTCACATCCAACCCAATCCAATCACTCCCCTACCTAAACCCATCTGACAATCAAATACATCTCATCCCACCAAATCCATTTGAATATCCTATTACGATTTGCCTTTACGAGCTTTGTCTATATGAATGATATGTCCTATCGCGATTTACAAAATGACTGATTCATAAAAGGCAGAAAAGAAAAACAACAAACAAATCGACACAATGTTTAGACTTAGTAAAGTATAAATTGAGGTAACTTCAGCGATACAAATCGAGGTAACTTCATAAATACAAATCGATTTCATTGAGAAAGACAAACAAAGGCATATTGTTGCTTGATATTGATTGACTTGCAATCAATTATAATTCATTTTTGCAAAAGGCAAATGAAATGATGTTTTTTAATTAATGTGCAATGCAATTTATTTGTGTGCGCTTTTTTAAAATGAGCGGTATGTGAAACGATGTTTCCTTTATAAATGAATGACAGGTCGCACAAGTTTAGGAGGGTGTCGCTTCGCTTTGCTTTGTCAGTAAAGAATAGACGAAGTGACATTTCCTTTATAAATGATGAGTTTGTGGTTTGAACATATAACAGACAAATTATGTAAATCTCTCTGGGTTGAAATAAAAATTAATTTTACTAAACACGTCAATAAGTTGGACTGTTATTTGTAGCAAAGGTAAATCATTGTCTCCGACATAGATGTCATTGTGTAAATCACTTAAGGACATTATCTGGTATAACGATTCAAATACAATATATGTACAACAATTTGAAGAATTTTGCAAAAGTTTTGAGAAGAAACTTGGAGAAAGAATGGCAATTTTTGTGTTTTGAGCCAAACTTGGAGTATTCGAGCTTGGAGGAACCGAGTAGGATGCCTTTCATCCTCATGGTATCGTGATGGACATGAAGGGCATCCACCATTGTTGTTTTAAGTGCATCTCTGCTACTGTTCGTGACCCATAATGTTGCATGTGTTCCTTGGTGGCAATTTTAGATTACACTTCTTATCTTGTGACCACTAGGATTGAAGAAACATGTTTGTGGCTTGAACTGGCCAATTTTTGTCTCCATCAGTTTGGCTAAAACCCAATTGCTCTATTAAATTTGTGTTGTGGATGTTGTTATTGCTTCTTAAATCTGTCATCTCATTGTTAGAGTTGGATTGTGTTGCACCATATTTGAAACATGCATGTCTTTTGAATGAATACAGATTTGTTAAGTTATTTTCTTGAAAGCTTGTGTGGTTGATTATCTTTCGTGTTTGAGTTGAGCATTGTCTAACCGGAGTTGGGTTTCAGAGAAAGGGCAGTTGAAAATTTGATAAATCACCATTGGAAGTATATTTTTTGTGCAGGTCAAATTTTAACCACCAAAAAATTAAAATCGAAAATCAAAACTTGTGCATTTGTGCTTGATGTGTGTTTATGCATTTTGGTTTGTCTGACCCAGTCCTGATAATCAGAGTGTATTTTCGTAGATATAGGTCTATTTTGTGCTTACTTAGATTTGTTGAAAATCTAATGAACTCTCCTATATTTCCAGTGTTCAGTCCGCTGACAGATTTTGTATTTGCAGTCACCAAAAATAGATCTGAACAAAGAGTACAGTCATTCGAGTGACTATATTTCTGGTGCATCATTCAGACCGGTTATTCATACCATATCATGGCACCCCGATATCAAAAAATTATAATTATTGATTCGTTGGAAAGATATTTTTGTTTTCTGTGTTTTCTCTGTTAATCAGTTTTTTCAAATTTAGTGACCTACTAAGTCAAATTCTAGTAGTATCAGTCATTGTCATATTCCATAAAATTTCACTTTGACTGCTTTTGCAATAGAATTTTATTTCGATGTCTTGATCACGAACTGACTTATTGTCGGTGTGCACCATATTCCATAAAACTAAATAAAAGGATAAAGAAACTACACAAAAATACCTTTTCAACGATACCTGATTTGCAGAAAAACTACAAACGAGATACAACCCTGACAACATTCTTAAAACAAGAGCTGAACAAGCATGGTTATTCCTATCCCAATTATTCTATACTATTTTTTAGCCATTTATACTAGAAACCCAAAAACATAATAAAAAGAATAGAGGCATATCGAGGTGTTATATTTCCAATGCCACCAAGGTTACCATGATCTAATGAGTGGTTGGAGAGAAACATCCTTTAAAAGTTAGACTATTTGGTTGTTCCAGTCTACAAAGCATGTTTTGTTTCCAATTTTGTAACTCCAACGAGAACCTTAGAGGGGTTTTCAGTTCTGACTCAAAATAGAAAACTTATTGACATGTATCTTAACTTTCCAACAACTTAAAAATATATGTTTTCAACGTTGAATCAGAGAGATACATATCTGAGAACAATGAATGTTCAACAAAAAATTGTAAATATGCGAATATGCGAATTTTCTCCTAAATACACGATCTTCCTCTTAAATATGCAAAATTCCTCCTGAATATGTGATTTTTCTCTCAAATATTTAAATTTTCTCTTAAATATGTGTCTAAGTATTGCATCCAAGATTTGCTACAGACTTTACCACTTATTTTTTACCCAAAAAATGAAAGATTATGAAAAAATATAAAGAAGAACAAACAAACTAGGCATAAATACATTACCAACGATACTTGATTTGCTAGAAAATGATAAACGGATGCAGGGATACAACCCTGATAACATTTTTAAAATAAAAGATGAACAAATGTGATTGTGCCTATCCTGATTATTCTATGCTATTTTCTAGCCACGTGCCAAAAATCTAAAAAAATAATAAAAAGTGCAGAGAGATCATGCTGTTCGCTTTTTAATGCCACTAAGATCAGCTTGATCAGATTAGTGGTGGGGAAGAAACATTCTTTGAAAGATAGATTGTTCAATTATTCTAGTTTGTAGGGCATATTTCTGTTCTATTTTTTAAACTCAAAAACATAAACCTTAGAAGGGTTTTCAGTTCTTACTAAGAACAGGAAAGTTACAGGCCTATATCTTCTTCTAACGACTATAAAAATATAGGTTTTCATTATTAGATCAGAGAGATACAGATATGAACAAAAAATGGTTTTGCAGAAAATACGTGAATATGCAAATTTCTCTTAAACATGTGAATTTTCTCCTATATATGTATTTTTTTCTCTCAAATATGAAAATATTCTCCTAAATATGTGAATTTCTTCTTAAATATGAGAAATTTCTCTTAAATATGTGAATTTTCTCTTATATATGCAATTTTTTTTCCAAATATATAAATTTTTTCCTAAATATTTATTTTTTCTCTCAAATATATGAATTTCTTCCTAAATATGCAAATTTCCTACCAAATATGTGAATGTCCTCTCAAATATATGATTTTCCTCCTAAATATGTGAATTTCTTCATAAATATGTGGGTTTCTTTCAAATATGCGATTTTTTGCTTAAATATATGATTTTCTTCTCAAATATTTAGGAGAAATCACATATTTAAGAGAAAATTCACATATTTGGAAAAAAATTTGTATATTTGAGAAAAAATGCATATATTTGGAAGAAAATTTATATATTTAGAAGGAAATTTGTATATTTAAGAGAAAAATATCATATATATAAGAGGAAATTCATATGTTTAGAAGGAAATTTACATATTTAGGATGAAATTCGCATATTCACATATTTTTTGCAGAATAATTTTTGTTCTCAAATCTTTATTTCTCATATCCGAAGTTGAAAACCTATATTTTTATAATAGTTGGAAAGCGGAAACACAAGACTGTAACTTTTCTGTTTTAAGTCAGAACCGAAAAGCCCTTTAGGGTTCCCCTTTCTCAGTTTCAAAATCAGAACAGAAATATATTCTGCAGACTGAAACAACCAAACAATCTATCTTCTAGTGGATATTTTTCTCCAACCTTTCATCAGATTAAGGTGATCTTGGTGGTGTTGGAAAGCTAAGGCCTCAATCTGTCTCTTTTCTTTTTATTATTTTTTTGGATTTTTGATGCAGGTGGGCAGAAAATAATATAGAATAATCTGGATAAACACAATCACACCTATTCATCTCTTATTTTAGGAATCATGTCAGGGTTGTTTCTCAATGCTTGTTCATTGTTTTTTAGCGAATTAGGAATCGTTGAAAATGTGTTTTGTCAAGTTTCTTTGTTTTTTTATGTATTTTTCAAAAATCCTTCATTTTCTAAGTAAAAAATTAATGGCAAATTCTAACACATATCTTAAATGCAATACTTTGACACATATTTAGAAAAAAAATCACATATGTAGGAGAAAATCACATATTTAGGAGGAAATTCATATATTTGGGAGAAAATTCACATATTTTAAAGAAAATTTGCATATTTTTTGCATGACAGTCTTTGTTCTCTGATATGTATCTCTCTGATATGATGTTGAAAATTTACATTTTTATAGTTGTTGAAAATGAGATACATGCATGTAACTTTCTTGTTTTGTGTAACAACTAAAAACCCCTTTAGGATTCTCGTTTTTGAGTTCTAAAACTGAAACAAAAACATGCTCTGCAGACTAGAATAACCAAACAGTCTATCTTTCAAAGGATATTTCTCCCCAACCACTCATTAGATTAAGGTGATCTTTATGGTATTGGAAAGTTAATGCCTCGATTTGTCTTTGTCCCTTTTGTTGTTTTTTCAGATTTCTACTGCAGGTGGTCATTAGCATAGAATAATAAGGATAACCACAGTCGTGCCTTTTCATCTCCTGTTTAGAAATGTTGTAAGGGTTGTATCTCAACATTTGTTCACAATTTTTCAGCGAATTAGGTATCGTTGAAATGGTATTTATGTCTAATTTCTTTGTTCTTTTGTGTGTGTTTTTGAAATCATTTATTTTTTAGGTAAAAAATCAGTGATAAGGTCTGTCATAAATCTTTGATGCAATACTTGGGAACATGTTTGGGGGAAAATTTGCATATCTGAAAGAAAACCACTCATGCAAAGGTTAAAATGGTCTTTTTAATGACAGATATTTGCAATTTTGGACATCAAACAAATTTTTGAAAATTATAAGGTTTTTCGTGAAATGCATCATTTGTGTCAAATAGCCATGGCACTTAGCCATTTTTTGAAATACTGCTCTAACATCTTATGAAATTGGGATCCTCAAAGGATTTTTAGCTTGACCCCCTTGCCAAAAAGCCTTGCATTTTTGGCAGTTTTGAAGATTTTAGATCCACGGATTTGAGATCTCTCAATTTAGTAATTGGAGGATTTGGCATGAGTTACCAATGGGGCTCGACGTGGTTGGTAAGAGCTATCAGTGTACGTCTCCTTGTGGTGGGATGTTGCAGGTTAAAAAACCTTAGTGGTACATTGAACAATAACTGGTAGGGTTATGCCTAACCCCATCTTGCCTTTCTAAAAAAAAGGATTTGGCATCTGTCGAATTTGACTTCAATCCAGAGATCTGTAACAAACCAAACTCATCCCTATTGAAAAGTGGATTTTTTTTTTTATAATTGTGGAAACTCTACCCAGAGATCCGAAGCCTTACAGATATAACACAATCCAAACCACAAGGGATCTTACATTAACCCAACAATCGACTAATTAACTTTATTCATCAATAATTAAAGTTTAAGAACATAATCAAATAAATGTCCTTAATTATAGAGCCACACTGTCCCAAACAAAATATCAGAAAGTAGTCATGAAGCCTCATAAGCCCCATATAGTAGATGTCCTCATCATTGGGCTTCAGGACCTATGAAAAACATAAAGAGCACAGGGTCAAAATTAAAGATCCTGTGTACGAATTTTTCTAAAGATACAAATAGGCAAGAGAAGTATAAATCAATTCATATAACATTTTTAGAGGAACATGACTACAACTATCTCATAATCCAAACAACCAATCATGCATTTAATAACAATTAGCATGCAACAACAATATCTCACATGAAATGAAAATAGGTAAAGGTGCATAAACTAATTTCAGAATAGTAAATATGCATGATATCAATGCACATGCATGAATAGCTTATTAAATTCTTGTCAGAGTTTTCTTTTGTATGCATGTCGCTATTAAATGTACACAATTTTAGTTTCACTTTTCATTAAAACCTGCGGATATGAAAAAATGGGCACAACAATTCCCGAAGTTCAAGATATCCTAGTTATAGCTTAACACATAATTTGTGTTTTATTAATGGGTTTCAGATTTGGCCCTCGACCGATATCAAAAATCAATGTCATACATCAGAACATTAGAAATCAACATTTAATGTCGGAACACCAGGAAAATCAACATCTACTGATATCACTTTCTTGGTATACCAATAATAACTATGTCTGCACACCACCCTCAGGCAAAGTGACAGAAACTCCCTAAATCGTGGCTGAGAGGTGAACCACCATATCATATTTAGGAGCACAATCGCACACAGAGTTTTAGTATCCTTACGGTTCTCCAAAACCGCCATCTAGGATTCCCATAATGTAAAAGGAACATTCAAGAAGAAACATTAATTACACTATTTTATCTTTTTTATCTTTTATCAAAAGACATTCTTTTCAAAAGATTTATTTTACAAATCAACATGCAAAATACAACATGTGACCTTGGCCCGTTACAAAATTTAACAGTGCAATTAATTCAGAAATCAATAGTTTCAAATGGATTTTTGCAATGCATAGAATAAACTTAGAGCAACACCTGCTCATGGTCCACATGGCCTACAGTGGATCACATCTGACCACTGGTGCATCTTATGCAAAGTGAACATGTGATCACATAATTATCCAAACATGTTCACAAATGCACATTAATTCACACACAATACGAATGTGCATGAATAAACAATTTACATATGCATATGAACACATGCTTTCAATATACATTTTTATTTTCATGATTCATCTCATGCATAATATACAGACGTACACATGATCATGCTGATGCAACAACAATGTAATTTCAGAATTCATGTGTTCACTATTGATGTCTTCTTTTAATCGTTGTAAATTTTGAAAAGATTTTTATATGAAAAACATGTGAAAACCAGACATCAAATAATAAAAACCGGTTCTCACTAGTGGATGAGACCGGGTCGAACTCAGGGAATGGGAATATTTCGTATTCAAGTACACAAATCTAAACTAATCTTTATTGCCGAATTATTTGAAATGTAAAATATTCAAGAAAAGTAAAAACAACTAACTATTACAACAAATGAATACCCTTCGCAGAGGGCGTAAAGTGCAATATTTACAAACCCAATTAAATTCCTAATTCTAACTGAAAAGTAAAAATCTTCTATCTTCATGTGCTTTGTGTCATAGGTGCACTTCAACTTCACTCCTTTGCGATCCTGCATAAATCCAACGAAACACAAGCAGTACACAATACAAGAATAAAACTAGAATGATGCTTTCTAAACTGCACGAAATGAATGTTGAAAATTATATTGATATAAGCAATGATAATACTACACGAGTGTAAGTATGACTAGGCATGCATTATTTACTAAATGAAATTTTTATGCTAAATTAAACATATACTAATGAAATCAAATACTCTTAACCTAACTGCTAAACACTAATATAATTGGTTGAAAACTATACACTAACAAATCATTTTAACGACTAATCAATTCAATTAGCAAATCAATTACTAGAAATTAACTAATAGCTAAGCAGAAAACTCAGTAGATGATACCCGAACACCTAATTTTTTTATAATGCTCAAAATCCACTAGTACTCAATCCACAAAACTCCTTCAACGATCAGTATTTTGTTACTCAAACCAAATCCAAAATTCCTGTGAATCTGTCGATCAATATTTACCAAATATCTTGGTAGGTAATAATTGATCAAGCTGGAAACTCAATAGATCTATGATCAATCAAGCCAAAACAAATAAAAAATTGATCAACACTTTCATTAGTTTTCACACAGCATAGTTTTTAATCACCAGAAATCATCAACTTTTATTCCACCGTGAAATAGAATTTCTCGGTTAACAATTACTCCAGCAAAGCAAAGTGGATTTCCATTACAGCAAAAATGGATTTCCACGGCATCACAAATGATTTTTGATCAGTCTTGCTTCACGGTGAATAGTTCCCACCAGAGATCGGCAATCAAACAATCATTGAAAAAGAAGAAAACACCGGCGATCAGAAATCAAGAACCTCACCGGAAAACAGGAATCCCATTAAAAATTGTTATCCGATATTCAGATTGCCGTCGGATTCTCAGTCACGATGATAGCTCTGAATTTTAATGGAAGAAACTCAATCCAGAACACCAATCAACATCAGATCTCAATAGATCAATTGATCGTGCTGATTTTTCACACAAACAAACACTAGTCCGATACTCAAATTATCGCTGGATTCTTTCACAGAATTTTTTTTTCTTTTTATGTTTTATTCGCTTTTTTTTTTATTTTCCAAATTGAAATTCAACATTATGCAGATTATCATTCAGAAAGAAAGAAATAATACGAAGAAAGAGAAGAATAATTGGAAGAAGAAGAAGAAGAAGAAGAAGAAGTTTCGATACTTACCAAACCAGACGGGTTAGAGAAGAAATGGCCTCCACCGTGCACTGTTGCCCGACTGAAATGCCTCCACCGGCGAGAAGATTAGGGAAAGAGAGAGAAGGGGAAGAAGGAGGAAAGAATGGCCGGTGGTGGAGAAGGGGAAAAGAGAGGGAAAAGAGGGGAAAGGGAAAGACTTGGCGTAAATGGTGAGAGACGCCCTTCCGCTCCCTGTTTTTGGGGTTTTTAAGAGCAACAAACCAGCTGGAACCGGTTTGAAACAAATGCAAACCGGTTCAAGCCGGTTTGTTTATTATTATTATTTTTTTTAAATTCAAACCGGTTCAGCCGGTTTATTTATGATTTTCTCAATTTTTTTTTTTTTTTTTCAAGAAACCCAAACTGTGTAAACCGGTTGGTTATTTTATATATACTTTTTTTTTTCAATTTTGTAAAAACAAAAACTATGTAAACTAGTTTATTATAAAGTTTTCAAAAATTAAAATCAAAACTAAAAAAAAACTATTCTAGCTATTTATATTTATATTTTTTTTCTTATCTAAAAAACAAACATTTAAAATGATTTTAAAAACTATTTTTTCTATTTTTTTATTTTATTTTTAATTGAAAACTAACACTATACTACTATGAATATAACAAAAACTAAAATATGTATAAAAATGTAAAATAAAACTATTTTTCATGCATTTTCTATTTTTAAATCATTTTAGCACATTTACTCAAAAACTAACATAAAATTGGGTTTTTAAAATATTATTTTATAAAATCATGCATATTTTAATGTTAATAAACCCTGAATTATATGCATGATCAAATACCCCCATGCTTATGTTTTGCTAGTCCTCGAGCAAACTAGAAAAATGCAAGAAATCAAACTATCACCTAACTCACTTTCGTAGGAATCACGATTGCATTTAGCTCATGCAACAAGCCCTTTCACCCCCTGGGTTACCCCAGTGGACGAGTAAGGTCTCGTGAGGGTTTGCAGTGATGCTACCCACAAACATCTCTGTCATGTATGCATAATATTACACATTCTCACAAGCAGTAGATAATCAAAGATTTTATTTTCACAAATATTTCCTGTTATTTCAAAATCGAAATATAATTAGAGTCTTTTATGCACTACCACAGAAAAAGAATTTCTTTCACTTTTCTAAATATCACAGTTATTTATGTTTTATTCTTAGAAAATCCAATAAAAACATATTATTATTTACTTATCCTCACTCATATGTTTTCTACACAGGTTTTCTCAATCATACTTCTAAGCATTGAACTTTTCTTTCTTTTTAAGCTCTTTCCTCTTTTTTTTCTTTTCACGTTTTTTTCTTTTTGCGCACTTATTTTTCTCATATAGCTTGCGTGTGGTCTGCTTTTATGCCTTGTGCAATGTCAATATCTTCTATATTTTTTTCAATATATATCAAAAGATATCAACTAAGACATAAAAGTGACTTCCTTCATTCACCTTTATAACTTGAGAGTCAAATATTTCAACTTGTATCTGTTCTCAGTTACGTAGGATCACAAAGTTTTCCACTCTCCTTTACGAAAATGGACTTAAAAGTTTCAACTTACATCTAAGTTCCATCTACTAAGGATTGTGGAATTATCCAAACAACCTAACGCATGCTTTTTCTCACTTTTTGAGCTCATTTTTTTATGCTTTTGTTCATTTGCTTAGTTTTTCAAAAAATAAAATTGTGCATATTCATATTTATGATTCAAAATAAACTCTAACATGTATCTATCATCATTTCCTCGAAATCCACATAAACAACCATAATTTTTAGATCTATGTCAGAAAAAAATTTCGTGGGGCTTAAAAATCCTCTAAAAACATTAGATTTGAAATAACATTCATATAAGTTCAAACTCTTTCTTTAAAAATCTACTTTTCATGAGAGATGTGTAAACATGTGCAAGAACGTAAACAGAAATATCAAGGTGTGCATTCTACACCCTCCCCCATGCTTGAATGACACTGTCCCAGTGGCACTCCCCCATGCTTGAATGAAACTAAGTGAATGCACATGAGAGAAATAAATGAGGGAAAAGAGTAGAATGACCTGACATGAATTAAAAATGCACGTTCTATGAATGTAATAAATGCAATGTATACATGACAAAACACAAAACTCATGAAAGAAACAAAAAGAACATGAAAAAAACTCATGAAAAAGTACAAGAAAAATAAAATCTATAAATTCTAAGCAAATCTAATAATATACAAGATATGGGTTGCCTCCCATAAAGCGCTAAGTTTCACGTCCCCAGCCAGACGGATCCCTAGAAAAATCCTTCATCGTCCATGAGATCAATGGACATGAAATCATATTCAACCTGGCTCTATGAAGAAAAGAGTGTCATCTGTGACACTACGCACTGTGTTTCCATCCCTTCTACCTCCAAATGTAGCACCATGACTCTCTTGACATGAAGAACGGAGATTAGTGTCATCTGAGAGACTGGTCAAGAATCGAGAGTCTAGGACCCACCGAGTACCAATGAATGCAACTTCAGACAAGTGGTGAATATGATCAGGCTTGACTTGGTCAAGCACTTTCTGCATCTGCACCTCTTGCTTACTCAAAACGATTGGTGATCCTAAAGGCTGAGAAAATGGGGCTTTATATGATGAAAATGTATGCTGTGAGTAAGGCCCCTTCTGTTGAGGTATCATGGAGATCGACTCGTCAGTAGAATTGATATGGGGTTCATGAGTCGATTCCTGAGTGGGGTGACGTGCCTTCCCATACTGAAGAGATGTAACAGATTTGACTTGCTCATGATGTGAATCAGTGGGTTGCAAGTCAAATGACATGGAATCCTCTCCCTTAGAGACAATAGACTGACTATGAAGGTTCCCCTGACTTTGTCTACTCAATGTCTGAGCTAACTGTCCCATTTGAGTCTCTAGCTTGGCTATTGACTGCGTATGGGAACAAAGAGTGGCCATGATATCAGAAAAGGCTTCTAACATCTTCTCTTGAAATGATGAACTTGGAATGGGCTCTTGAGGAGAAGGTAGACAATACTGGGGATGAACCTGTGGAAAAATGGGATGCGAGTAACCTTGTGAAGGGTTACTGGGTCTATACTGTGTCTGGGAGGGCTGATGGGATGGGGAAATAAACTGGTTTCGCCAACCTGGGTTATATGAGGATGTAAATGAATCAGGCATGGGATTAGTGAAACCTTGGGCAGCATTCACCTGCTCCTGAACAAACTCAGGATATAAGGGTGCTGCCGGACAATCTGAAACACAATGTGCAGGGCTAGCACATAGCTCGCACACTCTTTCTACTGGATTTCTCGAGGAATTGGCTAGGAATTGATCTAACTTCCTAGTCAACTGGTCAACCTTGGTTCGCAAATCTAACTCGGACCCAACTTCGGAAATCCCAACTTTCCTAGGACCACTAGACAGAGATGTAGTCCTATCTAGCCGTGAAGACAAGGTATGATGCATCGTGTTTTCACTCAAGGTCTCGAATAGAGACCACGCCTCGTCTTCACTCTTAAGCATAAAAGTGCCCCCACAAGACGAATCAACCATTTGACGATGCTTTTCAGTAAGCCCGTCATAAAAATACTGCACCAACTGCCAACGAGGCACCTGGTGATGGGGACACTTATGGAGAAGATCTTTCAATCTCTCCCAAGACTCGTGAAATTGTTCTCCCTCAATTTGAGAAAAACTGGTTATAGCTTTACGAAACTGATTCGTTTTACCAATTGGGAAGTATTTTTTTAAAAATTCTTTTTGCATGCCTTCCCAAGTAGTAATACAAACTGTCTCAAGAGATTTTAACCAGTGCTTGGCTTTATCTTTGAGAGAGAACGGAAACAAAGTTAACCTCATAGCGTCATCTCCAAAATTATTCATTCGCACAGTTGAGCAAATCTCAAGGAATTCGTCGAGATGACGATATGGGTCTTCATTACTAAGGCCATAAAATGAGGGTAACATTTGAATCACACTGGCCTTAATCTCAAAATGGCTCGCTCCTACATCAGGTCTCGTGATGCAGGAGGCGGGAGTATACGTATTTGGCATGAAGTACTCCCTCAAAGGACGGATCAATTGATGATCGTCAGCCATTGCATACACCTTGGAGTAGACCGGTGTAGCACACATCCTAACTTTGGGTTTTCTACCTAACTAACACACTAAGCGGCCGAACCACGCAAACCACAAAGCGAGTAAACTAAAAACAACAAAAACTAAACAAACACCACGCAGTTACACATAACAGAGATTATGCAAAGAAATATAAAATCTATGTGTACGGTACCAATCGTACACAGTCACCTCTAAGGGGATCCTAATAGGTGGGCTGTGCAGAAAAGTAAGCTCGTCTCTAAGATATGCACATATGTGGTTCTAATCCTAAATGCAACACAAACACTAGGCAATAAAGTGAATACTAATATTACGCCGTTCCCCGGCAACGGCGCCAAAAATTTGATGTCTTCTTTTAATCGTTGTAAATTTTGAAAAGATTTTTATATGAAAAACATGTGAAAACCAGACATCAAATAATAAAAACCGGTTCTCACTAGTGGATGAGACCGGGTCGAACTCAGGGAACGGGAATATTTCGTATTCAAGTACACAAATCTAAACTAATCTTTATTGCCGAATTATTTGAAATGTAAAATATTCAAGAAAAGTAAAAACAACTAACTATTACAACAAATGAATACCCTTCGCAGAGGGCGTAAAGTGCAATATTTACAAACCCAATTAAATTCCTAATTCTAACTGAAAAGTAAAAATCTTCTATCTTCATGTGCTTTGTGTCATAGGTGCACTTCAACTTCACTCCTTTGCGATCCTGCATAAATCCAACGAAACACAAGCAGTACACAATACAAGAATAAAACTAGAATGATGCTTTCTAAACTGCACGAAATGAATGTTGAAAATTATATTGATATAAGCAATGATAATACTACACGAGTGTAAGTATGACTAGGCATGCATTATTTACTAAATGAAAATTTTATGCTAAATTAAACATATACTAATGAAATCAAATACTCTTAACCTAACTGCTAAACACTAATATAATTGGTTGAAAACTATACACTAACAAATCATTTTAACAACTAATCAATTCAATTAGCAAATCAATTACTAGAAATTAACTAATAGCTAAGCAGAAAACTCAGTAGATGATACCCGAACACCTAATTTTTTTATAATGCTCAAAATCCACTAGTACTCAATCCACAAAACTCCTTCAACGATCGGTATTTTGTTACTCAAACCAAATCCAAAATTCCTGTGAATCTGTCGATCAATATTCACCAAATATCTTGGTAGGTAATAATTGATCAAGCTGGAAACTCAATAGATCTATGATCAATCAAGCCAAAACAAATAAAAAATTGATCAACACTTTCATTAGTTTTCACACAGCATAGTTTTTAATCACCAGAAATCATCAACTTTTATTCCACCGTGAAATAGAATTTCTCGGTTAACAATTACTCCAGCAAAGCAAAGTGGATTTCCATTACAGCAAAAATGGATTTCCACGGCATCACAAATGATTTCTGATCAGTCTTGCTTCACGGTGAATAGTTCCCACCAGAGATCGGCAATCAAACAATCATTGAAAAAGAAGAAAACACCGGCGATCAGAAATCAAGAACCTCACCGGAAAACAGGAATCCCATTAAAAATTGTTATCCGATATTCAGATTGCCGTCGGATTCTCAGTCACGATGATAGCCATGAATTTTAATGGAAGAAACTCAATCCAGAACACCAATCAACATCAGATCTCAATAAATCAATTGATCGTGCTGATTTTTCACACAAACAAACACTAGTCCGATACTCAAATTATCGCTGGATTCTTTCACAGAATTTTTTTTTCTTTTTATGTTTTATTCTCTTTTTTTTTTATTTTCCAAATTGAAATTCAACATTATGCAGATTATCATTCAGAAAGAAAGAAATAATACGAAGAAAGAGAAGAATAATTGGAAGAAGAAGAAGAAGAAGAAGAAGTTTCGATACTTACCAAACCAGACGGGTTAGAGAAGAAATGGCCTCCACCGTGCACTGTTGCCCGACTGAAATGCCTCCACCGGCGAGAAGATTAGGGAAAGAGAGAGAAGGGGAAGAAGGAGGAAAGAATGGCCGGTGGTGGAGAAGGGGAAAAGAGAGGGAAAAGAGGGGAAAGGGAAAGACTTGGCGTAAATGGTGAGAGACGCCCTTCCGCTCCCTGTTTTTGGGGTTTTTAAGAGCAACAAACCGGCTGGAACCAGTTTGAAACAAATGCAAACCGGTTCAAGCCGGTTTGTTTATTATTATTATTTTTTTTAAATTCAAACCGGTTCAGCCGGTTTATTTATGATTTTCTCAATTTTTTTTTTTTTTTTTCAAGAAACCCAAACTGTGTAAACCGGTTGGTTATTTTATATATACTTTTTTTTTTCAATTTTGTAAAAACAAAAACTATGTAAACTAGTTTATTATAAAGTTTTCAAAAATTAAAATCAAAACTAAAAAAAAACTATTCTAGCTATTTATATTTATATTTTTTTTCTTATCTAAAAAACAAACATTTAAAATGATTTTAAAAACTATTTTTTCTATTTTTTTATTTTATTTTTAATTGAAAACTAACACTATACTACTATGAATATAACAAAAACTAAAATATGTATAAAAATGTAAAATAAAACTATTTTTCATGCATTTTCTATTTTTAAATCATTTTAGCACATTTACTCAAAAACTAACATAAAATTGGGTTTTTAAAATATTATTTTATAAAATCATGCATATTTTAATGTTAATAAACCCTGAATTATATGCATGATCAAATACCCCCATGCTTATGTTTTGCTAGTCCTCGAGCAAACTAGAAAAATGCAAGAAATCAAACTATCACCTAACTCACTTTCGTAGGAATCACGATTGCATTTAGCTCATGCAACAAGCCCTTTCACCCCCTGGGTTACCCCAGTGGACGAGTAAGGTCTCGTGAGGGTTTGCAGTGATGCTACCCACAAACATCTCTGTCATGTATGCATAATATTACACATTCTCACAAGCAGTAGATAATCAAAGATTTTATTTTCACAAATATTTCCTGTTATTTCAAAATCGAAATATAATTAGAGTCTTTTATGCACTACCACAGAAAAAGAATTTCTTTCACTTTTCTAAATATCACAGTTATTTATGTTTTATTCTTAGAAAATCCAATAAAAACATATTATTATTTACTTATCCTCACTCATATGTTTTCTACACAGGTTTTCTCAATCATACTTCTAAGCATTGAACTTTTCTTTCTTTTTAAGCTCTTTCCTCTTTTTTTTCTTTTCACGTTTTTTTCTTTTTGCGCACTTATTTTTCTCATATAGCTTGCGTGTGGTCTGCTTTTATGCCTTGTGCAATGTCAATATCTTCTATATTTTTTTCAATATATATCAAAAGATATCAACTAAGACATAAAAGTGACTTCCTTCATTCACCTTTATAACTTGAGAGTCAAATATTTCAACTTGTATCTGTTCTCAGTTACGTAGGATCACAAAGTTTTCCACTCTCCTTTACGAAAATGGACTTAAAAGTTTCAACTTACATCTAAGTTCCATCTACTAAGGATTGTGGAATTATCCAAACAACCTAACGCATGCTTTTTCTCACTTTTTGAGCTCATTTTTTTATGCTTTTGTTCATTTGCTTAGTTTTTCAAAAAATAAAATTGTGCATATTCATATTTATGATTCAAAATAAACTCTAACATGTATCTATCATCATTTCCTCGAAATCCACATAAACAACCATAATTTTTAGATCTATGTCAGAAAAAAATTTCGTGGGGCTTAAAAATCCTCTAAAAACATTAGATTTGAAATAACATTCATATAAGTTCAAACTCTTTCTTTAAAAATCTACTTTTCATGAGAGATGTGTAAACATGTGCAAGAACGTAAACAGAAATATCAAGGTGTGCATTCTACACCCTCCCCCATGCTTGAATGACACTGTCCCAGTGGCACTCCCCCATGCTTGAATGAAACTAAGTGAATGCACATGAGAGAAATAAATGAGGGAAAAGAGTAGAATGACCTGACATGAATTAAAAATGCACGTTCTATGAATGTAATAAATGCAATGTATACATGACAAAACACAAAACTCATGAAAGAAACAAAAAGAACATGAAAAAAACTCATGAAAAAGTACAAGAAAAATAAAATCTATAAATTCTAAGCAAATCTAATAATATACAAGATATGGGTTGCCTCCCATAAAGCGCTAAGTTTCACGTCCCCAGCCAGACGGATCCCTAGAAAAATCCTTCATCGTCCATGAGATCAATGGACATGAAATCATATTCAACCTGGCTCTATGAAGAAAAGAGTGTCATCTGTGACACTACGCACTGTGTTTCCATCCCTTCTACCTCCAAATGTAGCACCATGACTCTCTTGACATGAAGAACGGAGATTAGTGTCATCTGAGAGACTGGTCAAGAATCGAGAGTCTAGGACCCACCGAGTACCAATGAATGCAACTTCAGACAAGTGGTGAATATGATCAGGCTTGACTTGGTCAAGCACTTTCTGCATCTGCACCTCTTGCTTACTCAAAACGATTGGTGATCCTAAAGGCTGAGAAAATGGGGCTTTATATGATGAAAATGTATGCTGTGAGTAAGGCCCCTTCTGTTGAGGTATCATGGAGATCGACTCGTCAGTAGAATTGATATGGGGTTCATGAGTCGATTCCTGAGTGGGGTGACGTGCCTTCCCATACTGAAGAGATGTAACAGATTTGACTTGCTCATGATGTGAATCAGTGGGTTGCAAGTCAAATGACATGGAATCCTCTCCCTTAGAGACAATAGACTGACTATGAAGGTTCCCCTGACTTTGTCTACTCAATGTCTGAGCTAACTGTCCCATTTGAGTCTCTAGCTTGGCTATTGACTGCGTATGGGAACAAAGAGTGGCCATGATATCAGAAAAGGCTTCTAACATCTTCTCTTGAAATGATGAACTTGGAATGGGCTCTTGAGGAGAAGGTAGACAATACTGGGGATGAACCTGTGGAAAAATGGGATGCGAGTAACCTTGTGAAGGGTTACTGGGTCTATACTGTGTCTGGGAGGGCTGATGGGATGGGGAAATAAACTGGTTTCGCCAACCTGGGTTATATGAGGATGTAAATGAATCAGGCATGGGATTAGTGAAACCTTGGGCAGCATTCATCTGCTCCTGAACGAACTCAGGATATAAGGGTGCTGCCGGACAATCTGAAACACAATGTGCAGGGCTAGCACATAGCTCGCACACTCTTTCTACTGGATTTCTCGAGGAATTGGCTAGGAATTGATCTAACTTCCTAGTCAACTGGTCAACCATGGTACGCAAATCTAACTCGGACCCAACTTCGGACATCCCAACTTTCCTAGGACCACTAGACAGAGATGTAGTCCTATCGAGCCGTGAAGACAAGGTATGATGCATCGTGTTTTCACTCAAGGTCTCGAATAGAGACCACGCCTCGTCTTCACTCTTAAGCATAAAAGTGCCCCCACAAGACGAATCAACCATTTGACGATGCTTTTCAGTAAGCCCGTCATAAAAATACTGCACCAACTGCCAACGAGGCACCTGGTGATGGGGACACTTGTGGAGAAGATCTTTCAATCTCTCCCAAGACTCGTGAAATTGTTCTCCCTCAATTTGAGAAAAACTGGTTATAGCTTTACGAAACTGATTCGTTTTACCAATTGGGAAGTATTTTTTTAAAAATTCTTTTTGCATGCCTTCCCAAGTAGTAATACAAACCGTCTCAAGAGATTTTAACCAGTGCTTCGCTTTATCTTTGAGAGAGAACGGAAACAAAGTTAACCTCATAGCATCGTCTCCAAAATTATTGATTCGCACAGTTGAGCAAATCTCAAGGAATTCGTCGAGATGACGATATGGGTCTTCATTACTAAGGCCATAAAACGAGGGTAACATTTGAATCACACTGGCCTTAATCTCAAAATGGCTCGCTCCTACATCAGGTCTCGTGATGCAGGAGGCGGGAGTATACGTATTTGGCATGAAGTACTCCCTTAAAGGACGGATCAATTGATGATCGTCAGCCATTGCATACACCTTGGAGTAGACCGGTGTAGCACACATCCTAACTTTGGGTTTTCTACCTAACTAACACACTAAGCGGCCGAACCACGCAAACCACAAAGCGAGTAAACTAAAAACAACAAAAACTAAACAAACATCACGCAGTTACACATAACAGAGATTATGCAAAGAAATATAAAATCTATGTGTACGGTACCAATCGTACACAGTCACCTCTAAGGGGATCCTAATAGGTGGGCTGTGCAGAAAAGTAAGCTCGTCTCTAAGATATGCACATATGTGGTTCTAATCCTAAATGCAACACAAACACTAGGCAATAAAGTGAATACTAATATTACGCCGTTCCCCGGCAACGGCGCCAAAAATTTGATGTCTTCTTTTAATCGTTGTAAATTTTGAAAAGATTTTTATATGAAAAACATGTGAAAACCAGACATCAAATAATAAAAACCGGTTCTCACTAGTGGATGAGACCGGGTCGAACTCAAGGAACGGGAATATTTCGTATTCAAGTACACAAATCTAAACTAATCTTTATTGCCGAATTATTTGAAATGTAAAATATTCAAGAAAAGTAAAAACAACTAACTATTACAACAAATGAATACCCTTCGCAGAGGGCGTAAAGTGCAATATTTACAAACCCAATTAAATTCCTAATTCTAACTGAAAAGTAAAAATCTTCTATCTTCATGTGCTTTGTGTCATAGGTGCACTTCAACTTCACTCCTTTGCGATCCTGCATAAATCCAACGAAACACAAGCAGTACACAATACAAGAATAAAACTAGAATGATGCTTTCTAAACTGCACGAAATGAATGTTGAAAATTATATTGATATAAGCAATGATAATACTACACGAGTGTAAGTATGACTAGGCATGCATTATTTACTAAATGAAATTTTTATGCTAAATTAAACATATACTAATGAAATCAAATACTCTTAACCTAACTGCTAAACACTAATATAATTGGTTGAAAACTATACACTAACAAATCATTTTAACAACTAATCAATTCAATTAGCAAATCAATTACTAGAAATTAACTAATAGCTAAGCAGAAAACTCAGTAGATGATACCCGAACACCTAATTTTTTTATAATGCTCAAAATCCACTAGTACTCAATCCACAAAACTCCTTCAACGATCAGTATTTTGTTACTCAAACCAAATCCAAAATTCCTGTGAATCTGTCGATCAATATTCACCAAATATCTTGGTAGGTAATAATTGATCAAGCTGGAAACTCAATAGATCTATGATCAATCAAGCCAAAACAAATAAAAAATTGATCAACACTTTCATTAGTTTTCACACAGCATAGTTTTTAATCACCAGAAATCATCAACTTTTATTCCACCGTGAAATAGAATTTCCCGGTTAACAATTACTCCAGCAAAGCAAAGTGGATTTCCATTACAGCAAAAATGGATTTCCACGGCATCACAAATGATTTCTGATCAGTCTTGCTTCACGGTGAATAGTTCCCACCAGAGATCGGCAATCAAACAATCATTGAAAAAGAAGAAAACACCGGCGATCAGAAATCAAGAACCTCACCGGAAAACAGGAATCCCATTAAAAATTGTTATCCGATATTCAGATTGCCGTCGAATTCTCAGTCACGATGATAGCTCTGAATTTTAATGGAAGAAACTCAATCCAGAACACCAATCAACATCAGATCTCAATAGATCAATTGATCGTGCTGATTTTTCACACAAACAAACACTAGTCCGATACTCAAATTATCGCTGGATTCTTTCACAGAATTTTTTTTTCTTTTTATGTTTTATTCTCTTTTTTTTTCTTTTCCAAATTGAAATTCAACATTATGCAGATTATCATTCAGAAAGAAAGAAATAATACGAAGAAAGAGAAGAATAATTGGAAGAAGAAGAAGAAGAAGAAGAAGAAGAAGAAGAAGAAGTTTCGATACTTACCAAACCAGACGGGTTAGAGAAGAAATGGCCTCCACCGTGCACTGTTGCCCGACTGAAATGCCTCCACCGGCGAGAAGATTAGGGAAAGAGAGAGAAGGGGAAGAAGGAGGAAAGAATGGCCGGTGGTGGAGAAGGGGAAAAGAGAGGGAAAAGAGGGGAAAGGGAAAGACTTGGCGTAAATGGTGAGAGACGCCCTTCCGCTCCCTGTTTTTGGGGTTTTTAAGAGCAACAAACCGGCTGGAACCGGTTTGAAACAAATGCAAACCGGTTCAAGCCGGTTTGTTTATTATTATTATTTTTTTTAAATTCAAACCGGTTCAGCCGGTTTATTTATGATTTTCTCAAATTTTTTTTTTTTTCAAGAAACCCAAACTGTGTAAACCGGTTGGTTATTTTATATATACTTTTTTTTTTCAATTTTGTAAAAACAAAAACTATGTAAACTAGTTTATTATAAAGTTTTCAAAAATTAAAATCAAAACTAAAAAAAACTATTCTAGCTATTTATATTTATATTTTTTTTCTTATCTAAAAAACAAACATTTAAAATGATTTTAAAAACTATTTTTTCTATTTTTTTATTTTATTTTTAATTGAAAACTAACACTATACTACTATGAATATAACAAAAACTAAAATATGTATAAAAATGTAAAATAAAACTATTTTTCATGCATTTTCTATTTTTAAATCATTTTAGCACATTTACTCAAAAACTAACATAAAATTGGGTTTTTAAAATATTATTTTATAAAATCATGCATATTTTAATGTTAATAAACCCTGAATTATATGCATGATCAACTATATGCATATTTAAGCCAACACAAAACTCAAGTTCATGAGCATATGTAAACAACCACATCTTTACCAAATTCGAGTATGCTCGGGTTACCAATCAAAACATACTGAGCCCGAAGGTATGTTAATCATACACGGCATAACACTAAGACCTCATTGGCAATCGGTTAGGCTTAGGCAAAACCATCACAGCCTCAACCGATAACCATATGCAGTCTCATATTAATTTCTCCACGTATGTGGTGTCTCTTTACGACACAACCATATAAAAATTTTGTGACATTTTTTGATACAAGAACAGTCACATAAAAGCATGCATAATCAGTCACATAACATATTTTTAGTAATATTCATACGGCATGACAATCCTGTAAAAGTGTGCATAACAGTCATATAGAAGCACACATTATGTAACGTTTTATAAAGCATGAACAGTCTTATCATGACATACATGAACAGTCACATGATTATGTATTTAACCAGTCCGATAATTTGTCATGTAACCAACTGAAAATCAACTATATGACAGGCTGAAATTTTTGTTATGAAACAGGCCATAAACTGACTATATAATAGGTTGAAATTTTTATTATGTAACAGGCCATAAATTGGCTATATGACAGGCTGAAAATATGTCATATATCAGGCCAAGAATTCGGTAATGTACATGCAAAAAATCAACTATATAATAGGCCAAAAAAAATCAGACTTACTACAGTTCATGTGGCAGCAACAAAACAAGCCATATTCAATCTAACAGTGGCAGCATACCTGATCTTAA
This sequence comes from Nuphar pumila, assembly GCF_984573655.1. NCBI lineage: Eukaryota > Viridiplantae > Streptophyta > Magnoliopsida > Nymphaeales > Nymphaeaceae > Nuphar > Nuphar pumila. The sequence continues at coordinate 16,796,166 of NC_143256.1, forward strand.
CTTAGAGTTCAAGATGAAACTTTAAAGGTTGTTTTGATGCTGGCCTAAATGGCAGCATCAAACAAAGTTGGATATGGGTCCTAGACGATGATAATCGACTGGGCTAAAACCCACTGACATCAGCTCCATTTCATCATTTTTTTTGTTTGAGTCTATCCCAGCTGACTGCAGTCAGCTGGACTGTAACACATGAGATCTGCTCAGCTGACTACAGTTAGTTGGGCTTGACAGGCTTAGAAACTGCTCAGCCGACTACAGTTGGCTGGGCATGACAGATTATAAAATATGATCAGCCAACTGTAGTTGGTTGGGCACAGAAGTGTTTGAATTATACTTAGTCGACTGCAGTTGGTTGGGCATATTAGTGTCTCGTATTATTTTTTGAACCTTGCTCAGCTAACAACACTTGGATGGGCCTGTGTACTAGAGAAACTGCTCAGCCGACTTTTGTCAGCTAGGTTGTTCACAGTTCATAAAAAAAATGAAATAAATTTGAAAATCAATCCTAAAACCATAATTTACGAAATTTGGGTTTTGGTGACATAATGTAAAACATGAACAGTCTTATATAATGCATTAAACAATTATATTAGTATGTTATATGACCAGTCTGAACACCTATCATGCCACAGGCCGAGAACTGATCATGTACAGACCAAGAACCAGCCATATAATAGACCAATATCTTAATCATGTAACAGACCAAAAATCTAGTTATGTAACATGCTGAAAATCTATCGCATAACAGGCCAAAAAAAAAAAAAACAATCATTGACATCCGTAGATCCGGACCAAATTTGCACGTTTATGAGGCTTGTCAGATCTGTCCACCATTACAATAGGCAGATCTATCCACATTTGTCCATACACATGGTAGGACAGATTTATCCTTGTGAACAGTGGAACAAATCTAACTATATGCACCGAAAATCGAAACAGCATGCATAGGCTAAAAGAATAAAATTTATGGATGGTTATAATATATATATATATATATATATATATATATATATATTATAACCATATATATATATATATAAAACTAATGTAATGTTATCTATCAATCTCTCTCTATATATATATACCTAGTAAAATCATATTCTCATTTTTTTCTTCTTTTTTCATTCCACCAAAAACATTACATAAACCTCATCTGTGCTATTTCTCTGCATTTGAATCAAGAAGGAAGCTTGTACCTTTTTTTGAAGCTCAAAAGAGACCAGGAGAAAGATCGAATGATCGGAGAGAAAAAGAGCCTTCTTCTCCTTCTTCTTTTCTTCTTATTTTTTCTTCTCTTTCTTTCTCTCCCACGGTTTCTCTCTCTCTCTCTCTTTGTTTCTTCTTTCTTTCTTTTTCAAGTTTTATATCAGAGGGGGCCTCTAGAGGGTGACGCCCCTCTAGGGCTTCCTCACATGGACAGGAGATAGAATTTTCCATATGGGATTCTATCTCCAACCTCCTTTCCTAATCTTTCTAGATTTTTTTTGTTGACTTTTCCAACTCCTTCCTCTTTCTAATTACTTACTTTTTTTTTAAAGCAACCAAAGGGGCTCTTATAGAGACCCCACTATTTGGTAACTACCATATCTAACTGAAATTTCAAATTAATTAATTTTTAATAATTAATTAATTAATTAATAATTAATAATTAATAATTATTCAAAAAATCTAGAGGGTGTCTTATCCCTCTAGGAGTCTTTTTAACCTTAAATTTTCTTAAATTAAACCTTTATACTAAATTTAAAGCTTTGATTTCGTTGGACCTAGATTTTGGATCTGAATTTGGATCCAAGATCCAAATCCATATTCAATATTCATATGGATCTTGAATTGAATCAGATCCTAATTAATATAGGTCTTCGACTGAGTCTAGATCTATATTAACTTGGATCATGCGGATCGGATCTAGTCTGATCCAACCCGAACACGATCCTATCGAGATGGGCACTTTTTTAAAAAATGTAATTTTTGGGCGAACTATAGTTCGAATTCAGGAAAATAAAATATCATTGAATTCAATATTTCAAGGTGCATCCAATGATGTATAACTTGAATTTTGCCTCCAATTTTCACATGAATTTAACTCAAATTTTGCTTAAATTTTACTTGATTTTAAAGGTAAAAAATAAAAGTTTTTATCATATCTTGTTTAGCTCGTTCAGGTCTTGTCAATGAGACTTGAGCCAAACCCAAACTCAATTGACACCACCTAAAATTGAGGATTTATCAATTTTTCTGCAACACAACCAAAATCTTTGAATTTGACTGTGTAAAAACACACGATATTACATCCCTACCTTCTTAAAAGAATTTCATTCACAAAATTAGAACGTACTGAATAGGTGTGGGTAGTGCTCACGCATATCGACCTTGGGCTCCCGAGTGCACTCGTCCAATCTGTGATGTTGCCAACACACCTTCACGAATAGAATCGTCCTACTGTGCAGTGTCCTCTCCTGGCGATCCACAATTTTCATCAGCTTCTCCTATGTCATCAAGTCAGGTTGTACATCAACCGCCTCATAGTGGATCACATGTGAGGAGTCAGTCACATACTTCTTCAAGATCGAGACGTGAAAGACATTATGAATCTAAGAAAACTAAGGGAGAAGTGTCACACGGTATGCGGTCTACCCAACACTCTCAAGGATCTCTAAGGGTCCAACATATTGAGGACTCAACTTCCCCTTCTTCCCGAACCGGAAGACACTCTTCGTGGGCGAGATCTGTACAAACACGTGGTCACCCATGGCAAAGTTGAGCTTCCTACGCCGCTGATTGGCATAGCTCTTCTGCCTGCTTTGTGCTGCGACCAACCTCTGTCGGATCAACCGTACCTGGTCTGAGTAGTGCTTGATGGCCTCTGGTGACTCCACTGCTCTCACTCCAACCTTATTTCAGCACACTGGGGATCTACATGGTCTGCCATACAGAGCTTCGTATGAGGCCATACCAATGCTGGCAGGGTAACTATTGTTGTATGAAAACTCTACAAGCTTTACAGCCTATCTCACTCTCCTGCCCAATCTAACGCGCATGCTCTAAGCATATCCTCTAGTGTTTGTATCATGCGCTTTGTCTGACCATCAGTTTGTGGGTGAAAAGTCGTGTTGAACTTCAATGTGGCACCAAGGGCCTTCTACAACTGGTGCCAAAAACGAGACATAAAATGAGGGTATCGATCTGACATGATCGAATGTGGCACCCCGTGAAGCCAGACTATCTCATCCACATAGAGGTCTGCTAGACTCTCCAAGCTTTGACTGATCCTGATAGGTAGAAAGTGGGCACTCTTCGTTAACATGTTCACTATCACCTAGATGGCATCGTGTTGACAATGGGTCCACGGCAACCCTATGATGAAGTCCATTAAGTTGTCATCCCACTTTCACTCTGGAATGTTTAATGACTGAGGAAGTCCACCAGGTCTCTAATGCTTGATCTTCACCTACTGGTAGGTAGACACCGAGACACAAACTCTGCTACGTCCTGCTTTATCTTGTTCCACCAATACATCCGTTGGAGGTCCTTGAACATCTTAGTAGAACTTGGGTGAACAAAATACCTCGACCGGTATGCCTCACTCATCAGCTCCTCCTGCAGTGCCTTTGGAACCCACCATCTGTCTTTGAACATGATGGTTTCATCCTCCTCACGACAAAACTATGCATCATGCTTCTGGGCACTCATGCACAACCTCTCAAACTCTAGATCGATTGACTGAAGCTCCTCAATGTGGTCTATAATCTTAGGTTACGCCTGCATCCCCGCATAAAGGATGCATCCAGAATCATCTGCAAATGGTTGTCATCTCACAAACTCTTTGATCATATCCCAAATATGCCCTATTAAGCTAAGTATCATGACTAAAGCCTTCTGCTAAGCGTGTCTGCCACTACATTTGCCTTACCAGGGTGGTAGGTGATGGAGAACTTGTAGTCCTTCAGGAACTCCAAACACTTGTGTTGCCTCAAATTAAAATCACATTGTGTGAATATGTACTTGAGGCTCTTATGATCAGAGAGGACCTCAAACTATTTCGCATACATGTAGTGACACAAGATCTTCAGTGCAAAGACAATTGCCGCTAACTCCAAGTCATATGTGGGGTAATTCTTCTCATGCACCTTTAGTTGTCGAGAAGCGTACGCGATCACCTTTCTGTGCTGCATCAAGACACAGTCCAGTCCGGTCCCTGAAGCATCATTGTACACAATGAATCTACCTGTCTCAAAAGGTAAAGTTAATAGTGGGGCCGTGGTCAACCTCCTCTTCAGCTTCTGAAAGCTCTCCTCACATCGAGGTGACTAAACCAACTTTATCTTCTTCTATAAAAGTCGAGTCATTGGAGCCGCTATACGAGAGAAGTTCTCAATGAATTGACAGTAGTAGCTCACCAATCCCAAGAAACTCTTGATCTCTAAAATTGTCTTCGGTTGCTTCCAAGACAACATTGCCTCCACCTTGGCTGGATCGACCTCAATGCCCTTCTTAGAGATCACGTGGCTGAGAAACATCACCCTGTGGAGCCAAAACTCACACTTTAAGAACTTAACATAAAGTTGATGTTCTCTCAGTGTCTGCAACACAATCCACAGATGCTCTCAGTGCTCCTCCACGCTCTCAGAGTAGATAAGAATGCCATCGGTGAATATAATGACAAAAGAATCCAACCATAAACTGAAGACCCGATTCATCAGGTCCATGAATGTTGCAGGGGCATTGGTAAGTCTAAAAGACATCACCAAAAACTTATAGTCCCCGTATCTTGACCTGAATGTGGTCTTTAGAACATCCTCTGCCCTGATTCACAACTGATGGTACCCGAAACAAAGATCTATCTTACAGAACCAGCTCCTTCTTCAACTCAACCAGCTCTGCAAGTGCCATGTGATACGGTATTCAGGAAACTGGTGTCATGCCAGACATTAGCTCGATTGAGAACTTGATCTTCCTGTGAGGTAGCAAACCTGGCAAGTCCTCGGGAAAGATGTTCAAAAACTCATGAACCACGTCCAACTGCTCCAAATGTGTCACCTAACTGTCTGTCGCAGACACACTGGCCAAGAACATCATACAACCTTGCTTATGGTACTTGGAGATCTTCAATGTCGAGACAATCTTCACCTCGCTCGTTGATCAAATCGCCTAAAACACCAATACAGACAAATCAGGGCGCTCTAACGGAACCTCATTTCTCCAACACTAAAGAGTAGCATTGTATTTAGACAACCAGTCTATACCCAAAATGACATCATAGAAAGTCATGTTCAGTATGATCAGGTCAGCAAACAACTCATGCCCCTCGATGATCACTCAGACTGTAGGAAAATATTTCTCGCAAGAAGAAGATGTACCCATCGGTGACATCACGTAAAAAGCCTTCTCGAGGCTAGATGTAACAAGATCAAGCAAACTCGCAAAGGAGGAGGATATAAAGAATGGGTAGCACCCAAATCAAACATCACACGAGCATAGTGTTCAAAGACTACGAAAATACCTTCGAGCAGGTCATTTTGATTACCCTGTGTGGCAGTTGTTGCAGCGTACACTCTCCTGTTGGTCCTCTGTTGCGCCTATTGTTGAGGCTTATGTTGCTACTATTGTTGTCCTCCATGAGTCGTTGGCTTGTTCGGACAATAGATAATGATATGTTCGGGCTGTTGGCACTAGTAGCAGACTCCCTTAAAGAGTGGACAAGAGCCCTAATGATGACTCTTGTTGCACCTTTGACACATGAACAAAGTCTTCCCCTATTGCTTCCTCTGTTGGGGTCGACCCTTCTGATGCCCTTGTTGTGTCCTCTGCCTCTTTACCTTACCCCGTGCCACCCACAGGTGGGTTCTTCCTCGCTTCGCCACTGGTGATGCCCTGGTTACCCCCCACTCTTCTGTGATTCATCCTTGAACCTCTTCCACTCCTCATTCAAGATGGATGCAGACTTGATCACATCACTGAATATAGTAGGACAACTCGTCATCACACGAACCTGGAGTCCGTCTTTCAGCCCACGAACATACTTCGTTGCCCTTGCCTTATCATTAGTAAAAAGGTTCAAGTAGTAGCGCTCCAAACTCCTGAATTTGGTGGTATAGTTCACCAAACTCATGTTCCCCTGAACAAACCCAAAAAAATATTGCTACATACGTTCTCGTGCATAAGCAGGGAACTAAGCATCTAAGAAATTCTCATTGAAAGTCACTCAAGGAATTACCTCCACTCTGTCGTATTTCACTCATCACAGGGTGTCCCACAATTTCTTGGCATCACCCTTCAATTGGAACATGCCAAAATTAGTCTGCCTATCCTCAGGCACAGGCAGGATACAAAACGCCCTTTTAGTCTCCTCAACCCAACTCTCAGCTGCCTCTGGGTCGGCCTTCACTGAGAAGGTTGGAGATTCAACCTAAGAAACTTCTTGAACATCACCACGGTGGGGTTTGGAGTGACCTCGGCAAGATAGACACACATGATCTGTTGCGCAACCTGTGCCTGGACGTATGTGGTCACTATCGTTGTCAAGGTGTTCAGGGCATTCAACATGAAGTCCCTTTGCTCCTGTCAATCAGCGGGAGCACCAGAAGTCAAAGCTCGGGAGCGGGTATACATCTAAAACATGAAAAATAGTTAAAAAATTTGCACCCTTATCAAACCTACCCCCTTAGGATTGATCCCCTCAACAATCATAATTGCATATTCACATCAAATTCCTAATTCACATAAAAAGGAATTAAATTAAGCCATTCTCACAGTCTATCATATGAAATTTAAATAAATTGATATTAGTAAAAAAAAATACCAGGTAGCCCTTACTAGTGATGGAGACTGCTCTAGAATACAAGTCATGACTTTCTGATAAAATTTGGACATGGCTTGATTATCAAAAGAAAATTCTGGTACACAAAAATGATTAAAATATAATATTTTATGGTCGACTCTGATACCAAACCTGTAGCGACCCCAACTCATCCCTATTGAAAAGTAATTTTTTTTAAAGCAATCAAAGGGACTCTTTTAGAGACCTCACTATTTGGTAACTACCATATATAACTAAAATTTGGAATTAATTAATTAATTAATAATTAATAAATATCTAGAAAATTTCATAGAGTGCCTTATCCATCTTGGAGTCTTTTTAACCTTAAATTTCCTTAAATTAAACCTTTATACCGAATTGAAAGCTTTAATTTCGTTGGACCTAGATTTTAGATCTGGGTCCAGATCCAAGATGCAAATTCATATCCAATATTTATATGGATCTTGAACTGGATCAGATCCTAATTAATATGGGTTTTGGATTGAGTTCAGATCCATATTAACTTGGATCATACAGATTGGATTCAGTTTGATCCAATCTGGACCCGGTCCCATCGAGACAGACCCTTTTTTAAAAAATATGATTTTCGAGCAGACCATAGCCTGAGTTCAGAAAAATAAAATATAGTTGAATTCAACATTTTGAGGTACATCTAATGATGTATAACTTGAATTTAACCTGAATTTTGCTCAAATTTTGCTTGATTTTAAAGGTCAAAAATAAAAGTTTTTATCATATCTTGTTTGGCTCATTTAGGTCTTATCAATGACCCATGGGTCAAACCCAAACTCAATTGACGCTACCTAAAATCGAGGATTTATCGATTTTTTTATGGCACTTAGCCAAAACCTCAAATATCTCTAAATTTAATACACGATATTACAAGATCTCGGCACTCAAGCACACCCTCATAATTGTTAGGGAAAAGTAATATGTTTGACTCTATATAATTAGGGGTGTCAACGGGTTGGGTTTACTTCGACCAAACCCTATAGGGTTCGGGTTTGGTGACAAAAAAGAATACCCGATTAAGACTCATGTCCCAACTTGAAGAATCGATTAATATATGGACCCGAGTATAGTTTGTGAAATTTTATACCAGACCCAAGCTTGACTCAAGCTTTGATTAAGACCATAAATTTTCAATGTAAAAATGATAAAAAATTATTATTTTATCAGGTATGATCTGGGTCTGGTTCATGTAGTTCTTATTGGATCTAGGTATGATTTATCTTATAGTAGGCTCGATTAGACCTGGGTCTAGACCCGGTATCCTACCCAAAAATATGATCCAAGTTTGGTTCCACCTAGGTCGAACCAAAGCCGACCTATTGACACCCTTACATACAATGTCGTAAGCTTAAAGTAAAAACAACCACGATCTAACATTAATGTAAAAGGCTGACATGATTCCTGAATGAGTAGATGCATCATTACGAAGGGCAATATAAGATGGGGAAAGCATTTGACCCTCTAATTGGAACTCACAAGAGAAGGTTGGTTTGAGCAAATGTATTCAACATGGTCGAATTCGTAAGAATGAACACTTAGATCATATTTTTTTATGTAAAAATATTATTTTTTGAAGGTTGAAAGTTTGGTACATTGTAGGCCGTTGATTTTTTAACCCTGAAAAAATCTCACATGCATGTTATAATAACATGTTTCAAAGGTCCTTTTCTACTAAACTAAACATGTAGATCGTGTCAAATGTGCAAAAAATAATAAAAATATTACAGTTTTTCACTGAGGGGTTCCTTACCCACGAGGGGTAGCAAATATTGTCCCATAAAACGGTCCTGGTTTTTTTGTGAGCAAACTTTCTTGGATGACATCCAATCACTAAAGTGTCATAGTGAGTTTCCACTTTCTCAGTAGGATAGAGTGTGCGCTTAATTGTTGGGTAGTTCTGGGGTAGGACCTTGTCTTTGTGTGCTGGAACAGGTCGCTAAGGACAAATTTCACCATTGTGCGCTCAAAAAGTGACTATTTAGAAAATATTTAAAAAATTTTAATGTTTAATTCTTTAGGATAATGACAGCATCTATTTTACAATTTAACAATATTTTAATCTAAACTTTATTTTTTAATGACAAGAAAACCCGTATCGAAGACCAGGTCGCTTAATGGGCTCGGCCCACTGCGATATAAGACCCTCAAAGATTAAGACACAACCACCCTATTTTGTGGATTCTGATCGGGTGCAATCACATGGCACAAAATTTGTGCATTATGCACTTGACTGCCCTCCATCAGGCCCTGAGCCCCACAACTGACAGGCTGTCCTCAAGATGGAGGGTGATCAGGTGCTTAATGTTGGTGCAATTATATTGTATCTGATATTTTCATTGTTTTTATGTCCTCCGTACACCTGACGCCCGAACCGGATAAGCAATTCAAATCTTGTGCAGGCCCCTGTCAATTCCTCTGAGTTTCGATCTCGCGACCCTATCGTTGAAGTAAACTTTTCAGTTCAAACTTGATAACTGACAAAATCAATATGCTTCCCAGAAAGTGAATCAACTCACCATGTCAACCAGCCATTAGAATAATTTGGCAATCAAATACTTAAATTGTAAACCATTTTAGATCTTGAATAATTTGGCAATCAAGTACTTAAATTGTAAACCATTTTAGCTCTCTATCTCTCTCTCTTGTAGGGGAGCAATTCTCGTGGTCAAATATGAGGTCTCGCCCTTGCTTGCGGATACTTGATCGCGTTTTTCTCTCCCCAGAACTATTTCACGCAGTTCCGGATGTCACTGCTTGTCTGCTGCCATGGACCATGTCCGATCATGGACAAATGACTGTTTCGTGGGGCGCAGGCTTCAAGGCATGTCGTAGGTTCTTCTTTGAGGAATGGTGGCTTCGGGTGCCAGACTTTCAGCAGTTGGTAGGTCAATCGTGGGCTCAACCTGCTACGGGATCTTGGGTGGCCATCCGCATCCATGTTAAGCTTCTTCGTCTTCGAAAACGTATTAAGGAATGGCTAAGTTTTAATAACCTGAACAAGTTTAGGTTCATCGGCCAGTAGGAAGCTGAGCTCTCCGATTTGGCCCAACGTCAGGTCGATCTTGTTGGTGTACCGAAGGGTCAAGTGCTTCAATTGCAGGAGCGTATCGTCGTACTCTCTACTCTCGTTGCAGAATGGAGAGCACGAGATGAGCTTAGATGGAAGTTGAGGGCTAGAGTTGCATGGTTGGCTAATAGCGATGATAATACACAATTTTTTCATATGAATGCATCAAATAAATACAGTAAGAACTGTATACTCTCGATCGAGATCGATGGATGCCAGTTTGGTCCGCACAATTGCCTGCCAGCTATTACTTCTTATTTCTCCAGGTTGTATTCGGCCGACTTAGGCGTCAGGGGGGTCATCGGCGATATGGGCTATAAGCAGTTGGCGGCAAACCAATTTGTTTCTTTGCAGGTTAGATTCACTGAAGTGGAGATTTCGAATGCTATTAGCGAACTATCGGGATGGAAGGCACCAGGCCTTAATGGTTTTCACATTGACTTCTTTAAAGCATTTTGGTCAACTGTAAAAACTGACCTGCTCCACTTGTTCGATGAATTCTATCGTAATGCAAGGCTGCCTAAACCATATCATGTGGCAGTCATCTCTTTGATTTCTAAGAGGCAAGGGGCATCAGACATATCCAACTTTAGGCCGATTTCGGTGATGGGTGCTCTGTATCGCATTATATCTAAGGTGTTGGCTAATCGGTTGCACGCTGTCATTGATCAACTTGTTTTGTCCGAACCAGGGTGCTTTTATTACAGGTCGAAGTTTGCAAGGATCCTTTATTTGTGCAACTGAGCTTCTTCACTCTTTACAGTCGACTGGATCACCGCACTTCATGCTAAAATTGGATTTTCACAAGACTTATGACAGAATGGCATGGGATTTTCTGATTGAATCTCTAACAAATATGGGGCTTGGCAGCCGATTTATAGCATGGGTTAAGGAGTTGGTCACAAAATCCGTATCATCAGTTTGCATCAATGGAATGAGAGGGGAAGAATTCAAGTTGGCTAGAGGTGCACGACAGGGTTGTCCTCTAGCACCTATCATTTTTAATATCGCGGTAGATGGTTTACCTATTCTCATGAAAAGGGTAGAAGAAACAGGCTTCTTGGAATCCTTGGGCATTCCTGGTTTTGTTGGTCACACAATTCCATATGCAGACGATACTTTAATATTTGGACATGCGAATGTTAATAAAATGTCCAGGTTGTACTTCATTATTAAAGTCTTTGCTGCAATTTCAGACCTTCGCCTGAACGAGAGTAAGTGCACTCTGGTCTTACTCAATGTTGACCCTCTTCTCCACTCGGCTGCTGCAAGGATCTTCAACTGCCTAATATTCGACTTCCTGTCAATTTCTTGGGTCCATCGTTGCACTCTCTACAATCAGCGGGAACTTCTACTTGGATGTCTACCATAGAGCGGGTGCAAGGAAGATTGCAGGCTTGGAAGGCTCAATATTTATCTTTTGCGGGACGAGTGATGCTCATTCGCCATGTTTTAGCCCGATTACCAGAGTTTCGAATGAGCATGTCTATTATACCGACGACAGTAGAGCAGACGATCAATCGTTTGCTTTCGCACTTCCTTTGGTCTGGGAATGTGTCGCACAAAAAGTACCTGCTTGTTTCTTGTCAACAGATCGTGCTTCCGAGGCACCAAGGTGGCTTAGAGATTCCAACTATGAGAAAGAGGAGCATCGTTTTAGTCTTGAAGTGGGCTTGGGAAGCTTCCACATCTCAATCTTCTTGGGATATGATTGTTAGGCAAAAATATGGTAGTCTACATGAATCCCTTCTTTCCACGCCCAGTTCAGTGTGTCATTCGTCCCTCTGGCTAGAGTGGCGGAAGACACTTCGATCCTTCAGTGGCAGAGATTTTAGGCCTGTCCATGGCATGACATGGCTTCACTGGGCCATGGCGAGCGGAGATAGGTTCTCCATTAAGCAAGTTTACCATTCCTTGTTGCCATCCGGGATGAACTGGTTTCCCAGTGATTGTATGTGGGGTAAGGGGCCAGCTCCAAGGGCAAAAGCTTTGGCGTGACTTGTGGCTCTGGATCGTGTTCAAACCCAAATTAATGTCAGGAAACGGGGGATTCAATTTCCAAGCATGTGTGTTCTTTACGAGAAGGTTGTAGAGGACACGACTCACCTATTTTGGCTCTGCCCGGTCATTCTAGACTTATTTTTTCAAACTTGGGGTGCGCCACTTGTTCAAACTCGTCCGTGCTCCGTTATTCGGGACCTCTTGCTTGGTCTCAGGATTGTACGACACAAAAAAAATGGAGATTACTGTGGCGGGTTTGGTTGCTTTCAGCATGGTGGGTCATATGGACTGAAAGAAACGACATCTTCTTCAGGGGCATCAAATTCGATTTCGGAAGGCTTCGACAACGGGTCATGTCTGATGTGTATCTGGCTCTTAAATTACATAGTAGGGGGGAGGGGCTGATCGGCTTGTACTCTGAACTATGTACAATCGCCATCTAGATTGTGGCTGTTTTGCTCTTATGTTTCTCTTTTGTCTCTCCCATTCAATATTCTGTTGGATGTATTTTGGTAATGTTGAATGGTGAATGTTCTCTCTCTCTCTCTCTCTCTTGTACATGCGCTACAGAGTTTGTAACCCAAACTGAAACTACAACACCACACGTATATTTGTGCGGATGCATAAACATGAAATTTTGCCTATCCAAATGGATGGGTTTCATAGATTTAGGCGATGTTTGGAAACTAGTTCTCAGAAGTAGCCAGAGTGGGAATACCAACACCAGAATTGTTAGTGATGGATGGAGTTGTAAGAAATGATGCAAGTGAGATGGTATTTGACACGTCCAATTCCACATTTTACATCCCACTTACATGAGGTGGTAGTTACCAAATACTACACCAGATCTCACACAGGTGACTGCTTCAACAACCTTCCTAACGTTCTTTCAGTATTATTTCCAACTTTTTAGTTGCATTCCAAACAGATGCACATGTGGAAGTGGTAAATCTCCCGTAAAATCAAAGTGGGCGATAAAGTAGTCGGAAGTCATAGGAAAAAAGGTTTCATTTCAAAAAAATTGCCTAGACCGGATATGTCTTATTTGCAAAATGGGACACCAGTTGATATGGCATTCAATCCATTAAGAGTACCTTCACGAACGAATGTGGGACAAATATTTGAATGCTCACTCGAGTTAGCGGGAGACCTGTTGGGCAGATATTATAGAATAACACCCTTTGATGAGATATATGTTGGGTTTCCCTCCTTTGTGGGATCCATTGGTTCGATGCACATTCAGTATCACTGCAGAATTTCAAGCACGATGCTTGATCTTTTCGAAGATGATTTAGAGTATTTGCTGGATAGCGATTTGTAGAAGTCCTCTCAGCTAAATGACTATTCAACTGTTCAGAGTTTGAGGTTCAGCGAGTTGTCGATGACGATTTGTGGTGAGTGCCTTCAGTTGCATAGCGATTTGTGGTTAGCGTTATGTGTTTCAGTCGGATGACGATTTGTGGTTATCGTTGGATAGCGATTTGTGGTATCGTTGGATAGCGATTTGTGATAAGGCGCATCGTAAGTTATGCAAGATATTTAGTCTTCCGCATTTAATGTGAGTCTTGTCTTCTATTTAAGGGATGGATGAGAGAGCAAAAGCAATGGAAGAGAGCAAAAAAGGCAGAATATTAGGGAGAGAGTGTGAGAAACACTTTTAGGACACCGAAAGGGTGCGGAGGAAAAAAAAAACAAGAAGTGTTGCGACACTTCTTTCAAGACAGCTTCGTCAAGCTAGTTCTTCAAATTATTCGTTCTTTGTTCCTCAGTGAGGCATATCCTCTTGTTCATTTCGTTACACCTTGTGTGTTTGTAAGGCTTATGCCTTTTGGCAACTTTGTAATCTTTGTTTGAAGATAGTGGAAGTTGTTGACCTATTGGTCGTCGTGGACATACCTCAGTTGAGAGGGAACCACGTAAATCGTTGTGTGCTATTTTTATTTTCGCAGCTAGTTTGTTTTGGTTTATTTTTCTACCACTATCATCATCGTATTGTTTTCATCAATTCACACTTGTGGGGAGACCCGGTACGTCCATTTTAACCCCAAGATATGGTATCAGAGATTTGGTTAGTATATTTGTGTGTGAAGTCATGGAGAATAACATTGGGCGTATGATCAGTTTGAATGGCACAAACTGGATGGCATAGAAAACTAAAATAGAAGACCTCTTGGGTTATAAAGATTTGGATGGACCCATAGACGGTGTGAGAGGCAAACAAGAAGAGATGAAAGATGTCGAATGAAAAAAACTAGACCGAAAGGCGATCAGTTTCATTCGACAATGGATAGATGATAGTGTCTTTCATCATGTATCCATAGAAACTTTGACGCATGGTCTTTGAACCAAACTAGAGAGCCTTTATGATAGAAAGGCAGCAGTGAATAAGGCCTTTCTATTTCGAAAGCTTGTGAACCTCAAGTATAAAGAGGGCGGCTCTATTGCAGAGCATTTGAATGAGATCAAAAGCATTGTAAATCAGTTGGCCACAATGAAAATCACTTTTGATGATGAGTTACAAACTTTGTTTCTCTTATTTCCCTTCCTGAGAGTTGGGAAACCTTGGTGGTCACAGTCAGTAACTCTGCACCTGATGGAATGGTAACGATGAGCCAAGTTACCAGCAGTCTGTTGAATGAAGAGTCCAGGAGAAAGTCATTAGGTCCTTCTACCTCAAAGGCGCTTGTGATTGAAAACAGGGGGAGAAGCAGAAGTAAGAGCAGGGCTCTGCACTACCATGGCAAATCCAGAGGCCACTCACACTCGAGCTCAAAGAAAGACGTCGAGTATTATTATTGCCACAAGAAGGGGCATATGAAGCGACAGTGCAGGAAGCTCAAGCTTAAGGAGTAGAACAGAGAGAAGAGCTCAGAAGAAAAATAAGGTGCCACAGTCACAGATGGAGAGCTCATGGTTGTCTGTGATGGCACTAGCATAAATTTGATCGATCAGGAGACCGATTGGGTGATTGACTCTGGAGCTTCATTTCATGTTACCTCACGGGTTGATTTCTTCACTTCCTACTCGCAAGGTGATTTCGGTAATGTCTGAATGGGAAATGAAGATGTGTCAAAGATTGTTGGCATGGACGACATTTGCTTGGAAACAAGTGTTGGCTGTAAGTTGTTGCTGAAAAATGTGAGGCATGTACCAGACATCCGACTGAATCTGATCTCTACTGGAAAGTTAGATGATGAGGGCTATAACAACACCTAAAGTGATGGAAGGTGGAAGCTAACCAAAGGCTCATTGGTGATAGCCAGAGGAACAAAGGCTCGTTCCCTTTACACTTTGTAAGCGAAGATCTGGAAGAGTGTTGTGAATGTTGTGGAGACTGGCTCGTCCACAAAATTATGGCATAGAAGGCTTGGGCATATGAGCAAGAAGGGGCTGCAAGTCGTAGTTAAGAAAGAGTTCCTGACAGGTGCAGCAGGTACATCTTTGGAACCTTGTGTTCATTGCTTCCATGGTAAACAAAATAGAGTTTCTTTCCATAGATGCATTGCATCTAGAAAATCTCATGTTCTAAATCTTGTACATTCTGATGTGTGTGGACCTTTAAAGGTCAAGACACTTGGTGGTGCATTGTACTTTATGACTTTCATTGATGATCACTCTAGGAAAGTCTGGGCTTATACACTGAGGACTAAAGACCAAGTTCTAGATGTATTCAAGCACTTTCAGGCCATGGCTAAATAAGAAACTGGCAGGCAGTTGAAGTGTGTTCGCTCGGATAATGGTGGCAAATACATTGGGCCATTTAATCAGTATTGCACCAATCATGGCATCAAGCATGAAAGAACTATAAGGATGACACCTCAACAGAATGGGGTTGCTGAGAGGATGAAGCACATCATTCTTAAGAGAGTCAGATGTTTGCTGTCACACTCTAAATTGCCAAGATCTTTCTGGGGTGAGACAATGAGGACAACAATTGATCTTATCAACTTGTCTCCTTTTATTCCCTTGAAGAGAGATGTTCCAGAGAAAGTTTGGATAGGAAAAGAACCTTTCTATGGACACTTAAGAGTGTTCGACTGTAGAGCATTTATTCACATTCCGAAGGAAGAGAGGTCCAAGCTTGATCCAAAAGTCAAGCAATGCATATTCATTGGCTATGGACATGAAGAATTTGGCTACAGACTGTATGACCCTATTGATAAAAAGGTGGTCAGAAGTCAAGATGTTGTCTTATTGGAAGATTAGACCATTGAAGACATTGGTGAGTCTGAGCCATCAGAGTCCAGTACAGGTGATCTTATTGATTTAGATCCCCTAGATGCGCCGACTGTTCATGATTTCGTGGAGGAGATTCCACCTCCTCGCAATGATGCAAAGGAAGGAAGTGTTGAGTCAGAAATTGAGGGGGAGCCAACACCCCAAGAGTCACTTCCTCAGACTCCGATAAGGAGATCCACTAGAGAAAAACAGTCATCCAGAAAATACTCATCAAATGAGTATGTGATGATTACAGATCAAGGTGAGCCAGAAACTTTTGAAGAAGTTTTGGAGGATGAAAACAAGTCTGAGTGGTTTAAGGCAATGAAAGAAGAAATGGATTCATTGCATGCGAATCACACCTTTGATCTGGTAAAGACAACTAAAGGGAAGAAGGTGTTAAAGAACAAATGGGTCTTCAAGTAGAAGACTGATGAAAACAACTCTCAACCTAGATACAAGGCACGTCTTGTTGTGAAAGGTTTTGCTCAGAAGAAAAGAGTTGACTTTGATGAGATCTTCTCACCACTTGTGAAGATGCCCTCCATTTGAACTGTGCTTGATATAGCTGCAAGCATGAATTTGGAAGTTGAGCAGCTTGATGTGAAGACTGCATTTCTATATGGTGACTTGGAAGAAGAAATTTATATGGAGCAACCTGAGAGTTTCATTGACAAGGGTAAAAAGCACCTAGTTTGCAAGTTGAAGAAGAGCTTGTATGGATTGAAGCAAGACCAAGGCAGTGGTATAAGAATTTTGATTTCTTTATGAAGGAGCATGGATACTCAAGAACCTCCACAGACCATTGTGTGTTTGTGAAGAAATTTCCAGATGGTAATTTTATCATTCTCTTGCTTTATATGGATGATATACTGATTGTGAGCCAAGACATCAGCAAGATTTTATAAACCCATCGACATCCTATAGTTTTCTTCCCTGAAGGAAGATCTTGAATATTCCATGTAGAAGCCTTTTCAAGTGCATCTAATTCAGCTTTCATGGCTTCTATCCATTTGATATCATTTTTTGCTTGAAAATATGTGGATGGTTCTTCATATGAGTGAATTAATGCAATAATTGCCCTATATGTGGGTGAGAAAGACTCGTATGATACAAACCAGTGGCGTAGCTAGGATTGACGTGGGGGATGGGCAAACAGGGGTGTAGCAAAAAAAAAATGGCGTGATAGTCGGGGGCTCGGGGGCAGCGCCCCCGAAAAAAAAAATTTTGAGATAAAATAAAAAATGGCTACAATTATTAATAAAAATCTATTTTATATGGACAAATCAAACTATTTGCTGCAGTCAAGGCTGAGCTGGGCTAGGACTGGGCTTTTAAAAAAAAAAAAAATTAACTGTTTCGAGAGGCAGGACTGGGCTACAGCCCATTCCTGCCCCCGCCCCCCCCAGCTCCGCCTCTGACCACCAAGATTGGCCGTAGAACCCCGAAAAAGCTTTAAGCTTAAAAATGAATACATTTTTTATGACACCGATGATGACCAACATGCACCATATGCAGAATTCAAGCAAAAAGAGTATAAAAATGCCTGTTAGACAAAAAATACAGACGCCCAATTATTAAAATCTGTCAATGGCCATAGTTACTCACTACAAGAATCCTAGACAATCGAGAACAAGCAATTCACTCACCAACTATCTGGTAGATAAAGATACGCTATCCGTTGCCTTCGTTACATTGATAGACATCCATACCTTGTTTTAGCAGCAGGCACAAAAGGAGAGTCCTATGCACGCACGATGACCAAGAAAGGATAGCAAGATTGACTCTTCCAATGAGGTTGCGCCCAAAAAGGAGGAAAGAAACTAGACCCACGTTCAGTTGTGCCCCAAAAAGAAAGGATCAAGAACCAAATTGAAGGATTGGCCTGTATTGCTCCTGTAGAATGGATAACTGGATACTGTATCACCAGAGCCACTGAACATGAACAAAACCCACCCTCAAATTTAGGAGATAAGAGGGTCTTCTTCAAACTGCTAGCGATGGTTGCCGGAGATTGGCAAAGGTCCGACTGACTGCGACACCGGTGCCTCGCGTCGCCGGAGATTGCAGCCGAGAGGGAGAAGCTCGGAGGGGGGCACCGCCACCGCGGGTTCACCGAAGGGAAGCCGGCGGCACTACAGAGCACAAGGGTTGCCGGCGAATGGGGTTGCCGTCTTGCCTGTTACTGAAGGGGAACGCTGGAATGGAGGGGCAGAGCTTTAGAAAACTGGCTAGGGTTTTACCCCTCGCCTCTTTTGGCAGGCTCTAGACTCATCGAGAGCCCGGGTCTCGGTCGACTCGGTTTCACGAGTCCTGATTCGACTCGGTTTTCCGAGTCATGAGTCGACTCGGTTTCAAATTTTAGAGTGGGCGGCCGCCCACCCATGCCCACCCCTGGCTCCGCCACTGATATAAACTTTCTTGGAGGCCTCGAGATTCGGGATGATTGTCTAGTTGGAATGTTAGAATATTTTTCAAGTGCACATGGAGGATTAGACTCTTGTCGCCTGGAATATTGAATACTAGTATCTCTATGAACTTCTTCATTTTCAACATTAAGATCAATAATTCTTTGATCATCATCAAAGTTACAATCAAGGTCATATTCATCAGATGTTGATATTAGATCTAGCAAAAAGGAGTACTCAGTGACGTCTTTTAATTTTCTAAAATCAAAGAAGCTCTCCTTTTCAAGAAAGGAAACATTTCTAGACACATATAGTTTATTATTTTTGAAGTCAAAACATCTATAACCTTTCTGGTTTTCAGCATATCCTAAAAAGGCACAGGGAATCACACGAGGAGAAAGTTTATCACTTTTGTCAGTAAATATGAAACATTTGCACAGTTTTACATTTTAACAGAGCAGTCATCTGGAATTGCCACAAGCACTTCTTGTGACAATGTAGAAGTGATATAGGCAACCAACGCCTGATCTCACTTTATCCAGGATACATACTCAGGATTTCTAACATAGGTAATAGAAAGATCTTTCTCACCATTCTTTTCTTCTTGTGGTATGAATTCTGGAGGAACAGGAACAGAACCATCCAGATGTCCAGAAAGGTCCTGACTTCTTATGAATGGTATGATTTGTTGCTTCCAAGTTAGGAAATTGGAATTGTTCAGTTTCTCAGACACGAGTTGGCTGAGAAAGTTTGAGGAAAGACCAGACTGAGAATGAGGGAATGAGTCCATATTCTTTTGAAGCCAAAAACAAGAAGGAATAAGATCCAACCAAGAGAAGGAATAAAAAATAAGAAATGGCCTTACGACAAAGACCCAACCACAATTGAATTCTAGTATAATTCAGAACATAAATTTTAATATCAGAGAAGTCTAAAGACCAGACTAGTTTTTTTTTTTAACTGATGAACACGAGGCAGAAAAACAGGACTGCACAGTAAAGAATCTGTTCTGAATAAAATTCAATCAGTAATAGGTACGTTATTTTGAAAATAATGTGTTTTCCTTTTAGAATAATGAGAAAACAGGCAAAACAGAGATGAAAATGAATTCGAAGATGAAATTATTTTAATCAAGATAGATCTGGGCGTGCAGATCACAATCTGATCTGACGTCAATATGCAAATGAGTTTGGAGTGATCCTTTTCAACTCTTGTAATCACACATAGATCAAAAAAATTGATCTTGCTTGATTATTTTGCTTATGGATGGGTAAGATCACGTGCAGCAATGTGAAAGAAGTAGTAGATATGACAGAAGAACAACAGGGAATGAAAGAAGGAGGAAATATGCCAACGTGACCAAATTTCAGTTTTGGATTTTGGAAATAAGAGAAACACGTTGGCTTAAATAAAAAAGGGGAATCAAAAGGAGGTACTTGAAGAAGACAATAAGCAGATTAATGATGTATTTCAAAAGAGCAAAAAGAAAGAGGAGAGTACGAAGAAGAGATTTCAGTCCGGACTGCAGATTTAAATACAAGAGAAATCGATAGGAAAAATGAGAAAACAGGTACCTTAGAAGGAGACAAATCAGTCATAGAAGGAACCGATCTTCAATATTGAACCTGCTGCTCTGATACCATGATAGAAATCATGGGTTCCTTTCTTCATCTACAAGCAACAACACAGCATGGGGAGAGAGAACGAGGCTGCAACAAAAATCCCTAATCAGGGTATTCATTTTTGCTTCTCTGATTAAATACACACAGATACAATAGCTAGGGTACGAAAATACCCATTACATGTTATGATAAAATTATAGCATGTCATTAATGAAACATTAATGAGCATGTGTTTAAAATGAAAGGAATTGGGTCTGGATCCTGAGATCCAGACTTTATACTAAATGACAGTATCTTTTCACGCCTAACCCGTTTATTAAACGGGTCGGGTTCGTGTTAGGGGTATGCCAACCCAGCTGACCTGTTTAATAAATGGGTTAGGCGGGCGGGTCAACCTGCTAACCTGCCAATCCGTTTACCCGACCCAACCCGTTTATAAACGGGTTGGCAGGTCGTGTCGGGTTACCCGTTTAATAAACGGGTCGGGTTCGTGTTTGCCACAGCCGACCCGTTTAATAAACGGGTCGGGTTGAGGTATGCTGACCAGCCAACCCGCCGAGTCGACCTGCCAACCCGACCCGATTGCCACCCCTAATTGAGATAGGCAACAATGCTCCATCTTGAGGTGTTGCAAAGATATCTATCGAATTGATTTATGAAGTCAAGCCTTGAACTCTCTTGGAGAATTTGCAATTCTGTTCAGAAAATTTGAAGTGCTAAACATCTTGAATGCAACTCTTTCTTATTAAAGTGGCAAGTCACCAATATATGGTTGCTTCTTTTCATAGATATTATTTATCACCATAAAGCTTCCTAGAAGTTTCACCTGAATCTCTGCCTTTTGTAATATTGCTTTTACATGAATTCTTTTCAAATGGCCCAAAAGACATGGCTTTATAATTTGGCTTCAACATTTAAGTTTATGATCATTTGTCTCTTTTCTATTCAATGGTACGGAATTCACTCTCAAAGAAAATAAAACCAGAGGCGGTTCTTTTATGCACATACATGCAGGTCATCTATTTTGTACTTCAAAGGAATTGGCATAGAAGATTCCTTTTTGATGAGTAGCCTTCAATTTTTTGAATATTCATGGCCCATCTCAGTATCATTTCATTGTGCATGAATTGATTAATCAGGCTAATCGGATAACAGATATGTTAGTTAATTCACAAGGCTCCAAACTGACTAATAACAGTATCTTCCAACATATTCTCTCTAAAAGATAAATATACTCTTTGTTGTTCTTGTAACTTCAATCTCTAAGAGGTACGTAAATGAGACCAATTTCTTGATGTCAAATTCTTGAATTAGAAACTTAAATAGCCTTTGAAATTCTATATAATATTCCATTGAAATAGTTTGACCAAAATATGCAAGTAATATCATTTTCAATACTCCTTGAGAAGAAATAAAAAATGAATTGAGATTTGTTCACGCCCATGCTTGAAATGAGCAGTACTACATCTTTTAAGCAAGTAATTCAACTTTATGTTCATGTGGTGAAGACGAAGAATAGAGAAGAGATAACAGGAGGTACCACAGGGCTGTAAAGTGCCTCATATGGTGGGTGATGTCGCAGTCAACTCTCTTGTATGTTATGTCTAACTTTAGGTTAACCTAATTACACATATACCTTTTGAAAGGTACACCTTGCCATGTAATGATATAATATGACGAGCAGTGCTTCATTGGCCTAATCATAGCACTATGGATATTGTTTTGTTCTGACATTGTTACCGTGCCAGTTGTAATTTTGACATATAAAATGTCATGAGCAGAAATTCTCTTGATCCAATGTTCACAGCATAAGGAATTGATTTGTATGTGACAGTTGACACTATTTGTTATTCATTATGTAAGTTGTACAAGTGGAATTTGATTTTCGCACGTGCATGGTATAGTCAACCTCTCTCACGCTCTCTATAAACAGGCAACTAACTACAATTTTTATTCATACATGTGCATATATGTATTGGATAAACTGGGAGCTATGTCACATAGGTACGGGTGCAGATGCGGGGGCGGCGATGCGGCACTTTAAAAGAACTTGGGTGTGGGGGTGCGGGAGGGTATATATATATATATATATATATATATATATATATATATATATTTTAACACCACCCCTTTACCCTTTCTCGTGGTACCCCATTCTCAAGCCCCATCCCTCTTTACCCCTTCTCGAGGTACCCCCTTATTTTTTTAATTGGGGGGGGAGGGGGGTGCTCGAGGTACCCTTACCCATTATCGAGCCCTGTCCCTTTTTTTAATGGACAAAGTTAACCAAGTCCATTTTGGACAATGATAACCTTGGGTGCGGGTTGACCGAATTGGGTGCCACACCCGCGTCGCGTCGACGTGGGTGCAGAGGCCTCTTTGGTGAGTCCCTGTGACATAGACTGGGAGCATGTCTGTGCTCGCTAGTATGTCTAATGGCAATAACATGTGAAAGATTTCCAAAGGCTATTCGGTTGGAG
This sequence comes from Nuphar pumila, assembly GCF_984573655.1. NCBI lineage: Eukaryota > Viridiplantae > Streptophyta > Magnoliopsida > Nymphaeales > Nymphaeaceae > Nuphar > Nuphar pumila. The sequence continues at coordinate 16,818,791 of NC_143256.1, forward strand.
ATTTTCTCCTCGTTTTTAAGTTATATTGTCCTAGTCCAATTTGATGATTTTATCAGGTGTTCTCCAAATATTTGGTCCTCTTCTTTGATGTTCGGATAGTAAATATCAGGGATAGTCCATATATTCTTGTCTGGAAAGCTTTGCAGCCAATTATAAAAGTTCAATACACGGTAGTATTGCTCACCAAGTCTGATGAATAGCATATTCCTTTAATAAGGAACAATTTCTTAATCTACCTGCCAAATTCCAATTGATGATATCCTGCTGTGGGGCTTATATTTTGCTGACTGTACAACAACTGTAGCTATGTACAATATGTTCAACTTGCTTTTGCTACAAGAGATGATCCTTTTCCCAAAATTTTACAGGTAAGGAGAATTCCGCTGCATGTTGATCAGTGTGGTGATGAAGAACAAATTGATATTGGTGCACAACCAAAGGACTTAAATATTGCACTTGATAAGCCCGAGCTGGCATTGCTTTCAACTGATTCAGGAGTAATCATGCTTCGTGGATCCAAAGTGTTGTCAACTCTGAATCTTGGGTTTGCTGTGACGGCATCTGCAATTTCACCTGATGGAAGTGAGGCCATTGTTGGTGGCCAAGATGGGAAACTCCACGTCTATTCTGTCAATGGAGACACTCTCACTGAAGAGTCAGTCCTTGAGAAGCATCGTGGTGCTATTAACATCATTCGTTTCTCCCCAGATGCCTCTATGTTTATTTCTGGTGATCTCAATCGAGAAGCTGTTGTATGGGACCATGTCACTCGAAAGGTACCATCTCTCTCTCTCTCTCTCTCTCTCTCTCTCTCTCTCTATATATATATATATATATATATGTGTGTGTGTGTGTGTGTGTGTGTGTGTGTGTGTGTGTGTGTGTGTATCAATCCTTGAACACAAGCACACACACATAACAAAAAGAAAACAAGAATTGGTGTATGTACAGAGTCTACAGACAGTATGCTAGGGAGATGCACATTATAACACTTCGCAAACCATGTAAATCCTTTTTTTTTGTCTAAGAGAAATAATTTAAGCCAGGGGATAAGAAATCTTTCAACAAGCTTACAGAATAGATCAAATTAAGATTCTTAACCACCAGGCCTATTCCGACCAATCCAAGCTAAATCCCCATCTGGCCATTTTATTGGCACAATCCAAAGCTTGTTTGAACAACCACTGAAATGCTGGATAAAACCAAAACAAATGCTCAATTGTTTCGTTCTCATCGAAACAGAAGTAGCAAGTACTTGCAAGCTGGAAACTTTTGTCTTTCAATTTGCACTGGTTATTAACATTATCAAGTGCTAAGAGCCACACAAATATCTTGGCTGTAGGAGAGGGATGGAAACCCTGGACGGTGTCATTTGGAAAGTGGTCTACATCTTTACAGCCAAAAGCATGGCTAAATGAAGCTATAGAGATCATAACACATCCGTCACATTTCCATATAAGGAATTCTCGCTGTCAGAAATTTTCCATGGGACTAAAAATCCAATAGCCATAACCAAAACCAATCTTCTACCTCTTGCTCCTTGAAATTCCTTCTGAATTCAGTGAACTAACTAGCTCTTCCTTTCCAACATTCACTTACAAGTATGCTGTTATCTCTGTTTATGTGAAAAAATGGTGGATATCTTTCAGCAACAGTTACATCCCTGGACCATAAGTCAGTCTGGAACCTCAGCTTGACCCCTTTGCAAGCTTGATTTGAACCATAAACTTAATTACCAATTCAATCACCCCCCTTTGCAAGGTCGTACTCCCTTGAAGATTTGATTATTTGGTTCCAGCCAACCACACCACCAGCTGAGATAGAGCTACCATTTCCACGTACCAATCCATTTATCCCCTTCACCCAAGCCTATGGGACCAAAAAACAAGTTAGATTCCAGATTTGTTCAAAGCTAACAGTCAGATCTGCCTATGATTCCAGTATGTGTTTTAAAATTTAACATTCAAAACAAAGAAATCATCTGAAAAATATTAAATCCATAGAGAAGAAAGAGGTTAGAAGATTAGAGGAAAAAGCATGAAGATGAGATTAATAGATCACTTCGTCATGGCTGCTCTAATTCTGTGTCAATTTTTGTCATTTCAATTTGACTCAATGAAATAGGAAAGAGAAAATGAATATTCCAACTACAACAGGTTGATGTCCCAACTCATTAATCACATGGGATGATCTCTCATAATAGATTAATCCTCACTAGGATTGAGTTAATTTTTTTTTATTAGTCAAGCTAGGTTTGCCTGAATATGGCCCGGTTGAGATAGTGTGACTCCAACTGGTACTACAAATCAATTACCCGAGCCATTGATGACAATGATACAATACTAATGCATGTTACGTAAAGCAAAAATAAAAACACATATTGAAGAAATGCCACGTATCCTTACATCTTGTCCTTAAGAGTTAATTAAACAGAAAGATGAGCATTGTCAGGGATAGAATGGGCATGTTACAAGCTGTCTGAAATTACAGAACACAAAAAATTTGACATGAAGCAAGTTGAAGGAACTGGGAAAAGGAGGAGCCCAGTAAAGATTGGAGATCAGCAATAAGCAGGAATATTACTATTGGGGACCATAAGTTTAGCTTTAAGCAACAATGGGATTACAAAGCAAATTGTGGTGCATAAGACAAATACCAGTTTTGATAATAATGGTGTACTTTGCTATTAATTGCATGTTCTGGATTTTCATGAGAAGGTGACAAAGCAATCATGACCTAGAATGAATTGATTCGGCGCAATATCCCTGTTATGAAAAATGTAGTAGACATTCATTCTATTGTATGTCAATGGCATTCTAGATCCAAAAACCTTGAAAATTCTTAAGCATTTATGGCCTTGTGTGCGGTATTATAATTACCCTTGTTTTCCTAGACTACAAAATGCCTATGTCACACGGACTCGGCTAGGGAGGTGCCGCACCCGAGTCGACACGCCCCGACACGGGTGCGGACACGGGTGCGGCTTCGGACTCGGCCCGGACTCGGTCAACGCCGAGTCGGACTCGGTCAACGCCGAGTCGGACTCGGTCAACGCCGAGTCGGACTCGGTCAACGAGTCTAGGCCGCGTCCGTCCACATTTTGGACTCGGTCAACTTTGACCGAGTCCAAAAATGTCCATTTTTAAGACAAAAAACAAAAAAAAACAAATTTTATATATCTTTTTTTTTAATATATAACCAGACTGTGCAATGCAGTTGCACAGTCACAGACTGTGCAACTGCAACTGCACAGTCATTGCACACAGTCTGTGTGACTGTGCACAGTCTGCACAGTCACAGACTGCATTGCACAGACTGTGTGCACAGTTTGTGTGACTGTTTCACAAGTCACAACTTATGTAAAAATATGTATAAAACACGATAAAAGGTAACCCAACCATTTGAGATAGCTAAATAAATGCTTTTCCAGTTTAAAAAAATACTAGTTTCACAAGTATTAGAAAAGCTAGCTTAAGAACTACCATAAAGAAATGGGAATGCCAAATTGAAACTTTCGAAAAAATTAAGGTCATAGTTTTGGCTACTTAATTTTAATTGTTTACTAGAATTATATATATATATAGCCGAGTCCCCGTGTCCAAAATTTTTGAAATTGCGCCGCACCCGCACCCATGTGACATAGCAAAATGCCATGGTTCAATTTATCAGGCACAATGTAAATCCTATATGGTTTTTTAATTTTCTTTTTGTTTCCTAAATTCTTTTTACACACATTAAAGTAGTGGAAGGCTGTCATGCTTCATCCATGTTTTTTTTTTCTTTATTTTTGATAGATTTTGTCACTATATTTAAGTTGTTCATACTTCTAACTTTTTGGTTCCCATTTGCATAGTCCATCTCTCTTTCTTCCTTTCCCTTCCGCATTAATCCTTTTTAGAAATGTAATGTTAATTACCAAGGTTTGATTTTTAACTTCCTGAACATTTGTCTCACTAACCAGTTGACTATCTTCTGCAGGTTAAGCTTAAGAACATGTTGTACCATACTGCTCGTATAAATTGTGTGGCTTGGTCTCCTGATAGCACAATGGTTGCTACGGGATCTCTAGACACAAGCATAATTATATATGAAGTTGATAAGCCAGCTTCAAGTCATATAACCATAAAGGGTGCTCACTTGGGAGGTGTTTATGGATTAGTTTTCAATGATGATTGCACTGTTGTAAGCTCTGGTGAAGATGCATGCATTCGTGTGTGGAGATTAGTGCAGCAGTAACGGGATCGTAACTGCAATTGATGGTTGATTTGGTTTTGGAAGCAAGTTGTGTGGCCTTACATTTCTTGCTCTGTGCAGTCTTCGTCAAAAGAATTCTCTGTTTTGTTTGTAGGAAAACCCTTTCCAGTTTGTCTTTGATTGAAGACTAGAAGAACATAGCAGAATGGCTCGTGTTTTGATATGATTTTGCTGATGTGAGTTTTTCGCCTTTTTTGGGTTATATTGGGTGTTTTTTTTTTTCCTTCTCCTTTTGTCGGTCTGATCAGCCATGCATACACCTAAATATTTTCCATGATCATATTTGTGTATGCAATGTTCATTGCTGGAATTGTGATGAAATAATAGAATGCTTAATCCCTTGGCCTATTCGCACTCGCTTCTTTGTTCAAGCATGGATATTGCTTTCTTTTCGGGGGGGGGATGAAAGAGACACTCTTTCGTAGGAAAGAGAACTTTTACTAAGGGAGGTGAAACAAACATCTCCATGGAAAACATGTGGTGGTGTTTACATAATAAAGGCAAACAAGCATCTTTCCTGTCAAAATGGGTTCACACCACTGTTGTCTGTATTAGAATCGGACTTGTATCGTTTGGCCCAATGATTCAGGTGAATCCTCCAATATCCATTCTCAAGTGAATTATTCTGAATTGGCCAAAAAATAATTAAAAAATATTGTGTCAATCAGAACGTGACACATGTTAAAGCCATTAAAATAATATAAAAAATTAATTTTAATCTATTTTTTACATTTTATTAAAAAATAGCCAATTCAGGTCAGTATTTTCTGGTGCATCGACATTCAGGCCAATATCGACAACACTGGTTCACACCTTCCCCCCATGGGAAAGAACTTTTTCTCATGCGTCCCTTCAAGAAGTGGCTTCCCTTGGGTGGGGATGCAATAAATGCCCTCTTGATGATATTTCGATCTTAAGAATGTGAAATAAGTCTCCATATGGGAACTGGTAGTTGGAGGGAGTTTATGCATTTGACAAAGTGGCAGCAGTCCATTTCTGGATTTGGCATCTACCATTTTATGAGGTGGTAGTTGCTAAATCCAGTTTTCAATGCAAATACAAAGGCCGTCTCACCTCCTTTCTCAAATGCATAAAGTGCCTTAACATCATTCTCTGGCACAACTGCCACTCAGTGAATCATATTTTTGATCCTATATCCGACCAAATTCGATTGTCCAGTTGCATTTGATAAGCTAAAACTATTCGAGTATAATTCGATTCTGATTTTGCTATCAAATCTGATAAATATCCAAATTTGAAGGATATCTGAATCTGTTTATATGTAACATATAGCGATTACGTAATGATTTATTGTGATAGGTATTATTATGTACAATGATTACTGTGATAGCGATTACTATGTATAGTGATTATTGTGACCTATGTATAGCGATTAGTACGTATAGCGATTACTTTGATATTGATTATTGTGTATATGATTACAGTGATAGCGAGTGTGCAACAATTATTATATATAGGAATTACTGTGTATAGCGACATGTAAAAGTACAAATGAGAGTAATTTTGATTTGATACAAATAATATGTTATTTTGTGCTACAAAGAGGTCAGAAGATAAGTAGAACGCCAGGTGAAAAGCTCAAAGGGCGGTGTCAGTGGCTTGCAGTTCTGTCGTAATATGGACATCTGAGTGAATATCAGAATGATCAATTATGAAATATGCACTTCAGTGGCTTTCTCGTGTTGGAACACTATGACCCACCCGATCAATAAGTGAAATCATAAGATGAACACATTCCAGTTTGATTCTTTTGAGATCACCATGACCCTAGAAGATGTGCCACAAATTACGGGTCTTAAGTGCCATAGAATTGTTGTCCTAGCATGAGATTCAAACTATAATGCAAGGGACAAGTGCACGACCCTTCTAGGAATGTCGATGGAGGATTGGGGTCAATGTATTTTTGGTGAAAGCAATTTCACATTAATGAAAGTTTCTTCTTTTCGTAATAAATGGGAAGGCCGGTCTGCTACATGTGCATCTGAAAGAGCTCACCAAGAGTTGCGCAGCTTCCATCTTTATTTTTTTGGACTTACTCTATTTTCGGATTTGTCTGGTTCGAGGTTAAGTTACCTGTGGCTGCAGTTCTTGAAAGACTTCGATGAAGTAGACAACTATGCATGGGGTGCTACTATTCTTGCATTCTTATGCAGTCAACTTTACCGTGTGAGTAAGGGTACAAAAACCGTCGAAGGGTTTTAGCCATTTGTTAAGGTAATTATTTATTACATATTTGGTAGTTTTAGACTAATGTCGTTGAAGGTTATAGTCTTACTAATATATTATTTTTGTAGGCCTGAGCATGAGAGCATATTGTCGCCTTTTGTCCTCAGTGTGGCCCTGCGATTTATGGTTTTTCCAAGATCGGCCGATAGGCTACAATAAATGTCAAGGAGGATAATGCTAAGTTCATTTTAGATGGTCTGCAATTAAATGAGGTAAATGGTTTAAAATCGTTTATAATCGTTTAAGCATTTATCATTCATTAGTATAAATTGTTGAATAGTTTAGCATTCTTAAGTAATCATCGCTGCAAGAATTTGTCTTCGTTAGTACAAATCATTATCGCATTAGCATTTAGCATTCATTAGTATAAATCGTTCTAATGTTTAACATTCTAAAGTAATGATTGCTTATAAGATTTTGTATTCCTTAGTACAAATCGTTATTGCTTTAGCATTTAACTTTTATTAGTGTAAATCTTTGAAATGTTTAGCATTTTTAAGTAATCATCGCTGTAGGATTTTGTCTTCGTTAGTACAAATCATTATCGTATTAGCATTTAGCATTCATTAGTATAAATCGTTCTAATGTTTAACATTATTAAGTAATGATCGTTGCAGGATTTTGTATTCCTTAGTATAAATCGTTATCGCTTTAGCATTTAACTTTTATTAGTGTAAATCGTTATAATCTTTAGTATTCTTAAGTAATGATCGTTGAATGATTTTGTCTTCGTTAGTACAAAGCGGTATCGTTTTAGCATTCATTATTGTAAATTGTTGTAATATGTAGCATTCATTAGTGTAAATCATTTTAATACAAAACATTCATTAGCAACAATCGTTGTAATATATTTAGCACTCGTTATTATAAATCATTTTAATATTTAGCATTCATTAGCATGAATAATTATGCCTATACCTAAACCATAATCTCCAATGTACAGGTTGTGTGGAGACTGTATGAAGATGGGGAGGACGAGGACCAAGAGGTTATTGCTGAGGCTGCGAGACTGTCTGGCTGCAATATTTGGCTATTTAGCAAATCTGAAGCCAAGTTGCAGCATGGTAGTCAAGTTCTCCTGTAAGCTGGCTTGGGACAGTCTACCCCAAAGCAGCTTGTGGAAGTGAGAAGGAAGATGAATAGTGGTGGGGTCAGGAATGAGAATTAGCACGAACGCTTTAGGAAACAATTGGATAGCTGGAACAAATGAGGTGTTTGTAACATAGCATATGATTATAAAGAACGACAATATGACCTCAACTATTTTAAAAAATATTAGGAACCCATGCATCAAAATCTGGAGATTGAGAAGAAGCAACGTGAAAATATTGGGAACCCATGCATCCCTCCCGTCCCCCAACATGTCATCTCCCAGCATAGAAAAAATGTTCATCGTGTCCCTCTACCTACAACAACGATTCCCTCAGTTGTAGTACACGGTGAGGAGCAAACACAACTCACAAAAAAGAAGGTAGTCTCTGTCACAAGGTTAGAGATGTTGGAGAGTGAGAATAAGGAGTTACGGAAGTAGGTGCAGAATTTGGAGAGATAAATGCGATCACAATATGGTACACTGGTAGAGATGATTAACAGTGGTTTGAATAAGTTCGAGGAAACCAAGAGGCCACCGAGAAAAGAGAGTCCACCAAGGAAAAGAAAGAGACGATTTGTATATCATAGTCCATCTGAGTCGTCAAGTGCTACTGAATAAACATTATGTGATTTTTGTATCCCGATAATTATTTATTGTAATTCTATAATTCTTTGTTGTAATTCTATAATTCTTTTTTGTAATGTGACATTCTATAAATATATAATTCTTTTTTTAATAAGTTCAACACACAAGTGCTACTGAATAAATTGTTGTAATGTTCGGCCTTCATAAAAAAAAATTGAAGAAGCATTTAGCGTTGTGTACTACAGAAATTATGATTTACTTTTACGACCTTTCTTCCTATCGTGATTTACACAAAAAATGATAAAAGGCTGAAAGGATTTGTACATATAAAGGCTACATGTTATCGCGATTTGCTTGATACCGATTGACTTGCAATCAGTTCTATAAGAGATCGCGATTTGTTTTTTATAGAAGAAGTGTTCTATCACGATCTGTACACCCATGAACATAAAGCAAAAATGATTTGTCCTATCGTGATTTGTGTTTACGAGCTTTGTCTATAAGAATGATATGCCCTATCACGATTAGGGTTTAGGTTTTTGTGTTTTAAGGGTTTAGGGTTTTAGAATTTAAGGTTTAGGGTTTAGGGTCTAGGGTTTAGGGTTTGGTGTTTAGTGTTTTAGGGTTTAGGGTTTTAGGTTTTAGGGTTTGTAGTTTAGGCTTTAGGGTTTGGGGTTTGGGGTTTGGGGTTTAGGGTTTAAGTTTTGGATCTATCTATATTTCAAATGGATCATCTTAAATAAAAAAAATTTGGGTTTATTTGATACCCAAATAAATTTAATTAAAAAATATATATGTAAATGTGTATATATATATATATATATAATAGTTTAGATTGGGTTTGCCTTTACGAGCTTTGTCTAAGTGAACGACACGTCATATCGCGATTTACACAATGACTGATTCATAAAAGGTAAAAAAAGAAAAACAATAAACAAATCGAGACGATGTTTAGACTTAGTAAAGAACAAATCGAGTTAACTTCAATGATACAAATCAATGTAACTTTATAAATACAAATTGATTTCGTTCACAAAGACATATCATTGTCGCGGTAACTTCATAACTACAAATCGATGTGATTTACAACCACATTCATTTACAAAAAATATGAGTATTTAGTTATAATACATCATAATCAATGGTTTGGCTTAGATACAATACATGACCATCATGGATATGGAAATAGTTTAGACTCAGATCAGGGTTTGGACTGGACCTATAAGAGATTTGGATCCGTTTAAGACCCAAATAAATCTAATCTAATGTAAAAGTATTTTAGATCCATTTAGAGAGCAAATTGGATCCTACTAAGAAAATAAGATATCGAATCTACTTAAAGACTCAATTTGATCTCATTATGTATATTAACATTTAGACCCATTTGGAGATCCAATTGGATTCCAGTAAGTAAATAAGGCTTTTGGATCTACCTGAGACCTAAATGGTTCTCATGAATGTAAAATGAATTTGTTTAAATCTGAATTCAATTCGAGGTCCAAATAACTCCTACTTAAGAAAAAAAGAATTGGATTCACTTATGATCTAAATGAATCATTTTAGTGTACTGTGAATTTTACTAAAATATAATAAGTTTTTGATCTATCTAAATTCCAAATGGATCATACTTAAATATAATAACTTTTGGGTTCATTTGAGACCCAAATAAATTTAATTAAAATATATATATGTAAATTTGTATCTCTCTCTATATATAATAGTTTAGATTGGGTTTAAATTTGATGAGAGCTAAATAGGTCTCACATCCAACCCAATCCAATCACTCCCCTACCTAAACCCATCTGACAATCAAATACATCTCATCCCACCAAATCCATTTGAATATCCTATTACGATTTGCCTTTACGAGCTTTGTCTATATGAATGATATGTCCTATCGCGATTTACAAAATGACTGATTCATAAAAGGCAGAAAAGAAAAACAACAAACAAATCGACACAATGTTTAGACTTAGTAAAGTATAAATTGAGGTAACTTCAGCGATACAAATCGAGGTAACTTCATAAATACAAATCGATTTCATTGAGAAAGACAAACAAAGGCATATTGTTGCTTGATATTGATTGACTTGCAATCAATTATAATTCATTTTTGCAAAAGGCAAATGAAATGATGTTTTTTAATTAATGTGCAATGCAATTTATTTGTGTGCGCTTTTTTAAAATGAGCGGTATGTGAAACGATGTTTCCTTTATAAATGAATGACAGGTCGCACAAGTTTAGGAGGGTGTCGCTTCGCTTTGCTTCGTCAGTAAAGAATAGACGAAGTGACATTTCCTTTATAAATGATGAGTTTGTGGTTTGAACATATAACAGACAAATTATGTAAATCTCTCTGGGTTGAAATAAAAATTAATTTTACTAAACACGTCAATAAGTTGGACTGTTATTTGTAGCAAAGGTAAATCGTTGTCTCCGACATAGATGTCATTGTGTAAATCACTTAAGGACATTATCTGGTATAACGATTCAAATACAATATATGTACAACAATTTGAAGAATTTTGCAAAAGTTTTGAGAAGAAACTTGGAGAAAGAATGGCAATTTTTGTGTTTTGAGCCAAACTTGGAGTATTCGAGCGTGGAGGAACCGAGTAGGATGCCTTCCATCCTCATGGTATCGTGATGGACATGAAGGGCATCCACCATTGTTGTTTTAAGTGCATCTCTGCTACTGTTCGTGACCCATAATGTTGCATGTGTTCCTTGGTGGCAATTTTAGATTACACTTCTTATCTTATGACCACTAGGATTGAAGAAACATGTTTGTGGCTTGAACTGGCCAATTTTTGTCTCCATCAGTTTGGCTAAAACCCAATTGCTCTATTAAATTTGTGTTGTGGATGTTGTTATTGCTTCTTAAATCTGTCATCTCATTGTTAGAGTTGGATTGTGTTGCACCATATTTGAAACATGCATGTCTTTTGAATGAATACAGATTTGTTAAGTTATTTTCTTGAAAGCTTGTGTGGTTGATTATCTTTCGTGTTTGAGTTGAGCATTGTCTAACCGGAGTTGGGTTTCAGAGAAAGGGCAGTTGAAAATTTGATAAATCACCATTGGAAGTATATTTTTTGTGCAGGTCAAATTTTAACCACCAAAAAATTAAAATCGAAAATCAAAACTTGTGCATTTGTGCTTGATGTGTGTTTATGCATTTTGGTTTGTCTGACCCAGTCCTGATAATCAGAGTGTATCTTCGTAGATATAGGTCTATTTTGTGCTTACTTAGATTTGTTGAAAATCTAATGAACTCTCCTATATTTCCAGTGTTCAGTCCGCTGACAGATTTTGTATTTGCAGTCACCAAAAATAGATCTGAACAAAGAGTACAGTCATTCGAGTGACTGTATTTCTGGTGCATCATTCAGACCGGTTATTCATACCATATCATGGCACCCCGATATCAAAAAATTACAATTATTGATTCGTTGGAAAGATATTTTTTTTTTCTGTGTTTTCTCTGTTAATCAGTTTTTTCAAATTTAGTGACCTACTAAGTCAAATTCTAGTAGTATCAGTCATTGTTATATTCCATAAAATTTCACTTTGACTGCTTTTGCAATAGAATTTTATTTCGATGTCTTGATCACGAACTGACTTATTGTCGGTGTGCACCATATTCCATAAAACTAAATAAAAGGATAAAGAAACTACACAAAAATACCTTTTCAATGATACCTGATTTGCAGAAAAACTACGAATGAGATACAACCCTGACAACATTCTTAAAACAAGAGCTGAACAAGCATGGTTATTCCTATCCCAATTATTCTATGCTATTTTTTAGCCATTTATACTAGAAACCCAAAAACATAATAAAAAGAATAGAGGCATATCGAGGTGTTATATTTCCAATGCCACCAAGGTTACCATGATCTAATGAGTGGTTGGAGAGAAACATCATTTAAAAGTTAGACTATTTGGTTGTTCCAGTCTACAAAGCATGTTTCGTTTCCAATTTTGTAACTCCAACGAGAACCTTAGAGGGGTTTTGAGTTCTGACTCAAAATAGAAAACTTATTGACATGTATCTTAACTTTCCAACAACTTAAAAATATATGTTTTCAACGTTGAATCAGAGAGATACATATCTGAGAACAATGAATGTTCAACAAAAATTTGTAAATATGCGAATATGCGAATTTTCTCCTAAATACACGATCTTCCTCTTAAATATGCAAAATTCCTCCTGAATATGTGATTTTTCTCTCAAATATTTAAATTTTCTCTTAAATATGTGTCTAAGTATTGCATCCAAGATTTGCTACAGACTTTACCACTTATTTTTTACCCAAAAAATGAAAGATTATGAAAAAATATAAAGAAGAACAAACAAACTAGGCATAAATACATTACCAACGATACTTGATTTGCTAGAAAATGATAAACGGATGCAGGGATACAACCCTGATAACATTTTTAAAATAAAAGATGAACAAATGTGATTGTGCCTATCCTGATTATTCTATGCTATTTTCTAGCCACATGCCAAAAATCTAAAAAAATAATAAAAAGTGCAGAGAGATCATGCTGTTCGCTTTTTAATGCCACTAAGATCAGCTTGATCAGATTAGTGGTGGGGAAGAAACATTCTTTGAAAGATAGATTGTTCAATTATTCTAGTTTGTAGGGCATATTTCTGTTCTATTTTTTAAACTCAAAAACATAAACCTTAGAAGGGTTTTCAGTTCTTACTAAAAACAGGAAAGTTACAGGCCTATATCTTCTTCTAACGACTATAAAAATATAGGTTTTCATTATTAGATCAGAGAGACAGATATGAAAAAAAAATGGTTTTGCAGAAAATACGTGAATATGCAAATTTCTCTTAAACATGTGAATTTTCTCCTATATATGTATTTTTTTCTCTCAAATATGAAAATATTCTCCTAAATATGTGAATTTCTTCTTAAATATGAGAAATTTCTCTTAAATATGTGAATTTTCTCTTATATATGCAATTTTTTTTCCAAATATATAAATTTTCTCCTAAATATTTATTTTTTCTCTCAAATATATGAATTTCTTCCTAAATATGCAAATTTCCTACCAAATATGTGAATGTCTTCTCAAATATATGATTTTCCTCCTAAATATGTGAATTTCTTCATAAATATGTGGGTTTCTTTCAAATATGCGATTTTTTGCTTAAATATATGATTTTCTTCTGAAATATTTAAGAGAAATCACATATTTAAGAGAAAATTCACATATTTGGAAAAAAAATTGTATATTTGAGAAAAAATGCATATATTTGGAAGAAAATTTATATATTTAGAAGGAAATTTGTATATTCAAGAGAAAAATATCATATATATAAGAGGAAATTCATATGTTTAGAAGGAAATTTACATATTTAGGATGAAATTCGCATATTCACATATTTTTTGCAGAATAATTTTTGTTCTCAAATCTTTATTTCTCATATCCGAAGTTGAAAACCTATATTTTTATAATAGTTGGAAAGCGGAAACACAAGACTGTAACTTTTCTGTTTTAAGTCAGAACCGAAAAGCCCTTTAGGGTTCCCCTTTCTCAGTTACAAAATCAGAACAGAAATATATTCTGCAGACTGAAACAACCAAACAATCTATCTTCTAGTGGATATTTTTCTCCAACCTTTCATCAGATTAAGGTGATCTTGGTGGTGTTGGAAAGCTAAGGCCTCAATCTGTCTCTTTTCTTTTTATTATTTTTTTGGATTTTTGATGCAGGTGGGCAGAAAATAATATAGAATAATCTAGATAAACACAATCACACCTATTCATCTCTTATTTTAGGAATCATGTCAGGGTTGTTTCTCAATGCTTGTTCATTGTTTTTTAGCGAATTAGGAATCGTTGAAAATGTGTTTTGTCAAGTTTCTTTGTTTTTTTATGTATTTTTCAAAAATCCTTCATTTTCTAAGTAAAAAATTAATGGCAAATTCTAACACATATCTTAAATGCAATACTTTGACACATATTTAGAAAAAAAATCACATATGTAGGAGAAAATCACATATTTAGGAGGAAATTCATATATTTGGGAGAAAATTCACATATTTTAAAGAAAATTTGCATATTTTTTGCATGACAGTCTTTGTTCTCTGATATGTATCTCTCTGATATGATGTTGAAAATTTACATTTTTATAGTTGTTGAAAATGTGATACATGCATGTAACGTTCTTGTTTTGTGTAACAACTAAAAACCCCTTTAGGATTCTCGTTTTTGAGTTCTAAAACTGAAACAAAAACATGCTCTGCAGACTAGAATAACCAAACAGTCTATCTTTCAAAGGATATTTCTCCCCAACCACTCATTAGATTAAGGTGATCTTTATGGTATTGGAAAGTTAATGCCTCGATTTGTCTTTGTCCCTTTTGTTGTTTTTTCAGATTTCTACTGCAGGTGGTCATTAGCATAGAATAATAAGGATAACCACAGTCGTGCCTTTTCATCTCCTGTTTAGAAATGTTGTAAGGGTTGTATCTCAACATTTGTTCACAATTTTTCAGCGAATTAGGTATCGTTGAAATGGTATTTATGTCTAATTTCTTTGTTCTTTTGTGTGTGTTTTTGAAATCATTTATTTTTTAGGTAAAAAATCAGTGATAAGGTCTGTCATAAATCTTTGATGCAATACTTGGGAACATATTTGGGGGAAAATTTGCATATCTGAAAGAAAACCACTCATGTAAAGGTTAAAATGGTCTTTTTAATGACAGATATTTGCAATTTTGGACATCAAACAAATTTTTGAAAATTATAAGGTTTTTCGTGAAATGCATCATTTTTGTCGTACAATACTTATGATAATTTTTCATACTTTTATTATCTCCCTTTCTGCCCCTCTTAAAACATATTGGCATCAATGCACTCTTAAAAAGTGTTTGCCATGTAGAACATTTGTCGGTCGAACAAGCAAAGCGACAAATGTTCTGGATATAAGAATCTTGAGTGAGAGACAAATGTTTTGGACTTTTGCATCCCCTCAATTAAATTGAGCACTGAACACACATGATAGGTGAATCAAATGCGGGACAACACCTCAGCAGGGAGTGTGGTGTCCCTCCAAGAGATTCTTCGGTGAATCAAACACCCCCTTAACATGATTGCACATCCACAAAATCATTTTTCGAGTTGCTGGTCCATAATAATTCTACATCCACACACAAGGGCTAGTACCAAGATCTAATCAGTCACCAGCAAGGCACAATCTAATCGGTCAAACCCACCATTAGGTGTAAAAAAACTAATAAAAATATGTAAGTGTGCACAAGTCTCTTTGAGTTTGAGATTAAAGGAGCAGCTAACAACCATGACTATATGACACTAGCCAATCACACGACAGCATTGCATGGGGCCCACAACTACAAAGTTTAGACCCCACGTGAAATGTTGTCATGTGTTTGCCTGTGTCAAATAGCCATGGCACTTAGCCATTCTTTGAAATACTGCTCTAACATCTTATGAAATTGGGATCCTCAAAGGATTTTTAGCTTGACCCCCTTGCCAAAAAGCCTTGCATTTTTGGCAGTTTTGAAGATTTTAGATCCACGGATTTGAGATCTCTCATTTTAGTAATTGGAGGATTTGGCATGAGTTACCAATGGGGCTCGGCGTGGTTGGTAAGAGCTATCAGTGTACGTCTCCTTGTGGTGGGATGTTGCAGGTTAAAAAACCTTAGTGGTACATTGAACAATAACTGGTGGGGTTATGCCTAACCCCATCTTGCCTTTCTAAAAAAAGGATTTGGCATCTGTCGAATTTGACTTCAATCCAGAGATCTGTAACAAACCAAACTCATCCCTATTGAAAAGTGGATTTTTTTTTTTATAATTGTGGAAACTCTACCCAGAGATCCGGAGCCTTACAGATATAACACAATCCAAACCACAAGGGATCTTACATTAACCCAACAATCGACTAATTAACTTTATTCATCAATAATTAAAGTTTAAGAACATAATCAAATAAATGTCCTTAATTATAGAGCCACATTGTCCCAAACAAAATATCAGAAAGTAGTCATGAAGCCTCATAAGCCCCATATAGTAGATGTCCTCATCATTGGGCTTCAGGACCTATGAAAAACATAAAGAGCATAGGGTCAAAATTAAAGATCCTGTGTACGAATTTTTCTAAAGATACAAATAGGCAAGAGAAGTATAAATCAATTCATATAACATTTTTAGAGGAACATGACTACAACTATCTCATAATCCAAACAACCAATCATGCATTTAATAACAATTAGCATGCAACAACAATATCTCACATGAAATGAAAATAGGTAAAGGTGCATAAACTAATTTCAGAATAGTAAATATGCATGATATCAATGCACATGCATGAATAGCTTACTAAATTCTTGTCAGAGTTTTCTTTTGTATGCATGTCGCTATTAAATGTACACAATTTTAGTTTCACTTTTCATTAAAACCTGCGGATATGAAAAAATGGGCACAACAATTCCCGAAGTTCAAGATATCCTAATTATAGCTTAACACATAATTTGTGTTTTATTAATGGGTTTCAGATTTGGCCCTCGACCGATATCAAAAATCAATGTCATACATCAGAACATTAGAAATCAACATTTAATGTCGGAACACCAGGAAAATCAACATCTACTGATATCACTTTCTTGGTATACCAATAATAACTATGTCTGCACACCACCCTCAGGCAAAGTGATAGAAACTCCCTAAATCGTGGCTGAGAGGTGAACCACCATATCATATTTAGGAGCACAATCGCACACAGAGTTTTAGTATCCTTACGGTTCTCCAAAATCGCCATCTAGGATTCCCATAATGTAAAAGGAACATTCAAGAAGAAACATTAATTACACTATTTTATCTTTTTTATCTTTTATCAAAAGACATTCTTTTCAAAAGATTTATTTTACAAATCAACATGCAAAATACAACATGTGACCTTGGCCCGTTACAAAATTTAACAGTGCAATTAATTCAGAAATCAATAGTTTCAAATTGATTTTTGCAATGCATAGAATAAACTTAGAGCAACACCTGCTCATGGTCCACATGGCCTACAATGGATCACATCTGACCACTGGTGCATCTTATGCAAAGTGAACATGTGATCACATAATTATCCAAACATGTTCACAAATGCACATTCATTCACACACAATACGAATGTGCATGAATAAACAATTTACATATGCATATGAACACATGCTTTCAATATACATTTTTATTTTTATGATTCATCTCATGCATAATATACAGACGTACACATGATCATGCTGATGCAACAACAATGTAATTTCAGAATTCACGTGTTCACTATATGCATATTTAAGCCAACACAAAACTCAAGTTCATGAGCATATGTAAACAACCACATCTTTACCAAATTCGAGTATGCTCGGGTTACCAATCAAAACATACTGAGCCCGAAGGTATGTTAATCATACACGGCATAACACTAAGACCTCATTGGCAATCGGTTAGGCTTAGGCAAAACCATCACAGCCTCAACCGATAACCATATGCAGTCTCATATTAATTTCTCCACGTATGTGGTGTCGCTTTACGACATAACCATATAAAAATTTTGTGACATTTTTTGATACAAGAATAGTCACATAAAAGCATGCATAATCAGTCACATAACATATTTTTAGTAATATTCATAAGGCATGACAATCCTGTAAAAGTGTGCATAACAGTCATATAGAAGCACACATTATGTAACGTTTTATAAAGCATGAACAGTCTTATCATGACATACATGAACAATCACATGATTATGTATTTAACCAGTCCGATAATTTGTCATGTAACCAGCTGAAAATCAACTATATGACAGGCTGAAATTTTTGTTATGAAACAGGCCATAAACTGACTATATAATAGGTTGAAATTTTTATTATGTAACAGGCCATAAATTGGCTATATGACAGGCTGAAAATATGTCATATATCAGGCCAAGAATTCGGTAATGTACATGCAAAAAATCAACTATATAATAGGCCAAAAAAAATCAGACTTACTACAGTTCATGTGGCAGCAACAAAACAAGCCATATTCAATCTAACAGTGGCAGCATACCTGATCTTAACTTAGAGTTCAAGATGAAACTTTAAAGGTTGTTTTGATGCTGGCCTAAATGGCAGCATCAAACAAAGTTGGATATGGGTCCTAGACGATGATAATCGACTGGGCTAAAACCCACTGACATCAGCTCCATTTCATCATTTTTTTTGTTTGAGTCTATCCCAGCTGACTGCAGTCAGCTGGAGTGTAACACATGAGATCTGCTCAGCTGACTACAGTCAGTTGGGCTTGACAGGCTTAGAAACTGCTCAGCCGACTACAGTTGGCTGGGCATGACAGATTATAAAATATGATCAGCCAACTGTAGTTGGTTGGGCACAGAAGTGTTTGAATTATACTTAGTCGACTGCAGTTGGTTGGGCATATTAGTGTCTCGTATTATTTTTTGAACCCTGCTCAGCTAACAACACTTGGATGGGCCTGTGTACTAGAGAAACTGCTCAGCCGACTTTTGTCAGCTAGGTTATTCACAGTTCATAAAAAAAATGAAATAAATTTGAAAATCAATCCTAAAACCATAATTTACGAAATTTGGGTTTTGGTGACATAATGTAAAACATGAACAGTCTTATATAATGCATTAAACAATTATATTAGTATGTTATATGACCAGTCTGAACACTTATCATGCCACAGGCCGAGAACTGATCATGTACAGACCAAGAACCAGCCATATAATAGACCAATATCTTAATCATGTAACAGACCAAAAATCTAGTTATGTAACATGCTGAAAATCTATCGCATAACAGGCCAAAAACAAAAAAACAATCATTGACATCCGTAGATCCGGACCAAATTTGCACGTTTATGAGGCTTGTCAGATCTGTCCACCATTACAATAGGCAGATCTATCCACATTTGTCCATACACATGGTAGGACAGATTTATCCTTGTGAACAGTGGAACAAATCTAACTATATGCACCGAAAATCGAAACAGCATGCATAGGCTAAAAGAATAAAATTTATGGATGGTTATAATATATATATATATATATATATATATTATAACCATATATATATATGTATATATATATATATATAACTAATGTAATGTTATCTATCAATCTCTCTCTATATATATATATACCTAGTAAAATCATATTCTCATTTTTTTCTTCTTTTTTCATTCCACCAAAAACATTTCATAAACCTCATCTGTGCTATTTCTCTGCATTTGAATCAAAAAGGAAGCCTGTACCTTTTTTTGAAGCTCAAAAGAGACCAGGAGAAAGATCGAATGATCAGAGAGAAAAAGAGCCTTCTTCTCCTTCTTCTTTTCTTCTTATTTTTTCTTCTCTTTCTTTCTCTCCCACGGTTTCTCTCTCTCTCTCTCTTTGTTTCTTCTTTCTTTCTTTTTCAAGTTTTATATCAGAGGGGGCCTCTAGAGGGTGACGCCCCTCTAGGGCTTCCTCACATGGACAGGAGATAGAATTTTCCATATGGGATTCTATCTCCAACCTCCTTTCCTAATCTTTCTAGATTTTTTTTGTTGACTTTTCCAACTCCTTCCTCTTTCTAATTACTTACTTTTTTTTTAAAGCAACCAAAGGGGCTCTTATAGAGACCCCACTATTTGGTAACTACCATATCTAACTGAAATTTCAAATTAATTAATTTTTAATAATTATTTAATTAATTAATAATTAATAATTATTGAAAAAATCTAGAGGGTGTCTTATCCCTCTAGGAGTCTTTTTAACCTTAAATTTTCTTAAATTAAACCTTTATACTAAATTTAAAGCTTTGATTTCGTTGGACCTAGATTTTGGATCTGAATTTGGATCCAAGATCCAAATCCATATTCAATATTCATATGGATCTTGAATTGAATCAGATCCTAATTAATATAGGTCTTCGACTGAGTCTAGATCTATATTAACTTGGATCATGCGGATCGGATCTAGTCTGATCCAACCCGAACCCGATCCTATCGAGATGGGCACTTTTTAAAAAAATGTAATTTTTGGGCGAACTATAGTTCGAATTCAGGAAAATAAAATATCATTGAATTCAATATTTCAAGGTGCATCCAATGATGTATAACTTGAATTTTGCCTCCGATTTTCACATGAATTTAACTCAAATTTTGCTTAAATTTTACTTGATTTTAAAGGTAAAAAATAAAAGTTTTTATCATATCTTGTTTAGCTCGTTCAGGTCTTGTCAATGAGACTTGAGCCAAACCCAAACTCAATTGACACCACCTAAAATTGAGGATTTATCAATTTTTCTGCAACACAACCAAAATCTTTGAATTTGACTGTGTAAAAACACACGATATTACATCCCTACCTTCTTAAAAGAATTTCATTCACAAAATTAGAACGTACTGAATAGGTGTGGGTAGTGCTCACGCATATCGACCTTGGGCTCCCAAGTGCACTCGTCCAATCTGTGATGTTGCCAACACACCTTCACGAATAGAATCGTCCTACTGTGCAGTGTCCTCTCCTGGCGATCCACAATTTTCATCAGCTTCTCCTATGTCATCAAGTCAGGTTGTACATCAACCGCCTCATAGTGGATCACATGTGAGGGGTCAGTCACATACTTCTTCAAGATCGAGACGTGAAAGACATTATGAATCTAAGAAAACTAAGGGAGAAGTGTCACACGGTATGCGGTCTACCCAACACTCTCAAGGATCTCTAAGGGTCCAACATATTGAGGACTCAACTTTCCCTTCTTCCCGAACCGGAAGACACTCTTCGTGGGCGAGATCTGAACAAACACGTGGTCACCCATGGCAAAGTTGAGCTTCCTACGCTGCTGATTGGCATAGCTCTTCTGCCTGCTTTGTGCTGCGACCAACCTCTGTCGGATCAACCGTACCTAGTCTGAGTAGTGCTTGATGGCCTCTGGTGACTCCACTGCTCTCACTCCAACCTTATTTCAGCACACTGGGGATCTACATGGTCTGCCATACAGAGCTTCGTATGAGGCTATACCAATGCTAGCAGGGTAACTATTGTTGTATGAAAACTCTACAAGCTTTACAGCCTATCTCACTCTCCTGCCCAATCTAACGCGCATGCTCTAAGCATATCCTCTAGTGTTTGTATCATGCGCTTTGTCTGACCATCAGTTTGTGGGTGAAAAGTCGTGTTGAACTTCAATGTGGCACCAAGGGCCTTCTACAACTGGTGCCAAAAATGAGACATAAAATGAGGGTATCGATCTGACATGATCGAATGTGGCACCCCGTGAAGCCAGACTATCTCATCCACATAGAGGTCTGCTAGACTCTCCAAGCTTTGACTGATCCTGATCGGTAGAAAGTGGGCACTCTTCGTTAACATGTTCACTATCACCTAGATGGCATCGTGTTGACAATGGGTCCACGGCAACCCTATGATGAAGTCCATTAAGTTGTCATCCCACTTTCACTCTGGAATGTTTAATGACTAAGGAAGTCCACCAGGTCTCTAATGCTTGATCTTCACCTACTGGTAGGTAGACACCGAGACACAAACTCTGCTACGTCCTGCTTTATCTTGTTCCACCAATACATCCGTTGGAGGTCCTTGAACATCTTAGTAGAACTTGGGTGAACAAAATACCTCGACCGGTATGCCTCACTCATCAGCTCCTCCTGCAGTGCCTTTGGAACCCACCATCTGTCTTTGAACATGATGGTTTCATCCTCCTCACGACAAAACTATGCATCATGCTTCTGGGCACTCATGCACAACCTCTCAAACTCTAGATCGATTGACTGAAGCTCCTCAATGTGGTCTATAATCTTAGGTTACGCCTGCATCCCCGCATAAAGGATGCATCCAGAATCATCTGCAAATGGTTGTCATCTCACAAACTCTTTGATCATATCCCAAATATGCCCTATTAAGCTAAGTATCATGACTAAAGCCTTCTACTAAGCGTGTCTGCCACTATATTTGCCTTACCAGGGTGGTAGGTGATGGAGAACTTGTAGTCCTTCAGGAACTCCAAACACTTGTGTTGCCTCAAATTAAAATCACATTGTGTGAATATGTACTTGAGGCTCTTATGATCAGAGAGGACCTCAAACTATTTCGCATACATGTAGTGACACAAGATATTCAGTGCAAAGACAATTGCCGCTAACTCCAAGTCATACGTGGGGTAATTCTTCTCATGCACCTTTAGTTGTCGAGAAGCGTACGCGATCACCTTTCTGTGCTGCATCAAGACACAGTCCAGTCCGGTCCCTGAAGCATCATTGTACACAATGAATCTACCTGTCCCAAAAGGTAAAGTTAATATTGGGGCCGTGGTCAACCTCCTCTTCAGCTTCTGAAAGCTCTCCTCACATCGAGGTGACCAAACCAACTTTATCTTCTTCTATAAAAGTCGAGTCATTGGAACCGCTATACGAGAGAAGTTCTCAATGAATTGACAGTAGTAGCTCACCAATCCCAAGAAACTCTTGATCTCTAAAATTGTCTTTGGTTGCTTCCAAGACAACATTGCCTCCACCTTGGCTGGATCGACCTCAATGCCCTTCTTAGAGATCACGTGGCTGAGAAACATCACCCTGTGGAGCCAAAACTCACACTTCAAGAACTTAACATAAAGTTGATGTTCTCTCAGTGTCTGCAACACAATCCACAGATGCTCTCAGTGCTCCTCCACGCTCTCAGAGTAGATAAGAATGCCATCGGTGAATATAATGACAAAAGAATCCAACCATAAACTGAAGACCCGATTCATCAGGTCCATGAATGTTGCAGGGGCATTGGTAAGTCTAAAAGACATCACCAAAAACTTATAGTCCCCGTATCTGGACCTGAATGTGGTCTTTAGAACATCCGCTGCCCTGATTCACAACTGATGGTACCCGAAACAAAGATCTATCTTACAGAACCAGCTCCTTCTTCAACTCAACCAGCTCTGCAAGTGCCATGTGATACGGTATTCAGGAAACTGGTGTCATGCCAGGCATTAGCTCGATTGAGAACTTGATCTTCCTGTGAGGTAGCAAACCTGGCAAGTCCTCGGGAAAGACGTTCAAAAACTCATGAACCGCGTCCAACTGCTCCAAATGTGTCACCTAACTGTCTGTCGCAGACACACTGGCCAAGAACACCATACAACCTTGCTTATGGTACTTGGAGATCTTCAATGTCGAGACAATCTTCACCTCGCTCGTTGATCAAATCGCCTAAAACACCAATACAGACAAATCAGGGCGCTCTAACGGAACCTCATTTCTCCAACACTAAAGAGTAGCATTGTATTTAGACAACCAGTCTATACCCAAAATGACATCATAGAAAGTCATGTTCAGTATGATCAGGTCAGCAAACAACTCATGCCCCTCGATGATCACTCAGACTGTAGGAAAATATTTCTCGCAAGAAGAAGATGTACCCATCGGAGACATCACGTAAAAAGCCTTCTCGAGGCTAGATGTAACAAGATCAAGCAAACTCGCAAAGGAGGAGGATATAAAGAATGGGTAGCACCAAATCAAACATCACACGAGCATAGTGTTCAAAGACTACGAAAATACCTTCGAGCAGGTCATTTTGATTACCCTGTGTGGCAGTTGTTGCAGCGTACACTCTCCTGTTGGTCCTCTGTTGCGCCTATTGTTGAGGCCTATGTTGCTACTATTGTTGTCCTCCATGAGTCGTTGGCTTGTTCGGACAATAGATAACGATATGTTCGGGCTGTTGGCACTAGTAGCAGACTCCCTTAAAGAGTGGACAAGAGCCCTAATGATGACTCTTGTTGCACCTTTGACACATGAACAAAGTCTTCCCCTATTGCTTCCTCTGTTGGGGTCGACCCTTCTGATGCCCTTGTTGTGTCATCTGCCTCTTTACCTTACCCCCTGCCACCCACAGGTGGGTTCTTCCTCGCTTCGCCACTGGTGATGCCCTGGTTACCCCCCACTCTTCTGTGATTCATCCTTGAACCTCTTCCACTCCTCATTCAAGATGGATGCAGACTTGATCACATCACTGAATATAGTAGGACAACTCGTCATCACACGAACCTGGAGTCCGTCTTTCAGCCCACGAACATACTTCGTTGCCCTTGCCTTATCATTAGTAAAAAGGTTCAAGTAGTAGCGCTCCAAACTCCTGAATTTGGTGGTATAGTTCACCAAACTCATGTTCCCCTGAACAAACCCAAAAAAATATTGCTACATACGTTCTCGTGCATAAGCAGGGAACTGAGCATCTAAGAAATTCTCATTGAAAGTCACTCAAGGAATTACCTCCACTCTGTCGTATTTCACTCATCACAGGGTGTCCCACAATTTCTTGGCATCACCCTTCAATTGGAACATGCCAAAATTAGTCTGCCTATCCTCAGGCACAGGCAGGATACAAAACGCCCTTTTAGTCTCCTCAACCCAACTCTCAGCTGCCTCTGGGTCGGCCTTCACTGAGAAGGTTGGAGATTCAACCTAAGAAACTTCTTGAACATCACCACGGTGGGGTTTGGAGTGACCTCGGCAAGATAGACACACATGATCTGTTGCGCCACCTGTGCCTGGACGTATGTGGTCACTATCGTTGTCAAGGTGTTCAGGGCATTCAACATGAAGTCCCTTTGCTCCTGTCAATCAGCGGGAGCACCAGAAGTCAAAGCTCGGGAGCGGGTATACATCTAAAACATGAAAAATAGTTAAAAAATTTGCACCCTTATCAAACCTACCCCCTTAGGATTGATCCCCTCAACAATCATAATTGCATATTCACATCAAATTCCTAATTCACATAAAAAGGAATTAAATTAAGCCATTCTCACAGTCTATCATATGAAATTTAAATAAATTGATATTAGTAAAAAAAAATACCAGGTAGCCCTTACTAGTGATGGAGACTGCTCTAGAATACAAGTCATGACTTTCTGATAAAATTTGGACATGGCTTGATTATCAAAAGAAAATTCTGGTACACAAAAATGATTAAAATATAATATTTTATGGTCGACTCTGATACCAAACCTGTAGCGACCCCAACTCATCCCTATTGAAAAGTAATTTTTTTTTAAAGCAATCAAAGGGACTCTTTTAGAGACCTCACTATTTGGTAACTACCATATATAACTAAAATTTGGAATTAATTAATTAATTAATAATTAATAAATATCTAGAAAATTTCATAGAGTGCCTTATCCATCTTGGAGTCTTTTTAACCTTAAATTTCCTTAAATTAAACCTTTATACCGAATTGAAAGCTTTAATTTCGTTGGACCTAGATTTTAGATCTGGGTCCAGATCCAAGATGCAAATTCATATCTAATATTTATATGGATCTTGAACTGGATCAGATCCTAATTAATATGGGATTTGGATTGAGTTCAGATCCATATTAACTTGGATCATACAGATTGGATTCAGTTTGATCCAATCTGGACTCGGTCCCATCGAGACAGACCCTTTTTTAAAAAATATGATTTTCGAGCAGACCATAGCCTGAGTTCAGAAAAATAAAATATAGTTGAATTCAACATTTTGAGGTACATCTAATGATGTATAACTTGAATTTAACCTGAATTTTGCTCAAATTTTGCTTGATTTTAAAGGTCAAAAATAAAAGTTTTTATCATATCTTGTTTGGCTCATTTAGGTCTTATCAATGACCCATGGGTCAAACCCAAACTCAATTGACGCTACCTAAAATCGAGGATTTATCGATTTTTTTATGGCACTTAGCCAAAACCTCAAATATCTCTAAATTTAATACACGATATTACAAGATCTCGGCACTCAAGCACACCCTCATAATTGTTAGGGAAAAGTAATATGTTTGACTCTATATAATTAGGGGTGTCAACGGGTTGGGTTTACTTCGACCAAACCCTATAGGGTTCGGGTTTGGTGACAAAAAAGAATACCCGATTAAGACTCATGTCCCGACTTGAAGAACCGATTAATATATGGACCCGAGTATAGTTTGTGAAATTTTATACCAGACTCAAGCTTGACTCAAGCTTTGATTAAGACCATAAATTTTCAATGTAAAAATGATAAAAAATTATTATTTTATCAGGTATGATCTGGGTCTGGTTCATGTAGTTCTTATTGGATCTAGGTATGATTTATCTTATAGTAGGCTCGATTAGACCTGGGTCTAGATCCGGTATCCTACCCAAAAATCTGATCCAAGTTTGGTTCCACCTAGGTCGAACCAAAGCCGACCTATTGACACCCTTACATACAATGTCGTAAGCTTAAAGTAAAAACAACCATGATCTAACATTAATGTAAAAGGCTGACATGATTCCTGAATGAGTAGATGCATCATTACGAAGGGCAATATAAGATGGGGAAAGCATTTGACCCTCTAATTGGAACTCACAGGAGAAGGTTGGTTTGAGCAAATGTATTCAACATGGTCGAATTTGTAAGAATGAACACTTAGATCATATTTTTTTATGTAAAAATATTATTTTTTGAAGGTTGAAAGTTTGGTACATTGTAGGCCGTTGATTTTTTAACCCTGAAAAAATCTCACATGCATGTTATAATAACATGTTTCAAAGGTCCTTTTCTACTAAACTAAACATGTAGATCGTGTCAAATGTGCAAAAAATAATAAAAATATTACAGTTTTTCACTGAAGGGTTCCTTACCCACGAGGGGTAGCAAATATTGTCCCATAAAACGGTCCTGGTTTTTTTGTGAGCAAACTTTCTTGGATGACATCCAATCACTAAAGTGTCATAGTGAGTTTCCACTTTCTCAGTAGGATAGAGTGTGCGCTTAATTGTTGGGTAGTTCTGGGGTAGGACCTTGTCTCTGTGTGCTGGAACAGGTCGCTAAGGACAAATTTCACCATTGTGCGCTCAAAAAGTGACTATTTAGAAAATATTTAAAAAATTTTAATGTTTAATTCTTTAGGATAATGACAGCATCTATTTTACAATTTAACAATATTTTAATCTAAACTTTATTTTTTAATGACAAGAAAACCCGTATCGAAGACCAGGTCGCTTAATGGGCTCGGCCCACTGCGATATAAGACCCTCAAAGATTAAGACAACCACCATATTTTGTGGATTCTGATCGGGTGCAATCACATGGCACAAAATTTGTGCATTATGCACTTGACTGCCCTCCATCAGGCCCTGGGCCCCACAACTGACAGGCTGTCCTCAAGATGGAGGGTGATCAAGTGCTTAATGTTGGTGCAATTATATTGTATCTCATATTTTCATTGTTTTTATGTCCCCCGTACACCTGACGCCCGAACCGGATAAGCAATTCAAATCTTGTGCAGGCCCCTGTCAATTCCTCTGAGTTTCGATCTCGCGACCCTATCGTTGAAGTAAACTTTTCAGTTCAAACTTGATAACTGACAAAATCAATATGCTTCCCAGAAAGTGAATCAACTCACCATGTCAACCAGCCATTAGAATAATTTGGCAATCAAATACTTAAATTGTAAACCATTTTAGATCTCGAATAATTTGGCAATCAAGTACTTAAATTGTAAACCATTTTAGATCTCTCTCTCTCTCTCTTGTAGGGGAGCAATTCTCGTGGTCAAATATGAGGTCTCGCCCTTGCTTGCGGATACTTGATCGCGTTTTTCTCTCCCCAGAACTATTTCACGCAGTTCCGGATGTCACTGCTTGTCTGCTGCCACGGACCATGTCCGATCATGGACAAATGACTGTTTCGTGGGGCGCAGGCTCCAAGGCATGTCGTAGGTTCTTCTTTGAGGAATGGTGGCTTCGGGTGCCAGACTTTCAGCAGTTGGTAGGTCAATCGTGGGCTCAACCTGCTACGGGATCTTGGGTGGCCATCCGCATCCATGTTAAGCTTCTTCGTCTTCGGAAACGTATTAAGGAATGGCTAAGTTTTAATAACCTGAACAAGTTTAGGTTCATCGGCCAGTGGGAAGCGGAGCTCTCCGATTTGGCCCAACGTCAGGTCGATCTTGTTGGTGTACCGAAGGGTCAAGTGCTTCAATTGCAGGAGCGTATCGTCGTACTCTCTACTCTCGTTGCAGAATGGAGAGCACGAGATGAGCTTAGATGGAAGTTGAGGGCTAGAGTTGCATGGTTGGCTAATAGCGATGATAATACACAATTTTTTCATATGAACGCATCAAATAAATACAGTAAGAATTGTATACTCTCGATCGAGATCGATGGATGCCAGTTTGGTCCGCACAATTGCCTGCCAGTTATTACTTCTTATTTCTCCAGGTTGTATTCGGCCGACTTAGGCGTCAGGGGGGTCATCGGCGATATGGGCTATAAGCAGTTGGCGGCAAACTAATTTGTTTCTTTGCAGGTTAGATTCACTGAAGTGGAGATTTCGAATGCTATTAGCGAACTATCGGGATGGAAGGCACCAGGCCTTAATGGTTTTCACATTGACTTCTTTAAAGCATTTTGGTCAACTATAAAAACTGACCTGCTCCACTTGTTCGATGAATTCTATCGTAATGCGAGGCTGCCTAAACCATATCATGTGGCAGTCATCTCTTTGATTTCTAAGAGGCAAGG
Organism: Nuphar pumila; assembly: GCF_984573655.1. Classification (NCBI taxonomy): domain Eukaryota; kingdom Viridiplantae; phylum Streptophyta; class Magnoliopsida; order Nymphaeales; family Nymphaeaceae; genus Nuphar; species Nuphar pumila. Next base: position 16,847,530 of record NC_143256.1, read on the forward strand.
GGCATCAGACATATCCAACTTTAGGCCGATTTCGGTGATGGGTGCTCTGTATCGCATTATATCTAAGGTGTTGGCTAATCGGTTGCGCGCTGTCATTGATCAACTTGTTTTGTCCGAACCAGGGTGCTTTTATTCCAGGTCGAAGTTTGCAAGGATCCTTTATTTGTGCAACTGAGCTTCTTCACTCTTTACAGTCGACTGGATCACCGCACTTCATGCTAAAATTGGATTTTCACAAGACTTATGACAGAATGGCATGGGATTTTCTGATTGAATCTCTAACAAATATGGGGCTTGGCAGCCGATTTATAGCATGGGTTAAGGAGTTGGTCACAAAATCCGTATCATCAGTTTGCATCAATGGAATGAGAGGGGAAGAATTCAAGTTGGCTAGAGGTGTACGACAGGGTTGTCCTCTAGCACCTATCATTTTTAATATCGCGGTAGATGGTTTACCTATTCTCATGAAAAGGGCAGAAGAAACAGGCTTCTTGGAATCCTTGGGCATTCCTAGTTTTGTTGGTCACACAATTCAATATGCAGACGATACTTTAATATTTGGACATGCGAATGTTAATCAAATGTCTAGGTTGTACTTCATTATTAAAGTCTTTGCTGCAATTTCAGACCTTCGCCTGAACGAGAGTAAGTGCGCTCTGGTCTTACTCAATGCTGACCCTCTTCTCCAATCGGCTGCTGCAAGGATCTTCAACTGCCCAATATCCGACTTCCTGTCAATTTCTTGGGTCCATCGTTGCACTCTCTACAATCAGCGGGAACTTCTACTTGGATGTCTACCATAGAGCGGGTGCAAGGAAGATTGCAGGCTTGGAAGGCTCAATATTTATCTTTTGCGGGACGAGTGATGCTCATTCGCCATGTTTTAGCCCGATTACCAGAGTTTCGAATGAGCATGTCTATTATACCGACGACAGTAGAGCAGACGATAAATCATTTGCTTTCGCACTTCCTTTGGTCTGGGAATGTGTCGCACAAAAAGTACCTGCTTGTTTCTTGTCAACAGATCGTGCTTCCGAGGCACCAAGGTGGCTTAGAGATTCCAACTATGAGAAAGAGGAGCATCGTTTTAGTCTTGAAGTGGGCTTGGGAAGCTTCCACATCTCAATCTTCTTGGGCTATGATTGTTAGGCAAAAATATGGTAGTCTACATGAATCCCTTCTTTCCACGCCCAGTTCAGTGTGTCGTTCGTCCCTCTGGCTAGAGTGGCGGAAGACACTTCGATCCTTCAGTGGCAGAGATTTTAGGCCTGTCCATGGCATGACATGGCTTCACTGGGCCATGGCGAGCGGAGATAGGTTCTCCATTAAGAAAGTTTACCATTCCTTGTTGCCATCCGGGATGAACTGGTTTCCCAGTGATTGTATGTGGGGTAAGGAGCCAGCTCCAAGGGCAAAAGCTTTGGCGTGACTTGTGGCTCTGAATCGTGTTCAAACCCAAATTAATGTCAGGAAACGGGGGATTCAATTTCCAAGCATGTGTGTTCTTTACGAGAAGGTTGTAGAGGACACGACTCACCTATTTTGGCTCTGCCCGGTCATTCTAGACTTATTTTTTTAAACTTGGGGTGCGCCACTTGTTCAAACTCGTCCGTGCTTCGTTATTCGGGACCTCTTGCTTGGTCCCAGGATTGTACGACACAAAAAAAATGGAGATTATTGTGGCGGGTTTGGTTGCTTTCAGCATGGTGGGTCATATGGACTGAAAAAAACGACATCTTCTTCAGGGGCATCAAATTCGATTTCGGAAGGCTTCGACAACGGGTCATGTCTGATGTGTATCTGGCTCTTAAATTACATAGTAGGGGGGAGGGGCTGATCGGCTTGTACTCTGAACTATGTACAATCGCCATCTAGATTGTGGCTGTTTTGCTCTTATGTTTCTCTTTTGTCTCTCCCATCCAATATTCTGTTGGATGTATTTTGGTAATGTTGAATGGTGAATGTTCTCTTTCTCTCTTTCTCTCTTGTACATGCGCTACAGAGTTTGTAACCCAAACTGAAACTACAACACCACACGTATATTTGTGCGGATGCATAAACATGAAATTTTGCCCATCCAAATGGATGGGTTTCATAGATTTAGGCGATGTTTGGAAACTAGTTGTCAGAAGTAGCCAGAGTGGGAATACCAACACCAGAATTGTTGGTGATGGATGGAGTTGTAAGAAATGATGCAAGTGAGATGGTATTTGACACGTCCAATTCCACATTTTACATCCCACTTACATGAGGTGGTAGTTACCAAATACTACACCAGATCTCACACAGGTGACTGCTTCAACAACCTTCCTAACGTTCTTTCAGTATTATTTCCAACTTTTTAGTTGCATTCCAAACAGATGCACATGTGGAAGTGGTAAATCTCCCGTAAAATCAAAGTGGGCGATAAAGTAGTCGGAAGTCATAGGAAAAAAGGTTTCATTTCAAAAAAATTGCCTAGACTGGATATGTCTTATTTGCAAAATGGGACACCAGTTGATATGGCATTCAATCCATTAAGAGTACCTTCACGAACGAATGTGGGACAAATATTTGAATGCTCACTCGAGTTAGCGGGAGACCTGTTGGGCAGATATTATAGAATAACACCCTTTGATGAGATATATGTTGGGTTTCCCTCCTTTGTGGGATCCATTGGTTCGATGCACATTCAGTATCACTGCAGAATTTTAAGCACGATGCTTGATCTTTTCGAAGATGATTTGGAGTATTTGCTGGATAGCGATTTGTAGAAGTCCTCTCAGCTAAATGACTATTCAACTGTTCAGAGTTTGAGGTTCAGCGAGTTATCGATGACGATTTGTGGTGAGTGCCTTCAGTTGCATAGCGATTTGTGGTTAGCGTTATGTGTTTCAGTCGGATGACGATTTGTGGTTATCGTTGGATAGCGATTTGTGGTATCGCTGGATAGCGATTTGTGATAAGGCGCATCGTAAGTTATGCAAGATATTTAGTCTTCCGCATTTAATGTGAGTCTTGTCTTCTATTTAAGGGATGGATGAGAGAGCAAAAGAGGCAGAATATTAGGGAGAGAGTGTGAGAAACACTTTTAGGGCACCGAAAGGGTGCGGAGGAAAAAAAAAACAAGAAGTGTTGCGACACTTCTTTCAAGACAGCTTCGTCAAGCTAGTTCTTCAAATCATTCGTTCTTTGTTCCTCAGTGAGGCATATCCTCTTGTTTATTTCGTTACACCTTGTGTGTTTGTAAGGCTTATGCCTTTTGGCCACTTTGTAATCTTTGTTTGAAGATAGTGGAAGTTGTTGACCTATTGGTCGTCGTGGACATACCTCAGTTGAGAGGGAACCACATAAATCGTTGTGTGCTATTTTTATTTTTGCAGCTAGTTTGTTTTGGTTTATTTTTCTACCACTATCATCATCGTATTGTTTTCATCAATTCACACTTGTGGGGAGACCCGGTACGTCCATTTTAACCCCAACACATGGTATCAGAGATTTGGTTAGTATATTTGTGTGTGAAGTCATGGAGAATAACATTGGGCGTATGATCAGTTTGAATGGCACAAACTGGATGGCATAGAAAACTAAAATAGAAGACCTCTTGGGTTATAAAGATTTGGATGGACCCATAGACGGTGTGAGAGGCAAGCAAGAAGAGATGAAAGATGTCGAATGAAAAAAACTAGACCGAAAGGCGATCAGTTTCATTCGACAATGGATAGATGATAGTGTCTTTCATCATGTATCCATAGAAACTTTGACGCATGGTCTTTGAACCAAACTAGAGAGCCTTTATGATAGAAAGGCAGCAGTGAATAAGGCCTTTCTATTTCGAAAGCTTGTGAACCTCAAGTATAAAGAGGGCGGCTCTATTACAGAGCATTTGAATGAGATCAAAAGCATTGTAAATCAGTTGGCCACAATGAAAATCACTTTTGATGATGAGTTACAAACTTTGTTGCTCTTATTTCCCTTCCTGAGAGTTGGGAAACCTTGGTGGTCACAGTCAGTAACTCTGCACCTGATGGAATGGTAACGATGAGCCAAGTTACCAGCAGTCTGTTGAATGAAGAGTCCAGGAGAAAGTCATTAGGTCCTTCTACCTCAAAGGCACTTGTGATTGAAAACAGGGGGAGAAGCAGAAGTAAGAGCAGGGCTCTGCACTACCATGGCAAATCCAGAGGCCACTCACACTCGAGCTCAAAGAAAGACGTCGAGTATTATTATTGCCACAAGAAGGGGCATATGAAGCGACAGTGCAGGAAGCTCAAGCTTAAGGAGTAGAACAGAGAGAAGAGATCAGAAGAAAAATAAGGTGCCACAGTCACAGATGGAGAGCTCATGGTTGTCTGTGATGGCACTAGCATAAATTTGATCGATCAGGAGACCGATTGGGTGATTGACTCTGGAGCTTCATTTCATGTTACCTCACGGGTTGATTTCTTCACTTCCTACTCGCAAGGTGATTTCGGTAATGTCTGAATGGGAAATGAAGATGTGTCAAAGATTGTTGGCATGGACGACATTTGCTTGGAAACAAGTGTTGGCTGTAAGTTGTTGCTGAAAAATGTGAGGCATGTACCAGACATCCGACTGAATCTGATCTCTGCTGGAAAGTTAGATGATGAGGGCTATAACAACACCTAAAGTGATGGAAGGTGAAAGCTAACCAAAGGCTCATTGGTGATAGCCAGAGGAACAAAGGCTCGTTCCCTTTACACTTTGTAAGCGAAGATCTGGAAGAGTGTTGTGAATGTTGTGGAGACTGACTCGTCCACAAAATTATGGCATAGAAGGCTTGGGCATATGAGCAAGAAGGGGCTGCAAGTCATAGTTAAGAAAAAGTTCCTGACAGGTGCAACAGCTACATCTTTGGAACCTTGTGTTCATTGCTTCCATGGTAAACAAAATAGAGTTTCTTTTCCATAGATGCATTGCATCTAGAAAATCTCATGTTCTAAATCTTGTACATTCTGATGTGTGTGGACCTTTAAAGGTCAAGACACTTGGTGGTGCATTGTACTTTATGAATTTCATTGATGATCACTCTAGGAAAGTCTGGGCTTATACACTGAGGACTAAAGACCAAGTTCTAGATGTATTCAAGCACTTTCAGGCCATGGCTAAATAAGAAACTGGCAGGCAGTTGAAGTGTGTTCGCTCGGATAATGGTGGCAAATACATTGGGCCATTTAATCAGTATTGCACCAATCATGGCATCAAGCATGAAAGAACTATAAGGATGACACCTCAACAGAATGGGGTTGCTGAGAGGATGAAGCACATCATTCTTAAGAGAGTCAGATGTTTGCTGTCACACTCTAAATTGCCAAGATCTTTCTGGGGTGAGACAATGAGGACAACAATTGATCTTATCAACTTGTCTCCTTTTATTCCCTTGAAGGGAGATGTTCCAGAGAAAGTTTGGATAGGAAAAGAACCTTTCTATGGACACTTAAGAGTGTTCGGCTGTAGAGCATTTATTCACATTCCGAAGGAAGAGAGGTCCAAGCTTGATCCAAAAGTCAAGCAATGCATATTCATTGGCTATGGACATGAAGAATTTGGCTACAGACTGTATGACCCTATTGATAAAAAGGTGGTCAGAAGTCAAGATGTTGTCTTATTGGAATATTAGACCATTGAAGACATTGGTGAGTCTGAGCCATCAAAGTCCAGTACAGGTGATCTTATTGATTTAGATCCCCTAGATGCGCCGACTGTTCATGATTTCGTGGAGGAGATTCCACCTCCTCGCAATGATGCAAAGGAAGGAAGTGTTGAGTCAGAAATTGAGGGGGAGCCAACACCCCAAGAGTCACTTCCTCAGACTCCGATAAGGAGATCCACTAGAGAAAAACAGTCATCCAGAAAATACTCATCAAATGAGTATGTGATGATTACAGATCAAGGTGAGCCAGAAACTTTTGAAGAAGTTTTGGAGGATGAAAACAAGTCTGAGTGGTTTAAGGCAATGAAAGAAGAAATGGATTCATTGCATGCGAATCACACCTTTGATCTGGTAAAGACAACTAAAGGGAAGAAGGTGTTAAAGAACAAATGGGTCTTCAAGTAGAAGACTGATGAAAACAACTCTCAACCTAGATACAAGGCACGTCTTGTTGTGAAAGGTTTTGCTCAGAAGAAAAGAGTTGACTTTGATGAGATCTTCTCACCACTTGTGAAGATGCCCTCCATCTGAACTGTGCTCGATATAGCTGCAAGCATGAATTTGGAAGTTGAGCAGCTTGATGTGAAGACTGCATTTCTATATGGTGACTTGGAAGAAGAAATTTATATGGAGCAACCTGAGAGTTTCATTGACAAGGGTAAAAAGCACCTAGTTTGCAAGTTGAAGAAGAGCTTGTATGGATTGAAGCAAGACCAAGGCAGTGGTATAAGAAATTTGATTTCTTTATGAATGAGCATGGATACTCAAGAACCTCCACAGACCATTGTGTGTTTGTGAAGAAATTTCCAGATGGTAATTTTATCATTCTCTTGCTTTATATGGATGATATACTGATTGTGAGCCAAGACATCAGCAAGATTAGCAAGTTATAGTTGGAGCTAAGTGAGACATTTGCCATGAAGGATTTAGGTCCAGCAAAGCAGATTCTTGGGATGAGAATCGTTCATGACAGATCACATGAGATGATATGGTTATCTTAAGAAAAGTATATCAGAAAGGTTCTTGAGAGGTTCAACATGGACAAAGCAAAGCCTGTTAATTGTCCACTTGCAGGCCATTTCAAACTTAGCTCAAGACAATGTCCTACAAATGATGAAGAAGGAACAAAGATGCAGAAAATTCCCTATGCTTCGGCAGTAGGTTCGTTGATATATGCTATGGTCTGTACTCGACCAGACATAGCTCATGCTGTTGGAGTTGTTAGTCGATTTCTGTCAAATTCAGGGAAAGAACATTGGGCAGCAGTGAAATGGATTCTAAGGTATCTTCAGGGCACATTAAAGATGAGTCTGTGTTTTGGAAAGGGTGAACCCATTCTTGATAGATTCACAAATTCTGATATTGCTGGTGATGTAGACAGTAGAAAGTCTACTTCTGGGTATTTGATTACTTTTGCAGGGGAGCAGTTGTATGGCAGTCGAAATTACAGAAATGTCTAGCTCTCTCCACTATAGAAGTTGAGTTCATTGCCATTATAGAAGCCAGTAAAGAATTGTTGTGGTGAAGAAATTCTTGCAAGAGTTGGGCTTGAAGCAAGAAGAGTATGTTCTTCATTGTGATAGTCAAAGTGCTATTCATTTGAGTTAGAATTTCTCGTTTCATTCAAGATCGAAACATATTAATGTTTGATACCACTGGATTCGATATGTCTTGAATAAAAAATTGCTGCAACTAGAGAAAGTGCATACTGATGACAATACATCAGATATGATGACCAAGGACAAGCATGAGAAGTGTCGATTCCTAGCAGGAATGGAAGAAGCTTCCACATAAGTCGGGAAGGGGGAGAATTGTTGGGGTTTCCTCCTTTGTGGGATCCATTGGTTCGATGCACATTCAGTATCGCTGCAGAATTCTAAGCACGATGCTTGATCTTTTCGAGGACGATTTGGAGTATTCGTTGGATAGTGATTTGTAGAAGTCCTCTCAGCTGAATGATGCTTTAGTTGTTCAGAGTTTGAGGTTCAGCGAGTTGTCGATGGCAATTTGTGGTGAGTGCCTTCAGCTGCATAGCGATTTGTGGTTAACGTTATGTGCTTCAGCTGGATGACGAATTGTGGTTATCACTGGATAGCGATTTGTGATAAGGCGCTTCAGGCACATCGTAAGTTATGCAGGACGTTTAGTCTTCCACATTTAATGCGAGTCTCGTCCTCTATTTAGGGGATGGATGAGAGAACAAAAGCAGCGGAAGAGAGCAAAAAAGGCAGAACATTAGGGAGAGAGTGTGAGAAACACTTTTAGGGCACCGAAAAGGTGCGGAGGGAACAAAAAGCAAGAAGTGCTACGATACTTCTTTCAGGACAACTTTGTCAAGCTGATTCTTCAGATCATTCGTTCTTTGTTCTTCAGTGAGGTATATCCTCTTGTTCATTGCGTTACACCTTGTGTATTTGTAAGGCTTATGCCTTTTGGCCACTCTGTAATCTTTTTTTGAAGATAGTAAAAGTTGTTGACCTATTGGTCGCTGTGGACGTACCTCAGTTGAGAGAGAACCACGTAAATCGTTGTGTGCTGTTTTTATTTTCGCTACTGGTTTGTTTTGGTTTATTTTTCTACCAGTGTCATCGTCGTATTGTTTCCATCAATTCACACTCGTGGGGAGACCCAGTACATCCGTTTTAACCCCAACAATATACACACAAAAATTTCCATTCCTGCCACATACTGACAGCTTCCAAACAGGGCCTTACTCAAGTTTATAGAAAAAAAAATCTACCAAATAGAGAGAGAGGCATGGAAATATAATATTAGTAAGAAAGTGAAAGAAGTCGATTTGACATACGCAGGCATGGCTTAGTGATGTATTGGGAGCAAAATTAAAGGCTGCCCTTTTGTATCATATATTAGAATTTTAGTAGGAAATTATCACTTTAAAGTGTAAACATAATGTATACATGTATGCCTTCAACCGTTTCTAATGTGATTGTGATTTTTTCCCATTAATTGCAAGTTACAACAACAATAAAACCCTATGATCTAGAGCTACGACCTTACTTTCTATGCCTCGGTTGTTTAACAATAGATTTCAGTGCACCAAACAGTAGGGGATAAATTGTGAAATTTAATCAAACAAGAATTACTTAAGCCAAAGCCCAGCATAGGCGCGAGGGCGAAAGTCTTGACCTCAGAATTTTACCCCATTGGTGGTTGATCTATGATCTACCTGCGAATGGAACCAAGGTTATATATATATATATATATATTAATGAGTTTGTGCTAAACTCATTTGATGCTAAACCACATGCTAAATGGGTTTTTTCGTCCTTTTTTTCATTTTACTTTTAAATTCTGACCGTAATGTGATCTATGTACTTGATTTATAGGGATCAGCTCTTGAAGCATTTGATTCCAATATATGGGTGGGTTTTTATAAGGTTCAAAAAAACAACGGTCCAAAATCTTTGTAAAATTTTTAGTCTCCAAACATTATTGAAAACACAAGAGCCAGGTGTGGATCCTTAGTAAATCCACCATGCCCAACACATTTATAGAGCTAAAACTGCATAAAAAGCACCGAAGAAGCCCAAAAACCCATTTAGCATGCGGTTTAGCACCAAATGGGTTTAGCACGGACCCATCTTCCTATATATATATATATATATATATATATATATATATTTATATAAAGTAATGCTAAGCTGCTTCGGGATTACCTACACACATAGTAAAATCATAGATGTAGTATCTTCTCAATCGGACTCCGTGTTCAACATAGTTATTTGATAAGAATCATGTCCGGATCATGTTTTTGGACATAAAATAAGATTTTTTAAATCATGAAACTTTGCTACATTTTAGGCCGTTGATTTTTTTAAGGTCCTAAAAAACCTATACAATGATTACAATCGCATGATCTAAAACTTGTTTTCTGTTTAAAAATGCATATAGATCACATTTATAAGGTCTTATCAACAAAAAAAAAAACTACAAGATTTGGAAAACCCAAACCTTTTACTAGATGGGAGTAGGTGCTCTATATATAGGAAGAGGGACCGTCCAACTAAAAGAAGGTCCAAAATCTACAACCCATGATAATCCACGGTGTTCTTTTTCTAACAACCGAGTTTTATATCGATCACATTTTTTCAACAAAAGAAACTTTTTTTAAGCTATGAAAAAATTGAGCATTTGTGACCATTGATTTTTGAATCACCAAAAAAAAACACTTGCATAAACTGGATTCCCATGAAACAAAAAATTTGATCCCAACCAAATAGACCACGTAGATCATATCTATAAAGATTCACATAAAATAACACGAGCTATGAGATATTGCTCATTTCAACTCATTAATATTGTATGCACATCCCCACTAACTAACTATGTATATATTGTATGCACATCTCCACTAACTAACTAACTAACTAACTAACTATATATATATAAAAGGAAGACTATTAAACATCAAGAAGTCTTTTTTTTATGAGGAATGTTGAAACCACCTGCGAAATCAGACCCTGCGCTGGCTATGCATATCGCACATTCAGCCGTTGATACCATGGTGTAAACCCCCTGAGACACACCTTGTCTTTAGGGAGTCGTCTTGCTTCGGCACGAGCTAAAGGCATGATACCCTTACCCTTCATAATGCAAGGGGCTGACATTTGTGAGAAACTCTAACCACCCGCCTAGCAGCCAAGGGCCCTTCCATTACACAAAACCCTTTGGGGCTACCAATCCACGTCTCCATGACTTGCTACTTACTATATTTGTATCCATGACTTACCACCCAAGGAATTGGCATCCACGCCATCTTGTCCGTTGAAGGGCATGACCAGTCTCCCTAAGGTTATAAATTAATGAGACATGATCAACTAGGCTAAGAGACTAATGGCTCTCACTTCTTTTTTTTGAAAGGCAAGGTGGGGTTTGGCAGACCCCATCAGTTATTCAACCTACCATTGGGTTTTGAACCTGCAACTTCCCACTACAAGGAGACATGCACTGACAGCTCCTACCAACAACACAGCTTTGGCTACTAATGACTCACTTAATTAGGAGCAAATATGTATTTTGGCAACGTCTTAACATAATCTTACTTAGGACAAGAAATAAATAGGAAGAGTTTGACTAGCCCTGAACCCATCATCTAGCTTGACTTGACCCATTGCTTGGTTAACTTTGAGTTTCTCATAGCTACATTTACAAACATAAAAAATGAACCAGAAGAGACAAATAAGCTGTGTTGATTGAGGGAGAATTGTCTTTTTCTTTTTATTTTTTTTTGCTGTTTGATGAGCAAGTTGAGGGATAACGCCATGAACCTGAGACCCCAATTTGTATATATTACATAATAATATTTTGTCAAAAAATAATGTTTTTTATATTTCAAAGACCTGTTTGTTCCATTTTCATGGATGGGAATGATCTATCATACAAAAATAGGCATCGATTTTTAAAAGCTCTTGCCAGTTCAATTTAATTGAGAGAAGTATGATAGGATTAATAAAAGGTAACCAACGGGGGCTCTGCTTGTTTGGTAGGAGCTGTTAGTGCAAGTCACCATGTGATGGAACGTTGCAAGTTCAAAACCCAATGGTATGTAGTGTAACGGGTGGAGTCGGCCTAACCCCATCTTGCTTATTAAAAATAAGAAAGAAAAGGTAACAAAAAAAAAACTGAGACTCACCGATGCCAACATGACAATTTTAACTGTGATGTTTAAGGGGGTGTTTGTGTGTCATGGAAAATTCAAGTTTTTTCGCAAAAAATGCATCGATGGGCGTGCGTTTCTGCAGAACTTACAATGCCAAAACAAACATGGCGTATGGAAAAATGCCTCGACGGGTGTGTCATTTTACACACTTAACTCTCATTTTTCTCGAAAAACTGTTCTCATGTGGGTCTCATTTAGTTTCCGCCGCAGAGGAATCCACTAAAGAAGTGCCACAGAACCCTATTCCTTGACAAGAAAACGCCGCTAAATGTTTGTTTCATCGTAGCCAAAAGACTAGAAAAAGAGACGTCACATTTTTTAAATGCGGCCCAACTTTGACAATCCATGCAGCAAACGTCTGGTCGACTCGGAATCGTAGCTTTCTCAAAAGCCAGTCTGGTAAAAGGTCCCTCAAGGACAGAGTAGGACGCCGGACCCACTTGAATCCAGACCGAGTTCGTCCTATCGTTTATGAATGCCAATGGATTCACATAAATGAATGCACCATCTAAATCTAACCCATGGCCTAGTCTCAGAGTGCAAGCAAAATATGAGGGACCGACAATCTGCCGTCGGTGATGATTTTTTATTCTTCTTTGGATTATAAAAAAATATAATAGAAAAAAAATAGATACCAACGGGAGATCCGCTTATCTGGCAAGAGCAGTTAGTGCACGTCACTTGTGTTGGTTGTAAGTTCGAATCCCAATGGTACTGTCAAAAAAAAGGGAAAAAAAAAGTAAATGCGTGTGACCCTGTCCACTAATAACCTAACAGGCTTACACGTTTGGCACTCAGAACCGAACAAATTTTTTTCTCTTAAACAGTTTAATGTTGCTAATTCCATTTAGTGCACGTCACATGTAGTTTTTTTATTATTTATAATTGAATCATTTGCACACAATTAAAAAATGACAAAGCAAGCATGCATAATGTTGCTAATTCCATTTTCTTTTGATACCTCAAAGAGTAAGGAAAGGGTGATTTTTTTGTCTTTCTATCATTGACATTCTGTTTATGATAGAGATAATATCTTTTTTTTTTCTAGCATTATTTACCATATGTGAAGTTTGATTGAGATTGCCTTGATATTTTACATTTAAATTTGTTTCGGTTATATTTTGTGCTTTGCACAATTTATAGTTTAATCCATCTTTGTCATGGTGATCTCCTTCTCTTTGTTGTATTTTTTGTTTTTGTTTGTAGGTGGGATTCAGGATCAACTGTTGGTGAGTTTGACGGTCATTCAAGACGTGTCTTAAGTTGTGCATTCAAGCCTACAAGACCTTTTCGTATTGTTACATGTGGAGAAGATTACTTGGTGAATTTCTATGAGGGACCACCATTTAGGTTCAAACTGTCACAAAGGTTAGTCTTGTTTATGGTATTAAGAGATTGATTTATACTATATTAGGTCAATGATAGTGCAAATTTGCTAAAGGTTCAGCTGTTTTAGCATAATTGTTTTGTATGAAGAATCCTTTGGTACATTGTCTTTCTTTTTTGGTAAAGGTATGAGGATCCAATGCAGGAACTGAAGCGTGACATGTTAGCCTGTCGAAGCAAATGAAATTCTAATAGCTATTCAGTATATGATGTGTTAGCTTTTAAGTAAATAATGACCATTCTCAAACTTTAGGAGTGCACTCTGGCTTGAAACATTACTATAACGTTTAACTTGCAATGGAATATAAAATCATGGTATAAATAAGTGTTCCTAGTATCTTCATGCTTGAATGACATTTTCCAAAAGCAATGCACATGATGTAAATAATATTTTCTCCAAATTGTAAGGAATTATGTGCTCTAGTGAGGGAGATGTATACCTGCCCTTTATCTGATGTGTAGTCTGTTTAAAACTAGTAAGAGAATTAACTAATAACATCCAAGGGGAATATATCAGGGTATTGAAGATAACATTTAAACTATTATTCCTAAAATGGCCAACACAGGTTTAAATTAACTGCACCGTCTAGGTAAATGTTTTAATATAATTGATCTTTGTTCTTGTAGGGACAGGACTACCACTTTTTCTACCAAAAATCTAAACAGATTTTTCAAGCCATAACTAGAGAGCTTTTCTGTCCTAGAGGATGGGCCCTGCTGGTTTCCAGATCACAGTTCATATCTTGATAATATTGCTTCAAAATACATTATAACTGCCAAGCCCCCTTCATGAGAGCGATAGAGTTATGAATCTAGTCTGAGCACATCAGGAACACTTACTAATTTAGGTCTCTCTCCCTCTGTGTTTAAGGCTGGAAGGTTATAAAAATGGCAAAAAGCAGAAAATATGACAAGAACATGAGGGGCTTGGCAAACTTTCTTTTTCTTAACAGTTAACATAGGTTATGGATATATAAATGATAAAAGAGTAAGTTAACCGATAAGGGAAAAGAATACTAACAAATGATGCTTCTCTAGAAAATCTAATTGCACATTCATAAAGGTTTAAGTTTCATATATACATATGGATTCATAGAGCTAAGTATGAAAGAAAATAGACTAAAACAAAGACATTTAAAGATGATGATAATTCGGTCATAGCCATGTCTAGGCTGAGAAACCATGTCCATGCTTACCAACTACTACATTATAACTATCACATTATAAGAGACCAAACAATGATAGCTATGGAAAGCAAGACAATGAGTTTGAAAAAAAAATAAATTATTTGCTATTATTGTCGTGAACCGGGGTATGTCAAGATATATTGTCCTAAACTAAAGATACCCTATGAGAAGAAGGTAGCCTCCGTTGCTCAAGAGTCAAGTGAATTCAAAGCTACACAAGAATCAACTATTGAGAGCATGTCCTTGACTCAAATTGTAGAAGCTCTTCAACCTCTATTCAAAGGAGCTTCACCAACCGAAGCTACGGTCTCTTCTGTTGGCATCTTTGATCCCAGTAAGTCTCTTTGGCTTCTTGGCTCATGTGCCTCATTTCATATGACACTAAATTGTGATATTTTATCTGGATGTCATAACTCAAGCGAGTCAAATGTTTTTTATTGTTGATAGAATATCTCTTGAGATAAAGGGAATAAGAAATTTTGAAAATATTTTAAAGAGATTTTTTATTCAAAAAATTAGATATATTCCCAAGTTAAGCCTAAATCTTTTATTTGTCTCTTAATTATGTGACCTTTGGTATAATGTTTCTTTCTCTTCTATTGGTTTATGAGTGCGGGATCGTCTCTCAGGGAAGCTGATTGGAGAAGGCTGTAAAGAAGGAGGTTTATACTACATAGATTTTTTGGAAATACCTAAGAATACTTTTTGTTATAATGTTTAAAAACTGAATTTTGGATTTTGGAGCTCCCTAACCAAAATCTTCTGAAATATTATCTGCATGAATGCAACCAAAACTGATTGGAGCTCCCATGTGGCAGGTCATGAATCCCCCTGTCATTTTGTGGTTGATGTATGCTTCAAAATTTCCCTTCATATCTTCATCTGGTCTGATACCATCTTCAGATTGATGGTAACATGATTATGTTCCTTTGATGTGTGAAAGAATATGTGGTGTGTGCGAACTGTGAAACAAGGTGAGAGAAATGAGTGAGTGAGGAGGAAGAAGAAGATATAGGAAAAGAGAGGAAGTGAGAAAAGACAAGGGAGAAAGAGAATAGGGGCTGGAATCGTGCCCTATCCCTCTCATATTGACCCTTATAAAGGTAATTTAAGTCAGTTTACAAAAATGCCCTTCATAACTATATCTTTTGACCTATTGGGTCTTGAATACAAAAAAGGACTTCACTAGCCAATCAATTTTGACTCTCATGTAATGCTTCCTTATAACATATTGTACTTCAAAGGATAAACCAGAGTTGCCAGTTGGGGAAGCGATTCGGGTAGTGGAAGCAGGAAGTGAAAAAAGGAAAAAACAAAAAAAGGAAAAAACAAAAAAAGGAAAAAAAGATACATTTTGGAAGCGCCACGTTTCGCGCCTCCGAAATATGCTTCGGAGAAGCATGCTTCCCCATGTCCTATGGTACTTCCGGTAACCCTGGGATAAACCTCTAAAGTGGTCATCATGATGTATATGAACCCTTTATTTTTGTTACCTCATTAATTCACTGGTCTGCACTCCTGTTAAGCTAACCAAAACAGAAAAAGTGAAAAAGTGAAAAACTTCCCTTAAGTATCCACTAAACCTGCCATCTTCTGATCGATGCAATTGGATTGAGTGTTAGATGTCTTCATCCTTCTAAGATTTTAATTCATGGTAGCCTCCTTGTTCAAGATAGAACGCAGAAACATAACATTTATTCAAGTTTCCTTGCATTG
Source organism: Nuphar pumila (assembly GCF_984573655.1). Taxonomy (NCBI): domain Eukaryota; kingdom Viridiplantae; phylum Streptophyta; class Magnoliopsida; order Nymphaeales; family Nymphaeaceae; genus Nuphar; species Nuphar pumila. The sequence goes on from NC_143256.1 coordinate 16,863,152, forward strand.
CTTGTTTGGCCCATCAAATATTGTGCATTGGTGTGATTTGGCTACATTGTTTACAAGATGCCTTTCCCCATTAATTGTTGAAGCATACTCTTTATTTTGGAGCAACAGTCGTGTCCTTGATTTGCAGAGTCCAATGCAAAACTTCTGGAAAAATGTTCTAGGGTTCATATTAATTAACATCGAGTGCTTGGTATTTTTTCTTTTTTTTTTTCAAAATTTCTTGTAGGAGAAATGTAGTCATTATTTTAATTTTATGTCTGATAAAAAACTCATTCATGGCATTGTAGCAATGTAGGCTTGTGGCCATAATAAAATATAATGTGCTGAGGAAGATGTTCTTGATTGTGTCTTACCGAACAGAGGTAGTATGTAAAGGAAACATTATTGTTTGAAGTGCAGGGAACATTCCAACTTTGTCAATTGTGTAAGGTTTTCTCCTGATGGAAGCAAGTTTATCAGTGTAAGTTCAGATAAGAAAGGTATACTATATGATGGGAGGACAGGAGAAAAGATTGGGGAGCTATCTGCTGAAGGTCACAATGGTAGCATCTATGCTGTTAGTTGGAGTCCTGACAGTAAAGAGGTATTTATGATATTCCTATGCTATTTTCATTATTGATTAATAATTATACTTCCAGTGGTGGACTTAGGATGCAAATATCTACATTGAATGATATCTACTTTTTCCTTTTTCAGATTCTTAGATTGATAATATGAACATTTTAATTAGAACACAATTAAATTTAAATGTTACTCATATAATCAAATGCCTGACTAATGGAGAGTTTTTCTTCTACTTTTTGGTTTTTGGTTGATCGAAGAAGCACATTCATTTATCTGTTGAATGAAAGTTTTATACAATCTGGTTTACCTATATTCTAATGGTCTCCAGCACCATACTGGTTCTGATGGGGCTGTACTTGTCTGTATTACAGGTGTGAGTGGAAGTGTTAATCCAAAGTTTCATTGTGTGCTTTAGTCTGCTTTACTTTGGTATTGATAGAAAATTCTTTCATATTTTCTGTGCAGTTGGATAAACCTGGTTGAGGTTATATTTGTCACAAAATGGCACGGATCCCAATACCCTCCATAATGGACTCCGAGGGTCAAAACATAATGCATTTGAACAAAAACATAAGAACTAAAATGAAACACAATAGAATGTGAGTAAATAACTTCATTAATAAAGAACAGTAAAAATACAAAAAAAATACATTTTAATCCTCATTACAATACACTAAAAAACACACAAGAAGCCTAAAACCATGGTTGCTAGTCGAGGAAGCGGGAAGCGATATGTGAAGTGGAAGCGTGAAGCGTGGCACTTTCAAAATTTTAGGAAGCGGGAAGCATGGGACGACTTAAAAGCGAATCAAGAATCGTCTCGAAAGCGAACCAGAAGCGAATATGGAAGCGACCTAGGAAGCGAGGGGGAAGCGAAAAATAAAATAAAAATAAAAATACAAAAAAAGGGAGGAAATGCAGGGAAAGCGAAGGAGAAGCGTGCTTCCCATAAATGGGAAGTGTGTTTCCTATAAATGGGAAGCATGTTTCCCATAAAAGAGAAACGCGCTTCCCATAAATGGGAAATGCGCTTTTCAAAAAAATTGGCGCTTCTCAGTGCGTTTTGGAAGTGCGACCTTTTACGCTTCCGAAACATGCTTCCCCACTAGGCTAGGTGCTTCTAGTAACTCTGCCTAAAACTACTCATCACTCCCTCACCTTACAAAGGCACCCACCCACCCATATTTATAGAGAAAAGAAGGAAGAAGAGAGAGATTAAAGGAGAGAAAAAGGGAGACCACACTAACCATTGGACCATAAGTCAAACAACTAGTCCAAGTCAACCAAAGTTGACTTAACTTTAAAGTATATATATCAGAGTTACCGAAAGCACCTAGCCTAGTGGAAGCACGAAATGTTGTGCTTCCGAAACGCGTTGGGAAGCGCCATTTTTTTTGAGAAGCGTGCTTTCCCGTTGCTTACCCCGCGCTTCCTCCCTTTTTTCATTTTTTTTTATTTTTATTTTTTCGCTTCCCCCTCGCTTCGTAGGTCGCTTCCGGTTCGCTTCCTAGGTCGCTTCCAAGATGATTCTTGATTCGCTTTTAAGTAGTCTCACGTTTCTCGCTTCCTAAAATTTTGAAAGTGCCACGCTTCCTGCTCCTGCTTCCTCGACTGGCAACCATGATATATGTTAACGCCCCCGCTCAAACTTACATTGACTCACTATAAGTTTGCAATTACAAAAGGAATCCCATTACACAAGATATCAACATGTTCTTCTATAATACAAATTCTTGAAGGAGCTTCTAGATCTTCCTTGATATGCTTGAAAGGTCTCTAGAATCATCAATAATGCCAATATTTTAAAGAGTGCAAAAGGAGCAATCCAACTAAAAATAACTATATATATATATATATATATATATATATATATATAGAGAGAGAGAGAGAGAGAGAGTAATGGGTACGTGCTAAATAAAATATGCTAGATGAAACATGCTAAATGAGTTTTTCAGGGTTTTTTTGTTTTATTTTTAAATTCTAATCGTACAAATGTGATCTATGTACTTGATTTTATAGGGTTCAACTCTTTAAGTGTTCGATTCTGACACATGAGCGGATTTTTATAACGTTTAAAAAATCACCATTCCAAAATCTTTGTTAATTTTTAGGCTCCAAATATCATTTTTTTCATCGAAAACACATGATCCAAGTGTGGATTCCTCGTAAATTGACCATGCCCAACACATTTATGGGGTCAGAACTGCAAAAAAAAAAACCACACCAAAAGAGCAGAAAAACCCATTTAGCACATTTCATTCGCATATTTCATTTCGTACACACCCATCTCTCTGTCTCTCTCTCTGTCTCTCTCTTTCTCTCTCTATATATATATATATAAATGACCAAACACGCCAAAAATACAATACATATTTAATAAGACATTTTAATAATTTTCAAAATCTTTTAATAGTAAGAAAATTTTTCAACATCAATTTTGAAAGTCATTAAATTTTTATACACAATATTCATTGAGAGTCTCACCTCAATAGATAATTTTACGAAATCATAGTTCTTGATTTATAAGAGAACACAATTGCATATTATCAAAAGAAGAGATGCATGCATAAAATATCTCAAAGATAAACGTATAAATCATTCATCACTTTAAACATTCATGAAAACATGCATTATTGAAAGTCAATACACACATCTATCTCGAAAAGCACATTAATGCATGAAATATGAATTTTCAAACAACATCAATACCATGAATAAATAACTCACAAAAGAGTTTAACCCACATAAAAAATATTCATAAAGCAGGGTTTTTCAAAACAAGTAGCCATATTAAATGTACAACAGAAATAATGGGGAAGTTCAAAATCCCACGTACAAATCATAACAAGAGATATTTTGTAATAATGACAAATATTAATAACAATTTAAATCTCAACAATAGAAACAATATCTATAAATACACTCAAAATATTGCATCCTATGCAACCAAGGCATATCATGATGTAAATCACCCAAGATAACTAATCATGGAACACATTTAAAATATCTTTAAGCATGCAATTAAAACATATTCAATGCAAAATGCATGAAGAATTTTCAATAACCATTTCCCAGACAAGGGTAAATGAGTGAATTTTTTTTAGAAATTTTGTGGAGAGATTTGAAAATCCCACAAATATCAAGAAATGATATTTTGCAAACCTTCACAATAGTTCGACCACCATAAGCAATTTACCTCGCTTGACCTTCAAACCTCAAAATTCAAGTGTAATAGCTGCTAGAACAAGAGATCAATGACAATGCCACTTATGAGCTTAACAAACACACAAAAAGTGTGAACATCTCATCTATATAAAATAACACTTAAATAAGAGACAAACCTCAATGTTTCAGCTACTAGAAAAAGAGCATAATACAAACACACAAAAAGTATGAATAACCAATGGGTGCACCTAACTCATTGCAAACAAATCTTTCTTGTCTACGTAAAATGACACTTAAATAAGAGACAAACCTCAATATTCAAGTGCATCAGCTACTAAAATAAGAGTATAATACAAACACACAAAATGTGAATAACCAATGGGTGCATATAACTCACCACAAAAATATCTTTTAAATAAGAGACATAATAGGAGAAGACACAAAGTAAGAGAGCTTGTAATAAAAACAAACTAATGTCATCAAGAAGGATAAATGTATCAATTTTAACAATCTTTCAAACACCATATTTTCAAAATAGATAACCATCACAGATAAACATAATTATAAGTATTCATAATAACATTGTCCAAATAAACAAATGAGTGATATAACACACTCATAGAACTAGAGATCAAACAACCGTCAATTAGAGCCAAACTATAAGGCGACAATCTATACTGATAAGAAAACCAAGGTGCACACAACTCACCCCAACAAGCATCTCTTGTTCAACAAAAGCAACATGGATGTAGATACCAATCAAACCCAAGACAAGTGACAACACATCACTCATAACCTTTGGGAATCTAGACTAGTAAGATGACATGAGGTGCACACATAACTCACCTCAACGGCTAACTCTGACCCAACAACAAGGCCAAAAATAAATGGCGCATCCTAGAAAAATCTATGATGGACAAAAAACAATGCCAAAAGAAGGCAAAAAATACTCACGGAAATTGATTTTCAAATAAGTGAGTTCATATATAAAAGTACCAATTTGAAAAAACAAAGTTTTAAATCAAATCCAATAAAGGTAGATGAAGACTTAGAATGAATATAGTTCAATCATATGCACAACAATATGTCAATTGATGCAATCACTTCCAACACAAGATGTCTCATGACAAATTTTACAAACTTTGACAAGCAAATAATGGACAAGAATCATGCCCAATATAAATAATCTACATAGGTGTGATGAAATTATGATGTTAGAGTATCTTTCAAAAGATAATGGAATCATGAATCCACCAATCAAGAAACAAGTGCACTAAGGCACATCATATACAAAAGATCCAATAAATCTCAATAAAAAGACAAAAGTATATGATTTTATTAAAGAAAAGCTTCTAAGAAGCTAGATCTAAATCATTAGTCTACTATTAGACAATTGATGACAAACATATAGAGATTCACAAAGAGCTATATAACTATCAACAACCATGAACTCATATATATCATACAAAGAATTTTATCACAATGTAACAAATATAAAATCTTTAAGAAACATGCAATGAAGTATCAATGCACAAGAAAGAAACCACTAAGGGTTACAAAAGTGCACAAACACTCAAGTCACTAAGCTACCAAAAAGCACATAAAACTACTAAGGGCTAAGCAACAATCATACAAGAGTCTTTTAAAAAATATAAGTTTTATTCATAAAATGCTCAAGAAGCATACACAAGAACCCACTAAAAAATATAATGCATAATAGAGAAATTAAAATATGCATTCGAGTTCATGATGACAAATCATGCTTATGCCATCCAATAATAATCACAAAGGCTACATAATTAAAATCATGCATGGTCACATAGTTAGAATCACCAAAGAAACATCACTATATATTAAAAATCCCAAAGATAATCTATGTAAATACATACATTAAGAGACACAAAAAAAATGTAAAAAATTAATATTTTGCAAAACATGAAACACATAAGATTTTAAGAAACCACATATTTTTGCAAAATATAATTTTTTCAATATACATATCCATAATCTAAAAAATATATTAAAAGACAATAATTTCTATTGAGAATGTAGGGTACGGGTCTGGTTCTAGACCCAAAATGATTCTTTTGTATTGTATTTACATGGTTGGTGTTATCGGGTCTGGGTTGACAGACCCGATCCAACTTGTATCATATATATTACATTGAATATAGGGCACAACCTCTCATTGAGAATCGTGCCAGTCATTGCTGCCTCTCCTTCTTGCAAATCCCTTTCTCTTCTGCTGTGGATGAAGATCTGGTCGAAGGTGCGTGACTTCTAACATGGTATCAGAGCAGGCTGAGAAGTAAATACTAGGTCGAGTTCTCTTCTTCCTTTCTTTGATCCAAGATCTGATCTTATCAGATCAGATTCTATTCTCCTTCTGTCCTGAAAATTGATCTTATCATATTGGGTTAAAAATCTCTCTCTTAAAATTTTTAAACATCTTTCTTCCTCTCTAAGTTTTCGATCTCTTAAAACTGAATCTGTTCACGTCAAACAGTCTGGTCACGTCAAACCAGATCTGTTTTCTTAAATCTTGATTATTTTTTTTCCTCTTTGATGCTGGATCGGATCGTTCCAGATCTAGTGTTTTCGTTCCAAGCCAGACTAAATTAGATCTGGCCATGGCATATTGATTCTTCCCTTCAGCAGCGTTAAATCAAATCTGATCGTATCAGATCAGATTTGTGTTTCCATTTAAACTTAGATCTCTCTTTTGTCTTTCAAGTCAAATCTTATTCTCCAAAACCAAATCAAAGTTTCGGTCCATACAAAAAAAAAATTCAGATCATTAATTTGTCGTGTTCTACTGATTATTTGTTTCCCTGCAATATTATTTTCGTAGCAAAAAGAAAAAAAATAGATTTACATTGCTGGTAAATCAAACTGCTGGTCAGAGTGTTCTTTTGTTGTCCTTTCACATGGATTCTCCCTTCCAGTTTCCTTGGACAACTCATATAACTACTTGACCTGGAAGCGACAAAGTTTTCCTTTTATTAAGAGTCTGGATCTCTCTGGATATCTTGATGGAACGATCCATGCACCACTAGAATTCGTCCTGCAAGATAAGCGAGATGATAAAGGGGAGGTTTCCAACAAATTGATTCATAATTCAAAATTTGTAACATGAAGAAGAAAAGAGTAGGCAGTTGTGGCTTACATTACCTCTATGCTTTCCCATGAGATATTAGTGGCCATCCTAGATGAATGTTCAGCCAGAGAGTTGTGGCAAATATTGGCGCAGACTTATTCACAGATTTCATAAGCTAGGATTTTGCATTTAAAGAGAGAATTTCAGCTTTTGAAGAAATAGAGTTTATCAGTGACATAATACATGAACAAAATCAAGAGTATTACATATCAACTAGCCATGGTGGGTTGCGTAATTCTTAACAAAGAAAAGGTTCAACAGGCACTGAATGGTCTGGGTTCTGACTACCACATGTTAGTCACCTCTCTTCTATGCCTCCCTTCATTGCCCAGTTTTGAAGATCTACGGACTAAGCTACTACAATATGAAGTTACCATTAGGGGCGAGAAGATGACCCTGAATTCCAACAACCATGAGGTACTTGTCACATGAGTAGTATTAAGGCGAGGACGTGGGGGCTTTTGAGGCGGGCGTGGACATAGAAGAGGTAATCAAGGAGGCCGTGGGCTTTTTCCCATACCCTACATGTCACCTAACTTGTATCCAGGGAACCCTATAAACATCCCGACATGTTTTTAGTGTAATAAAATGGAGCACATTAAAGCAAATTGCTGGCATAATCCGCAAAACAAAGGCAAGTTTAATGGTGCTGGGCCTTCTACTAGGGGACAAGCAGGAGACAACCGTAAAGGAGATGAAAAGAAAAATGTGAAGAATCTTTTGATTTTCGTTCTTTCAGAATTGAGCTTTAAGCAAACTGAGTAGGAGACTTGGTACATTAACTCCGGGCTGCTGCACATGTGACATGTGATATTGGTAAGATTTATTAAAACCGGAGATGGTGTTCTTCATCCTATCTCTCATGTTGGAAATATTTTCCTTCTACTCCCCAATTCCTCATTACCTTTATCTGATGTTTACCATTCTCCTAGTATTGTTAAAAACATTGTTTCTGTTTCTAAACTTGTCGATGATACTAATTCTTTTGTCGAATTTACTCTTTCTGTATGTGTCAAGGATCTTCTCACGAAGAAGACACTCGTTGAAGGAGAACGACAGGGAAACATATATGTCTTCAAGGAGTCTCTTCTAGTTCATGATGCATCAATAAATTCACCACCAGTTCGTCCAGTGTCATTAAAAGTTTGTTTTAGTCTATCTCAACGTAATAAGCCAGAGATTTGGCATCGTCGTCTTAGTCATTGTAATCATTCATTTATTGAGAAGCTTGTGTCTAGTGGACTTGTTCCGCAGTCTAGTTTGAATGTCGAGGCTGATTTTCTTCTTTGTTTCCGTTGTCAATTATGTAAAAGTCATGTTCTTCCATTTCATTCAATAAATCAAAGAGATTTTGTGCTTTTTGAAATTGTCTATTCTGATGTCTGGAGACATGCCCCGCAGTCTTCTTTATTGGGCAATCATTATTACATTACTTTCATTGATAGTTACTCTAGATACACCTGTATTTATTTTATCAAATATAAATCTGAAGTTTTCAAGCTTTTTTGCTCATTCTGTGCTTTAGTTTGTAATCAATTTTCAACTAAAATTCAATATTTTCATTGTGACGGTGGATGAGAGTACTTATCAAAGGAATTTACTGAATTTCTCTAAGATAGTGGAATAGGTCGTCGAATATCTTGTCCACACACACCACAACAAAATGGTGCGGCTGAAAGAAAATACTGGCACATTGTAGAGAGTGCGCTGAGTATGTTGCATAACACTCACATTCCTTTAAACTTGTGGATGAAAGTTTTTCATTCAGCTGTCTATGTCATAAATCGACTGCCAATGAAATTGTTAGCAGATCAATCCCCTTATTTTACGCTATTTACACTATTTGGGGTTCATCCTGACTATAATGAGTTGCGAGTGTTTGGCTGCATATGCTATGTTCATATTGACAGTTCTTAACGTGATAAGTTTCAGAAAAAGGCATGCAGGTGTAGGTTTGTTGGATATGTTGATCAATATAGAGGATATCACTGCTATGACTCCACTACCAGTCGCATCAGAGTTTCATGGAATGTCGTGTTTGACGAGACTCATACTGATGATTCAGGAAGTACAGAGGGACACTGTAAGGATGCTAAAAGTTATCAGCCATGGCTTGTTGCTGAGGTGCTTGATCAAATGGTGATGCATGACGTACCCTCATGTCATACACTATCTGCAGAACAAAATAGTACAGTTGTACACCCAGAAAAGGAAATGTCGACAAACACACAAGATATTACTATGCCTGTCATTTCAGATGTTACAAAGTTTTAAGGGATTACCTATGTGCAGTGAAACAAAGACAAAGTTCAACGACCTATTGTGCAACCCAGGAGGCTTGAGAGGATTCACCATCCTATTGAAAGATGGGTAAGTTATGACAACTTCTCTACAGACTTACAACTGTTCATCTCCCAGATTGAAAAGCATGATGAACCTATCAGTTTCTCACAAGCATCTATGTCAATCAAATGGGTTGAGGTCATGAATGAGGAAATGAAAGCTTTACATGAGTGTGGGACTTGGGAGATTGATCCTAGACCATCGAACAAGAATGTTGTAGGATCTAAATAGGTCTATAAAATCAAGTATAAACTCGATGAATCCATTGAACACTATAAGGTGAGGCTAGTAGCGAAAGGGTTCACTCAAGAATACGGGCAAGATTATGCCGAAACATTTAGTTCTGTGATCAAGATGGAAACTATTCGATTAGTTCTGTCCTTGTCAGTTCAGTATGGATGGACTCTAAGTCAACTTGATGTCAAAAATGTATTTTTTGCATGGCACTCTCAAGGAAGAGGTGTATATGGAGCAACCCTCTAGTTATACCAAACATAGCCCCAACACACATGTTTGCAAGCTACGAAGAGCCATCTATGGGCTAAAGCAGGCCTCCCGCTCATGGTTTGATAGTTTCTCTATTGAAGTTCAGAGACATGGGTTCGATCTCATCTTGATCATTCGCTTTTTATTTTTCGAGATTGTCAGGCACGCACCTTAATTCTTATATATGTGGATGATATTATTATTACTGGGAACTCCGATGAACACATAGAAGCTACCAAGATCTTATTGAGTCGACAGTTTAAGATGAAAGATTTGGGGGTTTTGCGTTATTTCTTAGGGGTTGAGGTGGATCGACAGGATGAAACACTTCACTAACCCAACACAAATATACTTTGGATTTGTTGGATAAGGCAGGCATGAAGGATTATAAACCTCTATCCACCCCTAGTGTCCTTAATCATAAACTCGGATCCCGGGATGGGGAAGCATATGAAGATTCCAAGAAATATCGGAGTCTTGTGGGTATGTTCCAATATCTCACCTTCACTAGACCAGACATTGTGTATGCAGTGAATCAAGTTTCACAATTCATGCATGACCCACGAACAAAGCATATGAATGTTGTCAAGAGAATCCTTCGATATTTAAAAGGAACTCTTGGAGATGGTCTAGTTTATCATCAATCCAAGACTAAAGGGGAGCAACATCGACTGGATGTATACACAAATGCAGATTGGGCTGGAGTTCCAGATGACAGGCAGTCGGTTTCTGGATATTGTGCTTTTCTTGATGGGAACTTGATGGCGTAGAGTAACAAGAAACAACGTGCATTTGCACGATCTAGTATTGAAGCTGAGTATCGATCTATGGTGGCTGCTACAATAAAGGCCACATGGCTGAGACATCTTTTGACTGAAGTTGGAGAATCTATGCTACCCACCACTCTCTTGCACGATAATCAAGGTGTCATACAAATTGCTTTTAATCCTATTCACCATAGTCGCACAAAGCATATAGAGATTGATCAATACTTCATTCGGCAAAAGATTGAAGATAGAGAAGTTGCACCTACTTATGTTCCTACGGCTGACCAAGTGGCAGATTTGTTCACTAAGGGCCGTACCAATATGCGTTTTTGGTTCTTGAAGAACAAGTTGTCCATGTTGCAAAACCATGCACAACTTGAAGGAGGGTATTGAGAATATAGTGTACAGGTCTAGTTCTAGACCCAAAATGATTCTTTTGTATTGTATTTACATGGTTGGTATTATCGGGTCTGGGTTGACAGACCCAATCCAACTTGTATCATATATATAACATTGAATATAGGGCACAACCTCTCATTGAGAATCGTGTCAGTCATTGCCGCCTCTCCTTCTTGCAAATCCCTTTCTCTTCTGCTGTGGATGAAGATCTGGTCGAAGGTGCTTGACTTCTAACAATTTCTACATATTCTAATTTCAAAAGAAGACATTCATTTTTAATATAACCCTTTCAAAACACCTACCATACATATGAAGATAGAAAAGCTAAAGATACATACCGGAATGCAAAATCCTTAAATCCATGCTATTCATTAATATGAATCTTTTTCAAGACCATGATGCCTTGCTCTGATACCATGTCACAAAATGGCATGGACCTCAATGCACTCTATAATGAACTCCAAGAATAAAAACACAATGCATTTGGATAAAAACATAATAACTAAAATAAAACACAATAGAATGTGAATGAATAACTTCATTAATAAAGAACATTAAAAATACAAAGAAAAATACATTTTAATCATCATTACAATACACTCAAAAACACACAAGAAGCTTAAAACTACCCATCACTCTCTTACCTTACAAAGGCACCCATATTTACAGAGAAACGGAGGAAGAAAAGAGATTAAAGGAGAGAAAAAGGGAGTCCACATTAGTTTGACTAGCTGTTGGACCTAGTCCAATGGCTAGATTTCTAGCCGTTGGACCAGCAGTCCAACAACTAGTCTAAGTCAACCACAATTGACTTAACTTTAAAGTATATAATATATATACAAGTATATATATATATGTATATATATATATCTTAACAATATTTGGGTTATATCATTTGAACATCTAAGACAAGTAGTTTGCATTGTATGCTGTATCTTAATAGCCTTTAGTTTGCAAACTTAATCTGTTGAAGTGATTATGTCACTATGAGAAATAGAGATGGTGAAAAGCCCTTCATTTTCCTTGTTAGCTTCGAATCACATCGGCTACTGCTGGATTTCTGGTTTTGACTGAATTGCCTGTTGCAATTTTACAGGTGGATTAAAGGAAAGTGTTAATGCAATATTTGATACATTGTTTTTTCTTATTTTTAGGTCTTCAAAGAGAATGCACTTGCTGATTATGATTTTTTCTTTTGGTGTGACTCAACAGAAAGATACCTATTCATTCTTTGTTTTATATATTTATTTCTCTAGTAGCCAACTCTCATATCTTACTGCGAAAGCTTATCCTGCTGTTTCAGGTGCTAACAGTGTCTGCAAATAAAAGTGCAAAAGTGTGGGAGATTGATGAAAATGGAAACGGTAAGGTGAAGAAGACACTTACTTCATCTGATTCTGGACTGGATGGAATGCTAGTTGGTTGCCTGTGGCAGAATAATCATCTTGTCACTGTTTCCCTTGGTGGCACTATTAGTATATATTCAGCCAATGACCTAGAAAAGATGCCAGTATCATTTTCTGGGCACATGAAGAGCGTCACTGGTTTGGCAGTCACCTCTGAAGGCAGCCAGAATATTATTCTATCTAGCAGTTATGATGGGGTGATTGTCCGATGGATGCAAGGAGTTGGATGTGCAGGAAGGTTACAGAGAAGGGAGAACTCTCAAATTAAATGTTTTGCAGTGGTGGAAGGAGAGCTCACCACATTTGCCTTTGATAACAAGGTAGCACCATTTCTTCATGTACATGTAGTAGTTGCCTTTATTTTTATATCTTGTGGTTTGTGTGCTTGCACCATCTTTTTGAAGCTGATTTTCTTGATGACTTATGATTACAACTAGGCTGGAGAACATGATGATGTGTCTTTCTATTATCCAATATGATCACTGAAATGAATATATTTCAATTCAATCTTGCACCTTGATGGGGTAGGCAATTTACTCACTAGCTAAAATTACTACTCAATGTTGAGTCAGGCATAGTAAGCCAACAAGATCTTGTGTTCTAAATAAAACATGTCTTGAGGGAAAAGACTGACTAGATTTTCATTGCAATTGAATAACAAGAAAATGAAATCTTGCGTTGATGGAGAAATGTTAGATCCCTCAATATAGAAATGGCACAAGAATGTGCTTCATAAAATGCCCTTATGTGATATTACAGAAGTAATTTTGGCATTTTAGAGAACAATGGAGTGAAAAATATAAAATATATAAAGAATATGAAAAGTGAAGTTATTGATGACTAGTATAGTTTTGTGAACTCCATGTATAGTGAACTGTGATAGTGTTAATAATTTTCTCCGGTGGTAAAGGAGCTTGATTGTAAATTATATTTTTATCAATAAAAAATGTCACTGCCTTTAAAAGTAGAACTACAAACTGCAAAGATTTTGTCATAAAATATGACAAATATTGAGATTAGGGGTGGCAAAACCTGACACGACCTCCCAACCCGACCTGCCAACCCGCCTTTTAGGCGGGTTCAGGTTGGGCTTAAACTAACCCGTTTAATAAACGGGTCGACCCGCCTTGATAGAAATCATGGGTTCCTTTCTTCATCTACAAGCAACAGCACAACATGGGGAGAGAGAACGTGGCTGCAGCAAAAATCCCTAATCAGGGTATTCATTTTTGCTTCTCTGATTAAATACACACAAATACAATAGCTAGGGTATGAAAATACCCATTACATGTTATGATAAAATTACAGCATGCCATTAATAAAACATTAATGAGCATGTGTTTAAAATGAAAGGAATTGGGTCTGGATTCTGAGTTCCAGACCTTATACTAAATGACAGTATCTTTTCACCCCCTCTCCAGTTGTACATGGTTTTGGACCATGAACATCCAAAATCTGTCCTTGATAAGTCCTTTTGTAAACAAGTCAACAACTTGATCAGCAGTCCGCACGTATTCTGGTTCAATTTCCTTCTCTTCAACCTTTTGTCTTACAAAATGTTGATCAATTTCAATATGTTTGGCACGACTGTGGTAGATAGGATTGAATGACATGTTGATAGCACTTTGATTGTCACACAAGAGGGTATATATATATATATATATTTTAACACCACCCCTTTACCCTTTCTCGTGGTACCCCATTCTCAAGCCCCATCCCTCTTTACCCCTTCTCGAGGTACCCCCTTATTTTTTTAATTGGGGGGGGAGGGGGGTGCTCGAGGTACCCTTACCCATTATCGAGCCCTGTCCTTTTTTTTAATGGACAAAGTTAACCAAGTCCATTTTGGACAATGATAACCTTGGGTGCGGGTTGACCGAATTGGGTGCCACACCCGCGTCGCGTCGACGTGGGTGCAGAGGCCTCTTTGGTGAGTCCCTGTGGCATAGACTGGGAGCATGTCTGTGCTCGCTAGTATGTCTAATGGCAATAACATGTGAAAGATTTCCAAAGGCTATTCGGTTGGAGATTTTCTCCTCGTTTTTAAGTTATATTGTCCTAGTCCAATTTGATGATTTTATCAGGTGTTCTCCAAATATTTGGTCCTCTTCTTTGATGTTCGGATAGTAAATATCAGGGATAGTCCATATATTCTTGTCTGGAAAGCTTTCCAGCCAATTATAAAAGTTCAATACACGGTAGTATTGCTCACCAAGTCTGATGAATAGCATATTCCTTTAATAAGGAACAATTTCTTAATCTACCTGCCAAATTCCAATTGATGATATCCTGTTGTGGGGCTTATATTTTGCTGACTGTACAACAACTGTAGCTATGTACAATATGTTCAACTTGCTTTTGCTACAAGAGATGATCCTTTTCCCAAAATTTTACAGGTAAGGAGAATTCCGCTGCATGCTGATCAGTGTGGTGATGAAGAACAAATTGATATTGGTGCACAACCAAAGGACTTAAATATTGCACTTGATAAGCCCGAGCTGGCATTGCTTTCAACTGATTCAGGAGTAATCATGCTTCGTGGATCCAAAGTGTTGTCAACTCTGAATCTTGGGTTTGCTGTGACGGCATCTGCAATTTCACCTGATAGAAGTGAGGCCATTGTTGGTGGCCAAGATGGGAAACTCCACGTCTATTCTGTCAATGGGGACACTCTCACTGAAGAGTCAGTCCTTGAGAAGCATCGTGGTGCTATTAACGTCATTCGTTTCTCCCCAGATGCCTCTATGTTTATTTCTGGTGATCTCAATCGAGAAGCTGTTGTATGGGACCATGTCACTCGAGAGGTACCATCTCTCTCTCTCTATATATATATATATATATGTGTGTGTGTGTGTGTGTGTGTGTGTGTGTGTGTGTGTGTGTGTGTGTGTGTGTGTGTCAATCCTTGAACACAAGCACACACACATAACAAAAAGAAAACAAGAATTGGTGTATGTACAGAGTCTACAGACAGTATGCGAGGGAGATGCACATTATAACACTTTGCAAACCATGTAAATCCTTTTTTTTTGTCTAAGAGAAATAATTTAAGCCAGGGGATAAGAAATCTTTCAACAAGCTTACAGAATAGATCAAATTAAGATTCTTAACCACCAGTCCTATTCCGACCAATCCAAGCTAAATCCCCATCTGGCCATTTTATTGGCACAATCCAAAGCTTGTTTGAACAACCACTGAAATGCTGGATAAAACCAAAACAAATGCTCAATTGTTTCGTTCTCATCGAAACAGAAGTAGCAAGTACTTGCAAGCTGGAAACTTTTGTCTTTCAATTTGCACTGGTTATTAACCTTATCAAGTGCTAAGAGCCACACAAATATCTTGGCTGTAGGAGAGGGATGGAAACCCTGGACGGTGTCATTTGGAAAGTGGTCTACATCTTTACAGCCAAAAGCATGGCTAAATGAAGCTATAGAGAACATAACACATCCGTCACATTTCCATATAAGGAATTCTCGCTGTCAGAAATTTTCCATGGGCCTAAAAATCCAATAGCCATAACCAAAACCAATCTTCTACCTCTTGCTCCTTGAAATTCCTTCTGAATTCAGTGAACTAACTAGCTCTTCCTTTCCAACATTCACTTACAAGTATGTTGTTATCTCTGTTTATGTGAAAAAACGGTGGATATCTTTCAGCAAGAGTTACATCCCTGGACCATAAGTCAGTCTGGAACCTCAGCTTGACCCCTTTGCAAGCTTGATTTGAACCATAAACTTAATTACCAATTCAATCACCCCCCTTTGCAAGGTTGTACTTCCTTGAAGATTTGATTATTTGGTTCCAGCCAACCACACCACCAGCTGAGATAGAGCTACCATTTCCACGTACCAATCCATTTATCCCCTTCACCCAAGCCTATGGGACCAAAAAACAAGTTAGATTCCAGATTTGTTCAAAGCTAACAGTCAGATCTGCCTATGATTCCAGTAAGTGTTTTAAAATTTAACATTCAAAACAAAGAAATCTTCTGAAAAATATTAAATCCATAGAGAAGAAAGAGGTTAGAAGATTAGAGGAAAAAGCATGAAGATGAGATTAATAGATCACTTCGTCATGGCTGCTCTAATTTTGTGTCAATTTTTGTCATTTCAATTTGACTCAATGAAATAGGAAAGAGAAAATGAATATTCCAACTACAACAGGTTGATGTCCCAACTCATTAATCACATGGGATGATCTCTCATAATAGATTAATCCTCACTAGGATTGAGTTAATTTTTTTTTATTAGTCAAGCTAGGTTTGCCTGAATATGGCCCGGTTGAGATAGTGTGACTCCAACTGGTACTACAAATCAATTACACGAGCCATTGATGACAATGATACAATACTAATGCATGTTACGTAAAGCAAAAATAAAAACACATATTGAAAAAATGCCACGTATCCTTACATCTTGTCCTTAAGAGTTAATTAAACAGAAAGATGAGCATTGTCAGGGATAGAATGGGCATGTTACAAGCTGTCTGAAATTACAGAACACAAAAAATTTGACATGAAGCAAGTTGAAGGAACTGGGAAAAGGAGGAGCCCAGTAAAGATTGGAGATCAGCAATAAGCAGGAATATTACTATTGGGGACCATAAGTTTAGCTTTAAGCAACAATGGGATTACAAAGCAAATTGTGGTGCATAAGACAAATACCAGTTTTGATAATAATGGTGTACTTTGCTATTAATTGCATGTTCTGGATTTTCATGAGAAGGTGGCAAAGCAATCAAGACCTAGAATGAATTGATTCGGCGTAATATCCCTGTTATGAAAAATGTAGTAGACATTCATTCTATTGTATGTCAATGGCATTCTAGATCCAAAAACCTTGAAAATTCTTAAGCATTTACGGCCTTGTGTGCGGTATTATAATTACCCTTGTTTTCCTAGACTACAAAATGCCTATGTCACACAGACTTGGCTAGGGAGGTGCCGCACCCGAGTCGACACGCCCCGACACGGGTGCGGCTTCGGACTCGGCCCGGACTCGGTCAACGCCGAGTCAGACTCGGTCAACGAGTCCAGGCCGCGTCCGTCCACATTTTGGACTCGGTCAACTTTGACCGAGTCCAAAAATGTCCATTTTTAAGACAAAAAACAAAAAAAAAACAATTTTTATATATCTTTTTTTTAATATATAACCAGACTGTGCAATGCATGCAGTTGCACAGTCACAGACTGTGCAACTGCAACTGCACAGTCATTGTACACAGTCTGTGTGACTGTGCACAGTCTGTGTGACTGTGCACAGTCTGCACAGTCACAGACTGCATTGCACAGACTGTGTGCACAGTCTGTGTGACTGTTTCACAAGTCACAACTTATGTAAAAATATGTATAAAACACTATAAAAGGTAACCCAACCATTTGAGATAGCTAAATAAATGCTTTTCCAGTTTAAAAAAATACTGGTTTCACAAGTATTAGAAAAGCTAGCTTAAGAACTACCATAAAGAAATGGGAATGCCAAATTGAAACTTTCGAAAAAATTAAGGTCATAGTTTTGGCTACTTAATTTTAATTGTTTACTAGAATTATATATATATATATAGCCGAGTCCCCGTGTCCAAAATTTTTGAAATTGCGCCGCACCCGTGTCGCACCCGCACCCGCACCCGCACCCATGTGACATAGCAAAATGCCATGGTTCAATTTATCAGGCACAATGTAAATCCTATATGGTTTTTTAATTTTCTTTTTGTTTCCTAAATTCTTTTTACACACATTAAAGTAGTGGAAGGCTGTCATGCTTAATCCATGTTTTTTTTTTCTTTATTTTTGATAGATTTTGTCACTATATTTAAGTTGTTCATACTTCTAACTTTTTGGTTCCCATTTGCATAGTCCATCTCTCTTTCTTCCTTTCCCTTCCGCATTAATCCTTTTTAGAAATGTAATGTTAATTACCAAGGTTTGATTTTTAACTTCCTGAACATTTGTCTCACTAACCAGTTGACTATCTTCTGCAGGTTAAGCTTAAGAACATGTTGTACCATACTGCTCGTATAAATTGTGTGGCTTGGTCTCCTGATAGCACAATGGTTGCTACGGGATCTCTAGACACAAGCATAATTATATATGAAGTTGATAAGCCAGCTTCAAGTCGTATAACCATAAAGGGTGCTCACTTGGGAGGTGTTTATGGATTAGTTTTCAATGATGATTGCACTGTTGTAAGCTCTGGTGAAGATGCATGCATTCGTGTGTGGAGATTAGTGCAGCAGTAACGGGATCGTAACTGCAATTGATGGTTGATTTGGTTTTGGAAGCAAGTTGTGTGGCCTTACATTTCTTGCTCTGTGCAGTCTTCGTCAAAAGAATTCTCTGTTTTGTTTGTAGGAAAACCCTTTCCAGTTTGTCTTTGATTGAAGACTAGAAGAACATAGCAGAATGGCTCGTGTTTTGATATGATTTTGCTGATGTGAGTTTTTCGCCTTTTTTGGGTTATATTGGGTGTTTTTTTTTTTCCTTCTCCTTTTGTCGGTCTGATCAGCCATGCATACACCTAAATATTTTCCATGATCATATTTGTGTATGCAATGTTCATTGCTGGAATTGTGATGAAATAATAGAATGCTTAATCCCTTGGCCTATTCGCACTCTCTTCTTTGTTCAAGCATGGATATTGCTTTCTTTTCGGGGGGGGATGAAAGAGACACTCTTTCGTAGGAAAGAGAACTTTTACTAAGGGAGGTGAAACAAACATCTCCATGGAAAACTTGTGGTGGTGTTTACATAATAAAGGCAAACAAGCATCTTTCCTGTCAAAATGGGTTCACACCACTGTTGTATGTATCGGAATCGGACTTGTATCGTTTGGCCCAATGATTCAGGTCAATCCTCCAATATCCATTCCCAAGTGAATTATTCTGAATTGGCCAAAAAATAATTAAAAAATATTGTGTCAATCAGAACGTGACACATGTTAAAGCCATTAAAATAATAAAAAAAATTAATTTTAATCTATTTTTTACATTTTATTAAAAAATAGCCAATTCAGGTCAATATTTTCTGGTGCATCGACATTCAGGCCAATATCGACAACACTGGTTCACACCTTCCCCCCATGGGAAAGAACTTTTTCTCATGCGTCCCTTCAAGAAGTGGCTTCCCTTGGGTGGGGATGCAATAAATGCCCTCTTGATGAGGTGGTAGTTGCTAAATCCAGTTTTCAATGCAAATACAAAGGCCATCTCACCTCCTTTCTCAAATGCATAAAGTGCCTTAACATCATTCTCTGGCACAACTGCCACTCAGTGAATCATATTTTTGATCCTATATCCGACCAAATTTGATTGTTCAGTTGCATTTGATAAGCTAAAACTATTCGAGTATAATTCGATTCTGATTTTGCTATCAAATCTGATAAATATCCAAATTTGAAGGATATCTGAATCTGTTTATATGTAACATATAACGATTACGTAATGATTTATTGTGATAGGTATTATTATGTACAGTGATTACTGTGATAGCGATTACTATGTATAGTGATTATTGTGACCTATGTATAGCGATTAGTACGTATAGCGATTACTTTGATATTGATTATTGTGTATATGATTACAGTGATAGCGAGTGTGCAACGATTATTATATATAGGAATTACTGTGTATAGCGACATGTAAAAGTACAAATGAGAGTAATTTTGATTTGATACAAATAATATGTTATTTTGTGCTACACAGAGGTCAGAAGATAAGTAGAGCGCCAGGTGAAAAGCTCAAAGGGCAGTGTCAGTGGCCTGCAGTTCTGTCGTAATATGGACATCTGAGTGAATATCAGAATGATCAATTATGAAATATGCACTTCAGTGGCTTTCTCGTGTTGGAACACTATGACCCACCCGGTTAATAAGTGAAATCATAAGATGAACACATTCCAGTTTGATTCTTTTGAGATCACCATGACCCTAGAAGATGTGCCACAAATTACGGGTCTTAAGTGCCATAGAATTGTTGTCCTAGCA
This sequence comes from Nuphar pumila, assembly GCF_984573655.1. NCBI lineage: Eukaryota > Viridiplantae > Streptophyta > Magnoliopsida > Nymphaeales > Nymphaeaceae > Nuphar > Nuphar pumila. The sequence continues at coordinate 16,883,421 of NC_143256.1, forward strand.
TGAGATTCAAACTATAATGCAAGGGACAAGTGCACGACCCTTCTAGGAATGTCGATGGAGGATTGGGGTCAATGTATTTTTGGTGAAAGCAATTTCACATTAATGAAAGTTTCTTCTTTTCGTAATAAATGGGAAGGCCGGTCTGCTACATGTGCATCTGAAAGAGCTGACCAAGAGTTGCGCAGCTTCCTTCTTTATTTTTTTGGACTTACTCTATTTTCGGATTTGTCTGGTTCGAGGTTAAGTTACCTGTGGCTGCAGTTCTTGAAAGACTTCGATGAAGTAGACAACTATGCATGGGGTGCTACTATTCTTGCATTCTTATGCAGTCAACTTTACAGTGTGAGTAAGGGTACAAAAACCGTCGAAGGGTTTTAGCCATTTGTTAAGGTAATTATTTATTACATATTTGGTAGTTATAGACTAATGTCGTTGAAGGTTATAGTCTTACTAATATATTATTTTTGTAGGCCTGAGCATGAGAGCATATTGTCGCCTTTTGTCCTCAGTGTGGCCCTGCGATTTATGGTTTTTCCAAGATCGACCGATAGGCTACAATAAATGTCAAGGAGGATAATGCTAAGTTCATTTTAGATGGTCTGCAATTAAATGAGGTAAATGGTTTAAAATCGTTTATAATCGTTTCAGCATTTATCATTCATTAGTATAAATTGTTGAAATGTTTAGCATTCTTAAGTAATCATCGCTGCAAGAATTTGTCTTCGTTAGTACAAATCATTATCGCATTAGCATTTAGCATTCATTAGTATAAATCGTTCTAATGTTTAACATTCTAAAGTAATGATTGCTTATAAGATTTTGTATTCCTTAGTACAAATCGTTATTGCTTTAGCATTTAACTTTTATTAGTGTAAATCTTTGAAATGTTTAGCATTTTTAAGTAATCATTGCTGTAGGATTTTGTCTTCGTTAGTACAAATCATTATCATATTAGCATTTAGCATTCATTAGTATAAATCGTTCTAATGTTTAACATTATTAAGTAATGATCGTTGCAGGATTTTGTATTCCTTAGTATAAATCGGTATCGCTTTAGCATTTAACTTTTATTAGTGTAAATCGTTATAATCTTTAGCATTCTTAAGTAATGATCGTTGAATGATTTTGTCTTCGTTAGTACAAAGCGGTATCGTTTTAGCATTCATTATTGTAAATTGTTGTAATATGTAGCATTCATTAGTGTAAATCATTTTAATACAAAACATTCATTAGCAACAATCGTTGTAATATATTTAGCACTCGTTATTATAAATCATTTTAATATTTAGCATTCATTAGCATGAATAATTATGCCTATACCTAAACCATAATCTCCAATGTACAGGTTGTGTGGAGACTGTATGAAGATGGGGAGGACGAGGACCAAGAGGTTATTGCTGAGGCTGCGAGACTGTCTGGCTGCAATATTTGGCTATTTAGCAAATCTGAAGCCAAGTTGCAGCATGGTAGTCAAGTTCTTCTGTAAGCTGGCTTGGGACAGTCTACCCCAAAGCAGCTTGTGGAAGTGAGAAAGAAGATGAATAGTGGTGGGGTCAGGAACGAGAATTAGCACGAACGCTTTAGGAAACAATTGGATAGCTGGAACAAATGAGGTGTTTGTAACATAGCATATGATTATAAAGAACGACAATATGACCTCAACTATTTTAAAAAATATTAGGAACCCATGCATCAAAATCTGGAGATTGAGAAGAAGCAATGTGAAAATATTGGGAACCCATGCATCCCTCCCGTCCCCCAACATCTCATTTCCCAGCATAGAAAAAATGTTCATCGTGTCCCTCTGCCTACAACAACGATTCCCTCAGTTGTAGTACACGGTGAGGAGCAAACACAACTCACAAAAAAGAAGGTAGTCTCTGTCACAAGGTTAGAGATGTTGGAGAGAGAGAATAAGGAGTTACGGAAGTAGGTGCAGAATTTGGAGAGATAAATGCGATCACAATATGGTACACTGGTAGAGATGATTACCAGTGGTTTGAATAAGTTCGAGGAAACCAAGAGGCCACCGAGAAAAGAGAGTCCACCAAGAAAAAGAAAGAGACGATTTGTATATCATAGTCCATCTGAGTCGTCAAGTGCTACTGAATAAACATTATGTGATTTTTGTATCCCGATAATTATTTATTGTAATTCTATAATTCTTTGTTGTAATTCTATAATTCTTTTTTGTAATGTGACATTCTATAAATATATAATTCTTTTTTTAATAAGTTCAACACACAAGTGCTACTGAATAAATTGTTGTAATGTTCGGCCTTCATAAAAAAAAATTGAAGAAGCATTTAGCGTTGTGTACTACAGAAATTATGATTTACTTTTACGACCTTTCTTCCTATCGTGATTTACACAAAAAATGATAAAAGGCTGAAAGGATTTGTACGTATAAAGGCTACATGTTATCGTGATTTGCTTGATACCGATTGGCTTGCAATCAGTTCTATAAGAGATCGCGATTTGTTTTTTATAGAAGAAGTGTTCTATCACGATCTGTACACCCATGAACATAAAGCAAAAATGATTTGTCCTATCATGATTTGTGTTTACGAGCTTTGTCTATAAGAATGATATGCCCTATCACGATTAGGGTTTAGGTTTTTGTGTTTTAAGGGTTTAGGGTTTTAGAATTTAAGGTCTAGGGTTTAGGGTTTGGTGTTTAGTGTTTTAGGGTTTAGGGTTTTAGGTTTTAGGGTTTGTAGTTTAGGCTTTAGGGTTTGGGGTTTGGGGTTTGGGGTTTGGGGTTTAGGGTTTAAGTTTTGGATCTATCTATATTTCAAATGGATCATCTTAAATAAAAAAAATTTGGGTTTATTTGATACCCAAATAAATTTAATTAAAAAATATATATGTAAATGTGTGTATATATATATATATATATATATATATATATATATATATATATATATATATATATATATATATATATAATAGTTTAGATTGGGTTTGCCTTTACGAGCTTTGTCTAAGTGAACGACACGTCATATCGCGATTTACACAATGACTGATTCATAAAAGGTAAAAAAAGAAAAACAATAAACAAATCGAGACGATGTTTAGACTTAGTAAAGAACAAATCGAGTTAACTTCAATGATACAAATCAATGTAACTTTATAAATACAAATTGATTTCGTTCACAAAGACATATCATTGTCGCGGTAACTTCATAACTACAAATCGATGTGATTTACAACCACATTCATTTACAAAAAATATGAGTATTTAGTTATAATACATCATAATCAATGGTTTGGCTTAGATACAATACATGACCATCATGGATATGGAAATAGTTTAGACTCAGATCAGGGTTTGGACTGGACCTATAAGAGATTTGGATCCGTTTAAGACCCAAATAAATCTAATCTAATGTAAAAGTATTTTAGATCCATTTAGAGACCAAATTAGATCCTACTAAGAAAATAAGATATCGAATCTACTTAAAGACTCAATTTGATCTCATTATGTATATTAACATTTAGACCCATTTGGAGATCCAATTGGATTCCAGTAAGTAAATAAGGCTTTTGGATCTACCTGAGACCTAAATGGTTCTCATGAAGGTAAAATGAATTTGTTTAAATCTGAATTCAATTCGAGGTCCAAATAACTCCTACTTAAGAAAAAAAGAATTGGATTCACTTATGATCTAAATGAATCATTTTAGTGTACTGTGAATTTTACTAAAATATAATAAGTTTTTGATCTATCTAAATTCCAAATGGATCATACTTAAATATAATAACTTTTGGGTTCATTTGAGACCCAAATAAATTTAATTAAAATATATATATGTAAATTTGTATCTCTCTCTATATATAATAGTTTAGATTGGGTTTAAATTTGATGAGAGCTAAATAGGTCTCACATCCAACCCAATCCAATCACTCCCCTACCTAAACCCATCTGACAATCAAATACATCTCATCCCACTAAATCCATTTGAATATCCTATTACGATTTGCCTTTACGAGCTTTGTCTATATGAATGATATGTCCTATCGCGATTTACAAAATGACTGATTCATAAAAGGCAGAAAAGAAAAACAACAAACAAATCAACACAATGTTTAGACTTAGTAAAGTATAAATTGAGGTAACTTCAGCGATACAAATCGAGGTAACTTCATAAATACAAATCGATTTCATTGAGAAAGACAAACAAAGGCATATTGTTGCTTGATATTGATTGACTTGCAATCAATTATAATTCATTTTTGCAAAAGGCAAATGAAATGATGTTTTTTAATTAATGTGCAATGCAATTTATTTGTGTGCGCTTTTTTAAAATGAGCGGTATGTGAAACGATGTTTCCTTTATAAATGAATGACAGGTCGCACAAGTTTAGGAGGGTGTCGCTTCGCTTTGCTTCGTCAGTAAAGAATAGACGAAGTGACATTTCCTTTATAAATGATGAGTTTGTGGTTTGAACATATAACAGACAAATTATGTAAATCTCTCTGGGTTGAAATAAAAATTAATTTTACTAAACACGTCAATAAGTTGGATTGTTATTTGTAGCAAAGGTAAATCGTTGTCTCCGACATAGATGTCATTGTGTAAATCACTTAAGGACATTATCTGGTATAACGATTCAAATACAATATATGTACAACAATTTGAAGAATTTTGCAAAAGTTTTGAGAAGAAACGTGGAGAAAGAATGGCAATTTTTGTGTTTTGAGCCAAACTTGGAGTATTCGAGCTTGGAGGAACCGAGTAGGATGCCTTCCATCCTCATGGTATCGTGATGGACATGAAGGGCATCCACCATTGTTGTTTTAAGTGCATCTCTGCTACTGTTCGTGACCCATAATGTTGCATGTGTTCCTTGGTGGCAATTTTAGATTACACTTCTTATCTTGTGACCACTAGAATTGAAGAAACATGTTTGTGGCTTGAACTGGCCAATTTTTGTCTCCATCAGTTTGGCTAAAACCCAATTGCTCTATTAAATTTGTGTTGTGGATGTTGTTATTGCTTCTTAAATCTGTCATCTCATTGTTAGAGTTGGATTGTGTTGCACCATATTTGAAACATGCATGTCTTTTGAATGAATACAGATTTGTTAAGTTATTTTCTTGAAAGCTTGTGTGGTTGATTATCTTTCGTGTTTGAGTTGAGCATTGTCTAACCGGAGTTGGGTTTCAGAGAAAGGGCAGTTGAAAATTTGATAAATCACCATTGGAAGTATATTTTTTGTGCAGGTCAAATTTTAACCACCAAAAAATTAAAATTGAAAATCAAAACTTGTGCATTTGTGCTTGATGTGTGTTTATGCATTTTGGTTTGTCTGACCCAGTCCTGATAATCAGAGTGTATCTTCGTAGATATAGGTCTATTTTGTGCTTACTTAGATTTGTTGAAAATCTAATGAACTCTCCTATATTTCCAGTGTTCAGTCCGCTGACAGATTTTGTATTTGCAGTCACCAAAAATAGATCTGAACAAAGAGTACAGTCATTCGAGTGACTGTATTTCTGGTGCATCATTCAAACCGGTTATTCATACCATATCATGGCACCCCGATATCAAAAAATTACAATTATTGATTCGTTGGAAGATATTTTTGTTTTATGTGTTTTCTCTGTTAATCAGTTTTTTCAAATTTAGTGACCTACTAAGTCAAATTCTAGTAGTATCAGTCATTGTCATATTCCATAAAATTTCACTTTGACTGCTTTTGCAATAGAATTTTATTTCGATGTCTTGATCACGAACTGACTTATTGTCGGTGTGCACCATATTCCATAAAACTAAATAAAAGGATAAAGAAACTACACAAAAATACCTTTTCAACGATACCTGATTTGCAGAAAAACTACGAACGAGATACAACCCTGACAACATTCTTAAAACAAGAGCTGAACAAGCATGGTTATTCCTATCCCAATTATTCTATACTATTTTTTAGCCATTTATACTAGAAACCCAAAAACATAATAAAAAGAATAGAGGCATATCGAGGTGTTATATTTCCAATGCTACCAAGGTTACCATGATCTAATGAGTGGTTGGAGAGAAACATCCTTTAAAAGTTAGACTATTTGGTTGTTCCAGTCTACAAAGCATGTTTCGTTTCCAATTTTGTAACTCCAACGAGAACCTTAGAGGGGTTTTCAGTTCTGACTCAAAATAGAAAACTTATTGACATGTATCTTAACTTTCCAACAACTTAAAAACTTATTGACATGAATCAGAGAGATACATATCTGAGAACAATGAATGTTCAACAAAAATTTGTAAATATGCGAATATGCGAATTTTCTCCTAAATACACGATCTTCCTCTTAAATATGCAAAATTCCTCCTGAATATGTGATTTTTCTCTCAAATATTTAAATTTTCTCTTAAATATGTGTCTAAGTATTGCATCCAAGATTTGCTACAGACTTTACCACTTATTTTTTACCCAAAAAATGAAAGATTATGAAAAAATATAAAGAAGAACAAACAAACTAGGCATAAATACATTACCAACGATACTTGATTTGCTAGAAAATGATAAACGAATGCAGGGATACAACCCTGATAACATTTTTAAAATAAAAGATGAACAAATGTGATTGTGCCTATCCTGATTATTCTATGCTATTTTCTAGCCACGTGCCAAAAATCTAAAAAAATAATAAAAAGTGCAGAGAGATCATGCTGTTCGCTTTTTAATGCCACTAAGATCAGCTTGATCAGATTAGTGGTGGGGAAGAAACATTCTTTGAAAGATAGATTGTTCAATTATTCTAGTTTGTAGGGCATATTTCTGTTCTATTTTTTAAACTCAAAAACATAAACCTTAGAAGGGTTTTCAGTTCTTACTAAAAACAGGAAAGTTACAGGCCTATATCTTCTTCTAACGACTATAAAAATATAGGTTTTCATTATTAGATCAGAGAGATACAGATATGAAAAAAAAATGGTTTTGCAGAAAATACGTGAATATGCAAATTTCTCTTAAACATGTGAATTTTCTCCTATATATGTATTTTTTTCTCTCAAATATGAAAATATTCTCCTAAATATGTGAATTTCTTCTTAAATATGAGAAATTTCTCTTAAATATGTGAATTTTCTCTTATATATGCAATTTTTTTTCCAAATATATAAATTTTCTCCTAAATATTTATTTTTTCTCTCAAATATATGAATTTCTTCCTAAATATGCAAATTTCCTACCAAATATGTGAATGTCCTCTCAAATATATGATTTTCCTCCTAAATATGTGAATTTCTTCATAAATATGTGGGTTTCTTTCAAATATGCGATTTTTTGCTTAAATATATGATTTTCTTCTCAAATATTTAGGAGAAATCACATATTTAAGAGAAAATTCACATATTTGGAAAAAAATTTGTATATTTGAGAAAAAATGCATATATTTGGAAGAAAATTTATATATTTAGAAGGAAATTTGTATATTTAAGAGAAAAATATCATATATATAAGAGGAAATTCATATGTTTAGAAGGAAATTTACATATTTAGGATGAAATTCGCATATTCACATATTTTTTGCTGAATAATTTTTGTTCTCAAATCTTTATTTCTCATATCCGAAGTTGAAAACCTATATTTTTATAATAGTTGGAAAGCGGAAACACAAGACTGTAACTTTTCTGTTTTAAGTCAGAACCGAAAAGCCCTTTAGGGTTCCCCTTTCTCAGTTTCCTAATCAGAACAAAAATATATTCTGCAGACTGAAACAACCAAACAATCTATCTTCTAGTGGATATTTTTCTCCAACCTTTCATCAGATTAAGGTGATCTTGGTGGTGTTGGAAAGCTAAGGCCTCAATCTGTCTCTTTTCTTTTTATTATTTTTTTGGATTTTTGATGCAGGTGGGCAGAAAATAATATAGAATAATCTGGATAAACACAATCACACCTATTCATCTCTTATTTTAGGAATCATGTCAGGGTTGTTTCTCAATGCTTGTTCATTGTTTTTTAGCGAATTAGGAATCGTTGAAAATGTGTTTTGTCAAGTTTCTTTGTTTTTTTATGTATTTTTCAAAAATCCTTCATTTTCTAAGTAAAAAATTAATGGCAAATTCTAACACATATCTTAAATGCAATACTTTGACACATATTTAGAAAAAAAATCACATATGTAGGAGAAAATCACATATTTAGGAGGAAATTCATATATTTGAGAGAAAATTCACATATTTTAAAGAAAATTTGCATATTTTTTGCATGACAGTCTTTGTTCTCTGATATGTATCTCTCTGATATGATGTTGAAAATTTACATTTTTATAGTTGTTGAAAATGAGATACATGCATGTAACTTTCTTGTTTTGTGTAACAACTAAAAACCCCTTTAGGATTCTCGTTTTTGAGTTCTAAAACTGAAACAAAAACATGCTCTGCAGACTAGAATAACCAAACAGTCTATCTTTCAAAGGATATTTCTCCCCAACCACTCATTAGATTAAGGTGATCTTTATGGTATTGGAAAGTTAATGCCTCGATTTGTCTTTGTCCCTTTTGTTGTTTTTTCAGATTTCTACTGCAGGTGGTCATTAGCATAAAATAATAAGGATAACCACAGTCGTGCCTTTTCATCTCATGTTTAGAAATGTTGTAAGGGTTGTATCTCAACATTTGTTCACAATTTTTCAGCGAATTAGGTATCGTTGAAATGGTATTTATGTCTAATTTCTTTGTTCTTTTGTGTGTGTTTTTGAAATCATTTATTTTTTAGGTAAAAAATCAGTGATAAGGTCTGTCATAAATCTTTGATGCAATACTTGGGAACATATTTGGGGGGAAATTTGCATATCTGAAAGAAAACCACTCATGCAAAGGTTAAAATGGTCTTTTTAATGACAGATATTTGCAATTTTGGACATCAAACAAATTTTTGAAAATTATAAGGTTTTTCGTGAAATGCATCATTTTTGTCGTACAATACTTATGATAATTTTTCATACTTTTATTATCTCCCTTTCTGCCCCTCTTAAAACATATTGGCATCAATGCACTCTTAAAAAGTGTTTGCCATGTAGAACATTTGTCGGTCGAACAAGTAAAGCGACAAATGTTCTGGATATAAGAATCTTGAGTGAGAGACAAATGTTTTGGACTTTTGCATCCCCTCAATTAAATTGAGCACAGAACACACATGATAGGTGAATCAAATGCGGGACAACACCTCAGCAGGGAGTGTGGTGTCCCTCCAAGAGATTCTTCGGTGAATCAAACACCCCCTTAACATGATTGCACATCCACAAAATCATTTTTCGTGTTGCTGGTCCATAATAATTCTACATCCACACACAAGGGCTAGTACCAAGATCTAATCAGTCACCAGCAAGGCACAATCTAATCGGTCAAACCCACCATTAGGTGTAAAAAAACTAATAAAAATATGTAAGTGTGCACAAGTCTCATTGAGTTTGAGATTAAAGGAGCAGCTAACAACCATGGCTATATGACACTAGCCAATCACACGACAGCATTGCATGGGGCCCACAACTACAAAGTTTAGACCCCACGTGAAATGTTGTCATGTGTTTGCCTGTGTCAAATAGCCATGGCACTTAGCCATTCTTTGAAATACTGCTCTAACAACTTATGAAATTGGGATCCTCAAAGGATTTTTAGCTTGACCCCCTTGCCAAAAAGCCTTGCATTTTTGGCAGTTTTGAAGATTTTAGATCCACGGATTTGAGATCTCTCATTTTAGTAATTGGAGGATTTGGCATGAGTTACCAATGGGGCTCGGCGTGGTTGGTAAGAGCTATCAGTGTACGTCTCCTTGTGGTGGGATGTTGCAGGTTAAAAAACCTTAGTGGTACATTGAACAATAACTGGTGGGGTTATGCCTAACCCCATCTTGCCTTTCTAAAAAAAAGGATTTGGCATCTGTCGAATTTGACTTCAATCCAGAGATCTGTAACAAACCAAACTCATCCCTATTGAAAAGTGGATTTTTTTTTTATAATTGTGGAAACTCTACCCAGAGATCCGGAGCCTTACAGATATAACACAATCCAAACCACAAGGGATCTTACATTAACCCAACAATCGACTAATTAACTTTATTCATCAATAATTAAAGTTTAAAAACATAATCAAATAAATGTCCTTAATTATAGAGCCACACTGTCCCAAACAAAATACCAGAAAGTAGTCATGAAGCCTCATAAGCCCCATATAGTAGATGTCCTCATCATTGGGCTTCAGGACCTATGAAAAACATAAAGAGCACAGGGTCAAAATTAAAGATCCTGTGTACGAATTTTTCTAAAGATACAAATAGGCAAGAGAAGTATAAATCAATTCATATAACATTTTTAGAGGAACATGACTACAACTATCTCATAATCCAAACAACCAATCATGCATTTAATAACAATTAGCATGCAACAACAATATCTCACATGAAATGAAAATAGGTAAAGGTGCATAAACTAATTTCAGAATAGTAAATATGCATGATATCAATGCACATGCATGAATAGCTTATTAAATTCTTGTCAGAGTTTTCTTTTGTATGCATGTCGCTATTAAATGTACACAATTTTAGTTTCACTTTTCATTAAAACCTGCGGATATGAAAAAATGGGCACAACAATTCCCGAAGTTCAAGATATCCTAGTTATAGCTTAACACATAATTTGTGTTTTATTAATGGGTTTCAGATTTGGCCCTCGACCGATATCAAAAATCAATGTCATACATCAGAACATTAGAAATCAACATTTAATGTCGGAACACCAGGAAAATCAACATCTACTGATATCACTTTCTTGGTATACCAATAATAACTATGTCTGCACACCACCCTCAGGCAAAGTGACAGAAACTCCCTAAATCGTGGCTGAGAGGTGAACCACCATATCATATTTAGGAGCACAATCGCACACAGAGTTTTAGTATCCTTACGGTTCTCCAAAACCGCCATCTAGGATTCCCATAATGTAAAAGGAACATTCAAGAAGAAACATTAATTACACTATTTTATCTTTTTTATCTTTTATCAAAAGACATTCTTTTCAAAAGATTTATTTTACAAATCAACATGCAAAATACAACATGTGACCTTGGCCCGTTACAAAATTTAACAGTGCAATTAATTCAGAAATCAATAGTTTCAAATGGATTTTTGCAATGCATAGAATAAACTTAGAGCAACACCTGCTCATGGTCCACATGGCCTACAGTGGATCACATCTGACCACTGGTGCATCTTATGCAAAGTGAACATGTGATCACATAATTATCCAAACATGTTCACAAATGCACATTCATTCACACACAATACGAATGTGCATGAATAAACAATTTACATATGCATATGAACACATGCTTTCAATATACATTTTTATTTTCATGATTCATCTCATGCATAATATACAGACGTACACATGATCATGCTGATGCAACAACAATGTAATTTCAGAATTCACGTGTTCACTATATGCATATTTAAGCCAACACAAAACTCAAGTTCATGAGCATATGTAAACAACCACATCTTTACCAAATTCGAGTATGCTCGGGTTACCAATCAAAACATACTGAGCCCGAAGGTATGTTAATCATACACGGCATAACACTAAGACCTCATTGGCAATCGGTTAGGCTTAGGCAAAACCATCACAGTCTCAACCGATAACCATATGCAGTCTCATATTAATTTCTCCACGTATGTGGTGTCTCTTTACGACACAACCATATAAAAATTTTGTGACATTTTTTGATACAAGAACAGTCACATAAAAGCATGCATAATCAGTCACAACATATTTTTAGTAATATTCATAAGGCATGACAATCCTGTAAAAGTGTGCATAACAGTCATATAGAAGCACACATTATGTAACATTTTATAAAGCATGAACAGTCTTATCATGACATACATGAACAGTCACATGATTATGTATTTAACCAGTCCAATAATTTGTCATGTAACCAACTGAAAATCAACTATATGACAGGCTGAAATTTTTGTTATGAAACAGGCCATAAACTGACTATATAATAGGTTGAAATTTTTATTATGTAACAGGCCATAAATTGGCTATATGACAGGCTGAAAATGTCATATATCAGGCCAAGAATTCGGTAATGTACATGCAAAAAATCAACTATATAATAGGCCAAAAAAAATCAGACTTACTACAGTTCATGTGGCAGCAACAAAACAAGCCATATTCAATCTAACAGTGGCAGCATACCTGATCTTAACTTAGAGTTCAAGATGAAACTTTAAAGGTTGTTTTGATGCTGGCCTAAATGGCAGCATCAAACAAAGTTGGATATGGGTCCTAGACGATGATAATCGACTGGGCTAAAACCCACTGACATCAGCTCCATTTCATCATTTTTTTTGTTTGAGTCTATCCCAGCTGACTGCAGTCAGCTGGAGTGTAACACATGAGATCTGCTCAGCTGACTACAGTCAGTTGAGCTTGACAGGCTTAGAAACTGCTCAGCCGACTACAGTTGGCTGGGCATGACAGATTATAAAATATGATCAGCCAACTGTAGTTGGTTGGGCACAGAAGTGTTTGAATTATACTTAGTCGACTGCAGTTGGTTGGGCATATTAGTGTCTCGTATTATTTTTTGAACCCTGCTCAGCTAACAACACTTGGATGGGCCTGTGTACTAGAGAAACTGCTCAGCCGACTTTTGTCAGCTAGGTTGTTCACAGTTCATAAAAAAAATGAAATAAATTTGAAAATCAATCCTAAAACCATAATTTACGAAATTTGGGTTTTGGTGACATAATGTAAAACATGAACAGTCTTATATAATGCATTAAACAATTATATTAGTATGTTATATGACCAGTCTGAACACTTATCATGCCACAGGCCGAGAACTGATCATGTATAGACCAAGAACCAGCCATATAATAGACCAATATCTTAATCATGTAACAGACCAAAAATCTAGTTATGTAACATGCTGAAAATCTATCGCATAACAGGCCAAAAAAAAAAAAACAATCTTTTACATCCGTAGATCCGGACCAAATTTGCACGTTTATGAGGCTTGTCAGATCTGTCCACCATTACAATAGGCAGATCTATCCACATTTGTCCATACACATGGTAGGACAGATTTATCCTTGTGAACAGTGGAACAAATCTAACTATATGCACCGAAAATCGAAACAGCATGCATAGGCTAAAAGAATAAAATTTATGGATGGTTATAATATATATATATATATATATATATATATATAACCATATATATATATATATATATATATATATAAAACTAATGTAATGTTATCTATCAATCTCTCTCTATATATATATACCTAGTAAAATCATATTCTCATTTTTTTCTTCTTTTTTCATTCCACCAAAAACATTACATAAACCTCATCTGTGCTATTTCTCTGCATTTGAATCAAGAAGGAAGCCTGTACCTTTTTTTGAAGCTCAAAAGAGACCAGGAGAAAGATCGAATGATCGGAAAGAAAAAGAGCCTTCTTCTCCTTCTTCTTTTCTTCTTATTTTTTCTTCTCTTTCTTTCTCTCCCACGGTTTCTCTCTCTCTCTCTCTTTGTTTCTTCTTTCTTTCTTTTTCAAGTTTTATATCAGAGGGGGCCTCTAGAGGGTGACGCCCCTCTAGGGCTTCCTCACATGGACAAGCGATAGAATTTTCCATATGGGATTCTATCTCCAACCTCCTTTCCTAATCTTTCTAGATTTTTTTTGTTGACTTTTCCAACTCCTTCCTCTTTCTGATTACTTACTTTTTTTTTAAAGCAACCAAAGGGGCTCTTATAGAGACCCCACTATTTGGTAACTACCATATCTAACTGAAATTTCAAATTAATTAATTTTTAATAATTAATTAATTAATAATTAATAATTAATAATTATTCAAAAAATCTAGAGGGTGTCTTATCCCTCTAGGAGTCTTTTTAACCTTAATTTTTCTTAAATTAAACCTTTATACTAAATTTAAAGCTTTGATTTCGTTGGACCTAGATTTTGAATCTGAATTTGGATCCAAGATCCAAATCCATATTCAATATTCATATGGATCTTGAATTGAATTAGATCCTAATTAATATAGGTCTTCGACTGAGTCTAGATCTATATTAATTTGGATCATGCGGATCGGATCTAGTCTGATCCAACCTGAACCCGATCCTATCGAGATGGGCACTTTTTTAAAAAATGTAATTTTTGGGCGAACTATAGTTCGAATTCAGGAAAATAAAATATCATTGAATTCAATATTTCAAGGTGCATCCAATGATGTATAACTTGAATTTTGCCTCCGATTTTCACATGAATTTAACTCAAATTTTGCTTAAATTTTACTTGATTTTAAAGGTAAAAAATAAAAGTTTTTATCATATCTTGTTTAGCTCATTCAGGTCTTGTCAATGAGACTTGAGCCAAACCCAAACTCAATTGACACCACCTAAAATTGAGGATTTATCAATTTTTCTGCAACACAACCAAAATCTTTGAATTTGATTGTGTAAAAACACACGATATTACATCCCTACCTTCTTAAAAGAATTTCATTCACAAAATTAGAACGTACTGAATAGGTGTGGGTAGTGCTCATGCATATCGACCTTGGGCTCCCAAGTGCACTCGTCCAATCTGTGATGTTGCCAACACACCTTCACGAATAGAATCGTCCTACTGTGCAGTGTCCTCTCCTGGCGATCCACAATTTTTATCAGCTTCTCCTATGTCATCAAGTCAGGTTGTACATCAACCGCCTCATAGTGGATCACATGTGAGGGGTCAGTCACATACTTCTTCAAGATCGAGACGTGAAAGACATTATGAATCTAAGAAAACTAAGGGAGAAGTGTCACACGGTATGCGGTCTACCCAACACTCTCAAGGATCTCTAAGGGTCCAACATATTGAGGACTCAACTTCCCCTTCTTCCCGAACCGGAAGACACTCTTCGTGGGCGAGATCTGTACAAACACGTGGTCACCCATGGCAAAGTTGAGCGTCCTACGCCGCTGATTGGCATAGCTCTTCTGCCTGCTTTGTGCTGCGACCAACCTCTGTCGGATCAATCGTACCTGGTCTGAGTAGTGCTTGATGGCCTCTGGTGACTCCACTGCTCTCACTCCAACCTTATTTCAGCACACTGGGGATCTACATGGTCTGCCATACAGAGCTTCGTATGAGGCCATACCAATGCTGGCAGGGTAACTATTGTTGTATGAAAACTCTACAAACTTTACAGCCTATCTCACTCTCCTGCCCAATCTAACGCGCATGCTCTAAGCATATCCTCTAGTGTTTGTATCATGCGCTTTGTCTGACCATCAGTTTGTGGGTGAAAAGTCGTGTTGAACTTCAATATGGCACCAAGGGCCTTCTACAACTGGTGCCAAAAACGAGACATAAAATGAGGGTATCGATCTGACATGATCGAATGTGGCACCCCGTGAAGCCAGACTATCTCATCCACATAGAGGTCTGCTAGACTCTCCAAGCTTTGACTGATCCTGATCGGTAGAAAGTGGGCACTCTTCGTTAACATGTTCACTATCACCTAGATGGCATCGTGTTGACAATGGGTCCACGGCAACCCTATGATGAAGTCCATTAAGTTGTCATCCCACTTTCACTCTGGAATGTTTAATGACTGAGGAAGTCCACCAGGTCTCTAATGCTTGATCTTCACCTACTGGTAGGTAGACACCGAGACACAAACTCTGCTACGTCCTGCTTTATCTTGTTCCACCAATACATCCGTTGGAGGTCCTTGAACATCTTAGTAGAACTTGGGTGAACAAAATACCTCGACCGGTATGCCTCACTCATCAGCTCCTCCTGCAGTGCCTTTGGAACCCACCATCTGTCTTTGAACATGATGGTTTCATCCTCCTCACGACAAAACTATGCACCATGCTTCTGGGCACTCATGCACAACCTCTCAAACTCTAGATCGATTGACTGAAGCTCCTCAATGTGGTCTATAATCTTAGGTTACGCCTGCATCCCCGCATAAAGGATGCATCCAGAATCATCTGCAAATGGTTGTCATCTCACAAACTCTTTGATCATATCCCAAATATGCCCTATTAAGCTAAGTATCATGACTAAAGCCTTCTGCTAAGTGTGTCTGCCACTACATTTGCCTTACCAGGGTGGTAGGTGATGGAGAACTTGTAGTCCTTCGGGAACTCCAAACACTTGTGTTGCCTCAAATTAAAATCACATTGTGTGAATATGTACTTGAGGCTCTTATGATCAGAGAGGACCTCAAACTATTTTGCATACATGTAGTGACACAAGATCTTCAGTGCAAAGACAATTGCCGCTAACTCCAAGTCATACGTGGGGTAATTCTTCTCATGCACCTTTAGTTGTCGAGAAGCGTACGTGATCACCTTCCTGTGTTGCATCAAGACACAGTCCAGTCCGGTCCCTGAAGCATCATTGTACACAATGAATCTACCTGTCCCAAAAGGTAAAGTTAATATTGGGGCCGTGGTTAACCTCCTCTTCAGCTTCTGAAAGCTCTCCTCACATCAAGGTGACCAAACCAACTTTATCTTCTTCTATAAAAGTCGAGTTATTGGAGCCGCTATACGAGAGAAGTTCTCAATGAATTGACAGTAGTAGCTCACCAATCCCAAGAAACTCTTGATCTCTAAAATTGTCTTCGGTTGCTTCCAAGACAACATTGCCTCCACCTTGGCTGGATTGACCTCAATGCCCTTCTTAGAGATCACGTGGCTGAAAAACATCTCCTTGTGGAGCCAAAACTCACACTTCAAGAACTTAACATAAAGTTGATGTTCTCTCGGTGTCTGCAACACAATCCACAGATGCTCTCAGTGCTCCTCCACGCTCTCAGAGTAGATAAGAATGCCATCGGTGAATATAATGACAAAAGAATCCAACCATAAACTGAAGACACGATTCATCAGGTCCATGAATGTTGCAGGGGCATTGGTAAGTCTAAAAGACATCACCAAAAACTTATAGTCCCCGTATCTGGACCTGAATGTGGTCTTTAGAACATCCTCTGCCCTGATTCACAACTGATGGTACCCGAAACAAAGATCTATCTTACAGAACCAGCTCCTTCTTCAACTCAACCAGCTCTGCAAGTGCCATGTGATACGGTATTCAGGAAACTGGTGTCATGCCAGGCATTAGCTCGATTGAGAACTTGATCTTCCTGTGAGGTAGCAAACCTGGCAAGTCCTCGGGAAAGACGTTCAAAAACTCATGAACCGCGTCCAACTGCTCCAAATGTGTCACCTAACTGTCTGTCGCAGACACACTGGCCAAGAACACCATACAACCTTGCTTATGGTACTTGGAGATCTTCAATGTCGAGACAATCTTCACCTCGCTCGTTGATCAAATCGCCTAAACCACCAATACAGACAAATCAGGGCGCTCTAACGGAACCTCATTTCTCCAACACTAAAGAGTAGCATTGTATTTAGACAACCAGTCTATACCCAAAATGACATCATAGAAAGTCATGTTCAGTATGATCAGGTCAGCAAACAACTCATGCCCCTCGATGATCACACAGACTGTAGGAAAATATTTCTCGCAAGAAGAAGATGTACCCATCGGAGACATCACGTAAAAAGCCTTCTCGAGGCTAGATGTAACAAGATCAAGCAAACTCGCAAAGGAGGAGGATAAAAAGAATGGGTAGCACCCAAATCAAACATCACACGAGCATAGTGTTCAAAGACTACGAAAATACCTTCGAGCAGGTCATTTTGATTACCCTGTGTGGTAGTTGTTGCAGCGTACACTCTCCTGTTGGTCCTCTGTTGCGCCTATTGTTGAGGCCTATGTTGCTACTATTGTTGTCCTCCATGAGTCGTTGGCTTGTTCGGACAATAGATAACGATATGTTCGGGCTGTTGGCACTAGTAGCAGACTCCCTTAAAGAGTGGACAAGAGCCCTAATGATGACTCTTGTTGCACCTTTGACACATGAACAAAGTCTTCCCCTATTGCTTCCTTTGTTGGGGTCGACCCTTCTGATGCCCTTGTTGTGTACTCTGCCTCTTTACCTTACCCCCTGCCACCCACAGGTGGGTTCTTCCTCGCTTCGCCACTGGTGATGCCCTGGTTACCCCCCACTCTTCTGTGATTCATCCTTGAACCTCTTCCACTCCTCATTCAAGATGGATGCAGACTTGATCACATCACTGAATATAGTAGGACAACTCGTCATCACACGAACCTGGAGTTCGTCTTTCAGCCCACGAACATACTTCGTTGCCCTTGCCTTATCATTAGTAAAAAGGTTCAAGTAGTAGCGCTCCAAACTCCTGAATTTGGTGGTATAGTTCACCAAACTCATGTTCCCCTGAACAAACCCAAAAAAATATTGCTACATACGTTCTCGTGCATAAGCAGGGAACTAAGCATCTAAGAAATTCTCATTGAAAGTCACTCAAGGAATTACCTCCACTCTGTCGTATTTCACTCATCATAGGGTGTCCCACAATTTTTTGGCATCACCCTTCAATTGGAACATGCCAAAATTAGTTTGCCTATCCTCAGGCACAGGCAGGATACAAAACGCCCTTTTAGTCTCCTCAACCCAACTCTCAGCTGCCTCTGGGTCGGCCTTCACTGAGAAGGTTGGAGATTCAACCTAAGAAACTTCTTGAACATCACCACGGTGGGGTTTGGAGTGACCTCGGCAAGATAGACACACATGATCTGTTGCGCCACCTGTGCCTGGACGTATGTGGTCACTATCGTTGTCAAGGTGTTCAGGGCATTCAACATGAAGTCCCTTTGCTCCTGTCAATCAGCGGGAGCACCAGAAGTCAAAGCTCGGGAGCGGGTATACATCTAAAACATGAAAAATAGTTAAAAAATTTGCACCCTTATCAAACCTACCCCCTTAGGATTGATCCCCTCAACAATCATAATTGCATATTCACATCAAATTCCTAATTCACATAAAAAGGAATTAAATTAAGCCATTCTCACAGTCTATCATATGAAATTTAAATAAATTGATATTAGTAAAAAAAAATACCAGGTAGCCCTTACTAGTGATGGAGACTGCTCTAGAATACAAGTCATGACTTTCTGATAAAATTTGGTATGGCTTGATTATCAAAAGAAAATTCTGGTACACAAAAATGATTAAAATATAATATTTTATGGTCGAATCTGATACCAAACCTGTAGCGACCCCAACTCATCCCTATTGAAAAGTAATTTTTTTTTAAAGCAATCAAAGGGACTCTTTTAGAGACCTCACTATTTGGTAACTACCATATATAACTAAAATTTGGAATTAATTAATTAATTAATAATTAATAAATATCTAGAAAATTTCATAGAGTGCCTTGTCCATCTTGGAGTCTTTTTAACCTTAAATTTCCTTAAATTAAACCTTTATACCGAATTGAAAGCTTTAATTTCGTTGGACCTAGATTTTAGATCTGGGTCCAGATCCAAGATGCAAATTCATATCCAATATTTATATGGATCTTGAACTGGATCAGATCCTAATTAATATGGGTTTTGGATTGAGTTCAAATCCATATTAACTTGGATCATACAGATTGGATTCAGTTTGATCCAATCTGGACCCGGTCCCATCGAGACAGACCCTTTTTTAAAAAATATGATTTTCGAGCAGACCATAGCCTGAGTTCAGAAAAATAAAATATAGTTGAATTCAACATTTTGAGGTACATCTAATGATGTATAACTTGAATTTAACCTGAATTTTGCTCAAATTTTGCTTGATTTTAAAGGTCAAAAATAAAAGTTTTTATCATATCTTGTTTGGCTCATTTAGGTCTTATCAATGACCCATGGGTCAAACCCAAACTCAATTGACGCTACCTAAAATCGAGGATTTATCGATTTTTTTATGGCACTTAGCCAAAACCTCAAATATCTCTAAATTTAATACACGATATTACAAGATCTCGGCACTCAAGCACACCCTCATAATTGTTAGGGAAAAGTAATATGTTTGACTCTATATAATTAGGGGTGTCAACGGGTTGGGTTTACTTCGACCAAACCCTATAGGGTTCGGGTTTGGTGACAAAAAAGAATACCCGATTAAGACTCATGTCCCGACTTGAAGAACCGATTAATATATGGACCCGAGTATAGTTTGTGAAATTTTATACCAGACCCAAGCTTGACTCAAGCTTTGATTAAGACCATAAATTTTCAATGTAAAAATGATAAAAAATTATTATTTTATCAGGTATGATCTGGGTCTGGTTCATGTAGTTCTTATTGGATCTAGGTATGATTTATCTTATAGTAGGCTCGATTAGACCTGGGTCTAGACCCGGTATCCTACCCAAAAATCTGATCCAAGTTTGGTTCCACCTAGGTCGAACCAAAGCCGACCTATTGACACCCTTACATACAATGTCGTAAGCTTAAAGTAAAAACAACCACGATCTAACATTAATGTAAAAGGCTGACATGATTCCTGAATGAGTAGATGCATCATTACGAAGGGCAATATAAGATGGGGAAAGCATTTGACCCTCTAATTGGAACTCACAGGAGAAGGTTGGTTTGAGCAAATGTATTCAACATGGTCGAATTCGTAAGAATGAACACTTAGATCATATTTTTTTATGTAAAAATATTATTTTTTGAAGGTTGAAAGTTTGGTACATTGTAGGCCGTTGATTTTTTAACCCTGAAAAAATCACACATGCATGTTATAATAACATGTTTCAAAGGTCCTTTTCTACTAAACTAAACATGTAGATCGTGTCAAATGTGCAAAAAATAATAAAAATATTACAGTTTTTCACTGAGGGGTTCCTTACCCACGAGGGATAGCAAATATTGTCCCATAAAACGGTCCTGGTTTTTTTGTGAGCAAACTTTCTTGGATGACATCCAATCACTAAAGTGTCATAGTGAGTTTCCACTTTCTCAGTAGGATAGAGTGTGTGCTTAATTGTTGGGTAGTTCTGGGGTAGGACCTTGTCTCTGTGTGCTGGAACAGGTCGCTAAGGACAAATTTCACCATTGTGCGCTTAAAAAGTGACTATTTAGAAAATATTTAAAAAATTTTAATGTTTAATTCTTTAGGATAATGACGGCATCTATTTTACAATTTAACAATATTTTAATCTAAACTTTATTTTCTAATGACAAGAAAACCCGTATCGAAGACCAGGTCGCTTAATGGGCTCGGCCCACTGCGATATAAGACCCTCAAAGATTAAGACACAACCACCCTATTTTGTAGATTCTGATCGGGTGCAATCACATGGCACAAAATTTGTGCATTATGCACTTGACTGCCCTCCATCAGGCCCTGGGCCCCACAACTGACAGGCTGTCCTCAAGATGGAGGGTGATCAGGTGCTTAATGTTGGTGCAATTATATTGTATCTGATATTTTCATTGTTTTTATGTCCCCCGTACACCTGACGCCCGAACCGGATAAGCAATTCAAATCTTGTGCAGGCCCCTGTCAATTCCTCTGAGTTTCGATCTCGCGACCCTATCGTTGAAGTAAACTTTTCAGTTCAAACTTGATAACTGACAAAATCAATATGCTTCCCAGAAAGTGAATCAACTCACCATGTCAACCAGCCATTAGAATAATTTGGCAATCAAATACTTAAATTGTAAACCATTTTAGATCTCGAATAATTTGGCAATCAAGTACTTAAATTGTAAACCATTTTAGATCTCTCTCTCTCTCTCTTGTAGGGGAGCAATTCTCGTGGTCAAATATGAGGTCTCGCCCTTGCTTGCGGATACTTGATCGCGTTTTTCTCTCCCCAGAACTATTTCACGCAGTTCCGGATGTCACTGCTTGTCTGCTGCCACGGACCATGTCCGATCATAGACAAATGACTGTTTCGTGGGGCGCAGGCTTCAAGGCATGTCGTAGGTTCTTCTTTGATGAATGGTGGCTTCGGGTGCCAGACTTTCAGCAGTTGGTAGGTCAATCGTGGGCTCAACCTGCTACGGGATCTTGGGTGGCCATCCGCATCCATGTTAAGCTTCTTCGTCTTCGGAAACGTATTAAGGAATGGCTAAGTTTTAATAACCTGAACAAGTTTAGGTTCATCGGCCAGTGGGAAGCTGAGCTCTCCGATTTGGCCCAACGTCAGGTCGATCTTGTTGGTGTACCGAAGGGTCAAGTGCTTCAATTGCAGGAGCGTATCGTCGTACTCTCTACTCTCGTTGCAGAATGGAGAGCACGAGATGAGCTTAGATGGAAGTTGAGGGCTAGAGTTGCATGGTTGGCTAATAGCGATGATAATACACAATTTTTTCATATGAACGCATCAAATAAATACAGTAAGAACTGTATACTCTCGATCGAGATCGATGGATGCCAGTTTGGTCCGCACAATTGCCTGCCAGCTATTACTTCTTATTTTTCCAGGTTGTATTCGGCCGACTTAGGCGTCAGGGGGGTCATCGGCGATATGGGCTATAAGCAGTTGGCGGCAAACCAATTTGTTTCTTTGCAGGTTAGATTCACTGAAGTGGAGATTTCAAATGCTATTAGCGAACTATCGGGATGGAAGGCACCAGGCCTTAATGGTTTTCACATTGACTTCTTTAAAGCATTTTGGTCAACTGTAAAAACTGACCTGCTCCACTTGTTCGATGAATTCTATTGTAATGCGAGGCTGCCTAAACCATATTATGTGGCAGTCATCTCTTTGATTTCTAAGAGGCAAGGGGCATCAGACATATCCAACTTTAGGCCGATTTCGGTGATGGGTGCTCTGTATCGCATTATATCTAAGGTGTTGGCTAATCGGTTGCGCGCTGTCATTAATCAACTTGTTTTGTCCAAACCAGGGTGCTTTTATTCCAGGTCGAAGTTTGCAAGGATCCTTTATTTGTGCAACTGAGCTTCTTCACTCTTTACAGTCAACTGGATCACCGCACTTCATGCTAAAATTGGATTTTCACAAGACTTATGACAGAATGGCATGGGATTTTCTAATTGAATCTCTAACAAATATGGGGCTTGGCAGCCGATTTATAGCATGGGTTAAGGAGTTGGTCACAAAATTCGTATCATCAGTTTGCATCAATGGAATGAGAGGGGAAGAATTCAAGTTGGCTAGAGGTGTACGACAGGGTTGTCCTCTAGCACCTATCATTTTTAATATCGCGGTAGATGGTTTACCTATTCTCATGAAAAGGGCAGAAGAAACAGGCTTCTTGGAATCCTTGGGCATTCCTGGTTTTGTTGGTCACACAATTCAATATGCAGACGATACTTTAATATTTGGACATGCGAATGTTAATCAAATGTCTAGGTTGTACTTCATTATTAAAGTCTTTGCTGCAATTTCAGACCTTCGCCTGAACGAGAGTAAGTGCGCTCTGGTCTTACTCAATGCTGACCCTCTTCTCCAATCGGCTGCTGCAAGGATCTTCAACTGCCCAATATCCGACTTCCTGTCAATTTCTTGGGTCCATCATTGCACTCTCTACAATCAGCGGGAACTTCTACTTGGATGTCTACCATAGAGCGGGTGCAAGGAAGATTGCAGGCTTGGAAGGCTCAATATTTATCTTTTGCGGGACGAGTGATGCTCATTCGCCATGTTTTAGCCCGATTACCAGAGTTTCGAATGAGCATGTCTATTATACCGACGACAGTAGAGCAGACGATCAATCGTTTGCTTTCGCACTTCCTTTGGTCTGGGAATGTGTCGCACAAAAAGTACCTGCTTGTTTCTTGTCAACAGATCGTGCTTCCGAGGCACCAAGGTGGCTTAGAGATTCCAACTATGAGAAAGAGGAGCATCGTTTTAGTCTTGAAGTGGGCTTGGGAAGCTTCTACATCTCAATCTTCTTGGGCTATGATTGTTAGGCAAAAATATGGTAGTCTACATGAATCCCTTCTTTCCACGCCCAGTTCAGTGTGTCATTCGTCCCTCTGGCTAGAGTGGCGGAAGACACTTCGATCCTTCAGTGGCAGAGATTTTAGGCCTGTCCATGGCATGACATGGCTTCACTGGGCCATGGCGAGCGGAGATAGGTTCTCCATTAATCAAGTTTACCATTCCTTGTTGCCATCCGGGATGAACTGGTTTCCCAGTGATTGTATGTGGGGTAAGGGGCCAGCTCCAAGGGCAAAAGCTTTGGCGTGACTTGTGGCTCTGAATCGTGTTCAAACCCAAATTAATGTCAGGAAACGGGGGATTCAATTTCCAAGCATGTGTGTTCTTTACGAGAAGGTTGTAGAGGACACGACTCACCTATTTTGGCTCTGCTCGGTCATTCTAGACTTATTTTTTCAAACTTGCGGTGCGCCACTTGTTCAAACTCGTCCGTGCTCCGTTATTCGGGACCTCTTGCTTGGTCCCAGGATTGTACGACACAAAAAAATGGAGATTACTGTGGCGGGTTTGGTTGCTTTCAGCATGGTGGGTCATATGGACTGAAAGAAACGACATCTTCTTCAGGGGCATCAAATTCGATTTCGGAAGGCTTCGACAATGGGTCATGTCTGATGTGTATCTGGCTCTTAAATTACATAGTAGGGGGGAGGGGCTGATCGACTTGTACTCTGAACTATGTACAATCGCCATCTAGATTGTGGCTGTTTTGCTCTTATGTTTCTCTTTTGTCTCTCCCATCCAATATTCTGTTGGATGTATTTTGGTAATGTTGAATGGTGAATGTTCTCTCTCTCTCTCTCTCTCTTGTACATGCGCTACAGAGTTTGTAACCCAAACTGAAACTACAACACCACACGTATATTTGTGCGGATGCATAAACATGAAATTTTGCCCATCCAAATGGATGGGTTTCATAGATTTAGGCGATGTTTGGAAACTAGTTGTCAGAAGTAGCCAGAGTGGGAATACCAACACCAGAATTGTTGGTGATGGATGGAGTTGTAAGAAATGATGCAAGTGAGATGGTATTTGACACGTCCAATTCCACATTTTACATCCCACTTACATGAGGTGGTAGTTACCAAATACTACACCAGATCTCACACAGGTGACTGCTTCAACAACCTTCCTAACGTTCTTTCAGTATTATTTCCAACTTTTTAGTTGCATTCCAAACAGATGCACATGTGGAAGTGGTAAATCTCCCGTAAAATCAAAGTGGGCGATAAAGTAGTCGGAAGTCATAGGAAAAAAGGTTTCATTTCAAAAAAATTGCCTAGACCGGATATGTCTTATTTGCAAAATGGGACACCAGTTGATATGGCATTCAATCCATTAAGAGTACCTTCACGAACGAATGTGGGACAAATATTTGAATGCTCACTCGAGTTAGCGGGAGACCTGTTGGGCAGATATTATAGAATAACACCCTTTGATGAGATATATGTTGGGTTTCCCTCCTTTGTGGGATCCATTGGTTCGATGCACATTCAGTATCACTGCAGAATTTCAAGCACGATGCTTGATCTTTTCGAAGATGATTTGGAGTATTTGCTGGATAGCGATTTGTAGAAGTCCTCTCAGCTAAATGACTATTCAACTGTTCAAAGTTTGAGGTTCAGCGAGTTGTCGATGACGATTTGTGGTGAGTGCCTTCAGTTGCATAGCGATTTGTGGTTAGCGTTATGTGTTTCAGTCGGATGACGATTTGTGGTTATCGTTGGATAGCGATTTGTGGTATCGCTGGATAGCGATTTGTGATAAGGCGCATCGTAAGTTATGCAAGATATTTAGTCTTCCGCATTTAATGTGAGTCTTGTCTTCTATTTAAGGGATGGATGAGAGAGCAAAAGCAATGGGAGAGAGCAAAAGAGGCAGAATATTAGGGAGAGAGTGTGAGAAACACTTTTAGGGCACCGAAAGGGTGCGGAGGAAAAAAAAAACAAGAAGTGTTGCGACACTTCTTTCAAGACAGCTTCGTCAAGCTAGTTCTTCAAATCATTCGTTCTTTGTTCCTCAGTGAGGCATATCCTCTTGTTCATTTCGTTACACCTTGTGTGTTTGTAAGGCTTATGCCTTTTGGCCACTTTGTAATCTTTGTTTGAAAATAGTGGAAGTTGTTGACCTATTGGTCGTCGTGGACATACCTCAGTTGAGAGGGAACCACATAAATCGTTGTGTGCTATTTTTATTTTTGCAGCTAGTTTGTTTTGGTTTATTTTTCTACCACTATCATTATCGTATTGTTTTCATCAATTCACACTTGTGGGGAGACCCGGTACGTCCATTTTAACCCCAACACATGGTATCAGAGATTTGGTTAGTATATTTGTGTGTGAAGTCATGGAGAATAACATTGGGCGTATGATCAGTTTGAATGGCACAAACTGGATGGCATAGAAAACTAAAATAGAAGACCTCTTGGGTTATAAAGATTTGGATGGACCCATAGACGGTGTGAGAGGCAAACAAGAAGAGTTGAAAGATGTCGAATGAAAAAAACTAGACCGAAAGGCGATCAGTTTCATTCGACAATGGATAGATGATAGTGTCTTTCATCATGTATCCATAGAAACTTTGACGCATGGTCTTTGAACCAAACTAGAGAGCCTTTATGATAGAAAGGCAGCAGTGAATAAGGCCTTTCTATTTCGAAAGCTTGTGAACCTCAAGTATAAAGAGGGCGGCTCTATTGCAGAGCATTTGAATGAGATCAAAAGCATTGTAAATCAGTTGGCCACAATGAAAATCACTTTTGATGATGAGTTACAAACTTTGTTGCTCTTATTTCCCTTCCTGAGAGTTGGGAAACCTTGGTGGTCACAGTCAGTAACTCTGCACCTGATGGAATGGTAACGATGAGCCAAGTTACCAGCAGTCTGTTGAATGAAGAGTCCAGGAGAAAGTCATTAGGTCCTTCTACCTCAAAGGCGCTTGTGATTGAAAACAGGGGGAGAAGCAGAATTAAGAGCAGGGCTTTGCACTACCATGGCAAATCCAGAGGCCACTCACACTCGAGCTCAAAGAAAGACGTCGAGTATTATTATTGCCACAAGAAGGGGCATATGAAGCGACAGTGCAGGAAGCTCAAGCTTAAGGAGTAGAACAGAGAGAAGAGCTCAGAAGAAAAATAAGGTGCCACAGTCACAGATGGAGAGCTCATGGTTGTCTGTGATGGCACTAGCATAAATTTGATCGATCAGGAGACCGATTGGGTGATTGACTCTGGAGCTTCATTTCATGTTACCTCACGGGTTGATTTCTTCACTTCCTACTCGCAAGGTGATTTCGGTAATGTCTGAATGGGAAATGAAGATGTGTCAAAGATTGTTGGCATGGACGACATTTGCTTGGAAACAAGTGTTGGCTGTAAGTTGTTGCTGAAAAATGTGAGGCATGTACCAGACATCCGACTAAATCTGATCTCTGCTGGAAAGTTAGATGATGAGGGCTATAACAACACCTAAAGTGATGGAAGGTGGAAGCTAACCAAAGGCTCATTGGTGATAGCCAGAGGAACAAAGGCTCGTTCCCTTTACACTTTGTAAGCGAAGATCTGGAAGAGTGTTGTGAATGTTGTGGAGACTGGCTCGTCCACAAAATTATGGCATAGAAGGCTTGGGCATATGAGCAAGAAGGGGCTGCAAGTCGTAGTTAAGAAAGAGTTCCTGACAGGTGCAGCAGGTACATCTTTGGAACCTTGTGTTCATTGCTTCCATGGTAAACAAAATAGAGTTTCTTTCCATAGATGCATTGCATCTAGAAAATCTCATGTTCTAAATCTTATACATTCTGATGTGTGTGGACCTTTAAAGGTCAAGACACTTGGTGGTGCATTGTACTTTATGACTTTCATTGATGATCACTCTAGGAAAGTCTGGGCTTATACACTGAGGACTAAAGACCAAGTTCTAGATATATTCAAGCACTTTCAGGCCATGGCTAAATAAGAAACTGGCAGGCAGTTGAAGTGTGTTCGCTCGGATAATGGTGGCAAATTGTGATCATCGCAAAAAATTTTCCTCTTTGTCGGTTTCTCTCTCTTCCTTCTCTTTTCCTTTTCTAACCCCTATTTTCCTCCTTTTTTGAAGAGAGAAAAATAAAAGAAAGAAAAGAAAGAGAGAAGAGAAAAGAAAGAAAGAGAGAGAGAAGAGGAACTATTTTGCGGGTTTTCACTTGACCATGATTTGAAAAGAATTTAGAAATTTAACTCGCCTCCGTTTTTGAAAATATTGCGGGAAAATGGAGAGACGGGATTCGCTCGTCGGTACGAGGTTCGACCGTTCCTGGCGCCTTTACCAGGGGTAATCGAACCAAGGATCGAATCTATGCCTTTTGCTTTGCCTAAATATAATCAAAGAATATATTCTAACTCTAAATGCACAAAGAATCATACTTGTGCAATGCAAGGATGTATGCTCTTTTGAAAAGAATGTTTTGAAAATTTCCATGTATTCTGAGATGAACTTGGTAAGGGAGTGAAGAAAATGATTTGAATCTAACTTTAGAACTTGAGATAGATCAAAGAAGTTCTAAGTTTTTGAAGTAAATCAGGATTTAGAAGAATAAATGAGAAAGAATGACTTGAAGCTTTGAAATGAAAGGAAATGAATGTTTCAAAGTCAAAATCGACTTTGAATTTTAGATTTAAATTTAGAAAAGGAAATGAATACTTGAGATGGAATTGAATTTGGATTTTTAAGTTTGGAATGGATCTGAGATAATCAAATGGTTTTTGAGAATAGAAATGGATTTAAGGAGTTTTGGATGAGATCTGAAAGTGGAATTGGATTTGAAATCTAGATTTGAGAATGGAATTGGATCTAAAAATGGATTTAAGATCTGAGATCCAAGATAAAATTGGGTTCTGGATCCTAAGATAGATTTAGATATGAAGTCTGAGACCCAAATGTAGAGTTGGATTCTGGATCCTAACATGGATTTGGATCTGAAGTCTGAGATCCAAAGTAGAACTGGACTCTGGATCCTAACATGGATTTGGATCTGAAGTCTGAGATCCAAAGTGAAATTGGATTCTGGATCCTAAAGGGGATTTGGATCTAAAGTCTAAGATCCCATGTAGAGTTGGACTCTGGACCCTAAGATAGATTGTGGATCTGAAGTCTGAGATCCAATGTAGACTTGGGTTCTGGATCCTAAGATGGATTTTGGATCTAAAATCTGAGATTCAAAGTAGACTTGGGTTCTGGATCCTGAGATCAAATTTTGGATCTGAAGTCTGAGATCCAAGATGGAATCGGATTTAGAAAACTGGATCCAAGTTGATCTGATTTCGGATTTGGAATTTCCAAGATTGATTGGAGAATTGAATTCAAAAATGAATTTCAAAGTCAAATTGGATTTTGAATTTTGAAGCTTGAATCTGGAAGATGAATCAAGAATTTTCAAGTTTTGAATTGACTTCGAAAAATGAAATTTATAATTTGAATCTTGAATATATAAATGAATTTCAAAGTGAATTTGAATTTGAAGTTTGAATTTGAATTTAGAAGATGAAAAAAAGAATCTTAAAGTTAAATTGAACTTTGGATTTGATTGGAGTTTTGAATATAAAATGAATTTGGAATTTCAAAGTCAAGTTGAACTTTGAAATCTGATTTGATTTGGAATTTTTGAATATAAAATGAATTTGAAATCTCAAAGTTAAATTGGACTTTGAGATTGAAAAATGAAATAGAATTTGAAAATGAAAAGATGAATTGGATTTTACGAGAATTGAAGATTGATTGAAGAAGATATTAACATCACTTGGGGTTTTGAAAAAGGAATTTTTGAAAATATGATGCAGTTCTATCCTAAATGATGAATGAATTTAAAGAATTTGAAATTTGATTTTGAAAAGCTATTTCATTCTTTAGATGAATTAAAATAAGATTAAAGATATAATACATCCTTGACTATGGTCATTGAATGTATTATATAATAATCTGTATTTAGATTCAAGAGAAGAGTGAAATACATTTGGTGCTTTTATAGAATTTAAAATGAAATTAACCCTCAATATACCCTGACTATGGCCATTGGTATATATTTTGAATTAATTTTGAGTTAAATTCTGATAAAAGAAGAAGATATTTCAGGAAAACATGATGAATTTTGAAAACGGACCTAGTGTGGATCCAGTGTTATTTCGTGAAAGATAAAAATCCTAAGTCTTGTTTACATCCTGACTATGGCCATTGATGTAAATCATCAACTTAGGATTAATTACCTCTTACGAAATGGTGCACGTGCCATTCGTGTTTCACCATTGTGAGATTTTAGAAATAAAGAGAAAAATGATATGAAACAGTCAATTCATGATATTTACATGCTCATGCATCCTAATCTAAAAAAAAAAAATGAAGTTTCTCATGATCATCTAACTATTATGTCATTAAATAAGGAATTTCTAAAGAAGAGAATTGCATTTTTGATGTATTTCCTGCAAAACACTTGGGTGGTATGAAAAGACAAGAGAAATTGCACATATTACCTGGATTTCAACGATGCCAAAATTTGCTCATGTGCCACGATTTCTATGATTTAAGATATGATAAGTGATATATACATTCCTTCATATATGTATACTTATATATATGTATATATATATACATAGATATGTATATACATATATATATATACACGCATATATATATATATATATGAATATACATTATATATGACATGCAGGCAACTTAGGTGGATGAGGGTGATATTGATGAAGGTAAGTATACAAGTGAAATGTGCTGAATATGGATGAAACGAATTAATACACAGGCAAATGCTCTCATAATATTCAATGCAGCAGATTAAACCCCGATGTTCGGTGGATCATAAGAAAATTTGTACCTTAGCTAATGTCTCAAAGTGATTCTGATAGATATGGACAAATGTATAACAATCCCAAAGGACTAAACCCTCTAGTGGTATCCCCTAGGTTAAAATTTATGCTAATCATGTGTTGTTGAGGCAAGTGGGATGGCTAAAATCAGAGAGCAAAGGTTGGTAATTCGTGTCTAGCAATATGTTCTTTTTTTTTTAGATTGCCACGAACTAACAGTCTCGCTAATCCAGCGTGAGGATTTTCCAATCCTTTGGCAATCCCAATGGAGATGCTATAAAACTTGGCCTATCTCAGTGATTGAGCCTGTTTATTTCGAAATGATCTGAGGCAGTATCCCTCTAGAAAAAAAAATGCACAGATTTCTTATAAACCATAAATAAAACAAGGGTAACCAGGATATCCAAAAAAAAAAGAAGCAACCAAAATCTGGTAATGGTTTCCCATATCACTCTATATCCTAATGCTAAAGAGATAATCCCATGAAAGTATTTCCGACAATTTCCACTGCCAGTAGGTTGGCCACAAGGAGAAACCAGAAGATCTCATTATATTTCAGACGTTGTACAAATTGAAATGGGTGAAAAATGGGGCTTAAAAAAAATCACATGTGTGAGGGGAATGCAATGCTTGTGCTAAGGTGTTGTTGAAACACCCACAACCAGGTTATTGTACCTTTGCTTTGGGTAATGATACGCATACCGTACATTACTTTTCACCTTTTTTGTTTTGAAGTATCTAGCCAACACATAGAAAGGAAATGATTCTTTCAGGGAGAAAAACTGAAAAAGTTATTGGTACGAGAGACCGCACAATACATCATGGAATCATTCTCTAGCACCCACCTCAAAATTTGAAGACTGTCAAAACTGATTTATGAAACAGTAATGGAAACAGGAATGGTAATAACAATGTAGAAAAATCAAAGCTCCAAACCTCTTTAATCCTTCAGCTTCCTATTATCATCAATAGCGCTATCACTCCCAAACAATAGTTGTACTGGCTTTATACTGGGAAGGGATCCAGAAATCACGTAGACTGCAACTTATCCTGATAGAGCCTGAACAAGAACCTGCAGAGCCAGATGTCTCTCGGTCTTACTACTGGCAGTTATACCTTTAACTTTGGAGTTCTCTGATTTCTGCAGGGATCGTTTGGACTACTCGGTGTTGCAAGGGTAATCAATCGGCTTTCTTCAACGGATGGAGAGGGGTCGAATGGTCTTACCGGTTGCTAATCTTCAGCTGAAGAGGGAGTGGCACCTTCGGAATTGTGGCCGATCTTCAGTTGTTTGGGGGAAAAGAACTTGACTAAATTTCGATTGAGAAAAGGGGAAGCGTGGCTCTGTGGTCCTTGATTTTACCGGATCTTTGAGGGAAGAGATGAAAATGGCGCTTGGTTGTGGAGCTTTCTTCCAAACCAAAATAAAGGAGGAAAGGGGGAGGATGAAGAAGCGGTGAAGGGATGGAAAAATGGATGCCGATGGAGATGCAGGAGACGGATCCCTAATCCTCTTGCGTGCTCTCTTTTTAAAGGAGAAGCAGAGGATTCGAGAGAAAAATATGGTTGAAGATGGAGGGCCATCCAACGAGGAAGATGGTGATGGAGGATGCGCGGGAGGAGGGTCGTTGCAATTTTTTCCAAATTCCCAAGAGGAGTCTCCTTTTCTAAAGGTTTTTATAAAATGGTTCAAGGTGAGTTTTTCGGCAAAATCTTCAAAAACCACTTATTTTTCTTGTAGTTTTTCCTAATTTTTTGGTTTTTTGCATGATTTTCCCATTTTTTTGTATTTTTGGAACAAAAATCTAAGTTTTTACACGAAAACAAAGATTAAACACTAATTTCTTTTCATTTTTCTGAGAAATATTTACAAAAGTATATTTTCTGAGAATTTCAGACCAATTTGGAGAAATTTCTTCAGAAAGTGGGTTTGGACCCAGGTTTTGAGAAAATGTTCGAGTTTTGATGCTCGAATCGGGAAATACAATGGGATGGATCCAAACAGATATCGAATGGACTATCCGAACTATTTAAAGGCTATTTTTGGTATTTTCTATAATTTTGATTTAAAATTTGAACAAGGAGATTCAGATTTGGATTTGGACAATGGATCCAGATCCAAAATCAATTTAAACATATGAAATGAATTTAATTTCAATAAAACTTGAGATATGAACTGGAATTTAGATTTGAAATGACCCGTTTTGCTTAGAAAATGAATTTAGGGGCAAAAAGGGAATATCTAAAAGATTTTGAAAAATTTGGGGTGTTCACACAAATACATTGGGCCATTTAATCAGTATTGCACCAATCATGGCATCAAGCATGAAAGAACTATAAGGATGACACCTCAACAGAATGGGGTTGCTGAGAGGATGAAGCACATCATTCTTAAGAGAGTCAGATGTTTGCTGTCACACTCTAAATTGCCAAGATCTTTCTGGGGTGAGACAATGAGGACAACAATTGATCTTATCAACTTGTCTCCTTTTATTCCCTTGAAGGGAGATGTTCTTGAGAAAGTTTGGATAGGAAAAGAACCTTTCTATGGACACTTAAGAGTGTTCCGCTGTAGAGCATTTATTCACATTCCGAAGGAAGAGAGGTCCAAGCTTGATCCAAAAGTCAAGCAATGCATATTCATTGGCTATGGACATGAAGAATTTGGCTACAGACTGTATGACCCTATTGATAAAAAGGTGGTCAGAAGTCAAGATGTTGTCTTATTGGAAGATTAGACCATTGAAGACATTGGTGAGTCTGAGCCATCAGAGTCCAGTACAGGTGATCTTATTGATTTAGATCCCCTAGATGCGCGACTGTTCATGATTTCGTGGAGGAGATTCCACCTCCTCGCAATGATGCAAAGGAAGGAAGTGTTGAGTCAGAAATTGAGGGGGAGCCAACACCCCAAGAGTCACTTCCTCAGACTCCGATAAGGAGATCCACTAGAGAAAAACAGTCATCCAGAAAATACTCATCAAATGAGTATGTGATGATTACAGATCAAGGTGAGCCAGAAACTTTTGAAGAAGTTTTGGAGGATGAAAACAAGTCTGAGTGGTTTAAGGCAATGAAAGAAGAAATGGATTCATTGCATGCGAATCACACCTTTGATCTGGTAAAGACAACTAAAGGGAAGAAGGTGTTAAAGAACAAATGGGTCTTCAAGTAGAAGACTGATGAAAACAACTCTCAACCTAGATACAAGGCACGTCTTGTTGTGAAAGGTTTTGCTCAGAAGAAAAGAGTTGACTTTGATGAGATCTTCTCACCACTTGTGAAGATGCCCTCCATCTGAACTGTGCTCGATATAGCTGCAAGCATGAATTTGGAAGTTGAGCAGCTTGATGTGAAGACTGCATTTCTATATGGTGACTTGGAAGAAAAAATTTATATGGAGCAACCTGAGAGTTTCATTGACAAGGGTAAAAAGCACCTAGTTTGCAAGTTGAAGAAGAGCTTGTATGGATTGAAGCAAGACCAAGGTAGTGGTATAAGAAGTTTGATTTCTTTATGAATGAGCATGGATACTCAAGAACCTCCACAGACCATTGTGTGTTTGTGAAGAAATTTCCAGATGGTAATTTTATCATTCTCTTGCTTTATATGGATGATATACTGATTGTGAGCCAAGACATCAGCAAGATTAGCAAGTTAAAGTTGGAGCTAAGTGAGACATTTGCCATGAAGGATTTAGGTCCAGCAAAGCAGATTCTTGGGATGAGAATCGTTCATGACAGATCACATGAGATGATATGGTTATCTTAAGAAAAGTATATCAGAAAGGTTCTTGAGAGGTTCAACATGGACAAAGCAAAGCCTGTTAATTGTCCACTTGCAGGCCATTTCAAACTTAGCTCAAGACAATGTCCTACAAATGATGAAGAAGGAACAAAGATGCAGAAAATTCCCTATGCTTCGGCAGTAGGTTCGTTGATGTATGCTATGGTCTGTACTCGACCAGACATAGCTCATGCTGTTGGAGTTGTTAGTCGATTTCTGTCAAATTCAGGGAAAGAACATTGGGCAGCAGTGAAATGGATTCTAAGGTATCTTCAGGGCACATTAAAGATGAGTCTGTGTTTTGGAAAGGGTGAACCCATTCTTGATAGATTCACAGATTCTGATATGGCTGGTGATGTAGACAGTAGAAAGTCTACTTCTGGGTATTTGATTACTTTTGCAGGGGAGCAGTTGTATGGCAGTCGAAATTACAGAAATGTCTAGCTCTCTCCACTATAGAAGTTGAGTTCATTGCCATTATAGAAGCCAGTAAAGAATTGTTGTGGGTGAAGAAATTCTTGCAAGAGTTGGGCTTGAAGCAAGAAGAGTATGTTCTTCATTGTGATAGTCAAAGTGCTATTCATTTGAGTAAGAATTTCTCGTTTCATTCAAGATCGAAACATATTAATGTTTGATACCACTGGATTCGATATGTCTTGAATAAAAATTTGCTGCAACTAGAGAAAGTGCATACTGATGACAATACATCAGATATGCTGACCAAGGACAAGCATGAGAAGTGTCGATTCCTAGCAGGAATGGAAGAAGCTTCCACATAAGTCGGGAAGGGGGAGAATTGTTGCGGTTTCCTCCTTTGTGGGATCCATTGGTTCGATGCACATTCAGTATCGCTGCATAATTCTAAGCACGATGCTTGATCTTTTCGAGGACGATTTGGAGTATTCGTTGGATAGTGATTTGTAGAAGTCCTCTCAGCTGAATGATGCTTTAGTTGTTCAGAGTTTGAGGTTCAGCGAGTTGTCGATGGCAATTTGTGGTGAGTGCCTTCAGCTGCATAGCGATTTGTGGTTAACGTTATGTGCTTCAGCTGGATGACGAATTGTGGTTATCACTAGATAGCGATTTGTGATAAGGCTCTTCAGGCACATCGTAAGTTATGCAGGACGTTTAGTCTTCCACATTTAATGCGAGTCTCGTCCTCTATTTAGGGGATGGATGAGAGAACAAAAGCAGCAGAAGAGAGCAAAAAAGGCAGAACATTAGGGAGAGAGTGTGAGAAACACTTTTAGGGCACCGAAAAGGTGCGGAGGGAACAAAAAGCAAGAAGTGCTACGATACTTCTTTCAGGACAACTTTGTCAAGCTGATTCTTCAGATCATTCGTTCTTTGTTTCTCAGTGAGGTATATCCTCTTGTTCATTTCGTTACACCTTGTGTATTTGTAAGGCTTATGCCTTTTGGCCACTCTGTAATCTTTGTTTGAAGATAGTAAAAGTTGTTGACCTATTGGTCGCTGTGGACGTACCTCAGTTGAGAGAGAACCACGTAAATCGTTGTGTGCTGTTTTTATTTTCGCTACTGGTTTGTTTTGGTTTATTTTTCTACCAGTGTCATCGTCGTATTGTTTCCATCAATTCACACTCGTGGGGAGACCCAGTACATCCGTTTTAACCCCAACAATATACACACAAAAATTTCCATTCCTGCCACATACTGACAGCTTCCAAACAGGGCCTTACTCAAGTTTATAGAAAAAAAAATCTACCAAATAGAGAGAGAGGCATGGAAATATAATATTAGTAAGAAAGTGAAAGAGGTCGATTTGACATACGCAGGCATGGCTTAGTGATGTATTGGGAGCAAAATTAAAGGCTGCCCTTTTGTATCATATATTAGAATTTTAGTAGGAAATTATCACTTTAAAGTGTAAACATAATGTATACATGTATGCCTTCAACCGTTTCTAATGTGATTGTGATTTTTTCCCATTAATTGCAAGTTACAACAACAATAAAACCCTATGATCTAGAGCTACGACCTTACTTTCTATGCCTCGGTTGTTTGACAATAGATTTCAGTGCACCAAACCGTAGGGGATAAATTGTGAAATTTAATCAAACAAGAATTACTTAAGCCAAAGCCCAGCATAGGCGCGAGGGCGAAAGTCTTGACCTCAGAATTTTACCCCATTGGTGGTTGATCTATGATCTACCTGCGAATGGAACCAAGGTTATATATATATATATATATATTAATGAGTTTGTAATAAACTCATTTGATGCTAAACCACATGCTAAATGGGTTTTTTTGTCCTTTTTTTCATTTTACTTTTAAATTCTGACCGTAATGTGATCTATGTACTTGATTTATAGGGATCAGCTCTTGAAGCATTTGATTCCAATATATGGGTGGGTTTTTATAAGGTTCAAAAAAACAACGGTCCAAAATCTTTGTAAAATTTTTAGGCTCCAAACATTATTCCAGGTGTGGATCCTTAGTAAATCCACCATGCCCAACACATTTATAGAGCTAAAACTGCATAAAAAGCACCGAAGAAGCCCAAAAACCCATTTAGCATGCGGTTTAGCACGGATCCATCTTCCTATATATATATATATAAAGTAATGCTAAGCTGCTTCGGGATTACCTACACACATAGTAAAATCATAGATGTAGTATCTTCTCAATCGGACTCCGTGTTCAACATAGTTATTTGATAAGAATCATGTCCGGATCATGTTTTTGGACATAAAATAAGATTTTTTAAATCATGAAACTTTGCTACATTTTAGGCCGTTGATTTTTTTAAGGTCTTAAAAAACCTATACAATGATTACAATCGCATGATCTAAAACTTGTTTTCTGTTTAAAAATGCATATAGATCACATTTATAAGGTCTTATCAACAAAAAAAAAAACTACAAGATTTGGAAAACCCAAACCTTTTACTAGATGGGAGTAGGTGCTCTATATATAGGAAGAGGGACCGTCCAACTAAAAGAAGGTCCAAAATCTACAACCCATGATAATCCACGGTGTTCTTTTTCTAACAACCGAGTTTTATATCGATCACATTTTTTTCAACAAAAGAAACTTTTTTTAAGCTATGAAAAAATTGAGCATTTGTGACCATTGATTTTTGAATCACCAAAAAAAAAACACTTGCATAAACTGGATTCCCATGAAACAAAAAATTTGATCCCAACCAAATAGACCATGTAGATCATATCTATAAAGATTCACATAAAATAACACGAGCTATGAGATATTGCTCATTTCAACTCATTAATATTGTATGCACATCCCCACTAACTAACTAACTAACTATGTATATATTGTATGCACATCTCCACTAACTAACTAACTAACTAACTAACTATATATATATAAAAGGAAGACTCTATTAAACATCAAGAAGTCTTTTTTTTATGAGGAATGTTGAAACCACCTGCGAAATCAGACCCTGCGCTGGCTATGCATATCGCACATTCAGCCGTTGATACCACGGTGTAAACCCCCTAAGACACACCTTGTCTTTAGGGAGTCGTCTTGCTTCGGCACGAGCTAAAGGCATGATACCCTTACCCTTCATAATGCAAGGGGCTGACATTTGTGAGAAACTCTAACCACCCGCCTAGCAGCCAAGGGCCCTTCCATTACACAAAACCCTTTGGGGCTACCAATCCACGTCTCCATGACTTGCTACTTACTATATTTGTATCCATGACTTACCACCCAAGGAATTGGCATCCACGCCATCTTGTCCGTTGAAGGGCATGACCAGTCTCCCTAAGGTTATAAATTAATGAGACATGATCAACTAGGCTAAGAGACTAATGGCTCTCACTTCTTTTTTTTGAAAGGCAAGGTGGGGTTTGGCAGACCCCATCAGTTATTCAACCTACCATTGGGTTTTGAACCTGCAACTTCCCACTACAAGGAGACATGAACTGACAACTCCTACCAACAACACAGCTTTGGCTACTAATGACTCACTTAATTAGGAGCAAATATGTATTTTGGCAACGTCTTAACATAATCTTACTTAGGACAAGAAATAAATAGGAAGAGTTTGACTAGCCCTGAACCCATCATCTAGCTTGACTTGACCCATTGCTTGGTTAACTTTGAGTTTCTCATAGCTACATTTACAAACATAAAAAATGAACCAGAAGAGACAAATAAGCTGTGTTGATTGAGGGAGAATTGTCTTTTTCTTTTTATTTTTTTTTGCTGTTTGATGAGCAAGTTGAGGGATAACGCCATGAACCTGAGACCCCAATTTGTATATATTACATAATAATATTTTGTCAAAAAATAATGTTTTTTATATTTCAAAGACCTGTTTGTTCCATTTTCATGGATGGGAATGATCTATCATACAAAAATAGGCATCGATTTTTAAAAGCTCTTGCCAGTTCAATTTAA
Organism: Nuphar pumila; assembly: GCF_984573655.1. Classification (NCBI taxonomy): domain Eukaryota; kingdom Viridiplantae; phylum Streptophyta; class Magnoliopsida; order Nymphaeales; family Nymphaeaceae; genus Nuphar; species Nuphar pumila. The sequence goes on from NC_143256.1 coordinate 16,922,297, forward strand.
TTGAGAGAAGTATGAAAGGATTAATAAAAGGTAACCAACGGGGGCTCTGCTTGTTTGGTAGGAGCTGTTAGTGCAAGTCACCATGTGATGGAACGTTGCAAGTTCAAAACCCAATGGTATGTAGTGTAACGGGTGGAGTCGGCCTAACCCCATCTTGCTTATTAAAAATAAGAAAGAAAAGGTAACAAAAAAAAAACTGAGACTCACCGATGCCAACATGACAATTTTAACTGTGATGTTTAAGGGGGTGTTTGTGTGTCATGGAAAATTCAAGTTTTTTCGCAAAAAATGCATCGATGGGCGTGCGTTTCTGCAGAACTTACAATGCCAAAACAAACATGGCGTATGGAAAAATGCCTCGACGGGTGTGTCATTTTACACACTTAACTCTCATTTTTCTCGAAAAACTGTTCTCATGTGGGTCCCATTTAGTTTCCGCCGCAGAGGAATCCACTAAAGAAGTGCCGCAGAACCCTATTCCTTGACAAGAAAACGCCGCTAAATGTTTGTTTCATCGTAGCCAAAAGACTAGAAAAAGAGACGTCACATTTTTTAAATGCGGCCCAACTTTGACAATCCATGCAGCAAACGTCTGGTCGACTCGGAATCGTAGCTTTCTCAAAAGCCAGTCTGGTAAAAGGTCCCTCAAGGACAGAGTAGGACGCCGGACCCACTTGAATCCAGACCGAGTTCGTCCTATCGTTTATGAATGCCAATGGATTCACATAAATGAATGCACCATCTAAATCTAACCCATGGCCTAGTCTCAGAGTGCAAGCAAAATATGAGGGACCGACAATCTGCCGTCGGTGATGATTTTTTATTCTTCTTTGGATTATAAAAAATATAATAGAAAAAAAATTAAAAAAAAATAGATACCAACGGGAGATCCGCTTATCTGGCAAGAGCAGTTAGTGCACGTCACTTGTGTTGGTTGTAAGTTCGAATCCCAATGGTACTGTCGAAAAAAAGGGAAAAAAAAAGTAAATGCGTGTGACCCTGTCCACTAATAACCTAACAGGCTTACACGTTTGGCACTCAGAACCGAACAAACTTTTTTCTCTTAAACAGTTTAATGTTGCTAATTCCATTTAGTGCACGTCACATGTAGTTTTTTTATTATTTATAATTGAATCATTTGCACACAATTAAAAAATGACAAAGCAAGCATGCATAATGTTGCTAATTCCATTTTCTTTTGATACCTCAAAGAGTAAGGAAAGGGTGATTTTTTTGTCTTTCTATCATTGACATTCTGTTTATGATAGAGATAATATCTTTTTTTTTTCTAGCATTATTTACCATATGTGAAGTTTGATTGAGATTGCCTTGATATTTTACATTTAAATTTGTTTCGGTTGTATTTTGTGCTTTGCACAATTTATAGTTTAATCCATCTTTGTCATGGTGATCTCCTTCTCTTTGTTGTATTTTTTGTTTTTGTTTGTAGGTGGGATTCAGGATCAACTGTTGGTGAGTTTGACGGTCATTCAAGACGTGTCTTAAGTTGTGCATTCAAGCCTACAAGACCTTTTCGTATTGTTACATGTGGAGAAGATTACTTGGTGAATTTCTATGAGGGACCACCATTTAGGTTCAAACTGTCACAAAGGTTAGTCTTGTTTATGGTATTAAGAGATTGATTTATACTATATTAGGTCAATGATAGTGCAAATTTGCTAAAGGTTCAGCTGTTTTAACATAATTGTTTTGTATGAAGAATCCTTTGGTACATTGTCTTTCTTTTTTGGTAAAGGTATGAGGATCCAATGCAGGAACTGAAGCGTGACATGTTAGCCTGTCGAAGCAAATGAAATTCTAATAGCTATTCAGTATATGATGTGTTAGCTTTTAAGTAAATAATGACCATTCTCAAACTTTAGGAGTGCACTCTGGCTTGAAACATTACTATAACGTTTAACTTGCAATGGAATATAAAATCATGGTATAAATAAGTGTTCCTAGTATCTTCATGCTTGAATGACATTTTCCAAAAGCAATGCACATGATGTAAATAATATTTTCTCCAAATTGTAAGGAATTATGTGCTCTAGTGAGGGAGATGTATACCTGCCCTTTATCTGATGTGTAGTCTGTTTAAAACTAGTAAGAGAATTAACTAATAACATCCAAGGGGAATATATCAGGGTATTGAAGATAACATTTAAACTATTATTCCTAAAATGGCCAACACAGGTTTAAATTAACTGCACCGTCTAGGTAAATGTTTTAATATAATTGATCTTTGTTCTTGTAGGGACAGGACTACCACTTTTTCTACCAAAAATCTAAACAGATTTTTCAAGCCATAACTAGAGAGCTTTTCTGTCCTAGAGGATGGGCCCTGCTGGTTTCCAGATCACAGTTCATATCTTGATAATATTGCTTCAAAATACATTATAACTGCCAAGCCCCCTTCATGAGAGCGATATAGTTATGAATCTAGTCTGAGCACATCAGGAACACTTACTAATTTAGGTCTCTCTCCCTCTGTGTTTAAGGCTGGAAGGTTATAAAAATGGCAAAAAGCAGAAAATATGACAAGAACGTGAGGGGCTTGGCAAACTTTCTTTTTCTTAACAGTTAACATAGGTTATGGATATATAAATGATAAAAGAGTAAGTTAACCGATAAGGGAAAAGGCTACTAACAAATGACGCTTCTCTAGAAAATCTAATTGCACATTCATAAAGGTTTAAGTTTCATATATACATATGGATTCATACAGTTTGAGGATTTGATTAACATATTTGTTAGATTTGAAATTAGATCAAACTAGATTAGCTTTCTATTCAAAGTAATTTAAACATGTATCTCTATTTGAATCTTTATGGCTATGGCCACATATGAGAAAAAATGGAAAGAATGGAGAATGGGGCATGCCAAGATTATGTCTTGGGTCATTAGTAGTCTTGATATCAAGAAGTGCTTGAGTCTAGCTAAATTTGAACATGCAAATAAATATTTGCATGAGACTATCTTAAGAAAATGTATTCTCTTAAATCTATGTCACATGGGTGCAGGTGCAGGGGCAGGGGTGCGACACTTTAAAAAAACTTGGGTGCGGGGATGCGGCAAAAAGTTGGACATAAATGACCCTGGGTGCATTGACTGCACCCAGGGTCAGGTTGATCGCATCGGGTGCGGGTGGGATGTGAGTGCGGCACCTAGTTGAAGAGTCCCTGTGACATAGTCTTAAAGATATTACCCACATTTGCAACTTGTAAGACAAGGTACACACTATGATTCAAGGAGAAAAATGTATTAGAGAATATTTTAGTAAGTTGTTCGACCTTTGGAATGAGTTTGCTCTTCTTGAGTCACAATGACATTATCCCAAAGACATAGAACTCCGTCAAAGACAAATTGATGTGAAACATTTCTATCAATTCATCAATGGTCTAAGACCGGAGTTTGAGTCTACTAAATCGGCTTTTCTTCATAAAGGAGAAGTTCTCTCTATTGAAGAGCTAAGTATGAAAGAAAATAGACTAAAAAAAAGACATTTAAAGATGATGATAATTCGGTCATAGCCGTGTCTAGGCTGAGAAACCATGTCCATGCTTACCAACTACTACATTATAACTATCACATTATAAGAGACCAAACTATGATAGCTATGGAAAGCAAGACAATGAGTTTGAAAAAAAAATAAATTATTTGCTATTATTGTCGTGAACCGGGGTATGTCAAGATATATTGTCCTAAACTAAAGATACCCTATGAGAAGAAGGTAGCCTCCGTTGCTCAAGAGTCAAGTGAATTCAAAGCTACACAAGAATCAACTATTGAGAGCATGTCCTTGACTCAAATTGTAGAAGCTCTTCAACCTCTATTCAAAGGAGCTTCACCAACCGAAGCTGCGGTCTCTTCTGTTGGCATCTTTGATCCCAGTAAGTCTCTTTGGCTTCTTGGCTCATGTGCCTCATTTCATATGACACTAAATTGTGATATTTTATTTGGATGTCATAACTCAAGCGAGTCAAATGTTTTTTATTGTTGATAGAATATCTCTTGAGATAAAGGGAATAAGAAATTTTGAAAATATTTTAAAGAGATTTTTTATTCAAAAAATTAGATATATTCCCAAGTTAAGCCTAAATCTTTTATTTGTCTCTTAATTATGTGACCTTTGGTATAATGTTTCTTTCTCTTCTATTGGTTTATGAGTGCGGGATCGTCTCTCAGGGAAGCTGATTGGAGAAGGCTGTAAAGAAGGAGGTTTATACTACATAGATTTTTTGGAATTACCTAAGAATACTTTTTGTTATAATGTTTAAAAACTGAATTTTGGATTTTGGAGCTCCCTAACCAAAATCTTCTGAAATATTATCTGCATGAATGCAACCAAAACTGATTGGAGCTCCCATGTGGCAGGTCATGAATCCCCTTGTCATTTTGTGGTTGATGTATGCTTCAAAATTGCCCTTCATATCTTCATCTGGTCTGATACCATCTTCAGATTGATGGTAACATGATTATGTTCCTTTGATGTGTGAAAGAATATGTGGTGTGTGCGAACTGTGAAACAAGGTGAGAGAAATGAGTGAGTGAGGAGGAAGAAGAAGATATAGGAAAAGAGAGGAAGTGAGAAAAGACAAGGGAGAAAGAGAATAGGGGCTGGAATCGTGCCCTATCCCTCTCATATTGACCCTTATAAAGGTAATTTAAGTCAGTTTACAAAAATGCCCTTCATAACTATATCTTTTGACCTATTGGGTCTTGAATACAAAAAAGGACTTCACTAGCCAATCAATTTTGACTCTCATGTAATGCTTCCTTATAACATATTGTACTTCAAAGGATAAACCAGAGTTGCCAGTTGGGGAAGCGATTCGGGTAGCGGAAGCGGGAAGTGAGGGGGAAGCGAAAAAAGGAAAAAACAAAAAAAGGAAAAAAAGATACATTTTGGAAGCGCCACGTTTCGCGCCTCCGAAATACGCTTCGGAGAAGCATGCTTCCCCATGTCCTATGGTACTTCCGGTAACCCTGGGATAAACCTCTAAACTGGTCATCATGATGTATATGAACCCTTTATTTTTGTTACCTCATTAATTCACTGGTCTGCACTCCAGTTAGGCTAACCAAAACAGAAAAAGTGGAAAAGTGGAAAACTTCCCTTAAGTATCCACTAAACCTGCCATCTTCTGATCGATGCAATTGGATTGAGTGTTAGATGTCTTCATCCTTCTAAGATTTTAATTCATGGTAGCCTCTTGGTTCAAGATAGAACGCAGAAACATAACATTTATTCAAGTTTCCTTGCATTGCTTGTTTGGCCCATCAAATATTGTGCATTGGTGTGATTTGGCTACATTGTTTACAAGATGCCTTTCCCCATTAATTGTTGAAGCATACTCTTTATTTTGGAGCAACAGTCGTGTCCTTGATTTGCAGAGTCCAATGCAAAACTTCTGGAAAAATGTTCTAGGGTTCATATTAATTAACATCGAGTGCTTGGTATTTTTTCTTTTTTTTTTTCAAAATTTCTTGTAGGAGAAATGTAGTCATTATTTTAATTTTATGTCAATGATAAAAAACTCATTCATGGCATTGTAGCAATGTAGGCTTGTGGCCATAATAAAATATAATGTTCTGAGGAAGATGTTCTTGATTGTGTCTTACCGAACAGAGGTAGTATGTAAAGGAAACATTATTGTTTGAAGTGCAGGGAACATTCCAACTTTGTCAATTGTGTAAGGTTTTCTCCTGATGGAAGCAAGTTTATAAGTGTAAGTTCAGATAAGAAAGGTATAATATATGATGGGAGGACAGGAGAAAAGATTGGGGAGCTATCTGCTGAAGGTCACAATGGTAGCATCTATGCTGTTAGTTGGAGTCCTGACAGTAAAGAGGTATTTATGATATTCCTATGCTATTTTCTTTATTGATTAATAATTATACTTCCAGTGGTGGACTTAGGATGCAAATATCTACATTGAATGATATCTACTTTTTCCTTTTTCAGATTCTTAGATTGATAATATGAACATTTTAATTGGAACACAATTAAATTTAAATGTTAATCATATAATCAAATGCCTGACTAATGGAGAGTTTTTCTTCTACTTTTTTGTTTTTTGGTTGATCGAAGAAGCACATTCATTTATCTGTTGAATGAAAGTTTTATACAATCTGGTTTACCTATATTCTAATGGTCTCCAGCACCATACTGGTTCTGATGGGGCTGTACTTGTCTGTATTACAGGTGTGAGTGGAAGTGTTAATCCAAAGTTTCATTGTGTGCTTTAGTCTGCTTTACTTTGGTATTGATAGAAAATTCTTTCATATTTTCTGTGCAGTTGGATAAACCTGGTTGAGGTTATATTTGTCACAAAATGGCACGGATCCCAATACCCTCCATAATGGACTCCGAGGGTCAAAACATAATGCATTTGAACAAAAACATAAGAACTAAAATGAAACACAATAGAATGTGAGTAAATAACTTCATTAATAAAGAACACTAAAAATACAAAAAAAATACATTTTAATCCTCATTACAATACACTAAAAAACACACAAGAAGCCTAAAACCATGGTTGCTAGTCGAGGAAGCGGGAAGCGATATGTGAAGTGGAAGCGGGAAGCGTGGCACTTTCAAAATTTTAGGAAGCGGGAAGCATGGGACGACCTAAAAGCGAATCAAGAATCGTCTCGAAAGCGAACCAGAAGTGAATCTGGAAGCGACCTAGGAAGCGAGGGGGAAGCGAAAAATAAAATAAAAATAAAAATACAAAAAAAGGGAGGAAATGCAGGGAAAGCGAAGGAGAAGCGTGCTTCCCATAAATGGGAAGTGTGTTTCCTATAAATGGGAAGCATGTTTCCCATAAAAGAGAAACGTGCTTCCCATAAATGGGAAATGCGCTTTTCAAAAAAATTGGCGCTTCTCAGTGCGTTTTGGAAGCGCGACGTTTTACGCTTCCGAAACATGCTTCCCCACTAGGCTAGGTGCTTCCAGTAACTCTGCCTAAAACTACTCATCACTCCCTCACCTTACAAAGGCACCCACCCACCCATATTTATAGAGAAAAGAAGGAAGAAGAGAGAGATTAAAGGAGAGAAAAAGGGAGACCACACTAACCATTGGACCATAAGTCAAACAACTAGTCCAAGTCAACCAAAGTTGACTTAACTTTAAAGTATATATATCAGAGTTACCGAAACCACCTAGCCTAGTGGAAGCACGAAATGTTGTGCTTCCGAAACGCGTTGGGAAGCACCATTTTTTTTTAGAAGCGTGCTTTCCCGTTGCTTACCCCGCGCTTCTCCTGCGCTTCCTCCCTTTTTTCATTTTTTTTTATTTTTATTTTTTCGCTTCCCCCTCACTTCGTAGGTCGCTTCCGGTTCGCTTCCTAGGTCGCTTCCAAGATGATTCTTGATTCGCTTTTAAGTAGTCTCACGTTTCTCGCTTCCTAAAATTTTGAAAGTGCCACGCTTCCTGCTCCTGCTTCCTCGACTGGCAACCATGATATATGTTAACGCCCCCGCTCAAACTTACATTGACTCACTATAAGTTTGCAATTACAAAAGGAATCCCATTACACAAGATATCGACATGTTCTTCTATAATACAAATTCTTGAAGGAGCTTCTAGATCTTCCTTGATATGCTCGAAAGGTCTCTAGAATCATCAATAATGCCAATATTTTAAAGAGTGCAAAAGGAGCAATCCAACTAAAAATAACTATATATATATATATATATATATATAGAGAGAGAGAGAGAGAGAGAGTAATGGGTACGTGCTAAATAAAATATGCTAGATGAAACATGCTAAATGAGTTTTTCAGGGTTTTTTTGTTTTATTTTTAAATTCTAATCGTACAAATGTGATCTATGTACTTGATTTTATAGGGTTCAACTCTTTAAGTGTTCGATTCTGACACATGAGCGGGTTTTTATAACGTTTAAAAAATCACCATTCCAAAATCTTTGTTAATTTTTAGGCTCCAAATATCATTTTTTTCATCGAAAACACATGATCCAAGTGTGGATTCCTCGTAAATTGACCATGCCCAACACATTTATGGGGTCAGAACTGCAAAAAAAAAACCCACACCAAAAGAGCAGAAAAACCCATTTAGCACATTTCATTCGCATATTTCATTTCGTACACACCCATCTCTCTGTCTCTCTCTTTCTCTCTCTCTATATATATATATAAATGACCAAACACGCCAAAAATACAATACATATTTAATAAGACATTTTAATAATTTTCAAAATCTTTTAATAGTAAGAAAATTTTTCAACATCAATTTTGAAAGTCATTAAATTTTTATACACAATATTCATTGAGAGTCTCACCTCAATAGATAATTTTACGAAATCATAGTTCTTGATTTATAAGAGAACACAATTGCATATTATCAAAAGAAGAGATGCATGCATAAAATATCTCAAAGATAAACGTATAAATCATTCATCACTTTAAACATTCATGAAAACATGCATTATTGAAAGTCAATACACACATCTATCTCGATAAGCACATTAATGCATGAAATATGAATTCTCAAACAACATCAATACCATGAATAAATAACTCACAAAAGAGTTTAACCCACACAAAAAATATTCATAAAGCAGGGTTTTTCAAAACAAGTAGCCATATTAAATGTACAACAGAAATAATGGGGAAGTTCAAAATCCCACGTACAAATCATAACAAGAGATATTTTGTAATAATGACAAATATTAATAACAATTTAAATCTCAACAATAGAAACAATATCTATAAATACACTCAAAATATTGCATCCTATGCAACCAAGGCATATCATGATGTAAATCACCCAAGATAACTAATCATGGAACACATTTAAAATATCTTTAAGCATGCAATTAAAACATATTCAATGCAAAATGCATGAAGAATTTTCAATAACCATTTCCCAGACAAGGGTAAATGAGTGAATTTTTTTTAGAAATTTTGTGGAGAGATTTGAAAATCCCACAAATATCAAGAAATGATATTTTGCAAACCTTCACAATAGTTCGACCACCATAAGCAATTTACCTCGCTTGACCTTCAAACCTCAAAATTCAAGTGTAATAGCTGCTAGAACAAGAGATCAATGACAATGCTACTTATGAGCTTAACAAACACACAAAAAGTGTGAACATCTCATCTATATAAAATAACACTTAAATAAGAGACAAACCTCAATGTTTCAGCTACTAGAAAAAGAGCATAATACAAACACACAAAAAGTATGAATAACCAATGGGTGCACCTAACTCATTGCAAACAAATCTTTCTTGTCTACGTAAAATGACACTTAAATAAGAGACAAACCTCAATATTCAAGTGCATCAGCTACTAAAATAAGAGTATAATACAAACACACAAAATGTGAATAACCAATGGGTGCATATAACTCACCACAAAAATATCTTTTAAATAAGAGACATAATAGGAGAAGACACGAAGTAAGAGAGCTTGTAATAAAAACAAACTAATGTCATCAAGAAGGATAAATGTATCAATTTTAACAATCTTTCAAACACCATATTTTCAAAATAGATAACCATCACAGATAAACATAATTATAAGTATTCATAATAACATTGTCCAAATAAACAAATGAGTGATATAACACACTCATAGAACTAGAGATCAAACAACCGTCAATTAGAGCCAAACTATAAGGCGACAATCTATATTGATAAGAAAACCAAGGTGCACACAACTCACCCCAACAAGCATCTCTTGTTCAACAAAAGCAACATGGATGCAGATACCAATCAAACCCAAGACAAGTGACAACACATCACTCATAACCTTTGGGAATCTAGACTAGTAAGATGACATGAGGTGCACACATAACTCACCTCAACGGCTAACTCTGACCCAACAACAAGGCCAAAAATAAATGGCGCATCCTAGAAAAATCTATGATGGACAAAAAACAATGCCAAAAGAAGGCAAAAAATACTCACAGAAATTGTTTTTCAAATAAGTGAGTTCATATATAAAAGTACCGATTTGAAAAAACAAAGTTTTAAATCAAATCCAATAAAGGTAGATGAAGACTTAGAATGAATATAGTTCAATCATATGCACAACAATATGTCAATTGATGCAATCACTTCCAACACAAGATGTCTCATGACAAATTTTACAAACTTTGACAAGCAAATAATGGACAAGAATCATGCCCAATATAAATAATCTACATAGATGTGATGAAATTATGATGTTAGAGTATCTTTCAAAAGATAATGGAATCATGAATCCACCAATCAAGAAACAAGTGCACTAAGGCACATCATATACAAAAGATCCAATAAATCTCAATAAAAAGACAAAAGTATATGATTTTATTAAAGAAAAGCTTCTAAGAAGCTAGATCTAAATCATTAGTCTACTATTAGACAATTGATGACAAACATATAGAGATTCACAAAGAGCTATATAACTATCAACAACCATGAACTCATATATATCATACAAAGAATTTTATCACAATGTAACAAATATAAAATCTTTAAGAAACATGCAATGAAGTATCAATGCACAAGAAAGAAACCACTAAGGGTTACAAAAGTGCACAAACAATCAAGTCACTAAGCTACCAAAAAGCACATAAAACTACTAAGGGCTAAGCAACAATCATACAAGAGTCTTTTAAAAAATATAAGTTTTATTCATAAAATGCTCAAGAAGCATACACAAGAACCCACTAAAAAATATAATGCATAATAGAGAAATTAAAATATGCATTCGAGTTCATGATGACAAATCATGCTTATGCCATCCAATAATAATCACAAAGGCTACATAATTAAAATCATGCATGGTCACATAGTTAGAATCACCAAAGAAACATCACTATATATTAAAAATCCCAAAGATAATCTATGTAAATACATACATTAAGAGACACAAAAAAAAAATGTAAAAAATTAATATTTTGCAAAACATGAAACACATAAGATTTTAAGAAACCACCTATTTTTGCAAAATATAATTTTTTCAATATACATATCCATAATCTAAAAAATATATTAAAAGACAATAATTTCTATTGAGAATGTAGGGTACGGGTCTGGTTCTAGACCCAAAATGATTCTTTTGTATTGTATTTACATGGTTGGTGTTATCGGGTCTGGGTTGACAGACCCGATCCAACTTGTATCATATATATTACATTGAATATAGGGCACAACCTCTCATTGAGAATCATGCCAGTCATTGCTGCCTCTCCTTCTTGCAAATCCCTTTCTCTTCTGCTGTGGATGGAGATCTGGTCGAAGGTGCGTGACTTCTAACATGGTATCAGAGCAGGCTGAGAAGTAAATACTAGGTCGAGTTCTCTTCTTCCTTTCTTTGATCCAAGATCTGATCTTATCAGATCAGATTCTATTCTCCTTCTGTCCTGAAAATTGATCTTATCATATTGGGTTAAAAATCTCTTTCTTAAAATTTTTAAACATCTTTCTTCCTCTCTAAGTTTTCGATCTCTTAAAACTGAATCTGTTCACGTCAAACAGTCTGGTCACGTCAAACCAGATCTGTTTTCTTAAATCTTGATTATTTTTTTTCCTCTTTGATGCTGGATCGGATCGTTCCAGATCTAGTGTTTTCGTTCCAAGCCAGACTAAATTAGATCTGGCCATGGCATATTGATTCTTCCCTTCAGCAGCGTTAAATCAAATCTGATCGTATCAGATCAGATTTGTGTTTCCATTTAAACTTAGATCTCTCTTTTGTCTTTCAAGTCAAATCTTATTCTCCAAAACCAAATCAAAGTTTCGGTCCATACAAAAAAAAAATTCAGATCATTAATTTGTCGTGTTCTACTGATTATTTGTTTCCCTGCAATATTATTTTCGTAGCAAAAAGAAAAAAAAACAGATTTACATTGCTGGTAAATCAAACTTCTGGTCAGAGTGTTCTTTTGTTGTCCTTTCACATGGATTCTCCCTTCCAGTTTCCTTGGACAACTCATATAACTACTTGACCTGGAAGCGACAAAGTTTTCCTTTTATTAAGAGTCTGGATCTCTCTGGATATCTTGATGGAACGATCCATGCACCACTAGAATTCATCCTGCAAGAAGAGCGAGATGATAAAGGGGAGGTTTCCAACAAATTGATTCATAATTCAAAATTTGTAACATGAAGAAGAAAAGATCAGGCAGTTGTGGCTTACATTACCTCTATGCTTTCCCATGAGATATTAGTGGCCATCCTAGATGAATGTTCAGCCAGAGAGTTGTGGCAAATATTGGCGCAGACTTATTCACAGATTTCATAAGCTAGGATTTTGCATTTAAAGAGAGAATTTCAGCTTTTGAAGAAATAGAGTTTATCAGTGACATAATACATGAACAAAATCAAGAGTATTACATATCAACTAGCCATGGTGGGTTGCGTAATTCTTAACAAAGAAAAGGTTCAACAGGCACTGAATGGTCTGGGTTCTGACTACCACATGTTAGTCACCTCTCTTCTATGCCTCCCTTCATTGCCCAGTTTTGAAGATCTACGGACTAAGCTACTACAATATGAAGTTACCATTAGGGGCGAGAAGATGACCCTGAATTCCAACAACCATGAGGTACTTGTCACATGAGTAGTATTAGGGCGAGGACATGGGGGCTTTTGAGGCGGGCGTGGACATAGAAGAGGTAATCAAGGAGGCCGTGGGCTTTTTCCCATACCCTACATGTCACCTAACTTGTATCCAGGGAACCCTATAAACATCCTGACATGTTTTCAGTGTAATAAAATGGAGCACATTAAAGCAAATTGCTGGCATAATCCGCAAAACAAAGGCAAGTTTAATGGTGCTGGGCCTTCTACTAGGGGACAAGCAGGAGACGACCGTAAAGGAGATGAAAAGAAAAATGTGAAGAATCTTTTGATTTTCGCTCTTTCAGAATTGAGCTTCAAGCAAACTGAGTAGGAGACTTGGTACATTAACTCCGGGCTGCTGCACATGTGACATGTGATATTGGTAAGATTTATTAAAACCGGAGATGGTGTTCTTCATCCTATCTCTCATGTTGGAAATATTTTCCTTCTACTCCCCAATTCCTCATTACCTTTATCTGATGTTTACCATTCTCCTAGTATTGTTAAAAACATTGTTTCTGTTTCTAAACTTGTCGATGATACTAATTCTTTTGTCGAATTTACTCTTTCTGTATGTGTCAAGGATCTTCTCACGAAGAAGACACTCGTTGAAGGAGAACGACAGGGAAACATGTATGTCTTCAAGGAGTCTCTTCTAGTTCATGATGCATCAATAAATTCACAACCAGTTCGTCCAGTGTCATTCAAAGTTTGTTTTAGTCTATCTCAATGTAATAAGCCAGAGATTTGGCATCGTCGTCTTAGTCATTGTAATCATTCATTTATTGAGAAGCTTGTGTCTAGTGGACTTGTTCCGCAGTCTAGTTTGAATGTCGAGGCTGATTTTCTTCTTTGTTTCCGTTGTCAATTATGTAAAAGTCATGTTCTTCCATTTCATTCAATAAATCAAAGAGATTTTGTGCTTTTTGAAATTGTCTATTCTGATGTCTGGAGACATGCCCCGCAGTCTTCTTTATTGGGCAATCATTATTACATTACTTTCATTGATAGTTACTCTAGATACACCTGTATTTATTTTATCAAATATAAATCTGAAGTTTTCAAGCTTTTTTGCTCATTCTGTGCTTTAGTTTGTAATCAATTTTCAACTAAAATTCAATATTTTCATTGTGACGGTGGATGAGAGTACTTATCAAAGGAATTTACTGAATTTCTCTAAGATAGTGGAATAGGTCGTCGAATATCTTGTCCACACACACCACAACAAAATGGTGCGGCTGAAAGAAAATACTGGCACATTGTAGAGAGTGCGCTGAGTATGTTGCATAACACTCACATTCCTTTAAACTTGTGGATGAAAGTTTTTCATTCAGCTGTCTATGTCATAAATCGACTGCCAATGAAATTGTTAGCAGATCAATCCCCTTATTTTACGCTATTTACACTATTTGGGGTTCATCCTGACTATAATGAGTTGCGAGTGTTTGGCTGCATATGCTATGTTCATATTGACAGTTCTTAACGTGATAAGTTTCAGAAAAAGGCATGCAGGTGTAGGTTTGTTGGATATGTTGATCAATATAGAGGATATCACTGCTATGACTCCACTACCAGTCGCATCAGAGTTTCATGGAATGTCGTGTTTGACGAGACTCATACTGATGATTCAGGAAGTACAGAGGGACACTGTAAGGATGCTAAAAGTTATCAGCCATGGCTTGTTGCTGAGGTGCTTGATCAAATGGTGATGCATGTCGCACCCTCATGTCATACACTATCTGCAGAACAAAATAGTACAGTTGTACACCCAGAAAAGGAAATGTCGACAAACACACAAGATATTACTATGCCTGTCATTTCAGATGTTACAAAGTTTTAAGGGATTACCTATGTGCAGTGAAACAAAGACAAAGTTCAACGACCTATTGTGCAACCCAGGAGGCTTGAGAGGATTCACCATCCTATTGAAAGATGGGTAAGTTATGACAACTTCTCTATAGACTTACAACTGTTCATCTCCCAGATTGAAAAGCATGATGAACCTATCAGTTTCTCACAAGCATCTATGTCAATCAAATGGGTTGAGGTCATGAATGAGGAAATGAAAGCTTTACATGAGTGTGGGACTTGGGAGATTGTTCCTAGACCATCGAACAAGAATGTTGTAGGATCTAAATAGGTCTATAAAATCAAGTATAAACTCGATGAATCCATTGAACGCTATAAGGTGAGGCTAGTAGCGAAAGGGTTCACTCAAGAATACGGGCAAGATTATGCCGAAACATTTAGTTCTGTGATCAAGATGGAAACTATTCGATTAGTTCTGTCCTTGTCAGTTCAGTATGGATGGACTCTAAGTCAACTTGATGTCAAAAATGTATTTTTTGCATGGCACTCTCAAGGAAGAGGTGTATATGGAGCAACCCTCTAGTTATACCAAACATAGCCCCAACACGCATGTTTGCAAGCTACGAAGAGCCATCTATGGGCTAAAGCAGGCCTCCCGCTCATGGTTTGATAGTTTCTCTATTGAAGTTCAGAGACATGGGTTCGATCTCATCTTGATCATTCGCTTTTTATTTTTCGAGATTGTCAGGTACGCACCTTAATTCTTATATATGTGGATGATATTATTATTACTGGGAACTCCGATGAACACATAGAAGCTACCAAGATCTTATTGAGTCGACAGTTTAAGATGAAAGATTTGGGGGTTTTGCGTTATTTCTTAGGGGTTGAGGTGGATCGACAGGATGAAACACTTCACTAACCCAACACAAATATACTTTGGATTTGTTGGATAAGGCAGGCATGAAGGATTATAAACCTCTATCCACCCCTAGTGTCCTTAATCATAAACTCGGATCCCGGGATGGGGAAGCATATGAAGATTCCAAGAAATATCGGAGTCTTGTGGGTATGTTCCAATATCTCACCTTCACTAGACCAGACATTGTGTATGCAGTGAATCAAGTTTCACAATTCATGCATGACCCACGAACAAAGCATATGAATGTTGTCAAGAGAATCCTTTGACATTTAAAAGGAACTCTTGGAGATGGTCTAGTTTATCATCAATCCAAGACTAAATGGGAGCAACATCGACTGGATGTATACACAAATGCAGATTGGGCTGGAGTTCCAGATGACAGGCAGTCGGTTTCTGGATATTGTGCTTTTCTTGATGGGAACTTGATGGCGTAGAGTAACAAGAAACAACATGCATTTGCACGATCTAGTATTGAAGCTGAGTATCGATCTATGGTGGCTGCTACAATAAAGGCCACATGGCTGAGACATCTTTTGACTAAAGTTGGAGAATCTATGCTACCCACCACTCTCTTGCGCGATAATCAAGGTGTCATACAAATTGCTTTTAATCCTATTCACCATAGTCGCACAAAGCATATAGAGATTGATCAATACTTCATTCGGCAAAAGATTGAAGATAGAGAAGTTGCACCTACTTATGTTCCTACGGCTGACCAAGTGGCAGATTTGTTCACTAAGGGCCGTACCAATATGCATTTTTGGTTCTTGAAGAACAAGTTGTCCATGTTGCAAAACCATGCACAACTTGAAGGAGGGTATTGAGAATGTAGTGTACAGGTCTAGTTCTAGACCCAAAATGATTCTTTTGTATTGTATTTACATGGTTGGTATTATCGGGTCTGGGTTGACAGACCCAATCCAACTTGTATCATATATATAACATTGAATATAGGGCACAACCTCTCATTGAGAATCGTGTCAGTCATTGCCGCCTCTCCTTCTTGCAAATCCCTTTCTCTTCTGCTGTGGATGAAGATCTGGTCGAAGGTGCTTGACTTCTAACAATTTCTACATATTCTAATTTCAAAAGAAGACATTCATTTTTAATATAACCCTTTCAAAACTCCTACCATACATATGAAGATAGAAAAGCTAAAGATACATACCGGAATGCAAAATCCTTGAATCCATGCTATTCATTAATACGAATCTTTTTCAAGACCATGATGCCTTGCTCTGATACCATGTCACAAAATGGCATGGACCTCAATGCACTCTATAATGAACTCCAAGAATAAAAACACAATGCATTTGGATAAAAACATAATAACTAAAATAAAACACAATAGAATGTGAATGAATAACTTCATTAATAAAGAACATTAAAAATACAAAGAAAAATACATTTTAATCATCATTACAATACACTCAAAAACACACAAGAAGCTTAAAACTACCCATCACTCTCTTACCTTACAAAGGCACCCATATTTATAGAGAAATGGAGGAAGAAAAGAGATTAAAGGAGAGAAAAAGGGAGTCCACATTAGTTTGACTAGCTGTTGGACCTAGTCCAATGGCTAGATTTCTAGCCGTTGGACCAGCAGTCCAACAACTAGTCTAAGTCAACCACAGTTGACTTAACTTTAAAGTATATAATATATATACAAGTATATATATATGTATATATATATATCTTAACAATATTTGGGTTATATCATTTGAACATCTAAGACAAGTAGTTTGCATTGTATGCTGTATCTTAATAGCCTTTAGTTTGCAAACTTAATCTGTTGAAGTGATTATGTCACTATGAGAAATAGAGATGGTGAAAAGCCCTTCATTTTCCTTGTTAGCTTCGAATCACATCGGCTACTGCTGGATTTCTGGTTTTGACTGAATTGCCTGTTGCAATTTTACAGGTGGATTAAAGGAAAGTGTTAATGCAATATTTGATACATTGTTTTTTCTTATTTTTAGGTCTTCAAAGAGAATGCACTTGCTGATTATGATTTTTTCTTTTGGTGTGACTCAACAGAAAGATACCTATTCATTCTTTGTTTTATATATTTATTTCTCTAGTAGCCAACTCTCATATCTTACTGCGAAAGCTTATCTTGCTGTTTCAGGTGCTAACAGTGTCTGCAGATAAAACTGCAAAAGTGTGGGAGATTGATGAAAATGGAAACGGTAAGGTGAAGAAGACACTTACTTCATCTGATTCTGGACTGGATGGAATGCTAGTTGGTTGCCTGTGGCAGAATAATCATCTTGTCACTGTTTTCCTTGGTGGCACTATTAGTATATATTCAGCCAATGACCTAGAAAAGATGCCAGTATCATTTTCTGGGCACATGAAGAGCGTCACTGGTTTGGCAGTCACCTCTGAAGGCAGCCAGAATATTATTCTATCTAGCAGTTATGATGGGGTGATTGTCCGATGGATGCAAGGAGTTGGATGTGCAGGAAGGTTACAGAGAAGGGAGAACTCTCAAATTAAATGTTTTGCAGTGGTGGAAGGAGAGCTCACCACATTTGCCTTTGATAACAAGGTAGCACCATTTCTTCATGTACATGTAGTAGTTGCCTTTATTTTTATATCTTGTGGTTTGTGTGCTTGCACCATCTTTTTGAAGCTGATTTTCTTGATGACTTATGATTGCAACTAGGCTGGAGAACATGATGATGTGTCTTTCTATTATCCAATATGATCACTGAAATGAATATATTTCAATTCAATCTTGCACCTTGATGGGGTAGGCAATTTACACACTAGCTAAAATTACTACTCAATGTTGAGTCAGGCATAGTAAGCCAACAAGATCTTGTGTTCTAAATAAAACATGTCTTGAGGGAAAAGACTGACTAGATGTTCATTGCAATTGAATAACAAGAAAATGAAATCTTGCGTTGATGGAGAAATGTTAGATCCCTCAATATAGAAATGGTACAAGAATGTGCTTCACAAAATGCCCTTATGTGATATTACAGAAGTAATTTTGGCATTTTAGAGAACAATGGAGTGAAAAATATAAAATATATAAAGAATATGAAAAGTGAAGTTATTGATGACTAGTATAGTTTTGTGAACTCCATGTATAGTGAACTGTGATAGTGTTAATAATTTTCTCTGGTGGTAAAGGAGCTTGATTGTAAATTATATTTTTATCAATAAAAAATGTCACTGCCTTTAAAAGTAGAACTACAAACTGCAAAGATTTTGTCATAAAATATGACAAATATTGAGATTAGGGGTGGCAAAACCTGACACGACCTCCCAACCCGACCCGCCAACCCGCCTTTTAGGCGGGTTCAGGTTGGGCTTAAACTAACCCGTTTAATAAACGGGTCGACCCGCCTTGATAGAAATCATGGGTTCCTTTCTTCATCTACAAGCAACAGCACAACATGGGGAGAGAGAACGTGGCTGCAGCAAAAATCCCTAATCAGGGTATTCATTTTTTATTCTCTGATTAAATACACACAAATACAATAGCTAGGGTATGAAAATACCCATTACATGTTATGATAAAATTACAGCATGCCATTAATGAAACATTAATGAGCATGTGTTTAAAATGAAAGGAATTGGGTCTGGATTCTGAGTTCCAGACCTTATACTAAATGATAGTATCTTTTCACCCCCCCTCCAGTTGTACATGGTTTTGGACCATGAACATCCAAAATCTGTCCTTGATAAGTCCTTTTGTAAACAAGTCAACAACTTGATCAGCAGTCCGCACGTATTCTGGTTCAATTTCCTTCTCTTCAACCTTTTGTCTTACAAAATGTTGATCAATTTCAATATGTTTGGCATGACTGTGGTAGATAGGATTGAATGACATGTTGATAGCACTTTGATTGTCACATAAGAGAATACTTTTAGAAATCGATTCTCTTCTGTCAACAGGTGTCTGATCCATGTTACTTCGGCTGTAGTAGCTGACATTGATCTATATTCATCTTCTGTGCTCGACCTGGCTATGGCTTTTTGTTTTCTACTGCTCCAGGAGACAAGATTTAGCCCAATGAAAACGCAGTATCCTGAGACAGACCTACGTTCATCTGGATCTCCTGCCCAATCTACATCTGTGTAAGTAAGGAGTTCATGCATGTGATGACCAGGCATACTCTTTCTGTACAGAAGACCATCTCCAATAGTACCCTTCAAATATCGAAGAATGCATTTAACGGTTTTCATATGCCCAATATGTGGTTCATGCATGAACTGAGATACCTGATTGACAGAATAGACAATGTCAGGCCGAGTGAAGGTAAGATATTGAAGCATTCCTACTATCCTGCGATATCCTGTAGGATCCTCGTACAAATCTCCATCTTAGCAACTGAGTTTCTGATGAAGTACATTGGGTGTGCTGAGGGGCTTACAATCTGTCATACCTGCCTTGCTAAGAACATCAATGGTATACTTATGCTGAGTAAGCGTCATGCCTTAAGGAGTCCTGTCAACTTCTACTCCAAGAAAGTATCACAGTTTACCAAGATCCTTCATCTTGAATTTATGATTCAAAAGTTCTTTAACCTGTTCAATATGTTCATTAGAGTTACCTGTAATGATAATGTCATCAACATATATCAATAACAGGGTAATTATATCTTTGCATTTAAATATGAAAAGAGAATGGTCAAGAAGAGACCGACTAAACTCATATTTTTCTACTTCAAGAGCGAAACTGTCAAACCAAGATCGAGATGCCTGCTTTAGACCATATATAGCTATCTTTAACCTGCACACGTATTCTTTAGAGTTCCCTTTTGCATACCCAGTAGGCTGCTCCATGTATACTTCTTCCTTCGGAGTTCCATGTAGAAACGCATTCTTCACATCCAATTGGTTGAGAGTCCACTGGTGCTCAACAGCCAATGATACTATGATGCGGATAGTTCCCATTTTCACAACTAGAATAAAGGTCTCATCATAGTCTTGTCCTTGCTCCTGTGTGAATCCTTTGGCAACCAGCCTTGCCTTATATCGCTCGATAGCACCATCTAGCTTATACTTTATCTTATAGACCCATTTTGACCCAACCACATTCCGATTATGTGGTCTGGGAACAATATCCCAAGTGCCAGACTCATGAAGAGCCGCCATTTCGTTGTTCATAGCTTCAATTCATCTCTTAGAATTTATTGCTTGATAAAATGTTGTCGGTTGATCTTCCTTGCCCAAAGAGGTTAAGAAAAGTTGAAAATCCATCGTGAAGTTCTCATAACTGACCCACCTATCAATAGGATGCCGAGGTCGGGTAGACCTTCTGTGAGCAAGTGATTGAGTGGAAACATAAGGAGAATTATGCTCCTGATTAAAGCTGGGAGGTATCTCCTTCTCATGTCGAGAGTAACCAATGCCTTTATACCTTTCGGGGGCCAATAGTGATTCAGACGTTACACTTTCTTGAGTTCTTTGCGCAACAGTAGATACGTTTCCCTAGTCTCTTTGATTACATTAAGAAGAACATACATTATCAATACTAGAAAAGAGATCTGAGTTCAACCAAGGGTGATAAACTTCAATTTCAGGAGGAGTGCTAGCATTATGACCAAAATTTGATTCGTCAAACACAACATTTCTGGATATTTTTATGCGCTTGCTCACGGGATCATAGCATTTGTAGCCTTTATAATCATCAGCATACCCCACAAATCTGCACTTTAAGGCCTTATCCTGAAACTTGTGCCGCATTGAACTGTCAACATGAACATAACATACACCCGAATACACGCAAATCGTGATAATTTGGATGCACACCATGCAAAGAGAAATAGGGTGATTTGTTCTCTAAGATGTTCATAGGCAATCAATTTATGACATAGACAGTTGTGTGAAAAGCCTCTGCCCAGAAGGTAACTGGAAGGTTACTATCATGCATCATGCTCATTGCACTCTTGACAATATGACAATGCTTCCGTTGAGTAATCCCATTCTGTTGAGGTGTGTGAGGGCAAGACACATATCTACTTATTCCATTTGTTTGGAGGAAATTTATGAAGTCATTTGAAGAGAATTCGCCCCCTCCATCACATTGGAAACAAATAATATTCTGAGAGAATTGGTTTTGAACAAAAGAATGAAAATTCTGAAATAACTTGAAGGTTTTAGATTTACTTTTCATAAAGAAGATCCATGTATATCGAGAATAACTGTCAACAAATATGAGATAATATCTAGTGCCATACATGGAAGGAACTGGAGCCGGGCCCCAAACATCAGAACATATAATTTCAAATGGTCTTGAAGCTCTTTTATTAATGGAATGAAAAGGAAGAACATGACTCTTACACTGAAGACAACTAGAACACTTTTTGTTATCGACACTTAAGTCTAGACTTGACTTGGGAATAAGACTACTTGAAACAAGCTTATCAATAAAGCGACTACTACAATGACCCAGACGACCATGCCAAAGATTCGACTCAATACATTCAGAAAGATTAAAAACACTCTCAGTAGAAACTGAAGATGATGATGTGAGCTTCAAGATGGAATCAACAGGTTGAACACGAGAGGAAGGATTCTCTTGGAACACGTACATATTTCCTTGACGTTTTCCTTCAGTGAATGTTTCTCTCGTTTGAAGGTCCTTAACACAAACAGAAAAAGGAGTAAACTCAACTGAAGTATTAATGCCATCTACAAGTTTCGAGACAGAAACAATATTTTTCTTGATATTAGGAGCATGAATGACATTTGAAAGTGCAAGAGAATAGTTGGACATGGGGATTACAAAATTTTCAATGTGCGAAATATGGTGGTGAGACCCATCTCCAGTGACTATACTATTTCTACCAACATAAGAAACAAGATTTAGGAGCTTACCAGCATCACCAGTGACATGAGTGGCTGCACCCGAATCAACATACCAAGTACCTTGATTATTCTGTTTGATATTCAATTCAGCCAAGGCAAATAATAGTAACTCTTTGACTTCTCCACTATTTTTCAATGTATCTGTTCCCTTTCTTGTCTCCAATTGCTTTCCTCTATTTTGCGGGTTAAACCAGCAATTTGCCTTTATGTGTCCCTTTTTGTTGCAGAGAAAGTAGGTAGGTATTGTCCTTTGCCTTTGCCCATTGGGAGGAACATTGGGTGTAGGTAGTATTCCACGACTTCCTTGTCCATTTCTTTCTTGACCCCATTTGTCTCGAAAATCATACCTACCACGTCCTCGCCCATAGGCAACTCCTGTGGCAAGAACATTGTGTGCTCCAACATGAGCATGAGTATCTTCAGAAAATCCTTTCAACGTCATCTCATACTGTAAAAGCTTGACACGAAGATCTTCAAATGTAGGTAAATCTGGCAAACACAATAAGGAAGTAACCATCATATGATAGTCCGACCCCAGCCTACTCAAAGTTTGTCGCACCATATCTTTGTCACTAACAGGGCATCCCACAATGGCCAATTGATCTGTAATAGTCTTCATTTTGTTCAAATACTCCATAATAGTCATGGAGTCCTTTCTTAGCATTTGAAACTCTTTCTTTAAAAATAATACTCTGGCCTGAGAAACTTGAGAATATGTCTGAACCAGTCGATGCCATAATTGCATTGTTGAGCATGAAATGAAATGGGGATCTTCGAAACACGAGCTTAGATTAACAAGGGCAAGTGTCAAGAATGACACTAAAGCATAACCCTTAAAAAGGGTATAACCGGAAACAAAATAAAAACAAAAATGTATTATTTATTGATATGAAAAACCAATTGCTTAAGAAGCATTGGAATGAAATACAAGATGGGCTGCACCCCTTTATATACACAGCTGAAAGAGGACTCAATAGAGCTGTTGGACACAGTCCAACAGCTCTATTTAGAGCTGTTGGAATGTGTCAGTCCAACAGCTCTATTAAGAGCTGTTGGAATGTGTCAGTCCAACAACTCTATTGCTAGTCAAGTCTGGACAGGACTTGACTAGCAACAGTCATTCTAGTTCAAACTAAACTAGATGACATAAAGACAAAAAATAAAAATAAAGGAAAAAAAATACAGAAAAGAAAGAAATGAAAAATGTATTTATATATATATATAATAATAATATAATATTATTATATATACATATGTGTACAGTTTTACATTTTAACACTCCCCCTCAAACTTACGGTACAATGAGCGAAAGTTTGTCTAAGAGAAAGTGAAATCGGGGAGCAGCGAGAGGCTTTGTAAAGAAGTCTGCTAACTGATATTCTGAAGTGACATATGGCAGATCAATTATCCCGTGTAGATATTCCTCTCTGACGTAGTGACAATCCATTTCGATGTGTTTGGTGCGTTCGTGGAATGTTATGTTACTGGCAATGTAGATCGCACTTTTGTTGTCACAACACATTTGTGAAGCCTTTGTTGCTTCAGCTCCCATGTCAGCAAGCAGTCATCGGAGCCAAACTACTTCCATGGTCGTGGTTGCCATGGCTTTGTATTCAGCTTCGGTGGATGAGAGAGATACCTTCTGCTGCTTTTTACACCTCCACGAGATCAATGATTCCCCTAAAAAGACACAAAAGCCAGTGGTTGAGTGTCTGTTATTGGGATCACCTCCCCAATCAGCATCAGTATATGCAATTAAATCAAGAGAAGAGGAGGAAGATTAGAAAAGTCCTTGTGAAAGAGAGGACTTGATGTATATGATAATACGCATGACTGCTCCCATATGAACAGAAGTAGGAGCATGTTGAAATTGACTTGCTGTATGAACAACATGTGCTATATCTGGTCTGGTAATGGATAGATAGGAAAGTGCCCCGACAAGCTGTCTATAAGGAGTAGGGTCTGCAAGAAGTTCTCCATCATCAATCTTCATTTTAACATTAACAACTTCTGGAGTGTCAACTTTCTTATCATCAGTAATACCAGACCTGAAAACAATATCAAAAGCAAATTTAGTCTAAGATAATAAATATCCTCTAGGAGAATAAGCAACTTCAATGCCTAAAAAGTATCTCAACAAGCCCAAATCAGTCATTTCAAAATGAGATTTAAGAAGTGTTTTGATTGTTTCAACTCTCTGTTTATCGCTTCCGGTGATGATCATATCATCCACATAGAGAAGAAGCACAATGATCCCTGCATCAGAATTCTTAATAAACAAAG
Source organism: Nuphar pumila (assembly GCF_984573655.1). Taxonomy (NCBI): domain Eukaryota; kingdom Viridiplantae; phylum Streptophyta; class Magnoliopsida; order Nymphaeales; family Nymphaeaceae; genus Nuphar; species Nuphar pumila. The sequence continues at coordinate 16,946,727 of NC_143256.1, forward strand.
CAGTGTCAGTTAAACAGAATTGAAAACCAATATCAATCATAACACGACTAAACCTATCATACCAAGCTTTTGGTGCTTGTTTAAGTCCGTAAAGAGTTTTTTCTAAGCGAAGGACTTTACCCTTAGGAATACTTAGACCAGGAGGGGGTTCCATGTATACTTCTTCAACTAGCTTTCCATTTAAAAAAACATTTTTGACATCCATTTGAAAAATAGACCATTTTTTGATAGAAGCTAAGGCAATTAAGGTTCGGACAATAGTCATACGAGCCATCGGAGCAAAGGTTTCTTCATAATCAATCCCATATTCTTGGGCATAACCTTTGGCTACTAAACGGGCTTTATATCTTGCAAGAGTACCATCACTCTTGGTTTTAATTTTATAAACCCATCGATATCCTATAGTTTTCTTCCCTGAAGGAAGATCTTGAATATTCCATGTAGAAGCCTTTTCAAGTGCATCTAATTCAGCTTTCATGGCTTCTATCCATTTGATATCATTTTTTGCTTGAAAATATGTGGATGGTTCTTCATATGAGTGAATTAATGCAATAATTGCCCTATATATGGGTGAGAAAGACTCGTATGATACAAACCAGTGGCGTAGCTAGGATTGACGTGGGGGATGGGCAAACAGGGGTGTAGCAAAAAAAAAATGGCGTGATAGTCGGGGGCTCGGGGGCAGCGCCCCCGAAAAAAAAATTTGAGATAAAATAAAAAATGGCTACAATTATTAATAAAAATCTATTTTATATGGACAAATCAAACTATTTGCTGCAGTCAGGGCTGAGCTGGGCTAGGACTAGGCTTTTAAAAAAAAAAAAATTTAACTGTTTCGAGAGGCAGGACTGGGCTACAGCCCATTCCTGCCCCCGCCCCCTCCAGCTCCGCCTCTGACCACCAAGATTGGCCGTAGAACCCCGAAAAAGCTTTAAGCTAAAAAATGAATACATTTTTTATGACACCGATGATGACCAACATGCACCATATGCAGAATTCAAGCAAAAAGAGTATAAAAATGCCTGTTAGACAAAAAATACAGACGCCCAATTATTAAAATCTGTCAATGGCCACAGTTACTCACTACAAGAATCCTAGACAATCGAGAACAAGCAATTCACTCACCAACTATCTGGTAGATAAAGATACGCTATCCATTGCCTTCGTTACATTGATAGACATCCATACCTTGTTTTAGCAGCAGGCACAAATAGAGAGTCCTATGCACGCACGATGACCAAGAAAGGATAGCAAGATTGACTCTTCCAATGAGGTTGCGCCCAAAAAGGAGGAAAGAAACTAGACCCACGTTCAGTTGCGCCCCAAAAAGAAAGGATCAAGAACCAAATTGAAGGATTGGCCTGTATTGCTCCTGTAGAATGGATAACTGGATACTGTATCACCAGAGCCACTGAACATGAACAAAACCCACCCTCAAATTTAGGAGATAAGAGGGTCTTCCTCAAACTGCTAGCGATGGTTGCCGGAGATTGGCAAAGGTCCGACTGACTGCGACACCGGTGCCTCGCATCGCCGGAGATTGCAGCCGAGAGGGAGAAGCTCGGAGGGGGGCACCGCCACCGCGGGTTCACCGAAGGGAGGCCGGCGGCACTGCAGAGCACAAGGGTTGCCGGCGAATGGGGTTGCCGTCTTGCCTGTGACTGAAGGGGAACGCTGGAACGGAGGGGCAGAGCTTTAGAAAACTGGCTAGGGTTTTACCCCTCGCCTCTTTTTGCAGGCTCTAGACTCATCGAGAGCCCGGGTCTCGGTCGACTCGGTTTCACGAGTCCCGATTCGACTCGGTTTTCCGAGTCATGAGTCGACTCGGTTTCAAATTTTAGGGTGGGCGGCCGCCCACCCATGCCCACCCCTGGCTCCGCCACTGATATAAACTTTCCTGGAGGCCTCGAGATTCGGGATGATTGTCTAGTTGGAATGTTAGAATATTTTTCAAGTGCACATGGAGGATTAGACTCTTGTCGCCTGGAATATTGAATACTAGTATCTCTATGAACTTCTTCATTTTCAACATTAAGATCAATAATTCTTTGATCATCATCAAAGTTACAATCAAGGTCATATTCATCAGATGTTGATATTAGATCTAGCAAAAAGGAGTACTCAGTGACGTCTTTTAATTTTCTAAAATCAAAGAAGCTCTCCTTTTCAAGAAAGGAAACATTTCTAGACACATATAGTTTATTATTTTTGAAGTCAAAACATCTATAACCTTTCTGGTTTTCAGCATATCCTAAAAAGGCACAGGGAATCACACGAGGAGAAAGTTTATCATTTTTGTCAGTAAATATGAAACATTTGCACAGTTTTACATTTTAACAGAGCAGTCATCTGGAATTGCCACAAGCACTTCTTGTGACAATGTAGAAGTGATATAGGCAACCAACGCCTGATCTCACTTCATCCAGGATACATACTCAGGATTTCTAACATAGGTAATAGAAAGATCTTTCTCACCATTCTTTTCTTCTTGTGGTATGAATTCTGGAGGAACAGGAACAGAACCATCCAGATGTCCAGAAAGGTCCTGACTTCTTATGAATGGTATGATTTGTTGCTTCCAAGTTAGGAAATTGGAATTGTTCAGTTTCTCAGACACGAGTTGGCTGAGAAAGTTTGAGGAAAGACCAGACTGAGAATGAGGGAATGAGTCCATATTCTTTTGAAGCCAAAAACAAGAAGGAATAAGATCCAACCAAGAGAAGGAATAAAAAATAAGAAATGGCCTTACGACAAAGACCCAACCACAATTGAATTCTAGTATAATTCAGAACATAAATTTTAATATCAGAGAAGTCTAAAGACCAGACTAGTTTTTTTTTTTAACTGATGAACACGAGGCAAAAAAACAGGACTCCACAGTAAAGAATCTGTTCTGAATAAAATTCAATCAGTAATAGGTACGTTATTTTGAAAATAATGTGTTTTCCTTTTAGAATAATGAGAAAACAGGCAAAACAGAGATGAAAATGAATTCGAAGATGAAATTATTTTAATCAAGATAGATCTGGGCGTGCAGATCACAATCTGATCTGACGTCAATATGCAAATGAGTTTGGAGTGATCCTTTTCAACTCTTGTAATCACACATAGATCAAAAAAATTGATCTTGCTTGATTATTTTGCTTATGGATGGGTAAGATCACGTGCAGCGATGTGAAAGAAGTAGTAGATATGACAGAAGAACAACAGGGAATGAAAGAAGGAGGAAATATGCCAACGTGACCAAATTTCAGTTTTGGATTTTGGAAATAAGAGAAACACGTTGGCTTAAATAAAAAAGGGGAATCAAAAGGAGGTACTTGAAGAAGACAATAAGCAGATTAATGATGTATTTCAAAAGAGCAAAAAGAAAAAGGAGAGTACGAAGAAGAGATTTCAGTCAGGACTGCAGATTTAAATAGAAGAGAAATCGATAGAAAAATTGAGAAAACAGGTACCTTAGAAGGAGACAAATCAGTCATAGAAGGAACCGATCTTCAATATTGAACCTGCTGCTCTGATACCATGATAGAAATCATGGGTTCCTTTCTTCATCTACAAGCAACAACACAGCATGGGGAGAGAGAACGAGGCTGCAGCAAAAATCCCTAATCAGGGTATTCATTTTTGCTTCTCTGATTAAATACACACAGATACAATAGCTAGGGTACGAAAATACCCATTACATGTTATGATAAAATTATAGCATATCATTAATGAAACATTAATGAGCATGTGTTTAAAATGAAAGGAATTGGGTCTGGATCCTGAGATCCAAACTTTATACTAAATGACAGTATCTTTTTACGCCTAACCCGTTTATTAAACGGGTTGGGTTCGTGTTAGGGGTATGCCAACCCAGCTGACCCGTTTAATAAACGGGTTAGGCGGGCGGGTCAACCTGCTAACCTGCCAATCCGTTTACCCGACCCAACCCGTTTATAAACGGGTTGGCGGGTCGTGTCGGGTTACCCGTTTAATAAACGGGTCGGGTTCGTGTTTGCCACAGCCGACCCGTTTAATAAACGGGTCGGGTTGAGGTATGCTGACCAGCCAACCCGCCGGGTCGACCTGCCAACCCGACCCGATTGCCACCCCTAATTGAGATAGGCAACAATGCTCCATCTTGAGGTGTTGCAAAGATATCTATCGAATTGATTTATGAAGTCAAGCCTTGAACTCTCTTGGAGAATTTGCAATTCTGTTCAGAAAATTTGAAGTGCTAAACATCTTGAATGCAACTCTTTCTTATTAAAGTGGCAAGTCACCAATATATGGTTGCTTCTTTTCATAGATATTATTTATCACCATAAAGCTTCCTAGAAGTTTCACCTGAATCTCTGCCTTTTGTAATATTGCTTTTATATGAATTCTTTTCAAATGGCCCAAAAGACATGGCTTTATAATTTGGCTTCAACATTTAAGCTTATGATCATTTGTCTCTTTTCTATTCAATGGTACGGAATTCACTCTCAAAGAAAATAAAACCAGAGGCGGTTCTTTTATGCACATACATGCAGGTCAACTATTTTGTACTTCAAAGGAATTGGCATAGAAGATTCCTTTTTGATGAGTAGCCTTCAATTTTTTGAATATTCATGGCCCATCTCAGTATCATTTCATTGTACATGAATTGATTAATCAGGCTAATCGGATAACAGATATGTTAGTTAATTCACAAGGCTCCAAACTGACTAATAACAGTATCTTCCAACATATTCTCTCTAAAAGATAAATATACTCTTTGTTGTTCTTGTAACTTCAATCTCTAAGAGGTACGTAAATGAGACCAATTTCTTGATGTCAAATTCTTGAATTAGAAACTTAAATAGCCTTTGAAATTCTATATAATATTCCATTGAAATAGTTTGACCAAAATATGCAAGTAATATCATTTTCAATACTTCTTGAGAAGAAATAAAAAATGAATTGAGATTTGTTCACGCCCATGCTTGAAATGAGCAGTACTACATCTTTTAAGCAAGTAATTCAACTTTATGTTCATGTGGTGAAGACGAAGAATAGAGAAGAGATAACAGGAGGTACCACAGGGCTGTAAAGTGCCTCATATGGTGGGTGATGTTGCAGTCAACTCTCTTGTATGTTATGTCTAACTTTAGGTTAACCTAATTACACATATACCTTTTGAAAGGTACACCTTGCCATGTAATGATATAATATGACGAGCAGTGCTTCATTGGCCTAATCATAGCACTATGGATATTGTTTTGTTCTGACATTGTTACCGTGCCAGTTGTAATTTTGACATATAAAATGTCATGAGCAGAAATTCTCTTGATCCAATGTTCACAGCATAAGGAATTGATTTGTATGTGACAGTTGACACTATTTGTTATTCATTATGTAAGTTGTACAAGTGGAATTTGATTTTCGCACGTGCATGGTATAGTCAACCTCTCTCACGCTCTCTATAAACAGGCAACTAACTACAATTTGTATTCATACATGTGCATATATGTATTGGATAAACTGGGAGCTATGTCACATAGGTACGGGTGCAGATGCGGGGGCGGCGATGCGGCACTTTAAAAGAACTTGGGTGTGGGGGTGCGGGAGGGTATATATATATATATATATATATATATATATATATATATATATATATATATATATATTTTAACACCACCCCTTTACCCTTTCTCGTGGTACCCCATTCTCAAGCCCCATCCCTCTTTACCCCTTCTCGAGGTACCCCTTTATTTTTTTAATTGGGGGGGGAGGGGGGTGCTCGAGGTACCCTTACCCATTATCGAGCCCTGTCCCTTTTTTTAATGGACAAAGTTAACCAAGTCCATTTTGGACAATGATAACCTTGGGTGCGGGTTGACCGAATTGGGTGCCACACCCGCGTCGCGTCGACGTGGCTGCAGAGGCCTCTTTGGTAAGTCCCTGTGACATAGACTGGGAGCATGTCTGTGCTCGCTAGTATGTCTAATGGCAATAACATGTGAAAGATTTCCAAAGGCAATTCGGTTGGAGATTTTCTCCTCGTTTTTAAGTTATATTGTCCTAGTCCAATTTGATGATTTTATCAGGTGTTCTCCAAATATTTGGTCCTCTTCTTTGATGTTCGGATAGTAAATATCAGGGATAGTCCATATATTCTTGTCTGGAAAGCTTTCCAGCCAATTATAAAAGTTCAATACACGGTAGTATTGCTCACCAAGTCTGATGAATAGCATATTCCTTTAATAAGGAACAATTTCTTAATCTAGCTGCCAAATTCCAATTGATGATATCCTGCTGTGGGGCTTATATTTTGCTGACTGTACAACAACTGTAGCTATGTACAATATGTTCAACTTGCTTTTGCTACAAGAGATGATCCTTTTCCCAAAATTTTACAGGTAAGGAGAATTCCGCTGCATGCTGATCAGTGTGGTGATGAAGAACAAATTGATATTGGTGCACAACCAAAGGACTTAAATATTGCACTTGATAAGCCCGAGCTGGCATTGCTTTCAACTGATTCAGGAGTAATCATGCTTCGTGGATCCAAAGTGTTGTCAACTCTGAATCTTGGGTTTGCTGTGACGGCATCTGCAATTTCACCTGATGGAAGTGAGGCCATTGTTGGTGGCCAAGATGGGAAACTCCACGTCTATTCTGTCAATGGGGACACTCTCACTGAAGAGTCAGTCCTTGAGAAGCATCGTGGTGCTATTAACGTCATTCGTTTCTCCCCAGATGCCTCTATGTTTATTTCTGGTGATCTCAATCAAGAAGCTGTTGTATGGGACCATGTCACTCGAGAGGTACCATCTCTCTCTCTCTCTCTCTCTATCTATATATATATATATATATGTGTGTGTGTGTGTGTGTCTGTGTGTGTGTGTGTATCAATCCTTGAACACAAGCACACACACATAACAAAAAGAAAACAAGAATTGGTGTATGTACAGAGTCTACAGACAGTATGCGAGGGAGATGCACATTATAACACTTTGCAAACCATGTAAATCCTTTTTTTTTTGTCTAAGATAAATAATTTAAGCCAGGGGATAAGAAATCTTTCAACAAGCTTACAGAATAGATCAAATTAAGATTCTTAATCACCAGTTCTATTCCGACCAATCCAAGCTAAATCCCCATCTGGCCATTTTATTGGCACAATCCAAAGCTTGTTTGAACAACCACTGAAATGCTGGATAAAACCAAAACAAATGCTCAATTGTTTCGTTCTCATCGAAACAGAAGTAGCAAGTACTTGCAAGCTGGAAACTTTTGTCTTTCAATTTGCACTAGTTATTAACCTTATCAAGTGCTAAGAGCCGCACAAATATCTTGGCTGTAGGAGAGGGATGGAAACCCTGGACGGTGTCATTTGGAAAGTGGTCTACATCTTTACAGCCAAAAGCATGGCTAAATGAAGCTATAGAGAACATAACACATCTGTCACATTTCCATATAAGGAATTCTCGCTGTCAGAAATTTTCCATGGGCCTAAAAATCCAATAGCCATAACCAAAACCAATCTTCTACCTCTTGCTCCTTGAAATTCCTTCTGAATTCAGTGAACTAACTAGCTCTTCCTTTCCAACATTCACTTACAAGTATGCTGTTATCTCTGTTTATGTGAAAAAATGGTGGATATCTTTCAGCAAGAGTTACATCCCTGGACCATAAGTCAGTCTGGAACCTCAGCTTGACCCCTTTGCAAGCTTGATTTGAACCATAAACTTAATTACCAATTCAATCACCCCCCTTTGCAAGGTCGTACTCCCTTGAAGATTTGATTATTTGGTTCCAGCCAACCACACCACCAGCTGAGATAGAGCTACCATTTCCACGTACCAATCCATTTATCCCCTTCACCCAAGCCCATGGGACCAAAAAACAAGTTAGATTCCAGATTTGTTCAAAGCTAACAGTCAGATCTGCCTATGATTCCAGTAAGTGTTTTAAAATTTAACATTCAAAACAAAGAAATCTTCTGAAAAATATTAAATCCATAGAGAAGAAAGAGGTTAGAAGATTAGAGGAAAAAGCATGAAGATGAGATTAATAGATCACTTCGTCATGGCTGCTCTAATTCTGTGTCAATTTTTGTCATTTCAATTTGACTCAATGAAATAGGAAAGAGAAAATGAATATTCCAACTACAACAGGTTGATGTCCCAACTCATTAATCACATGGGATGATCTCTCATAATAGATTAATCCTCACTAGGATTGAGTTAATTCTTTTTTATTAGTCAAGCTAGGTTTGCCTGAATATGGCCCGGTTGAGATAGTGTGACTCCAACTGGTACTACAAATCAATTACCCGAGCCATTGATGACAATGATACAATACTAATGCATGTTACGTAAAGCAAAAATAAAAACACATATTGAAGAAATGCCACGTATCCTTACATCTTGTCCTTAAGAGTTAATTAAACAGAAAGATGAGCATTGTCAGGGATAGAATGGGCATGTTACAAGCTGTCTGAAATTACAGAACACAAAAAATTTGACATGAAGCAAGTTGAAGGAACTGGGAAAAGGAGGAGCCCAGTAAAGATTGGAGATCAGCAATAAGCAGGAATATTACTATTGGGGACCATAAGTTTAGCTTTAAGCAACAATGGGATTACAAAGCAAATTGTGGTGCAAAAGACAAATACCAGTTTTGATAATAATGGTGTACTTTGCTATTAATTGCATGTTCTGGATTTTCATGAGAAGGTGACAAAGCAATCAAGACCTAGAATGAATTGATTCGGCGCAATATCCCTGTTATGAAAAATGTAGTAGACATTCATTCTATTGTATGTCAATGGCATTCTAGATCCAAAAACCTTGAAAATTCTTAAGCATTTATGGCCTTGTGTGCGGTATTATAATTACCCTTGTTTTCCTAGACTACAAAATGCCTATGTCACACGGACTCGGCTAGGGAGGTGCCGCACCCGAGTCGACACGCCCCGACATGGGTGCGGCTTCGGACTCGGCCCGGACTCGGTCAACGCCGAGTCGGACTCGGTCAACGAGTCCAGGCCGCGTCCGTCCACATTTTGGACTCGGTCAACTTTGACCGAGTCCAAAAATGTCCATTTTTAAGACAAAAAACAAAAAAAAACAATTTTTATATATCTTTTTTTTTAATATATAACCAGACTGTGCAATGCATGCAGTTGCACAGTCACAGACTGTGCAACTGCAACTGCACAGTCATTGCACACAGTCTGTGTGACTGTGCACAGTCTGTGTGACTGTGCACAGTCTGCACAGTCACAGACTGCATTGCACAGACTGTGTGCACAGTCTGTGTGACTGTTTCACAAGTCACAACTTATGTAAAAATATATATAAAACACGATAAAAGGTAACCCAACCATTTGAGATAGCTAAATAAATGCTTTTCCAGTTTAAAAAAATACTAGTTTCACAAGTATTAGAAAAGCTAGCTTAAGAACTACCATAAAGAAATGGAAATGCCAAATTGAAACTTTCGAAAAAATTAAGGTCATAGTTTTGGCTACTTAATTTTAATTGTTTACTAGAATTATATATATATATAGCCGAGTCCCCGTGTCCAAAATTTTTGAAATTGCGCCGCACCCGTGTCGCACCCGCACCCGCACCCGCACCCATGTGACATAGCAAAATGCCATGGTTCAATTTATCAGGCACAATGTAAATCCTATATGGTTTTTTAATTTTCTTTTTGTTTCCTAAATTCTTTTTACACACATTAAAGTAGTGGAAGGCTGTCATGCTTCATCCATGTTTTTTTTTTCTTTATTTTTGATAGATTTTGTCACTATATTTAAGTTGTTCATACTTCTAACTTTTTGGTTCCCATTTGCATAGTCCATCTCTCTTTCTTCCTTTCCCTTCCGCATTAATCCTTTTTAGAAATGTAATGTTAATTACCAAGGTTTGATTTTTAACTTCCTGAACATTTGTCTCACTAACCAGTTGACTATCTTCTGCAGGTTAAGCTTAAGAACATGTTGTACCATACTGCTCGTATAAATTGTGTGGCTTGGTCTCCTGATAGCACAATGGTTGCTACGGGATCTCTAGACACAAGCATAATTATATATGAATTTGATAAGCCAGCTTCAAGTCGTATAACCATAAAGGGTGCTCACTTGGGAGGTGTTTATGGATTAGTTTTCAATGATGATTGCACTGTTGTAAGCTCTGGTGAAGATGCATGCATTCGTGTGTGGAGATTAGTGCAGCAGTAACGGGATCGTAACTGCAATTGATGGTTGATTTGGTTTTGGAAGCAAGTTGTGTGGCCTTACATTTCTTGCTCTGTGCAGTCTTCGTCAAAAGAATTCTCTGTTTTGTTTGTAGGAAAACCCTTTCCAGTTTGTCTTTGATTGAAGACTAGAAGAACATAGCAGAATGGCTCGTGTTTTGATATGATTTTGCTGATGTGAGTTTTTTGCCTTTTTTGGGTTATATTGGGTGTTTTTTTTTTCCTTCTCCTTTTGTCGGTCTGATCAGCCATGCATACACCTAAATATTTTCCATGATCATATTTGTGTATGCAATGTTCATTGCTGGAATTGTGATGAAATAATAGAATGCTTAATCCCTTGGCCTATTCGCACTCTCTTCTTTGTTCAAGCATGGATATTGCTTTCTTTTCGGGGGGGGGATGAAAGAGACACTCTTTTGTAGGAAAGAGAACTTTTACTAAGGGAGGTGAAACAAACATCTCCATGGAAAACATGTGGTGGTGTTTACATAATAAAGACAAACAAGCATCTTTCTTGTCAAAATGGGTTCACACCACTGTTGTCTGTATCGGAATCGGACTTGTATCGTTTGGCCCAATGATTCAGGTGAATCCTCCAATATCCATTCTCAAGTGAATTATTCTGAATTGGCCAAAAAATAATTAAAAAATATTGTGTCAATCAGAACGTGACACATGTTAAAGCCATTAAAATAATATAAAAAATTAATTTTAATCTATTTTTTACATTTTATTAAAAAATAGCCAATTCAGGTCAGTATTTTCTGGTGCATCGACATTCAGGCCAATATCGACAACACTGGTTCACACCTTCCCCCCATGGGAAAGAACTTTTTCTCATGCGTCCCTTCAAGAAGCGGCTTCCCTTGGGTGGGGATGCAATAAATGCCCTCTTGATGATATTTCGATCTTAAGAATGTGAAATAAGTCTCCATATGGGAACTGGTAGTTGGAGGGAGTTTATGCATTTGACAAAGTGGCAGCAGTCCATTTCTGGATTTGGCATCTACCATTTTATGAGGTGGTAGTTGCTAAATCCAGTTTTCAATGCAAATACAAAGGCCGTCTCACCTCCTTTCTCAAATGCATAAAGTGCCTTAACATCATTCTCTGGCACAACTGCCACTCAGTGAATCATATTTTTGATCCTATATCCGACCAAATTTGATTGTTCAGTTGCATTTGATAAGCTAAAACTATTCGAGTATAATTCGATTCTGATTTTGCTATCAAATCTGATAAATATCCAAATTTGAAGGATATCTGAATCTGTTTATATGTAACATATAGCGATTACGTAATGATTTATTGTGATAGGTATTATTATGTACAGTGATTACTGTGATAGCGATTACTATGTATAGTGATTATTGTGACCTATGTATAGCGATTAGTACGTATAGCGATTACTTTGATATTGATTATTGTGTATATGATTACAGTGATAGCGAGTGTGCAACGATTATTATATATAGGAATTACTGTGTATAGCGACAGGTAAAAGTACAAATGAGAGTAATTTTGATTTGATACAAATAATATGTTATTTTGTGCTACACAGAGGTCAGAAGATAAGTAGAGCGCCACGTGAAAAGCTCAAAGGGCGGTGTCAGTGGCCTGCAGTTCTGTCGTAATATGGACATCTGAGTGAATATCAGAATGATCAATTATGAAATATGCACTTCAGTGGCTTTCTCGTGTTGGAACACTATGACCCACCCGGTCAATAAGTGAAATCATAAGATGAACACATTCCAGTTTGATTCTTTTGAGATCACCATGACCCTAGAAGATGTGCCACAAATTACGGGTCTTAAGTGACATAGAATTGTTGTCCTAGCATGAGATTCAAACTATAATGCAAGGGACAAGTGCACGACCCTTCTAGGAATGTCGATGGAGGATTGGGGTCAATGTATTTTTGGTGAAAGCAATTTCACATTAATGAAAGTTTCTTCTTTTCGTAATAAATGGGAAGGCCGGTCTGCTACATGTGCATCTGAAAGAGCTGACCAAGAGTTGCGCAGCTTCCTTCTTTATTTTTTTGGACTTACTCTATTTTCGGATTTGTTTGGTTCGAGGTTAAGTTACCTGTGGCTGCAGTTCTTGAAAGACTTCGATGAAGTAGACAACTATGCATGGGGTGCTACTATTCTTGCATTCTTATGCAGTCAACTTTACCGTGTGAGTAAGGGTACAAAAACCGTCGAAGGGTTTTAGCCATTTGTTAAGGTAATTATTTATTACATATTTAGTAGTTATAGACTAATGTCGTTGAAGGTTATAGTCTTACTAATATATTATTTTTGTAGGCCTGAGCATGAGAGCATATTGTCGCCTTTTGTCCTCAGTGTGGCCCTGCGATTTATGGTTTTTCCAAGATCGACCGATAGGCTACAATAAATGTCAAGGAGGATAATGCTAAGTTCATTTTAGATGGTCTGCAATTAAATGAGGTAAATGGTTTAAAATCGTTTATAATCGTTTCAGCATTTATCATTCATTAGTATAAATTGTTGAAATGTTTAGCATTCTTAAGTAATCATCGCTGCAAGAATTTGTCTTCGTTAGTACAAATCATTATCGCATTAGCATTTAGCATTCATTAGTATAAATCGTTCTAATGTTTAACATTCTAAAGTAATGATTGCTTATAAGATTTTGTATTCCTTAGTACAAATCGTTATTGCTTTAGCATTTAACTTTTATTAGTGTAAATCTTTGAAATGTTTAGCATTTTTAAGTAATCATTGCTGTAGGATTTTGTCTTCGTTAGTACAAATCATTATCGTATTAGCATTTAACATTCATTAGTATAAATCGTTCTAATGTTTAACATTATTAAGTAATGATCGTTGCAGGATTTTGTATTCCTTAGTATAAATCGGTATCGCTTTAGCATTTAACTTTTATTAGTGTAAATCGTTATAATCTTTAGCATTCTTAAGTAATGATCGTTGAATGATTTTGTCTTCGTTAGTACAAAGCGGTATCGTTTTAGCATTCATTATTGTAAATTGTTGTAATATGTAGCATTCATTAGTGTAAATCATTTTAATACAAAACATTCATTAGCAACAATCGTTGTAATATATTTAGCACTCGTTATTATAAATCATTTTAATATTTAGCATTCATTAGCATGAATAATTATGCCTATACCTAAACCATAATCTCCAATGTACAGGTTGTGTGGAGACTGTATGAAGATGGGGAGGACGAGGACCAAGAGGTTATTGCTGAGGCTGCGAGACTGTCTGGCTGCAATATTTGGCTATTTAGCAAATCTGAAGCCAAGTTGCAGCATGGTAGTCAAGTTCTCCTGTAAGCTGGCTTGGGACAGTCTACCCCAAAGCAGCTTGTGGAAGTGAGAAGGAAGATGAATAGTGGTGGGGTCAGGAACGAGAATCAGCACGAACGCTTTAGGAAACAATTGGATAGCTGGAACAGATGAGGTGTTTGTAACATAGCATATGATTATAAAGAACGACAATATGACCTCAACTATTTTAAAAAATATTAGGAACCCATGCATCAAAATCTGGAGATTGAGAAGAAGCAACGTGAAAATATTGGGAACCCATGCATCCCTCCCGTCCCCCAACATGTCATCTCCCAGCATAGAAAAAATGTTCATCGTGTCCCTCTGCCTACAAGAACGATTCCCTCAGTTGTAGTACACGGTGAGGAGCAAACACAACTCACAAAAAAGAAGGTAGTCTCTGTCACAAGGTTAGAGATGTTGGAGAGAGAGAATAAGGAGTTACGGAAGTAGGTGCAAAATTTGGAGAGATAAATGCGATCACAATATGGTACACTGGTAGAGATGATTACCAATGGTTTGAATAAGATCGAGGAAACCAAGAGGCCACCGAGAAAAGAGAGTCCACCAAGGAAAAGAAAGAGACGATTTGTATATCATAGTCCATCTGAGTCGTCAAGTGCTACTGAATAAACATTATGTGATTTTTGTATCCCGATAATTATTTATTGTAATTCTATAATTCTTTGTTGTAATTCTATAATTCTTTTTTGTAATGTGACATTCTATAAATATATAATTCTTTTTTTAATAAGTTCAACACACAAGTGCTACTGAATAAATTGTTGTAATGTTCGGCCTTCATAAAAAAAAATTGAAGAAGCATTTAGCGTTGTGTACTACAGAAATTATGATTTACTTTTACGACCTTTCTTCCTATCGTGATTTACACAAAAAATGATAAAAGGCTGAAAGGATTTGTACGTATAAAGGCTACATGTTATCGCGATTTGCTTGATACCGATTGGCTTGCAATCAGTTCTATAAGAGATCGCGATTTGTTTTTTATAGAAGAAGTGTTCTATCACGATCTGTACACCCATGAACATAAAGCAAAAATGATTTGTCCTATCGTGATTTGTGTTTACGAGCTTTGTCTATAAGAATGATATGCCCTATCACGATTAGGGTTTAGGTTTTTGTGTTTTAAGGGTTTAGGGTTTTAGAATTTAAGGTTTAGGGTTTAGGGTCTAGGGTTTAGGGTTTGGTGTTTAGTGTTTTAGGGTTTAGGGTTTTAGGTTTTAGGGTTTGTAGTTTAGGCTTTAGGGTTTGGGGTTTGGGGTTTGGGGTTTGGGGTTTGGGGTTTGGAGTTTAGGGTTTAAGTTTTGGATCTATCTATATTTCAAATGGATCATCTTAAATAAAAAAATTTGGGTTTATTTGATACCCAAATAAATTTAATTAAAAAATATATATGTAAATGTGTATATATATATATATATATAATAGTTTAGATTGGGTTTGCCTTTACGAGCTTTGTCTAAGTGAATGACACGTCATATCGCGATCTACACAATGACTGATTCATAAAAGGTAAAAAAAGAAAAACAATAAACAAATTGAGACGATGTTTAGACTTAGTAAAGAACAAATCGAGTTAACTTCAATGATACAAATCAATGTAACTTTATAAATATAAATTGATTTCATTCACAAAGACATATCATTGTCGCGGTAACTTCATAACTACAAATCGATGTGATTTACAACCACATTCATTTACAAAAAATATGAGTATTTAGTTATAATACATCATAATCAATGGTTTGGCTTAGATACAATACATGACCATCATAGATATGGAAATAGTTTAGACTCAGATCAGGGTTTGGACTGGACCTATAAGAGATTTGGATCCGTTTAAGACCCAAATAAATCTAATCTAATGTAAAAGTATTTTAGATCCATTTAGAGACCAAATTGGATCCTACTAAGAAAATAAGATATCGAATCTACTTAAAGACTCAATTTGATCTCATTATGTATATTAACATTTAGACCCATTTGGAGATCCAATTGGATTCCAGTAAGTAAATAAGGCTTTTGGATCTACCTGAGACCTAAATGGTTCTCATGAAGGTAAAATGAATTTGTTTAAATCTGAATTCAATTCGAGGTCCAAATAACTCCTACTTAAGAAAAAAAGAATTGGATTCACTTATGATCTAAATGAATCATTTTAGTGTACTGTGAATTTTACTAAAATATAATAAGTTTTTGATCTATCTAAATTCCAAATGGATCATACTTAAATATAATAACTTTTGGGTTCATTTGAGACCCAAATAAATTTAATTAAAATATATATATGTAAATTTGTATCTCTCTCTATATATAATAGTTTAGATTGGGTTTAAATTTGATGAGAGCTAAATAGGTCTCACATCCAACCCAATCCAATCACTCCCCTACCTAAACCCATCTGACAATCAAATACATCTCATCCCACCAAATCCATTTGAATATCCTATTACGATTTGCCTTTACGAGCTTTGTCTATATGAATGATATGTCCTATCGCGATTTACAAAATGACTGATTCATAAAAGGCAGAAAAGAAAAACAACAAACAAATCGACACAATGTTTAGACTTAGTAAAGTATAAATTGAGGTAACTTCAGCGATACAAATCGAGGTAACTTCATAAATACAAATCGATTTCATTGAGAAAGACAAACAAAGGCATATTGTTGCTTGATATTGATTGACTTGCAATCAATTATAATTCATTTTTGCAAAAGGCAAATGAAATGATGTTTTTTAATTAATGTGCAATGCAATTTATTTGTGTGCGCTTTTTTAAAATGAGCGGTATGTGAAACGATGTTTCCTTTATAAATGAATGACAGGTCGCACAAGTTTAGGAGGGTGTCGCTTCGCTTTGCTTCGTCAGTAAAGAATAGACGAAGTGACATTTCCTTTATAAATGATGAGTTTGTGGTTTGAACATATAACAGACAAATTATGTAAATCTCTCTGGGTTGAAATAAAAATTAATTTTACTAAACATGTCAATAAGTTGGACTGTTATTTGTAGCAAAGGTAAATCGTTGTCTCCGACATAGATGTCATTGTGTAAATCACTTAAGGACATTATCTGGTATAACGATTCAAATACAATATATGTACAACAATTTGAAGAATTTTGCAAAAGTTTTGAGAAGAAACTTGGAGAAAGAATGGCAATTTTTGTGTTTTGAGCCAAACTTGGAGTATTCGAGCTTGGAGGAACCGAGTAGGATGCCTTCCATCCTCATGGTATCGTGATGGACATGAAGGGCATCCACCATTGTTGTTTTAAGTGCATCTCTGCTACTGTTCGTGACCCATAATGTTGCATGTGTTCCTTGGTGGCAATTTTAGATTACACTTCTTATCTTGTGACCACTAGGATTGAAGAAACATGTTTGTGGCTTGAACTGGCCAATTTTTGTCTCCATCAGTTTGGCTAAAACCCAATTGCTCTATTAAATTTGTGTTGTGGATGTTGTTATTGCTTCTTAAATCTGTCATCTCATTGTTAGAGTTGGATTGTGTTGCACCATATTTGAAACATGCATGTCTTTTGAATGAATACAGATTTGTTAAGTTATTTTCTTGAAAGCTTGTGTGGTTGATTATCTTTCGTGTTTGAGTTGAGCATTGTCTAACCGGAGTTGGGTTTCAGAGAAAGGGCAGTTGAAAATTTGATAAATCACCATTGGAAGTATATTTTTTGTGCAGGTCAAATTTTAACCACCAAAAAATTAAAATCGAAAATCAAAACTTGTGCATTTGTGCTTGATGTGTGTGTATGCATTTTGGTTTGTCTGACCCAGTCCTGATAATCAGAGTGTATCTTCGTAGATATAGGTCTATTTTGTGCTTACTTAGATTTGTTGAAAATCTAATGAACTCTACTATATTTCCAGTGTTCAGTCCGCTGACAGATTTTGTATTTGCAGTCACCAAAAATAGATCTGAACAAAGAGTACAGTCATTCGAGTGACTGTATTTCTGGTGCATCATTCAGACCGGTTATTCATACCATATCATGGCACCCCGATATCAAAAAATTATAATTATTGATTCGTTGGAAAGATATTTTTGTTTTCTGTGTTTTCTCTGTTAATCAGTTTTTTCAAATTTAGTGACCTACTAAGTCAAATTCTAGTAGTATCAGTCATTGTCATATTCCATAAAATTTCACTTTGACTGCTTTTGCAATAGAATTTTATTTCGATGTCTTGATCACGAACTGACTTATTGTCGGTGTGCACCATATTCCATAATACTAAATAAAAGGATAAAGAAACTACACAAAAATACCTTTTCAACGATACCTGATTTGCAGAAAAACTACGAACGAGATACAACCCTGACAACATTCTTAAAACAAGAGCTGAACAAGCATGGTTATTCCTATCCCAATTATTCTATACTATTTTTTAGCCATTTATACTAGAAACCCAAAAACATAATAAAAAGAATAGAGGCATATCGAGGTGTTATATTTCCAATGCCACCAAGGTTACCATGATCTAATGAGTGGTTGGAGAGAAACATCCTTTAAAAGTTAGACTATTTGGTTGTTCCAGTCTACAAAGCATGTTTCGTTTCCAATTTTGTAACTCCAACGAGAACCTTAGAGGGGTTTTCAGTTCTGACTCAAAATAGAAAACTTATTGACATGTATCTTAACTTTCCAACAACTTAAAAATATATGTTTTCAACGTTGAATCAGAGAGATACATATCTGAGAACAATGAATGTTCAACAAAAATTTGTAAATATGCGAATATGCGAATTTTCTCCTAAATACACGATCTTCCTCTTAAATATGCAAAATTCTTCCTGAATATGTGATTTTTCTCTCAAATATTTAAATTTTCTCTTAAATATGTGTCTAAGTATTGCATCCAAGATTTGCTACAGACTTTACCACTTATTTTTTACCCAAAAAATGAAAGATTATGAAAAAATATAAAGAAGAACAAACAAACTAGGCATAAATACATTACCAACGATACTTGATTTGCTAGAAAATGATAAACGGATGCAGGGATACAACCCTGATAACATTTTTAAAATAAAAGATGAACAAATGTGATTGTGCCTATCCTGATTATTCTATGCTATTTTCTAGCCACGTGCCAAAAATCTAAAAAAATAATAAAAAGTGCAGAGAGATCATGCTGTTCGCTTTTTAATGCCACTAAGATCAGCTTGATCAGATTAGTGGTGGGGAAGAAACATTCTTTGAAAGATAGATTGTTCAATTATTCTAGTTTGTAGGGCATATTTTTGTTCTATTTTTTAAACTCAAAAACATAAACCTTAGAAGGGTTTTCAGTTCTTAATAAGAACAGGAAAGTTACAGGCCTATATCTTCTTCTAACGACTATAAAAATATAGGTTTTCATTATTAGATCAGAGAGATACAGATATGAAAAAAAAAATGGTTTTGCAGAAAATACGTGAATATGCAAATTTCTCTTAAACATGTGAATTTTCTCCTATATATGTATTTTTTTCTCTCAAATATGAAAATATTCTCCTAAATATGTGAATTTCTTCTTAAATATGAGAAATTTCTCTTAAATATGTGAATTTTCTCTTATATATGCAATTTTTTTTCCAAATATATAAATTTTCTCCTAAATATTTATTTTTTCTCTCAAATATATGAATTTCTTCCTAAATATGCAAATTTCCTACCAAATATGTGAATGTCCTCTCAAATATATGATTTTCCTCCTAAATATGTGAATTTCTTCATAAATATGTGGGTTTCTTTCAAATATGCGATTTTTTGCTTAAATATATGATTTTCTTCTCAAATATTTAGGAGAAATCACATATTTAAGAGAAAATTCACATATTTGGAAAAAAATTTGTATATTTGAGAAAAAATGCTTATATTTGGAAGAAAATTTATATATTTAGAAGGAAATTTGTATATTTAAGAGAAAAATATCATATATATAAGAGGAAATTCATATGTTTAGAAGGAAATTTACATATTTAGGATGAAATTCGCATATTCACATATTTTTTGCAGAATAATTTTTGTTCTCAAATCTTTATTTCTCATATTCGAAGTTGAAAACCTATATTTTTATAATAGTTGGAAAGCGGAAACACAAGACTGTAACTTTTCTGTTTTAAGTCAGAACCGAAAAGCCCTTTAGGGTTCCCCTTTCTCAGTTTCAAAATCAGAACAGAAATATATTCTGCAGACTGAAACAACCAAACAATCTATCTTCTAGTGGATATTTTTCTCCAACCTTTCATCAGATTAAGGTGATCTTGGTGGTGTTGGAAAGCTAAGGCCTCAATCTGTCTCTTTTCTTTTTATTATTTTTTTGGATTTTTGATGCAGGTGGGCAGAAAATAATATAGAATAATCTGGATAAACACAATCACACCTATTCATCTCTTATTTTAGGAATCATGTCAGGGTTGTTTCTCAATGCTTGTTCATTGTTTTTTAGCGAATTAGGAATCGTTGAAAATGTGTTTTGTCAAGTTTCTTTGTTTTTTTATGTATTTTTCAAAAATCCTTCATTTTCTAAGTAAAAAATTAATGGCAAATTCTAACACATATCTTAAATGCAATACTTTGACACATATTTAGAAAAAAAATCACATATGTAGGAGAAAATCACATATTTAGGAGGAAATTCATATATTTGGGAGAAAATTCACATATTTTAAAGAAAATTTGCATATTTTTTGCATGACAGTCTTTGTTCTCTGATATGTATCTCTCTGATATGATGTTGAAAATTTACATTTTTATAGTTGTTGAAAATGAGATACATGCATGTAACTTTCTTGTTTTGTGTAACAACTAAAAACCCCTTTAGGATTCTCGTTTTTGAGTTCTAAAACTGAAACAAAAACATGCTCTGCAGACTAGAATAACCAAACAGTCTATCTTTCAAAGGATATTTCTCCCCAACCACTCATTAGATTAAGGTGATCTTTATGGTATTGGAAAGTTAATGCCTCGATTTGTCTTTGTCCCTTTTGTTGTTTTTTCAGATTTCTACTGCAGGTGGTCATTAGCATAGAATAATAGGGATAACCACAGTCGTGCCTTTTCATCTCCTATTTAGAAATGTTGTAAGGGTTGTATCTCAACATTTGTTCACAATTTTTCAGCGAATTAGGTATCGTTGAAATGGTATTTATGTCTAATTTCTTTGTTCTTTTGTGTGTGTTTTTTAAATCATTTATTTTTTAGGTAAAAAATCAGTGATAAGGTCTGTCATAAATCTTTGATGCAATACTTGGGAACATGTTTGGGGGACAATTTGCATATCTGAAAGAAAACCACTCATGCAAAGGTTAAAATGGTCTTTTTAATGACAGATATTTGCAATTTTGGACATCAAACAAATTTTTGAAAATTATAAGGTTTTTCGTGAAATGCATCATTTTTGTCGTACAATACTTATGATAATTTTTCATACTTTTATTATCTCCCTTTCTGCCCCTCTTAAAACATATTGGCATCAATGCACTCTTAAAAAGTGTTTGCCATGTAGAACATTTGTCGGTCGAACAAGCAAAGCGACAAATGTTCTGGATATAAGAATCTTGAGTGAGAGACAAATGTTTTGGACTTTTGCATCCCCTCAATTAAATTGAGCACAGAACACACATGATAGGTGAATCAAATGCGGGACAACACCTCAGCAGGGAGTGTGGTGTCCCTCCAAGAGATTCTTCGGTGAATCAAACACCCCCTTAACATGATTGCACATCCACAAAATCATTTTTCGAGTTGCTGGTCCATAATAATTCTACATCCACACACAAGGGCTAGTACCAAGATCTAATCAGTCACCAGCAAGGCACAATCTAATCGGTCAAACCCACCATTAGGTGTAAAAAAACTAATAAAAATATGTAAGTGTGCACAAGTCTCTTTGAGTTTGAGATTAAAGGAGCAGCTAACAACCATGACTATATGACACTAGCCAATCACACGACAGCATTGCATGGGGCCCACAACTACAAAGTTTAGACCCCACGTGAAATGTTGTCATGTGTTTGCCTGTGTCAAATAGCCATGGCACTTAGCCATTCTTTGAAATACTGCTCTAACATCTTATGAAATTGGGATCCTCAAAGGATTTTTAGCTTGACCCCCTTGCCAAAAAGCCTTGCATTTTTGGCAGTTTTGAAGATTTTAGATCCACGGATTTGAGATCTCTCATTTTAGTAATTGGAGGATTTGGCATGAGTTACCAATGGGGCTCGGCGTGGTTGGTAAGAGCTATCAGTGTACGTCTCCTTGTGGTGGGATGTTGCAGGTTAAAAAACCTTAGTGGTACATTGAACAATAACTGGTGGGGTTATGCCTAACCCCATCTTGCCTTTCTAAAAAAAAGGATTTGGCATCTGTCGAATTTGACTTCAATCCAAAGATCTGTAACAAACCAAACTCATCCATATTGAAAAGTGGATTTTTTTTTTATAATTGTGGAAACTCTACCCAGAGATCCGGAGCCTTACAGATATAACACAATCCAAACCACAAGGGATCTTACATTAACCCAACAATCGACTAATTAACTTTATTTATCAATAATTAAAGTTTAAGAACATAATCAAATAAAGGTCCTTAATTATAGAGCCACACTGTCCCAAACAAAATATCAGAAAGTAGTCATGAAGCCTCATAAGCCCCATATAGTAGATGTCCTCATCATTGGGCTTCAGGACCTATGAAAAACATAAAGAGCACAGGGTCAAAATTAAAGATCCTGTGTACGATTTTTTCTAAAGATACAAATAGGCAAGAGAAGTATAAATCAATTCATATAACATTTTTAGAGGAACATGACTACAACTATCTCATAATCCAAACAACCAATCATGCATTTAATAACAATTAGCATGCAACAACAATATCTCACATGAAATGAAAATAGGTAAAGGTGCATAAACTAATTTCAGAATAGTAAATATGCATGATATCAATGCACATGCATGAATAGCTTATTAAATTCTTGTCAGAGTTTTCTTTTGTATGCATGTCGCTATTAAATGTACACAATTTTAGTTTCACTTTTCATTAAAACCTGCGGATATGAAAAAATGGGCACAATAATTCCCGAAGTTCAAGATATCCTAGTTATAGCTTAACACATAATTTGTGTTTTATTAATGGGTTTCAGATTTGGCCCTCGACCGATATCAAAAATCAATGTCATACATCAGAACATTAGAAATCAACATTTAATGTCGGAACACCAGGAAAATCAACATCTACTGATATCACTTTCTTGGTATACCAATAATAACTATGTCTGCACACCACCCTCAGGCAAAGTGACAGAAACTCCCTAAATCGTGGCTGAGAGGTGAACCACCATATCATATTTAGGAGCACAATCGCACACAGAGTTTTAGTATCCTTACGGTTCTCCAAAACCGCCATCTAGGATTCCCATAATGTAAAAGGAACATTCAAGAAGAAACATTAATTACACTATTTTATCTTTTTTATCTTTTATCAAAAGACATTCTTTTCAAAAGATTTATTTTACAAATCAACATGCAAAATACAACATGTGACATTGGCCCGTTACAAAATTTAACAGTGCAATTAATTCAGAAATCAATAGTTTCAAATGGATTTTTGCAATGCATAGAATAAACTTAGAGCAACACCTGCTCATGGTCCACATGGCCTACAGTGGATCACATCCGACCACTGGTGCATCTTATGCAAAGTGAACATGTGATCACATAATTATCCAAACATGTTCACAAATGCACATTCATTCACACACAATATGAATGTGCATGAATAAACAATTTACATATGCATATGAACACATGCTTTCAATATACATTTTTATTTTCATGATTCATCTCATGCATAATATACAGACGTACACATGATCATGCTGATGCAACAACAATGTAATTTCAGAATTCACGTGTTCACTATATGCATATTTAAGCCAACACAAAACTCAAGTTCATGAGCATATGTAAACAACCACATCTTTACCAAATTCGAGTATGCTCGGGTTACCAATCAAAACATATTGAGCCCGAAGGTATGTTAATCATACACGGCATAACACTAAGACCTCATTGGCAATCGGTTAGGCTTAGGCAAAACCATCACAGCCTCAACCGATAACCATATGCAGTCTCATATTAATTTCTCCACGTATGTGGTGTCTCTTTACGACACAACCATATAAAAATTTTGTGACATTTTTTGATACAAGAACAGTCACATAAAAGCATGCATAATCAGTCACATAACATATTTTTAGTAATATTCATAAGGCATGACAATCCTGTAAAAGTGTGCATAACAGTCATATAGAAGCACACATTATGTAACGTTTTATAAAGCATGAACAGTCTTATCATGACATACATGAATAGTCACATGATTATGTATTTAACCAGTCCGATAATTTGTCATGTAACCAGCTGAAAATCAACTATATGACAGGCTGAAATTTTTGTTATGAAACAGGCCATAAACTGACTATATAATAGGTTGAAATTTTTATTATGTAACAGGCCATAAATTGGCTATATGACAGGCTGAAAATATGTCATATATCAGGCCAAGAATTCGGTAATGTACATGCAAAAAATCAACTATATAATAGGCCAAAAAAAATCAGACTTACTACAGTTCATGTGGCAGCAACAAAACAAGCCATATTCAATCTAATAGTGGCAGCATACCTGATCTTAACTTAGAGTTCAAGATGAAACTTTAAAGGTTGTTTTGATGCTGGCCTAAATGGCAGCATCAAACAAAGTTGGATATGGGTCCTAGACGATGATAATCGATTGGGCTAAA
Source organism: Nuphar pumila (assembly GCF_984573655.1). Classification (NCBI taxonomy): domain Eukaryota; kingdom Viridiplantae; phylum Streptophyta; class Magnoliopsida; order Nymphaeales; family Nymphaeaceae; genus Nuphar; species Nuphar pumila. The sequence continues at coordinate 16,971,102 of NC_143256.1, forward strand.
ACCCACTGACATCAGCTCCATTTCATCATTTTTTTTGTTTGAGTCTATCCCAGCTGACTGCAGTCAGCTGGAGTGTAACACATGAGATCTGCTCAGCTGACTACAGTCAGTTGGGCTTGACAGGCTTAGAAACTGCTCAGCCGACTACAGTTGGCTGGGCATGACAGATTATAAAATATGATCAGCCAACTGTAGTTGGTTGGTCACATAAGTGTTTGAATTATACTTAGTCGACTGCAGTTGGTTGGGCATATTAGTGTCTCGTATTATTTTTTGAACCCTGCTCAGCTAACAACACTTGGATGGGCCTGTGTACTAGAGAAACTGCTCAGCCGACTTTTGTCAGCTAGGTTGTTCACAGTTCATAAAAAAAATGAAATAAATTTGAAAATCAATCCTAAAACCATAATTTACGAAATTTGGGTTTTGGTGACATAATGTAAAACATGAACAGTCTTATATAATGCATTAAACAATTATATTAGTATGTTATATGACTAGTCTGAACACTTATCATGCCACAGGTCGAGAACTGATCATGTACAGACCAAGAACCAGCCATATAATAGACCAATATCTTAATCATGTAACAGACCAAAAATCTAGTTATGTAACATGCTGAAAATCTATCGCATAACAGGCCAAAAAAAAAAAACAATCATTGACATCCGTAGATCCGGACCAAATTTGCACGTTTATGAGGCTTGTCAGATCTGTCCACCATTACAATAGGAAGATCTATCCACATTTGTCCATACACATGGTAGGACAGATTTATCCTTGTGAACAGTGGAACAAATCTAACTATATGCACCGAAAATCGAAACAGCATGCATAGGCTAAAAGAATAAAATTTATGGATGGTTATAATATATATATATATATATATATATATATATATATTATAACCATATATATATATATATAAAACTAATGTAATGTTATCTATCAATCTCTCTCTATATATATATACCTAGTAAAATCATATTCTCATTTTTTTCTTCTTTTTTCATTCCACCAAAAACATTACATAAACCTCATCTGTGCTATTTCTCTGCATTTGAATCAAGAAGGAAGCCTGTACCTTTTTTTGAAGCTCAAAAGAGACCAGGAGAAAGATCGAATGATCGGAGAGAAAAAGAGCCTTCTTCTCCTTCTTCTTTTCTTCTTATTTTTTCTTCTCTTTCTTTCTCTCCCACGGTTTCTCTCTCTCTCTCTCTTTGTTTCTTCTTTCTTTCTTTTTCAAGTTTTATATCAGAGGGGGCCTCTAGAAGGTGACGCCCCTCTAGGGCTTCCTCACATGGACAGGAGATAGAATTTTCCATATGGGATTCTATCTCCAACCTCCTTTCCTAATCTTTCTAGATTTTTTTTGTTGACTTTTCCAACTCCTTCCTCTTTCTAATTACTTACTTTTTTTTTAAAGCAACCAAAGGGGCTCTTATAGAGACCCCACTATTTGGTAACTACCATATCTAACTGAAATTTCAAATTAATTAATTTTTAATAATTAATTAATTAATTAATAATTAATAATTAATAATTATTCAAAAAATCTAGAGGGTGTCTTATCCCTCTAGGAGTCTTTTTAACCTTAAATTTTCTTAAATTAAACCTTTATACTAAATTGAAAGCTTTGATTTCGTTGGACCTAGATTTTGAATCTGAATTTGGATCCAAGATCCAAATCCATATTCAATATTCATATGGATCTTGAATTGAATCAGATCCTAATTAATATAGGTCTTCGACTGAGTCTAGATCTATATTAACTTGGATCATGCGGATCGGATCTAGTCTGATCCAACCCGAACCCGATCCTATCGAGATGGGCACTTTTTTAAAAAATGTAATTTTTGGGCGAACTATAGTTCGAATTCAGGAAAATAAAATATCATTGAATTCAATATTTCAAGGTGCATCCAATGATGTATAACTTGAATTTTGCCTCCGATTTTCACATGAATTTAACTCAAATTTTGCTTAAATTTTACTTGATTTTAAAGGTAAAAAATAAAAGTTTTTATCATATCTTGTTTAGCTCGTTCAGGTCTTGTCAATGAGACTTGAGCCAAACCCAAACTCAATTGACACCACCTAAAATTGAGGATTTATCAATTTTTCTGCAACACAACCAAAATCTTTGAATTTGACTGTGTAAAAACACACGATATTACATCCCTACCTTCTTAAAAGAATTTCATTCACAAAATTAGAACGTACTGAATAGGTGTGGGTAGTGCTCACGCATATCGACCTTGGGCTCCCAAGTGCACTCGTCCAATCTGTGATGTTGCCAACACACCTTCACGAATAGAATCGTCCTACTGTGCAGTGTCCTCTCCTAGCGATCCACAATTTTCATCAGCTTCTCCTATGTCATCAAGTCAGGTTGTACATCAACCGCCTCATAGTGGATCACATGTGAGGGGTCAGTCACATACTTCTTCAAGATCGAGACGTGAAAGACATTATGAATCTAAGAAAACTAAGGGAGAAGTGTCACACGGTATGCGGTCTACCCAACACTCTCAAGGATCTCTAAGGGTCCAACATATTGAGGACTCAACTTCCCCTTCTTCCCGAACTGGAAGATACTCTTCGTGGGCGAGATCTGTACAAACACGTGGTCACCCATGGCAAAGTTGAGTTTCCTACGCCGCTGATTGGCATAGCTCTTCTGCCTGCTTTGTGCTGCGACCAACCTCTGTCGGATCAACCGTACCTGGTCTGAGTAGTGCTTGATGGCCTCTGGTGACTCCACTGCTCTCACTCCAACCTTATTTCAGCACACTGGGGATCTACATGGTCTGCCATACAGAGCTTCGTATGAGGCCATACCAATGCTGGCAGGGTAACTATTGTTGTATGAAAACTCTACAAGCTTTACAGCCTATCTCACTCTCCTGCCCAATCTAACGCGCATGCTCTAAGCATATCCTCTAGTGTTTGTATCATGCGCTTTGTCTGACCATCAGTTTGTGGGTGAAAAGTCGTGTTGAACTTCAATGTGGCACCAAGGGCCTTCTACAACTGGTGCCAAAAACGAGACATAAAATGAGGGTATCGATCTGACATGATCGAATGTGGCACCCCATGAAGCCAGACTATCTCATCCACATAGAGGTCTGCTAGACTCTCCAAGCTTTGACTGATCCTGATCGGTAGAAAGTGGGCACTTTTCGTTAACATGTTCACTATCACCTAGATGGCATCGTGTTGACAATGGGTCCACGGCAACCCTATGATGAAGTCCATTAAGTTGTCATCCCACTTTCACTCTGGAATGTTTAATGACTGAGGAAGTCCACCAGGTCTCTAATGCTTGATCTTCACCTACTGGTAGGTAGACACCGAGACACAAACTCTGCTACATCCTGCTTTATCTTGTTCCACCAATACATCCGTTGGAGGTCCTTGAACATCTTAGTAGAACTTGGGTGAACAAAATACCTCGACCGGTATGCCTCACTCATCAGCTCCTCCTGCAGTGCCTTTGGAACCCACCATCTGTCTTTGAACATGATGGTTTCATCCTCCTCACGACAAAACTATGCATCATGCTTCTGGGCACTCATGCACAACCTCTCAAACTCTAGATCGATTGACTGAAGCTCCTCAATGTGGTCTATAATCTTAGGTTACGCCTGCATCCCCGCATAAAGGATGCATCCAGAATCATCTGCAAATGGTTGTCATCTCACAAACTCTTTGATCATATCCCAAATATGCCCTATTAAGCTAAGTATCATGACTAAAGCCTTCTGCTAAGCGTGTCTGCCACTACATTTGCCTTACCAGGGTGGTAGGTGATGGAGAACTTGTAGTCCTTCAGGAACTCCAAACACTTGTGTTGCCTCAAATTAAAATCACATTGTGTGAATATGTACTTGAGGCTCTTATGATCAGAGAGGACCTCAAACTATTTCGCATACATGTAGTGACACAAGATCTTCAGTGCAAAGACAATTGCCGCTAACTCCAAGTCATACGTGGGGTAATTCTTCTCATGCACCTTTAGTTGTCGAGAAGCGTACGCGATCACCTTTCTGTGCTGCATCAAGACACAGTCCAGTCCGGTCCCTGAAGCATCATTGTACACAATGAATCTACCTGTCCCAAAAGGTAAAGTTAATATTGGGGCCGTGGTCAACCTCCTCTTCAGCTTCTGAAAGCTCTCCTCACATCGAGGTGACCAAACCAACTTTATCTTCTTCTATAAAAGTCGAGTCATTGGAGCCGCTATACGAGAGAAGTTCTCAATGAATTGACAGTAGTAGCTCACCAATCCCAAGAAACTCTTGATCTCTAAAATTGTCTTCGGTTGCTTCCAAGACAACATTGCCTCCACCTTGGCTGGATCGACCTCAATGCCCTTCTTAGAGATCACGTGGCTGAGAAACATCACCCTATGGAGCCAAAACTCACACTTCAAGAACTTAACATAAAGTTGATGTTCTCTCAGTGTCTGCAACACAATCCACAGATGCTCTCAGTGCTCCTCCACGCTCTTAGAGTAGATAAGAATGCCATCGGTGAATATAATGACAAAAGAATCCAACCATAAACTGAAGACCCGATTCATCAGGTCCATGAATGTTGTAGGGGCATTGGTAAGTCTAAAAGACATCACCAAAAACTTATAGTCCCCGTATCTGGACCTGAATGTGGTCTTTAGAACATCCTCTGCCCTGATTCACAACTGATGGTACCCGAAACAAAGATCTATCTTACAGAACCAGCTCCTTCTTCAACTCAACCAGCTCTGCAAGTGCCATGTGATACGGTATTCAGGAAACTGGTGTCATGCCAGGCATTAGCTCGATTGAGAACTTGATCTTCCTGTGAGGTAGCAAACCTGGCAAGTCCTCGGGAAAGACGTTCAAAAACTCATGAACCGCGTCCAACTGCTCCAAATGTGTCACCTAACTGTCTGTCGCAGACACACTGACCAAGAACACCATACAACCTTGCTTATGGTACTTGGAGATCTTCAATGTCGAGACAATCTTCACCTCGCTCGTTGATCAAATCGCCTAAAACACCAATACAGACAAATCAGGGCGCTCTAACGGAACCTCATTTCTCCAACACTAAAGAGTAGCATTGTATTTAGACAACCAGTCTATACCCAAAATGACATCATAGAAAGTCATGTTCAGTATGATCAGGTCAGCAAACAACTCATGCCCCTCGATGATCACTCAGACTATAGGAAAATATTTCTCGCAAGAAGAAGATGTACCCATCGAAGACATCACGTAAAAAGCCTTCTCGAGGCTAGATGTAACAAGATCAAGCAAACTCGCAAAGGAGGAGGATATAAAGAATGGGTAGCACCCAAATCAAACATCACACGAGCATAGTGTTCAAAGACTACGAAAATATCTTCGAGCAGGTCATTTTGATTACCCTGTGTGGCAGTTGTTGCAGCGTACACTCTCCTGTTGGTCCTCTGTTGCGCCTATTGTTGAGGCCTATGTTGCTACTATTGTTGTCCTCCATGAGTCGTTGGCTTGTTCGGACAATAGATAACGATATGTTCGGGCTGTTGGCACTAGTAGCAGACTCCCTTAAAGAGTGGATAAGAGCCCTAATGATGACTCTTGTTGCACCTTTGACACATGAACAAAGTCTTCCCCTATTGCTTCCTCTGTTGGGGTCGACCCTTCTGATGCCCTTGTTGTGTCCTCTGCCTCTTTACCTTACACCCTGCCACCCACAGGTGGGTTCTTCCTCGCTTCGCCACTGGTGATGCCCTGGTTACCCCCCACTCTTCTGTGATTCATCCTTGAACCTCTTCCACTCCTCATTCAAGATGGATGCAGACTTGATCACATCACTGAATATAGTAGGACAACTCATCATCACACGAACCTGGAGTCCGTCTTTCAGCCCACGAACATACTTCGTTGCCCTTGCCTTATCATTAGTAAAAAGGTTCAAGTAGTAGCGCTCCAAACTCCTGAATTTGGTGGTATAGTTCACCAAACTCATGTTTCCCTGAACAAACCCAAAAAAATATTGCTACATACGTTCTCGTGCATAAGCAGGGAACTAAGCATCTAAGAAATTCTCATTGAAAGTCACTCAAGGAATTACCTCCACTCTGTCGTATTTCACTCATCACAGGGTGTCCCACAATTTCTTGGCATCACCCTTCAATTGGAACATGCCAAAATTAGTCTGCCTATCCTCAGGCATAGGCAGGATACAAAACGCCCTTTTAGTCTCCTCAACCCAACTCTCAACTGCCTCTGGGTCGGCCTTCACTGAGAAGGTTGGAGATTCAACCTAAGAAACTTCTTGAACATCACCACGGTGGGGTTTGGAGTGACCTCGGCAAGATAGACACACATGATCTGTTGCGCCACCTGTGCCTGGACGTATGTGGTCACTATCGTTGTCAAGGTGTTCAGGGCATTCAACATGAAGTCCCTTTGCTCCTGTCAATCAGCGGGAGCACCAGAAGTCAAAGCTCGGGAGCGGGTATACATCTAAAACATGAAAAATAGTTAAAAAATTTGCACCCTTATCAAACCTACCCCCTTAGGATTGATCCCCTCAACAATCATAATTGCATATTCACATCAAATTCCTAATTCACATAAAAAGGAATTAAATTAAGCCATTCTCACAGTCTATCATATGAAATTTAAATAAATTGATATTAGTAAAAAAAAATACCAGGTAGCCCTTACTAGTGATGGAGACTGCTCTAGAATACAAGTCATGACTTTCTGATAAAATTTGGACATGGCTTGATTATCAAAAGAAAATTCTGGTACACAAAAATGATTAAAATATAATATTTTATGGTCGACTCTGATACCAAACCTGTAGCGACCCCAACTCATCCCTATTGAAAAGTAATTTTTTTTTAAAGCAATCAAAGGGACTCTTTTAGAGACCTCACTATTTGGTAACTACCATATATAACTAAAATTTGGAATTAATTAATAATTAATAAATATCTAGAAAATTTCATAGAGTGCCTTATCCATCTTGGAGTCTTTTTAACCTTAAATTTCCTTAAATTAAACCTTTATACCGAATTGAAAGCTTTAATTTCGTTGGACCTAGATTTTAAATCTGGGTCCAGATCCAAGATGCAAATTCATATCCAATATTTATATGGATCTTGAACTGGATCAGATCCTAATTAATATGGGTTTTGGATTGAGTTCAGATCCATATTAACTTGGATCATACAGATTGGATTTAGTTTGATCCAATCTGGAGCCGGTCCCATCGAGACAGACCCTTTTTTAAAAAATATGATTTTCGAGCAGACCATAGCCTGAGTTCAGAAAAATAAAATATAGTTGAATTCAACATTTTGAGGTACATCTAATGATGTATAACTTGAATTTAACCTGAATTTTGCTCAAATTTTGCTTGATTTTAAAGGTCAAAAATAAAAGCTTTTATCATATCTTGTTTGGCTCATTTAGGTCTTATCAATGACCCATGGGTCAAACCCAAACTCAATTGACGCTACCTAAAATCGAGGATTTATCGATTTTTTTATGGCACTTAGCCAAAACCTCAAATATCTCTAAATTTAATACACGATATTACAAGATCTCGGCACTCAAGCACACCCTCATAATTGTTAGGGAAAAGTAATATGTTTGACTCTATATAATTAGGGGTGTCAACGGGTTGGGTTTACTTCGACCAAACCCTATAGGGTTCGGGTTTGGTGACAAAAAAGAATACCCGATTAAGACTCATGTCCCGACTTGAAGAACCGATTAATATATGGACCCGAGTATAGTTTGTGAAATTTTATACCAGACCCAAGCTTGACTCAAGCTTTGATTAAGACCATAAATTTTCAATGTAAAAATGATAAAAAATTATTATTTTATAAGGTATGATCTGGGTCTGGTTCATGTAGTTCTTATTGGATCTAGGTATGATTTATCTTATAGTAGGCTCGATTAGACCTGGGTCTAGACCCGGTATCCTACCCAAAAATTTGATGCAAGTTTGGTTCCACCTAGGTCGAACCAAAGCCGACCTATTGACACCCTTACATACAATGTCGTAAGCTTAAAGTAAAAACAACCACGATCTAACATTAATGTAAAAGGCTGACATGATTCCTGAATGAGTAGATGCATCATTACGAAGGGCAATATAAGATGGGGAAAGCATTTGACCCTCTAATTGGAACTCACAGGAGAAGGTTGGTTTGAGCAAATGTATTCAACATGGTCGAATTCGTAAGAATGAACACTTAGATCATATTTTTTTATGTAAAAATATTATTTTTTGAAGGTTGAAAGTTTGGTACATTGTAGGCCGTTGAGTTTTTAACCCTGAAAAAATCTCACATGCATGTTATAATAACATGTTTCAAAGGTCCTTTTCTACTAAACTAAACATGTAGATCGTGTCAAATGTGCAAAAAATAATAAAAATATTACAGTTTTTCACTGAGGGGTTCCTTACCCACGAGGGGTAGCAAATATTGTCCCATAAAACGGTCCTGGTTTTTTTGTGAGCAAACTTTCTTGGATGACATCCAATCACTAAAGTGTCATAGTGAGTTTCCACTTTCTCAGTAGGATAGAGTGTGCGCTTAATTGTTGGGTAGTTCTGGGGTAGGACCTTGTCTCTGTGTGCTGGAACAGGTCGCTAAGGACAAATTTCACCATTGTGCGCTAAAAAAGTGACTATTTAGAAAATATTTAAAATTTTTTAATGTTTAATTCTTTAGGATAATGACGGCATCTATTTTACAATTTAACAATATTTTAATCTAAACTTTATTTTCTAATGACAAGAAAACCCGTATCGAAGACCAGGTCGCTTAATGGGCTCGGCCCACTGCGATATAAGACCCTCAAAGATTAAGACACAACCACCCTATTTTGTGGATTCTGATCGGATGCAATCACATGGCACAAAATTTGTGCATTATGCACTTGACTGCCCTCCATCAGGCCCTGGGCCCCACAACTGACAGGCTGTCCTCAAGATGGAGGGTGATCAGGTGCTTAATGTTGGTGCAATTATATTGTATCTGATATTTTCATTGTTTTTATGTCCCCCGTACACCTGACGCCCGAACCGGATAAGCAATTCAAATCTTGTGCAGGCCCCTGTCAATTCCTCTGAGTTTCGATCTCGCGACCCTATCGTTGAAGTAAACTTTTCAGTTCAAACTTGATAACTGACAAAATCAATATGCTTCCCAGAAAGTGAATCAACTCACCATGTCAACCAGCCATTAGAATAATTTGGCAATCAAATACTTAAATTGTAAACCATTTTAGATCTCGAATAATTTGGCAATCAAGTACTTAAATTGTAAACCATTTTAGATCTCTCTCTCTCTCTCTTGTAGGGGAGCAATTCTCGTGGTCAAATATGAGGTCTCGCCCTTGCTTGTGGATACTTGATCGCGTTTTTCTCTCCCCAGAACTATTTCACGCAGTTCCGGATGTCACTGCTTGTCTGCTGCCACGGACCATGTCCGCTCATGGACAAATGACTGTTTCGTGGGGCGCAGGCTTCAAGGCATGTCGTAGGTTCTTCTTTGAGGAATGGTGGCTTCGAGTGCTAGACTTTCAGCAGTTGGTAGGTCAATCGTGGGCTCAACCTGCTACGGAATCTTGGGTGGCCATTCACATCCATGTTAAGCTTCTTCGTCTTCGGAAACGTATTAAGGAATGGCTAAGTTTTAATAACCTGAACAAGTTTAGGTTCATCGGCCAGTGGGAAGCTGAGCTCTCCGATTTGGCCCAACGTCAGGTCGATCTTGTTGGTGTACCGAAGGGTCAAGTGCTTCAATTGCAGGAGCATATCGTCGTACTCTCTACTCTCGTTGCAGAATGGAGAGCACGAGATGAGCTTAGATGGAAGTTGAGGGCTAGAGTTGCATGGTTGGCTAATAGCGATGATAATACACAATTTTTTCATATGAACGCATCAAATAAATACAGTAAGAACTGTATACTCTCGATCGAGATCGATGGATGCCAGTTTGGTCCGCACAATTGCCTGCTAGCTATTACTTCTTATTTCTCCAGGTTGTATTTGGCCGACTTAGGCGTCAGGGGGGTCATCGGCGATATGGGCTATAAGCAGTTGGCGGCAAACCAATTTGTTTCTTTGCAGGTTAGATTCACTGAAGTGGAGATTTTGAATGCTATTAGCGAACTATCGGGATGGAAGGCACCAGGCCTTAATGGTTTTCACATTGACTTCTTTAAAGCATTTTGGTCAACTGTAAAAACTGACCTGCTCCACTTGTTCGATGAATTCTATCGTAATGCGAGGCTGCCTAAACCATATCATGTGGCAGTCATCTCTCTGATTTCTAAGAGGCAAGGGGCATCAGACATATCCAACTTTAGGCCGATTTCGGTGATGGGTGCTCTGTATCGCATTATATCTAAGGTGTTGGCTAATCGGTTGCGCGCTGTCATTGATTAACTTGTTTTGTCCGAACCAGGGTGCTTTTATTCCAGGTCGAAGTTTGCAAGGATCCTTTATTTGTGCAACTGAGCTTCTTCACTCTTTACAGTCGACTGGATCACCGCACTTCATGCTAAAATTGGATTTTCACAAGACTTATGACAGAATGGCATGGGATTTTCTGATTGAATCTCTAACAAATATGGGGCTTGGCAGCCGATTTATAGCATGGGTTAAGGAGTTGGTCACAAAATCCGTATCATCAGTTTGCATCAATGGAATGAGAGGGGAAGAATTCAAGTTGGCTAGAGGTGTACGACAGGGTTGTCCTCTAGCACCTATCATTTTTAATATCGCGGTAGATGGTTTACCTATTCTCATGAAAAGGGCAGAAGAAACAGGCTTCTTGGAATCCTTGGGCATTCCTGGTTTTGTTGGTCACACAATTCAATATGCAGACGATACTTTAATATTTTGACATGCGAATGTTAATCAAATGTCTAGGTTGTACTTCATTATTAAAGTCTTTGCTGCAATTTCAGACCTTCGCCTGAACGAGAGTAAGTGCGCTCTGGTCTTACTCAATGCTGACCCTTTTCTCCAATCGGCTGCTGCAAGGATCTTCAACTGCCCAATATCCGACTTCCTGTCAATTTCTTGGGTCCATCGTTGCACTCTCTACAATCAGCGGGAACTTCTACTTGGATGTCTACCATAGAGCGGGTGCAAGGAAGATTGCAGGCTTGGAAGGCTCAATATTTATCTTTTGTGGGACGAGTGATGCTCATTCGCCATGTTTTAGCCCGATTACCAGATTTTCGAATGAGCATGTCTATTATACCGACGACAATAGAGCAGACGATCAATCGTTTGCTTTCGCACTTCCTTTGGTCTGGGAATGTGTCGCACAAAAAGTACCTGCTTGTTTCTTGTCAACAGATCGTGCTTCCGAGGCACCAAGGTGGCTTAGAGATTCCAACTATGAGAAAGAGGAGCATCGTTTTAGTCTTGAAGTGGGCTTGGGAAGCTTCCACATCTCAATCTTCTTGGGCTATGATTGTTAGGCAAAAATATGGTAGTCTACATGAATCCCTTCTTTCCACGCCCAGTTCAGTGTGTCATTCGTCCCTCTGGCTAGAGTGGCGGAAGACACTTCGATCCTTCAATGGCAGAGATTTTAGGCCTGTCCATGGCATGACATGGCTTCACTGGGCCATGGCGAGTGGAGATAGGTTCTCCATTAAGCAAGTTTACCATTCCATGTTGCCATCCGGGATGAACTGGTTTCCCAGTGATTGTATGTGGGGTAAGGGGCCAGCTCCAAGGGCAAAAGCTTTGGCGTGACTTGTGGCTTTGGATCATGTTCAAACCCAAATTAATGTCAGGAAACGGGGGATTCAATTTCCAAGCATGTGTGTTCTTTACGAGAAGGTTGTAGAGGACACGACTCACCTATTTTGGCTCTGCCAGGTCATTCTAGACTTATTTTTTCAAACTTGGGGTGCGCCACTTGTTCAAACTCGTCCGTGCTCCGTTATTCAGGACCTCTTGCTTGGTCCCAGGATTGTACGACACAAAAAAAATGGAGATTACTGTGGCGGGTTTGGTTGCTTTCAGCATGGTGGGTCATATGGACTGAAAGAAACGACATCTTCTTCAGGGGCATCAAATTCCATTTCGGAAGGCTTCGACAACGGGTCATGTCTGCTGTGTATCTGGCTCTTAAATTACATAGTAGGGGGGAGGGGCTGATCGGCTTGTACTCTGAACTATGTACAATCGCCATCTAGATTGTGGCTGTTTTGCTCTTATGTTTCTCTTTTGTCTCTCCCATCCAATATTCTGTTGGATGTATTTTGGTAATGTTGAATGGTGAATGTTCTCTCTCTCTCTCTCTCTCTCTTGTACATGCGCTACAGAGTTTGTAACCCAAACTGAAACTACAACACCACACGTATATTTGTGCGGATGCATAAACATGAAATTTTGCCCATCCAAATGGATGGGTTTCATAGATTTAGGCGATGTTTGGAAACTAGTTGTCAGAAGTAGCCAGAGTGGGAATACCAACACCAGAATTGTTGGAGATGGATGGAGTTGTAAGAAATGATGCAAGTGAGATGGTATTTGACACGTCCAATTCCACATTTTACATCCCACTTACATGAGGTGGTAGTTACCAAATACTACACCAGATCTCACACAGGTGACTGCTTCAACAACCTTCCTAACGTTCTTTCAGTATTATTTCCAACTTTTTAGTTGCATTCCAAACAGATGCACATGTGGAAGTGGTAAATCTCCCGTAAAATCAAAGTGGGCGATAAAGTAGTCGGAAGTCATAGGAAAAAAGGTTTCATTTCAAAAAAATTGCCTAGACTGGATATGTCTTATTTGCAAAATGGGACACCAGTTGATATGGCATTCAATCCATTAAGAGTACCTTCACGAACGAATGTGGGACAAATATTTGAATGCTCACTCGAGTTAGCGGGAGACCTGTTGGGCAGATATTATAGAATAACACCCTTTGATGAGATATATGTTGGGTTTCCCTCCTTTGTGGGATCCATTGGTTCGATGCACATTCAGTATCACTGCAGAATTTCAAGCACGATGCTTGATCTTTTCGAAGATGATTTGGAGTATTTGCTGGATAGCGATTTGTAGAAGTCCTCTCAGCTAAATGACTATTCAATTGTTCAGAGTTTGAGGTTCAGCGAGTTGTCGATGACGATTTGTGGTGAGTGCCTTCAGTTGCATAGCGATTTGTGGTTAGCGTTATGTGTTTCAGTCGGATGACGATTTGTGGTTATCGTTGGATAGCGATTTGTGATAAGGCGCATCGTAAGTTATGCAAGATATTTAGTCTTCCGCATTTAATGTGAGTCTTGTCTTCTATTTAAGGGATGGATGAGAGAGCAAAAGCAATGGGAGAGAGCAAAAAAGGCAGAATATTAGGGAGAGAGTGTGAGAAACACTTTTAGGGCACCGAAAGGGTGCGGAGGAAAAAAAAAACAAGAAGTGTTGCGACACTTCTTTCAAGACAGCTTCGTCAAGCTAGTTCTTCAAATCATTCGTTCTTTGTTCCTCAGTGAGGCATATCCTCTTGTTCATTTCGTTACACCTTGTGTGTTTGTAAGGCTTATGCCTTTGGGCCACTTTGTAATCTTTGTTTGAAGATAGTGGAAGTTGTTGACCTATTGGTCGTCGTGGACATACCTCAGTTGAGAGGGAACCACATAAATCGTTGTGTGCTATTTTTATTTTCGCAGCTAGTTTGTTTTGGTTTATTTTTCTACCACTATCATCATCGTATTGTTTTCATCAACTCACACTTGTGGGGAGACCTGGTACGTCCATTTTAACCCCAACATATGGTATCAGAGATTTGGTTAGTATATTTGTGTGTGAAGTCATGGAGAATAACATTGGGCGTATGATTAGTTTAAATGGCACAAACTGGATGGCATAGAAAACTAAAATAGACGACCTCTTGGGTTATAAAGATTTGGATGGACCCATAGACGGTGTGAGAGGCAAACAAGAAGAGATGAAAGATGTCGAATGAAAAAAACTAGACCGAAAGGCGATCAGTTTCATTCGACAATGGATAGATGATAGTGTCTTTCATCATGTATCCATAGAAACTTTGACACATGGTCTTTGAACCAAACTAGAGAGCCTTTATGATAGAAAGGCAGCAGTGAATAAGGCCTTTCTATTTCGAAAGCTTGTGAACCTCAAGTATAAAGAGGGCGGCTCTATTGCAGAGCATTTGAATGAGATCAAAAGCATTGTAAATCAGTTGGCCACAATGAAAATCACTTTTGATGATGAGTTACAAACTTTGTTGCTCTTATTTCCCTTCCTGAGAGTTGGGAAACCTTGGTGGTCACAGTCAGTAACTCCGCACCTGATGGAATGGTAACGATGAGCCAAGTTACCAGCAGTCTGCTGAATGAAGAGTCCAGGAGAAAGTCATTAGATCCTTCTACCTCAAAGGCACTTGTGATTGAAAACAGGGGGAGAAGCAGAAGTAATAGCAGGGCTCTGCACTACCATGGCAAATCCAGAGGCCACTCACACTCGAGCTCAAAGAAAGACGTCGAGTATTATTATTGCCACAAGAAGGGGCATATGAAGCGACAGTGCAGGAAGCTCAAGCTTAAGGAGTAGAACAGAGAGAAGAGCTCAGAAGAAAAATAAGGTGCCACAGTCACAGATGGAGAGCTCATGGTTGTCTGTGATGGCACTAGCATAAATTTGATCGATCAGGAGACCGATTGGGTGATTGACTCTGGAGCTTCATTTCATGTTACCTCACGGGTTGATTTCTTCACTTCCTACTCGCAAGGTGATTTCGGTAATGTCTAAATGGGAAATGAAGATGTGTCAAAGATTGTTGGCATGGACGACATTTGCTTGGAAACAAGTGTTGGCTGTAAGTTGTTGCTGAAAAATGTGAGGCATGTACCAGACATCCGACTGAATCTGATCTCTGCTGGAAAGTTAGATGATGAGGGCTATAACAACACCTAAAGTGATGGAAGGTGGAAGCTAACCAAAGGCTCATTGGTGATAGCCAGAGGAACAAAGGCTCGTTCCCTTTACACTTTGTAAGCGAAGATCTGGAAGAGTGTTGTGAATGTTGTGGAGACTGGCTCGTCCACAAAATTATGGCATAGAAGGCTTGGGCATATGAGCAAGAAGGGGCTGCAAGTCGTAGTTAAGAAAGAGTTCCTGACAGGTGCAGCAGGTACATCTTTGGAACCTTGTGTTCATTGCTTCCATGGTAAACAAAATAGAGTTTCTTTCCATAGTTGCATTGCATCTAGAAAATCTCATGTTCTAAATCTTGTACATTCTGATGTGTGTGGACCTTTAAAGGTCAAGACACTTGGTGGTGCATTGTACTTTATGACTTTCATTGATGATCACTCTAGGAAAGTCTGGGCTTATACACTGAGGACTAAAGACCAAGTTCTAGATGTATTCAAGCACTTTCAGGCCATGGCTAAATAAGAAACTGGCAGGCAGTTGAAGTGTGTTCGCTCGGATAATGGTGGCAAATACATTGGGCCATTTAATCAGTATTGCACCAATCATGGCATCAAGCATGAAAGAACTATAAGGATGACACCTCAACAGAATGGGGTTGCTGATAGGATGAAGCACATCATTCTTAAGAGAGTCAGATGTTTGCTGTCACACTCTAAATTGCCAAGATCTTTCTGGGGTGAGACAATGAGGACAACAATTGATCTTATCAACTTGTCTCCTTTTATTCCCTTGAAGGGAGATGTTCCAGAGAAAGTTTGGATAGGAAAAGAACCTTTCTATGGACACTTAAGAGTGTTCGGCTGTAGAGCATTTATTCACATTCCGAAGGAAGAGAGGTCTGTTATCGTCGCAAAATTTTTCCCGTCTTCCCTTCCTTGCGAAAGAGAGAAAGAAATGCTTTTGCGATTCAAACTTGACCGGATTTTGGAAATTGTTTTGAAATACTCGCCTCCGTTTGAAAATTGCGGGAAAATCCATGGGATGGGGCTCGACCTGTCGGTACGAGGTTCGACCGTTCCTGCCGCCTTTAACAGGGGTAATCGAACCAAGGACCAAAATTATGCTTGACTTAGCGAAATTACCGAAATCGTGTTCTATCCTAAATGCACAGAGAATTCAGGCATGTGCTATGCAAAAATGCAAGTTGGAAAATATGATGTATGCTTAGAAAACATTTGGAGTTGGAAAGCATTTCTCAGGAAAAGATGGAAATCAATCTCTCAAGAAAACTCAGACGAAGAAGGTTTGAAATCTCGAGAAAGTTTATAAAGAGTTGGAAAATCTTGAAGAAATGAGAATCTTGAGAAAGTTTAAATGGGAATCTCGGGAAAATCTTGAGAAAGTTTATAAAGACTTAGAAGAATGAGAATCTCAGGACAATTTTGAAAAGACTTAGAAAGACTTGGAAAATCATGAGGAAAATGAGAATCTCAGGAAAACTGTAGAAATTCTTGAGAAAAGATGAATATTTGAAAAGGAAAACACTTGTTGGGATAACTCGGACTTTGAGAATTTTCTCAAGAAAATGATAGAAAATTTTGTAGGAAAAATTCATTGGAGAAGGAAATTCAAAACTTAGGAAATTGAATTCCTGAGAATCTTGTCTTTTGAAATATTGGAAAATCGATTTCTGATTCTTGAGAAATATGAAAATTCCTTTTGAAAATGGATCTTAAGAAAATAACTTTTTAAGGAAAATCACAGGAAAGCATTTGATTTGGGAAATCCAACTCCGAATATCATCATAGTTTCTTGAGAAAATCGATTCCATGAAGTGAAAATCTTTTTGAGAAAATCATGAGAAAAATGAATGATGCAGATGATTTGAATGAATGAATGCACTTTGAAAAACTTTCTGAAAAATTTGTTGGAAAATGTGGATTAAGCCAAAGTAAATCCTTCATATATTCTGACTGTGGCCATGAATATATTCAGGGTTTATTTGAGTTAATTCACAATATTTTGAAAACATTGGAAATATGAGGTGCATTTTCAAGATAGCCTAAGAGTGTAGGCTCAATATGACTGGTAGAGAGATGATGGATCTGGGTCTCGTCCATATTCCGACTAGGGCCGTAAATATGGACTCCACCGAGTTCATCAACTCTCTAAGAGTTGGTGCACGTGCCATTCGTGTTCATCCACGGTGAATTTTGAAAATTTGAGATATATGCATCATAGAATCAGGATATTACTGAAATCAAACTATATGAGATGCGACCTAATCTAAGCAGTAAAAGTAACTCTTATTCCAAGGTTTACATTGGATTGTTACATTGCATAACATAAAGTAAAAGAAAATTGAAATGGATCCAAGGAATCTGCATCTTCTAGATTTTCCTGCAAAATGAGAGTTAGTACAAAATAACCAAGGAAATGATCATATATATATAATATATACAACGAAGAGATATATACATATATCAAAATGCTAAAATAGGTGCTAAATGTCATATAACAATGGAAGTGTAACTATATGAGAAAATATATACATGAATGCTCATATATGGAAATAAGGACACATGGAAGTATATATATCTATATATATAAGTATATATCTATGTACATATATATATATATATACATGTATATATACATATATACATATACATATAGTTAAACATATATATATATATATATATATAGATATATATATACATATAATGAGAAAATATATATTTTTAATGGAAATTCCACATAATGGGTAAAACCAGAAAATATATGTATATACAATTTCTGTAAGGGATTTTACACAGTCATATCTCTCAAATTACAACACATTTCTCAACGAGATCGGGTATGGAGCTTCCCTATATATCAATAATGAAGCGTGCAAAAGATGGTCTGTAAAGCCTGAATGAATATTAAAATATTCATACATGAACAAGGCCAATTATCAAGACTGGGCTCCTGCAGAAAATCATGTTTATGACAGAAAATCCAATTGATTTCTAGATTGAATGCCTTGTAGGTACTTCCATAAGTCTTATCTTCTAGCTCCTCAGTGACTTTATACCCCTCTACCACTTCAATTCGGCACAGCCCCCAGATGGGTGATACCTTACAGATCTTTTAATTGACTATTCACACAGGTGATATTAGTGACTGAATACCCATCCCTTGCTTGGTCTTTGAAATTCAAAACTTTTATAAATGGGAACACAAAATAAAAGAAACCATTCTGGAAAACCCATTTTTTTTTTTTTATGATACAAAACACCAACCAGCAGATGATCGATACCCTGGATGCAGCTTTTATATGCTTAAATAAACTGACGTCATCTGCAAACAACCATACTAATCTGCAATATCTTAGGCATCACTGCTGTAGCTTCAGCATTTAACTTAACTAATAAAATATACCAAAAAAAAAAAATAAATAAAATAAAACACCAGCTTCATTCATACCACCAATTACATAAAAGTTATTGTCCATGGAACACCCAAAACAATGCTGCCTCTGTTTTTTTTTTCTTTTGGTGAACCAGACGTGAAATCCCCCTCAACACTATCAGCAAACCTAGCATACCTAGCAGTACATGATTGTGTGTGTGTATGTGAGAGAGAGAGACTGTAGCTGAAGCAAGAACAAAATGGCAATTGGCAACATTAGTTGGATATTTTAGAGATTCTCAGAGAACATCCTCAAACAGAGCAACGTATTCTGGAATTATGAGTTAAGTATAGATTCAACAAATAAAGAAAAAGAAAAAAAAAGAAAAGAAAAAAAAAAAAATTTATACTGATAACCATTACAGAGATAATATATTCTGATAATGTGTGACGTTGGAATGAGAGATTCAGTCCATGAAAAGGACTAACCTCTCATCCAATTAGTTTTGATTCTCCAAAACATTTACTTTGAACCTATTCCTCATGCTAAAACTCACGCATATTCACAGCATAGTCATCCCTGTTCACAATTGACAATAACGTCTGATTTAATAAAATATAGACAAAAGGTGCAAATCAACGTTGAATCACATTACCTAGTGATCTCTTATGTTAGCTGAATCTGTAACTTGTAAATGGATGCAGAGGGATTCCAGTGGGAGCAGAATTGGCAGATCCTCCTCTTCTCTTTGGCAGAAAGGAAATGGCTTAAAGCCTTATGACTTCCCCCAACTTGTAGATCCCCTGCTGGATTGGCTGTTGTTTCTATTGCTGGACTGAGGTGAGTGGGGAAAACCTTGGATGGCGGCAGCCCCTTTGAAATTTCAGCTGGTGTGCTGAAGCCGATGCAGAGACAGCTGCTGGAGGTACCCTGCGGCTGGTCTGAAGGAGATCAAGACTTGGCTGGGCTGCGACTGAGGATGGCTTGAAGGAAATCTTCTGAAGGTCGATGAAGACGTGACCTGGGCCTCCTGCTGAAGATGGCTCTCCTCCCTCAAATGGCTGGGGCTGAAGCCGGTGAAAACGCTTCTCCCCTTTCCCCTTTGAGCTCCCTGCAAAACCGAAAATCTTCGATTCAAATCCCTCCCCCTTCGTGAATGCCCTGTTCCCCCTTTTAAAACTTTCCCTTCTCACAAGAAAAACGCAGCTCTCCCTTCCGTTACAAAAATTATTAAATTTTTTTTTTTTTTTTTTTGAAAACTTTTGAAATTTTTGTAACTGAACTTTGAAAACTCGCCGTTTTAGGGTCTGGGCAAAATCTTAGGTTTTTTTTTTTAAAATCACTTTGGGTTTATTGACCTAAGTCTTAGATAACTAAGCATTTTAGGCAAGTTTGGCTATGATTTTTTTTTTTCTTTAAAACTGTTTCTAAAAAATGAATAGTGATATCATAAAAAAAAAAAAAAAAAAATTTAATGATAATAATAAATGGGAGATGCCACCTCAGCCATCTTAAAAAAAAAAATATTTTTTTGTTGAAAATAAAGCTTTAAAGCTTTATTTTGTTTTATAAAATCCTTTCTTTTAAAATAGGGTGCCCCATGTGTGTGGGCCCACTAACTAAAATATAAATAAATAAATATTGAGAAAAAAAAAAAATTTGCAAAAGGAACTTCGGGTGGGTCCCGCTCGAGATAAAACATTATTTATTTTCAAGAATTTGGAAAAATTGGTTTTTTTCAGGACAAAAAATATAGATAAAATAAATGTAAAAATTTTTGTAAGGAGATTTAAAATCTTTTTGCAAAAAGTTTTGAGATAAAATCTTTAAAATTAATATCCAAATATCCAGATTGTTTTTCTTGAAAGAAAAAAAAAAAAATTTGTAATTCAAAGTCCTGGGGGTAAAATGGGAAAGATTGGCAATTTTGAAAACCCAGGGTTTTAAAATTCAATTTGAAAAAGTTTAAAAATCAAATCTGGATTGACAATTTTGAAAATCAGGAGTTCTGGATCTCAAAATGACATGCTGTGCAGTGAAATGACGCAATGCTATGCAAAGACATGTTCTATGAAATGTCACTCTGAGCTCGGACTTGGAAATTTTAGCTTTTTGTCCATAAAACAAGATTTTGAATTTTTGCAATTTGAAGATGTCTCTGAACCTAAATATGGAAATTTTGAGTCTCAAGAGTAAAATTTAGGACTTTCTGCAAGGTTCCATCTTGGAAAATGACCATTTTGCCCTTTATTGCTTCTGGAGAACTGAAATGTGCCGATTGAGGGCAATGTCAAGAAAGTGAGTGAAAATTTGGGGTGTTTACAGATGCCCCTCTTTGCTACTAAGCCGGCTTAGGGTCGAGCTTAGTGGCAAAGAAAACACACCAAATTTGGGCTATATATAAAAAAAATGCCCCAGTTAGAAGGATCTGACTGGGTATGATGAAATTAAGCCCGAGGAAAATGATAGATATGAAATGGAGAATAAAGAGAAAATAGATTTGCTCTGAGAGAGCGAAGTTCAGGTTTTTACCCTTAACCTGGATGGGACAGAAATACCTCGCATGGAACGAAGCTCAGGTTTTGACCCTTGACCTGATTGGGGGGAATGAAATTATCTCATTAAAATGAGATTCAGGTTTGTACCCTTAACCTGATCGGGCAGAAAATGGAATACCTCCTTGAATGAGGCTCAGGTTTATACCCTTATCCTGATCGGGTGGAAAAATGGAATACCTCATTGAAGGAGGCTCAGGTTTATACCCTTATCCTGATCGGGCGGAAAATGGATTGGTATGATGGAACCTTCAGATTTTGCACAATAAATCCAACAGGGGTTTTGCAAAAGAAAGGAAAATGGGGTCCCTAAAGCTTGGAAAAGGGGTTGATCTTGGGCGTCTCTTTGCTGAGACTAAATAGCTTTTGAAATTACCTTTTGCGACAAATGATTGTTGGTTCGACCTCGAACCGAAATGGGACTGTCTATGATGGGACAGTGGGGACACAGGGAAGTGTGCAATCTGAGAGTTCATGCTCTCAAAGAAGGGAAGGAATCAAGTCCTTCAGAGGGATTAAAATTGGTGTCAGGATGCATCGAAAACGAACATCAAGCTCTCGCTTCACGTCAGGATGACTAGAAAATATTGTCAAAATGTTGGAAATTTTGCTGTTGATTCGAAATTTTTTGAAAATGTTGCACATTGTTGCAAAGATATTCTTTCTTTTCTACCCAAAGTATTACCTCCAAACAAGGTTCACTTCGTAGAATCGAGATTGTAAATCCAAATTGCTTGCAATTGACCTTCTTCAAGGAAGTTATCAATTTCCTTGATATGAACAGGAAAGAGAATTTGATATTATGAAAGCAGTTGATGAAAGAGTATTGATAGTAGAATTTCACAAATTTAAAAAGGATTTTTGATAGACTTGGCAGTTTGATATCCTGAGGGCTTCTCTCATGATAATCTTTCTGCACTCTTTTGGGCTCTTTTGGGTTTTGGCTACATTCTCCTTCATTTTGGAGATGTTCTTACTTTCTCTCTCTTTCTTTTTCCTCTCTTTCTCTCTTTTGGGAAGGTACGTCACAAGCTCCTTCATCTTGGAGATGTTTCGATCCTTCTTTGACGATATTGGCTTCTTGGCTAGAGATCTTTGGATGATAGCTGAAATTAAATATCTTTTAGGGATTGTCGAGAGGTTCATCGCATCTGCCTTCATCTTGACAGTGCTTTGGACCTTCCCTGGAAGGATCCGTCACAAACTCCGTCATCTTGGAGATGTTTCGAATCTTCTTTGGCCCCGGGGGTCTACTCGCCTAATTCGCCTTCATCTTGACGACAGGTGAGAGATCCCTTTTGCGGATACTTAATTGCAGCTTAGATGATTCTGAGGAGACAAGGCTTGGGTAAATGCTCTCTTTTTTAGCACTCAGGATATTTCAACTGCCTCGTCTTTACAAGAATAGCCTTTAAAGATGCGCCATTGACTGCGATCAATATCGATCATCCATGGCTTTGCAAAACATTGAATTTTCTTTGCTGACCATATCGAGGATTTATCCTTCATCCTTTTGGCTGGCCGATAGAAAGAATTTGAAGTTTGAATCCCTTTTCGCAAAAGCTTCACTTTTTTTTTAGAAGTAATGCTGAAGGTAGATTGAGATAAAGATTTGTGCAATAAAGATTCTGAAATCAACAAATAATTTGATTGACAAATTGACAAAATTTTCTTGAAATCCTTGGTGAAAGTGAGTATTTGAAATCCGGCTCAACGCATCCGTGACGAAAATTCTCCTCTCTTTTTCCCCAAAAAGAGAGACTCAGGCTTAGCCCTTACCTGAATGGGAAATGGAAAATACTCCTCTCTTCCCTAAAGAGGAGGTGTTTGCAAAACGAACTTTCGAAGAGAAATTGAGCTTTCGTCAAAGCTCCCTAATATTAGGCTTCTCTTATGGAAAGGGGGCCGATAATGGTGAGGTCTGAAAATTGGGTCATGAAAGAAATGAGTCCCTTCATACTCTCCCTGCAAAGAGGGTCTTTCATGACGAAAATGGCCTAGTATGAAATTGGGGGGTCACAAGAAAAGCGAGTCTCCGTCGAGCCTCTCCCTTAAAAAGGGTTTCTCGTGTGAAATTGGAAATTGTTTTGCAAACGGTTCACAAAGACGCGAGTCCCTTCAAACTCTCCCTGAAAAAGGGCTAAGTGAACGAATTGGATAGCATGCGAAAAGAACGAGCTCCCTCGAACTCTCCCTAAAAAGGGTCTCTCGCAAGAGAAAATGATTGAAATTGGATATTGAGATTGATTGACCCAAAGGTCGAAATTGGAAATTGGAAAATTGGTTGTTGAAAATTGAATGACCCGAAGGTCGAAATTGGATGACCTGACGGTCGAAATTGAGAATTGATTTGACCACAAAGGTCGAAATTGAGAATTGGTTGACCGAAAGGTCAAAATTATGTGACCTGAAGGTCGAAATTGAGAATTGAGTGACCTAAAAGTCGAAATTGTGTGACCCGAAGGTCGAAATTTGGAAATGAAGGTCAAAGATTGGAAATTGATTGACCCGAAGGTCGAAATTTGGAAATTGATTGACCCGAAGGTCGAAAATTGGAAATTGATTGACCCGAAGGTCGAAAATTGGAAATTGATAGACCCGAAGGTCGAAATTGAGATTGGTAATTGAAATTGAGAATTGGAAATTGGGTGACCCAGAGGTCGAAATTGGAGAATTGCCTGATTTGAATATTTAAATTGGAATTTAGAGGGCAAAACATCGAATTTTGAGCAACTGACAGACTCTGATGATCGAAATAACTTGGATAAACAAATGAGAATAATGAATTCGAGTCAAAGCTCGAATGAAATACAGAGATCACGAGTCGGAGCCCGGATCAACCAATGAAAATGATTTGAAATAAAACCCGAGTCGGAACTCGGTTTTCTGAAAAATTGGGATTTTGAAAATGTGCCAGTTTGAGTACTGGATTTTGGAATAATACCAGTCCGAGCGCTGGGTTTTTGGTTCAGTATTGGTGATGACCTTTTGATTTTGAATCGTTAGGAATTGTGATGGGACTGTTTGTTGAAATCCCAATACTGACTGGATTGTTGTTCATGCAGTTGAATGCAAATGAATATGAATTGATGCCTATGAATGCACATGTGCATGAAATGAGGAATTTGTTTATCCTGCCTGCATATAGAACAAAATTTTAAAATGCCCCAGTGTAACTGGGAAAGAAAGTTGGATCATTATTTGAAGGAAACAGGAAGGATTACAAGAGGAGAATAAATGTTTCAAGTATAAAACTTTTTCAAGTGTCGAGCATTAATAGGATCTGGCAATTCTACTCCATCGGCGTTGATGAGCCGATATGAGTTGCGGGGTAATGCTTCTTTGACGACATATGGGCCTTCCCAATTTGGCGACCATTTACCGCCAGGATGATGCTTGAGATAAGCTGTGGATCGAAGCACTAACTCATTGACTTTGAATCTTCTTTCGATGACCGACTTCGCATATTGCCTGGCTACTCTCTGGCGATAAGATTGAGCATGCTCTGCTGCTTTTAACCTTCTCTCGTCGAGTAAGTCTAACTGTACCAGTCGCTGCTGCTGGTATTGATCAAGGGGTAATTGCAGAAGCGATGCAAATTTCAAAGCGGGCTTTTGAACGTGTAGCGGCAACACTACTTCTGTTCCATAGACCAGCTCTGATGGGGTAGCATTCGTTGGTGTACGAATGGTGGTCCGATAGGCCCATAGTGCGTCATGGATTTTCTCATGCCAGTCACGGCCTGTTTCCACAGTTCGCTCCAAAATACGAATTAAAATCTTGTTGGTGGCCTCTGCCTGACCATTCCCTTGAGGATAATATGGAGCGGAAAAATGGTGATAGATCTTGAATTTTGAGCAGAATGTTTTCATCTTTTCATTCTTGAAATGACTGCCATTGTCTGACACAATGTCATGTGGGATGCCGAAACGGCAAAGGATGTTCTTGTGAATAAAAGAGACCACGTGTCGGCCTTCTACTGTGCGAAGAGTGATAGCTTCTACCCACTTGGTGAAATATTCTGTTGCAGCAAGGAAATATTTATGGCCATTTGAAGCTGAAGGAGTGATGGGACCTACGACATCGAAGGCCCACATAGAAAATGGCCATGGAGAGACAACAGACTGTAAATAAGTTGCCGGAGCATGGATGGAAGGTGCGTGTATCTGGCATTGCACACACTTCTTCACATAATGATAACAGTCTTGTTGCATAGTCTTCCAGTAGTAACCTGCTCTGATGATTTGCTTGACAAGGGTTTGGTAACCGACGTGGCCACCACAAATGCCTTCGTGTGCTTCTCGCACGACTTCTTTGGCTTCATCTTCGTCTAAACATCTGGAATACTCTGAACTGAATCCACGACGATAGAGGACATTGGCCAAAATAAAATATCGAGTAGACATACGCTGGATTGCTCGTTGCTCTTTCTTTGAGAGTTCTGGAGGAAATTCGCCAGTTTCTATGAAAGTTTTGATGTTGTAATACCAAGGCTTTTTCCTTTGCTCAGCTTGGTTTACTTGTTCCGCTGGAATGAAAGCAGGTTGGTCAAGTCTGCCAATTTCAAAAGAGCGACAAGATTCTCCATTTTTGAATGCCATAATGGAGCCTAAACTGGCGAGACTATCGGCTACTTGATTAAAATCTCTCTTGATGTGGAATAACTGAAATTCTTCGAACTTGCTGACAAGAGCTGAAACAATCTTTTGATAGGGAAACAACTTCTGATCTTTGACCTGCCATTCGGCTCGAACTTGATTGACAACAAGTAATGAGTCACCGTAGGCATGTACTCTCTTGACATTGAAGTCTAGTAGAATCTTTAGACCTTGGATTAGGGCTTCATATTCAGCCATATTATGAGTGCATTGAAAATCTAACTTGAGGGAAAATGGAATCATCTCCTTCTCAGGAGTGATTAATAAAATTCCGATGCCTATTCCGGCCATATTCTTAGAACCATCGAAAAATAAATTCCACACTGGAAATTGCTGAATATTGCAAATGTGCTCATCAGGGAAATCATCTTCGGCTTTCACCTCTTCTACTAGAGGAAAATCTGCCAATTGATCTGCAATTGCTTGGCCTTTGATTGATTGCTGCGAGACATATTCTAAGTCATACTGCATCAGTAAGACTTGCCATTTTGCGACTCGTCCGCTGAGAAAAGGTTGCTCCAAGATGTATTTGAGAGGATTGAGTTTAGACAAGATTTTGACTTCTGATGCCAACAGGTAGTGTCTTAGCTTCTGACACATCCATACCAGAGCTAGGCAGGTCTTCTCTATATGAGAGTATTTCTTTTCATAGTCTATGAAAGTCTTACTCACATAATAAATGGCGTGCTCTATCAGGCTGCCTTCTTTGTATTGTGCCAAGAATCCGCCACATGCGACTTGATTGACTGAGATGTATAACAGAAGAGGTTTTCCCAATTCTGGCGGCTTCAGGATTGGAGGATTGAGAAGATACTTCTTGATTCTATCGAACGATTGCTGACATTCTGGTCCCCATTCGAATTTCACTCCTTTTCTGAGCAAGTGGTTAAAAGGTTCACATCTCATCGCCAAGTTGGAAATAAATCGCCGGATTGATTGCATGCATCCCTGAAGGCTACGCAACTCTTTGAGATTTTTCGGGGGTGGCATATCAATGATAGCCTTGGCTTTGGCCGGGTCAACTTCAATTCCCTTTTTACTGACCAGAAAACCCAACAGTTTGCCTGATTCGACTCCAAAGACACACTTTTGCGGGTTAAGCCTTAACTTGTAAAGAATGAGTCTCTTAAAGACTTGATCAAGGGCTTCGAGGTGATCTTCTCCCTCTTTAGATTTCACGAGAATATCATCAACATACGCATCCATGATTTTGCGCATTTGATCATGAAATATAACAGCCATTGCCCGTTGATATGTTGCTCCAGCATTCTTGAGCCCAAAAGGCATAACCGTATAGCAGAAAGTGCCCCAAGGCGTAGTAAAGGAAGTTTTAGATTGGTCGCGGGCGGCCAACTTAATCTGGTTGTAGCCGGAATATCCATCCATGAAGGAGAACATGGCGTGTCCTGCTGTGCTGTCAATCAAAAGATCAATGCTTGGCAGTGGATAGTCATCTTTCGGAGTTGCCTTATTGAGATCTCTGAAGTCTATACAAATCCTGACTTTGCCGCTTTTCTTTGGGACAACGACGATATTGGCTAACCAATCTGGATAGTCAATAGGTCGGATAAATCCTGCTTTGAGCAGATCTTCAAGTCCTTCTTTGACTTGTTGCTCTATTCTAGGATCCATTTTTCTCAACTTCTGCTTGACTGGCTTAGCATCCGGCTTCAAGACGAGTCGATGTTCGACCAATTTGGGATCTAAACCCGGCATATCTTCATATGTCCATGCGAACACTTCTTCATGCTGCTTGAGAAAATTTGTAAGTCTTTCTTTCTCTTCCGGACTTAGACTGATACCGATCTTGAGAATCTTGGGATATTCCTCTGAGCCGATATTGACATCTTCAGTAGGATCTTGTACTAGAGCAGATGGTTCATCTTGCTTCTGAACTGAGGTGAATTCTGGTAATTCCTGAAGAGACGGGTCAAATTCTGCATAATCATCTAACTGCTTTGCAACCTTGCTGTCTCCTGTGCTTGCTTTGACTCGGTGAATTGCTGCCGATTTCTGGAAAACCTTTGGATTGATAACGAGTTTCTTGATTGCTCGGGAAGACATTTCTGAAATTTTGGATAAGAAATGGGATTCAGGAAAAATCGTCCATCATACGACAAACCCTCAAAAAGAATTATGCATAAAATGACATTGAGTTGTAAAATGAGAATTTAGAGACAAAAGAGGCAGATGGCACCCAGATAAACAGAGAAAATTGACATTTTATTGATTTGAATTGATAAAAGACATGGAGACATTTATTTTGAAAGGAATAGAAGGAAATGCAACAACGATTCTCAATGTGCCCCTCTAACAAAAACAGTCTTCTTTGGTGAGTTTCCGCCGAAAAACCCTAATCCTGCCCTGTGGGGACGATGCTTTTGGATTATTGGCTCGACACGACCATCTTCATTTTTGCCCAGTCCTTTAAAGGGTTGATAACCATGCTTCAGAAGTAAATCAAATCCCTTTCTTGCTTTCATGAATTGTGGAAACAATGGATGATCTTTGACAGTGTCGTAGCTGACACGACCTCCAACTTTGAAGAACTTGGGACCTTTCCATCGGGTCATGGCTACAGTGTGCAAGGATAATTCTGATGTTGCCTGGAATATCTCCTGACTTTCTTTGAGACTGATTTCTTCATTCTCTCTGATGCTAGGAATATCTGCAGTAAATGATGGTCGAGGTATCATAGGCTGTGGGAGCCTTTCTTCTGGGTCCTCTCCGAGCACAGTTGTAATCATTCCACCTTTTGACCATTTTACGCATTGATGTAAGGTGGAAGGTACTGCATTTGCATTATGAATCCATGTCCTTCCGAGCAGCAAATTGTAGGTGGGTGGCACATTGACCACATGAAAAAGCACGGAATGTACCGAATAATTGATAAACACTTCCAGGAATATCTTGCCTTTAGCTGTTTGACCATGGTTGTCAAACCCATAGATGGTGATAGGATCTGGAATGTATTCTTCTTCCTTAATGCCTAGCGCCTTTGCGGTCATTTCGGGACATATGTTGAGGCTGCTGCCTCCATCAACTAGTACATGGGGTACTGTCATTCCCCTTACCCGAACGACGATGTAAAGAGCATTATTGTGAAAGGAATGAGGCTTTGGAAGGTCCTCATCCGAGAAAGTGATTGGCGCATTAGTCATAGCTGAATTCACAATTTGTGCCATGTCTTCAGGAGTGGTACTGGGCTTAACTTTGATCTTTCTGAGCAGATCATCCAGTACTTGCTGATGCTTGCAGGAACTCTTGGCCAAATCAAGAATGGAAACATTGGACAAAGCGGTCAGAGGCTTCTGACTTGAATTCCCCGGCTTGGGCTTAATGATTTGATTGAGAAAATCAGGAAGTCCCTTTGACTTGGGGACTGACTTTACCGATGCTTCGGAGACTTTCATCTTACCCAATGCTGAGATTAGATCCATCTTCTTAGAATCAGGAGTCGCTTGTCGAAGCACTGACACCTGATGTTGTACTTGAAGATCTTGTGCAGAACATGGCTTGATGTGTTCGTGAGGCAGGAAGGGTTGGGCAGATACTACTGCTGTGGTGTGTGAAGGAAAAGGTTGCTTAAGAATGTCCATTTTTTCTTCTTCTTCTCCTTCTACCAATAAATTTTTATCGATAAGATCCTGCACAATGTTCTTGAGAACGAAACAATTCTCAGTGCTGTGTCCCACTGTTCTGTGGAACTTGCAGAATTGATCCTTCCATTTCCCCATAGGCACAGGGGGATCAGCCAACCTCGGTAATTTGACCATTTCCTTCGACAACATATACTCGAGCACATCTTCGAGTGATTGATCGAGAGGAGTGAATTATCCTTCATGTTTAACTTTTTCACGCAATTTAGGCCCTTGGTCTTGCGGAGAAGGCTTGCTGAACTGAGGAACAGGCTTCATTTTCTGATCTCCTTTATTGTTGGGATTGCCTGCGCCGTAACAGTAATCTTTCTTCTGCCCTTTGTACTGATTTCGGCTATTGTTGTTATTGTTGTTGTTGTTGGCAGAGAAGGTGAAGTGAGTTTTCTTCTTCTGCTCACCTTGGGGGTTACTCTTGGAAAAAGTGAAGCCTTCATAGACTCCATTCTCTACGCTTAGCTCGAGCCATTCTGCTCGCTCAGTTAATTCAATGAAAGTCCGGGACGGTGCAGTAGAGATTAATCCTCTTAACGGCTGCGAAAAGTTATTGAGGATTAGGGACAGGGCGTGCCTTTCTGAAATGGGATCTCTCATTTTATTACAGGCTGACCTCCACCTGTGAATGAAATCCCGTGCTTTTTCATTCTCATTCTGCCTCAGACTGCAGAGATGACTTAATGTCGGGAGCGCTTCTGTATTGAACAAAAAGCGTTCAATAAATAAATTCACCACTTTATCGAACTCCTTGAGCTCGATGGGATTGATATGCTCAGCATACCATTTAGCTGCAACTCCTTCCAAGCTGCGAGGGAAACACAGGAACAGTGCTCTGTTATTTCTCTTGAATCTTGAACATTCTGCGAAGAAAGTGGCGAGATGGGCTTTTGGATCACCAGAACCATCGAACTTGATAAATTTTCGGGGAAGGTTTTCGAGATCATCATCCCCTTCGAGGCCGTCATAGAAGTCCTCACTGGAAAAGACTTTCTTGCCCTTGTCACGGGCTTGGAGATCCTTAACAACTCGGGCCATTTCCCTGAATTGTGACTGCAGAGGTTCTTCTGTGATTTGATTCTTTGCTTTGCGGCTCCTCCTTTGTTCTCGGCCACGTTTCTGAAATGCCGGAGGCACCTCATATTCTTCCTCAGTGTCTTCAGTTGATTCGGATTCATCTGAGATTTCTTCTGACTGAATCTGCTTTTTGGGAGCCTTCTTATTCTTGTGTTCGTGGAACTTTTCTCTGAATTGATTTTTTTCTGCACTAGTCCCAGCCTGTTCACTCATCATTTTATTCATCATCTTTCGGAACATGGCATACATTTGAGGGTCTATGCCGTCATCCTCTTGTTGCTGCTCTTGCTCTTCTCGGATCGGGGGGAGCCCATCTCTTCTTCTGAGGCTGACGAGTGTTGAAGTGATGTGGTTCTTTTTCCTGACCTTGTTCGAACCATCAAATGCTGCGGATGCTCTCAGATTTTGCTGCGGATGCTCTCCTGTAGGGCAAAGATCTGATTAGATTATGAAGGAATTGGCTTTTGGAAGAAATATTTATGGAAAAATATGGTAGATAATTTGAAGATGATATCCCATTACTAGGGACAGAGTCGTCGCGAGAATCACGACAATTGTGTTGTCAATTCTTGGCACGAGAAACAAACAACGAAAATATGCCTTGTTACCTAGGCGAGGTCATCAAGCCATAATAGAAAAAGAGAGAATCTTATTAAAATGAGAAAACATGATTTTATTGATCTTGACAAAGAGGTGGAGGACAGACAATTTGCCACCATTTACGATAATCGGCAGACACTCTAGGACCAGGGAAAATTTTAAGAGAGACAAAGGAATCCCAGCCGTAGCGGGCAGAATGATATGCCCCGGACCATTGCGCGGAAGTGAGATCAAACTCTGCCATAACACCTGATAACAATCGGGCTTCGACGTACTGTTGTCTCTGGGAGAACTGCCGGACACACCTCTCTGGTTGGTAGTAAGTGCAGAAGAATGGGCCCAGTAACTTGAACCTCTTGCCATAAGCATAGGTGTATCTGGGAGGAGATAATTGCCGATCAAAATAGTCCCAGACTACATCATCTTCTTGAATGTTGTTGATCATAGACCGGTACTGTGCCACTGGAAGGAGCTCTTGACCATTATATCTGAAAGAGCTTGCTCGGGCTGGAACATGCTGAAAGAACCAGGATTGAAGTGCATAGATACATCCTTCAACTAAGATAGATTCTCCAAGTGAGAATCGAGTCAGACCTCGATATAGGAAAGCGAGCGCTGCCATGGCTATAGAAAGGCGATTGGTTTGCCTACTTCCCCATCTTCTCATGAGCTGAATTATTCTGATGTCCATGTAATTCTGTCCATCTGGGAAGAGGGATAATCCTACGGTGCACAGAACCATTGCATTCTGAATCCTTTCTCTGGCTGTTCTTGATAGCGAGCTGACTTCGACGAAGGTCCCGTACTGGCGGTACAACTCGAGCAAATCGACATATTCATTCCCTTCCAACTGGATCAAAGGCCAGGATCGGCGGCCTGTCATACGAGCTAAGGAATCTCGGGGGTCCAAACCCTTGACATTGATCAGGAATTGATGTTCTAATGGATCACTTGGCTGACCGGCTGGTTCTGGTAATCCCATGATTTCTGAAAATTCATCCATTAAAACGGTCATCTCTCCCCATGGGAACCAGAAGGTACATGTTCGAGGATTCCATCGTTCTGCCATTGCATGGATCAAGTTGCCGTTAATGGTCTGCTTCCCAACTGCTGACACCAGTTCTAATCCGCACTCGCTCAAATGGTCCGGGAACATTCGGGAAAAGCTTTTTAGCCAGGAATAATACCACCGAGGAATGAAAGTTCCGGTGCTAAGGGCTCGATGTTCAGGACGACCTTGTCGCACCTCGAAGGAGATGTGACCTTCAGGAAAGATAGGATCGACTTGACTGGATGCCATCGAACTGAAAACAGAGACAGACTCAGAATGAGACTTAGGAAAATATGAGAAATTTTGAAAAATTTCACAGGCAGGATAAATGCAGCTAGAAATTTGAGATCCAGTGGAAAGGTAGAATGTAAAATCACCTGGAGTTTTGAAAGAAATTGGATATTTGAGAAAATCATCCAGGGTTTGAGAAAAAGACCTTGTGGAAAATAAGGATATTTTGAAAAAGACCTAATGAGTTGAAAAATATTGGGAAATATAAAGAATTGAAGAAATAACACCCATACAATCACATCCTGCACAAACATTTATGCGCATACAACATTCCCTAAAAGGCTGACTCTAGATGCATCAATTTGAAAATAGCTGTAGGACCTTAATCCTAACTCTAAGTTCAGATCATCTTTGTCCAATCCAGTTATGCCGATATACCCGAACCGAAATTCGAGGTACGTGGCATATAATTTCAACTCCGGTTCTAAGGTAAGGTTTTCCAACATCCTTGAGCGCCTACCGATATACTTCGGACTGTGGCCCGCGGTACGTGGTAGGGGGGTGTTAACCCAAATCATTGGCCCAGTTGTGAGGCTCTGTCCCGAACTAGGGTTCTGGAAGAGAGCCCAGCAACGTGAAGACCGGGTAATAATAGGTAATGGAGATTTTGAAAAATGATCACATGCAAGAAATAGATGGCTCTAAATCCTAGAGAGATAGATTTTGAAAACTTTGAAGAAGCATACATTGTTTGCATTCAGATCCTAAATTGAGGAGAGTTGTATTTAGACCTAAGTCTATGTGAGCATGAAAATTTCTCCTCAATCTGGTCCTACCAAACCATGCCTAGTCTATATGCAATCAATGTCAGCTAGGTAAGAATCTAGGCTCCTAGGTTCACATGATATCAAAATAAAAGAGCTGACATTTTGTGAACATAATTTCAATAATTGAACTAAGTCAAGCATAATTTAGGTCAGACAAGGACAGGTCCCATCACGGTCGCCAAACCTGTTATCGTCGCAAAATTTTTCCCGTCTTCCCTTCCTTGCGGAAGAGAGAAAGAAATGCTTTTGCGATTCAAACTTGACCGGATTTTGGAAATTGTTTTGAAATACTCGCCTCCGTTTGAAAATTGCGGGAAAATCCATGGGATGGGGCTCGACCTGTCGGTACGAGGTTCGACCGTTCCTGCCGCCTTTAATAGGGGTAATCGAACCAAGGACCAAAATTATGCTTGACTTAGCGAAATTACCGAAATCGTGTTTTATCCTAAATGCACAGAGAATTCAGGCATGTGCTATGCAAAAATGCAAGTTGGAAAATATGATGTATGCTTAGAAAACATTTGGAGTTGGAAAGCATTTCTCAGGAAAAGATGGAAATCAATCTCTCAAGAAAACTCAGACGAAGAAGGTTTGAAATCTCGAGAAAGTTTATAAAGAGTTGGAAAATCTTGAAGAAATGAGAATCTTGAGAAAGTTTAAATGGGAATCTCGGGAAAATCTTGAGAAAGTTTATAAAGACTTAGAAGAATGAGAATCTCAGGACAATTTTGAAAAGACTTAGAAAGACTTGGAAAATCATGAGGAAAATGAGAATCTTAGGAAAACTGTAGAAATTCTTGAGAAAAGATGAATATTTGAAAAGGAAAACACTTGTTGGGATAACTCGGACTTTGAGAATTTTCTCAAGAAAATGATAGAAAATTTTGTAGGAAAAATTCATTGGAGAAGGAAATTCAAAACTTAGGAAATTGAATTCCTGAGAATCTTGTCTTTTGAAATGTTGGAAAATCGATTTCTGATTCTTGAGAAATATGAAAATTCCTTTTGAAAATGGATCTTAAGAAAATAACTTTTTAAGGAAAATCACAGGAAAGCATTTGATTTGGGAAATCCAACTCCGAATATCATCATAGTTTCTTGAGAAAATCGATTCCATGAAGTGAAAATCTTTTTGAGAAAATCATGAGAAAAATGAATGATGCAGATGATTTGAATGAATGAATGCACTTTGAAAAACTTTCTGAAAAATTTGTTGGAAAATGTGGATTAAGCCAAAGTAAATCCTTCATATATTCTGACTGTGGCCATGAATATATTCAGGGTTTATTTGAGTTAATTCACAATATTTTGAAAACATTGGAAATATGAGGTGCATTTTCAAGATAGCCTAAGAGTGTAGGCTCAATATGACTGGTAGAGAGATGATGGATCTGGGTCTCGTCCATATTCCGACTAGGGCCGTAAATATGGACTCCACCGAGTTCATCAACTCTCTAAGAGTTGGTGCACGTGCCATTCGTGTTCATCCACGGTGAATTTTGAAAATTTGAGATATATGCATCATAGAATCAGGATATTACTGAAATCAAACTATATGAGATGCGACCTAATCTAAGCAGTAAAAGTAACTCTTATTCCAAGGTTTACATTGGATTGTTACATTGCATAACATAAAGTAAAAGAAAATTGAAATGGATCCAAGGAATCTGCATCTTCTAGATTTTCCTGCAAAATGAGAGTTAGTACAAAATAACCAAGGAAATGATCATATATATATAATATATACAACGAAGAGATATATACATATATCAAAATGCTAAAATAGGTGCTAAATGTCATATAACAATGGAAGTGTAACTATATGAGAAAATATATACATGAATGCTCATATATGGAAATAAGGACACATGGAAGTATATATATCTATATATATAAGTATATATCTATGTACATATATATATATATATACATGTATATATACATATATACATATACATATAGTTAAACATATATATATATATATATATATAGATATATATATACATATAATGAGAAAATATATATTTTTAATGGAAATTCCACATAATGGGTAAAACCAGAAAATATATGTATATACAATTTCTGTAAGGGATTTTACACAGTCATATCTCTCAAATTACAACACATTTCTCAACGAGATCGGGTATGGAGCTTCCCTATATATCAATATTGAAGCGTGCAAAAGATGGTCTGTAAAGCCTGAA
Organism: Nuphar pumila; assembly: GCF_984573655.1. Taxonomy (NCBI): domain Eukaryota; kingdom Viridiplantae; phylum Streptophyta; class Magnoliopsida; order Nymphaeales; family Nymphaeaceae; genus Nuphar; species Nuphar pumila. Next base: position 17,006,283 of record NC_143256.1, read on the forward strand.
TGAATATTAAAATATTCATACATGAACAAGGCCAATTATCAAGACTGGGCTCCTGCAGAAAATCATGTTTATGACAGAAAATCCAATTGATTTCTAGATTGAATGCCTTGTAGGTACTTCCATAAGTCTTATCTTCTAGCTCCTCAGTGACTTTATACCCCTCTACCACTTCAATTCGGCACAGCCCCCAGATGGGTGATACCTTACAGATCTTTTAATTGACTATTCACACAGGTGATATTAGTGACTGAATACCCATCCCTTGCTTGGTCTTTGAAATTCAAAACTTTTATAAATGGGAACACAAAATAAAAGAAACCATTCTGGAAAACCCATTTTTTTTTTTTTATGATACAAAACACCAACCAGCAGATGATCGATACCCTGGATGCAGCTTTTATATGCTTAAATAAACTGACGTCATCTGCAAACAACCATACTAATCTGCAATATCTTAGGCATCACTGCTGTAGCTTCAGCATTTAACTTAACTAATAAAATATACCAAAAAAAAAAAATAAATAAAATAAAACACCAGCTTCATTCATACCACCAATTACATAAAAGTTATTGTCCATGGAACACCCAAAACAATGCTGCCTCTGTCTTTTTTTTCTTTTGGTGAACCAGACGTGAAATCCCCCTCAACACTATCAGCAAACCTAGCATACCTAGCAGTACATGATTGTGTGTGTGTATGTGAGAGAGAGAGACTGTAGCTGAAGCAAGAACAAAATGGCAATTGGCAACATTAGTTGGATATTTTAGAGATTCTCAGAGAACATCCTCAAACAGAGCAACGTATTCTGGAATTATGAGTTAAGTATAGATTCAACAAATAAAGAAAAAGAAAAAAAAAGAAAAGAAAAAAAAAAAAATTTATACTGATAACCATTACAGAGATAATATATTCTGATAATGTGTGACGTTGGAATGAGAGATTCAGTCCATGAAAAGGACTAACCTCTCATCCAATTAGTTTTGATTCTCCAAAACATTTACTTTGAACCTATTCCTCATGCTAAAACTCACGCATATTCACAGCATAGTCATCCCTGTTCACAATTGACAATAACGTCTGATTTAATAAAATATAGACAAAAGGTGCAAATCAACGTTGAATCACATTACCTAGTGATCTCTTATGTTAGCTGAATCTGTAACTTGTAAATGGATGCAGAGGGATTCCAGTGGGAGCAGAATTGGCAGATCCTCCTCTTCTCTTTGGCAGAAAGGAAATGGCTTAAAGCCTTATGACTTCCCCCAACTTGTAGATCCCCTGCTGGATTGGCTGTTGTTTCTATTGCTGGACTGAGGTGAGTGGGGAAAACCTTGGATGGCGGCAGCCCCTTTGAAATTTCAGCTGGTGTGCTGAAGCCGATGCAGAGACAGCTGCTGGAGGTACCCTGCGGCTGGTCTGAAGGAGATCAAGACTTGGCTGGGCTGCGACTGAGGATGGCTTGAAGGAAATCTTCTGAAGGTCGATGAAGACGTGACCTGGGCCTCCTGCTGAAGATGGCTCTCCTCCCTCAAATGGCTGGGGCTGAAGCCGGTGAAAACGCTTCTCCCCTTTCCCCTTTGAGCTCCCTGCAAAACCGAAAATCTTCGATTCAAATCCCTCCCCCTTCGTGAATGCCCTGTTCCCCCTTTTAAAACTTTCCCTTCTCACAAGAAAAACGCAGCTCTCCCTTCCGTTACAAAAATTATTAAATTTTTTTTTTTTTTTTTTTTTGAAAACTTTTGAAATTTTTGTAACTGAACTTTGAAAACTCGCCGTTTTAGGGTCTGGGCAAAATCTTAGGTTTTTTTTTTTAAAATCACTTTGGGTTTATTGACCTAAGTCTTAGATAACTAAGCATTTTAGGCAAGTTTGGCTATGATTTTTTTTTTTTCTTTAAAACTGTTTCTAAAAAATGAATAGTGATATCATAAAAAAAAAAAAAAAAAAAATTTAATGATAATAATAAATGGGAGATGCCACCTCAGCCATCTTAAAAAAAAAATATTTTTTTGTTGAAAATAAAGCTTTAAAGCTTTATTTTGTTTTATAAAATCCTTTCTTTTAAAATAGGGTGCCCCATGTGTGTGGGCCCACTAACTAAAATATAAATAAATAAATATTGAGAAAAAAAAAATTGCAAAAGGAACTTCGGGTGGGTCCCGCTCGAGATAAAACATTATTTATTTTCAAGAATTTGGAAAAATTGGTTTTTTTCAGGACAAAAAATATAGATAAAATAAATGTAAAAATTTTTGTAAGGAGATTTAAAATCTTTTTGCAAAAAGTTTTGAGATAAAATCTTTAAAATTAATATCCAAATATCCAGATTGTTTTTCTTGAAAGAAAAAAAAAAAATTTGTAATTCAAAGTCCTGGGGGTAAAATGGGAAAGATTGGCAATTTTGAAAACCCAGGGTTTTAAAATTCAATTTGAAAAAGTTTAAAAATCAAATCTGGATTGACAATTTTGAAAATCAGGAGTTCTGGATCTCAAAATGACATGCTGTGCAGTGAAATGACGCAATGCTATGCAAAGACATGTTCTATGAAATGTCACTCTGAGCTCGGACTTGGAAATTTTAGCTTTTTGTCCATAAAACAAGATTTTGAATTTTTGCAATTTGAAGATGTCTCTGAACCTAAATATGGAAATTTTGAGTCTCAAGAGTAAAATTTAGGACTTTCTGCAAGGTTCCATCTTGGAAAATGACCATTTTGCCCTTTATTGCTTCTGGAGAACTGAAATGTGCCGATTGAGGGCAATGTCAAGAAAGTGAGTGAAAATTTGGGGTGTTTACAAGGTCCAAGCTTGATCCAAAAGTCAAGCAATGCATATTCATTGGCTATGGACATGAAGAATTTGGCTACAGACTGTATGACCCTATTGATAAAAAGGTGGTCAGAAGTCAAGATGTTGTCTTATTGGAAGATTAGACCATTGAAGACATTGGTGAGTCTGAGCCATCAGAGTCCAGTACAGGTGATCTTATTGATTTAGATCCCCTAGATGCGCCGATTGTTCATGATTTCGTGGAGGAGATTCCACCTCCTCGCAATGATGCAAAGGAAGGAAGTGTTGAGTCAGAAATTGAGGGGGAGCCAACACCCCAAGAGTCACTTCCTCAGACTCCGATAAGGAGATCCACTAGAGAAAAACAGTCATCCAGAAAATACTCATCAAATGAGTATGTGATGATTACAGATCAAGGTGAGCCAGAAACTTTTGAAGAAGTTTTGGAGGATGAAAACAAGTCTGAGTGGTTTAAGGCAATGAAAGAAGAAATGGATTCATTGCATGCGAATCACACCTTTGATCTGGTAAAGACAACTAAAGGGAAGAAGGTGTTAAAGAACAAATGGGTCTTCAAGTAGAAGACTGATGAAAACAACTCTCAACCTAGATACAAGGCACGTCTTGTTGTGAAAGGTTTTGCTCAGAAGAAAAGAGTTGACTTTGATGAGATCTTCTCACCACTTGTGAAGATGCCCTCCATCTGAACTGTGCTCGATATAGCTGCAAGCATGAATTTGGAAGTTGAGTAGCTTTATGTGAAGATTGCATTTCTATATGGTGACTTGGAAGAAGAAATTTATATGGAGCAACCTGAGAGTTTCATTGACAAGGGTAAAAAGCACCTAGTTTGCAAGTTGAAGAAGAGCTTGTATGGATTGAAGCAAGACCAAGGCAGTGGTATAAGAAATTTGATTTCTTTATGAATGAGCATGGATACTCAAGAACCTCCACAGACCATTGTGTGTTTGTGAAGAAATTTCCAGATGGTAATTTTATCATTCTCTTGCTTTATATGGATGATATACTGATTGTGAGCCAAGACATCAGCAAGATTAGCAAGTTAAAGTTGGAGCTAAGTGAGACATTTGCCATGAAGGATTTAGGTCCAGCAAAGCAGATTCTTGGGATGAGAATCGTTCATGACAGATCACATGAGATGATATGGTTATCTTAAGAAAAGTATATCAGAAAGGTTCTTGAGAGGTTCAACATGGACAAAGCAAAGCCTGTTAATTGTCCACTTGCAGGCCATTTCAAACTTAGCTCAAGACAATGTCCTACAAATGATGAAGAAGGAACAAAGATGCAGAAAATTCCCTATGCTTCGGCAGTAGGTTCGTTGATGTATGCTATGGTCTGTACTCGACCAGACATAGCTCATGCTGTTGGAGTTGTTAGTCGATTTCTGTCAAATTCAGGGAAAGAACATTGGGCAGCAGTGAAATGGATTCTAAGGTATCTTCAGGGCACATTAAAGATGAGTCTGTGTTTTGGAAAGGGTGAACCCATTCTTGATAGATTCACAGATTCTGATATGGCTAGTGATGTAGATAGTAGAAAGTCTACTTCTGGGTATTTGATTACTTTTGCAGGGGAGCAGTTGTATGGCAGTCGAAATTACAGAAATGTCTAGCTCTCTCCACTATAGAAGTTGAGTTCATTGCCATTATAGAAGCCAGTAAAGAATTGTTGTGGGTGAAGAAATTCTTGCAAGAGTTGGGCTTGAAGCAAGAAGAGTATGTTCTTCATTGTGATAGTCAAAGTGCTATTCATTTGAGTAAGAATTTCTCGTTTCATTCAAGATCGAAACATATTAATGTTTGATACCACTGGATTCGATATGTCTTGAATAAAAAATTGGTGCAACTAGAGAAAGTGCATACTGATGACAATACATCAGATATGCTGACCAAGGACAAGCATGAGAAGTGTTGATTCCTAGCAGGAATGGAAGAAGCTTCCACATAAGTCGGGAAGGGGGAGAATTGTTGGGGTTTCCTCCTTTGTGGGATCCATTGGTTCGATGCACATTCAGTATCGCTGCAGAATTCTAAGCACGATGCTTGATCTTTTCGAGGACGATTTGGAGTATTCGTTGGATAGTGATTTGTAGAAGTCCTCTCAGCTGAATGATGCTTTAGTTGTTCAGAGTTTGAGGTTCAGCGAGTTGTCGATGGCAATTTGTGGTGAGTGCCTTCAGCTGCATAGCGATTTGTGGTTAACGTTATGTGCTTCAGCTGGATGACGAATTGTGGTTATCACTGGATAGCGATTTGTGATAAGGCGCTTCAGGCACATCGTAAGTTATGCAGGACGTTTAGTCTTCCACATTTAATGTGAGTCTCGTCCTCTATTTAGGGGATGGATGAGAGAACAAAAGCAGCGGAAGAGAGCAAAAAAGGCAGAACATTAGGGAGAGAGTGTGAGAAACACTTTTAGGGCACCGAAAAGGTGCGGAGGGAACAAAAAGCAAGAAGTGCTACGATACTTCTTTCAGGACAACTTTGTCAAGCTGATTCTTCAGATCATTCGTTCTTTGTTCCTCAGTGAGGTATATCCTCTTGTTCATTTCGTTACACCTTGTGTATTTGTAAGGCTTATGCCTTTTGGCCACTCTGTAATCTTTGTTTGAAGATAGTAAAAGTTGTTGACCAATTGGTCGCTGTGGACGTACCTCAGTTGAGAGAGAACCACGTAAATCGTTGTGTGCTGTTTTTATTTTCGCTACTGGTTTGTTTTGGTTTATTTTTCTACCAGTGTCATCGTCGTATTGTTTCCATCAATTCACACTCGTGGGGAGACCCAGTACATCCGTTTTAACCCCAACAATATACACACAAAAATTTCCATTCCTGCCACATACTGACAGCTTCCAAACAGGGCCTTACTCAAGTTTATAGAAAAAAAAATCTACCAAATAGAGAGAGAGGCATGGAAATATAATATTAGTAAGAAAGTGAAAGAGGTCGATTTGACATACGCAGGCATGGCTTAGTGATGTATTGGGAGCAAAATTAAAGGCTGCCCTTTTGTATCATATATTAGAATTTTAGTAGGAAATTATCACTTTAAAGTGTAAACATAATGTATACATGTATGCCTTCAACCGTTTCTAATGTGATTGTGATTTTTTTCCATTAATTGCAAGTTACAACAACAATAAAACCCTATGATCTAGAGCTACGACCTTACTTTCTATGCCTCGGTTGTTTGACAATAGATTTCAGTGCACCAAACAGTAGGGGATAAATTGTGAAATTTAATCAAACAAGAATTACTTAAGCCAAAGCCCAGCATAGGCGCGAGGGCGAAAGTCTTGACCTCAGAATTTTACCCCATTGGTGGTTGATCTATGATCTACCTGCGAATGGAACCAAGGTTATATATATATATATATATATATATATATTAATGAGTTTGTGCTAAACTCATTTGATGCTAAACCACATGCTAAATGGGTTTTTTTGTCCTTTTTTTCATTTTACTTTTAAATTCTGACCGTAATGTGATCTATGTACTTGATTTATAGGGATCAGCTCTTGAAGCATTTGATTCCAATATATGGGTGGGTTTTTATAAGGTTCAAAAAAACAACGGTCCAAAATCTTTGTAAAATTTTTAGGCTCCAAACATTATTCCAGGTGTGGATCCTTAGTAAATCCACCATGCCCAACATATTTATAGAGCTAAAACTGCATAAAAAGCACCGAAGAAGCCCAAAAACCCATTTAGCATGCGGTTTAGCACGGATCCATCTTCCTATATATATATATATATATAAAGTAATGCTAAGCTGCTTCGGGATTACCTACACACATAGTAAAATCATAGATGTAGTATCTTCTCAATCGGACTCCGTGTTCAACATAGTTATTTGATAAGAATCATGTCCGGATCATGTTTTTGGACATAAAATAAGATTTTTTAAATCATGAAACTTTGCTACATTTTAGGCCGTTGATTTTTTTAAGGTCTTAAAAAACCTATACAATGATTACAATCGCATGATCTAAAACTTGTTTTCTGTTTAAAAATGCATATAGATCATTAATGTGAGTAAATGAAACACAATAGAATGTGAGTAAACACAATAGAATGTGAGTAAATAACTTCATTAATAAAGAACAATAAAAATACAAAAAAAATACATTTTAATCCTCATTACAATACACTAAAAAACACACAAGAAGCCTAAAACCATGGTTGCTAGTCGAGGAAGCGAGAAGCGATATGTGAAGTGGAAGCGGGAAGCGTGGCACTTTCAAAATTTTAGGAAGCGGGAAGCATGAGACGACTTAAAAGCGAATCAAGAATCGTCTCGAAAGCGAACCAGAAGCGAATCTGGAAGCGACCTAGGAAGCGAGGGGGAAGCGAAAAATAAAATAAAAATAAAAATACAAAAAAAGGGAGGAAATGCAGGGAAAGCGAAGGAGAAGCGTGCTTCCCATAAATGGGAAGTGTGTTTCCTATAAATGGGAAGCATGTTTCCCATAAAAGAGAAACGCGCTTCCCATAAATGGGAAATGCGCTTTTCAAAAAAATTGGCTCTTCTCAGTGCGTTTTGGAAGCGCGACGTTTTACGCTTCCGAAACATGCTTCCCCACTAGGCTAGGTGCTTCCAGTAACTCTGCCTAAAACTACTCATCACTCCCTCACCTTACAAAGGCACCCACCCACCCATATTTATAGAGAAAAGAAGGAAGAAGAGAGAGATTAAAGGAGAGAAAAAGGGAGACCACACTAACCATTGGACCATAAGTCAAACAACTAGTCCAAGTCAACCAAAGTTGACTTAACTTTAAAGTATATATATCAGAGTTACCGAAAGCACCTAGCCTAGTGGAAGCACGAAATGTTGTGCTTCCGAAACGCGTTGGGAAGCGCCATTTTTTTTGAGAAGCGTGCTTTCCCGTTGCTTATCCCGCGCTTCTCCTGCGCTTCCTCCCTTTTTTCATTTTTTTTTATTTTTATTTTTTCGCTTCCCCCTCGCTTCGTAGGTCGCTTCCGGTTCGCTTCCTAGGTCGCTTCCAAGATGATTCTTGATTCGCTTTTAAGTAGTCTCACGTTTCTCGCTTCCTAAAATTTTGAAAGTGCCACGCTTCCTACTCCTGCTTCCTCGACTGGCAACCATGATATATGTTAACGCCCCCGCTCAAACTTACATTGACTCACTATAAGTTTGCAATTACAAAAGGAATCCCATTACACAAGATATCGACATGTTCTTCTATAATACAAATTCTTGAAGGAGCTTCTAGATCTTCCTTGATATGCTCGAAAGGTCTCTAGAATCATCAATAATGCCAATATTTTAAAGAGTACAAAAGGAGCAATCCAACTAAAAATAACTATATATATATATATATATATATATATATATAAAGAGAGAGAGAGAGAGAGAGTAATGGGTACGTGCTAAATAAAATATGCTAGATGAAACATGCTAAATGAGTTTTTCAGGGTTTTTTTGTTTTATTTTTAAATTCTAATCGTACAAATGTGATCTATGTACTTGATTTTATAGGGTTCAACTCTTTAAGTGTTCGATTCTGATATATGAGCGGGTTTTTATAACGTTTAAAAAATCACCATTCCAAAATCTTTGTTAATTTTTAGGCTCCAAATATCATTTTTTTCATCGAAAACACATAATCCAAGTGTGGATTCCTCGTAAATTGACCATGCCCAACACATTTATGGGGTCAGAACTGCAAAAAAAAAACCCACACCAAAAGAGCAGAAAAACCCATTTAGCACATTTCATTCGCATATTTCATTTCGTACACACCCATCTCTCTGTCTCTCTCTCTGTCTCTCTCTCTCTCTCTCTCTATATATATATATATATATAAATGACCAAACACGCCAAAAATACAATACATATTTAATAAGACATTTTAATAATTTTCAAAATCTTTTAATAGTAAGAAAATTTTTCAACATCAATTTTGAAAGTCATTAAATTTTTATACACAATATTCATTGAGAGTCTCACCTCAATAGATAATTTTACGAAATCATAGTTCTTGATTTATAAGAGAACACAATTGCATATTATCAAAAGAAGAGATGCATGCATAAAATATCTCAAAGATAAACGTATAAATCATTCATCACTTTAAACATTCATGAAAACATGCATTATTGAAAGTCAATACACACATCTATCTCGAAAAGCACATTAATGCATGAAATATGAATTTTCAAACAACATCAATACCATGAATAAATAACTCACAAAAGAGTTTAACCCACACAAAAAATATTCATAAAGAAGGGTTTTTCAAAACAAGTAGCCATATTAAATGTACAACAGAAATAATGGGGAAGTTCAAAATCCCACGTACAAATCATAACAAGCGATATTTTGTAATAATGACAAATATTAATAACAATTTAAATCTCAACAATAGAAACAATATCTATAAATACACTCAAAATATTGCATCCTATGCAACCAAGGCATATCATGATGTAAATCACCCAAGATAACTAATCATGGAACACATTTAAAATATCTTTAAGCATGCAATTAAAACATATTCAATGCAAAATGCATGAAGAATTTTCAATAACCATTTCCCAGACAAGGGTAAATGAGTGAATTTTTTTTAGAAATTTTGTGGAGAGATTTGAAAATCCCACAAATATCAAGAAATGATATTTTGCAAACCTTCACAATAGTTCGACCACCATAAGCAATTTACCTCGCTTGACCTTCAAACCTCAAAATTCAAGTGTAATAGCTGCTAGAACAAGAGATCAATGACAATGCCACTTATGAGCTTAACAAACACACAAAAAGTGTGAACATCTCATCTATATAAAATAACACTTAAATAAGAGACAAACCTCAATGTTTCAGCTACTAGAAAAAGAGCATAATACAAACACACAAAAAGTATGAATAACCAATGGGTGCACCTAACTCATTGCAAACAAATCTTTCTTGTCTACGTAAAATGACACTTAAATAAGAGACAAACCTCAATATTCAAGTGCATCAGCTACTAGAATAAGAGTATAATACAAACACACAAAATGTGAATAACCAATGGGTGCATATAACTCACCACAAAAATATCTTTTAAATAAGAGACATAATAGGAGAAGACACGAAGTAAGAGAGCTTGTAATAAAAACAAACTAATGTCATCAAGAAGGATAAATGTATCAATTTTAACAATCTTTCAAACACCATATTTTCAAAATAGATAACCATCACAGATAAACATAATTATAAGTATTCATAATAACATTGTCCAAATAAACAAATGAGTGATATAACACACTCATAGAACTAGAGATCAAACAACCGTCAATTAGAGCCAAACTATAAGGCGACAATCTATACTGATAAGAAAACCAAGGTGCACACAACTCACCCCAACAAGCATCTCTTGTTCAACAAAAGCAACATGGATGTAGATACCAATCAAACCCAAGACAAGTGACAACACATCACTCATAACCTTTGGGAATCTAGACTAGTAAGATGACATGAGGTGCACACATAACTCACCTCAACGGCTAACTCTGACCCAACAACAAGGCCAAAAATAAATGGCGCATCCTAGAAAAATCTATGATGGACAAAAAACAATGCCAAAAGAAGGCAAAAAATACTCACGGAAATTGATTTTCAAATAAGTGAGTTCATATAAAAAAGTACCGATTTGAAAAAACAAAGTTTTAAATCAAATCCAATAAAGGTAGATGAAGACTTAGAATGAATATAGTTCAATCATATGCACAACAATATGTCAATTGATGCAATCACTTCCAACACAAGATGTCTCATGACAAATTTTACAAACTTTGACAAGCAAATAATGGACAAGAATCATGCCCAATATAAATAATCTACATAGATGTGATGAAATTATGATGTTAGAGTATCTTTCAAAAGATAATGGAATCATGAATCCACCAATCAAGAAACAAGTGCACTAAGGCACATCATATACAAAAGATCCAATAAATCTCAATAAAAAGACAAAAGTATATGATTTTATTAAAGAAAAGCTTCTAAGAAGCTAGATCTAAATCATTAGTCTACTATTAGACAATTGATGACAAACATATAGAGATTCACAAAGAGCTATATAACTATCAACAACCATGAACTCATATATATCATACAAAGAATTTTATCACAATGTAACAAATATAAAATCTTTAAGAAACATGCAATGAAGTATCAATGCACAAGAAAGAAACCACTAAGGGTTACAAAAGTGCACAAACACTCAAGTCACTAAGCTACCAAAAAGCACATAAAACTACTAAGGGCTATGCAACAATCATACAAGAGTCTTTTAAAAAATATAAGTTTTATTCATAAAATGCTCAAGAAGCATACACAATAACCCACTAAAAAATATAATGCATAATAGAGAAATTAAAATATGCATTCGAGTTCATGATGACAAATCATGCTTATGCCATCCAATAATAATCACAAAGGCTACATAATTAAAATCATGCATGGTCACATAGTTAGAATCACCAAAGAAACATCACTATATATTAAAAATCCCAAAGATAATCTATGTAAATACATACATTAAGAGACACAAAAAAAAATGTAAAAAATTAATATTTTGCAAAACATGAAACACATAAGATTTTAAGAAACCACATATTTTTGCAAAATATAATTTTTTCAATATACATATCCATAATCTAAAAAATATATTAAAAGACAATAATTTCTATTGAGAATGTAGGGTACGGGTCTGGTTCTAGACCCAAAATGATTCTTTTGTATTGTATTTACATGGTTGGTGTTATCGGGTCTGGGTTGACAGACCCGATCCAACTTGTATCATATATATTACATTGAATATAGGGCACAACCTCTCATTGAGAATCGTGCCAGTCATTGCTGCCTCTCCTTCTTGCAAATCCCTTTCTCTTCTGCTGTGGATGAAGATCTGGTCGAAGGTGCGTGACTTCTAACATGGTATCAGAGCAGGCTGAGAAGTAAATACTAGGTCGAGTTCTCTTCTTCCTTTCTTTGATCCAAGATCTGATCTTATCAGATTAGATTCTATTCTCCTTCTGTCCTGAAAATTGATCTTATCATATTGGGTTAAAAATCTCTTTCTTAAAATTTTTAAACATCTTTCTTCCTCTCTAAGTTTTCGATCTCTTAAAACTGAATCTGTTCACGTCAAACAGTCTGGTCACGTCAAACCAGATCTGTTTTCTTAAATCTTGATTATTTTTTTTCCTCTTTGATGCTGGATCGGATCGTTCCAGATCTAGTGTTTTCGTTCCAAGCCAGACTAAATTAGATCTGGCCATGGCATATTGATTCTTCCCTTCAGCAGCGTTAAATCAAATCTGATTGTATCAAATCAGATTTGTGTTTCCATTTAAACTTAGATCTCTCTTTTGTCTTTCAAGTCAAATCTTATTCTCCAAAACCAAATCAAAGTTTCGGTCCATACAAAAAAAAAATTCAGATCATTAATTTGTCGTGTTCTACTGATTATTTGTTTCCCTGCAATATTATTTTCGTAGCAAAAAGAAAAAAAAACAGATTTACATTGCTGGTAAATCAAACTGCTGGTCAGAGTGTTCTTTTGTTGTCCTTTCACATGGATTCTCCCTTCCAGTTTCCTTGGACAACTCATATAACTACTTGACCTGGAAGCGACAAAGTTTTCCTGTTATTAAGAGTCTGGATCTCTCTGGATATCTTGATGGAACGATCCATGCACCACTAGAATTCGTCATGCAAGAAGAGCGAGATGACAAAGGGGAGGTTTCCAACAAATTGATTCATAATTCAAAATTTGTAACATGAAGAAGAAAAGATCAGGCAGTTGTGGCTTACATTACCTCTATGCTTTCCCATGAGATATTAGTGGCCATCCTAGATGAATGTTCAGCCAGAGAGTTGTGGCAAATATTGGCGCAGACTTATTCACAGATTTCATAAGCTAGGATTTTGCATTTAAAGAGAGAATTTCAGCTTTTGAAGAAATAGAGTTTATCAGTGACATAATACATGAACAAAATCAAGAGTATTACATATCAACTAGCCATGGTGGGTTGCGTAATTCTTAACAAAGAAAAGGTTCAACAGGCACTGAATGGTCTGGGTTCTGACTACCACATGTTAGTCACCTCTCTTCTATGCCTCCCTTCATTGCCCAGTTTTGAAGATCTACGGACTAAGCTACTACAATATGAAGTTACCATTAGGGGCGAGAAGATGACCCTGAATTCCAACAACCATGAGGTACTTGTCACATGAGTAGTATTAGGGCGAGGACGTGGGGGCTTTTGAGGCGGGCGTGGACATAGAAGAGGTAATCAAGGAGGCCGTGGGCTTTTTCCCATACCCTACATGTCACCTAACTTGTATCCAGGGAACCCTATAAACATCCCGACATGTTTTCAATGTAATAAAATGGAGCACATTAAAGCAAATTGCTGGCATAATCCGCAAAACAAAGGCAAGTTTAATGGTGCTGGGCCTTCTACTAGGGGACAAGCAGGAGACGACCGTAAAGGAGATGAAAAGAAAAATGTGAAGAATCTTTTGATTTTCGCTCTTTCAGAATTGAGCTTCAAGCAAACTGAGTAGGAGACTTGGTACATTAACTCCGGGCTGCTGCACATGTGACATGTGATATTGGTAAGATTTATTAAAACCGGAGATGGTGTTCTTCATCCTATCTCTCATGTTGGAAATATTTTCCTTCTACTCCCCAATTCCTCATTACCTTTATCTGATGTTTACCATTCTCCTAGTATTGTTAAAAACATTGTTTCTGTTTCTAAACTTGTCGATGATACTAATTCTTTTGTCGAATTTACTCTTTCTGTATGTGTCAAGGATCTTCTCACAAAGAAGACACTCGTTGAAGGAGAACGACAGGGAAACATGTATGTCTTCAAGGAGTCTCTTCTAGTTCATGATGCATCAATAAATTCACAACCAGTTCGTCCAGTGTCATTCAAAGTTTGTTTTAGTCTATCTCAATGTAATAAGCCAGAGATTTGGCATCGTCGTCTTAGTCATTGTAATCATTCATTTATTGAGAAGCTTGTGTCTAGTGGACTTGTTCCGCAGTCTAGTTTGAATGTCGAGGCTGATTTTCTTCTTTGTTTCCGTTGTCAATTATGTAAAAGTCATGTTCTTCCATTTCATTCAATAAATCAAAGAGATTTTGTGCTTTTTGAAATTGTCTATTCTGATGTCTGGAGACATGCCCCGCAGTCTTCTTTATTGGGCAATCATTATTACATTACTTTCATTGATAGTTACTCTAGATACACCTGTATTTATTTTATCAAATATAAATCTAAAGTTTTCAAGCTTTTTTGCTCATTCTGTGCTTTAGTTTGTAATCAATTTTCAACTAAAATTCAATATTTTCATTATGACGGTGGATGAGAGTACTTATCAAAGGAATTTACTGAATTTCTCTAAGATAATGGAATAGGTCGTCGAATATCTTGTCCACACACACCACAACAAAATGGTGCGGCTGAAAGAAAATACTGGCACATTGTAGAGAGTGCGCTGAGTATGTTGCATAACACTCACATTCCTTTAAACTTGTGGATGAAAGTTTTTCATTCAGCTGTCTATGTCATAAATCGACTGCCAATGAAATTGTTAGCAGATCAATCCCCTTATTTTACGCTATTTACACTATTTGGGGTTCATCCTGACTATAATGAGTTGCGAGTGTTTGGCTGCATATGCTATGTTCATATTGACAGTTCTTAACGTGATAAGTTTCAGAAAAAGGCATGCAGGTGTAGGTTTGTTGGATATGTTGATCAATATAGAGGATATCACTGCTATGACTCCACTACCAGTCGCATCAGAGTTTCATGGAATGTCGTGTTTGACGAGACTCATACTGATGATTCAGGAAGTACAGAGGGACACTGTAAGGATGCTAAAAGTTATCAGCCATGGCTTGTTACTGAGGTGCTTGATCAAATGGTGATGCATGACGTACCCTCATGTCATACACTATCTGCAGAACAAAATAGTACAGTTGTACACCCAGAAAAGGAAATGTCGACAAACACACAAGATATTACTATGCCTGTCATTTCAGATGTTACAAAGTTTTAAGGGATTACCTATGTGCAGTGAAACAAAGACAAAGTTCAACGACCTATTGTGCAACCCAGGAGGCTTGAGAGGATTCACCATCCTATTGAAAGATGGGTAAGTTATGACAACTTCTCTACAGACTTACAACTGTTCATCTCCCAGATTGAAAAGCATGATGAACCTATCAGTTTCTCACAAGCATCTATGTCAATCAAATGGGTTGAGGTCAAGAATGAGGAAATGAAAGCTTTACATGAGTGTGGGTGTAAGACCCGCAATTTTTCAGAAAATATCTGAATAAAATTCATGAGGCATTTATCGGTAAAAATGGCATTTTTCTCAGAATGCGAAACAAATCAATTCCTGCGAGCCAGTTACACTTAGGATATTCGTCGAATCGCGAATATATGCTCAAACACTCTGGAAGCCATAACTTCCTATCTGAACAAAATCAAAGGATTCCTGCGAGCCAACTTTCTTAGTGGCATCAATACGAAGATAATGGCGTACTCAGAATTTTTCGGAAAAAAATCGCCGAAAACCCGAAATTCTTGCGGAACCCACAGAAATATGGGTGGGACCCACAGAAATATTTCTCAGAAAATGTTCTAGAATATTCTGGCACCTTCCAGGACGCTTCGGTGTTCACGCGCTCGCCTCGTAACTATCGTCGGATATATATGTTCGAATGCGCAGTATATGTGTTCTTCAAAATAGTATCTCACCCTAGTTCTTGGTTGAGCCCTCTAGGACACTTCGGTGTTCACTCGCTCGCCGCGTAACTATCGTTGGATACAGATCTAGGTGTATATCTGCTAATACTGCCGACGCGTCTTATATCGCACAGGCCATGTAATTTACCTTTGCCGTCGCGTCGTATGATGCCAAGGCTCCCTGCTTTCTGCAATTTACGATTACTGCACTTCCGATTATGCATTTACTTACGCCGTCGCGTCGAACGATGCCAAGGCTCTGCTTTCTGCAATGTATTTACTTACGCCGTCGCGTCGAACGATGCCAAGGCTTCTGTTTTGTTATATATGTAGAATATTTCGTTCAGTTACACACCCTGAACAATAGTATATGCATTTCCTTTACGCCGCCGCTGTATAAAGCACAAGCTTCTGCTTATACTACATATATGGCGCGTAAATGAGCGTTCAAATGGAGACCAAACTCCAAATCGCCAATGCGATTCCCTTACCGCTCCTCGTTCAAGATTCTGCTTGACGAATGAAGCCCCTATTGGAAAGGCTTCGGTTTTTGGCAAAATGCTCTTTACGTAAGGACTAAACAAATTACGTATGGCCTGGCTATGGCCCAAGGTTCCTGCAACCTTGATGGATGCAAAGTACGCACAACGGTGCGCATCCATTTCCCGAGTTAAGCGTAGCGATTTCCCACCAAAGAGGGGAGATGCTGCTGAAATGGATAAAAGAAAACGCACGCTTTCTCCGTTAAAGAGAGGAAGTGCTGCTGAAATTTCTGAAGGAGCTAAGAATAGCTCAGAAAGAACGTAGCAGGAGTGCTACCCGGTTTATGGAACGCCTTCTACGATGTAGAAAGGTTCGTCGCACCACTGCCGGTAGAGCAGAGAAGGTGTTGACAGAATGGTTGACAGAAGAGCTGCCAAAACCAGTTAAGTGGCACAATGATGTCCTTTGTTGGAACGATGTCAGAATGACTCGTCTCCTTGACACCTGCAAGGGCATCATACTTGTAAGAGCCGTTGCGCCAAAGTAGTGGTAGCGCCTTGACAAGGTCCTGAGCTCGTTGCGTAAAAATACGCCGAGTAGCCGATCCGTAGAGATCGAGTCATGTGCATGCTCATTGAGAATTATCAGACAACCAGACTCGTAAGGGCCGCTGAGCCGGAGTGAGTTGTTTCCACCGAAAGAGGTGAAGTGCTCGTCAAGGCCGAAGTGCCGAGAGCAGAGTTAAGCATGCATATGAATAAAACCTTTGTTCCACGGTGAAAACCGTGTGGTTGATTGGGGTCGGGTACATACTTCTCAAAGGCTTCCCTATAGGCATGCAATGTTCGCCAAGTAATTGTAAGACCGGCAGGCCCCTTTCAGAATTTCTCACCGAGGAAGACGGTGATGGCGCAGCCTTGAGTGACATATATTTCACCCGAACCTGATAGAGTTCATTGATGGCCTTCGTCACTCAGAGGTATGGAGGTCGTGGTTATCCTTAAATATCTAAGGATTGAACCCAACTACTGCAGTAGCAGAATGCATTCGGATACCTAGTAAGGATCTCTTCCGGTATGCTGTACCGTCCTACTAGGGGGATGGGGTCAACAGGCCTCTGGGGTATCTAAAATACATAGAATAATCAACCCCCAGATCGTCGCGTTGTCGCCCAGATATGAGTCCCCTAAGCTCAGGGGGAGGTGCAATTATCAAAACAAAGCATTAGCTTAGGTACAGCGCTACTTTGAATGTATGAGTGGATGACGTTGTTGAGTCAGTCCTGCATAACCTTTGTGAAGGTGTCATGGTCGGTATACTACTGGACCGATTGGGAAAGAACCCCATTGATATCCGTACGACTAAGTGAAGCTCGGAGAGCTGTCCTTAGATTCGTAGGATACGGATGTGCCAAGCATAGAGGCTTGAGCTAGACATCCATTCGTGACTCTGAAGAAGTCAAGGCTAAGTCGTAGAGACTTAAGAGGTTATTCTAACTCACAGCCCTGAAGAGGCTTATACGAAGTCATGACGACTTGCGTGGATGTTCAACTCATAGCCCTGATGAGGCTTTTGCGATATACGCTAAGTCATGGAGGCTTGAGCGTCGTATTACGAACTGCGACCCTGAGTGGTCTATGCATTTACTTGAGTTGAATAGATAGGTGTTTGCCTACTTACCAGACCATCAGTGGTTCTGACCCCGTTTAATGGGGATTTCAGGTGTTGAACCTGCGTGGCGATATGCGGAGCAAGGCGGCATCAAGTTCCAGGGTTTCTCTAGACAGAGTTGTACTGCTTCCTTTTTATTGAACCTTCACTGCTTTTCTAAGCAGTAGTGTTGTAATAAACATATGTTTTCGATAAAATGGAACACTTTGGTGGTCAATGAGTTGCTTGGCCACATACCTGCAACGTGCTCGGAGTTTTCTAAAACTGACGACTCATTATCGTCTGATTCCGCTGCTAAAAGCTTTTGTAAGTTCCGCTGCAAAGAAAAAAAAAAAATTCATGAAAATTTTAACTTAGCTTTGTTTTGGAAATCCGGGGCGTTACAGAATTGGTATCAGAGCAAGAGTCTGAGAAACCTGGTTCGAGATCCGACTTGTCCACTATATCGCACTGTAAGTATATTTTATACTTCTTATTCTGATTTGGGTGCATGTTTGTATAGATGGCAACTCACGACTCCCGAGGATACTGCTATCGTTGCGGGATCATGCATGATGAGTGGGTATGCCCATATGAAGTCCAAGACTGCCAGTATTGTGGCGAAGAAGGGCATTCCGTCAACGAATGCCAAATGAAGCATACCGCCGATATGGGTCGGCGGGGATCGCTTGGTCTTAGGGATGAGACCTCGCATGTTAGTGGGCCACATTACTCCAGTAGAAGGAGTAGCCGTACTCCAGCAACTTCTGATGAACTACCATCTCTGGTAGGATTTGACTTGAACTTCCTTGAGGGATTTGGTCAATCGCAAGGCTATCAACAGGCATCATGTACGCCTAGCTTGCACAGTCGGGAGGAGGGATGCAACAACTCCTTCTATAATCCCATTATGATTTCAGATTCCTCGAATCAAAGTACTATTATATGGGGGAACAGAGCGGCTACACCAACGCCGAGTCTGAATAGCCAGGAAGAGGGATACAACCTATATCATCCCGTTATGGTCTCGGATTCTCCGAGCCATGATGCCACTGAATGGGCAAGTGGACCGGCATCATTGATCTATCCACAAGAGTCGCTTGAGAGTGCGGAAGTGCCGCCCATGCCAAAACTAGTTGTGCCTGCACCAAGGCAATGTGGAAGTAAATGATACTTCGGGTTCTTTGGGTCAAGAAAGAAATCCAGTTCCTAGAAGAGACTGGTAGTGTTTTGGAGTCAATAGACTCATGTACCTAGTTTCTCAACGCCTAAAAGTCTGCCAGTGCGGTATGACGTTTTGTTTAAGGCGATGCTTGTGTAAATGTGATGTATATTAAGTAAATAAAACTTTGCTTCGATATATACATTGTGAAACTAAAACACGTTGTTTGTATGTGGTAGATAAATGGCTCCTACGACGAGGAGAACCATACCGAGCGAGGAGTCCCATACTCAAGGATTTCTGCTGGAAACGCTCAACAATTTGGTTACTGCCATTCGAGAAACAAGGCTAGAACCAGTCGCACCTCGAAGCGAAAACCTTGGTGGAATAACCTATGAAAAATTCCTTAAGCTCGATCCACCAGTCTTCGCTGGTAAAGCCGACCCCGAACTGGCAGAAAGTTGGGTCGAGGAGACCGAACGTGCCTTCCTGGTGCTAGGAGTGCCAGAAGAAAAGAAGACCAACTTTGGCACGTACAGGCTGAAGGACAACGCACGAAAGTGGTGGGATACCACTAAGATTATCCAGTTCTCGGAAGTTAAAGTCATTCCTTGAACTGACTTCCGGAGAGCTTTCATGGATAATTACTTTCCATTACACTCCAGAAACAAGAAGAAGATGAAGTTTCTGGAATTGGAGCAGGGTGGCATGAGTCTGATTGACTATACCACCAAATTTCAAAATCTTGAACGGTACTGCTCCCGGTTATTTGAGACCGACCAAGAAAGGGCCGACAAGTACATCAATGGACTGCGAGAAGGGCTAAGGTCACGGGTTATCACCAGCATGCCCCAAACATTTCAAACGGCTGTGGCAGCATCTTCAAAAATACAAGTGGATTAGGAGCGATCAAAAGTGATCATAGCAAAAAGGCCCATAGTTGATGGTGGGAACAAGAAGAGAATGTTTCCATGTAGCCAGGGTTCACGACAACCCTTTCAGAAGAAAAGGTTCCAAGGTGGGAACAACACTCAACAAGTGGTAAGGCCAAGGCAGAACATGGCTCCAAACAACCTGCAGTCCAACCCAAACTGCCCAAAATGCCATGTTAATCACGCAAGAGGACCATGTCCACGTGACACAGGTGGATGCTTCTACTGTGGCAAAGTGGGCCACATTGCAAGACAATGCAGGAAGAAGCTTATTGATGAGCAGAGGAGGAATGCCGAATCTGCCGGACCCTCTCAACAAGTACCACAGCGAACACTAGTCCAACGACCCCCACCTAGAGTAGAACAAAGGCCTGCTGCAGGTCGTGTATACGCTGTAACGACTGAACAAGTCGAAACCGGTGACCTCATTGAAGGCACCGTACCTGTTAATGGACATGCAGCTTACGTCTTGTTTGATTGTGGTGCTACTCATACGTTTATCTCCGACGATTTCACCGAACAACTCCACGCCTCGGTGCAACCGATTGATAAAATGATCGAAGTATATAACCCGTTGGGTTCACGCACCAAATGTATCTGGTGTATGAAAAATTTGGATATTGAGATAGCAGGGCAACACTTGTCTACTGACGCCATCCTGATCGATATGATACAGTACGATGTCATTCTGGGAATGAATTGGTTGGCTCAGAATAATGCCAAGATTCTGTGCCGCGAGGGGAGAGTGATTCTATCTCGACCCGGATTACCTAAGATGGAATACCGGTTATCCAAACCAGTTCCACAAAAAAGGCTCATATCAGCACTTAAGGTACAAAAATACCTTAGGAAGGGTTGTGTGGCCTTCCTGTTGAGTCTCTCAGTGGAAAAATCCAATGACCAACCCATTGAGGGTTTGGAAGTGGTGCGGGAGTTTCCCGATGTGTTTCCTGAGGAATTGCCAGGACTTCCGCCACTTCGTGAGGTTGAATTTGGAATTCAATCCTTACCTGGAACAGCGCCGATATCCAAAGCCCCGTATCGTATGGCGCCAGCTGAACTCAGTGAGTTGAAGTGTCAGTTGGAGGAACTGATGGAACAAGGGTTCATCCGACCAAGTATGTCACCATGGGGAGCCTCGGTACTGTTTGTAAAGAAGAAGGATGGATCCCTTCGGTTATGCATCGATTATCGGATGCTTAACCAGGCAACCATTAAAAATAAGTACCCGTTGCCTCGGATTGAGGACTTATTCGATCAGCTCAGAACAGCGAGAGTGTTCTCCAAGATCGACCTCAGGTCTGGATACCATCAGCTCAGAGTTAAGGAAGAGGATATACCTAAGACTGCCTTCAGAACGAGATATGGCCATTATGAGTTCGTAGTAATGCCCTTCGGACTTACAAATGCGTCTGCTGTCTTTATGGACCTGATGAACCGAGTGTTCAAACCATACTTAGACACTTTTGTCATCGTCTTCATTGATGACATTCTCGTGTATTCAGAGAATGAGGAACAACACAAGGAGCACTTGAGAATCGTCTTGAAAACCCTTCAAGATAATCAGTTATATGCCAAGTTTTCAAAATGTGAATTCTGGCTAGACAAAGTAATGTTCCTTGGCCATGTGATCTCAAAAGATGGAGTCGCTGTAGATCCTGCGAAGGTCGAAGCTGTGATAGACTGGAAGCAGCCATAAAATATCACTGAGGTCCGCAGCATCCTTGGACTTGCCGGATATTATCGGAAGTTCATACAAGACTTCTCCCGAATCGCCGTACCGATGACAAAATTGTTGAAAAAGGGAGTCAAGTTCGAATGGACTGACCAGTGTAAGGAGTGCTTTGAGGTTCTCAAACAGAGGCTTACCACTGCCTTTGTCCTTACCTTACCTTCTGGTCAGGGAGGCTTCGTTGCTTATACCGATGCCTCGGGAACAGGTCTGGGTTGTGTATTGATGCAACATGGCAAAGTAATCGCCTATGCATCACGACAGTTGAGAGTCCATGAGAAAAACTATCCAACCCACGACTTGGAGCTTGCCGCGGTAGTGTTCGCGCTTAAAATCTGGCGACACTACCTGTATGGAGAGAAATTCGAGGTCATGTCGGACCATAAAAGCCTAAAATACCTCTTTTCTCAAAAAGAACACAATATGCGGCAACGACGATGGCTGGAATTCCTCAAAGACTATGAATTCACGCTTTCCTATCACCCTGGAAAGGCGAATGTTGTAGCAGATGCCCTTAGTCGCAAGACTGTTGGCACTCTGGCCAGCCTCACCGGACAATGGAAGCTGATGGAGGATTTTGTCAGTTGGAAGCCATTCCTGGCTGACCCAGGAAAGATTTGATTGTCATGCCTGACAATCCATATCGAGATCCTCGATCGCATTGTAGCCGAACAGTTCAAGGACCCCCAGTACTTGGAATTAAAAGCTCGTGCCGAAAGAGATGACACTTTCTTCCATTTAAAAGAAGATGGAGGAATATGGATGGAAGAAAGGATTTGGGTCCCAAATAACCCTGAGCTAAGACAGGAAGTACTCCAGGAGGCTCATAACAACAAATACACCATTCACCCTGGAGGTACGAAAATGTTTCGGGACTTACAGAGAAAGTACTGGTGGAGGGGTATGAAACGGGATGTGGCTACATTTGTCTCAAGGTGTTTAATCTGCCAGCAAGTAAAAATTGAGCATCAACGACCTGGTGGAAAAATGCAACGGATCGAGATTCCAGAATGGAAATGGGAAGGCATTACGATGGATTTCATCGTTGGATTGCCTCGATCCAAGAGACAACACGATTCAATATGGGTGATCGTGGACAGACTCACCAAGTCTGCTCACTTCCTGCCAATCAACACTCGATACTCAACTGAGCGATTGGCGGAGATCTACATTCGGGAAATCGTTAGACTCCATGGAGTGCCGATTTCGATCATATCCGATCGTGACCCGAAATTTACCTCTCACTTTTGGGAGCAGCTTCAAAGAGCCCTGGGGACGAAACTCAAGTTCAGTACAGCATTCCATCCCCAAACAGATGGGCAATCAGAACGAACCATACAGACTCTCGAAGATATGCTAAGAGCCTGTATGCTAGAATGGAAAGGTGATTGGGATTCCCACCTAGCGTTGGCTGAATTTGCTTATAATAATAGCCACCACGCTAGCATTGGGATGGCACCGTATGAAGCCTTGTACGGGCGACCCTGTAGATCACCAATCCATTGGGGTGAAGTGGGTGAGCGAACCTTGGACTCGCCCATAGTGTTGCAGCATTATACTGAGCAGGTCCACATGATCAGGAAGAAGCTACTGACTGCTCAGAGTCGACAGAAGAGCTACGCTGATCAGCGGCGTAGGGAACTCACTTTTGTGGTTGGAGATAAGGTTTTTATCAAGGTCTCCCCAACCAAGAGTGTGTTTCGTTTCGGAAAGAAGGGGAAACTCAGCCCCAGATTCGTTGGTCCCTTCGAGGTTTTGAGCCGGATAGGAGAGACCGCCTACAGAGTAGCATTGCCACCGCAGTATACACAGATACACAATGTATTTCATGTGTCAATGCTTAGAAAATACATTCACGACCCTTCCCACGTCATCCAACATGAAGATATTGACATCCAGGAGGATATGAATGTGGAAGAAAGGCCAGTAGAGATCATGGACCGACGGGAGCAAGTGCTAAGGACAAAGGTCATTCCACTTGTCAAAGTAAGATGGCAACATCACGGAGTCGATGATTGCACTTGGGAGCCCGAATCGGATATGCAGGATAAATATCCTGAACTCTTCACCTTGTACTCTTAGCTGAATTTCGCGGACGAAATTCCTTTAAGGGGGTAATGATGTAAGACCTGCAATTTTTCAGAAAATATCTGAATAAAATTCATGAGGCATTTACCGGTAAAAATGGCATTTTTCTCAGAATGCGAAACAAATCAATTCCTGCGAGCCAGTTACACTTAGGATATTCGTCGAATCGCGAATATATGCTCAAACACTCTGGAAGCCATAACTTCCTATCTGAACAAAATCAAAGGATTCCTGCGAGCCAACTTTCTTAGTGGCATCAATACGAAGATAATGGCGTACTCAGAATTTTTCGGAAAAAAATCGCCGAAAACCCGAAATTCTTGCGGGACCCACAGAAATATGGGTGGGACCCACAGAAATATTTCTCAGAAAATGTTCTAGAATATTCTGGCACCTTCCAGGACGCTTCGGTGTTCACGCGCTCGCCTCGTAACTATCGTCGAATATATATGTTCGAATGCGCAGTATATGTGTTCTTCAAAATAGTATCTCACCCTAGTTCTTGGTTGAGCCCTCTAGGACACTTCGGTGTTCACTCGCTCGCCGCGTAACTATCGTTGGATACAGATCTAGGTGTATATCTGCTAATACTGCCGACGCGTCTTATATCGCACAGGCCATGTAATTTACCTTTGCCGTCGCGTCGTATGATGCCAAGGCTCCCTGCTTTCTGCAATTTACGATTACTGCACTTCCGATTATGCATTTACTTACGCCGTCGCGTCGAACGATGCCAAGGCTCTGCTTTCTGCAATGTATTTACTTACGCCGTCGCGTCGAACGATGCCAAGGCTTCTGTTTTGTTATATATGTAGAATATTTCGTTCAGTTACACACCCTGAACAATAGTATATGCATTTCCTTTACGCCGCCGCTGTATAAAGCACAGGCTTCTGCTTATACTACATATATGGCGCGTAAATGAGCGTTCAAATGGAGACCAAACTCCAAATCGCCAATGCGATTCCCTTACCGCTCCTCGTTCAAGATTCTGCTTGACGAATGAAGCCCCTATTGGAAAGGCTTCGGTTTTTGGCAAAATGCTCTTTACGTAAGGACTAAACAAATTACGTATGGCCTGGCTATGGCCCAAGGTTCCTGCAACCTTGATGGATGCAAAGTACGCACAACGGTGCGCATCCATTTCCCGAGTTAAGCGTAGCGATTTCCCACCAAAGAGGGGAGATGCTGCTGAAATGGATAAAAGAAAACGCACGCTTTCTCCGTTAAAGAGAGGAAGTGCTGCTGAAATTTCTGAAGGAGCTAAGAATAGCTCAGAAAGAACGTAGCAGGAGTGCTACCCGGTTTATGGAACGCCTTCTACGATGTAGAAAGGTTCGTCGCACCACTGCCGGTAGAGCAGAGAAGGTGTTGACAGAATGGTTGGCAGAAGAGCTGCCAAAACCAGTTAAGTGGCACAATGATGTCCTTTGTTGGAACGATGTCAGAATGACTCGTCTCCTTGACACCTGCAAGGGCATCATACTTGTAAGAGCCGTTGCGCCAAAGTAGTGGTAGCGCCTTGACAAGGTCCTGAGCTCGTTGCGTAAAAATACGCCGAGTAGCCGATCCGTAGAGATCGAGTCATGTGCATGCTCATTGAGAATTATCAGACAACCAGACTCGTAAGGGCCGCTGAGCCGGAGTGAGTTGTTTCCACCGAAAGAGGTGAAGTGCTCGTCAAGGCCGAAGTGCCGAGAGCAGAGTTAAGCATGCATATGAATAAAACCTTTGTTCCACGGTGAAAACCGTGTGGTTGATTGGGGTCGGGTACATACTTCTCAAAGGCTGCCCTATAGGCATGCAATGTTCGCCAAGTAATTGTAAGACCGGCAGGCCCCTTTCAGAATTTATCACCGAGGAAGACGGTGATGGCGCAGCCTTGAGTGACATATATTTCACCCGAACCTGATAGAGTTCATTGATGGCCTTCGTCACTCAGAGGTATGGAGGTCGTGGTTATCCTTAAATATCTAAGGATTGAACCCAACTACTGCAGTAGCAGAATGCATTCGGATACCTAGTAAGGATCTCTTCCGGTATGCTGTACCGTCCTACTAGGGGGATGGGGTCAACAGGCCTCTGGGGTATCTAAAATACATAGAATAATCAACCCCCAAATCGTCGCGTTGTCGCCCAGATATGAGTCCCCTAAGCCCAGGGGGAGGTGCAATTATCGAAACAAAGCATTAGCTTAGGTACAGCGCTACTTTGAATGTATGAGTGGATGACGTTGTTGAGTCAGTCCTGCATAACCTTTGTGAAGGTGTCATGGTCGGTATACTACTGGACCGATTGGGAAAGAACCTCATTGATATCCGTACGACTAAGTGAAGCTCGGAGAGCTGTCCTTAGATTCGTAGGATACGGATGTGCCAAGCATAGAGGCTTGAGCTAGACATCCATTCGTGACTCTGAAGAAGTCAAGGCTAAGTCGTAGAGACTTAAGAGGTGATTCTAACTCACAGCCCTGAAGAGGCTTATACGAAGTCATGACGACTTGCGTGGATGTTCAACTCATAGCCCTGATGAGGCTTTTGCGATATACGCTAAGTCATGGAGGCTTGAGCGTCGTATTACGAACTGCGACCCTGAGTGGTCTATGCATTTACTTGAGTTGAATAGATAGGTGTTTGCCTACTTACCATACCATCAGTGGTTCTGACCCCGTTTAATGGGGATTTCAGGTGTTGAACCTGCGTGGCGATATGCGGAGCAAGGCGGCATCAAGTTCCAGGGTTTCTCTAGACAGAGTTGTACTGCTTCCTTTTTATTGAACCTTCACTGCTTTTCTAAGCAGTAGTGTTGTAATAAACATATGTTTTCGATAAAATGGAACACTTTGGTGGTCAATGAGTTGCTTGGCCACATACCTGCAACGTGCTCGGAGTTTTCTAAAACTGACGACTCATTATCGTCTGATTCCGCTGCTAAAAGCTTTTGTAAGTTCCGCTGCAAAGAAAGAAAAAAAAAAGAAATTCATGAAAATTTTAACTTAGCTTTGTTTTGGAAATCCGGGGCGTTACAGTGGGACTTGGGAGATTGTTCCTAGACCATCGAACAAGAATGTTGTAGGATCTAAATAGGTCTATAAAATCAAGTATAAACTCGATGAATCCATTGAAGGCTATAAGGTGAGGCTAGTAGCGAAAGGGTTCACTCAAGAATACGGGCAAGATTATGCCGAAACATTTAGTTCTGTGATCAAGATGGAAACTATTCGATTAGTTCTGTCCTTGTCAGTTCAGTATGGATGGACTCTAAGTCAACTTGATGTCAAAAATGTATTTTTTGCATGGCACTCTCAAGGAAGAGGTGTATATGGAGCAACCCTCTAGTTATACCAAACATAGCCCCAACACGCATGTTTGCAAGCTACGAAGAGCCATCTATGGGCTAAAGCAGGCCTCCCGCTCATGGTTTGATAGTTTCTCTATTGAAGTTCAGAGACATGGGTTCGATCTCATCTTGATCATTCGTTTTTTATTTTTTGAGATTGTCAGGTACGCACCTTAATTCTTATATATGTGGATGATATTATTATTACTGGGAACTCCGATGAACACATAGAAGCTACCAAGATCTTATTGAGTCGACAGTTTAAGATGAAAGATTTGGGGGTTTTGCGTTATTTCTTAGGGGTTGAGGTGGATCGACAGGATGAAACACTTCACTAACCCAACACAAATATACTTTGGATTTGTTGGATAAGGCAGGCATGAAGGATTATAAACCTCTATCCACCCCTAGTGTCCTTAATCATAAACTCAGATCCCGGGATGGGGAAGCATATGAAGATTCCAAGAAATATCGGAGTCTTGTGGGTATGTTCCAATATCTCACCTTCACTAGACCAGACATTGTGTATGCAGTGAATCAAGTTTCACAATTCATGCATGACCCACGAACAAAGCATATGAATGTTGTCAAGAGAATCCTTCGATATTTAAAAGGAACTCTTGGAGATGGTCTAGTTTATCATCAATGCAAGACTAAAGGGGAGCAACATCGACTGGATGTATACACAAATGCAGATTGGGCTGGAGTTCCAGATGACAGGCAGTCGGTTTCTGGATATTGTGCTTTTCTTGATGGGAACTTGATGGCGTAGAGTAACAAGAAACAACGTGCATTTGCACGATCTAGTATTGAAGCTGAGTATCGATCTATGGTGGCTGCTACAATAAAGGCCACATGGCTGAGACATCTTTTGACTGAAGTTGGAGAATCTATGCTACCCACCACTCTCTTGCACGATAATCAAGGTGTCATACAAATTGATTTTAATCCTATTCACCATAGTCGCACAAAGCATATAGAGATTGATCAATACTTCATTCGGCAAAAGATTGAAGATAGAGAAGTTGCACCTACTTATGTTCCTACGGC
This sequence comes from Nuphar pumila, assembly GCF_984573655.1. Taxonomy (NCBI): domain Eukaryota; kingdom Viridiplantae; phylum Streptophyta; class Magnoliopsida; order Nymphaeales; family Nymphaeaceae; genus Nuphar; species Nuphar pumila. The sequence goes on from NC_143256.1 coordinate 17,034,317, forward strand.
TGACCAAGTGGCAGATTTGTTCACTAAGGGCCGTACCAATATGCGTTTTTGGTTCTTGAAGAACAAGTTGTCCATGTTGCAAAACCATGCACAACTTGAAGGAGGGTATTGAGAATGTAGTGTACAGGTCTAGTTCTAGACCCAAAATGATTCTTTTGTATTGTATTTACATGGTTGGTATTATCGGGTCTGGGTTGACAGACCCAATCCAACTTGTATCATATATATAACATTGAATATAGGGCACAACCTCTCATTGAGAATCGTGTCAGTCATTGCCGCCTCTCCTTCTTGCAAATCCCTTTCTCTTCTGCTGTGGATGAAGATCTGGTCGAAGGTGCTTGACTTCTAACAATTTCTACATATTCTAATTTCAAAAGAAGACATTCATTTTTAATATAACCCTTTCAAAACACCTACCATACATATGAAGATAGAAAAGCTAAAGATACATACCGGAATGCAAAATCCTTGAATCCATGCTATTCATTAATACGAATCTTTTTCAAGACCATGATGCCTTGCTCTGATACCATGTCACAAAATGGCATGGACCTCAATGCACTCTATAATGAACTCCAAGAATAAAAACACAATGCATTTGGATAAAAACATAATAACTAAAATAAAACACAATAGAATGTGAATGAATAACTTCATTAATAAAGAACATTAAAAATACAAAGAAAAATACATTTTAATCATCATTACAATACACTCAAAAACACACAAGAAGCTTAAAACTACCCATCACTCTCTTACCTTACAAAGGCACCCATATTTATAGAGAAACGGAGGAAGAAAAGAGATTAAAGGAGAGAAAAAGGGAGTCCACATTGGTTTGACTAGCTGTTGGACCTAGTCCAATGGCTAGATTTCTAGCCGTTGGACCAGCAGTCCAACAACTAGTCTAAGTCAACCACAGTTGACTTAACTTTAAAGTATATAATATATATATATGTTATATATATCTTAACAATATTTGGGTTATATCATTTGAACATCTAAGACAAGTAGTTTGCATTGTATGCTGTATCTTAATAGCCTTTAGTTTGCAAACTTAATCTGTTGAAGTGATTATGTCACTATAAGAAATAGAGATGGTGAAAAACCCTTCATTTTCCTTGTTAGCTTCGAATCACATCGGCTACTGCTGGATTTCTGGTTTTGACTGAATTGCCTGTTGCAATTTTACAGGTGGATTAAAGGAAAGTGTTAATGCAATATTTGATACATTGTTTTTTCTTATTTTTAGGTCTTCAAAGAGAATGCACTTGCTGATTATGATTTTTTCTTTTGGTGTGACTCAACAGAAAGATACCTATTCATTCTTTGTTTTATATATTTATTTCTCTAGTAGCCAACTCTCATATCTTACTGCGAAAGCTTATCCTGCTGTTTCAGGTGCTAACAGTGTCTGCAGATAAAACTGCAAAAGTGTGGGAGATTGATGAAAATGGAAACGGTAAGGTGAAGAAGACACTTACTTCATCTGATTCTGGACTGGATGGAATGCTAGTTGGTTGCCTGTGGCAGAATAATCATCTTGTCACTGTTTCCCTTGGTGGCACTATTAGTATATATTCAGCCAATGACCTAGAAAAGATGCCAGTATCATTTTCTGGGCACATGAAGAGCGTCACTGGTTTGGCAGTCACCTCTGAAGGCAGCCAGAATATTATTCTATCTAGCAGTTATGATGGGGTGATTGTCCGATGGATGCAAGGAGTTGGATGTGCAGGAAGGTTACAGAGAAGGGAGAACTCTCAAATTAAATGTTTTGCAGTGGTGGAAGGAGAGCTCACCACATTTGCCTTTGATAACAAGGTAGCACCATTTCTTCATGTACATGTAGTAGTTGCCTTTATTTTTATATCTTGTGGTTTGTGTGCTTGCACCATCTTTTTGAAGCTGATTTTCTTGATGACTTATGATTGCAACTAGGCTGGAGAACATGATGATGTGTCTTTCTATTATCCAATATGATCACTGAAATGAATATATTTCAATTCAATCTTGCACCTTGATGGGGTAGGCAATTTACACACTAGCTAAAATTACTACTCAATGTTGAGTCAGGCATAGTAAGCCAACAAGATCTTGTGTTCTAAATAAAACATGTCTTGAGGGAAAAGACTGACTAGATGTTCATTGCAATTGAATAACAAGAAAATGAAATCTTGCGTTGATGGAGAAATGTTAGATCCCTCAATATAGAAATGGTACAAGAATGTGCTTCACAAAATGCCCTTATGTGATATTACAGAAGTAATTTTGGCATTTTAGAGAACAATGGAGTGAAAAATATAAAATATATAAAGAATATGAAAAGTGAAGTTATTGATGACTAGTATAGTTTTGTGAACTCCATGTATAGTGAACTGTGATAGTGTTAATAATTTTCTCCTGTGGTAAAGGAGCTTGATTGTAAATTATATTTTTATCAATAAAAAATGTCACTGCCTTTAAAAGTAGAACTACAAACTGCAAAGATTTTGTCATAAAATATGACAAATATTGAGATTAGGGGTGGCAAAACCTGACACGACCTCCCAACCCGACCCGCCAACCCGCCTTTTAGGCGGGTTCAGGTTGGGCTTAAACTAACCCGTTTAATAAACGGGTCGACCCACCTTGATAGAAATCATGGGTTCCTTTCTTCATCTACAAGCAACAGCACAACATGGGGAGAGAGAACGTGGCTGCAGCAAAAATCCCTAATCAGGGTATTCATTTTTGCTTCTCTGATTAAATACACACAAATACAATAGCTAGGGTATGAAAATACCCATTACATGTTATGATAAAATTACAGCATGCCATTAATGAAACATTAATGAGCATGTGTTTAAAATGAAAGGAATTGGGTCTGGATTCTGATTTCCAGACCTTATACTAAATGACAGTATCTTTTCACCCCCCCTCCAGTTGTACATGGTTTTGGACCATGAACATCCAAAATCTGTCCTTGATAAGTCCTTTTGTAAACAAGTCAACAACTTGATCAGCAGTCCGCACGTATTCTGGTTCAATTTCCTTCTCTTCAACCTTTTGTCTTACAAAATGTTGATCAATTTCAATATGTTTGGCACGACTGTGGTAGATAGGATTGAATGACATGTTGATAGCACTTTGATTGTCACACAAGAGAATACTTTTAGAAATCGATTCTCTTCTGTCAACAGGTGTCTGATCCATGTTACTTAGGCTGTAGTAGCTGACATTGATCTACATTCATCTTCTGTGCTCGACCTGGCTATGGCTTTTTGTTTTCTACTGCTCCAGGAGACAAGATTTAGCCCAATGAAAACGCAGTATCCTGAGACAGACCTACGTTCATCTGGATCTCCTGCCCAATCTACATCTATGTAAGTAAGGAGTTCATGCATGTGATGACCAGGCATACTCTTTCTGTACAGAAGACCATCTTCAATAGTACCCTTCAAATATCGAAGAATGCGTTTAACGGTTTTCATATGCCCAATATGTGGTTCATGCATGAACTGAGATACCTGATTGACAGAATAGACAATGTCAGGCCGAGTGAAGGTAAGATATTGAAGCATTCCTACTATCCTGCGATATCCTGTAGGATCCTCGTACAAATCTCCATCTTAGCAACTGAGTTTCTGATGAAGTACATTGGGTGTGCTGAGGGGCTTACAATCTGTCATACCTGCCTTGCTAAGAACATCAATGGTATACTTATGCTGAGTAAGCGTCATGCCTTAAGGAGTCCTGTCAACTTCTACTCCAAGAAAGTATCGCAGTTTACCAAGATCCTTCATCTTGAATTTATGATTCAAAAGTTCTTTAACCTGTTCAATATGTTCATTAGAGTTACCTGTAATGATAATGTCATCAACATATATCAATAACAGGGTAATTATATCTTTGCATTTAAATATGAAAAGAGAATGGTCAAGAAGAGACCGACTAAACCCATATTTTTCTACTTCAAGAGCGAAACTGTCAAACCAAGAACGAGATGCCTGCTTTAGACCATATATAGCTATCTTTAACCTGCACACGTATTCTTTAGAGTTCCCTTTTGCATACCCAGTGGGCTGCTCCATGTATACTTCTTCCTTCGGAGTTCCATGTAGAAACACATTCTTCACATCCAATTGGTTGAGAGTCCACTGGTGCTCAACAGCCAATGATACTATGATGCGGATAGTTCCCATTTTCACAACTAGAATAAAGGTCTCATCATAGTCTTGTCCTTGCTCCTGTGTGAATCCTTTGGCAACCAGCCTTGCCTTATATCGCTCGATAGCACCATCTAGCTTATACTTTATCTTATAGACCCATTTTGACCCAACCACATTCCGATTATATGGTCTGGGAACAATATCCCAAGTGCCAGACTCATGAAGAGCCGCCATTTCGTTGTTCATAGCTTCAATTCATCGCTTAGAATTTATTGCTTGATAAAATGTTGTCGGTTGATCTTCCTTGCCCAAAGAGGTTAAGAAAAGTTGAAAATCCATCGTGAAGTTCTCATAACTGACCCACCTATCAATAGGATGCCGAGGTCGGGTAGACCTTCTGTGAGCAAGTGATTGAGTGGAAACATAAGGAGAATTATGCTCCTGATTAAAGCTGGGAGGTATCTCCTTCTCACGTCGAGAGTAACCAATGCCTTTATACCTTTCGGGGGCCAATAGTGATTCAGACGTTACACTTTCTTGAGTTCTTTTCGCAACAGTAGATACGTTTCCCTAGTCTCTTTGATTACATTAAGAAGAACATACATTATCAATACTAGAAAAGAGATCTGAGTTCAACCAAGGGTGATAAACTTCAATTTCAGGAGGAGTGCTAGCATTATGACCAAAATTTGATTCGTCAAACACAACATTTCTGGATATTTTTATGTGCTTGCTCACGGGATCATAGCATTTGTAGCCTTTATAATCATCAGCATACCCCACAAATCTGCACTTTAAGGCCTTATCCTGAAACTTGTGCCGCATTGAACTGTCAACATGAACATAACATACACCCGAATACACGCAAATCGTGATAATTTGGATGCACACCATGCAAAGAGAAATAGGGTGATTTGTTCTCTAAGATGTTCATAGGCAATCAATTTATGACATAGACAGTTGTGTGAAAAGCCTCTGCCCAGAAGGTAACTGGAAGGTTACTATCATGCATCATGCTCATTGCACTCTTGACAATATGACAATGCTTCCGTTGAATAATCCCATTCTGTTGAGGTGTGTGAGGGCAAGACACATATCTACTTATTCCATTTGTTTGGAGGAAATTTATGAAGTCATTTGAAGAGAATTCACCCCCTCCATCACATTGGAAACAAATATTATTCTGAGAGAATTGGTTTTGAACAAAAGAATGAAAATTCTGAAATAACTTGAAGGTTTTAGATTTACTTTTCATAAAGAAGATCCATGTATATCGAGAATAACTGTCAACAAATATGAGATAATATCTAGTGCCATACATGGAAGGAACTGGAGCCGGGCCCCAAACATCAGAACATATAATTTCAAATGGTCTTGAAGCTCTTTTATTAATGGAATGAAAAGGAAGAACATGACTCTTACGCTGAAGACAACTAGAACACTTTTTATTATCGACACTTAAGTCTAGACTTGACTTGGGAATAAGACTACTTGAAACAAGCTTATCAATAAAGCGACTACTACAATGACCCAGACGACCATGCCAAAGATTTGACTCAATACATTCAGAAAGATTAAAAACACTCTCAGTAGAAACTGAAGATGATGATGTGAGCTTCAAGATGGAATCAACAGGTTGAACACGAGAGGAAGGATTCTCTTGGAACACGTACATATTTCCTTGACGTTTTCCTTCAGTGAATGTTTCTCTCGTTTGAAGGTCCTTAACACAAACAGAAAAAGGAGTAAACTCAACTGAAGCATTAATGCCATCTACAAGTTTAGAGACAGAAACAATATTTTTCTTGATATTAGGAGCATGAATGACATTTGAAAGTGCAAGAGAATAGTTGGACATGGGGATTACAAAATTTTCAATGTGCGAAATATGGTGGTGAGACCCATCTCCAGTGACTATACTATTTCTACCAACATAAGAAACAAGATTTAGGAGCTTACCAGCATCACCAGTGACATGAGTGGCTGCACCCGAATCAACATACCAAGTACCTTGATTATTCTGTTTGATATTCAATTCAGCCAAGGCAAATAATAGTAACTCTTTGACTTCTCCACTATTTTTCAATGTATCTGTTCCCTTTCTTGTCTCCAATTGCTTTCCTCTATTTTGCGGGTTAAACCAGCAATTTGCCTTTATGTGTCCCTTTTTGTTCCAGAGAAAGCAGGTAGGTATTGTCCTTTGCCTTTGCCCATTGGGAGGAACATTGGGTGTAGGTAGTATTCCACGACTTCCTTGTCCATTCCTTTCTTGACCCCATTTGTCTCGAAAATCATACCTACCACGTCCTCGCCCATAGGCAACTCCTGTGGCAAGAACATTGTGTGCTCCAACATGAGCATGAGTATCTTCAGAAAATCCTTTCAACGTCATCTCATACTGTAAAAGCTTGACACGAAGATCTTCAAATGTAGGTAAATCTGGCAAACACAATAAGGAAGTAACCATCATATGATAGTCCGACCCCAGCCTACTCAAAGTTTGTCGCACCATATCTTTGTCACTAACAGGGCATCCCACAATGGCCAATTGATCTGTAATAGTCTTCATTTTGTTCAAATACTCCATAATAGTCATGGAGTCCTTTCTTAGCATTTGAAACTCTTTCTTTAAAAATAATACTCTGGCCTGAGAAACTTGAGAATATGCCTGAACCAGTCGATGCCATAATTGCATTGTTGAGCATGAAATGAAATGGGGATCTTCGAAACACGAGCTTAGATTAACAAGGGCAAGTGTCAAGAATGACACTAAATCATAACCCTTAAAAAGGGTATAACCGGAAACAAAATAAAAACAAAAATGTATTATTTATTGATATGAAAAACCAATTGCTTAAGAAGCATTGGAATGAAATACAAGAGGGGCTGCACCCCTTTATATACACAGCTGAAAGAGGACTCAATAGAGCTGTTGGACACAGTCCAACAGCTCTATTAAGAGCTGTTGGAATGTGTCAGTCCAACAGCTCTATTGCTAGTCAAGTCTGGACAGGACTTGACTAGCAACAGTCATTCTAGTTCAAACTGAACTAGATGACATAAAGACAAAAAATAAAAATAAAGGAAAAAAAATACAGAAAAGAAAGAAATGAAAAATGTATTTATATATATATATATAATAATAATATAATATTATTATATATACATATGTGTACAGTTTTACATTTTAACACTCCCCCTCAAACTTACGGTACAATGAGCGAAAGTTTGTCTAAGAGAAAGTGAAATCGGGGAGCAGCGAGAGGCTTTGTAAAGAAGTCTGTTAACTGATATTCTGAAGTGACATATGGCAGATCAATTATCCCGTGTAGATATTCCTCTCTGACATAGTGAAAATCCATTTCGATGTGTTTGGTGCGTTCGTGGAATGTTCTGTTACTGGCAATGTAGATCGCACTTTTGTTGTCACAACACATTTGTGAAGCCTTTGTTGCTTCAGCTCCCATGTCAGCAAGCAGTCGTCGGAGCCAAACTACTTCCATGGTCGTGGTTGCCATGGCTCTGTATTCAGCTTCGGTGGATGAGAGAGATACCTTCTGCTGCTTTTTACACCTCCACGAGATCAGTGATTCCCCTAAAAAGACACAAAAGCCAGTGGTTGAGTGTCTGTTATTGGGATCACCTCCCCAATCAGCATCAGTATATGCAATTAAATCAAGAGAAGAGGAGGAAGATAAGAAAAGTCCTTGTGAAAGAGAGGACTTGATGTATATGATAATACGCATGACTGCTCTCATATGAACAGAAGTAGGAGCATGTTGAAATTGACTTGCTGTATGAACAGCATGTGCTATATCTGGTCTGGTAATGGATAGATAGGAAAGTGCCCCGACAAGCTGTCTATAAGGAGTAGGGTCTGCAAGAAGTTCTCCATCATCAATCTTCATTTTAACATTAACAACTTCTGGAGTGTCAACTTTCTTATCATCAGTAATACCAGACCTGAAAACAATATCAAAAGCAAATTTAGTCTGAGATAATAAATATCCTCTAGGAGAATAAGCAACTTCAATGCCTAAAAAGTATCTCAACAAGCCCAAATCAGTCATTTCAAAATGAGATTTAAGAAGTGTTTTGATTGTTTCAACTCCCTGTTTATCACTTCCGGTGATGATCATATCATCCACATAGAGAAGAAGCACAATGATCCCTGCATCAGAATTCTTAATAAACAAAGCAGTGTCAGTTAAACAGAATTGAAAACCAATATCAATCATAACACGACTAAACCTATCATACCAAGCTTTTGGTGCTTGTTTAAGTCCGTAAAGAGTTTTTTCTAAGCGAAGGACTTTACCCTTAGGAATACTTAGACCAGGAGGGGGTTCCATGTATACTTCTTCAACTAGCTTTCCATTTAAAAAAACATTTTTGACATCCATTTGAAAAATAGACCATTTTTTGATAGAAGCTAAGGCAATTAAGGTTCGGACAGTAGTCATACGAGCCATCGGAGCAAAGGTTTCTTCATAATCAATCCCATATTCTTGGGCATAACCTTTGGCTACTAAACGGGCTTTATATCTTTCAAGAGTACCATCACTCTTGGTTTTAATTTTATAAACCCATCGACATCCTATAGTTTTCTTCCCTGAAGGAAGATCTTGAATATTCCATGTAGAAGCCTTTTCAAGTGCATCTAATTCAACTTTCATGGCTTCTATCCATTTGATATCATTTTTTGCTTGAAAATATGTGGATGGTTCTTCATATGAGTGAATTAATGCAATAATTGCCCTATATGTGGGTGAGAAAGACTCGTATGATACAAACCAGTGGCATAGCTAGGATTGACGTGGGGGATGGGCAAACAGGGGTGTAGCAAAAAAAAATGGCGTGATACTCGGGGGCTCGGGGGCTCGGGGGCAGCGCCCCCGAAAAAAAAATTGAGATAAAATAAAAAATGGCTACAATTATTAATAAAAATCTATTTTATATGGACAAATCAAACTATTTGCTGCAGTCAGGGCTGAGCTGGGCTAGGACTGGGCTTTTAAAAAAAAAAAAATTTAACTGTTTCGAGAGGCAGGACTGGGCTACAGCCCATTCCTGCCCCCGCCCCCCCCAGCTCCGCCTCTGACCACCAAGATTGGTCGTAGAACCCCGAAAAAGCTTTAAGCTAAAAAATGAATACATTTTTTATGACACCGATGATGACCAACATGCACCATATGCAGAATTCAAGCAAAAAGAGTATAAAAATGCCTGTTAGACAAAAAATACAGACGCCCAATTATTAAAATCTGTCAATGGCCACAGTTACTCACTACAAGAATCCTAGACAATCGAGAACAAGCAATTCACTCACCAACTATCTGGTAGATAAAGATACGCTATCCGTTGCCTTCGTTACATTGATAGACATCCATACCTTGTTTTAGCAGCAGGCACAAAAGGAGAGTCCTATGCATGCACGATGACCAAGAAAGGATAGCAAGATTGACTCTTTCAATGAGGTTGCACCCAAAAAGGAGGAAAGAAACTAGACCCACGTTCAGTTGTGCCCCAAAAAGAAAGGATCAAGAACCAAATTGAAGGATTGGCCTGTATTGCTCCTGTAGAATGGATAACTGGATACTGTATCACCAGAGCCACTGAACATGAACAAAACCCACCCTCAAATTTAGGAGATAAGAGGGTCTTCTTCAAACTGCTAGCGATGGTTGCCGGAGATTGGCAAAGTTCCGACTGACTGCGACACTGGTGCCTCGCGTCGCCGGAGATTGCAGCCGAGAGGGAGAAGCTCGGAGGGGGGCACTGCCACCGCGGGTTCACCGAAGGGAGGCCGGCGGCACTGCAGAGCACAAGGGTTGCCGGCGAATGGGGTGGTCGTCTTGCCTGTGACTGAAGGGGAACGCTGGAACGGAGGGGCAGAGCTTTAGAAAACTGGCTAGGGTTTTACCCCTCGCCTCTTTTGGCAGGCTATAGACTCATCGAGAGCCCGGGTCTCGGTCGATTCGGTTTCACGAGTCCCAATTCGACTCGGTTTTCCGAGTCATGAGTCGACTCGGTTTCAAATTTTAGGGTGGGCGGCCACCCACCCATGCCCACCCCTGGCTCCGCCACTGATATAAACTTTCCTGGAGGCCTCGAGATTCGGGATGATTGTCTAGTTGGAATGTTAGAATATTTTTCAAGTGCACATGGAGGATTAGACTCTTGTCGCCTGGAATATTGAATACTAGTATCTCTATGAACTTCTTCATTTTCAACATTAAGATCAATAATTCTTTGATCATCATCAAAGTTACAATCAAGGTCATATTCATTAGATGTTGATATTAGATCTAGCAATAAGGAGTACTCAGTGACGTCTTTTAATTTTCTAAAATCAAAGAAGCTCTCCTTTTCAAGAAAGGAAACATTTCTAGACACATATAATTTATTATTTTTGAAGTCAAAACATCTATAACCTTTCTGGTTTTCAGCATATCCTAAAAAGGCACAGGGAATCACACGAGGAGAAAGTTTATCATTTTTGTCAGTAAATATGAAACATTTGCACAGTTTTATATTTTAACAGAGCAGTCATCTGGAATTGCCACAAGCACTTCTTGTGACAATGTAGAAGTGATATACGCAACCAACGCCTGATCTCACTTCATCCAGGATACATACTCAGGATTTCTAACATAGGTAATAGAAAGATCTTTCTCACCATTCTTTTCTTCTTGTGGTATGAATTCTGGAGGAACAGGAACAAAACCATCCAGATGTCCAGAAAGGTCCTGACTTCTTATGAATGGTATGATTTGTTGCTTCCAAGTTAGGAAATTGGAATTGTTCAGTTTCTCAGACACGAGTTGGCTGAGAAAGTTTGAGGAAAGACCAGACTGAGAATGAGGGAATGAGTCCATATTCTTTTGAAGCCAAAAACAAGAAGGAATAAGATCCAACCAAGAGAAGGAATAAAAAATAAGAAATGGCCTTACGACAAAGACCCAACCACAATTGAATTCTAGTATAATTCAGAACGTAAATTTTAATATCAGAGAAGTCTAAAGACCAGACTAGTTTTTTTTTTTAACTGATGAACACGAGGCAGAAAAACAGGACTGCACAGTAAAGAATCTGTTCTGAATAAAATTCAATCAGTAATAGGTACGTAATTTTGAAAATATTGTGTTTTCCTTTTAGAATAATGAGAAAACAGGCAAAACAGAGATGAAAATGAATTCGAAGATGAAATTATTTTAATCAAGATAGATCTGGGCATGCAGATCACAATCTGATCTGACGTCAATATGCAAATGAGTTTGGAGTGATCCTTTTCAACTCTTGTAATCACACATAGATCAAAAAAATTGATCTTGCTTGATTATTTTGCTTATGGATGGGTAAGATCACGTGCAGCAATGTGAAAGAAGTAGTAGATATGACAGAAGAACAACAGGGAATGAAAGAAGGAGGAAATATGCCAACGTGACCAAATTTCAGTTTTGGATTTTGGAAATAAGAGAAACACGTTGGCTTAAATAAAAAAGGGGAATCAAAAGGAGGTACTTGAAGAAGACAATAAGCAGATTAATGATGTATTTCAAAAGAGCAAAAAGAAAGAGGAGAGTACGAAGAAGAGATTTCAGTCCGGACTGCAGATTTAAATACAAGAGAAATCGATAGGAAAAATGAGAAAATAGGTACCTTAGAAGGAGACAAATCAGTCATAGAAGGAACCGATCTTCAATATTGAACCTGCTGCTCTGATACCATGATAGAAATCATGGGTTCCTTTCTTCATCTACAAGCAACAACACAGCATGGGGAGAGAGAACGAGGCTGCAGCAAAAATCCCTAATCAGGGTATTCATTTTTGCTTCTCTGATTAAATACACACAGATACAATAGCTAGGGTACGAAAATACCCATTACATGTTATGATAAAATTATAGCATGTCATTAATGAAACATTAATGAGCATGTGTTTAAAATGAAAGGAATTGGGTTTGGATCCTGAGATCCAGACTTTATACTAAATGACAGTATCTTTTCACGCCTAGCCCGTTTATTAAACGGGTCAGGTTCGTGTTAGGGGTATGCCAACCCAGCTGACCCGTTTAATAAACGGGTTAGGCGGGCGGGTCAACCTGCTAACCTGCCAATCCGTTTATCCGACCCAACCCGTTTATAAACGGGTTGGCAGGTCGTGTCGGGTTACCCGTTTAATAAACGGGTCGGGTTCGTGTTTGCCACAGCCGACCCGTTTAATAAACGGGTCGGGTTGAGGTATGCTGACCAGCCAACCCGCCGGGTCGACCTGCCAACCCGACCCGATTGCCACCCCTAATTGAGATAGGCAACAATGCTCCATCTTGAGGTGTTGCAAAGATATCTATCGAATTGATTTATGAAGTCAAGCCTTGAACTCTCTTGGAGAATTTGCAATTCTGTTCAGAAAATTTGAAGTGCTAAACATCTTGAATGCAACTCTTTCTTATTAAAGTGGCAAGTCACCAATATATGGTTGCTTCTTTTCATAGATATTATTTATCACCATAAAGCTTCCTAGAAGTTTCACCTGAATCTCTGCCTTTTGTAATATTGCTTTTACATGAATTCTTTTCAAATGGCCCAAAAGACATGGCTTTATAATTTGGCTTCAACATTTAAGCTTATGATCATTTGTCTCTTTTCTATTCAATGGTACGGAATTCACTCTCAAAGCAAATAAAACCAGAGGCGGTTCTTTTATGCACATACATGCAGGTCATCTATTTTGTACTTCAAAGGAATTGGCATAGAAGATTCCTTTTTGATGAGTAGCCTTCAATTTTTTGAATATTCATGGCCCATCTCAGTATCATTTCATTGTGCATGAATTGATTAATCAGGCTAATCGGATAACAGATATGTTAGTTAATTCACAAGGCTCCAAACTGACTAATAACAGTATCTTCCAACATATTCTCTCTAAAAGATAAATATACTCTTTTTTGTTCTTGTAACTTCAATCTCTAAGAGGTACGTAAATGAGACCAATTTCTTGATGTCAAATTCTTGAATTAGAAACTTAAATAGCCTTTGAAATTCTATATAATATTCCATTGAAATAGTTTGACCAAAATATGCAAGTAATATCATTTTCAATACTCCTTGAGAAGAAATAAAAAATGAATTGAGATTTGTTCATGCCCATGCTTGAAATGAGCAGTACTACATCTTTTAAGCAAGTAATTCAACTTTATGTTCATGTGGTGAAGACGAAGAATAGAGAAGAGATAACAGGAGGTACCACAGTGCTGTAAAGTGCCTCATATGGTGGGTGATGTCGCAGTCAACTCTCTTGTATGTTATGTCTAACTTTAGGTTAACCTAATTACACATATACCTTTTGAAAGGTACACCTTGCCATGTAATGATATAATATGACGAGCAGTGCTTCATTGGCCTAATCATAGCACTATGGATATTGTTTTGTTCTGACATTGTTACCGTGCCAGTTGTAATTTTGACATATAAAATGTCATGAGCAGAAATTCTCTTGATCCAATGTTCACAGCATAAGGAATTGATTTGTATGTGACAGTTGACACTATTTGTTATTCATTATGTAAGTTGTACAAGTGGAATTTGATTTTCGCACGTGCATGGTATAGTCAACCTCTCTCACGCTCTCTATAAACAGGCAACTAACTACAATTTGTATTCATACATGTGCATATATGTATTGGATAAACTGGGAGCTATGTCACATAGGTACGGGTGCAGATGCGGGGGCGGCGATGCGGCACTTTAAAAGAACTTGGGTGTGGGGGTGCGGGAGGGTATATATATATATATATATATATATTTTAACACCACCCCTTTACCCTTTCTCGTGGTACCCCATTCTTAAGCCCCATCCCTCTTTACCCCTTCTCGAGGTACCCCCTTATTTTTTTAATTGGGGGGGGAGGGGGTGCTCGAGGTACCCTTACCCATTATCGAGCCCTGTCCCTTTTTTTAATGGACAAAGTTAACCAAGTCCATTTTGGACAATGATAACCTTGGGTGCGGGTTGACCGAATTGGGTGCCACACCCGCGTCGCGTCGACGTGGGTGCAGAGGCCTCTTTGGTGAGTCCCTGTGACATAGACTGGGAGCATGTCTGTGCTCGCTAGTATGTCTAATGGCAATAACATGTGAAAGATTTCCAAAGGCTATTCGGTTGGAGATTTTCTCCTCGTTTTTAAGTTATATTGTCCTAGTCCAATTTGATGATTTTATCAGGTGTTCTCCAAATATTTGGTCCTCTTCTTTGATGTTCGGATAGTAAATATCAGGGATAGTCCATATATTCTTGTCTGGAAAGCTTTCCAACCAATTATAAAAGTTCAGTACACGGTAGTATTGCTCACCAAGTCTGATGAATAGCATATTCCTTTAATAAGGAACAATTTCTTAATCTACCTGCCAAATTCGAATTGATGATATCCTGCTGTGGGGCTTATATTTTGCTGACTGTACAACAACTGTAGCTATGTACAATATGTTCAACTTGCTTTTGCTACAAGAGATGATCCTTTTCCCAAAATTTTACAGGTAAGGAGAATTCCGCTGCATGCTGATCAGTGTGGTGATGAAGAACAAATTGATATTGGTGCACAACCAAAGGACTTAAATATTGCACTTGATAAGCCCGAGCTGGCATTGCTTTCAACTGATTCAAGAGTAATCATGCTTCATGGATCCAAAGTGTTGTCAACTCTAAATCTTGGGTTTGCTGTGACGGCATCTGCAATTTCACCTGATGGAAGTGAGGCCATTGTTGGTGGCCAAGATGGGAAACTCCACGTCTATTCTGTCAATGGGGACACTCTCACTGAAGAGTCAGTCCTTGAGAAGCATCGTGGTGCTATTAACGTCATTCGTTTCTCCCCAGATGCCTCTATGTTTATTTCTGGTGATCTCAATCGAGAAGCTGTTGTATGGGACCATGTCACTCGAGAGGTACCATCTCTCTCTCTCTCTCTCTCTCTCTCTCTCTCTCTCTCTCTCTCTCTATATATATATATATATATATATATATATATATATATATATATATATATATATATATATATGTGTGTGTGTGTGTGTGTGTGTGTGTGTGTGTGTATCAATCCTTGAACACAAGCACACACACATAACAAAAAGAAAACAAGAATTGGTGTATGTACAGAGTCTACAGACAGTATGCGAGGGAGATGCACATTATAACACTTTGCAAACCATGTAAATCCTTTTTTTTTTGTCTAAGAGAAATAATTTAAGCCAGGGGATAAGAAATCTTTCAACAAGCTTACAGAATAGATCAAATTAAGATTCTTAACCACCAGTCCTATTCCGACCAATCCAAGCTAAATCCCCATCTGGCCATTTTATTGGCACAATCCAAAGCTTGTTTGAACAACCATTGAAATGCTGGATAAAACCAAAACAAATGCTCAATTGTTTCGTTCTCTTCGAAACAGAAGTAGCAAGTACTTGCAAGCTGGAAACTTTTGTCTTTCAATTTGCACTGGTTATTAACCTTATCAAGTGCTAAGAGCCACACAAATATCTTGGCTGTAGGAGGGATGGAAACCCTGGACGGTGTCATTTGGAAAGTGGTCTACATCTTTACAGCCAAAAGCATGGCTAAATGAAGCTATAGAGAACATAACACATCCGTCACATTTCCATATAAGGAATTCTCGCTGTCAGAAATTTTCCATGGGCCTAAAAATCCAATAGCCATAACCAAAACCAATCTTCTACCTCTTGCTCCTTGAAATTCCTTCTGAATTCAGTGAACTAACTAGCTCTTCCTTTCCAACATTCACTTACAAGTATGCTGTTATCTCTGTTTATGTGAAAAAATGGTGGATATCTTTCAGCAAGAGTTACATCCCTGGACCATAAGTCAGTCTGGAACCTCAGCTTGACCCCTTTGCAAGCTTGATTTGAACCATAAACTTAATTACCAATTCAATCACCCCCCTTTGCAAGGTCGTACTCCCTTGAAGATTTGATTATTTGGTTCCAGCCAACCACACCACCAGCTGAGATAGAGCTACCATTTCCACGTACCAATCCATTTATCCCCTTCACCCAAACCTATGGGACCAAAAAACAAGTTAGATTCCAGATTTGTTCAAAGCTAACAGTCAGATCTGCCTATGATTCCAGTAAGTGTTTTAAAATTTAACATTCAAAACAAAGAAATCTTCTGAAAAATATTAAATCCATAGAGAAGAAAGAGGTTAGAAGATTAGAGGAAAAAGCATGAAGATGAGATTAATAGATCACTTCGTCATGGCTGCTCTAATTCTGTGTCAATTTTTGTCATTTCAATTTGACTCAATGAAATAGGAAAGAGAAAATGAATATTCCAACTACAACAGGTTGATGTCCCAACTCATTAATCACATGGGATGATCTCTCATAATAGATTAATCCTCACTAGGATTGAGTTAATTTTTTTTTATTAGTCAAGCTAGGTTTGCCTGAATATGGCCCGGTTGAGATAGTGTGACTCCAACTGGTACTACAAATCAATTACCCGAGCCATTGATGACAATGATACAATACTAATGCATGTTACGTAAAGCAAAAATAAAAACACATATTGAAGAAATGTCACGTATCCTTACATCTTGTCCTTAAGAGTTAATTAAACAGAAAGATGAGCATTGTCAGGGATAGAATGGGCATGTTACAAGCTGTCTGAAATTACAGAACACAAAAAATTTGACATGAAGCAAGTTGAAGGAACTGGGAAAAGGAGGAGCCCAGTAAAGATTGGAGATCAGCAATAAGCAGGAATATTACTATTGGGGACCATAAGTTTAGCTTTAAGCAACAATGGGATTACAAAGCAAATTGTGGTGCATAAGACAAATACCAGTTTTGATAATAATGGTGTACTTTGCTATTAATTGCATGTTCTGGATTTTCATGAGAAGGTGACAAAGCAATCAAGACCTAGAATGAATTGATTCGGCGCAATATCCCTGTTATGAAAAATGTAGTAGACATTCATTCTATTGTATGTCAATGGCATTCTAGATCCAAAAACCTTGAAAATTCTTAAGCATTTATGGCCTTGTGTGCGGTATTATAATTACCCTTGTTTTCCTAGACTACAAAATGCCTATGTCACACGGACTCGGCTAGGGAGGTGCCGCACCCGAGTCGACACGCCCCGACACGGGTGCGGACACGGGTGCAGCTTCGGACTCGGCCCGGACTCGGTCAACGCCGAGTCGGACTCGGTCAACGAGTCCAGGCCGCGTCCGTCCACATTTTGGACTCGGTCAACTTTGACCGAGTCCAAAAATGTCCATTTTTAAGACAAAAAACAAAAAAAAACAATTTTTATATATCTTTTTTTTTAATATATAACCAGACTGTGCAATGCATGCAGTTGCACAGTCACAGACTGTGCAACTGCAACTGCACAGTCATTGCACACAGTCTGTGTGACTGTGCACAGTCTGCACAGTCACAGACTGCATTGCACAGACTGTGTGCACAGTCTGTGTGACTGTTTCACAAGTCACAACTTATGTAAAAATATGTATAAAACACGATAAAAGGTAACCCAACCATTTGAGATAGCTAAATAAATTCTTTTCCAGTTTCAAAAAATACTAGTTTCACAAGTATTAGAAAAGCTAGCTTAAGAAGTACCATAAAGAAATGGGAATGCCAAATTGAAACTTTCGAAAAAATTAAGGTCATAGTTTTGGCTACTTAATTTTAATTGTTTACTAGAATTATATATATATATAGCCGAGTCCCCGTGTCCAAAATTTTTGAAATTGCGCCGCACCCGCACCCGCACCCGCACCCATGTGACATAGCAAAATGCCATGGTTCAATTTATCAGGCACAATGTAAATCCTATATGGTTTTTTAATTTTCTTTTTGTTTCCTAAATTCTTTTTACACACATTAAAGTAGTGGAAGGCTGTCATGCTTCATCCATGTTTTTTTTTCTTTATTTTTGATAGATTTTGTCACTATATTTAAGTTGTTCATACTTCTAACTTTTTGGTTCCCATTTGCATAGTCCATCTCTCTTTCTTCCTTTCCCTTCCGCATTAATCCTTTTTAGAAATGTAATGTTAATTACCAAGGTTTGATTTTTAACTTCCTGAACATTTGTCTCACTAACCAGTTGACTATCTTCTGCAGGTTAAGCTTAAGAACATGTTGTACCATACTGCTCGTATAAATTGTGTGGCTTGGTCTCCTGATAGCACAATGGTTGCTACGGGATCTCTAGACACAAGCATAATTATATATGAAGTTGATAAGCCAGCTTCAAGTCGTATAACCATAAAGGGTGCTCACTTGGGAGGTGTTTATGGATTAGTTTTCAATGATGATTGCACTGTTGTAAGCTCTGGTGAAGATGCATGCATTCGTGTGTGGAGATTAGTGCAGCAGTAGCGGGATCGTAACTGCAATTGATGGTTGATTTGGTTTTGGAAGCAAGTTGTGTGGCCTTACATTTCTTGCTCTGTGCAGTCTTCGTCAAAAGAATTCTCTGTTTTGTTTGTAGGAAAACCCTTTCCAGTTTGTCTTTGATTGAAGACTAGAAGAACATAGCAGAATGGCTCGTGTTTTGATATGATTTTGCTTATGTGAGTTTTTCGCCTTTTTGGGGTTATATTGGGTGTTTTTTTTTTCCTTCTCCTTTTGTTGCTCTGATCAGCCATGCATACACCTAAATATTTTCCATGATCATATTTGTGTATGCAATGTTCATTGCTGGAATTGTGATGAAATAATAGAATGCTTAATCCCTTGGCCTATTCGCACTCTCTTCTTTGTTTACGCATGGATATTGCTTTCTTTTCGGGGGGGGATGAAAGAGACACTCTTTCGTAGGAAAGAGAACTTTTACTAAGGGAGGTGAAACAAACATCTCCATGGAAAACATGTGGTGGTGTTTACATAATAAAGGCAAACAAGCATCTTTCCTGTCAAAATGGGTTCACACCACTGTTGTCTGTATCGGAATCGGACTTGTATCGTTTGGCCCAATGATTCAGGTGAATCCTCCAATATCCATTCTCAAGTGAATTATTCTGAATTGGCCAAAAAATAATTAAAAAATATTGTGTCAATCAGAACTTGACACATGTTAAAGCCATTAAAATAATATAAAAAATTAATTTTAATCTATTTTTTACATTTTATTAAAAAATAGCCAATTTAGGTCAGTATTTTCTGGTGCATCGACATTCAGGCCAATATCGACAACACTGGTTCACACCTTCCCCCCATGGGAAAGAACTTTTTCTCATGCGTCCCTTCAAGAAGTGGCTTCCCTTGGGTGGGGATGCAATAAACGCCCTCTTGATGATATTTCGATCTTAAGAATATGAAATAAGTCTCCATATGGGAACTGGTAGTTGGAGGGAGTTTATGCATTTGACAAAGTGGCAGCAATCCATTTCTGGATTTGGCATCTACCATTTTATGAGGTGGTAGTTGCTAAATCCAGTTTTCAATGCAAATACAAAGGCCGTCTCACCTCCTTTCTCAAATGCATAAAGTGCCTTAACATCATTCTCTGGCACAACTGCCACTCAGTGAATCATATTTTTGATCCTATATCCGACCAAATTTGATTGTTCAGTTGCATTTGATAAGCTAAAACTATTCGAGTATAATTCGATTCTGATTTTGCTATCAAATCTGATAAATATCCAAATTTGAAGGATATATGAATCTGTTTATATGTAACATATAGCGATTACGTAATGATTTATTGTGATAGGTATTATTATGTACAGTGATTACTGTGATAGCGATTACTATGTATAGTGATTATTGTGACCTATGTATAGCGATTAGTACGTATAGCGATTACTTTGATATTGATTATTGTGTATATGATTACAGTGATAGCGAGTGTGCAACGATTATTATATATAGGAATTACTGTGTATAGCGACATGTAAAAGTACAAATGAGAGTAATTTTGATTTGATACAAATAATATGTTATTTTGTGCTACACAGAGGTCAGAAGATAAGTAGAGCACCAGGTGAAAAGCTCAAAGGGCGGTGTCAGTGGCCTGCAGTTCTGTCGTAATATGGACATCTGAGTGAATATCAGAATGATCAATTATGAAATATGCACTTCAGTGGCTTTCTCGTATTGGAACACTATGACCCACCCGGTCAATAAGTGAAATCATAAGATGAACACATTCCAGTTTGATTCTTTTGAGATCACCATGACCCTAGAAGATGTGCCACAAATTACGGGTCTTAAGTGCCATAGAATTGTTGTCCTAGCATGAGATTCAAACTATAATGCAAGGGACAAGTGCACGACCCTTCTAGGAATGTCGATGGAGGATTGGGGTCAATGTATTTTTGGTGAAAGCAATTTCACATTAATGAAAGTTTCTTCTTTTCGTAATAAATGGGAAGGCCGGTCTGCTACATGTGCATCTGAAAGAGCTGACCAAGAGTTGCGCAGCTTCCTTCTTTATTTTTTTGGACTTACTCTATTTTCGGATTTGTCTGGTTCGAGGTTAAGTTACCTGTGGCTGCAGTTCTTGAAAGACTTCGATGAAGTAGACAACTATGCATGGGGTGCTACTATTCTTGCATTCTTATGCAGTCAACTTTACCGTGTGAGTAAGGGTACAAAAACCGTCGAAGGGTTTTAGCCATTTGTTAAGGTAAATATTTAATACATATTTGGTAGTTATAGACTAATGTCGTTGAAGGTTATAGTCTTACTAATATATTATTTTTGTAGGCCTGAGCATGAGAGCATATTGTCGCCTTTTGTCCTCAGTGTGGCCCTGCGATTTATGGTTTTTCCAAGATCGACCGATAGGCTACAATAAATGTCAAGGAGGATAATGCTAAGTTCATTTTAGATGGTCTGCAATTAAATGAGGTAAATGGTTTAAAATCGTTTATAATCGTTTCAGCATTTATCATTCATTAGTATAAATTGTTGAAATGTTTAGCATTCTTAAGTAATCATCGCTGCAAGAATTTGTCTTCGTTAGTACAAATCATTATCGCATTAGCATTTAGCATTCATTAGTATAAATCTTTCTAATGTTTAACATTCTAAAGTAATGATTGCTTATAAGATTTTGTATTCCTTAGTACAAATCGTTATTGCTTTAGCATTTAACTTTTATTAGTGTAAATCTTTGAAATGTTTAGCATTTTTAAGTAATCATCGCTGTAGGATTTTGTCTTCGTTAGTACAAATCATTATCGTATTAGCATTTAGCATTCATTAGTATAAATCGTTCTAATGTTTAACATTATTAAGTAATGATCGTTGCAGGATTTTGTATTCCTTAGTATAAATCGTTATCGCTTTAGCATTTAACTTTTATTAGTGTAAATCGTTATAATCTTTAGCATTCTTAAGTAATGATCGTTGAATGATTTTGTCTTCGTTAGTACAAAGCGGTATCGTTTTAGCATTCATTATTGTAAATTGTTGTAATATGTAGCATTCATTAGTGTAAATCATTTTAATACAAAACATTCATTAGCAACAATCGTTGTAATATATTTAGCACTCGTTATTATAAATCATTTTAATATTTAGCATTCATTAGCATGAATAATTATGCCTATACCTAAACCATAATCTCCAATGTACAGGTTGTGTGGAGACTGTATGAAGATGGGGAGGACGAGGACCAAGAGGTTATTGCTGAGGCTGCGAGACTGTCTGGCTGCAATATTTGGCTATTTAGCAAATCTGAAGCCAAGTTGCAGCATGGTAGTCAAGTTCTCCTGTAAGCTGGCTTGGGACAGTCTACCCCAAAGCAGCTTGTGGAAGTGAGAAGGAAGATGAATAGTGGTGGGGTCAGGAACGAGAATTAGCACGAACGCTTTAGGAAACAATTGGATAGCTGGAACAAATGAGGTGTTTGTAACATAGCATATGATTATAAAGAACGACAATATGACCTCAACTATTTTAAAAAATATTAGGAACCCATGCATCAAAATCTGGAGATTGAGAAGAAGCAACGTGAAAATATTGGGAACCCATGCATCCCTCCCGTCCCCCCAACATGTCATCTCCCAGCATAGAAAAAATGTTCATCGTGTCCCTCTGCCTACAACAACGATTCCCTCAGTTGTAGTACACGGTGAGGAGCAAACACAACTCACAAAAAAGAAGGTAGTCTCTGTCACAAGGTTAGAGATGTTGGAGAGAGAGAATAAGGAGTTACGGAAGTAGGTGCAGAATTTGGAGAGATAAATGCGATCACAATATGGTACACTGGTAGAGATGATTACCAGTGGTTTGAATAAGTTCGAGGAAACCAAGAGGCCACCGAGAAAAGAGAGTCCACCAAGGAAAAGAAAGAGACGATTTGTATATCATAGTCCATCTGAGTCTTCAAGTGCTACTGAATAAACATTATGTGATTTTTGTATCCCGATAATTATTTATTGTAATTCTATAATTCTTTGTTGTAATTCTATAATTCTTTTTTGTAATGTGACATTCTATAAATATATAATTCTTTTTTTAATAAGTTCAACACACAAGTGCTACTGAATAAATTGTTGTAATGTTCGGCCTTCATAAAAAAAAATTGAAGAAGCATTTAGCGTTGTGTACTACAGAAATTATGATTTACTTTTACGACCTTTCTTCCTAGCGTGATTTACACAAAAAATGATAAAAGGCTGAAAGGATTTGTACGTATAAAGGCTACATGTTATCGCGATTTGCTTGATACCGATTGGCTTGCAATCAGTTCTATAAGAGATCGCGATTTGTTTTTTATAGAAGAAGTGTTCTATCACGATCTGTACACCCATGAACATAAAGCAAAAATGATTTGTCCAATCGTGATTTGTGTTTACGAGCTTTGTCTATAAGAATGATATGCCCTATCACGATTAGGGTTTAGGTTTTTGTGTTTTAAGGGTTTAGGGTTTTAGAATTTAAGGTTTAGGGTTTAGGGTCTAGGGTTTAGGGTTTGGTGTTTAGTGTTTTAGGGTTTAGGGTTTTAGGTTTTAGGGTTTGTAGTTTAGGCTTTAGGGTTTGGGGTTTGGGGTTTGGGGTTTAGGGTTTAAGTTTTGGATCTATCTATATTTCAAATGGATCATCTTAAATAAAAAACATTTGGGTTTATTTGATACCCAAATAAATTTAATTAAAAAATATATATGTAAATGTATATATATATATATAATAGTTTAGATTGGGTTTGCCTTTACGAGCTTTGTCTAAGTGAACAACACGTCATATCGCGATTTACACAATGACTGATTCATAAAAGGTAAAAAAAGAAAAACAATAAACAAATCGAGACGATGTTTAGACTTAGTAAAGAACAAATTGAGTTAACTTCAATGATACAAATCAATGTAACTTTATAAATACAAATTGATTTCGTTCACAAAGACATATCATTGTCACGGTAACTTCATAACTACAAATCGATGTGATTTACAACCACATTCATTTACAAAAAATATGAGTATTTAGTTATAATACATCATAATCAATGGTTTGGCTTAGATACAATACATGACCATCATAGATATGGAAATAGTTTAGACTCAGATCAGGGTTTGGACTGGACCTATAAGAGATTTGGATCCGTTTAAGACCCAAATAAATCTAATCTAATGTAAAAGTATTTTAGATCCATTTAGAGACCAAATTGGATCCTACTAAGAAAATAAGATATCGAATCTACTTAAAGACTCAATTTGATCTCATTATGTATATTAACATTTAGACCCATTTGGAGATCCAATTGGATTCCAGTAAGTAAATAAGGCTTTTGGATCTACCTGAGACCTAAATGGTTCTCATGAAGGTAAAATGAATTTGTTCTGAATTCAATTCGAGGTCCAAATAACTCCTACTTAAGAAAAAAAAGAATTGGATTCACTTATGATCTAAATGAATCATTTTAGTGTACTGTGAATTTTACTAAAATATAATAAGTTTTTGATCTATCTAAATTCCAAATGGATCATACTTAAATATAATAACTTTTGGGTTCATTTGAGACCCAAATAAATTTAATTAAAATATATATATGTAAATTTGTATCTCTCTCTATATATAATAGTTTAGATTGGGTTTAAATTTGATGAGAGCTAAATAGGTCTCACATCCAACCCAATCCAATCACTCCCCTACCTAAACCCATCTGACAATCAAATACATCTCATCCCACCAAATCCATTTGAATATCCTATTACGATTTGCCTTTACGAGCTTTGTCTATATGAATGATATGTCCTATCGCGATTTACAAAATGACTGATTCATAAAAGGCAGAAAAGAAAAACAACAAACAAATCGACACAATGTTTAGACTTAGTAAAGTATAAATTGAGGTAACTTCAGCGATACAAATCGAGGTAACTTCATAAATACAAATCGATTTCATTGAGAAAGACAAACAAAGGTATATTGTTGCTTGATATTGATTGACTTGCAATCAATTATAATTCATTTTTGCAAAAGGCAAATGAAATGATGTTTTTTAATTAATGTGCAATGCAATTTATTTGTGTGCACTTTTTTAAAATGAGCGGTATGTGAAACGATGTTTCCTTTATAAATGAATGACAGGTCGCACAAGTTTAGGAGGGTGTCGCTTCGCTTTGCTTCGTCAGTAAAGAATAGACGAAGTGACATTTCCTTTATAAATGATGAGTTTGTGGTTTGAACATATAACAGACAAATTATGTAAATCTCTCTGGGTTGAAATAAAAATTAATTTTACTAAACACGTCAATAAGTTGGACTGTTATTTGTAGCAAAGGTAAATCGTTGTCTCCGACATAGATGTCATTGTGTAAATCACTTAAGGACATTATCTGGTATAACGATTCAAATACAATATATGTACAACAATTTGAAGAATTTTGCAAAAGTTTTGAGAAGAAACTTGGAGAAAGAATGGCAATTTTTGTGTTTTGAGCCAAACTTGGAGTATTCGAGCTTGGAGGAACCGAGTAGGATGCCTTCCATCCTCATGGTATCGTGATGGACATGAAGGGCATCCACCATTGTTGTTTTAAGTGCATCTCTGCTACTGTTCGTGACCCATAATGTTGCATGTGTTCCTTGGTGGCAATTTTAGATTACACTTCTTATCTTGTGACCACTAGGATTGAAGAAACATGTTTGTGGCTTGAACTGGCCAATTTTTGTCTCCATCAGTTTGGCTAAAACCCAATTGCTCTATTAAATTTGTGTTGTGGATGTTGTTATTGCTTCTTAAAACTGTCATCTCATTGTTAGAGTTGGATTGTGTTGCACCATATTTGAAACATGCATGTCTTTTGAATGAATACAGATTTGTTAAGTTATTTTCTTGAAAGCTTGTGTGGTTGATTATCTTTCGTGTTTGAGTTGAGCATTGTCTAACCGGAGTTGGGTTTCAGAGAAAGGGCAGTTGAAAATTTGATAAATCACCATTGGAAGTATATTTTTTGTGCAGGTCAAATTTTAACCACCAAAAAATTAAAATCGAAAATCAAAACTTGTGCATTTGTGCTTGATGTGTGTTTATGCATTTTGGTTTGTCTGACCCAGTCCTGATAATCAGAGTGTATCTTCGTAGATATAGGTCTATTTTGTGCTTACTTAGATTTGTTGAAAATCTAATGAACTCTCCTATATTTCCAGTGTTCAGTCCGCTGACAGATTTTGTATTGCAGTCACCAAAAATAGATCTGAACAAAGAGTACAGTCATTCGAGTGACTGTATTTCTGGTGCATCATTCAGACCGGTTATTCATACCATATCATGGCACCCCGATATCAAAAAATTACAATTATTGATTCGTTGGAAAGATATTTTTGTTTTCTGTGTTTTCTGTGTTTTCTCTGTTAATCAGTTTTTTCAAATTTAGTGACCTACTAAGTCAAATTCTAGTAGTATCAGTCATTGTCATATTCCATAAAATTTCACTTTGACTGCTTTTGCAATAGAATTTTATTTCGATGTCTTGATCACGAACTGACTTATTGTCGGTGTGCACCATATTCCATAAAACTAAATAAAAGGATAAAGAAACTACACAAAAATACCTTTTCAACGATACCTGATTTGCAGAAAAACTACGAACGAGATACAACCCTGACAACATTCTTAAAACAAGAGCTGAACAAGCATGGTTATTCCTATCCCAATTATTCTATACTATTTTTTAGCCATTTATACTAGAAACGCAAAAACATAATAAAAAGAATAGAGGCATATCGAGGTGTTATATTTCCAATGCCACCAAGGTTACCATGATCTAATGAGTGGTTGGAGAGAAACATCCTTTAAAAGTTAGACTATTTGTTGTTCCAGTCTACAAAGCATGTTTCGTTTCCAATTTTGTAACTCCAACGAGAACCTTAGAGGGGTTTTCAGTTCTGACTCAAAATAGAAAACTTATTGACATGTATCTTAACTTTCCAACAACTTAAAAATATATGTTTTCAACGTTGAATCAGAGAGATACATATCTGAGAACAATGAATGTTCAACAAAAGTTTGTAAATATGCGAATATGCGAATTTTCTTCTAAATACACGATCTTCCTCTTAAATATGCAAAATTTCTCCTGAATATGTGATTTTTCTCTCAAATATTTAAATTTTCTCTTAAATATGTGTCTAAGTATTGCATCCAAGATTTGCTACAGACTTTACCACTTATTTTTTACCCAAAAAATGAAAGATTATGAAAAAATATAAAGAAGAACAAACAAACTAGGCATAAATACATTACCAACGATACTTGATTTGCTAGAAAATGATAAACGGATGCAGGGATACAACCCTGATAACATTTTTAAAATAAAAGATGAACAAATGTGATTGTGCCTATCCTGATTATTCTATGCTATTTTCTAGCCACGTGCCAAAAATCTAAAAAAATAATAAAAAGTGCAGAGAGATCATGCTGTTCGCTTTTTAATGCCACTAAGATCAGCTTGATCAGATTAGTGGTGGGGAAGAAACATTCTTTGAAAGATAGATTGTTCAATTATTCTAGTTTGTAGGGCATATTTCTGTTCTATTTTTTAAACTCAAAAACATAAACCTTAGAAGGGTTTTCAGTTCTTACTAAAAACAGGAAAGTTACAGGCCTATATCTTCTTCTAACGACTATAAAAATATAGGTTTTCATTATTAGATCAGAGAGATACAGATATGAAAAAAAAATGGTTTTGCAGAAAATACGTGAATATGCAAATTTCTCTTAAACATGTGAATTTTCTCCTATATATGTATTTTTTTCTCTCAAATATGAAAATATTCTCCTAAATATGTGAATTTCTTCTTAAATATGAGAAATTTCTCTTAAATATGTGAATTTTCTCTTATATATGCAATTTTTTTTTCCAAATATATAAATTTTCTCCTAAATATTTTTTTTTTCTCTCAAATATATGAATTTCTTCCTAAATATGCAAATTTCCTACCAAATATGTGAATGTCCTCTCAAATATATGATTTTCCTCCTAAATATGTGAATTTCTTCATAAATATGTGGGTTTCTTTCAAATATGCGATTTTTTGCTTAAATATATGATTTTCTTCTCAAATATTTAGGAGAAATCACATATTTAAGAGAAAATTCACATATTTGGAAAAAAAATTGTATATTTGAGAAAAAATGCATATATTTGGAAGAAAATTTATATATTTAGAAGGAAATTTGTATATTTAAGAGAAAAATATCATATATATAAGAGGAAATTCATATGTTTAGAAGGAAATTTACATATTTAGGATGAAATTCGCATATTCACATATTTTTTGCTGAATAATTTTTGTTCTCAAATCTTTATTTCTCATATCCGAAGTTGAAAACCTATATTTTTATAATAGTTGGAAAGCGAAAACACAAGACTGTAACTTTTTTGTTTTAAGTCAGAACCGAAAAGCCCTTTAGGGTTCCCCTTTCTCAGTTTCAAAATCAGAACAAAAATATATTCTGCAGACTGAAACAACCAAACAATCTATCTTCTAGTGGATATTTTTCTCCAACCTTTCATCAGATTAAGGTGATCTTGGTGGTGTTGGAAAGCTAAGGCCTCAATCTGTCTCTTTTCTTTTTATTATTTTTTTGGATTTTTGATGCAGGTGGGCAGAAAATAATATAGAATAATCTGGATAAACACAATCACACCTATTCATCTCTTATTTTAGGAATCATGTCAGGGTTGTTTCTCAATGCTTGTTCATTGTTTTTTAGCGAATTAGGAATCGTTGAAAATGTGTTTTGTCAAGTTTCTTTGTTTTTTTATGTATTTTTCAAAAATCCTTCATTTTCTAAGTAAAAAATTAATGGCAAATTCTAACACATATCTTAAATGCAATACTTTGACACATATTTAGAAAAAAAATCACATATGTAGGAGAAAATCACATATTTAGGAGGAAATTCATATATTTGAGAGAAAATTCACATATTTTAAAGAAAATTTGCATATTTTTTGCATGACAGTCTTTGTTCTCTGATATGTATCTCTCTGATATGATGTTGAAAATTTACATTTTTATAGTTGTTGAAAATGAGATACATGCATGTAACTTTCTTGTTTTGTGTAACAACTAAAAACCCCTTTAGGATTCTCGTTTTTGAGTTCTAAAACTGAAACAAAAACATGCTCTGCAGACTAGAATAACCAAACAGTCTATCTTTCAAAGGATATTTCTCCCCAACCACTCATTAGATTAAGGTGATCTTTATGGTATTGGAAAGTTAATGCCTCGATTTGTCTTTGTCCCTTTTGTTGTTTTTTCAGATTTCTACTGCAGGTGGTCATTAGCATAGAATAATAAGGATAACCACAGTCGTGCCTTTTCATCTCCTGTTTAGAAATGTTGTAAGGGTTGTATCTCAACATTTGTTCATAATTTTTCAGCGAATTAGGTATCGTTGAAATAGTATTTGTGTCTAATTTCTTTGTTCTTTTGTGTGTGTTTTTGAAATCATTTATTTTTTAGGTAAAAAATCAGTGATAAGGTCTGTCATAAATCTTTGATGCAATACTTGGGAACATATTTGGGGGGAAATTTGCATATCTGAAAGAAAACCACTCATGCAAAGGTTAAAATGGTCTTTTTAATGACAGATATTTGCAATTTTGGACATCAAACAAATTTTTGAAAATTATAAGGTTTTTCGTGAAATGCATCATTTTTGTCGTACAATACTTATGATAATTTTTCATACTTTTATTATCTCCCTTTCTGCCCCTCTTAAAACATATTGGCATCAATGCACTCTTAAAAAGTGTTTGCCATGTAGAACATTTGTCGGTCGAACAAGCAAAGCGACAAATGTTCTGGATATAAGAATCTTGAGTGAGAGACAAATGTTTTGGACTTTTGCATCCCCTCAATTAAATTGAGCACAGAACACACATGATAGGTGAATCAAATGCGGGACAACACCTCAGCAGGGAGTGTGGTGTTCCTCCAAGAGATTCTTCGGTGAATCAAACACCCCCTTAACATGATTGCACATCCACAAAATCATTTTTCGAGTTGCTGGTCCATAATAATTCTACATCCACACACAAGGGCTAGTACCAAGATCTAATCAGTCACCAGCAAGGCACAATCTAATCGGTCAAACCCACCATTAGGTGTAAAAAAACTAATAAAAATATGTAAGTGTGCACAAGTCTCATTGAGTTTGAGATTAAAGGAGCAGCTAACAACCATGGCTATATGACACTAGCCAATCACACGACAGCATTGCATGGGGCCCACAACTACAAAGTTTAGACCCCACGTGAAATGTTGTCATGTGTTTGCCTGTGTCAAATAGCCATGGCACTTAGCCATTCTTTGAAATACTGCTCTAACATCTTATGAAATTGGGATCCTCAAAGGATTTTTAGCTTGACCCCCTTGCCAAAAAGCCTTGCATTTTTGGCAGTTTTGAAGATTTTAGATCCACGGATTTGAGATCTCTCATTTTAGTAATTGGAGGATTTGGCATGAGTTACCAATGGGGCTCGGCGTGGTTGGTAAGAGCTATCAGTGTACGTCTCCTTGTGGTGGGATGTTGCAGGTTAAAAAACCTTAGTGGTACATTGAACAATAACTGGTGGGGTTATGCCTAACCCCATCTTGCCTTTCTAAAAAAAAGGATTTGGCATCTGTCGAATTTGACTTCAATCCAGAGATCTGTAACAAACCAAACTCATCCCTATTGAAAAGTGGATTTTTTTTTTTTATAATTGTGGAAACTCTACCCAAAGATCCGGAGCCTTACAGATATAACACAATCCAAACCACAAGGGATCTTACATTAACCCAACAATCGACTAATTAACTTTATTCATCAATAATTAAAGTTTAAGAACATAATCAAATAAATGTCCTTAATTATAGAGTCACACTGTCCCAAAAAAAATATCAGAAAGTAGTCATGAAGCCTCATAAGCCCCATATAGTAGATGTCCTCATCATTGGGCTTCAGGACCTATGAAAAACATAAAGAGCACAGGGTCAAAATTAAAGATCCTGTGTACGAATTTTTCTAAAGATACAAATAGGTAAGAGAAGTATAAATCAATTCATATAACATTTTTAGAGGAACATGACTACAACTATCTCATAATCCAAACAACCAATCATGCATTTAATAACAATTAGCATGCAACAACAATATCTCACATGAAATGAAAATAGGTAAAGGTGCATAAACTAATTTCAGAATAGTAAATATGCATGATATCAATGCACATGCATGAATAGCTTATTAAATTCTTGTCAGAGTTTTCTTTTGTATGCATGTCGCTATTAAATGTACACAATTTTAGTTTCACTTTTCATTAAAACCTGCGGATATGAAAAAATGGGCACAACAATTCCCGAAGTTCAAGATATCCTAGTTATAGCTTAACACATAATTTGTGTTTTATTAATGGGTTTCAGATTTGGCCCTCGACCGATATCAAAAATCAATGTCATACATCAGAACATTAGAAATCAACATTTAATGTCGGAACACCAGGAAAATCAACATCTACTGATATCACTTTCTTGGTATACCAATAATAACTATGTTTGCACACCACCCTCAGGCAAAGTGACAGAAACTCCCTAAATCGTGGCTGAGAAGTGAACCACCATATCATATTTAGGAGCACAATCGCACACAGAGTTTTAGTATCCTTACGGTTCTCCAAAACCGCCATCTAGGATTCCCATAATGTAAAAGGAACATTCAAGAAGAAACATTAATTACACTATTTTATCTTTTTTATCTTTTATCAAAAGACATTCTTTTCAAAAGATTTATTTTACAAATCAACATGCAAAATACAACATGTGACCTTGGCCCGTTACAAAATTTAACAGTGCAATTAATTCAGAAATCAATAGTTTCAAATGGATTTTTGCAATGCATAGAATAAACTTAGAGCAACACCTGCTCATGGTCCACATGGCCTACAGTGGATCACATCTGACCACTGGTGCATCTTATGCAACGTGAACATGTGATCACATAATTATCCAAACATGTTCACAAATGCACATTCATTCACACACAATACGAATGTGCATGAATAAACAATTTACATATGCATATGAACACATGCTTTCAATATACATTTTTATTTTCATGATTCATCTCATGCATAATATACAGACGTACACATGATCATGCTGATGCAACAACAATGTAATTTCAGAATTCACGTGTTCACTATATGCATATTTAAGCCAACACAAAACTCAAGTTCATGAGCATATGTAAACAACCACATCTTTACCAAATTCGAGTATGCTCGGGTTACCAATCAAAACATACTGAGCCCGAAGGTATGTTAATCATACACGGCATAACACTAAGACCTCATTGGCAATCGGTTAGGCTTAGGCAAAACCATCACAGCCTCAACCGATAACCATATGCAGTCTCATATTAATTTCTCCACGTATGTGGTGTCTCTTTACGACACAACCATATAAAAATTTTGTGACATTTTTTGATACAAGAACAGTCACATAAAAGCATGCATAATCAGTCACATAACATATTTTTAGTAATATTCATAAGGCATGACAATCCTGTAAAAGTGTGCATAACAGTCATATAGAAGCACACATTATGTAACGTTTTATAAAGCATGAACAGTCTTATCATGACATACATGAACAGTCACATGATTATGTATTTAACCAGTCCGATAATTTGTCATGTAACCAGCTGAAAATCAACTATATGACAGGCTGAAATTTTTGTTATGAAACAGGCCATAAACTGACTATATAATAGGTTGAAATTTTTATTATGTAACAAGCCATAAATTGGCTATATGACAGGCTGAAAATATGTCATATATCAGGCCAAGAATTCGGTAATGTACATGCAAAAAATCAACTATATAATAGGCAAAAAAAAATCAGACTTACTACAGTTCATGTGGCAGCAACAAAACAAGCCATATTCAATCTAACAGTGGCAGCATACCTGATCTTAACTTAGAGTTCAAGATGAAACTTTAAAGATTGTTTTGATGCTGGCCTAAATGGCAGCATCAAACAAAGTTGGATATGGGTCCTAGACGATGATAATTGACTGGGCTAAAACCCACTGACATCAGCTCCATTTCATCATTTTTTTTGTTTGAGTCTATTCCAGCTGACTGCAGTCAGCTGGAGTGTAACACATGAGATCTGCTCAGCTGACTACAGTCAGTTGGGCTTGACAGGCTTAGAAACTGCTCAGCCGACTACAGTTGGCTGGGCATGACAGATTATAAAATATGATCAGCCAACTGTAGTTGGTTGGGCACAGAAGTGTTTGAATTATACTTAGTCGATTGCAGTTGGTTGGGCATATTAGTGTCTCGTATTATTTTTTGAACCCTGCTCAGCTAACAACACTTGGATGGGCCTGTGTACTAGAGAAACTGCTCAGCCGACTTTTGTCAGCTAGGTTGTTCACAGTTCATAAAAAAAATGAAATAAATTTGAAAATCAATCCTAAAACCATAATTTACGAAATTTGGGTTTTGGTGACATAATGTAAAACATGAACAGTCTTATATAATGCATTAAACAATTATATTAGTATGTTATATGACCAGTCTGAACACTTATCATGCCACAGGCCGAGAACTGATCATGTACAGACCAAGAACCAGCCATATAATAGACCAATATCTTAATCATGTAACAGACCAAAAATCTAGTTATGTAACATGCTGAAAATCTATCGCATAACAGGCCAAAAAAAAAAAAATTTATTGACATCCGTAGATCCGGACCAAATTTGCACGTTTATGAGGCTTGTCAGATCTGTCCACCATTACAATAGGCAGATCTATCCACATTTGTCCATACCCATGGTAGGACAGATTTATCCTTGTGAACAGTGGAACAAATCTAACTATATGCACCGAAAATCGAAACAGCATGCATAGGGTAAAAGAATAAAATTTATGGATGGTTATAATATATATATATATATATATATATATTATAACCATATATATATATATATATATATATATAAAACTAATGTAATGTTATCTATCAATCTCTCTCTATATATATATACCTAGTAAAATCATATTCTCATTTTTTTCTTCTTTTTTCATTCCACCAAAAACATTACATAAACCTCATCTGTGCTATTTCTCTGCATTTGAATCAAGAAGGAAGCCTGTACCTTTTTTTGAAGCTCAAAAGAGACCAGGAGAAAGATCGAATGATCGGAGAGAAAAAGAGCCTTCTTCTCCTTCTTCTTTTCTTCTTATTTTTTCTTCTCTTTCTTTCTCTCCCACGGTTTCTCTCTCTCTCTCTTTGTTTCTTCTTTCTTTCTTTTTCAAGTTTTATATCAGAGGGGGCCTCTAGAGGGTGACGCCCCTCTAGGGCTTCCTCACGTGGACAGGAGATAGAATTTTCCATATGGGATTCTATCTCCAACCTCCTTTCCTAATCTTTCTAGATTTTTTTTGTTGACTTTTCCAACTCCTTCCTCTTTCTAATTACTTACTTTTTTTTTAAAGCAACCAAAGGGGCTCTTATAGAGACCCCACTATTTGGTAACTACCATATCTAACTGAAATTTCAAATTAATTAATTTTTAATAATTAATTAATAATTAATAATTAATAATTAATAATTATTCAAAAAATCTAGAGGGTGTCTTATCCCTCTAGGAGTCTTTTTAACCTTAAATTTTCTTAAATTAAACCTTTATACTAAATTTAAAGCTTTGATTTCGTTGGACCTAGATTTTGGATCTGAATTTGGATCCAAGATCCAAATCCATATTCAATATTCATATGGATCTTGAATTGAATCAGATCCTAATTAATATAGGTCTTCGACTGAGTCTAGATCTATATTAACTTGGATCATGCGGATCGGATCTAGTCTGATCCAACCCGAACCCGATCCTATCGAGATGGGCACTTTTTAAAAAAATGTAATTTTTGGGTGAACTATAGTTCGAATTCAGGAAAATAAAATATCATTGAATTCAATATTTCAAGGTGCATCCAATGATGTATAACTTGAATTTTGCCTCCGATTTTCACATGAATTTAACTCAAATTTTGCTTAAATTTTACTTGATTTTAAAGGTAAAAAATAAAAGTTTTTATCATATCTTGTTTAGCTCGTTCAGGTCTTGTCAATGAGACTTGAGCCAAACCCAAACTCAATTGACACCACCTAAAATTGAGGATTTATCAATTTTTCTGCAACACAACCAAAATCTTTGAATTTGACTGTGTAAAAACACACGATATTACATCCCTACCTTCTTAAAAGAATTTCATTCACAAAATTAGAACGTACTGAATAGGTGTGGGTAGTGCTCACGCATATCGACCTTGGGCTCCCAAGTGCACTCGTCCAATCTGTGATGTTGCCAACACACCTTCACGAATAGAATCGTCCTACTGTGCAGTGTCCTCTCCTGGCGATCCACAATTTTCATCAGCTTCTCCTATGTCATCAAGTCAGGTTGTACATCAACCGCCTCATAGTGGATCACATGTGAGGGGTCAGTCACATACTTCTTCAAGATCGAGACGTGAAAGACATTATGAATCTAAGAAAACTAAGGGAGAAGTGTCACACGGTATGCGGTCTACCCAACACTCTCAAGGATCTCTAAGGGTCCAACATATTGAGGACTCAACTTCCCCTTCTTCCCGAACCGGAAGACACTCTTCGTGGGCGAGATCTGTACAAACACGTGGTCACCCATGGCAAAGTTGAGCTTCCTACGCCGGTGATTGGCATAGCTCTTCTGCCTGCTTTGTGCTGCGACCAACCTCTGTCGGATCAACCGTACCTGGTCTAAGTAGTGCTTGATGGCCTCCGGTGACTCCACTGCTCTCACTCCAACCTTATTTCAGCACACTGGGGATCTACATGGTCTGCCATACAGAGCTTCGTATGAGGCCATACCAATGCTGGCAGGGTAACTATTGTTATATGAAAACTCTACAAGCTTTACAGCCTATCTCACTCTCCTGCCCAATCTAACGCGCATGCTCTAAGCATATCCTCTAGTGTTTGTATCATGCGCTTTGTCTGACCATCAGTTTGTGGGTGAAAAGTCGTGTTGAACTTCAATGTGGCACCAAGGGCCTTCTACAACTGGTGCCAAAAATGAGACATAAAATGAGGGTATCGATCTGACATGATCGAATGTGGCACCCCGTGAAGCCAGACTATCTCATCCACATAGAGGTCTGCTAGACTCTCCAAGCTTTGACTGATCCTGATCGGTAGAAAGTGGGCACTCTTCGTTAACATGTTCACTATCACCTAGATGGCATCGTGTTGACAATGGGTCCACGACAACCCTATGATGAAGTCCATTAAGTTGTCATCCCACTTTCACTCTGGAATGTTTAATGACTGAGGAAGTCCACCAGGTCTCTAATGCTTGATCTTCACCTACTGGTAGGTAGACACCGAGACACAAACTCTGCTACGTCCTGCTTTATCTTGTTCCACCAATACATCCGTTGGAGGTCTATGAACATCTTAGTAGAACTTGGGTGAACAAAATACCTCGACCGGTATGCCTCACTCATCAGCTCCTTCTGCAGTGCCTTTGGAACCCACCATTTGTCTTTGAACATGATGGTTTCATCCTCCTCACGACAAAACTATGCATCATGCTTCTGGGCACTCATGCACAACCTCTCAAACTCTAGATCGATTGACTGAAGCTCCTCAATGTGGTCTATAATCTTAGGTTACGCCTGCATCCCCGCATAAAGGATGCATCCAGAATCATCTGCAAATGGTTGTCATCTCACAAACTCTTTGATCATATCCCAAATATGCCCTATTAAGCTAAGTATCATGACTAAAGCCTTCTGCTAAGCGTGTCTGCCACTACATTTGCCTTACCAGGGTGGTAGGTGATGGAGAACTTGTAGTCCTTCAGGAACTCCAAACACTTGTGTTGCCTCAAATTAAAATCACATTGTGTGAATATGTACTTGAGGCTCTTATGATCAGAGAGGACCTCAAACTATTTCGCATACATGTAGTGACACAAGATCTTCAGTGCAAAGACAATTGCCGCTAACTCCAAGTCATACGTGGGGTAATTCTTCTCATGCACCTTTAGTTGTCGAGAAGCGTACGCGATCACCTTTTTGTGCTGCATCAAGACACAGTCCAGTCCGGTCCCTGAAGCATCATTGTACACAATGAATCTACCTGTCCCAAAAGGTAAAGTTAATATTGGGGCCGTGGTCAACCTCCTCTTCAGCTTCTGAAAGCTCTCCTCACATCGAGGTGACCAAACCAACTTTATCTTCTTCTATAAAAGTCGAGTCATTGGAGCCGCTATACGAGAGAAGTTCTCAATGAATTGACAGTAGTAGCTCACCAATCCCAAGAAACTCTTGATCTCTAAAATTGTCTTCGATTGCTTCCAAGACAACATTGCCTCCACCTTGGCTGGATCGACCTCAATGCCCTTCTTAGAGATCACGTGGCTGAGAAACATCACCCTGTGGAGCCAAAACTCACACTTCAAGAACTTAACATAAAGTTGATGTTCTCTCAGTGTCTGCAACACAATCCACAGATGCTGTCAGTGCTCCTCCACGCTCTCAGAGTAGATAAGAATGCCATCGGTGAATATAATGACAAAAGAATCCAACCATAAACTGAAGACCCGATTCATCAGGTCCATGAATGTTGCAGGGGCATTGGTAAGTCTAAAAGACATCACCAAAAACTTATAGTCCCCGTATCTGGACCTGAATGTGGTCTTTAGAACATCCTCTGCCCTGATTCACAACTGATGGTACCCGAAACAAAGATCTATCTTACAGAACCAGCTCCTTCTTCAACTCAACCAGCTCTGCAAGTGCCATGTGATACGGTATTCAGGAAACTGGTGTCATGCCAGGCATTAGCTCGATTGAGAACTTGATCTTCCTGTGAGGTAGCAAACCTGACAAGTCCTCGGGAAAGACGTTCAAAAACTCATGAACCGCGTCCAACTGCTCCAAATGTGTCACCTAACTGTCTGTCGCAGACACACTGGCCAAGAACACCATACAACCTTGCTTATGGTACTTGGAGATCTTCAATGTCGAGACAATCTTCACCTCGCTCGTTCATCAAATCGCCTAAAACACCAATACAGACAAATCAGGGCGCTCTAACGGAACCTCATTTCTCCAACACTAAAGAGTAGCATTGTATTTAGACAACCAGTCTATACCCAAAATGACATCATAGAAAGTCATGTTCAGTATGATCAGGTCAGCAAACAACTCATGCCCCTCGATGATCACTCAGACTGTAGGAAAATATTTCTCGCAAGAAGAAGATGTACCCATCGGAGACATCACGTAAAAAGCCTTCTCGAGGCTAGATGTAACAAGATCAAGCAAACTCGCAAAGGAGGAGGATATAAAGAATGGGTAGCACCCAAATCAAACATCACACGAGCATAGTGTTCAAAGACTACGAAAATACCTTCGAGCAGGTCATTTTGATTACCCTGTGTGGCAGTTGTTGCAGCGTACACTCTCATGTTGGTCCTCTGTTGCGCCTATTGTTGAGGCCTATGTTGCTACTATTGTTGTCCTCCATGAGTCGTTGGCTTGTTCGGACAATAGATAACGATATGTTCGGGCTGTTGGCACTAGTAGCAGACTCCCTTAAAGAGTGAACAAGAGCCCTAATGATGACTCTTGTTGCACCTTTGACACATGAACAAAGTCTTCCCCTATTGCTTCCTCTGTTGGGGTCGACCCTTCTGATGCCCTTGTTGTGTCCTCTGCCTCTTTACCTTACCCCCTGCCACCCACAGGTGGGTTCTTCCTCGCTTCGCCACTGGTGATGCCCTAGTTACCCCCCACTCTTCTGTGATTCATCCTTGAACCTCTTCCACTCCTCATTCAAGATGGATGCAGACTTGATCACATCACTGAATATAGTAGGACAACTCGTCATCACACGAACCTGGAGTCCGTCTTTCAGCCCACGAACATACTTCGTTGCCCTTGCCTTATCATTAGTAAAAAGGTTCAAGTAGTAGCGCTCCAAACTCCTGAATTTGGTGGTATAGATCACCAAACTCATGTTCCCCTGAACAAACCCAAAAAAATATTGCTACATACGTTCTCGTGCATAAGCAGGGAACTAAGCATCTAAGAAATTCTCATTGAAAGTCACTCAAGGAATTACCTCCACTCTGTCGTATTTCACTCATCACAGGGTGTCCCACAATTTCTTGGCATCACCCTTCAATTGGAACATGCCAAAATTAGTCTGCCTATCCTCAGGCACAGGCAGGATACAAAACGCCATTTTAGTCTCCTCAACCCAACTCTCAGCTGCCTCTGGGTCGGCCTTCACTGAGAAGGTTGGAGATTCAACCTAAGAAACTTCTTGAACATCACCACGGTGGGGTTTGGAGTGACCTCGGCAAGATAGACACACATGATCTGTTGCGCCACCTGTGCCTGGACGTATGTGGTCACTATCGTTGTCAAGGTGTTCAGGGCATTCAACATGAAGTCCCTTTGCTCCTGTCAATCAGCGGGAGCACCAGAAGTCAAAGCTCGGGAGCGGGTATACATCTAAAACATGAAAAATAGTTAAAAAATTTGCACCCTTATCAAACCTACCCCCTTAGGATTGATCCCCTCAACAATCATAATTGCATATTGACATCAAATTCCTAATTCACATAAAAAGGAATTAAATTAAGCCATTCTCACAGTCTATCATATGAAATTTAAATAAATTGATATTAGTAAAAAAAAATACCAGGTAGCCCTTACTAGTGATGGAGACTGCTCTAGAATACAAGTCATGACTTTCTGATAAAATTTGGACATGGCTTGATTATCAAAAGAAAATTATGGTACACAAAAATGATTAAAATATAATATTTTATGGTCGACTCTGATACCAAACCTGTAGCGACCTCAACTCATCCCTATTGAAAAGTAATTTTTTTTTAAAGCAATCAAAGGGACTCTTTTAGAGACCTCACTATTTGGTAACTACCATATATAACTAAAATTTGGAATTAATTAATTAATTAATAATTAATAAATATCTAGAAAATTTCATAGAGTGCCTTATCCATCTTGGAGTCTTTTTAACCTTAAATTTCCTTAAATTAAACCTTTATACCGAATTGAAAGCTTTAATTTTGTTGGACCTAGATTTTAGATCTGGGTCCAGATCCAAGATGCAAATTCATATCCAATATTTATATGGATCTTGAACTGGATCAGATCCTAATTAATATGGGTTTTGGATTGAGTTCAGATCCATATTAACTTGGATCATACAGATTGGATTCAGTTTGATCCAATCTGGACCCGGTCCCATCGAGACAGACCCTTTTTTAAAAAATATGATTTTCGAGCAGACCATAGCCTGAGTTCAGAAAAATAAAATATAGTTGAATTCAACATTTTGAGGTACATCTAATGATGTATAACTTGAATTTAACCTAAATTTTGCTCAAATTTTGCTTGATTTTAAAGGTCAAAAATAAAAGTTTTTATCATATCTTGTTTGGCTCATTTAGGTCTTATCAATGACCCATGGGTCAAACCCAAACTCAATTGACGCTACCTAAAATCGAGGATTTATCGATTTTTTTATGGCACTTAGCCAAAACCTCAAATATCTCTAAATTTAATACACGATATTACAAGATCTCGGCACTCAAGCACACCCTCATAATTGTTAGGGAAAAGTAATATGTTTGACTCTATATAATTAGGGGTGTCAACGGGTTGGGTTTACTTCGACCAAACCCTATAGGGTTCGGGTTTGGTGACAAAAAAGAATACCCGATTAAGACTCATGTCCCGACTTGAAGAACCGATTAATATATGGACCCGAGTATAGTTTGTGAAATTTTATACCAGACCCAAGCTTGACTCAAGCTTTGATTAAGACCATAAATTTTCAATGTAAAAATGATAAAAAATTATTATTTTATCAGGTATGATCTGGGTCTGGTTCATGTAGTTCTTATTGGATCTAGGTATGATTTATCTTATAGTAGGCTCGATTAGACCTGGGTCTAGACCCGGTATCCTACCCAAAAATATGATCCAAGTTTGGTTCCACCTAGGTCGAACCAAAGCCGACCTATTGACACCCTTACATACAATGTCGTAAGTTTAAAGTAAAAACAACCACGATCTAACATTAATGTAAAAGGCTGACATGATTCCTGAATGAGTAGATGCATCATTACGAAGGGCAATATAAGATGGGGAAAGCATTTGACCCTCTAATTGGAACTCACAGGAGAAGGTTGGTTTGAGCAAATGTATTCAACATGGTCGAATTCGTAAGAATGAACACTTAGATCATATTTTTTTATGTAAAAATATTATTTTTTGAAGGTTGAAAGTTTGGTACATTGTAGGCCGTTGATTTTTTAACCCTGAAAAAATCTCACATGCATGTTATAATAACATGTTTCAAAGGTCCTTTTCTACTAAACTAAACATGTAGATCGTGTCAAATGTGCAAAAAATAATAAAAATATTACAGTTTTTCACTGAGGGGTTCCTTACCCACGAGGGGTAGCAAATATTGTCCCATAAAACGGTCCTGTTTTTTTTGTGAGCAAACTTTCTTGGATGACATCCAATCACTAAAGTGTCATAGTGAGTTTCCACTTTCTCAGTAGGATAGAGTGTGCGCTTAATTGTTGGGTAGTTCTGGGGTAGGACCTTGTCTCTGTGTGCTGGAACAGGTCGCTAAGTACAAATTTCACCACTGTGCGCTCAAAAAGTGACTATTTAGAAAATATTTAAAAAATTTTAATGTTTAATTCTTTAGGATAATGACGGCATCTATTTTACAATTTAACAATATTTTAATCTAAACTTTATTTTTTAATGACAAGAAAACCCGTATCGAAGACCAGGTCGCTTAATGGGCTCGGCCCACTGCGATATAAGACCCTCAAAGATTAAGACACAACCACCCTATTTTGTGGATTCTGATCGGGTGCAATCACATGGCACAAAATTTATGCATTATGCACTTGACTGCCCTCCATCAGGCCCTGGGCCCCACAACTGACAGGCTGTCCTCAAGATGGAGGGTGATCAGGTGCTTAATGTTGGTGCAATTATATTGTATCTGATATTTTCATTGTTTTTATGTCCCCCGTACACCTGACGCCCGAACCGGATAAGCAATTCAAATCTTGTGCAGGCCCCTGTCAATTCCTCTGAGTTTCGATCTCGCGACCCTATCGTTGAAGTAAACTTTTCAGTTCAAACTTGATAACTGACAAAATCAATATGCTTCCCAGAAAGTGAATCAACTCACCATGTCATCCAGCCATTAGAATAATTTGGCAATCAAATACTTAAATTGTAAACCATTTTAGATCTCGAATAATTTGGCAATCAAGTACTTAAATTGTAAACCATTTTAGATCTCTCTCTCTCTCTCTCTCTCTTGTAGGGGAGCAATTCTCGTGGTCAAATATGAGGTCTCGCCCTTGCTTGCGGATACTTGATCGCGTTTTTCTCTCCCCAGAACTATTTCACGCAGTTCCGGATGTCACTGCTTGTCTGCTGCCACGGACCATGTCCGATCATGGGCAAATGACTGTTTCGTGGGGCGCAGGCTTCAAGGCATGTCGTAGGTTCTTCTTTGAGGAATGGTGGCTTCGGGTGCCAGACTTTCAGCAGTTGGTAGGTCAATCGTGGGCGCAACCTGCTACGGGATCTTGGGTGGCCATCCGCATCCATGTTAAGCTTCTTCGTCTTCGGAAACGTATTAAGGAATGGCTAAGTTTTAATAACCTGAACAAGTTTAGGTTCATCGGCCAGTGGGAAGCTGAGCTCTCCGATTTGGCCCAACGTCAGGTCGATCTTGTTGGTGTACCGAAGGGTCAAGTGCTTCAATTGCAGGAGCGTATCGTCGTACTCTCTACTCTCGTTGCAGAATGGAGAGCACGAGATGAGCTTAGATGGAAGTTGAGGGCTAGAGTTGCATGGTTGGCTAATAGCGATGATAATACACATTTTTTTCATATGAACGCATCAAATAAATACAGTAAGAACTGTATACTCTCGATCGAGATCGATGGATGCCAGTTTGGTCCGCACAATTGCCTACCAGCTATTACTTCTTATTTCTCCAGGTTGTATTCGGCCGACTTAGGCGTCAGGGGGGTCATCGGCGATATGGGCTATAAGCAGTTGGCGGCAAACCAATTTGTTTCTTTGCAGGTTAGATTCACTGAAGTGGAGATTTCGAATGCTATTAGCGAACTATCGGGATGGAAGGCACCAGGCCTTAATGGTTTTCACATTGACTTCTTTAAAGCATTTTGGTCAACTGTAAAAACTGACCTGCTCCACTTGTTCGATGAATTCTATCGTAATGCGAGGCTGCCTAAACCATATCATGTGGCAGTCATCTCTTTGATTTCTAAGAGGCAAGGGGCATCAGACATATCCAACTTTAGGCCGATTTCGGTGATGGGTGCTCTGTATCGCATTATATCTAAGGTGTTGGCTAATCGGTTGCGCGCTGTCATTGATCAACTTGTTTTGTCCGAACCAGGGTGCTTTTATTCCAGGTCGAAGTTTGCAAGGATCCTTTATTTGTGCAACTGAGCTTCTTCACTCTTTACAGTCGACTGGATCACCGCACTTCATGCTAAAATTGGATTTTCACAAGACTTATGACAGAATGGCATGGGATTTTCTGATTGAATCTCTAACAAATATGGGGCTTGGCAGCCGATTTATAGCATGGGTTAAGGAGTTGGTCACAAAATCCGTATCATCAGTTTGCATCAATGGAATGAGAGGGGAAGAATTCAAGTTGGCTAGAGGTGTACGACAGGGTTGTCCTCTAGCACCTATCATTTTTAATATCGCGGTAAATGGTTTACCTATTCTCATGAAAAGGGCAGAAGAAACAGGCTTCTTGGAATCCTTGGGCATTCCTGGTTTTGTTTGTCACACAATTCAATATGCAGACGATACTTTAATATTTGGACATGCGAATGTTAATCAAATGTCTAGGTTGTACTTCATTATTAAAGTCTTTGCTGCAATTTCAGACCTTTGCCTGAACGAGAGTAAGTGCGCTCTGGTCTTACTCAATGCTGACCCTCTTCTCCAATCGGCTGCTGCAAGGATCTTCAACTGCCCAATATCCGACTTCCTGTCAATTTCTTGGGTCCATCGTTGCACTCTCTACAATCAGCGGGAACTTCTACTTGGATGTCTACCATAGAGCGGGTGCAAGGAAGATTGCAGGCTTGGAAGGCTCAATATTTATCTTTTGCGGGACAAGTGATGCTCATTCGCCATGTTTTAGCCCGATTACCAGAGTTTCGAATGAGCATGTCTATTATACCGACGATAGTAGAGCAGACGATCAATCGTTTGCTTTCGCACTTCCTTTGGTCTGGGAATGTGTCGCACAAAAAGTACCTGCTTGTTTCTTGTCAACAGATCGTGCTTCCGAGGCACCAAGGTGGCTTAGAGATTCCAACTATGAGAAAGAGGAGCATCGTTTTAGTCTTGAAGTGGGCTTGGGAAGCTTCCATATCTCAATCTTCTTGGGCTATGATTGTTAGGCAAAAATATGGTAGTCTACATGAATCCCTTCTTTCCACGCCCAGTTCAGTGTGTCATTCGTCCCTCTGGCTAGAGTGGCGGAAGACACTTCGATCCTTCAGTGGCAGAGATTTTAGGCCTGTCCATGGCATGACATGGCTTCACTGGGCCATGGCGAGCGGAGATAGGTT
The DNA here is from genome assembly GCF_984573655.1 of Nuphar pumila. Taxonomy (NCBI): domain Eukaryota; kingdom Viridiplantae; phylum Streptophyta; class Magnoliopsida; order Nymphaeales; family Nymphaeaceae; genus Nuphar; species Nuphar pumila. The sequence continues at coordinate 17,078,717 of NC_143256.1, forward strand.
CTCCATTAAGCAAGTTTACCATTCCTTGTTGCCATCCGGGATGAACTGGTTTCCCAGTGATTGTATGTGGGGTAAGGGGCCAGCTCCAAGGGCAAAAGCTTTGGCGTGACTTGTGGCTCTGGATCGTGTTCAAACCCAAATTAATGTCAGGAAACGGGGGATTCAATTTCCAAGCATGTGTGTTCTTTACGAGAAGGTTGTAGAGGACACGACTCACCTATTTTGGCTCTGCCCGGTCATTCTAGACTTATTTTTTTAAACTTGGGGTGCGCCACTTGTTTAAACTCGTCCGTGCTCCGTTATTTGGGACCTCTTGCTTGGTCCCAGGATTGTACGACACAAAAAAAATGGAGATTACTGTGGCGGGTTTGGTTGCTTTCAGCATGGTGGGTCATATGGACTGAAAGAAACGACATCTTCTTCAGGGGCATCAAATTCGATTTCGGAAGGCTTCGACAACGGGTCATGTCTGATGTGTATCTGGCTCTTAAATTACATAGTAGGGGGGAGGGGCTGATCGGCTTGTACTCTGAACTATGTACAATCACCATCTAGATTGTGGCTGTTTTGCTCTTATGTTTCTCTTTTGTCTCTCCCATCCAATATTCTGTTGGATGTATTTTGGTAATGTTGAATGGTGAATGTTCTCTCTCTCTCTCTCTTGTACATGCGCTACAGAGTTTGTAACCCAAACTGAAACTACAACACCACACGTATATTTGTGCGGATGCATAAACATGAAATTTTGCCCATCCAAATGGATGGGTTTCATAGATTTAGGCGATGTTTGGAAACTAGTTGTCAGAAGTAGCCAGAGTGGGAATACCAACACCAGAATTGTTGGTGATGGATGGAGTTGTAAGAAATGATGCAAGTGAGATGGTATTTGACACGTCCGATTCCACATTTTACATCCCACTTACATGAGGTGGTAGTTACCAAATACTACACCAGATCTCACACAGGTAACTGCTTCAACAACCTTCCTAATGTTCTTTCAGTATTATTTCCAACTTTTTAGTTGCATTCCAAACAGATGCACATGTGGAAGTGGTAAATCTCCCGTAAAATCAAAGTGGGCGATAAAGTAGTCGGAAGTCATAGGAAAAAAGGTTTCATTTCAAAAAAATTGCCTAGACCGGATATGTCTTATTTGCGAAATGGGACACCAGTTGATATGGCATTCAATCCATTAAGAGTACCTTCACGAACGAATGTGGGACAAATATTTGAATGCTCACTCGAGTTAGCGGGAGACCTGTTGGGCAGATATTATAGAATAACACCCTTTGATGAGATGTATGTTGGGTTTCCCTCCTTTGTGGGATCCATTGGTTCGATGCACATTCAGTATCACTGCAGAATTTCAAGCACGATGCTTGATCTTTTCGAAGATGATTTGGAGTATTTGCTGAATAGCGATTTGTAGAAGTCCTCTCAGCTAAATGACTATTCAACTGTTCAGAGTTTGAGGTTCAGCGAGTTGTCGATGACGATTTGTGGTGTGTGCCTTCAGTTGCATAGCGATTTGTGGTTAGCGTTATGTGTTTCAGTCGGATGACGATTTGTGGTTATCGTTGGATAGCGATTTGTGGTATCGCTGGATAGCGATTTGTGATAAGGCGCATCGTAAGTTATGCAAGATATTTAGTCTTCCGCATTTAATGTGAGTCTTGTCTTCTATTTAAGGGATGAATGAGAGAGCAAAAGCAATGGGAGAGAGCAAAAAAGGCAGAATATTAGGGAGAGAGTGTGAGAAACACTTTTAGGGCACCGAAAGGGTGCGAAGGAAAAAAAAAACAAGAAGTGTTGCGACACTTCTTTCAAGACAGCTTCGTCAAGCTAGTTCTTCAAATCATTCGTTCTTTGTTCCTCAGTGAGGCATATCCTCTTGTTCATTTCGTTACACCTTGTGTGTTTGTAAGGCTTATGCCTTTTGGCCACTTTGTAATCTTTGTTTGAAGATAGTGGAAGTTGTTGACCTATTGGTCGTCGTGGACATACCTCAGTTGAGAGGGAACCACGTAGATCGTTGTGCGCTATTTTTATTTTCGCAGCTAGTTTGTTTTGGTTTATTTTTCTACCACTATCATCATCGTATTGTTTTCATCAATTCACACTTGTGGGGAGACCCGGTACGTCCATTTTAACCCCAACATATGGTATCAGAGATTTGGTTAGTATATTTGTGTGTGAAGTCATGGAGAATAACATTGGGCGTATGATTAGTTTGATGGCACAAACTGGATGGCATAGAAAACTAAAATAGAAGACCTCTTGGGTTATAAAGATTTGGATGGACCCATAGACGGTGTGAGAGGCAAACAAGAAGAGATGAAAGATGTCGAATGAAAAAAACTAGACCGAAAGGCGATCAGTTTCATTCGACAATGGATAGATGATAGTGTCTTTCATCATGTATCCATAGAAACTTTGACGCATGGTCTTTGAACCAAACTAGAGAGCCTTTATGATAGAAAGGCAGCAGTGAATAAGGCCTTTCTATTTCGAAAGCTTGTGAACCTCAAGTATAAAGAGGGCGGCTCTATTGCAGAGCATTTGAATGAGATCAAAAGCATTGTAAATCAGTTGGCCACAATGAAAATCACTTTTGATGATGAGTTACAAACTTTGTTGCTCTTATTTCCCTTCCTGAGAGTTGGGAAACCTTGGTGGTCACAGTCAGTAACTCTGCACCTGATGGAATGGTAACGATGAGCCAAGTTACCAGCAGTCTATTGAATGAAGAGTCCAGGAGAAAGTCATTAGGTCCTTCTACCTCAAAGGCACTTGTGATTGAAAACAGGGGAGAAGCAGAAGTAAGAGCGGGGCTCTGCACTACCATTGCAAATCCAGAGGCCACTCACACTCGAGCTCAAAGAAAGACGTCGAGTATTATTATTGCCACAAGAAGGGGCATATGAAGCGACAGTGCAGGAAGCTCAAGCTTAAGGAGTAGAACAGAGAGAAGAGCTCAGAAGAAAAATAAGGTGCCACAGTCACAGATGGAGAGCTCATGGTTGTCTGTGATGGCACTAGCATAAATTTGATCGATCAGGAGACCGATTGGGTGATTGACTCTGGAGCTTCATTTCATGTTACCTCACGGGTTAATTTCTTCACTTCCTACTCGCAAGGTGATTTCGGTAATGTCTGAATGGGAAATGAAGATGTGTCAAAGATTGTTGGCATGGACGACATTTGCTTGGAAACAAGTGTAGGCTGTAAGTTGTTGCTGAAAAATGTGAGGCATGTACCAGACATCCGATTGAATCTGATCTCTGCTGGAAAGTTAGATGATGAGGGCTATAACAACACCTAAAGTGATGGAAGGTGGAAGCTAACCAAAGGCTCATTGGTGATAGCCAGAGGAACAAAGGCTCGTTCCCTTTACACTTTGTAAGCGAAGATCTGGAAGAGTGTTGTGAATGTTGTGGAGACTGGCTAGTCCACAAAATTATGGCATAGAAGGCTTGGGCATATGAGCAAGAAGGGGCTGCAAGTCGTAGTTAAGAAAGAGTTCCTGACAGGTGCAGCAGGTACATCTTTGGAACCTTGTGTTCATTGCTTCCATGGTAAACAAAATAGAGTTTCTTTCCATAGATGCATTGCATCTAGAAAATCTCATGTTCTAAATCTTGTACATTCTGATGTGTGTGGACCTTTAAAGGTCAAGACACTTGGTGGTGCATTGTACTTTATGACTTTCATTGATGATCACTCTAGAAAAGTCTGGGCTTATATACTGAGGACTAAAGACCAAGTTCTAGATGTATTCAAGCACTTTCAGACCATGGCTAAATAAGAAACTGGCAGGCAGTTGAAGTGTGTTCGCTCGGATAATGGTGGCAAATACATTGGGCCATTTAATCATTATTGCACCAATCATGGCATCAAGCATGAAAGAACTATAAGGATGACACCTCAACAGAATGGGGTTGCTGAGAGGATGAAGCACATCATTCTTAAGAGAGTCAGATGTTTGCTGTCACACTCTAAATTGCCAAGATCTTTCTGGGGTGAGACAATGAGGACAACAATTGATCTTATCAACTTGTCTCCTTTTATTCCCTTGAAGGGAGATGTTCCAGAGAAAGTTTGGATAGGAAAAGAACCTTTCTATGGACACTTAAGAGTGTTCGGCTGTAGAGCATTTATTCACATTCCGAAGGAAGAGAGGTCCAAGCTTGATCCAAAAGTCAAGCAATGCATATTCATTGGCTATGGAAATGAAGAATTTGGCTACAGACTGTATGACCCTATTGATAAAAAGGTGGTCAGAAGTCAAAATGTTGTCTTATTGGAAGATTAGACCATTGAAGACATTGGTGAGTCTGAGCCATCAGAGTCCAGTATAGGTGATCTTATTGATTTAGATCCCCTAGATGCGTCGACTGTTCATGATTTCGTGGAGGAGATTCCACCTCCTCGCAATGATGCAAAGGAAGGAAGTGTTGAGTCAGAAATTGAGGGGGAGCCAACACCCCAAGAGTCACTTCCTCAGACTCCGATAAGGAGATCCACTAGAGAAAAACAGTCATCCAGAAAATACTCATCAAATGAGTATGTGATGATTACAGATCAAGGTGAGCCAGAAACTTTTGAAGAAGTTTTGGAGGATGAAAACAAGTCTGAGTGGTTTAAGGCAATGAAAGAAGAAATGGATTCATTGCATGCGAATCACACCTTTGATCTGGTAAAGACAACTAAAGGGAAGAAGGTGTTAAAGAACAAATGGGTCTTCAAGTAGAAGACTGATGAAAACAACTCTCAACCTAGATACAAGGCACGTCTTGTTGTGAAAGGTTTTGCTCAGAAGAAAAGAGTTGACTTTGATGAGATCTTCTCACCACTTGTGAAGATGCCCTCCATCTGAACTGTGCTCGATATAGTTGCAAGCATGAATTTGAAAGTTGAGCAGCTTGATGTGAAGACTGCATTTCTATATGGTGACTTGGAAGAAGAAATTTATATGGACCAACCTGAGAGTTTCATTGACAAGGGTAAAAAGCACCTAGTTTGCAAGTTGAAGAAGAGCTTGTATGGATTGAAGCAAGACCAAGGCAGTGGATCTGTGCTAAAGGTAAATATGACATTTACTTAACCAAGAATATGTAGTTTTTTTATTATTTATAATTGAATCATTTGCACACAATTAAAAAATGACAAAGCAAGCATGCATAATGTTGCTAATTCCATTTTCTTTTGATACCTCAAAGAGTAAGGAAAGGGTGATTTTTTTGTCTTTCTATCATTGACATTCTGTTTATGATAGAGATAATATCTTTTTTTTTTCTAGCATTATTTACCATATGTGAAGTTTGATTGAGATTGCCTTGATATTTTACATTTAAATTTGTTTCGGTTGTATTTTGTGCTTTGCACAATTTATAGTTTAATCCATCTTTGTCATGGTGATCTCCTTCTCTTTGTTGTATTTTTTGTTTTTGTTTGTAGGTGGGATTCAGGATCAACTGTTGGTGAGTTTGACGGTCATTCAAGACGTGTCTTAAGTTGTGCATTCAAGCCTACAAGACCTTTTCGTATTGTTACATGTGGAGAAGATTACTTGGTGAATTTCTATGAAGGACCACCATTTAGGTTCAAACTGTCACAAAGGTTAGTCTTGTTTATGGTTTTAAGAGATTGATTTATACTATATTAGGTCAAGGATAGTGCAAATTTGCTAAAGGTTCAGCTGTTTTAACATAATTGTTTTGTATGAAGAATCCTTTGGTACATTGTCTTTCTTTTTTGGTAAAGGTATGAGGATCCAATGCAGGAACTGAAGCGTGACATGTTAGCCTGTCGAAGCAAATGAAATTCTAATAGCTATTCAGTATATGATGTGTTAGCTTTTAAGTAAATAATGACCATTCTCAAACTTTAGGAGTGCACTCTGGCTTGAAACATTACTATAACGTTTAACTTGCAATGGAATATAAAATCATGGTATAAATAAGTGTTCCTAGTATCTTCATGCTTGAATGACATTTTCCAAAAGCAATGCACATGATGTAAATAATATTTTCTCCAAATTGTAAGGAATTATGTGCTCTAGTGAGGGAGATGTATACCTGCCCTTTATCTGATGTGTAGTCTGTTTAAAACTAGTAAGAGAATTAACTAATAACATCCAAGGGGAATATATCAGGGTATTGAAGATAACATTTAAACTATTATTCCTAAAATGGCCAACACAGGTTTAAATTAACTGCACCGTCTAGGTAAATGTTTTAATATAATTGATCTTTGTTCTTGTAGGGACAGGACTACCACTTTTTCTACCAAAAATCTAAACAGATTTTTCAAGCCATAACTAGAGAGCTTTTCTGTCCTAGAGGATGGGCCCTGCTGGTTTCCAGATCACAGTTCATATCTTGATAATATTGCTTCAAAATACATTATAACTGCCAAGCCCCCTTCATGAGAGCGATATAGTTATGAATCTAGTCTGAGCACATCAGGAACACTTACTAATTTAGGTCTCTCTCCCTCTGTGTTTAAGGCTGGAAGGTTATAAAAATGGCAAAAAGCAGAAAATATGACAAGAACATGAGGGGCTTGGCAAACTTTCTTTTTCTTAACAGTTAACATAGGTTATGGATATATAAATGATAAAAGAGTAAGTTAACCGATAAGGGAAAAGGCTACTAACAAATGACGCTTCTCTAGAAAATCTAATTGCACATTCATAAAGGTTTAAGTTTCATATATACATATGGATTCATACAGTTTGAGGATTTGATTAACATATTTGTTAGATTTGAAATTAGATCAAACTAGATTAGCTTTCTATTCAAAGTAATTTAAACATGTATCTCTATTTGAATCTTTATGGCTATGGCCACATATGAGAAAAAATGGAAAGAATGGAGAATGGGGCATGCCAAGATTATGTCTTGGGTCATTAGTAGTCTTGATATCAAGAAGTGCTTGAGTCTAGCTAAATTTGAACATGCAAATAAATATTTGCATGAGACTATCTTAAGAAAATGTATTCTCTTAAATCTATGTCACATGGGTGCAGGTGCAGGGGCAGGGGTGCGACACTTTAAAAAAACTTGGGTGCGGGGATGCGGCAAAAAGTTGGACATAAATGACCCTGGGTGCATTGACTGCACCCAGGGTCAGGTTGATCGCATCGGGTGCGGGTGCGATGTGAGTGCGGCACCTAGTTGAAGAGTCCATGTGACATAGTCTTAAAGATATTACCCACATTTGCAACTTGTAAGACAAGGTACACACTATGATTCAAGGAGAAAAATGTATTAGAGAATATTTTAGTAAGTTGTTCGACCTTTGGAATGAGTTTGCTCTTCTTGAGTCACAAGGACATTATCCCAAAGACATAGAACTCCGTCAAAGACAAATTGATGTGAAACATTTCTATCAATTCATCAATGGTCTAAGACCGGAGTTTGAGTCTACTAAATCGGCTTTTCTTCATAAAGGAGAAGTTCTCTCTATTGAAGAGCTAAGTATAAAAGAAAATAGACTAAAAAAAAGACATTTAAAGATGATGATAATTCGGTCATAGCCGTGTCTAGGCTGAGAAACCATGTCCATGCTTACCAACTACTACATTATAACTATCACATTATAAGAGACCAAACAATGATAGCTATGGAAAGCAAGACAATGAGTTTGAAAAAAAAATAAATTATTTGCTATTATTGTCGTGAACCGGGGTATGTCAAGATATATTGTCCTAAACTAAAGATACCCTATGAGAAGAAGGTAGCCTCCGTTGCTCAAGAGTCAAGTGAATTCAAAGCTACACAAGAATCAACTATTGAGAGCATGTCCTTGACTCAAATTGTAGAAGCTCTTCAACCTCTATTCAAAGGAGCTTCACCAACCGAAGCTACGGTCTCTTCTGTTGGCATCTTTGATCCCAGTAAGTCTCTTTGGCTTCTTGGCTCATGTGCCTCATTTCATATGACACTAAATTGTGATATTTTATCTGGATGTCATAACTCAAGCGAGTCAAATGTTTTTTATTGTTGATAGAATATCTCTTGAGATAAAGGGAATAAGAAATTTTGAAAATATTTTAAAGAGATTTTTTATTCAAAAAATTAGATATATTCCCAAGTTAAGCCTAAATCTTTTATTTGTCTCTTAATTATGTGACCTTTGGTATAATGTTTCTTTCTCTTCTATTGGTTTATGAGTGCGGGATCGTCTCTCAGGGAAGCTGATTGGAGAAGGCTGTAAAGAAGGAGGTTTATACTACATAGATTTTTTGGAAATACCTAAGAATACTTTTTGTTATAATGTTTAAAAACTGAATTTTGGATTTTGGAGCTCCCTAACCAAAATCTTCTGAAATATTATCTGCATGAATGCAACCAAAACTGATTGGAGCTCCCATGTGGCAGGTCATGAATCCCCTTGTCATTTTGTGGTTGATGTATGCTTCAAAATTTCCCTTCATATCTTCATCTGGTCTGATACCATCTTCAGATTGATGGTAACATGATTATGTTCCTTTGATGTGTGAAAGAATATGTGGTGTGTGCGAACTGTGAAACAAGGTGAGAGAAATGAGTGAGTGAGGAGGAAGAAGAAGATATAGGAAAAGAGAGGAAGTGAGAAAAGACAAGGGAGAAAGAGAATAGGGGCTGGAATCGTGCCCTATCCCTCTCATATTGACCCTTATAAAGGTAATTTAAGTCAGTTTACAAAAATGCCCTTCATAACTATATCTTTTGACCTATTGGATCTTGAATACAAAAAAGGACTTCACTAGCCAATCAATTTTGACTCTCATGTAATGCTTCCTTATAACATATTGTACTTCAAAGGATAAACCAGAGTTGCCAGTTGGGGAAGCGATTCGGGTAGCGGAAGCGGGAAGTGAGGGGGAAGCGAAAAAAGGAAAAAACAAAAAAAGGAAAAAACAAAAAAAGGAAAAAAAGATACATTTTGGAAGCGCCACGTTTCGCGCCTCCGAAATACGCTTCGGAGAAGCATGCTTCCCCATGTCCTATGGTACTTCCGGTAACCCTGGGATAAACCTCTAAACTGGTCATCATGATGTATATGAACCCTTTATTTTTGTTACCTCATTAATTCACTGGTCTGCACTCCAGTTAGGCTAACCAAAACAGAAAAAGTGAAAAAGTGGAAAACTTCCCTTAAGTATCCACTAAACCTGCCATCTTCTGATCGATGCAATTGGATTGAGTGTTAGATGTCTTCATCCTTCTAAGATTTTAATTCATGGTAGCCTCTTGGTTCAAGATAGAACGCAGAAACATAACATTTATTCAAGTTTCCTTGCATTGCTTGTTTGGCCCATCAAATATTGTGCATTGGTGTGATTTGGCTACATTGTTTACAAGATGCCTTTCCCCATTAATTGTTGAAGCATACTCTTTATTTTGGAGCAACAGTCGTGTCCTTGATTTGCAGAGTCCAATGCAAAACTTCTGGAAAAATGTTCTAGGGTTCATATTAATTAACATCGAGTGCTTGGTATTTTTTCTTTTTTTTTTTCAAAATTTCTTGTAGGAGAAATGTAGTCATTATTTTAATTTTATGTCAATGATAAAAAACTCATTCATGACATTGTAGCAATGTAGGCTTGTGGCCATAATAAAATATAATGTGCTGAGGAAGATGTTCTTGATTGTGTCTTACCGAACAGAGGTAGTATGTAAAGGAAACATTATTGTTTGAAGTGCAGGGAACATTCCAACTTTGTCAATTGTGTAAGGTTTTCTCCTGATGGAAGCAAGTTTATCAGTGTAAGTTCAGATAAGAAAAGTATACTATATGATGGGAGGACAGGAGAAAAGATTGGGGAGCTATCTGCTGAAGGTCACAATGGTAGCATCTATGCTGTTAGTTGGAGTCGTGACAGTAAAGCGGTATTTATGATATTCCTATGCTATTTTCATTATTGATTAATAATTATACTTCCAGTGGTGGACTTAGGATGCAAATATCTACATTGAATGATATCTACTTTTTCCTTTTTCAGATTCTTAGATTGATAATATGAACATTTTAATTGGAACACAATTAAATTTAAATGTTACTTATATAATCAAATGCATGACTAATGGAGAGTTTTTCTTCTACTTTTTTGTTTTTTGGTTGATCGAAGAAGCACATTCATTTATCTGGTTTACCTATATTCTAACGGTCTCCAGCACCATACTGGTTCTGCTGGGGCTGTACTTGTCTGTATTACAGGTGTGAGTGGAAGTGTTAATCCAAAGTTTCATTGTGTGCTTTAGTCTGCTTTACTTTGGTATTGATAGAAATTCTTTCATATTTTCTGTGCAGTTGGATAAACCTGGTTGAGGTTATATTTGTCACAAAATGGCACGGATCCCAATACCCTCCATAATGGACTCCGAGGGTCAAAACATAATGCATTTGAACAAAAACATAAGAACTAAAATGAAACACAATAGAATGTGAGTAAATAACTTCATTAATAAAGAACAGTAAAAATACAAAAAAAATACATTTTAATCCTCATTACAATACACTAAAAAACACACAAGAAGCCTAAAACCATGGTTGCTAGTCGAGGAAGCGGGAACCGATATGTGAAGTGGAAGCGGGAAGCGTGGCAGTTTCAAAATTTTAGGAAGCGGGAAGCATGGGACGACTTAAAAGCGAATCAAGAATCGTCTCGAAAGCGAACCAGAAGCGAATCTGGAAGCGACCTAGGAAGCGAGGGGGAAGCGAAAAATAAAATAAAAATAAAAATACAAAAAAAGGGAGGAAATGCAGGGAAAGCGAAGGAGAAGCGTGCTTCCCATAAATGAGAAGTGTGTTTCCTATAAATGGGAAGCATGTTTCCCATAAAAGAGAAACGTGCTTCCCATAAATGGGAAATGCGCTTTTCAAAAAAATTGGCGCTTCTCAGTGCGTTTTGGAAGCGCGACGTTTTACGCTTCCGAAACATGCTTCCCCACTAGGCTAGGTGCTTCCAATAACTCTGCCTAAAACTACTCATCACTCCCTCACCTTACAAAGGCACCCACCCACCCATATTTATAGAGAAAAGAAGGAAGAAGAGAGAGATTAAAGGAGAGAAAAAGGGAGACCACACTAACCATTGGACCATAAGTCAAACAACTAGTCCAAGTCAACCAAAGTTGACTTAACTTTAAAGTATATATATCAGAGTTACCGAAAGCACCTAGCCTAGTGGAAGCACGAAATGTTGTGCTTCCGAAACGCGTTGGGAAGCGCCATTTTTTTTGAGAAGCGTGCTTTTCCGTTGCTTACCCCGCGCTTCTCCTACGCTTCCTCCCTTTTTTCATTTTTTTTTATTTTTATTTTTTCGCTTCCCCCTCGCTTCGTAGGTCGCTTCCGATTCGCTTCCTAGGTCGCTTCCAAGATGATTCTTGATTCGCTTTTAAGTAGTCTCACGTTTCTCGCTTCCTAAAATTTTGAAAGTGCCACGCTTCCTGCTCCTGCTTCCTCGACTGGCAACCATGATATATGTTAACGCCCCCGCTCAAACTTACATTGACTCACTATAAGTTTGCAATTACAAAAGGAATCCCATTACACAAGATATCGACATGTTCTTCTATAATACAAATTCTTGAAGGAACTTCTAGATCTTCCTTGATATGCTCGAAAGGTCTCTAGAATCATCAATAATGCCAATATTTTAAAGAGTGCAAAAGGAGCAATCCAACTAAAAATAACTATATATATATATATATATATAGAGAGAGAGAGAGAGAGAGAGAGTAATGGGTACGTGCTAAATAAAATATGCTAGATGAAACATGCTAAATGAGTTTTTCAGGGTTTTTTTGTTTTATTTTAAAATTCTAATCGTACAAATGTGATCTATGTACTTGATTTTATAGGGTTCAACTCTTTAAGTGTTCTATTCTGACACATGAGCGGGTTTTTATAACGTTTAAAAAATCACCATTCCAAAATCTTTGTTAATTTTTAGGCTCCAAATATCATTTTTTTCATCGAAAACACATGATCCAAGTGTGGATTCCTCGTAAATTGACCATGCCCAACACATTTATGGGTCAGAACTGCAAAAAAAAAAACCACACCAAAAGAGCAGAAAAACCCATTTAGCACATTTCATTCGCATATTTCATTTCGTACACACCCATCTCTCTGTCTCTCTCTCTCTCTCTCTCTCTCTCTCTATATATATATATATATATATATAAATGACCAAACATGCCAAAAATACAATACATATTTAATAAGACATTTTAATAATTTTCAAAATCTTTTAATAGTAAGAAAATTTTTCAACATCAATTTTGAAAGTCATTAAATTTTTATACACAATATTCATTGAGAGTCTCACCTCAATAGATAATTTTACGAAATCATAGTTCTTGATTTATAAGAGAACACAATTGCATATTATCAAAAGAAGAGATGCATGCATAAAATATCTCAAAGATAAACGTATAAATCATTCATCACTTTAAACATTCATGAAAACATGCATTATTGAAAGTCAATACACACATCTATCTCGAAAAGCACATTAATGCATGAAATATGAATTTTCAAACCACATCAATACCATGAATAAATAACTCACAAAAGAGTTTAACCCACACAAAAAATATTCATAAAGCAGGGTTTTTCAAAACAAGTAGCCATATTAAATGTACAACAGAAATAATGGGGAAGTTCAAAATCCCACGTACAAATCATAACAAGAGATATTTTGTAATAATGACAAATATTAATAACAATTTAAATCTCAACAATAGAAACAATATCTATAAATACACTCAAAATATTGCATCCTATGCAACCAAGGCATATCATGATGTAAATCACCCAAGATAACTAATCATGGAACACATTTAAAATATCTTTAAGCATGCAATTAAAACATATTCAATGCAAAATGCATGAAGAATTTTCAATAACCATTTCCCAGACAAGGGTAAATGAGTGATTTTTTTTTAGAAATTTTGTGGAGAGATTTGAAAATCCCACAAATATCAAGAAATGATATTTTGCAAACCTTCACAATAGTTCGACCACCATAAGCAATTTACCTCGCTTGACCTTCAAACCTCAAAATTCAAGTGTAATAGCTGCTAGAACAAGAGATCAATGACAATGCCACTTATGAGCTTAACAAACACACAAAAAGTGTGAACATCTCATCTATATAAAATAACACTTAAATAAGAGACAAACCTCAATGTTTCAGCTACTAGAAAAAGAGCATAATACAAACACACAAAAAGTATGAATAACCAATGGGTGCACCTAACTCATTGCAAACAAATCTTTCTTGTCTACGTAAAATGACACTTAAATAAGAGACAAACCTCAATATTCAAGTGCATCAGCTACTAGAATAAGAGTATAATACAAACACACAAAATGTGAATAACCAATGGGTGCATATAACTCACCACAAAAATATCTTTTAAATAAGAGACATAATAGGAGAAGACACGAAGTAAGAGAGCTTGTAATAAAAACAAACTAATGTCATCAAGAAGGATAAATGTATCAATTTTAACAATCTTTCAAACACCATATTTTCAAAATAGATAACCATCACAGATAAACATAATTATAAGTATTCATAATAACATTGTCCAAATAAACAAATGAGTGATATAACACACTCATAGAACTAGAGATCAAACAACCGTCAATTAGAGCCAAACTATAAGGCGACAATCTATACTGATAAGAAAACCAAGGTGCACACAACTCACCCCAACAAGCATCTCTTGTTCAACAAAAGCAACATGGATGTAGATACCAATCAAACCCAAGACAAGTGACAACACATCACTCATAACCTTTGGGAATCTAGACTAGTAAGATGACATGAGGTGCACACATAACTCACCTCAACGGCTAACTCTGACCCAACAACAAGGCCAAAAATAAATGGCGCATCCTAGAAAAATCTATGATGGACAAAAAACAATGCCAAAAGAAGGCAAAAAATACTCACGGAAATTGATTTTCAAATAAGTGAGTTCATATATAAAAGTACCGATTTGAAAAAACAAAGTTTTAAATCAAATCCAATAAAGGTAGATGAAGACTTAGAATGAATATAGTTCAATCATATGCACAACAATATGTCAATTGATGCAATCACTTCCAACACAAGATGTCTCATGACAAATTTTACAAACTTTGACAAGCAAATAATGGACAAGAATCATGCCCAATATAAATAATCTACATAGATGTGATGAAATTATGATGTTAGAGTATCTTTCAAAAGATAATGGAATCATGAATCCACCAATCAAGAAACAAGTGCACTAAGGCACATCATATACAAAAGATCCAATGAATCTCAATAAAAAGACAAAAGTATATGATTTTATTAAAGAAAAGCTTCTAAGAAGCTAGATCTAAATCATTAGTCTACTATTAGACAATTGATGACAAACATATAGAGATTCACAAAGAGCTATATAACTATCAACAACCATGAACTCATATATATCATACAAAGAATTTTATCACAATGTAACAAATATAAAATCTTTAAGAAACATGCAATGAAGTATCAATGCACAAGAAAGAAACCACTAAGGGTTACAAAAGTGCACAAACACTCAAGTCACTAAGCTACCAAAAAGCACATAAAACTACTAAGGGCTAAGCAACAATCATACAAGAGTCTTTTAAAAAATATAAGTTTTATTCATAAAATGCTCAAGAAGCATACACAAGAACCCACTAAAAAATATAATGCATAATAGAGAAATTAAAATATGCATTCGAGTTCATGATGACAAATCATGCTTATGCCATCCAATAATAATCACAAAGGCTACATAATTAAAATCATGCATGGTCACATAGTTAGAATCACCAAAGAAACATCACTATATATTAAAAATCCCAAAGATAATCTATGTAAATACATACATTAAGAGACACAAAAAAAAATGTAAAAAATTAATATTTTGCAAAACATGAAACACATAAGATTTTAAGAAACCACATATTTTTGCAAAATATAATTTTTTCAATATACATATCCATAATCTAAAAAATATATTAAAAGACAATAATTTCTATTGAGAATGTAGGGTACGGGTCTGGTTCTAGACCCAAAATGATTCTTTTGTATTGTATTTACATGGTTGGTGTTATCGGGTCTGGGTTGACAGACCCGATCCAACTTGTATCATATATATTACATTGAATATAGGGCACAACCTCTCATTGAGAATCATGCCAGTCATTGCTGCCTCTTCTTCTTGCAAATCCCTTTCTCTTCTGCTGTGGATGAAGATCTGGTCAAAGGTGCGTGACTTCTAACATGGTATCAGAGCAGGCTGATGTGATCATCGCAAAATTTTTCCTCTCGTAATATTCTCTCTCTTCCTTCTCTTTTCCTTTCTAATCCCTTATTTTCCTCCTTTTTGAAGGGAGAAAGATAAAAAAACGGAAAGAAAGAGAGAAGAGAAAAGAAAGAAGAGAAGAGGAACTCTTTTGCGGGTCTCACTTGACCTTAATTTTGAAAAATATTTTGAAATAACTCGCCTCTGTTTTTGAAATATTTGCGGGAAAATTGGGAGACGGGATCCGCTCATCGGTACGAGGTTCGACCGTTCCTGGCGCCTTTACCAGGGGTAATCGAACCAAGGGTCGAATCAATGCCTTTTGCTTTGCTAAAAAATTATCTAAGTATTTATCCTAAGTCTAAAATGCACAATGAATCATGCTTGTGCAAATGCAAAGATGTATGCTTTTTTTAGAAAATGTTTTGAAGAATTCCCAAGTGAATCCAATAAAGTGAAGAAATGTTTTTTAACTTAGAACTTAAGATTAAAGTTCTAAGTTTTTAGAATAATCAAGAGCTTGGGAAAATAAATTTGGAATTTGGAAATTGATCTTGAAGTCTTGAAATAAAAAGAGAATGAAGGAAATTTTCAAAGTCATAAATGGACTTTGAATTTAGAAGTTTTGAACTTGGATGAATGTTTGGAATGGAATTGAATTCAACTTTTGAAGTTTTGATTTTAGAAGGAAATGTGGGAAATCTAAAGGAATCGAGGAATGGGATTTGTAACAGTTGGAACTTCAAGATGAAATCCGAATCCAAGTTCTGGATTCTGAATAGAGTTTTGAGTTGATTTTTGGATTTAGGATCTGAAATGGGAACTTGATCTGAAATCTGAAATGAAATGGAATTGGTTTTAAGAATTGGAATTTAAAGTGAAATTTGGATTTGGAATTTTGAGTGGAATCGGATTCAAGATTTGGAATCCAAGATGATATTTGGATTCGAAATCTGAGATCCAAGATAGGATTGGATTCTGGATCCCAAGATGGAACTGGACCTGAGGTCCAAAGTAGAATTGGATTCTGGATCCTAGAATGGATTTGGATCTGAAGTCTGAGATCCAATGTAGAATTGGGTTCTGGATCCTAAGAATTGGAATTTGGTTCTGAGTTTGAGACCCAAAGTAGGGTTTGATTCTGAATCCTAAGAATTGGAATTTGGATCTGAATCTGAGATCCAATGGTAGAATGAGGATCTGGATCTTAGAATGGATTTGGATCTGAAGTCCGAGATCCAATGTAGAATTGGGCTCTGGATCCTAAGAATTGGAATTTGGATCTGAATCTGAGACCCAAAGTAGGGTTTGATTCTGAATCCTAAGAATTGGAATTTGGATCTGAATCTGAGATCCAATGGTAGAATGAGGATCTGGATCCTAGAATGGATTTGGATCTGAAGTCCGAGATCCAATGTAGAATTGGGCTCTGGATCCTAAGAATTGGAATTTGGATCTGAATCTGAGACCCAAAGTGGAATGAGGATCCTGGATTTAAAATAGAACTTGGATCTGTGATTGGAGATCCGAGGCGAAATGGGGTTTATACTTGGAAATCTGGATCCAAGTTGAGACTAGGATTTGGATTTTGGGTTTTGAGAAGTCCAAGTAGGACCTTGAAATCAAAATTTTGAATCTTAAAATTAGGTAGAATTTGAATAGAGATCTGATGAAGAAGAAGAAACACTTGGGATTTTGAAAAGGAGTTTTTGAAAATACGATGCAATTCTGCCCTATATGATGAATGAATTTGACTAAGTTTTGAAATTTGGAATTTGAAAAGCTATTTCATTCTTTAAATAAATTAAAATAAGATTGAAAATATAATACATCCTTGACTATGGTCATTGAATGTATTATATACTAATCTATATTTAAATTCAAGAGAAAAATGAAACACTTTTGGTGCTTTTATAGAAGTTAAAATGGGATTAACTCTAAATATACCCTGACTATGGCCATTGGTATATATTTTGAATTAATCCTAAGTTAAATTCTGATAAAAGAAAGAAAATATTTTGAGAAACTATGATGAATTTTGAAAGTGGATCCAGTGTTATTTTGTAAAAGATAAAAATGCTAAGTTTTGTCCACACCCTGACTATGGCCATTGATGTGGATCATCAACTTAGTATCGATTACCTCTTACGAAATTGTGCACGTGCCATTCGTGTTTCACCATTGGTGAGAATTTGAGAAATAAAAAAAATGCATGAAAACAAGCAATTCATGATATTTTACAATGCTCAATCATTCTACCTAAAGCAGGAAATGTAAATTTTTATTTAAATCTAGATATTACAACTCATTGAATCAAGTTTACAACTTCATACAATAGACCTTTTCACATGTCTCCTGTAAAATGATGTTAGCATGAAACAAAGGTGAAACATAGAGAGGATTTAAGATGCTATATTGAAACTGGAATGTATACACTGATAAATAAAAAAAAGTGCATGTGCTAAATGTTTATGAGAAAATGCATATTGGAATGTATGTATGATGCATTGAACTGAAAAAGAAATGAATGCTAAAATGACATATTGAGCTAATGAGATAATGCATGTTATAACACATATATGATGACAATGAACAACAAATATACATTTATGCCAATGATTGATGCACAGATGATCTGTTATGTGTAAAATGGTGAAACATAAGGAAACAAGTAATATCAAATGATGCCACCAGATATGAACAAAATGCACAGATGATAGAAGCAAAATGAAATGAATGGTTAAAGTAAAAACTACAATCAGTAGTGTAAACAGCAGTTGGTGCCTAGGTGTTGCTGGAGTGTGGTGGGCTGAAGGTGGGCTGTGTTTAAAGCCCAGAAATGTTACTGTAGATGAATGGGATGGAGTACACATTTGTAAAATGGAAATGCTGGAAAATGGATAGGATAGGGTGAAGGTTTTTATATACAGGAGAATATAGGTGTTGTCGGGGTGCTACAGCAGATGAGTGGATTCTTAGTGGAGGGTGACAGCATATGGATGTTGAAAGTTATGTACCGATGGTAATGTAGGTGCAGCCTCACACAACTCAAAAAGCTTCATCTTCGGTGTATTTTTCTCGAAGACAGCATGGTTTTTCTGATGAGAGTCTTTGGCATTCAGACCCTTCATTCTTAGTAAAGGTAGGTATTGACTAGACAGTTACTAGCACATGACCACAAAACTATGGCATAAGGGACATTAGCGCATAATATTTTCACAACAATAAAATTCCTTAGCTACAGTCTAATGATGAAATTTTATAGGACTTCAGCATCGTTTCTTTATAGCCACAGGTAACATCAGATTGTATCGAATTCGTCAACTCTGGCAACACTTTTCTTGACTTCTGCAGGTGTA
Organism: Nuphar pumila; assembly: GCF_984573655.1. NCBI lineage: Eukaryota > Viridiplantae > Streptophyta > Magnoliopsida > Nymphaeales > Nymphaeaceae > Nuphar > Nuphar pumila. The sequence goes on from NC_143256.1 coordinate 17,097,387, forward strand.
ACTTCTGCAACATTGTAAGAATGCTGACGTAGATGCTATAAGGAGGCTTCAATAGATGTGGGCAAAGGGTGCAATGACCTGTTATGAATTCTTATGACAAGGTATAAGATATAACGAAACAGAAAGTAGCATAAAGAAAACAATATATGGTGCAACAACAAGGAAATCATGGATGTTATGAAAATATATAGGGACGATGATATTATAGTGCAAAAGTTGTGAGATATGAGAGGAAATATGCAACAACCGCAAGGCAACGTGGAAATGCAACAAGAGAAGCTGATGGCTTCCAATTTTTTTTTTTTACTATCATTAACAAAATCATACATTCAGAATTTAATGCATTAAAACTATCATAACAGTCCATCATAGTAGATATCTCAAGAGTTTTTGCAAGGAAAATATAAACACCTACCTCCAAAATGTTGTTTGGCAGATTACAGGGGAAGAGGTCACCACTCACCTGGAGCAACAGAGGATTGAACAGAATAGATGACGCAGGTGGCACCTGACTGCAACTACCAGGCAGATTCTGAAGCAAGTAACAATAATTGTGAAATCTGGCTGCAAAAGTCCTTTGTTGGATTAGGCAGATTACTTACTATAACTCATGTGGAGCTATGCCCAACTTTTGGGCATACAATCTAAATCTTAGAATGCCTCCAATAGGCAAAAACCATCATGCTATAGAACCAGGGTGCTGGAAGTAAATTTGCTAAAACAACAAAAACCCATCAATGCCACAGAGAACAAATCAATAAGCTCGCCATTAGAACGCAAAATCACGCATACCCATAAGCTAAAAGGGAAAAGGAAAGAAGATGGAATCATAGGAAGCAAGGAGAATCCAACATAACTAGTATGAGAATTGAATAAAACAAGAGGATCTAAGAAATGCAGATATTTTAGCAAAGCTAATATACCGTAAAAGGGAAATTTTAATAGGATTTAATAATGACACAAAATTGGAGGATGAAATCTAAGATTGATGAAGGATTGTTACACAATGGCTCTAATCTGATACTAAAGCAGATCAGGTGTCCTTACTATATGTAACCTTCTACGGCCTTATGTAGGCAGTTCAAAGGGGGGGGTCTCTTTAAACTCTTACATATGCAGAGATGGGGAGTAGCTACCAGAGGGATGCACTGATGATGTTCAAATGTTACAGAAAAATACATGCAGATGCTGGTTAGATAGGTACCATACAATGGCCAACGTGAAAACAACAAATCAAGTATCAATCAGAGGTCAAGACGGATATGAAAGGAAAAAAAAAATGCAAACGAAATCAAAATGATGGTGGATGAAAACAGGAAATCAAATATCCAAGAGGAATGACTATGATGCAAATTGGAAATCGGAATTTAGAAGAAAAACCCAGGATATAAACCAGCAAGTCAATAATCCACAAAAAAAAAAATATGAAACAAAACAGACTCAAATTGGAATGTTATAAGATGGAGGTAGGGATCAAGGAAAATGCAGCAAACATGGATCATGGAATCTTAAACAGATAGATGAGAATGTTGATAAATCAAGGCTTAGGTGGATTATCTCTAGCAGCAGAGATATAGTAACGAGTTATAAAAAAAAAATGTTGGATGCTAAACGAACTGAAGAAAACAAAATTTGCAATGCAGGAAAAAGATGTTGGAATTTAGGATTCCATTGATATAGCACATAGGTAGATCACTGTTGCTATAGACAACACGATCTTACCTATGGTGCTTTCAAAAGGGGCGACGCATGAGAAGATTAATGAAATCAGAGACAACATAAAAAGAGAAAGAAAAAGGGGAAGGAAGAAAAGGAAAAAAAAAAACGATGAAAAGAGAATATTACTATCAGACGAAATTAAAATAGAGGAAACAACCGATGCTTACCTGGTTCGCTAATCGAAGCATGAGCTTTGTCTTGCTTGTGATTCTCGGCTTATGAGATCAAACTTCAGTTGACAGGGAAGAAATTTGTGGCTTATGATTCAGGATTAAGACTCCCGATTGCGAGATTTCAACTGAAGCGGGAGTGGCGTCCCTCTGTAGGCTGTAACTTTCAGGATTGGTCAACTCCTCTTAGATGCAGAGGCTCTCGATGAAAGGGGAGCTACCGAATTTCTTTTGGATAAGGTCGAAGGAATGAATGTTGGAGAAGCCCTCATCAGATCGCTTGAGATTTCTGAAGCAGAGTCGACTTCCTCCAGTTGACGGAGAAAATAAACCAAGGGAAGGAGAAGAAGCAAAGAAGACGACTGAAGGGATAGGAGATGGGTCTGCTGTCAGACTCCCTTCAAAACGAAAGAGGAAGAAGATGCGAATGGGGAGGTGAAGAAGCGGTGGATCTTAGGGTTTCCTTGAATCCCCTTTTAAGGAGGAGCAGGGAAGATTCAGGAAGAGGAGGTTAGAGATGAAGGGTGAAGATGGCGGTTTCGTGATGGAGGGTGGAGAGAGACCCAGCGATTCCGTGATGGAGGGTGGAGAGAGACCCAACGGTTTCGTGATGGAGGGTGGAGGGAGGTCGGCCATGGAGGGCTTGGGCGACGAAGAGGGTTTCGGGAGAGGCGGCTGCGCTCTTCTCCCATCTCCTTCCTTACGAAGGGTAAAAAAAAAACCCTAAAAAAAAACCTGTTTTGCAGAAGGGGCCCCTTGTTATTTCGAAAATTTACAAAGAGGGGGCTCCTGAGGCTTTTAGCAAAATATCGATTTTTAAAAGTCTCAAACTCATTCGTTTTTCTTGAAATTTTCCCAATTTTTGGTTTTTGGTGTTATTTTTCCAATTTTTTTGTATTTTTAAGTAAAAGTCCTAAGATTTGAGAAAATAAAAGATTAAAACTAATTTTTTGTGTTTTTGCAAAAATATTTACAAAAGGGAGTTTTTCTGAGAAATTAAAAGCTATTTTGAGAAAATTTCCTCAGAAATGGGTTTTTGATCCGGATTTTGAGGAAATATGGATTTAAAGTACTGGATTCGGATCCGAAGTTGATTTTGAATATATCAATATGGAATTCAATCCAGAAAATCTGAAGAATGATTGAATTTTAGCTTTGATTTTCTCAGAAGATGGAGTCAGGGGCAAAAAAGGTCATTTTTGGATTTTTTTGGAAAATTTGGGGTGTTCACAGCTGAGAAGTAAATACTAGGTCGAGTTCTCTTCTTCCTTTCTTTGATCCAAGATCTGATCTTATCAGATCAGATTTTATTCTCCTTCTGTCCTGAAAATTGATCTTATCATATTGGGTTAAAAATCTCTTTCTTAAAATTTTTAAACATCTTTCTTCCTCTCTAAGTATTCGATCTCTTAAAACTGAATCTGTTCACGTCAAACAGTCTGGTCACGTCAAACCAGATCTGTTTTCTTAAATCTTGATTTTTTTTTTCCTCTTTGATGCTGGATCGGATTGTTCCAGATCTAGTGTTTTCGTTCCAAGCCAGACTAAATTAGATCTGGCCATGGCATATTGATTCTTCCCTTCAGCAGCGTTAAATCAAATCTGATCGTATCAGATCAGATTTGTGTTTCCATTTAAACCTAGATCTCTCTTTTGTCTTTCAAGTCAAATCTTATTCTCCAAAACCAAATCAAAGTTTCGGTCCATACAAAAAAAAAATCAGATCATTAATTTGTCGTGTTCTACTGATTATTTGTTTCCCTGCAATATTATTTTCGTAGCAAAAAGAAAAAAAAACAGATTTACATTGCTGGTAAATCAAACTGCTGGTCAGAGTGTTCTTTTGTTGTCCTTTCACATGGATTCTCCCTTCCAGTTTCCTTGGACAACTCATATAACTACTTGACCTGGAAGCGACAAAGTTTTCCTTTTATTAAGAGTCTGGATCTCTCTGGATATCTTGATGGAACGATCCATGCACCACTAGAATTCATCCTGCAAGAAGAGCGAGATGATAAAGGGGAGGTTTCCAACAAATTGATTCATAATTCAAAATTTGTAACATGAAGAAGAAAAGATCAGGCAGTTGTGGCTTACATTACCTCTATGCTTTCCCATGAGATATTAGTGGCCATCCTAGATGAATGTTCAGCCAGAGAGTTGTGGCAAATATTGGCGCAGACTTATTCACAGATTTCATAAGCTAGGATTTTGCATTTAAAGAGAGAATTTCAGCTTTTGAAGAAATAGAGTTTATCAGTGACATAATACATGAACAAAATCAAGAGTATTACATATCAACTAGCCATGGTGGGTTGCGTAATTCTTAACAAAGAAAAGGTTCAACAGGCACTGAATGGTCTGGGTTCTGACTACCACATGTTAGTCACCTCTCTTCTATGCCTCCCTTCATTGCTCAGTTTTGAAGATCTACGGACTAAGCTACTACAATATGAAGTTACCATTAGGGGCGAGAAGATGACCCTGAATTCCAACAACCATGAGGTACTTGTCACATGAGTAGTATTAGGGCGAGGACGTGGGGGCTTTTGAGGCGGGCGTGGACATAGAAGAGGTAATCAAGGAGGCCGTGGGCTTTTTCCCATACCCTACATGTCACATAACTTGTATCCAGGGAACCCTATAAACATCCCGACATGTTTTCAGTGTAATCAAATGGAGCACATTAAAGCAAATTGCTGGCATAATCCGCAAAACAAAGGCAAGTTTAATGGTGCTGGGCCTTCTACTAGGGGACAAGCAGGAGACGACCGTAAAGGAGATGAAAAGAAAAATGTGAAGAATCTTTTGATTTTCGCTCTTTCAGAATTGAGCTTCAAGCAAACTGAGTAGGAGACTTGGTACATTAACTCCGGGCTGCTGCACATGTGACATGTGATATTGGTAAGATTTATTAAAACCGGAGATGGTGTTCTTCATCCTATCTCTCATGTTGGAAATATTTTCCTTCTACTCCCCAATTCCTCATTACCTTTATCTGATGTTTACCATTCTCCTAGTATTGTTAAAAACATTGTTTCTGTTTCTAAACTTGTCGATGATACTAATTCTTTTGTCAAATTTACTCTTTCTGTATGTGTCAAGGATCTTCTCACGAAGAAGACACTCGTTGAAGGAGAACGACAGGGAAACATGTATGTCTTCAAGGAGTCTCTTCTAGTTCATGATGCATCAATAAATTCACAACCAGTTCGTCCAGTGTCATTCAAAGTTTGTTTTAGTCTATCTCAATGTAATAAGCCAGAGATTTGGCATCGTCGTCTTAGTCATTGTAATCATTCATTTATTGAGAAGCTTGTGTCTAGTGGACTTGTTCCGCAGTCTAGTTTGAATGTCGAGGCTGATTTTCTTCTTTGTTTTCGTTGTCAATTATGTAAAAGTCATGTTCTTCCATTTCATTCAATAAATCAAAGAGATTTTATGCTTTTTGAAATTGTCTATTTTGATGTCTGGAGACATGCCCCGCAGTCTTCTTTATTGGGCAATCATTATTACATTACTTTCATTGATAGTTACTCTAGATACACCTGTATTTATTTTATCAAATATAAATCTGAAGTTTTCAAGCTTTTCTGCTCATTCTGTGCTTTAGTTTGTAATCAATTTTCAACTAAAATTCAATATTTTCATTGTGACGGTGGATGAGAGTACTTATCAAAGGAATTTACTGAATTTCTCTAAGATAATGGAATAGGTCGTCGAATATCTTGTCCACACACACCACAACAAAATGGTGCGGCTGAAAGAAAATACTGGCACATTGTAGAGAGTGCGCTGAGTATGTTGCATAACACTCACATTCCTTTAAACTTGTGGATGAAAGTTTTTCATTCAGCTGTCTATGTCATAAATCGACTGCCAATGAAATTGTTAGCAGATCAATCCCCTTATTTTACGCTATTTACACTATTTGGGGTTCATCCTGACTATAATAAGTTGCGAGTGTTTGGCTGCATATGCTATGTTCATATTGACAGTTCTTAACGTGATAAGTTTCAGAAAAAGGCATGCAGGTGTAGGTTTGTTGGATATGTTGATCAATATAGAGGATATCACTGCTATGACTCCACTACCAGTCGCATCAGAGTTTCATGGAATGTCGTGTTTGACGAGACTCATACTGATGATTCAGGAAGTACAGAGGGACACTGTAAGGATGCTAAAAGTTATCAGCCATGGCTTGTTGCTGAGGTGCTTGATCAAATGGTGATGCATGACGTACCCTCATGTCATACACTATCTGCAGAACAAAATAGTACAGTTGTACACCCAGAAAAGGAAATGTCGACAAACACACAAGATATTACTATGCCTGTCATTTCAGATGTTACAAAGTTTTAAGGGATTACCTATGTGCAGTGAAACAAAGACAAAGTTCAACGACCTATTGTGCAACCCAGGAGGCTTGAGAGGATTCACCATCCTATTGAAAGATGGGTAAGTTATGACAACTTCTCTACAGACTTACAACTGTTCATCTCTCAGATTGAAAAGCATGATGAACCTATCAGTTTCTCACAAGCATCTATGTCAATCAAATGGGTTGAGGTCATGAATGAGGAAATGAAAGCTTTACATGAGTGTGGGACTTGGGAGATTGTTCCTAGACCATCGAACAAGAACGTTGTAGGATCTAAATAGGTCTATAAAATCAAGTATAAACTCGATGAATCCATTGAACGCTATAAGGTGAGGCTAGTAGCGAAAGGGTTCACTCAAGAATACGGGCAAGATTATGCCGAAACATTTAGTTCTGTGATCAAGATGGAAACTATTCGATTAGTTCTGTCCTTGTCAGTTCAGTATGGATGGAGTCTAAGTCAACTTGATGTCAAAAATGTATTTTTTGCATGGCACTCTCAAGGAAGAGGTGTATATGGAGCAACCCTCTAGTTATACCAAACATAGCCCCAACACACATGTTTGCAAGCTACGAAGAGCCATCTATGGGCTAAAGCAGGCCTCCCGCTCATGGTTTGATAGTTTCTCTATTGAAGTTCAGAGACATGGGTTCGATCTCATCTTGATCATTCGCTTTTTATTTTTCGAGATTGTCAGGTACGCACCTTAATTCTTATATATGTGGATGATATTATTATTACTGGGAACTCCGATGAACACATAGAAGCTACCAAGATCTTATTGAGTCGACAGTTTAAGATGAAAGATTTGGGGGTTTTGCGTTATTTCTTAGGGGTTGAGGTGGATCGACAGGATGAAACACTTCACTAACCCAACACAAATATACTTTGGATTTGTTGGATAAGGCAGGCATGAAGGATTATAAACCTCTATCCACCCCTAGTGTCCTTAATCATAAACTCGGATCCCGGGATGGGGAAGCATATGAAGATTCCAAGAAATATCGGAGTCTTGTGGGTATGTTCCAATATCTCACCTTCACTAGACCAGACATTGTGTATGCAGTGAATCAAGTTTCACAATTCATGCATGACCCACGAACAAAGCATATGAATGTTGTCAAGAGAATCCTTCGATATTTAAAAGGAACTCTTGGAGATGGTCTAGTTTATCATCAATCCAAGACTAAAGGGGAGCAACATCGACTGGATGTATACACAAATGCAGATTGGGCTGGAGTTCCAGATGACAGGCAGTCGGTTTCTGGATATTGTGCTTTTCTTGATGGGAACTTGATGGCGTAGAGTAACAAGAAACAACGTGCATTTGCACGATCTAGTATTGAAGCTGAGTATCGATCTATGGTGGCTGCTACAATAAAGGCCACATGGCTGAGACATCTTTTGACTGAAGTTGGAGAATCTATGCTACCCACCACTCTCTTGCGCGATAATCAAGGTGTCATACAAATTGCTTTTAATCCTATTCACCATAGTCGCACAAAGCATATAGAGATTGATCAATACTTCATTCGGCAAAAGATTGAAGATAGAGAAGTTGCACCTACTTATGTTCCTACGGCTGACCAAGTGGCAGATTTGTTCACTAAGGGTCGTACCAATATGCGTTTTTGGTTCTTGAAGAACAAGTTGTCCATGTTGCAAAACCATGCACAACTTGAAGGAGGGTATTGAGAATGTAGTGTACAGGTCTAGTTCTAGACCCAAAATGATTCTTTTGTATTGTATTTACATGGTTGGTATTATCGGGTCTGGGTTGACAGACCCAATCCAACTTGTATCATATATATAACATTGAATATAGGGCACAACCTCTCATTGAGAATCGTGTCAGTCATTGCCGCCTCTCCTTCTTGCAAATCCCTTTCTCTTCTGCTGTGGATGAAGATCTGGTCGAAGGTGCTTGACTTCTAACAATTTCTACATATTGTAATTTCAAAAGAAGACATTCATTTTTAATATAACCCTTTCAAAACACCTACCATACATATGAAGATAGAAAAGCTAAAGATACATACCGGAATGCAAAATCCTCGAATCCATGCTATTCATTAATACGAATCTTTTTCAAGACCATGATGCCTTGCTCTGATACCATGTCACAAAATGGCATGGACCTCAATGCACTCTATAATGAACTCCAAGAATAAAAACACAATGCATTTGGATAAAAACATAATAACTAAAATAAAACACAATAGAATGTGAATGAATAACTTCATTAATAAAGAACATTAAAAATACAAAGAAAAATACATTTTAATCATCATTACAATACACTAAAAAACACACAAGAAGCTTAAAACTACCCATCACTCTCTTACCTTACAAAGGCACCCATATTTATAGAGAAACGGAGGAAGAAAAGAGATTAAAGGAGAGAAAAAGGGAGTCCACATTAGTTTGACTAGCTGTTGGACCTAGTCCAATGGCTAGATTTCTAGCCGTTGGACCAGCAGTCCAACAACTAGTCTAAGTCAACCACAGTTGACTTAACTTTAAAGTACATAATATATATACAAGTATATATATATATATGTATATATATATATATCTTAACAATATTTGGGTTATATCATTTGAACATCTAAGACAAGTAGTTTGCATTGTATGCTGTATCTTAATAGCCTTTAGTTTGCAAACTTAATCTGTTGAAGTGATTATGTCACTATGAGAAATAGAGATGGTGAAAAGCCCTTCATTTTCCTTGTTAGCTTCGAATCACATCGGCTACTGCTGGATTTCTGGTTTTGACTGAATTGCCTGTTGCAATTTTACAGGTGGATTAAAGGAAAGTGTTAATGCAATATTTGATACATTGTTTTTTCTTATTTTTAGGTCTTCAAAGAGAATGCACTTGCTGATTATGATTTTTTCTTTTGGTGTGACTCAACAGAAAGATACCTATTCATTCTTTGTTTTATATATTTATTTCTCTAGTAGCCAACTCTCATATCTTACTGCGAAAGCTTATCCTGCTGTTTCAGGTGCTAACAGTGTCTGCAGATAAAACTGCAAAAGTGTGGGAGATTGATGAAAATGGAAACGGTAAGGTGAAGAAGACACTTACTTCATCTGATTCTGGACTGGATGGAATGCTAGTTGGTTGCCTGTGGCAGAATAATCATCTTGTCACTGTTTCCCTTGGTGGCACTATTAGTATATATTCAGCCAATGACCTAGAAAAGATGCCAGTATCATTTTCTGGGCACATGAAGAGCGTCACTGGTTTGGCAGTCACCTCTGAAGGCAGCCAGAATATTATTCTGTCTAGCAGTTATGATGGGGTGATTGTCCGATGGATGCAAGGAGTTGGATGTGCAGGAAGGTTACAGAGAAGGGAGAACTCTCAAATTAAATGTTTTGCAGTGGTGGAAGGAGAGCTCACCACATTTGCCTTTGATAACAAGGTAGCACCATTTCTTCATGTACATGTAGTAGTTGCCTTTATTTTTATATCTTGTGGTTTGTGTGCTTGCACCATCTTTTTGAAGCTGATTTTCTTGATGACTTATGATTGCAACTAGGCTGGAGAACATGATGATGTGTCTTTCTATTATCCAATATGATCACTGAAATGAATATATTTCAATTCAATCTTGCACCTTGATGGGGTAGGCAATTTACACACTAGCTAAAATTACTACTCAATGTTGAGTCAGGCATAGTAAGCCAACAAGATCTTGTGTTCTAAATAAAACATGTCTTGAGGGAAAAGACTGACTAGATGTTCATTGCAATTGAATAACAAGAAAATGAAATCTTGCGTTGATGGAGAAATGTTAGATCCCTCAATATAGAAATGGTACAAGAATGTGCTTCACAAAATGCCCTTATGTGATATTACAGAAGTAATTTTGGCATTTTAGAGAACAATGGAATGAAAAATATAAAATATATAAAGAATATGAAAAGTGAAGTTATTGATGACTAGTATAGTTTTGTGAACTCCATGTATAGTGAACTGTGATAGTGTTAATAATTTTCTCCGGGTGGTAAAGGAGCTTGATTGTAAATTATATTTTTATCAATAAAAAATGTCACTGCCTTTAAAAGTAGAACTACAAACTGCAAAGATTTTGTCATAAAATATGACAAATATTGAGATTAGGGGTGGCAAAACCTGACACGACCTCCCAACCCGACCCGCCAACCCGCCTTTTAGGCGGGTTCAGGTTGGGCTTAAACTAACCCGTTTAATAAACGGGTCGACCTGCCTTGATAGAAATCATGGGTTCCTTTCTTCATCTACAAGCAACAGCACAACATGGGGAGAGAGAACGTGGCTGCAGCAAAAATCCCTAATCAGGGTATTCATTTTTGCTTCTCTGATTAAATACACACAAATACAATAGCTAGGGTATGAAAATACCCATTACATGTTATGATAAAATTACAGCATGCCATTAATGAAACATTAATGAGCATGTGTTTAAAATGAAAGGAATTGGGTCTGGATTCTGAGTTTCAGACCTTATACTAAATGACAGTATCTTTTCACCCCCCCTCCAGTTGTACATGGTTTTGGACCATGAACATCCAAAATCTGTCCTTGATAAGTCCTTTTGTAAACAAGTCAACAACTTGATCAGCAGTCCGCACGTATTCTGGTTCAATTTCCTTCTCTTCAACCTTTTGTCTTACAAAATGTTGATCAATTTCAATATGTTTGGCACGACTGTGGTAGATAGTATTGAATGACATGTTGATAGCACTTTGATTGTCACACAAGAGAATACTTTTAGAAATCGATTCTCTTCTGTCAACAGGTGTCTGATCCATGTTACTTCGGCTGTAGTAGCTGACATTGATCTATATTCATCTTCTGTGCTCGACCTGGCTATGGCTTTTTGTTTTCTACTGCTCCAGGAGACAAGATTTAGCCCAATGAAAATGCAGTATCCTAAGACAGACCTACGTTCATCTGGATCTCCTGCCCAATCTACATCTGTGTAAGTAAGGAGTTCATGCATGTGATGACCAGGCATACTCTTTCTGTACAGAAGACCATCTCCAATAGTACCCTTCAAATATGGAAGAATGCATTTAACGGTTTTCATATGCCCAATATGTGGTTCATGCATGAACTGAGATACCTGATTGACAGAATAGACAATGTCAGGCCGAGTGAAGGTAAGATATTGAAGCATTCCTACTATCCTGCGATATCCTGTAGGATCCTCGTACAAATCTCCATCTTAGCAACTGAGTTTCTGATGAAGTACATTGGGTGTGCTGAGGGGCTTACAATCTGTCATACCTGCCTTGCTAAGAACATCAATGGTATACTTATGGTGAGTAAGCGTCATGCCTTAAGGAGTCCTGTCAACTTCTACTCCAAGAAAGTATCGCAGTTTACCAAGATCCTTCATCTTGAATTTATGATTCAAAAGTTCTTTAACCTGTTCAATATGTTCATTAGAGTTAACTGTAATGATAATGTCATCAACATATATCAATAACAGGGTAATTATATCTTTGCATTTAAATATGAAAAGAGAATGGTCAAGAAGAGACCGACTAAACCCATATTTTTCTACTTCAAGAGCGAAACTGTCAAACCAAGATCGAGATGCCTGCTCTAGACCATATATAACTATCTTTAACCTGCACACGTATTCTTTAGAGTTCCCTTTTGCATACCCAGTGGGCTGCTCCATGTATACTTCTTCCTTCGGAGTTCCATGTAGAAACGCATTCTTCACATCCAATTGGTTGAGAGTCCACTGGTGCTCAACAGCCAATGATACTATGATGTGGATAGTTCCCATTTTCACAACTAGAATAAAGGTCTCATCATAGTCTTGTCCTTGCTCCTGTGTGAATCCTTTGGCAACCAGCCTTGCCTTATATCGCTCGATAGCACCATCTAGCTTATACTTTATCTTATAGACCCATTTTGACCCAACCACATTCCGATTATGTGGTCTGGGAACAATATCCCAAGTGCCAGACTCATGAAGAGCCGCCATTTCGTTGTTCATAGCTTCAATTCATCTCTTAGAATTTATTGCTTGATAAAATGTTGTCGGTTGATCTTCCTTGCCCAAAGAGGTTAAGAAAAGTTGAAAATCCATCGTGAAGTTCTCATAACTGACCCACCTATCAATAGGATGCCGAGGTCGGGTAGACCTTCTGTGAGCAAGTGATTGAGTGGAAACATAAGGAGAATTATGCTCCTGATTAAAGCTGGGAGGTATCTCCTTCTCACGTCGAGAGTAACCAATGCCTTTATACCTTTCGGGGGCCAATAGTGATTCAGACGTTACACTTTCTTGAGTTCTTTGCGCAACAGTAGATACGTTTCCCTAGTCTCTTTGATTACATTAAGAAGAACATACATTATCAATACTAGAAAAGAGATCTGAGTTCAACCAAGGGTGATAAACTTCAATTTCAGGAGGAGTGCTAGCATTATGACCAAAATTTGATTCGTCAAACACAACATTTCTGGATATTTTTATGCGCTTGCTCACGGGATCATAGCATTTGTAGCCTTTGTAATCATCAGCATACCCCACAAATCTGCACTTTAAGGCCTTATCCTGAAACTTGTGCCGCATTGAACTGTCAACATGAACATAACATACACCCGAATACACGCAAATCGTGATAATTTGGATGCACACCATGCAAAGAGAAATAGGGTGATTTGTTCTCTAAGATGTTCATAGGCAATCAATTTATGACATAGACAGTTGTGTGAAAAGCCTCTGCCCAGAAGGTAACTGGAAGGTTACTATCATGCATCATGCTCATTGCACTCTTGACAATATGACAATGCTTCCGTTGAGTAATCCCATTCTGTTGAGGTGTGTGAGGGCAAGACACATATCTACTTATTCCATTTGTTTGGAGGAAATTTATGAAGTTATTTGAAGAGAATTCACCCCCTCCATCACATTGGAAACAAATAATATTCTGAGAGAATTGGTTTTGAACAAAAGAATGAAAATTCTGAAATAACTTGAAGGTTTTAGATTTACTTTTCATAAAGAAGATCCATGTATATCGAGAATAACTGTCAACAAATATGAGATAATATCTAGTGCCATACATGGAAGGAACTGGAGCCGGGCCCCAAACATCAGAACATATAATTTCAAATGGTCTTGAAGCTCTTTTATTAATGGAATGAAAAGGAAGAACATGACTCTTACACTGAAGACAACTAGAACACTTTTTATTATCGACACTTAAGTCTAGACTTGACTTGGGAATAAGACTACTTGAAACAAGCTTATCAATAAAGCGACTACTACAATGACCCAGACGACCATGCCAAAGATTCGACTCAATACATTCAGAAAGATTAAAAACACTCTCAGTAGAAACTGAAGATGATGATGTGAGCTTCAAGATGGAATCAACAGGTTGAACACGAGAGGAAGGATTCTCTTGGAACACGTACATATTTCCTTGACGTTTTCCTTCAGTGAATGTTTCTCTCGTTTGAAGGTCCTTAACACAAACAAAAAAAGGAGTAAACTCAACTGAAGCATTAATGCCATCTACAAGTTTAGAGACAGAAACAATATTTTTCTTGATATTAGGAGCATGAATGACATTTGAAAGTGCAAGAGAATAGTTGGACATGGGGATTACAAAATTTTTAATGTGCGAAATATGGTGGTGAGACCCATCTCCAGTGACTATACTATTTCTACCAACATAAGAAACAAGATTTAGGAGCTTACCAGCATCACCAGTGACATGAGTGGCTGCACCCGAATCAACATACCAAGTACCTTGATTATTCTGTTTGATATTCAATTCAGCCAAGGCGAATAATAGTAACTCTTTGACTTCTCCACTATTTTTCAATGTATCTGTTCCCTTTCTTGTCTCCAATTGCTTTCCTCTATTTTGCGGGTTAAACCAACAATTTGCCTTTATGTGTCCCTTTTTGTTGCAGAGAAAGCAGGTAGGTATTGTCCTTTGCCTTTGCCCATTGGGAGGAACATTGGGTGTAGGTAGTATTCCACGACTTCCTTGTCCATTTCTTTCTTGACCCCATTTGTCTCGAAAATCATACCTACCACGTCCTCGCCCATAGGCAACTCCTGTGGCAAGAACATTGTGTGCTCCAACATGAGCATGAGTATCTTCAGAAAATCCTTTCAACGTCATCTCATACTGTAAAAGCTTGACACGAAGATCTTCAAATGTAGGTAAATCTGGCAAACACAATAAGGAAGTAACCATCATATGATAGTCCAACCCCAGCCTACTCAAAGTTTGTCGCACCATATCTTTGTCACTAACAGGGCATCCCACAATGGCCAATTGATCTGTAATAGTCTTCATTTTGTTCAAATACTCCATAATAGTCATGGAGTCCTTTCTTAGCATTTGAAACTCTTTCTTTAAAAATAATACTCTGGCCTGAGAAACTTGAGAATATGTCTAAACCAGTCGATGCCATAATTGCATTGTTGAGCATGAAATGAAATGGGGATCTTCGAAACACGAGCTTAGATTAACAAGGGCAAGTGTCAAGAATGACACTAAAGCATAACCCTTAAAAAGGGTATAACCCGAAACAAAATAAAAACAAAAATGTATTATTTATTGATATGAAAAACCAATTGCTTAAGAAGCATTGGAATGAAATACAAGAGGGGCTGCACCCCTTTATATACACAGCTGAAAGAGGACTCAATAGAGCTGTTGGACACAGTCCAACAGCTCTATTTAGAGCTGTTGGAATGTGTCAGTCCAACAGCTCTATTAAGAGCTGTTGGAATGTGTCAGTCCAACAGCTCTATTGCTAGTCAAGTCTGGACAGGACTTGACTAGCAACAGTCATTCTAGTTCAAACTGAACTAGATGACATAAAGACAAAAAATAAAAATAAAGGAAAAAAAATACAGAAAAGAAAGAAATGAAAAATGTATTTATATATATATATATATAATAATAATATAATATTATTATATATACATATGTGTACAGTTTTACATTTTAACACTCCCCCTCAAACTTACGGTACAATGAGCGAAAGTTTGTCTAGAGAAAGTGAAATCGGG
Source organism: Nuphar pumila (assembly GCF_984573655.1). NCBI lineage: Eukaryota > Viridiplantae > Streptophyta > Magnoliopsida > Nymphaeales > Nymphaeaceae > Nuphar > Nuphar pumila. The sequence goes on from NC_143256.1 coordinate 17,112,708, forward strand.
GAGCAGCGAGAGGCTTTGTAAAGAAGTCTGTTAACTGATATTCTGAAGTGACATATGGTAGATCAATTATCCTGTGTAGATATTCCTCTCTGACGTAGTGACAATCCATTTCGATGTGTTTGGTGCGTTCGTGGAATGTTCTGTTACTGGCAATGTAGATCGCACTTTTGTTGTCACAACACATTTGTGAAGCCTTTGTTGCTTCAGCTCCCATGTCAGCAAGCAGTCGTCGGAGCCAAACTACTTCCATGGTCGTGGTTGTCATGGCTCTGTATTCAGCTTCGGTGGATGAGAGAGATACCTTCTGCTGCTTTTTACACCTCCACGAGATCAATGATTCCCCTAAAAAGACACAAAACCCAGTGGTTGAGTGTCTGTTATTGGGATCACCTCCCCAATCAGCATCAGTATATGCAATTAAATCAAGAGAAGAGGAGGAAGATAAGAAAAGTCCTTGTGAAAGAGAGGACTTGATGTATATGATAATACGCATGACTGCTCCCATATGAACAGAAGTAGGAGCATGTTGAAATTGACTTGCTGTATGAACAGCATGTGCTATATCTGGTCTGGTAATGGATAGATAGGAAAGTGCCCCGACAAGCTGTCTATAAGGAGTAGGGTCTGCAAGAAGTTCTCCATCATCAATCTTCATTTTAACATTAACAACTTCTGGAGTGTCAACTTTCTTATCATCAGTAATACCAGACCTGAAAACAATATCAAAAGCAAATTTAGTCTGAGATAATAAATATCCTCTAGGAGAATAAGCAACTTCAATGCCTAAAAAGTATCTCAACAAGCCCAAATCAGTCATTTCAAAATGAGATTTAAGAAGTGTTTTGATTGTTTCAACTCCCTGTTTATCGCTTCCGATGATGATCATATCATCCACATAGAGAAGAAGCACAATGATCCCTGCATCAGAATTCTTAATAAACAAAGCAGTGTCAGTTAAACAGAATTGAAAACCAATATCAATCATAACACGACTAAACCTATCATACCAAGCTTTTGGTGCTTGTTTAAGTCCGTAAAGAGTTTTTTCTAAGCGAAGGACTTTACCCTTAGGAATACTTAGACCAGGAGGGGGTTCCATGTATACTTCTTCAACTAGCTTTCCATTTAAAAAAACATTTTTGACATCCATTTGAAAAATAGACCATTTTTTGATAGAAGCTAAGGCAATTAAGGTTCGGACAGTAGTCATACGAGCCATCGGAGCAAAGGTTTCTTCATAATCAATCCCATATTCTTGGGCATAACCTTTGGCTACTAAACGGGCTTTATATCTTTCAAGAGTACCATCACTCTTGGTTTTAATTTTATAAACCCATCGACATCCTATAGTTTTCTTCCCTGAAGGAAGATCTTGAATATTCCATGTAGAAGCCTTTTCAAGTGCATCTAATTCAGCTTTCATGGCTTCTATCCATTTGATATCATTTTTTGCTTGAAAATATGTGGATGGTTCTTCATATGAGCGAATTAATGCAATAACTGCCCTATATGTGGGTGAGAAAGACTCGTATGATACAAACCAGTGGCGTAGCTAGGATTGACGTGGGGGATGGGCAAACAGGGGTGTAGCAAAAAAAAAATGGCGTGATAGTCGGGGGCTCGGGGGCAGCGCCCCCAAAAAAAAAAATTGAGATAAAATAAAAAATGGCTACAATTATTAATAAAAATCTATTTTATATGGACAAATCAAACTATTTGCTGCAGTCAGGGCTGAGCTGGGCTAGGACTGGGCTTTTTAAAAAAAAAAAATTTAACTGTTTCGAGAGGCAGGACTGGGCTACAGCCCATTCCTGCCCCCGCCCCCCCCAACTCCGCCTCTGACCACCAAGATTGGCCGTAGAACCCCGAAAAAGCTTTAAGCTAAAAAATGAATACATTTTTTATGACACCGATGATGACCAACATGCACCATATGCAGAATTCAAGCAAAAAGAGTATAAAAATGCCTGTTAGACAAAAAATACAGACGCCCAAATATTAAAATCTGTCAATGGCCACAGTTACTCACTACAAGAATCCTAGACAATCGAGAACAAGCAATTCACTCACCAACTATCTGGTAGATAAAGATACGCTATCCGTTGCCTTCGTTACATTGATAGACATCCATACCTTTTTTTAGCAGCAGGCACAAAAGGAGAGTCCTATGCACGCACGATGACCAAGAAAGGATAGCAAGATTGACTCTTCCAATGAGGTTGCGCCCAAAAAGGAGGAAAGAAACTAGACCCACGTTCAGTTGTGCCCCAAAAAGAAAGGATCAAGAACCAAATTGAAGGATTGGCCTGTATTGCTCCTGTAGAATGGATAACTGGATACTGTATCACCAGAGCCACTGAACATGAACAAAACCCACCCTCAAATTTAGGAGATAAGAGGGTCTTCTTCAAACTGCTAGCGATGGTTGCCGGAGATTGGCAAAGGTCCGACTGACTGCGACACCGGTGCCTCGCGTCGCCGGAGATTGCAGCCGAGAGGGAGAAGCTCGGAGGGGGGCACCGCCACCGCGGGTTCACCGAAGGGAGGCCGGCGGCACTGGAGAGCACAAGTGTTGCCGGCGAATGGGGTTGTCGTCTTGCCTGTGACTGAAGGGGAACGCTGGAATGGAGGGGCAGAGCTTTAGAAAACTGGCTAGGGTTTTACCCCTCGCCTCTTTTGGCAGGCTCTAGACTCATCGAGAGCCCGGGTCTCGGTCGACTCGGTTTCACGAGTCCCGATTCGACTCGATTTTCTGAGTCATGAGTCGACTCGGTTTCAATCAAGGTTAGAATATAAACTTTCCTGGAGGCCTCGAGATTCGGGATGATTGTCTAGTTGGAATGTTAGAATATTTTTCAAGTGCACATGGAGGATTAGACTCTTGTCGCCTGGAATATTGAATACTAGTATCTCTATGAACTTCTTCATTTTCAACATTAAGATCAATAATTCTTTGATCATCATCAAAGTTACAATCAAGGTCATATTCATCAGATGTTGATATTAGATCTAGCAAAAAGGAGTACTCAGTGACGTCTTTTAATTTTCTAAAATCAAAGAAGCTCTCCTTTTCAAGAAAGGAAACATTTCTAGACACATATAGTTTATTATTTTTGAAGTCAAAACATCTATAACCTTTCTGGTTTTCAGCATATCCTAAAAAGGCACAGGGAATCACACGAGGAGAAAGTTTATCATTTTTGTCAGTAAATATGAAACATTTGCACAGTTTTACATTTTAACAGAGCAGTCATCTGGAATTGCCACAAGCACTTCTTGTGACAATGTAGAAGTGATATAGGCAACCAACGCCTGATCTCACTTCATCCAGGATACATACTCAGGATTTCTAACATAGGTAATAGAAAGATCTTTCTCACCATTCTTTTCTTCTTGTGGTATGAATTCTGGAGGAACAGGAACAGAACCATCCAGATGTCCAGAAAGGTCCTGACTTCTTATGAATGGTATGATTTGTTGCTTCCAAGTTAGGAAATTGGAATTGTTCAGTTTCTCAGACACGAGTTGGCTGAGAAAGTTTGAGGAAAGACCAGACTGAGAATGAGGGAATGAGTCCATATTCTTTTGAAGCCAAAAACAAGAAGGAATAAGATCCAACCAAGAGAAGGAATAAAAAATAAGAAATGGCCTTACGACAAAGACCCAACCACAATTGAATTCTAGTATAATTCAGAACATAAATTTTAATATCAGAGAAGTCTAAAGACCAGACTAGTTTTTTTTTTTAACTGATGAACACGAGGCAGAAAAACAGGACTGCACAGTAAAGAATCTGTTCTGAATAAAATTCAATCAGTAATAGGTACGTTATTTTGAAAATAATGTGTTTTCCTTTTAGAATAATGAGAAAACAGGCAAAACAGAGATGAAAATGAATTCGAAGATGAAATTATTTTAATCAAGATAGATCTGGGCGTGCAGATCACAATCTAATCTGACGTCAATATGCAAATGAGTTTGGAGTGATCCTTTTCAACTCTTGTAATCACACATAGATCAAAAAAATTGATCTTGCTTGATTATTTTGCTTATGGATGGGTAAGATCACGTGCAGCAATGTGAAAGAAGTAGTAGATATGACAGAAGAACAACAGGGAATAAAAGAAGGAGGAAATATGCCAACGTGACCAAATTTCAGTTTTGGATTTTGGAAATAAGAGAAACACGTTGGCTTAAATAAAAAAGGGGAATCAAAAGGAGGTACTTGAAGAAGACAATAAGCAGATTAATGATGTATTTCAAAAGAGCAAAAAGAAAGAGGAGAGTACGAAGAAGAGATTTCAGTCCAGACTGCAGATTTAAATACAAGAGAAATCGATAGGAAAAATGAGAAAACAGGTACCTTAGAAGGAGACAAATCAGTCATAGAAGGAACTGATCTTTAATATTGAACCTGCTGCTCTGATACCATGATAGAAATCATGGTTTCCTTTCTTCATCTACAAGCAACAACATAGCATGGGGAGAGAGAACGAGGCTGAAGCAAAAATCCCTAATCAGGGTATTCATTTTTGCTTCTCTGATTAAATACACACAGATACAATAGCTAGGGTACGAAAATACCCATTACATGTTATGATAAAATTATAGCATGTCATTAATGAAACATTAATGAGCATGTGTTTAAAATGAAAGGAATTGGGTCTGGATCCTGAGACCCAGACTTTATACTAAATGACAGTATCTTTTCACGCCTAACCCGTTTATTAAACGGGTCGGGTTCGTGTTAGGGGTATGCCTACCCAGCTGACCCGTTTAATAAACGGGTTAGGCGGGCGGGTCAACCTGCCAATCCGTTTACCCGACCCAACCCGTTTATAAACGGGTGGCGGGTCGTGTCGGGTTACCCGTTTAATAAACGGGTCGGGTTCGTGTTTGCCACAGCCGACCCGTTTAATAAACGGGTCGGGTTGAGGTATGCTGACCAGCCAACCCGCCGGGTCGACCTGCCAACCCGACCCGATTGCCACCCCTAATTGAGATAGGCAACAATGCTCCATCTTGAGGTGTTGCAAAGATATCTATCGAATTGATTTATGAAGTCAAGCCTTGAACTCTCTTGGAGAATTTGCAATTCTGTTCAGAAAATTTGAAGTGCTAAACATCTTGAATGCAACTCTTTCTTATTAAAGTGGCAAGTCACCAATATATGGTTGCTTCTTTTCATAGATATTATTTATCACCATAAAGCTTCCTAGAAGTTTCACCTGAATCTCTGCCTTTTGTAATATTGCTTTTACATGAATTCTTTTCAAATGGCCCAAAAGACATGGCTTTATAATTTGGCTTCAACATTTAAGCTTATGATCATTTGTCTCTTTTCTATTCAATGGTACGGAATTCACTCTCAAAGAAAATAAAACCAGAGGCGGTTCTTTTATGCACATACATGCAGGTCATCTATTTTGTACTTCAAAGGAATTGGCATAAGATTCCTTTTTGATGAGTAGCCTTCAATTTTTTGAATATTCATGGCCCATCTCAGTATCATTTCATTGTGCATGAATTGATTAATCAGGCTAATCGGATAACAGATATGTTAGTTAATTCACAAGGCTCCAAACTGACTAATAACAGTATCTTCCAACATATTCTCTCTAAAAGATAAATATACTCTTTGTTGTTCTTGTAACTTCAATCTCTAAGAGGTACGTAAATGAGACCAATTTCTTGATGTCAAATTCTTGAATTAGAAACTTAAATAGCCTTTGAAATTCTATATAATATTCCATTGAAATAGTTTGACCAAAATATGCAAGTAATATCATTTTCAATACTCCTTGAGAAGAAATAAAAAATGAATTGAGATTTGTTCACGCCCATGCTTGAAATGAGCAGTACTACATCTTTTAAGCAAGTAATTCAACTTTATGTTCATGTGGTGAAGACGAAGAATAGAGAAGAGATAACAGGAGGTACCACAGGGCTGTAAAGTGCCTCATATGGTGGGTGATGTCGCAGTCAACTCTCTTGTATGTTATGTCTAACTTTAGGTTAACCTAATTACACATATACCTTTTGAAAGGTACACCTTGCCATGTAATGATATAATATGACGAGCAGTGCTTCATTGGCCTAATCATAGCACTATGGATATTGTTTTGTTCTGACATTGTTACCGTGCCAGTTGTAATTTTGACATATAAAATGTCATGAGCGGAAATTCTCTTGATCCAATGTTCACAGCATAAGGAATTGATTTGTATGTGACAGTTGACACTATTTGTTATTCATTATGTAAGTTGTACAAGTGGAATTTGATTTTCGCACGTGCATGGTATAGTCAACCTCTCTCACGCTCTCTATAAACAGGCAACTAACTACAATTTGTATTCATACATGTGCATATATGTATTGGATAAACTGGGAGCTATGTCACATAGGTACGGGTGCAGATGCGGGGGCGGCGATGCGGCACTTTAAAAGAACTTGGGTGTGGGGGTGCGGGAGGGTATATATATATATATATATTTTAACACCACCCCTTTACCCTTTCTCGTGGTACCCCATTCTCAAGCCCCATCCCTCTTTACCCCTTCTCGAGGTACCCCCTTATTTTTTTAATTGGGGGGGGAGGGGGGTGCTCGAGGTACCCTTACCCATTATCAAGCCCTGTCCCTTTTTTTAATGGACAAAGTTAACCAAGTCCATTTTGGACAATGATAACCTTGGGTGCGGGTTGACCGAATTGGGTGCCACACCCGCGTCGCGTCGACGTGGGTGCAGAGGCCTCTTTGGTGAGTCCCTGTGACATAGACTGGGAGCATGTCTGTGCTCGCTAGTATGTCTAATGGCAATAACATGTGAAAGATTTCCAAAGGCTATTCGGTTGGAGATTTTCTCCTCGTTTTTAAGTTATATTGTCCTAGTCCAATTTGATGATTTTATCAGGTGTTCTCCAAATATTTGGTCCTCTTCTTTGATGTTCTGATAGTAAATATCAGGGATAGTCCATATATTCTTGTCTGGAAAGCTTTCCAGCCAATTATAAAAGTTCAATACACGGTAGTATTGCTCACCAAGTCTGATGAATAGCATATTTCTTTAATAAGGAACAATTTCTTAATCTACCTGCCAAATTCCAATTGATGATATCCTGCTGTAAGGCTTATATTTTGCTGACTGTACAACAACTGTAGCTATATACAATATGTTCAACTTGCTTTTGCTACAAGAGATGATCCTTTTCCCAAAATTTTACAGGTAAGGAGAATTCCGCTGCATGCTGATCAGTGTGGTGATGAAGAACAAATTGATATTGGTGCACAACCAAAGGACTTAAATATTGCACTTGATAAGCCCGAGCTGGCATTGCTTTCAACTGATTCAGGAGTAATCATGCTTCGTGGATCCAAAGTGTTGTCAACTCTGAATCTTGGGTTTGCTGTGACGGCATCTGCAATTTCACCTGATGGAAGTGAGGCCATTGTTGGTGGCCAAGATGGGAAACTCCACGTCTATTCTGTCAATGGGGACACTCTCACTGAAGAGTCAGTCCTTGAGAAGCATCGTGGTGCTATTAACGTCATTCGTTTCTCCCCAGATGCCTCTATGTTTATTTCTGGTGATCTCAATCGAGAAGCTGTTGTATGGGACCATGTCACTCGAGAGGTACCATCTCTCTCTCTCTCTCTCTCTCTCTCTCTCTCTCTCTCTCTCTCTCTCTCTCTCTCTCTCTCTCTCTCTCTCTCTCTCTCTCTCTCTCTCTCTCTCTCTCTCTCTCTCTCTCTCTCTCTCTATATATATATATATATATATATATATATATATATATATATATATATATATGTGTGTGTGTGTGTGTGTGTGTGTGTGTGTGTGTGTGTGTGTATCAATCCTTGAACACAAGCACACACACATAACAAAAAGAAAACAAGAATTGGTGTATGTACAGAGTCTACAGACAGTATGCGAGGGAGATGCACATTATAACACTTTGCAAACCATGTAAATCCTTTTTTTTTTGTCTAAGAGAAATAATTTAAGCCAGGGGATAAGAAATCTTTCAACAAGCTTACAGAATAGATCAAATTAAGATTCTTAACCACCAGTCCTATTCCGACCAATCCAAGCTAAATCCCCATCTGGCCATTTTATTGGCACAATCCAAAGCTTGTTTGAACAACCACTGAAATGCTGGATAAAACCAAAACAAATGCTCAATTGTTTCATTCTCATCGAAACAGAAGTAGCAAGTACTTGCAAGCTGGAAACTTTTGTCTTTCAATTTGCACTGGTTATTAACCTTATCAAGTGCTAAGAGCCACACAAATATCTTGGCTGTAGGAGAGGGATGGAAACCCTGGACGGTGTCATTTGGAAAGTGGTCTACATCTTTACAGCCAAAAGCATGGCTAAATGAAGCTATAGAGAACATAACACATCCGTCACATTTCCATATAAGGAATTCTCGCTGTCAGAAATTTTCCATGGGCCTAAAAATCCAATAGCCATAACCAAAACCAATCTTCTACCTCTTGCTCCTTGAAATTCCTTCTGAATTCAGTGAACTAACTAGCTCTTCCTTTCCAACATTCACTTACAAGTATGCTGTTATCTCTGTTTATGTGAAAAAACGGTGGATATCTTTCAGCAAGAGTTACATCCCTGGACCATAAGTCAGTCTGGAACCTCAGCTTGACCCCTTTGCAAGCTTGATTTGAACCATAAACTTAATTACCAATTCAATCACCCCCCTTTGCAAGGTCGTACTCCCTTGAAGATTTGATTATTTGGTTCCAGCCAACCACACCACCAGCTGAGATAGAGCTACCATTTCCACGTACCAATCCATTTATCCCCTTCACCCAAGCCTATGGGACCAAAAACCAAGTTAGATTCCAGATTTGTTCAAAGCTAACAGTCAGATCTGCCTATGATTCCAGTAAGTGTTTTAAAATTTAACATTCAAAACAAAGAAATCTTCTGAAAAATATTAAATCCATAGAGAAGAAAGAGGTTAGAAGATTAGAGGAAAAAGCATGAAGATGAGATTAATAGATCACTTCGTCATGGCTGCTCTAATTCTGTGTCAATTTTTGTCATTTCAATTTGACTTAATGAAATAGGAAAGAGAAAATGAATATTCCAACTACAACAGGTTGATGTCCCAACTCATTAATCACATGGGATGATCTCTCATAATAGATTAATCCTCACTAGGATTGAGTTAATTTTTTTTTATTAGTCAAGCTAGGTTTGCCTGAATATGGCCCGGTTGAGATAGTGTGACTCCAACTGGTACTACAAATCAATTACCCGAGCCATTGATGACAATGATACAATACTAATGCATGTTACGTAAAGCAAAAATAAAAACACATATTGAAGAAATGCCACGTATCTTTACATCTTGTCCTTAAGAGTTAATTAAACAGAAAGATGAGCATTGTCAGGGATAGAATGGGCATGTTACAAGCTGTCTGAAATTACAGAACACAAAAAATTTGACATGAAGCAAGTTGAAGGAACTGGGAAAAGGAGGAGCCCAGTAAAGATTGGAGATCAGCAATAAGCAGGAATATTACTATTGGGGACCATAAGTTTAGCATTAAGCAACAATGGGATTACAAAGCAAATTGTGGTGCATAAGACAAATACCAGTTTTGATAATAATGGTGTACTTTGCTATTAATTGCATGTTCTGGATTTTCATGAGAAGGTGACAAAGCAATCAAGACCTAGAATGAATTGATTCGGCGCAATATCCCTGTTATGAAAAATGTAGTAGACATTCATTCTATTGTATGTCAATGGCATTCTAGATCCAAAAACCTTGAAAATTCTTAAGCATTTATGGCCTTGTGTGCGGTATTATAATTACCCTTGTTTTCCTAGACTACAAAATGCCTATGTCACACGGACTCGGCTAGGGAGGTGCCGCACCCGAGTCGACACGCCCCGACACAGGTGCGGACACGGGTGCGGCTTCGGACTCGGCCCGGACTCGGTCAACGCCGAGTCGGACTCGGTCAACGAGTCCAGGCCGCGTCCGTCCACATTTTGGACTCGGTCAACTTTGACCGAGTCCAAAAATGTCCATTTTTAAGACAAAAAACAAAAAAAACAATTTTTATATATCTTTTTTTTTAATATATAACCAGACTGTGCAATGCAGTTGCACAGTCACAGACTGTGCAACTGCAACTGCACAGTCATTGCACACAGTCTGTGTGACTGTGCACAGTCTGTGTGACTGTGCACAGTCTGCACAGTCACAGACTGCATTGCACAGACTGTGTGCACAGTCTGTGTGACTGTTTCACAAGTCACAACTTATGTAAAAATATGTATAAAACACGATAAAAGGTAACCCAACCATTTGAGATAGCTAAATAAATGCTTTTCCAGTTTAAAAAAATACTAGTTTCACAAGTATTAGAAAAGCTAGCTTAAGAACTACCATAAAGAAATGGGAATGCCAAATTGAAACTTTCGAAAAAATTAAGGTCATAGTTTTGGCTACTTAATTTTAATTGTTTACTAGAATTATATATATATAGCCGAGCCCCCGTGTCCAAAATTTTTGAAATTGCGCCGCACCCGTGTCGCACCCGCACCCGCACCCGCACCCATGTGACATAGCAAAATGCCATGGTTCAATTTATCAGGCACAATGTAAATCCTATATGGTTTTTTAATTTTCTTTTTGTTTCCTAAATTCTTTTTACACACATTAAAGTAGTGGAAGGCTGTCATGCTTCATCCATGTTTTTTTTTTCTTTATTTTTGATAGATTTTGTCACTATATTTAAGTTGTTCATACTTCTAACTTTTTGGTTCCCATTTGCATAGTCCATCTCTCTTTCTTCCTTTCCCTTCCGCATTAATCCTTTTTAGAAATGTAATGTTAATTACCAAGGTTTGATTTTTAACTTCCTGAACATTTGTCTCACTAACCAGTTGACTATCTTCTGCAGGTTAAGCTTAAGAACATGTTGTACCATACTGCTCGTATAAATTGTGTGGCTTGGTCTCCTGATAGCACAATGGTTGCTACGGGATCTCTAGACACAAGCATAATTATATATGAAGTTGATAAGCCAGCTTCAAGTCGTATAACCATAAAGGGTGCTCACTTGGGAGGTGTTTATGGATTAGTTTTCAATGATGATTGCACTGTTGTAAGCTCTGGTGAAGATGCATGCATTCGTGTGTGGAGATTAGTGCAGCAGTAACGGGATCGTAACTGCAATTGATGGTTGATTTGGTTTTGGAAGCAAGTTGTGTGGCCTTACATTTCTTGCTCTGTGCAGTCTTCGTCAAAAGAATTCTCTGTTTTGTTTGTAGGAAAACCCTTTCCAGTTTGTCTTTGATTGAAGACTAGAAGAACATAGCAGAATGGCTCGTGTTTTGATATGATTTTGCTGATGTGAGTTTTTCGCCTTTTTTGGGTTATATTGGGTGTTTTTTTTTTTCCTTCTCCTTTTGTCGGTCTGATCAGCCATGCATACACCTAAATATTTTCCATGATCATATTTGTGTATGCAATGTTCATTGCTGGAATTGTGATGAAATAATAGAATGCTTAATCCCTTGCTAAATCCAGTTTTCAATGCAAATACAAAGGCCGTCTCACCTCCTTTCTCAAATGCATAAAGTGCCTTAACATCATTCTCTGGCACAACTGCCACTCAGTGAATCATATTTTTTATTCTATATCCGACCAAATTTGATTGTTCAGTTGCATTTGATAAGCTAAAACTATTCGAGTATAATTCGATTCTGATTTTGCTTTCAAATCTGATAAATATCCAAATTTGAAGGATATCTGAATCTGTTTATATGTAACATATAGCGATTACGTAATGATTTATTGTGATAGGTATTATTATGTACAGTGATTACTGTGATAGCGATTACTATGCATAGTGATTATTGTGACCTATGTATAACGATTAGTACGTATAGCGATTACTTTGATATTGATTATTGTGTATATGATTACAGTGATAGCGAGTGTGCAACGATTATTATATATAGGAATTACTGTGTATAGCGACATGTAAAAGTACAAATGAGAGTAATTTTGATTTGATACAAATAATATGTTATTTTGTGCTACACAGAGGTCAGAAGATAAGTAGAGCGCCAGGTGAAAAGCTCAAAGGGCGGTGTCAGTGGCCTGCAGTTCTGTCGTAATATGGACATCTGAGTGAATATCAGAATGATCAATTATGAAATATGCACTTCAGTGGCTTTCTCGTGTTGGAACACTATGACCCACCCGGTCAATAAGTGAAATCATAAGATGAACACATTCCAGTTTGATTCTTTTGAGATCACCATGACCCTAGAAGATGTGCCACAAATTACGGGTCTTAAGTGCCATAGAATTGTTGTCCTAGCATGAGATTCAAACTATAATGCAAGGGACAAGTGCACGACCCTTCTAGGAATGTCGATGGAGGATTGGGGTCAATGTATTTTTGGTGAAAGCAATTTCACATTAATGAAAGTTTCTTCTTTTCGTAATAAATGGGAAGGCCGGTCTGCTACATGTGCATTTGAAAGAGCTGACCAAGAGTTGCGCAGCTTCCTTCTTTATTTTTTTGGACTTACTCTATTTTCGGATTTGTCTGGTTCGAGGTTAAGTTACCTGTGGCTGCAGTTCTTGAAAGACTTCGATGAAGTAGACAACTATGCATGGGGTGCTACTATTCTTGCATTCTTATGCAGTCAACTTTACCGTGTGAGTAAGGGTACAAAAACCGTCGAAGGGTTTTAGCCATCTGTTAAGGTAATTATTTATTACATATTTGGTAGTTATAGACTAATGTCGTTGAAGGTTATAGTCTTACTAATATATTATTTTTGTAGGCCTGAGCATGAGAGCATATTGTCGCCTTTTGTCCTCAGTGTGGCCCTGCGATTTATGGTTTTCCAAGATCGATCGATAGGCTACAATAAATGTCAAGGAGGATAATGCTAAGGTAAATGGTTTAAAATCGTTTATAATCGTTTCAGCATTTATCATTCATTAGTATAAATTGTTGAAATGTTTAGCATTCTTAAGTAATCATCGCTGCAAGAATTTGTCTTCGTTAGTACAAATCATTATCGCATTAGCATTTAGCATTCATTAGTATAAATCGTTCTAATGTTTAACATTCTAAAGTAATGATTGCTTATAAGATTTTGTATTCCTTAGTACAAATCGTTATTGCTTTAGCATTTAACTTTTATTAGTGTAAATCTTTGAAATGTTTAGCATTTTTAAGTAATCATCGATGTAGGATTTCGTCTTCGTTAGTACAAATCATTATCGTATTAGCATTTAGCATTCATTAGTATAAATCGTTCTAATGTTTAACATTATTAAGTAATGATCGTTGCAGGATTTTGTATTCCTTAGTATAAATCGTTATCGCTTTAGCATTTAACTTTTATTAGTGTAAATCGTTATAATCTTTAACATTCTTAAGTAATGATCGTTGAATGATTTTGTCTTCGTTAGTACAAAGCGGTATCGTTTTAGCATTCATTATTGTAAATTGTTGTAATATGTAGCATTCATTAGTGTAAATCATTTTAATACAAAACATTCATTAGCAACAATCGTTGTAATATATTTAGCACTCGTTATTATAAATCATTTTAATATTTAGCATTCATTAGCATGAATAATTATGCCTATACCTAAACCATAATCTCCAATGTACAGGTTGTGTGGAGACTGTATGAAGATGGGGAGGACGAGGACCAAGAGGTTATTGCTGAGGCTGCGAGACTGTCTGGCTGCAATATTTGGCTATTTAGCAAATCTGAAGCCAAGTTGCAGCATGGTAGTCAAGTTCTCCTGTAAGCTGGCTTGGGACAGTCTACCCCAAAGCAGCTTGTGGAAGTGAGAAGGAAGATGAATAGTGGTGGGGTCAGGAACGAGAATTAGCACGAACGCTTTAGGAAACAATTGGATAGCTGGAACAAATGAGGTGTTTGTAACATAGCATATGATTATAAAGAACGACAATATGACCTCAACTATTTTAAAAAATATTAGGAACCCATGCATCAAAATTTGGAGATTGAGAAGAAGCAACGTGAAAATATTGGGAACCCATGCATCCCTCCCGTCCCCCAACATGTCATCTCTCAGCATAGAAAAAATGTTCATCGTGTCCCTCTGCCTACAACAACGATTCCCTCAGTTGTAGTACACGGTGAGGAGCAAACACAACTCACAAAAAAGAAGGTAGTCTCTGTCACAAGGTTAGAGATGTTGGAGAGAGAGAATAAGGAGTTACGGAAGTAGGTGCAGAATTTGGAGAGATAAATGCGATCACAATATGGTACACTGGTAGAGATGATTACCAGTGGTTTGAATAAGTTCGAGGAAACCAAGAGGCCACTGAGAAAAGAGAGTCCACCAAGGAAAAGAAAGAGACGATTTGTATATCATAGTCCATCTGAGTCGTCAAGTGCTACTGAATAAACATTATGTGATTTTTGTATCCCGATAATTATTTATTGTAATTCTATAATTCTTTGTTGTAATTCTATAATTCTTTTTTGTAATGTGACATTCTATAAATATATAATTCTTTTTTTAATAAGTTCAACACACAAGTGCTACTGAATAAATTGTTGTAATGTTCGGCCTTCATAAAAAAAAATTGAAGAAGCATTTAGCGTTGTGTACTACAGAAACTATGATTTACTTTTACGACCTTTCTTCCTATCGTGATTTACACAAAAAATGATAAAAGGCTGAAAGGATTTGTACGTATAAAGGCTACATGTTATCGCAATTTGCTTGATACCGATTGGCTTGCAATCAGTTCTATAAGAGATCGCGATTTGTTTTTTATAGAAGAAGTGTTCTATCACGATCTGTACACCCATGAACATAAAGCAAAAATGATTTGTCCTATCGTGATTTGTGTTTACGAGCTTTGTCTATAAGAATGATATGCCCTATCACGATTAGGGTTTAGGTTTTTGTGTTTTAAGGGTTTAGGGTTTTAGAATTTAAGGTTTAGGGTTTAGGGTTTGGTGTTTAGTGTTTTAGGGTTTAGGGTTTTAGGTTTTAGGGTTTGTAGTTTAGGCTTTAGGGTTTGGGGTTTGGGGTTTGGGGTTTGGGGTTTAGGGTTTAAGTTTTGGATCTATCTATATTTCAAATAGATCATCTTAAATAAAAAAAAATTGGGTTTATTTGATACCCAAATAAATTTAATTAAAAAATATATATGTAAATGTGTATATATATATATATAATAGTTTAGATTGGGTTTGCCTTTACGAGCTTTGTCTAAGTGAACGACACGTCATATCGCGATTTACACAATGACTGATTCATAAAAGGTAAAAAAAGAAAAACAATAAACAAATCGAGACGATGTTTAGACTTAGTAAAGAACAAATCGAGTTAACTTCAATGATACAAATCAATGTAACTTTATAAATACAAATTGATTTCGTTCACAAAGACATATCATTGTCGCGGTAACTTCATAACTACAAATCGATGTGATTTACAACCACATTCATTTACAAAAAATATGAGTATTTAGTTATAATACATCATAATCAATGGTTTGGCTTAGATACAATACATGACCATCATGGATATGGAAATAGTTTAGACTCAGATCAGGGTTTGGACTGGACCTATAAGAGATTTGGATCCATTTAAGACCCAAATAAATCTAATCTAATGTAAAAGTATTTTAGATCCATTTAGAGACCAAATTGGATCCTACTAAGAAAATAAGATATTGAATCTACTTAAAGACTCAATTTGATCTCATTATGTATATTAACATTTAGACCCATTTGGAGATCCAATTGGATTCCAGTAAGTAAATAAGGCTTTTGGATCTACCTGAGACCTAAATGGTTCTCATGAAGGTAAAATGAATTTGTTTAAATCTGAATTCAATTCGAGGTCCAAATAACTCCTACTTAAGAAAAAAAGAATTGGATTCACTTATGATCTAAATGAATCATTTTAGTGTACTGTGAATTTTACTAAAATATAATAAGTTTTTGATCTATCTAAATTCCAAATGGATCATACTTAAATATAATAACTTTTGGGTTCATTTGAGACCCAAATAAATTTAATTAAAATATATATATGTAAATTTGTATCTCTCTCTATATATAATAGTTTAGATTGGGTTTAAATTTGATGAGAGCTAAATAGGTCTCACATCCAACCCAATCCAATCACTCCCCTACCTAAACCCATCTGACAATCAAATACATCTCATCCCACCAAATCCATTTGAATATCCTATTACGATTTGCCTTTACGAGCTTTGTCTATATGAATGATATGTCCTATCGCGATTTACAAAATGACTGATTCATAAAAGGCAGAAAAGAAAAACAACAAACAAATCGACACAATGTTTAGACTTAGTAAAGTATAAATTGAGGTAACTTCAGCGATACAAATCGAGGTAACTTCTTAAATACAAATCGATTTCATTGAGAAAGACAAACAAAGGCATATTGTTGCTTGATATTGATTGACTTGCAATCAATTATAATTCATTTTTGCAAAAGGAAAATGAAATGATGTTTTTTAATTAATGTGCAATGCAATTTATTTGTGTGCGCTTTTTTAAAATGAGCGGTATATGAAACGATGTTTCCTTTATAAATGAATGACAGGTCGCACAAGTTTAGGAGGGTGTCGCTTCGCTTTGCTTCGTCAGTAAAGAATAGGCGAAGTGACATTTCCTTTATAAATGATGAGTTTGTGGTTTGAACATATAACAGACAAATTATGTAAATCTCTCTAGGTTGAAATAAAAATTAATTTTACTAAACACGTCAATAAGTTGGACTGTTATTTGTAGCAAAGGTAAATCGTTGTCTCCGACATAGATGTCATTGTGTAAATCACTTAAGGACATTATCTGGTATAACGATTCAAATACAATATATGTACAACAATTTGAAGAATTTTGCAAAAGTTTTGAGAAGAAACTTGGAGAAAGAATGGCAATTTTTGTGTTTTGAGCCAAACTTGGAGTATTCGAGCTTGGAGGAACCGAGTAGGATGCCTTCCATCCTCATGGTATCGTGATGGACATGAAGGGCATCCACCATTGTTGTTTTAAGTGCATCTCTGCTACTGTTCGTGACCCATAATGTTGCATGTGTTCCTTGGTGGCAATTTTAGATTACACTTCTTATCTTGTGACCACTAGGATTAAAGAAACATGTTTGTGGCTTGAACTGGCCAATTTTTGTCTCCATCAGTTTGGCTAAAACCCAATTGCTCTATTAAATTTGTGTTGTGGATGTTGTTATTGCTTCTTAAATCTGTCATCTCATTGTTAGAGTTGGATTGTGTTGCACCATATTTGAAACATGCATGTCTTTTGAATGAATACAGATTTGTTAAGTTATTTTCTTGAAAGCTTGTGTGGTTGATTATCTTTCGTGTTTGAGTTGAGCATTGTCTAACCGGAGTTGGGTTTCAGAGAAAGGGCAGTTGAAAATTTGATAAATCACCATTGGAAGTATATTTTTTGTGCAGGTCAAATTTTAACCACCAAAAAATTAAAATCGAAAATCAAAACTTGTGCATTTGTGCTTGATGTGTGTTTATGCATTTTGGTTTGTCTGACCCAGTCCTGATAATCAGAGTGTATCTTCGTAGATATAGGTCTATTTTGTGCTTACTTAGATTTGTTGAAAATCTAATGAACTCTCCTATATTTCCAGTGTTCAGTCCGCTGACAGATTTTGTATTGCAGTCACCAAAAATAGATCTGAACAAAGAGTACAGTCATTCGAGTGACTGTATTTCTGGTGCATCATTCAGACCGGTTATTCATACCATATCATGGCACCCCGATATCAAAAAATTACAATTATTGATTCGTTGGAAAGATATTTTTGTTTTCTGTGTTTTCTCTGTTAATCAGTTTTTTCAAATTTAGTGACCGACTAAGTCAAATTCTAGTAGTATCAGTCATTGTCATATTCCATAAAATTTCACTTTGACTGCTTTTGCAATAGAATTTTATTTCGATGTCTTGATCACGAACTGACTTATTGTCGGTGTGCACCATATTCCATAAAACTAAATAAAATGATAAAGAAACTACACAAAAATACCTTTTCAACGATACCTGATTTGCAGAAAAACTACGAACGAGATACAACCCTGACAACATTCTTAAAACAAGAGCTGAACAAGCATGGTTATTCCTATCCCAATTATTCTATACTATTTTTTAGCCATTTATACTAGAAACGCAAAAACATAATAAAAAGAATAGAGGCATATCGAGGTGTTATATTTCCAATGCCACCAAGGTTACCATGATCTAATGAGTGGTTGGAGAGAAACATCCTTTAAAAGTTAGACTATTTGTTGTTCCAGTCTACAAAGCATGTTTCGTTTCCAATTTTGTAACTCCAACGAGAACCTTAGAGGGGTTTTCAGTTCTGACTCAAAATAGAAAACTTATTGACATGTATCTTAACTTTCCAACAACTTAAAAATATATGTTTTCAACGTTGAATCAGAGAGATACATATCTGAGAACAATGAATGTTCAACAAAAATTTATAAATATGCGAATATGCGAATTTTCTCCTAAATACACGATCTTCCTCTTAAATATGCAAAATTCCTCCTGAATATGTGATTTTTCTCTCAAATATTTAAATTTTCTCTTAAATATGTGTCTAAGTATTGCATCCAAGATTTGCTACAGACTTTACCACTTATTTTTTACCCAAAAAATGAAAGATTATGAAAAAATATAAAGAAGAACAAACAAACTAGGCATAAATACATTACCAACGATACTTGATTTGCTAGAAAATGATAAACGGATGCAGGGATACAACCCTGATAACATTTTTAAAATAAAAGATGAACAAATGTGATTGTGCCTATCCTGATTATTCTATGCTATTTTCTAGCCACGTGCCAAAAATCTAAAAAAATAATAAAAAGTGCAGAGAGATCATGTTGTTCGCTTTTTAATGCCACTAAGATCACCTTGATCAGATTAGTGGTGGGGAAGAAACATTCTTTGAAAGATAGATTGTTCAATTATTCTAGTTTGTAGGGCATATTTCTGTTCTATTTTTTAAACTCAAAAACATAAACCTTAGAAGGGTTTTCAGTTCTTACTAAAAACAGGAAAGTTACAGGCCTATATCTTCTTCTAACGACTATAAAAATATAGGTTTTCATTATTAGATCAGAGAGATACAGATATGAAAAAAAAATGGTTTTGCAGAAAATACGTGAATATGCAAATTTCTCTTAAACATGTGAATTTTCTCCTATATATGTATTTTTTCTCTCAAATATGAAAATATTCTCCTAAATATGTGAATTTCTTCTTAAATATGAGAAATTTCTCTTAAATATGTGAATTTTCTCTTATATATGCAATTTTTTTTCCAAATATATAAATTTTCTCCTAAATATTTATTTTTTCTCTCAAATATATGAATTTCTTCCTAAATATGCAAATTTCCTACCAAATATGTGAATGTCCTCTCAAATATATGATTTTCCTCCTAAATATGTGAATTTCTTCATAAATATGTGGGTTTCTTTCAAATATGCGATTTTTTGCTTAAATATATGATTTTCTTCTCAAATATTTAGCAGAAATCACATATTTAAGAGAAAATTCACATATTTGGAAAAAAAATTGTATATTTGAGAAAAAATGCATATATTTGGAAGAAAATTTATATATTTAGAAGGAAATTTGTATATTTAAGAGAAAAATATCATATATATAAGAGGAAATTCATATGTTTAGAAGGAAATTTACATATTTAGGATGAAATTCGCATATTCACATATTTTTTGCAGAATAATTTTTGTTCTCAAATCTTTATTTCTCATATCCGAAGTTGAAAACCTATATTTTTATAATAGTTGGAAAGCGGAAACACAAGACTGTAACTTTTATGTTTTAAGTCAGAACCGAAAAGCCCTTTAGGGTTCCCCTTTCTCAGTTTCAAAATCAGAACAGAAATATATTCTGCAGACTGAAACAACCAAACAATCTATCTTCTAGTGGATATTTTTCTCCAACCTTTCATCAGATTAAGGTGATCTTGGTGGTGTTGGAAAGCTAAGGCCTCAATCTGTCTCTTTTCTTTTTATTATTTTTTTGGATTTTTGATGCAGGTGGGCAGAAAATAATATAGAATAATCTGGATAAACACAATCACACCTATTCATCTCTTATTTTAGGAATCATGTCAGGGTTGTTTCTCAATGCTTGTTCATTGTTTTTTAGCGAATTAGGAATCGTTGAAAATGTGTTTTGTCAAGTTTCTTTGGTTTTTTATGTATTTTTCAAAAATCCTTCATTTTCTAAGTAAAAAATTAATGGCAAATTCTAACACATATCTTAAATGCAATACTTTGACACATATTTATAAAAAAAATCACATATGTAGGAGAAAATCACATATTTAGGAGGAAATTCATATATTTGAGAGAAAATTCACATATTTTAAAGAAAATTTGCATATTTTTTGCATGACAGTCTTTGTTCTCTGATATGTATCTCTCTGATATGATGTTGAAAATTTACATTTTTATAGTTGTTGAAAATGAGATACATGCATGTAACTTTCTTGTTTTGTGTAACAACTAAAAACCCCTTTAGGATTCTCGTTTTTGAGTTCTAAAACTGAAACAAAAACATGCTCTGCAGACTAGAATAACCAAACAGTCTATCTTTCAAAGGATATTTCTCCCCAACCACTCATTAGATTAAGGTGATCTTTATGGTATTGGAAAGTTAATGCCTCGATTTGTCTTTGTCCCTTTTGTTGTTTTTTCAGATTTCTACTGCAGGTGGTCATTAGCATAGAATAATAAGGATAACCACAGTCGTGCCTTTTCATCTCCTGTTTAGAAATGTTGTAAGGGTTGTATCTCAACATTTGTTCACAATTTTTCAGCGAATTAGGTATCGTTGAAATGGTATTTATGTCTAATTTCTTTGTTCTTTTGTGTGTGTTTTTGAAATCATTTATTTTTTAGGTAAAAAATCAGTGATAAGGTCTGTCATAAATCTTTGATGCAATACTTGGGAACATATTTGGGGGAAATTTGCATATCTGAAAGAAAACCACTCATGCAAAGGTTAAAATGGTCTTTTTAATGACAGATATTTGCAATTTTGGACATCAAACAAATTTTTGAAAATTATAAGGTTTTTCGTGAAATGCATCATTTTTGTCGTACAATACTTATGATAATTTTTCATACTTTTATTATCTCCCTTTCTGCCCCTCTTAAAACATATTGGCATCAATGCACTCTTAAAAAGTGTTTGCCATGTAGAACATTTGTCGGTCGAACAAGCAAAGCGACAAATGTTCTGGATATAAGAATCTTGAGTGAGAGACAAATGTTTTGGACTTTTGCATCCCCTCAATTAAATTGAGCACAGAACACACATGATAGGTGAATCAAATGCGGGACAACACCTCAGCAGGGAGTGTGGTGTCCCTCCAAGAGATTCTTTGGTGAATCAAACACCCCCTTAACATGATTGCACATCCACAAAATCATTTTTCGAGTTGCTGGTCCATAATAATTCTACATCCACACACAAGGGCTAGTACCAAGATCTAATCAGTCACCAGCAAGGCACAATCTAATCGGTCAAACCCACCATTAGGTGTAAAAAAACTAATAAAAATATGTAAGTGTGCACAAGTCTCTTTGAGTTTGAGATTAAAGGAGCAGCTAACAACCATGACTATATGACACTAGCCAATCACACGACAGCATTGCATGGGGCCCACAACTACAAAGTTTAGACCCCACGTGAAATGTTGTCATGTGTTTGCCTGTGTCAAATAGCCATGGCACTTAGCCATTCTTTGAAATACTGCTCTAACATCTTATGAAATTGGGATCCTCAAAGGATTTTTAGCTTGACCCCCTTGCCAAAAAGCCTTGCATTTTTGGCAGTTTTGAAGATTTTAGATCCACGGATTTGAGATCTCTCATTTTAGTAATTGGAGGATTTGGCATGAGTTACCAATGGGGCTTGGCGTGGTTGGTAAGAGCTATCAGTGTACGTCTCCTTGTGGTGGGATGTTGCAGGTTAAAAAACCTTAGTGGTACATTGAACAATAACTGGTGGGGTTATGCCTAACCCCATCTTGCCTTTCTAAAAAAAAGGATTTGGCATCTGTCGAATTTGACTTCAATCCAGAGATCTGTAACAAACCAAACTCATCCCTATTGAAAAGTGGATTTTTTTTTTATAATTGTGGAAACTCTACCCAGAGATCCGGAGCCTTACAGATATAACACAATCCAAACCACAAGGGATCTTACATTAACCCAACAATCGACTAATTAACTTTATTCATCAATAATTAAAGTTTAAGAACATAATCAAATAAATGTCCTTAATTATAGAGCCACACTGTCCCAAACAAAATATCAGAAAGTAGTCATGAAGCCTCATAAGCCCCATATAGTACATGTCCTCATCATTGGGCTTCAGGACCTATGAAAAACATAAAGAGCACAGGGTCAAAATTAAAGATCCTGTGTACGAATTTTTCTAAAGATACAAATAGGCAAGAGAAGTATAAATCAATTCATATAACATTTTTAGAGGAACATGACTACAACTATCTCATAATCCAAACAACCAATCATGCATTTAATAACAATTAGCATGCAACAACAATATCTCACATGAAATGAAAATAGGTAAAGGTGCATAAACTAATTTCAGAATAGTAAATATGCATGATATCAATGCACATGCATGAATAGCTTACTAAATTCTTGTCAGAGTTTTCTTTTGTATGCATGTCACTATTAAATGTACACAATTTTAGTTTCACTTTTCATTAAAACCTGCGGATATGAAAAAATGGGCACAACAATTCTCGAAGTTCAAGATATCCTAATTATAGCTTAACACATAATTTGTGTTTTATTAATGGGTTTCAAATTTGGCCCTCGACCGATATCAAAAATCAATGTCATACATCAGAACATTAGAAATCAACATTTAATGTCGGAACACCAGGAAAATCAACATCTACTGATATCACTTTCTTGGTATACCAATAATAACTATGTCTGCACACCACCCTCAGGCAAAGTGACAGAAACTCCCTAAATCGTGGCTGAGAGGTGAACCACCATATCATATTTAGGAGCACAATCGCACACAGAGTTTTAGTATCCTTACGGTTCTCCAAAACCGCCATCTAGGATTCCCATAATGTAAAAGGAACATTCAAGAAGAAACATTAATTACACTATTTTATGTTTTTTATCTTTTATCAAAAGACATTCTTTTCAAAAGATTTATTTTACAAATCAACATGCAAAATACAACATGTGACCTTGGCCCGTTACAAAATTTAACAGTGCAATTAATTCAGAAATCAATAGTTTCAAATGGATTTTTTGCAATGCATAGAATAAACTTAGAGCAACACCTGCTCATGGTCCACATGGCCTACAGTGGATCACATCTGACCACTGGTGCATCTTATGCAAAGTGAACATGTGATCACATAATTATCCAAACATGTTCACAAATGCACATTCATTCACACACAATACGAATGTGCATGAATAAACAATTTACATATGCATATGAACACATGCTTTCAATATACATTTTTATTTTCATGATTCATCTCATGCATAATATACAGACGTACACATGATCATGCTGATGCAACAACAATGTAATTTCAGAATTCACGTGTTCACTATATGCATATTTAAGCCAACACAAAACTCAAGTTCATGAGCATATGTAAACAACCACATCTTTACCAAATTCGAGTATGCT
The DNA here is from genome assembly GCF_984573655.1 of Nuphar pumila. Taxonomy (NCBI): domain Eukaryota; kingdom Viridiplantae; phylum Streptophyta; class Magnoliopsida; order Nymphaeales; family Nymphaeaceae; genus Nuphar; species Nuphar pumila. Next base: position 17,136,521 of record NC_143256.1, read on the forward strand.
CGGGTTACCAATCAAAACATACTGAGCCTGAAGGTATGTTAATCATACACGGCATAACACTAAGACCTCATTGGCAATCGGTTAGGCTTAGGCAAAACCATCACAGCCTCAACCGATAACCATATGCAGTCTCATATTAATTTCTCCACGTATGTGGTGTCTCTTTACGACACAACCAAATAAAAATTTTGTGACATTTTTTGATACAAGAACAGTCACATAAAAGCATGCATAATCAGTCACATAACATATTTTTAGTAATATTCATAAGGCATGACAATCCTGTAAAAGTGTGCATAACAGTCATATAGAAGCACACATTATGTAACGTTTTATAAAGCATGAACAGTCTTATCATGACATACATGAACAGTCACATGATTATGTATTTAACCAGTCCGATAATTTGTCATGTAACCAGCTGAAAATCAACTATATGATAGGCTGAAATTTTTGTTATGAAACAGGCCATAAACTAACTATATAATAGGTTGAAATTTTTATTATGTAACAGGCCATAAATTGGCTATATGACAGGCTGAAAATATGTCATATATCAGGCCAAGAATTCGGTAATGTACATGCAAAAAATCAACTATATAATAGGCCAAGAAAAATCAGACTTACTACAGTTCATGTGGCAGCAACAAAACAAGCCATATTCAATCTAACAGTGGCAGCATACCTGATCTTAACTTAGAGTTCAAGATGAAACTTTAAAGGTTGTTTTGATGCTGGCCTAAATGGCAGCATCAAACAAAGTTGGATATGGGTCCTAGACGATGATAATCGACTGGGCTAAAACCCACTGACATCAGCTCCATTTCATCATTTTTTTTGTTTGAGTCTATCCCAGCTGACTGCAGTCAGCTGGAGTGCAACACATGAGATCTGCTCAGCTGACTACAGTCAGTTGGGCTTGACAGGCTTAGAAACTGCTCAGCCGACTACAGTTGGCTGGGCATAACAGATTATAAAATATGATCAGCCAACTGTAGTTGGTTGGGCACAGAAGTGTTTGAATTATACTTAGTCGACAACAGTTGGTTGGGCATATTAGTGTCTCGTATTATTTTTTGAACCCTGCTCAGCTAACAACACTTGGATGGGCCTGTGTACTAGAGAAACTGCTCAGCCGACTTTTGTCAGCTAGGTTGTTCACAGTTCATAAAAAAAATGAAATAAATTTGAAAATCAATACTAAAACCATAATTTACGAAATTTGGGTTTTGGTGACATAATGTAAAACATGAACAGTCTTATATAATGCATTAAACAATTATATTAGTATGTTATATGACCAGTCTGAACACTTATCATGCCACAGGCCGAGAACTGATCATGTACATACCAAGAACCAGCCATATAATAGACCAATATCTTAATCATGTAACAGACCAAAAATCTAGTTATGTAACATGCTGAAAATCTATCGCATAACAAGCCAAAAAAAAAAAAACAATCATTGACATCCGTAGATCCGGACCAAATTTGCACGTTTATGAGGCTTGTCAGATCTGTCCACCATTACAATAGGCAGATCTATCCACATTTGTCCATACACATGGTAGGACAGATTTATCCTTGTGAACAGTGGAACAAATCTAACTATATGCACCGAAAATCGAAACAGCATGCATAGGCTAAAAGAATAAAATTTATGAATGGTTATAATATATATATATATATATATTATAACCATATATATATATATATATATATATAAAACTAATGTAATGTTATCTATCAATCTCTCTCTATATATATATACCTAGTAAAATCATATTCTCATTTTTTTCTTCTTTTTTCATTCCGCCAAAAACATTACATAAACCTCATCTGTGCTATTTCTCTGCATTTGAATCAAGAAGGAAGCTTGTACCTTTTTTTGAAGCTCAAAAGAGACCAGGAGAAAGATCGAATGATCGGAGAGAAAAAGAGCCTTCTTCTCCTTCTTCTTTTCTTCTTATTTTTTCTTTTCTTTCTTTCTCTCCCACGGTTTCTCTCTCTCTCTCTTTGTTTCTTCTTTCTTTCTTTTTCAAGTTTTATATCAGAGGGGGCCTCTAGAGGGTGACGCCCCTCTAGGGCTTCCTCACATGGACAGGGGATAGAATTTTCCATATGGGATTCTATCTCCAACCTCCTTTCCTAATCTTTCTAGATTTTTTTTGTTGACTTTTCCAACTCCTTCCTCTTTCTAATTACTTACTTTTTTTTTAAAGCAACCAAAGGGGCTCTTATAGAGACTCCACTATTTGGTAACTACCATATCTAACTGAAATTTCAAGTTAATTAATTTTTAATAGTTAATTAATTAATTAATAATTAATTAATAATTAATTAATTAATTAATAATTAATAATCAATAATTATTCAAAAAATCTAGAGGGTGTCTTATCCCTCTAGGAGTCTTTTTAACCTTAAATTTTCTTAAATTAAACCTTTATACTAAATTTAAAGCTTTGATTTCGTTGGACCTAGATTTTGGATCTGAATTTGGATCCAAGATCCAAATCCATATTCAATATTCATATGGATCTTGAATTGAATCAGATCCTAATTAATATAGGTCTTCGACTGAGTCTAGATATATATTAACTTGGATCATGCGGATCGGATCTAGTCTGATCCAACCCGAACCCGATCCTATCGAGATGGGCACTTTTTTAAAAAATGTAATTTTTGGGCGAACTATAGTTCGAATTCAGAAAAATAAAATATCATTGAATTCTATATTTCAAGGTGCATCCAATGATGTATAACTTGAATTTTGCCTCCAATTTTCACATGAATTTAACTCAATTTTTGCTTAAATTTTACTTGATTTTAAAGGTAAAAAATAAAAGTTTTTATCATATCTTGTTTAGCTCGTTCAGGTCTTGTCAATGAGACTTGAGCCAAACCCAAACTCAATTGACACCACCTAAAATTGAGGATTTATCAATTTTTCTGCAACACAACTAAAATCTTTGAATTTGACTGTGTAAAAACACACGATATTACATCCCTACCTTCTTAAAAGAATTTCATTCACAAAATTAGAACGTACTGAATAGGTGTGGGTAGTGCTCATGCATATCGACCTTGGGCTCCCAAGTGCACTCGTCCAATCTGTGATGTTGCCAACACACCTTCACAAATAGAATCATCCTACTGTGCAGTGTCCTCTCCTGGCGATCCACAATTTTCATCAGCTTCTCCTATGTCATCAAGTCAGGTTGTACATCAACCGCCTCATAGTGGATCACATGTGAGGGGTCAGTCACATACTTCTTCAAGATCGAGACGTGAAAGACATTATGAATCTAAGAAAACTAAGGGAGAAGTGTCACACGGTATGCGGTCTACCCAACACTCTCAAGGATCTCTAAGGGTCCAACATATTGAGGACTCAACTTCCCCTTCTTCCCGAACCGGAAGACACTCTTCGTGGACGAGATCTGTACAAACACGTGGTCACCCATGGCAAAGTTGAGCTTCCTACGCCGCTGATTGGCATAGCTCTTCTGCCTGCTTTGTGCTGCGACCAACCTCTGTCGGATCAACCGTACCTGGTCTGAGTAGTGCTTGATGGCCTCTGGTGACTCCACTGCTCTCACTCCAACCTTATTTCAGCACACTGGGGATCTACATGGTCTGCCATACAGAGCTTCGTATGAGGCCATACCAATGCTGGCAGGGTAACTATTGTTGTATGAAAACTCTACAAGCTTTACAGCCTATCTCACTCTCCTACCCAATCTAACGCGCATGCTCTAAGCATATCCTCTAGTGTTTGTATCATGCGCTTTGTCTGACCATCAGTTTGTGGGTGAAAAGTCATGTTGAACTTCAATGTGGCACCAAGGGCCTTCTACAACTGGTGCAAAAAACGAGACATAAAATGAGGGTATCGATCTGACATGATCGAATGTGGCACCCCGTGAAGCCAGACTATCTCATCCACATAGAGGTCTGCTAGACTCTCCAAGCTTTGACTGATCCTGATCGGTAGAAAGTGGGCACTCTTCGTTAACATGTTCACTATCACCTAGATGGCATCGTGTTGACAATGGGTCCACGGCAACCCTATGATGAAGTCCATTAAGTTGTCATCCCACTTTCACTCTGGAATGTTTAATGACTGAGGAAGTCCACCAGGTCTCTAATGCTTGATCTTCACCTACTGGTAGGTAGACACCGAGACACAAACTCTGCTACGTCCTGCTTTATCTTGTTCCACCAATACATCCGTTGGAGGTCCTTGAACATCTTAGTAGAACTTGGGTGAACAAAATACCTTGACCGGTATGCCTCACTCATCAGCTCCTCTTGCAGTGCCTTTGGAACCCACCATCTGTCTTTGAACATGATGGTTTCATCCTCCTCACGACAAAACTATGCATCATGCTTATGGGCACTCATGCACAACCTCTCAAACTCTAGATCGATTGACTGAAGCTCCTCAATGTGGTCTATAATCTTAGGTTACGCCTGCATCCCCGCATAAAGGATGCATCCAGAATCATCTGCAAATGGTTGTCATCTCACAAACTCTTTGATCATATCCCAAATTTGCCCTATTAAGCTAAGTATCATGACTAAAGCCTTCTGCTAAGCGTGTCTGCCACTACATTTGCCTTACCAGGGTGGTAGGTGATGGAGAACTTGTAGTCCTTCAGGAACTCCAAACACTTGTGTTGCCTCAAATTAAAATCACATTGTGTGAATATGTACTTGAGGCTCTTATGATCAGAGAGGATCTCAAACTATTTCGCATACATGTAGTGACACAAGATCTTCAGTGCAAAGACAATTGCCGCTAACTCCAAGTCATACATGGGGTAATTCTTCTCATGCACCTTTAGTTGTCAAGAAGCGTACGCGATCACCTTTCTGTGCTGCATCAAGACACAGTCCAGTCCGGTCCCTGAAGCATCATTGTACACAATGAATCTACCTGTCCCAAAAGGTAAAGTTAATATTGGGGCCGTGGTCAACCTCCTCTTCAGCTTCTGAAAGCTCTCCTCACATCGAGGTGACCAAACCAACTTTATCTTCTTCTATAAAAGTCGAGTCATTGGAGCCACTATACGAGAGAAGTTCTCAATGAATTGACAGTAGTAGCTCACCAATCCCAAGAAACTCTTGATCTCTAAAATTGTCTTCGGTTGCTTCCAAGACAACATTGCCTCCACCTTGGCTGGATCGACCTCAATGCCCTTCTTAGAGATCACGTGGCTGAGAAACATCACCCTGTGGAGCCAAAACTCACACTTCAAGAACTTAACATAAAGTTGATGTTCTCTCAGTGTCTGCAACACAATCCACAGATGCTCTCAGTGCTCCTCCACGCTCTCAGAGTAGATAAGAATGCCATCGGTGAATATAATGACAAAAGAATCCAACCATAAACTGAAGACCCGATTCATCAGGTCCATGAATGTTGTAGGGGCATTGGTAAGTCTAAAAGACATCACCAAAAACTTATAGTCCCCGTATCTGGACCTGAATGTGGTCTTTAGAACATCCTCTGCTCTGATTCACAACTGATGGTACCCGAAACAAAGATCTATCTTACAGAACCAACTCCTTCTTCAACTCAACCAGCTCTGCAAGTGCCATGTGCTACGGTATTCAGGAAACTGGTGTCATGCCAGGCATTAGCTCGATTGAGAACTTGATCTTCCTGTGAGGTAGCAAACCTGACAAGTCCTCGGGAAAGACGTTCAAAAACTCATGAACCGCGTCCAACTGCTCCAAATGTGTCACCTAACTGTCTGTCGCAGACACACTGGCCAAGAACACCATACAACCTTGCTTATGGTACTTGGAGATCTTCAATGTCGAGACAATCTTCACCTCGCTCGTTGATCAAATCGCCTAAAACACCAATACAGACAAATCAGGGCGCTCTAACGGAACCTCATTTCTCCAACACTAAAGAGTAGCATTGTATTTAGACAACCAGTCTATACCCAAAATGACATCATAGAAAGTCATGTTCAGTATGATCAGGTCAGCAAACAACTCATGCCCCTCGATGATCACTCAGACTGTAGGAAAATATTTTTCGCAAGAAGAAGATGTACCCATCGGAGACATCACGTAAAAAGCCTTCTCGAGGCTAGATGTAACAAGATCAAGCAAACTCGCAAAGGAGGAGGATATAAAGAATGGGTAGCACCCAAATCAAACATCACACGAGCATAGTGTTCAAAGACTACGAAAATACCTTCGAGCAGGTCATTTTGATTACCCTGTGTGGCAGTTGTTGCAGCGTACACTCTCCTGTTGGTCCTCTATTGCGCCTATTGTTGAGGCCTATGTTGCTACTATTGTTGTCCTCCATGAGTCGTTGCCTTGTTTGGACAATAGATAACGATATGTTCGGGCTGTTGGCACTAGTAGCAGACTCCCTTAAAGAGTGGACAAGAGCCCTAATGATGACTCTTGTTGCACCTTTGACACATGAACAAAGTCTTCCCCTATTGCTTCCTCTGTTGGGGTCGACCCTTCTGATGCCCTTGTTGTGTCCTCTGCCTCTTTACCTTACCCCCTGCCACCCACAGGTGGGTTCTTCCTCACTTCGCCACTGGTGATGCCCTGGTTACCCCCCACTCTTCTGTGATTCATCCTTGAACCTCTTCCACTCCTCATTCAAGATGGATGCAGACTTGATCACATCACTGAATATAGTAGGACAACTCGTCATCACACGAACCTGGAGTCCGTCTTTCAGCCCACGAACATACTTCGTTGCCCTTGCCTTATCATTAGTAAAAAGGTTCAAGTAGTAGCGCTCCAAACTCCTGAATTTGGTGGTATAGTTCACCAAACTCATGTTCCCCTAAAGAAACCCAAAAAAATATTGCTACATACGTTCTCGTGCATAAGCAGGGAACTAAGCATCTAAGAAATTCTCATTGAAAGTCACTCAAGGAATTACCTCCACTCTGTCGTATTTCACTCATCACAGGGTGTCCCACAATTTCTTGGCATCACCCTTCAATTGGAACATGCCAAAGTTAGTCTGCCTATCCTCAGGCACAGGCAGGATACAAAACGCCCTTTTAGTCTCCTCAACCCAACTCTCAGCTGCCTCTGGGTCGGCCTTCACTGAGAAGGTTGGAGATTCAACCTAAGAAACTTCTTGAACATCACCACGGTGGGGTTTGGAGTGACCTCGGCAAGATAGACACACATGATCTGTTGCGCCACCTGTGCCTGGACGTATGTGGTCACTATCGTTGTCAAGGTGTTCAGGGCATTCAACATGAAGTCCTTTTGCTCCTGTCAATCAGCGGGAGCACCAGAAGTCAAAGCTCGGGAGCGGGTATACATCTAAAACATGAAAAATAGTTAAAAAATTTGCACCCTTATCAAACCTACCCCCTTAGGATTGATCCCCTCAACAATCATAATTGCATATTCACATCAAATTCCTAATTCACATAAAAAGGAATTAAATTAAGCCATTCTCACAGTCTATCATATGAAATTTAAATAAATTGATATTAGTAAAAAAAAATACCAGGTAGCCCTTACTAGTGATGGAGACTGCTCTAGAATACAAGTCATGACTTTCTGATAAAATTTGGACATGGCTTGATTATCAAAAGAAAATTCTGGTACACAAAAATGATTAAAATATAATATTTTATGGTCGACTCTGATACCAAACCTGTAGCGACCCCAACTCATCCCTATTGAAAAATAATTTTTTTTTAAAGCAATCAAAGGGACTCTTTTAGAGACCTCACTATTTGGTAACTACCATATATAACTAAAATTTGGAATTAATTAATAATTAATAATTAATAAATATCTAGAAAATTTCATAGAGTGCCTTATCCACCTTGGAGTCTTTTTAACCTTAAATTTCCTTAAATTAAACCTTTATACCGAATTGAAAGCTTTAATTTCGTTGGACCTAGATTTTAGATCTGGGTCCAGATCCAAGATGCAAATTCATATCCAATATTTATATGGATCTTGAACTGGATCAGATCCTAATTAATATGGGTTTTGGATTGAGTTCAGATCCATATTAACTTGGATCATACAGATTGGATTCAGTTTGATCCAATCTGGACCCGGTCCCATCGAGACAGACCCTTTTTTAAAAAATATGATTTTCGAGCAGACCATAGCCTGAGTTCAGAAAAATAAAATATAGTTGAATTCAACATTTTGAGGTATATCTAATGATGTATAACTTGAATTTAACCTGAATTTTGCTCAAATTTTGCTTGATTTTAAAGGTCAAAAATAAAAGTTTTTATCATATCTTGTTTGGCTCATTTAGGTCTTATCAATGACCCATGGGTCAAACCCAAACTCAATTGACGCTACCTAAAATCGAGGATTTATCGATTTTTTTATGGCACTTAGCCAAAACCTCAAATATCTCTAAATTTAATACACGATATTACAAGATCTCGGCACTCAAGCACACCCTCATAATTGTTAGGGAAAAGTAATATGTTTGACTCTATATAATTAGGGGTGTCAACGGGTTGGGTTTACTTCGACCAAACCCTATAGGGTTCGGGTTTGGTGACAAAAAAGAATACCCGATTAAGACTCATGTCCCGACTTGAAGAACCGATTAATATATGGACCCGAGTATAGTTTGTGAAATTTTATACCAGACCCAAGCTTGACTCAAGCTTTGATTAAGACCATAAATTTTTAATGTAAAAATGATAAAAAAATATTATTTTATCAGGTATGATCTGGGTCTGGTTCATGTAGTTCTTATTGGATCTAGGTATGATTTATCTTATAGTAGGCTCGATTAGACCTGGGTCTAGACTCGGTATCCTACCCAAAAATCTGATCCAAGTTTGGTTCCACCTAGGTCGAACCAAAGCCGACCTATTGACACCCTTACATACAATGTCGTAAGCTTAAAGTAAAAACAACCACGATCTAACATTAATGTAAAAGGCTGACATGATTCCTGAATGAGTAGATGCATCATTACGAAGGGCAATATAAGATGGGGAAAGCATTTGACCCTCTAATTGGAACTCACAGGAGAAGGTTGGTTTGAGCAAATGTATTCAACATGGTCGAATTCGTAAGAATGAACACTTAGATCATATTTTTTTATGTAAAAATATTATTTTTTGAAGGTTGAAAGTTTGGTACATTGTAGGCCGTTGATTTTTTAACCCTGAAAAAATCTCACATGCATGTTATAATAACATGTTTCAAAGGTCCTTTTCTACTAAACTAAACATGTAGATCGTGTCAAATGTGCAAAAAATAATAAAAATATTACAGTTTTTCACTGAGGGGTTCCTTACCCACGAGGGGTAGCAAATATTGTCCCATAAAACGGTCCTGGTTTTTTTGTGAGCAAACTTTCTTGGATGACATCCAATCACTAAAGTGACATAGTGAGTTTCCACTTTCTCAGTAGGATAGAGTGTGCGCTTAATTGTTGGGTAGTTCTGGGGTAGGACCTTGTCTCTGTGTGCTGGAACAGGTCGCTAAGGACAAATTTCACCATTGTGCGCTCAAAAAGTGACTATTTAGAAAATATTTAAAAAATTTTAATGTTTAATTCTTTAGGATAATGACGGCATCTATTTTACAATTTAACAATATTTTAATCTAAACTTTATTTTTTAATGACAAGAAAACCCGTATCGAAGACCAGGTCACTTAATGGGCTCGGCCCACTACGATATAAGACTCTCAAAGATTAAGACACAACCACCCTATTTTGTGGATTCTGATCGGGTGCAATCACATGGCACAAAATTTGTGCATTATGCACTTGACTGCCCTCCATCAGGCCCTGGGCCCCACAACTGACAGGCTGTCCTCAAGATGGAGGGTGATGAGGTGCTTAATGTTGGTGCAATTATATTGTATCTGATATTTTCATTGTTTTTATGTCCCCCGTACACCTGACGCCCGAACCGGATAAGCAATTCAAATCTTGTGCAGGCCCCTGTCAATTCCTCTGAGTTTCGATCTCGCGACCCTATCGTTGAAGTAAACTTTTCAGTTCAAACTTGATAACTGACAAAATCAATATGCTTCCCAGAAAGTGAATCAACTCACCATGTCAACCAGCCATTAGAATAATTTGGCAATCAAATACTTAAATTGTAAACCATTTTAGATCTCGAATAATTTGGCAATCAAGTACTTAAATTGTAAACCATTTTAGATCTCTCTCTCTCTCTCTTGTAGGGGAGCAATTCTCGTGGTCAAATATGAGGTCTCGCCCTTGCTTGCGGATACTTGATCGCGTTTTTCTCTCCCCAGAACTATTTCACGCAGTTCCGGATGTCACTGCTTGTCTGTTGCCACGGACCATGTCCGATCATGGACAAATGACTGTTTCGTGGGGTGCAGGCTTCAAGGCATGTCGTAGGTTCTTCTTTGAGGAATGGTGGCTTCGGGTGCCAGGCTTTCAGCAGTTGGTAGGTCAATCGTGGGCTCAACCTGCTACGGGATCTTGGGTGGCCATCCGCATCCATGTTAAGCTTCTTCGTCTTCGGAAACGTATTAAGGAATGGCTAAGTTTTAATAACCTGAACAAGTTTAGGTTCATCGGCCAGTGGGAAGCTGAGCTCTCCGATTTGGCCCAACGTCAGGTCGATCTTGTTGGTGTACCGAAGGGTCAAGTGCTTCAATTGCAGGAGCGTATCGTCGTACTCTCTACTCTCGTTGCAGAATGGAGAGCACGAGATGAGCTTAGATGGAAGTTGAGGGCTAGAGTTGCATGGTTGGCTAATAGCGATGATAATACACAATTTTTTCATATGAACGCATCAAATAAATACAGTAAGAACTGTATACTCTCGATCGAGATCGATGGATGCCAGTTTTGTCCGCACAATTGCCTGCCAGCTATTACTTCTTATTTCTCCAGGTTGTATTCGGCCGACTTAGGCGTCAGGGGGGTCATCGGCGATATGGGCTATAAGCAGTTGGCGGCAAACCAATTTGTTTCTTTGCAGGTTAGATTCACTGAAGTGGAGATTTCGAATGCTATTAGCGAACTATCGGGATGGAAGGCACCAGGCCTTAATGGTTTTCACATTGACTTCTTTAAAGCATTTTGGTCAACTGTAAAAACTGACCTACTCCACTTGTTCGATGAATTCTATCGTAATGCGAGGCTGTCTAAACCATATCATGTGGCAGTCATCTCTTTGATTTCTAAGAGGCAAGGGGCATCAGACATATCCAACTTTAGGCCGATTTCGGTGATGGGTGCTCTGTATCGCATTATATCTAAGGTGTTGGCTAATCGGTTGCGCGCTGTCATTGATCAACTTGTTTTGTCCGAACCAGGGTGCTTTTATTCCAGGTCGAAGTTTGCAAGGATCCTTTATTTGTGCAACTGAGATTCTTCACTCTTTACAGTCGACTGGATCACCGCACTTTATGCTAAAATTGGATTTTCACAAGACTTATGACAGAATGGCATGGGATTTTCTGATTGAATCTCTAACAAATATGGGGCTTGGCAGCCGATTTATAGCATGGGTTAAGGAGTTGGTCACAAAATCCGTATCATCAGTTTGCATCAATGGAATGAGAGGGGAAGAATTCAAGTTGGCTAGAGGTGTACGACAGGGTTGTCCTCTAGCACCTATCATTTTTAATATCGCGGTAGATGGTTTACCTATTCTCATGAAAAGGGCAGAAGAAACAGGCTTCTTGGAATCCTTGGGCATTCATGGTTTTGTTGGTCACACAATTCAATATGCAGACGATACTTTAATATTTGGACATGCGAATGTTAATCAAATGTCTAGGTTGTACTTCATTATTAAAGTCTTTGCTGCAATTTCAGACCTTCGCCTGAACGAGAGTAAGTGCGCTCTGGTCTTACTCAATGCTGACCCTCTTCTCCAATCGGCTGCTGCAAGGATCTTCAACTGCCCAATATCCGACTTCCTGTCAATTTCTTGGGTCCATCGTTGCACTCTCTACAATCAGCGGGAACTTCTACTTGGATGTCTACCATAGAGCGGGTGCAAGGAAGATTGCAGGCTTGGAAGGCTCAATATTTATCTTTTGTGGGACGAGTGATGCTCATTCGCCATGTTTTAGCCTGATTACCAGAGTTTCGAATGAGCATGTCTATTATACCGACGACAGTAGAGCAGACGATCAATCGTTTGCTTTCGCACTTCCTTTGGTCTGGGAATGTGTCGCACAAAAAGTACCTGCTTGTTTCTTGTCAACAGATCGTGCTTCCGAGGCACCAAGGTGGCTTAGAGATTCCAACTATGAGAAAGAGGAGCATCGTTTTAGTCTTGAAGTGGGCTTGGGAAGCTTCCACATCTCAATCTTCTTGGGCTATGATTGTTAGGCAAAAATATGGTAGTCTACATGAATCCCTTCTTTCCACGCCCAGTTCAGTGTGTCATTCGTCCCTCTGTCTAGAGTGGCGGAAGACACTTCGATCCTTCAGTGGCAGAGATTTTAGGCCTATCCATGGCATGACATGGCTTCACTGGGCCATAGCGAGCGGAGATAGGTTCTCCATTAAGCAAGTTTACCATTCCTTGTTGCCATCCGGGATGAACTGGTTTCCCAGTGATTGTATGTGGGGTAAGGGGCCAGCTCCAAGGGCAAAAGCTTTGGCGTGACTTGTGGCTCTGGATCGTGTTCAAACCCAAATTAATGTCAGGAAACGGGGGTATCAGAGATTTGGTTAGTATATTTGTGTGTGAAGTCATGGAGAATAACATTGGGCGTATGATCAGTTTGAATGGCACAAACTGGATGGCATAGAAAACTAAAATAGAAGACTTCTTGGGTTATAAAGATTTGGATGGACCCATAGACGGTGTGAGAGGCAAACAAGAAGAGATGAAAGATGTCGAATGAAAAAAACTAGACCGAAAGGCGATCAGTTTCATTCGACAATGGATAGATGATAGTGTCTTTCATCATGTATCCATAGAAACTTTGACGCATGGTCTTTGAACCAAACTAGAGAGCCTTTATGATAGAAAGGCAGCAGTGAATAAGGCCTTTCTATTTCGAAAGCTTGTGAACCTCAAGTATAAAGAGGGCGGCTCTATTGCAGAGCATTTGAATGAGATCAAAAGCATTGTAAATCAGTTGGCCACAATGAAAATCACTTTTGATGATGAGTTACAAACTTTGTTGCTCTTATTTCCCTTCCTGAGAGTTGGGAAACCTTGGTGGTCACAGTCAGTAACTCTGCACCTGATGGAATGGTAACGATGAGCCAAGTTACCAGCAGTCTGTTGAATGAAGAGTCCAGGAGAAAGTCATTAGGTCCTTCTACCTCAAAGGCGCTTGTGATTGAAAACAGGGGGAGAAGCAGAAGTAAGAGCAGGGCTCTGCACTACCATGGCAAATCCAGAGGCCACTCACACTCGAGCTCAAAGAAAGACGTCGAGTATTATTATTGCCACAAGAAGGGGCATATGAAGCGACAGTGCAGGAAGCTCAAGCTTAAGGAGTAGAACAGAGAGAAGAGCTTAGAAGAAAAATAAGGTGCCACAGTCACAGATGGAGAGCTCATGGTTGTCTGTGATGGCACTAGCATAAATTTGATCGATCAGGAGACCGATTGGGTGATTGACTCTGGAGCTTCATTTCATGTTACCTCACGGGTTGATTTCTTCACTTCCTACTCGCAAGGTGATTTCGGTAATGTCTGAATGGGAAATGAAGATGTGTCAAAGATTGTTGGCATGGACGACATTTGCTTGGAAACAAGTGTTGGCTGTAAGTTGTTGCTGAAAAATGTGAGGCATGTACCAGACATCCGACTGAATCTGATCTCTGCTGGAAAGTTAGATGATGAGGGCTATAACAACACCTAAAGTGATGGAAGGTGGAAGCTAACCAAAGGCTCATTGGTGATAACCAGAGGAACAAAGGCTCGTTCCCTTTACACTTTGTAAGCGAAGATCTGGAAGAGTGTTGTGAATGTTGTGGAGACTGGCTCGTCCACAAAATTATGGCATAGAAGGCTTGGGCATATGAGCAAGAAGGGGCTGCAAGTCGTAGTTAAGAAAGAGTTCCTGACAGGTGCAGCAGGTACATCTTTGGAACCTTGTGTTCATTGCTTCCATGGTAAACAAAATAGAGTTTCTTTCCATAGATGCATTGCATCTAGAAAATCTCATGTTCTAAATCTTGTACATTCTGATGTGTGTGGACCTTTAAAGGTCAAGACACTTGGTGGTGCATTGTACTTTATGACTTTCATTGATGATCACTCTAGGAAAGTCTGGGCTTATACACTGAGGACTAAAGACCAAGTTCTAGATGTATTCAAGCACTTTCAGGCCATGGCTAAATAAGAAACTGGCAGGCAGTTGAAGTGTGTTCGCTCGGATAATGGTGGCAAATACATTGGGCCATTTAATCAGTATTGCACCAATCATGGCATCAAGCATGAAAGAACTATAAGGATGACACCTCAACAGAATGGGGTTGCTGAGAGGATGAAGCACATCATTCTTAAGAGAGTCAGATGTTTGCTGTCACACTCTAAATTGCCAAGATCTTTCTGGGGTGAGACAATGAGGACAACAATTGATCTTATCAACTTGTCTCCTTTTATTCCCTTGAAGGGAGATGTTCCAGAGAAAGTTTGGATAGGAAAAGAACCTTTCTATGGACACTTAAGAGTGTTCGGCTGTAGAGCATTTATTCACATTCCGAAGGAAGAGAGGTCCAAGCTTGATCCAAAAGTCAAGCAATGCATATTCATTGGCTATGGACATGAAGAATTTGGCTACAGACTGTATGACCCTATTGATAAAAAGGTGGTCAGAAGTCAAGATGTTGTCTTATTGGAAGATTAGACCATTGAAGACATTGGTGAGTCTGAGCCATCAGAGTCCAGTACAGGTGATCTTATTAATTTAGATCCCCTAGATGCGCCGACTGTTCATGATTTCGTGGAGGAGATTCCACCTCCTCGCAATGATGCAAAGGAAGGAAGTGTTGAGTCAGAAATTGAGGGGGAGCCAACACCCCAAGAGTCACTTCCTCAGACTCCGATAAGGAGATCCACTAGAGAAAAACAGTCATCCAGAAAATACTCATCAAATGAGTATGTGATGATTACAGATAAAGGTGAGCCAGAAACTTTTGAAGAAGTTTTGGAGGATGAAAACAAGTCTGAGTGGTTTAAGGCAATGAAAGAAGAAATGGATTCATTGCATGCGAATCACACCTTTGATCTGGTAAAGACAACTAAAGGGAAGAAGGTGTTAAAGAACAAATGGGTCTTCAAGTAGAAGACTGATGAAAACAACTCTCAACCTAGATACAAGGCACGTCTTGTTGTGAAAGGTTTTGCTCAGAAGAAAAGAGTTGACTTTGATGAGATCTTCTCACCACTTGTGAAGATGCCCTCCATCTGAACTGTGCTCGATATAGCTGCAAGCATGAATTTGGAAGTTGAGCAGCTTGATGTGAAGACTGCATTTCTATATGGTGACTTGGAAGAAGAAATTTATATGGAGCAACCTGAGAGTTTCGTTGACAAGGGTAAAAAGCACCTAGTTTGCAAGTTGAAGAAGAGCTTGTATGGATTGAAGCAAGACCAAGGCAGTGGTATAAGAAATTTGATTTCTTTATGAATGAGCATGGATACTCAAGAACCTCCACAGACCATTGTGTGTTTGTGAAGAAATTTCCAGATGGTAATTTTATCATTCTCTTGCTTTATATGGATGATATACTGATTGTGAGCCAAGACATCAGCAAGATTAGCAAGTTAAAGTTGGAGCTAAGTGAGACATTTGCCATGAAGGATTTAGGTCCAGCAAAGCAGATTCTTGGGATGAGAATCGTTCATGACAGATCACATGAGATGATATGGTTATCTTAAGAAAAGTATATCAGAAAGGTTCTTGAGAGGTTCAACATGGACAAAGCAAAGCCTGTTAATTGTCCACTTGCAGGCCATTTCAAACTTAGCTCAAGACAATGTCCTACAAATGATGAAGAAGGAACAAAGATGCAGAAAATTCCCTATGCTTCGGCAGTAGGTTCGTTGATGTATGCTATATATATATAAAGTAATGCTAAGCTGCTTCGGGATTACCTACACACATAGTAAAATCATAGATGTAGTATCTTCTCAATCGGACTCCGTGTTCAACATAGTTATTTGATAAGAATCATGTCCGGATCATGTTTTTGGACATAAAATAAGATTTTTTAAATCATGAAACTTTGCTACATTTTAGGCCGTTGATTTTTTTAAGGTCTTAAAAAACCTATACAATGATTACAATCGCATGATCTAAAACTTGTTTTCTGTTTAAAAATGCATATAGATCACATTTATAAGGTCTTATCAACTAAAAAAAAACTACAAGATTTGGAAAACCCAAACCTTTTACTAGATGGGAGTAGGTGCTCTATATATAGAAAGAGGGACCGTCCAACTAAAAGAAGGTCCAAAATCTACAACCCATGATAATCCACGGTGTTCTTTTTCTAACAACCGAGTTTTATATCGATCACATTTTTTCAACAAAAGAAACTTTTTTTAAGCTATGAAAAAATTGAGCATTTGTGACCATTGATTTTTGAATCACCAAAAAAAAACACTTGCATAAACTGGATTCCCATGAAACAAAAAATTTGATCCCAACCAAATAGACCATGTAGATCATATCTATAAAGATTCACATAAAATAACACGAGCTATGAGATATTGCTCATTTCAACTCATTAATATTGTATGCACATCCCCACTAACTAACTATGTATATATTGTATGCACATCTCCACTAACTAACTAACTAACTAACTAACTATATATATATAAAAGGAAGACTCTATTAAACATCAAGAAGTCTTTTTTTTATGAGGAATGTTGAAACCACCTGCGAAATCAGACCCTGCGCTGGCTATGCATATCGCACATTCAGCCGTTGATACCACGGTGTAAACCCCCTGAGACACACCTTGTCTTTAGGGAGTCGTCTTGCTTCGGCACGAGCTAAAGGCATGATACCCTTACCCTTCATAATGCAAGGGGCTGACATTTGTGAGAAACTCTAACCACCCGCCTAGCAGCCAAGGGCCCTTCCATTACACAAAACCCTTTGGGGCTACCAATCCACGTCTCCATGACTTGATACTTACTATATTTGTATCCATGACTTACCACCCAAGGAATTGGCATCCACGCCATCTTGTCCGTTGAAGGGCATGACCAGTCTCCCTAAGGTTATAAATTAATGAGACATGATCAACTAGGCTAAGAGACTAATGGCTCTCACTTCTTTTTTTTGAAAGGCAAGGTGGGGTTTGGCAGACCCCATCAGTTATTCAACCTACCATTGGGTTTTGAACCTGCAACTTCCCACTACAAGGAGACATGCACTGACAGCTCCTACCAACAACACAGCTTTGGCTACTAATGACTCACTTAATTAGGAGCAAATATGTATTTTGGCAACGTCTTAACATAATCTTACTTAGGACAAGAAATAAATAGGAAGAGTTTGACTAGCCCTGAACCCATCATCTAGCTTGACTTGACCCATTGCTTGGTTAACTTTGAGTTTCTCATAGCTACATTTACAAACATAAAAAATGAACCAGAAGAGACAAATAAGCTGTGTTGATTGAGGGAGAATTGTCTTTTTCTTTTCTTTTTTTTTGCTGTTTGATGAGCAAGTTGAGGGATAACGCCATGAACCTGAGACCCCAATTTGTATATATTACATAATAATATTTTGTCAAAAAATAATGTTTTTTATATTTCAAAGACCTGTTTGTTCCATTTTCATGGATGGGAATGATCTATCATACAAAAATAGGCATCGATTTTTAAAAGCTCTTGCCAGTTCAATTTAATTGAGAGAAGTATGAAAGGATTAATAAAAGGTAACCAACGGGGGCTCTGCTTGTTTGGTAGGAGCTGTTAGTGCAAGTCACCATGTGATGGAACGTTGCAAGTTCAAAACCCAATGGTATGTAGTGTAACGGGTGGAGTCGGCCTAACCCCATCTTGCTTATTAAAAATAAGAAAGAAAAGGTAACAAAAAAAAAACTGAGACTCACCGATGCCAACATGACAATTTTAACTGTGATGTTTAAGGGGGTGTTTGTGTGTCATGGAAAATTCAAGTTTTTTCGCAAAAAATGCATCGATGGGCGTGCGTTTCTGCAGAACTTACAATGCCAAAACAAACATGGCGTATGGAAAAATGCCTCGACGGGTGTGTCATTTTACACACTTAACTCTCATTTTTCTCGAAAAACTGTTCTCATGTGGGTCCCATTTAGTTTCCGCTGCAGAGGAATCCACTAAAGAAGTGCCGCAGAACCCTATTCCTTGACAAGAAAACGCCGCTAAATGTTTGTTTCATCGTAGCCAAAATACTAGAAAAAGAGGCGTCACATTTTTTAAATGCGGCCCAACTTTGACAATCCATGCAGCAAACGTCTGGTCGACTCGGAATCGTAGCTTTCTCAAAAGCCAGTCTGGTAAAAGGTCCCTCAAGGACAGAGTAGGACGTCGGACCCACTTGAATCCAGACCGAGTTTGTCCTATCGTTTATGAATGCCAATGGATTCACATAAATGAATGCACCATCTAAAGCTAACCCATGGCCTAGTCTCAGAGTGCAAGCAAAATATGAGGGACCGACAATCTGCCGTCGGTGATGATTTTTTATTCTTCTTTGGATTATAAAAAAATATAATAGAAAAAAAATAGATACCAACGGGAGATCCGCTTATCTGGCAAGAGCAGTTAGTGCACGTCACTTGTGTTGGTTGTAAGTTCGAATCCCAATGGTACTGTCGAAAAAAAGGGAAAAAAAAAGTAAATGCGTGTGACCCTGTCCACTAATAACCTAACAGGCTTACACGTTTGGCACTCAGAACCGAACAAACTTTTTTCTCTTAAACAGTTTAATGTTGCTAATTCCATTTAGTGCACGTCACATGTAGTTTTTTTATTATTTATAATTGAATCATTTGCACACAATTAAAAAATGACAAAGCAAGCATGCATAATGTTGCTAATTCCATTTTCTTTTGATACCTCAAAGAGTAAGGAAAGGGTGATTTTTTTGTCTTTCTATCATTGACATTCTGTTTATGATAGAGATAATATCTTTTTTTTTTCTAGCATTATTTACCATATGTGAAGTTTGATTGAGATTGCCTTGATATTTTACATTTAAATTTGTTTCGGTTGTATTTTGTGCTTTGCACAATTTATAGTTTAATCCATCTTTGTCATGGTGATCTCCTTCTCTTTGTTGTATTTTTTGTTTTTGTTTGTAGGTGGGATTCAGGATCAACTGTTGGTGAGTTTGACGGTCATTCAAGACGTGTCTTAAGTTGTGCATTCAAGCCTACAAGACCTTTTCGTATTGTTACATGTGGAGAAGATTACTTGGTGAATTTCTATGAGGGACTACCATTTAGGTTCAAACTGTCACAAAGGTTAGTCTTGTTTATGGTTTTAAGAGATTGATTTATACTATATTAGGTCAAGGATAGTGCAAATTTGCTAAAGGTTCAGCTGTTTTAACATAATTGTTTTGTATGAAGAATCCTTTGGTACATTGTCTTTCTTTTTTGGTAAAGGTATGAGGATCCAATGCAGGAACTGAAGCGTGACATGTTAGCCTGTCGAAGCAAATGAAATTCTAATAGTTATTCAGTATATGATGTGTTAGCTTTTAAGTAAATAATGACCATTCTCAAACTTTAGGAGTGCACTCTGGCTTGAAACATTACTATAACGTTTAACTTGCAATGGAATATAAAATCATGGTATAAATAAGTGTTCCTAGTATCTTCATGCTTGAATGACATTTTCCAAAAGCAATGCACATGATGTAAATAATATTTTCTCCAAATTGTAAGGAATTATGTGCTCTAGTGAGGGAGATGTATACCTGCCCTTTATCTGATGTGTAGTTTGTTTAAAACTAGTAAGAGAATTAACTAATAACATCCAAGGGGAATATATCAGGGTATTGAAGATAACATTTAAACTATTATTCCTAAAATGGCCAACACAGGTTTAAATTAACTGCACCGTCTAGGTAAATGTTTTAATATAATTGATCTTTGTTCTTGTAGGGACAGGACTACCACTTTTTCTACCAAAAATCTAAACAGATTTTTCAAGCCATAACTAGAGAGCTTTTCTGTCCTAGAGGATGGGCCCTGCTGGTTTCCAGATCACAGTTCATATCTTGATAATATTGCTTCAAAATACATTATAACTGCCAAGCCCCCTTCATGAGAGCGATATAGTTATGAATCTAGTCTGAGCACATCAGGAACACTAACTAATTTAGGTCTCTCTCCCTCTGTGTTTAAGGCTGGAAGGTTATAAAAATGGCAAAAAGCAGAAAATATGACAAGAACATGAGGGGCTTGGCAAACTTTCTTTTTCTTAACAGTTAACATAGGTTATGGATATATAAATGATAAAAGAGTAAGTTAACCGATAAGGGAAAAGGCTACTAACAAATGACGCTTCTCTAGAAAATCTAATTGCACATTCATAAAGGTTTAAGTTTCATATATACATATGGATTCATACAGTTTGAGGATTTGATTAACATATTTGTTAGATTTGAAATTAGATCAAACTAGATTAGCTTTCTATTCAAAGTAATTTAAACATGTATCTCTATTTGAATCTTTATGGCTATGGCCACATATGAGAAAAAATGGAAAGAATGGAGAATGGGGCATGCCAAGATTATGTCTTGGGTCATTAGTAGTCTTGATATCAAGAAGTGCTTGAGTCTAGCTAAATTTGAACATGCAAATAAATATTTGCATGAGACTATCTTAAGAAAATGTATTCTCTTAAATCTATGTCACATGGGTGCAGGTGCAGGGGCAGGGGTGCGACACTTTAAAAAAACTTGGGTGCGGGGATGCGGCAAAAAGTTGGACATAAATGACCCTGGGTGCATTGACTGCACCCAGGGTCAGGTTGATCGCATCGGGTGCGGGTGCGATGTGAGTGCAGCACCTAGTTGAAGAGTCCCTGTGACATAGTCTTAAAGATATTACCCACATTTGCAACTTGTAAGACAAGGTACACACTATGATTCAAGGAGAAAAATGTATTAGAGAATATTTTAGTAAGTTGTTCGACCTTTGGAATGAGTTTGCTCTTCTTGAGTCTTAATGACATTATCCCAAAGACATAGAACTCCGTCAAAGACAAATTGATGTGAAACATTTCTATCAATTCATCAATGGTCTAAGACCGGAGTTTGAGTCTACTAAATCGGCTTTTCTTCATAAAGGAGAAGTTCTCTCTATTGAAGAGCTAAGTATGAAAGAAAATAGACTAAAAAAAAGACATTTAAAGATGATGATAATTCGGTCATAGCCGTGTCTAGGCTGAGAAACCATGTCCATGCTTACCAACTACTACATTATAACTATCACATTATAAGAGACCAAACAATTATAGCTATGGAAAGCAAGACAATGAGTTTGAAAAAAAAATAAATTATTTGCTATTATTGTCGTGAACCGGGGTATGTCAAGATATATTGTCCTAAACTAAAGATACCCTATGAGAAGAAGGTAGCCTCCGTTGCTCAAGAGTCAAGTGAATTCAAAGCTACACAAGAATCAACTATTGAGAGCATGTCCTTGACTCAAATTGTAGAAGCTCTTCAACATCTATTCAAAGGAGCTTCACCAACCGAAGCTACGGTCTCTTCTGTTGGCATCTTTGATCCCAGTAAGTCTCTTTGGCTTCTTGGCTCATGTGCCTCATTTCATATGACACTAAATTGTGATATTTTATCTGGATGTCATAACTCAAGCGAGTCAAATGTTTTTTATTGTTGATAGAATATCTCTTGAGATAAAGGGAATAAGAAATTTTGAAAATATTTTAAAGAGATTTTTTATTCAAAAAATTAGAAGAGGTAATCAAGGAGGCCGTGGGCTTTTTCCCATACCCTACATGTCACCTAACTTGTATCCAGGGAACCCTATAAACATCCCGACATGTTTTCAGTGTAATAAAATGGAGCACATTAAAGCAAATTGCTGGCATAATCCGCAAAACAAAGGCAAGTTTAATGGTGCTGGACCTTCTACTAGGGGACAAGCAGGAGACGACCGTAAAGGAGATGAAAAGAAAAATGTGAAGAATCTTTTGATTTTCGCTCTTTCAGAATTGAGCTTCAAGCAAACTGAGTAGGAGACTTGGTACATTAACTCCGGGCTGTTGCACATGTGACATGTGATATTGGTAAGATTTATTAAAACCGGAGATGGTGTTCTTCATCCTATCTCTCATGTTGGAAATATTTTCCTTCTACTCCCCAATTCCTCATTACCTTTATCTGATGTTTACCATTCTCCTAGTATTGTTAAAAACATTGTTTCTGTTTCTAAACTTGTCGATGATACTAATTCTTTTGTCGAATTTACTCTTTCTGTATGTGTCAAGGATCTTCTCACGAAGAAGACACTCGTTGAAGGAGAACGACAGGGAAACATGTATGTCTTCAAGGAGTCTCTTCTAGTTCATGATGCATCAATAAATTCACAACCAGTTCGTCCAGTGTCATTCAAAGTTTGTTTTAGTCTATCTCAATGTAATAAGCCAGAGATTTGGCATCGTCGTCTTAGTCATTGTAATCATTCATTTATTGAGAAGCTTGTGTCTAGTGGACTTGTTCCGCAGTCTAGTTTGAATGTCGAGGCTGATTTTCTTCTTTGTTTCCGTTGTCAATTATGTAAAAGTCATGTTCTTCCATTTCATTCAATAAATCAAAGAGATTTTGTGCTTTTTGAAATTGTCTATTCTGATGTCTGGAGACATGCCCCGCAGTCTTCTTTATTGGGCAATCATTATTACATTACTTTCATTGATAGTTACTCTAGATACACCTGTATTTATTTTATCAAATATAAATCTGAAGTTTTCAAGCTTTTTTGCTCATTCTGTGCTTTAGTTTGTAATCAATTTTCAACTAAAATTCAATATTTTCATTGTGACGGTGGATGAGAGTACTTATCAAAGGAATTTACTGAATTTCTCTAAGATAATGGAATAGGTCGTCGAATATCTTGTCCACACACACCACAACAAAATGGTGCGGCTGAAAGAAAATACTGGCACATTGTTGAGAGTGCGCTGAGTATGTTGCATAACACTCACATTCCTTTAAACTTGTGGATGAAAGTTTTTCATTCAGCTGTCTATGTCATAAATCGACTGCCAATGAAATTGTTAGCAGATCAATCCCCTTATTTTACGCTATTTACACTATTTGGTGTTCATCCTGACTATAATGAGTTGCGGGTGTTTGGCTGCATATGCTATGTTCATATTGACAGTTCTTAACGTGATAAGTTTCAGAAAAAGGCATGCAGGTGTAGGTTTGTTGGATATGTTGATCAATATAGAGGATATCACTGCTATGACTCCACTACCAGTCGCATCAGAGTTTCATGGAATGTCGTGTTTGACGAGACTCATACTGATGATTCAGGAAGTACAGAGGGACACTGTAAGGATGCTAAAAGTTATCAGCCATGGCTTGTTGCTGAGGTGCTTGATCAAATGGTGATGCATGACGTACCCTCATGTCATACACTATCTGCAGAACAAAATAGTACAGTTGTACACCCAGAAAAGGAAATGTCGACAAACACACAAGATATTACTATGCCTGTCATTTCAGATGTTACAAAGTTTTAAGGGATTACCTATGTGCAGTGAAACAAAGACAAAGTTCAACGACCTATTGTGCAACCCAGGAGGCTTGAGAGGATTCACCATCCTATTGAAAGATGGGTAAGTTATGACAACTTCTCTACAGACTTACAACTGTTCATCTCCCAGATTGAAAAGCATGATGAACCTATCAGTTTCTCACAAGCATCTATGTCAATCAAATGGGTTGAGGTCATGAATGAGGAAATGAAAGCTTTACATGAGTGTGGGACTTGGGAGATTGTTCCTAGACCATCGAACAAGAATGTTGTAGGATCTAAATAGGTCTATAAAATCAAGTATAAACTCGATGAATCCATTGAACGCTATAAGGTGAGGCTAGTAGCGAAAGGGTTCACTCAAGAATACGGGCAAGATTATGCCGAAACATTTAGTTCTGTGATCAAGATGGAAACTATTCGATTAGTTTTGTCCTTGTCAGTTCAGTATGGATGGACTCTAAGTCAACTTGATGTCAAAAATGTATTTTTTGCATGGCACTCTCAAGGAAGAGGTGTATATGGAGCAACCCTCTAGTTATACCAAACATAGCCCCAACACACATGTTTGCAAGCTACGAAGAGCCATCTATGGGCTAAAGCAGGCCTCCCGCTCATGGTTTGATAGTTTCTCTATTGAAGTTCAGAGACATGGGTTCGATCTCATCTTGATCATTCGCTTTTTATTTTTCGAGATTGTCAGGTACGCACCTTAATTCTTATATATGTGGATGATATTATTATTATTGGGAACTCCGATGAACACATAGAAGCTACCAAGATCTTATTGAGTCGACAGTTTAAGATGAAAGATTTGGGGGTTTTGCGTTATTTCTTAGGGGTTGAGGTGGTCGACAGGATGAAACACTTCACTAACCCAACACAAATATACTTTGGATTTGTTGGATAAGGCAGGCATGAAGGATTATAAACCTCTATCCACCCCTAGTGTCCTTAATCATAAACTCGGATCCCGGGATGGGGAAGCATATGAAGATTCCAAGAAATATCGGAGTCTTGTGGGTATGTTCCAATATCTCACCTTCACTAGACCAGACATTGTGTATGCAGTGAATCAAGTTTCACAATTCATGCATGACCCACGAACAAAGCATATGAATGTTGTCAAGAGAATCCTTCGATATTTAAAAGGAAGTCTTGGAGATGGTCTAGTTTATCATCAATCCAAGACTAAAGGGGAGCAACATCGACTGGATGTATACACAAATGCAGATTGGGCTGGAGTTCCAGATGACAGGCAGTCGGTTTCTGGATATTGTGCTTTTCTTGATGGGAACTTGATGGCGTAGAGTAACAACAAACAACGTGCATTTGCACGATCTAGTATTGAAGCTGAGTATCGATCTATGGTGGCTGCTACAATAAAGGCCACATGGCTGAGACATCTTTTGACTGAAGTTGGAGAATCTATGCTACCCACCACTCTCTTGCGCGATAATCAAGGTGTCATACAAATTGCTTTTAATCCTATTCACCATAGTCGCACAAAGCATATAGAGATTGATCAATACTTCATTCGGCAAAAGATTGAAGATAGAGAAGTTGCACCTACTTATGTTCCTACGGCTGACCAAGTGGCAGATTTGTTCACTAAGGGCCGTACCAATATGCGTTTTTGGTTCTTGAAGAACAAGTTGTCCATGTTGCAAAACCATGCACAACTTGAAGGGGGTATTGAGAATGTAGTGTACAGGTCTAGTTCTAGACCCAAAATGATTCTTTTGTATTGTATTTACATGGTTGGTATTATCGGGTCTGGGTTGACAGACCCAATCCAACTTGTATCATATATATAACATTGAATATAGGGCACAACCTCTCATTGAGAATCGTGTCAGTCATTGCCGTCTCTCCTTCTTGCAAATCCCTTTCTCTTCTGCTGTGGATGAAGATCTGGTCGAAGGTGCTTGACTTCTAACAATTTCTACATATTCTAATTTCAAAAGAAGACATTCATTTTTAATATAACCCTTTCAAAACACCTACCATACATATGAAGATAGAAAAGCTAAAGATACATACCGGAATGCAAAATCCTTGAATCCATGCTATTCATTAATACGAATCTTTTTCAAGACCATGATGCCTTGCTCTGATACCATGTCACAAAATGGCATGGACCTCAATGCACTCTATAATGAACTCCAAGAATAAAAACACAATGCATTTGGATAAAAACATAATAACTAAAATAAAACACAATAGAATGTGAATGAATAACTTCATTAATAAAGAACATTAAAAATACAAAGAAAAATACATTTTAATCATCATTACAATACACTCAAAAACACACAAGAAGCTTAAAACTACCCATCACTCTCTTACCTTACAAAGGCACCCATATTTATAGAGAAACGGAGGAAGAAAAGAGATTAAAGGAGAGAAAAAGGGAGTCCACATTAGTTTGACTAGCTGTTGGACCTAGTCCAATGGCTAGATTTCTAGCCGTTGGACCAGCAGTCCAACAACTAGTCTAAGTCAACCACAGTTGACTTAACTTTAAAGTACATAATATATATACAAGTATATATATATATATGTATATATATATATATCTTAACAATATTTGGGTTATATCATTTGAACATCTAAGACAAGTAGTTTGCATTGTATGCTGTATCTTAATAGCCTTTAGTTTGCAAACTTAATCTGTTGAAGTGATTATGTCACTATGAGAAATAGAGATGGTGAAAAGCCCTTCATTTTCCTTGTTAGCTTCGAATCACATCGGCTACTGCTGGATTTCTGGTTTTGACTGAATTGCCTGTTGCAATTTTACAGGTGGATTAAAGGAAAGTGTTAATGCAATATTTGATACATTGTTTTTTCTTATTTTTAGGTCTTCAAAGAGAATGCACTTGCTGATTATGATTTTTTCTTTTGGTGTGACTCAACAGAAAGATACCTATTCATTCTTTGTTTTATATATTTATTTCTCTAGTAGCCAACTCTCATATCTTACTGCGAAAGCTTATCCTGCTGTTTCAGGTGCTAACAGTGTCTGCAGATAAAACTGCAAAAGTGTGGGAGATTGATGAAAATGGAAACGGTAAGGTGAAGAAGACACTTACTTCATCTGATTCTGGACTGGATGGAATGCTAGTTGGTTGCCTGTGGCAGAATAATCATCTTGTCACTGTTTCCCTTGGTGGCACTATTAGTATATATTCAGCCAATGACCTAGAAAAGATGCCAGTATCATTTTCTGGGCACATGAAGAGCGTCACTGGTTTGGCAGTCACCTCTGAAGGCAGCCAGAATATTATTCTGTCTAGCAGTTATGATGGGGTGATTGTCCGATGGATGCAAGGAGTTGGATGTGCAGGAAGGTTACAGAGAAGGGAGAACTCTCAAATTAAATGTTTTGCAGTGGTGGAAGGAGAGCTCACCACATTTGCCTTTGATAACAAGGTAGCACCATTTCTTCATGTACATGTAGTAGTTGCCTTTATTTTTATATCTTGTGGTTTGTGTGCTTGCACCATCTTTTTGAAGCTGATTTTCTTGATGACTTATGATTGCAACTAGGCTGGAGAACATGATGATGTGTCTTTCTATTATCCAATATGATCACTGAAATGAATATATTTCAATTCAATCTTGCACCTTGATGGGGTAGGCAATTTACACACTAGCTAAAATTACTACTCAATGTTGAGTCAGGCATAGTAAGCCAACAAGATCTTGTGTTCTAAATAAAACATGTCTTGAGGGAAAAGACTGACTAGATGTTCATTGCAATTGAATAACAAGAAAATGAAATCTTGCGTTGATGGAGAAATGTTAGATCCCTCAATATAGAAATGGTACAAGAATGTGCTTCACAAAATGCCCTTATGTGATATTACAGAAGTAATTTTGGCATTTTAGAGAACAATGGAGTGAAAAATATAAAATATATAAAGAATATGAAAAGTGAAGTTATTGATGACTAGTATAGTTTTGTGAACTCCATGTATAGTGAACTGTGATAGTGTTAATAATTTTCTCCGGGTGGTAAAGGAGCTTGATTGTAAATTATATTTTTATCAATAAAAAATGTCACTGCCTTTAAAAGTAGAACTACAAACTGCAAAGATTTTGTCATAAAATATGACAAATATTGAGATTAGGGGTGGCAAAACCTGACACGACCTCCTAACCCGACCCGCCTTGATAAACGGGTCGACCCGCCTTGATAGAAATCATGGGTTCCTTTCTTCATCTACAAGCAACAGCACAACATGGGGAGAGAGAACGTGGCTGCAGCAAAAATCCCTAATTAGGGTATTCATTTTTGCTTCTCTGATTAAATACACACAAATACAATAGCTAGGGTATGAAAATACCCATTACATGTTATGATAAAATTACAGCATGCCATTAATGAAACATTAATGAGCATGTGTTTAAAATGAAAGGAATTGGGTCTGGATTCTAAGTTCCAGACCTTATACTAAATGACAGTATCTTTTCACCCCCCCTCCAGTTGTACATGGTTTTGGACCATGAACATCCAAAATCTGTCCTTGATAAGTCCTTTTGTAAACAAGTCAACAACTTGATCAGCAGTCCGCACGTATTCTGGTTCAATTTCCTTCTCTTCAACCTTTTGTCTTACAAAATGTTGATCAATTTCAATATGTTTGGCACGACTGTGGTAGATAGGATTGAATGACATGTTGATAGCACTTTGATTGTCACCCAAGAGAATACTTTTAGAAATCGATTCTCTTCTGTCAACAGGTGTCTGATCCATGTTACTTCGGCTGTAGTAGCTGACATTGATCTATATTCATCTTCTGTGCTCGACCTGGCTATGGCTTTTTG
Organism: Nuphar pumila; assembly: GCF_984573655.1. Classification (NCBI taxonomy): domain Eukaryota; kingdom Viridiplantae; phylum Streptophyta; class Magnoliopsida; order Nymphaeales; family Nymphaeaceae; genus Nuphar; species Nuphar pumila. The sequence continues at coordinate 17,165,057 of NC_143256.1, forward strand.
TTTTCTACTGCTCCAGGAGACAAGATTTAGCCCAATGAAAACGCAGTATCCTGAGACAGACCTACGTTCATCTGGATCTCCTGCCCAATCTATATCTGTGTAAGTAAGGAGTTCATGCATGTGATGACCAGGCATACTCTTTTTGTACAGAAGACCATCTCCAATAGTACCCTTTAAATATCGAAGAATGCGTTTAACGGTTTTCATATGCCCAATATGTGGTTCATGCATGAACTGAGATACCTGATTGACAGAATAGACAATGTCAGGCCGAGTGAAGGTAAGATATTGAAGCATTCCTACTATTCTGCGATATCCTGTAGGATCCTTGTACAAATCTCCATCTTAGCAACTGAGTTTCTGATGAAGTACATTGGGTGTGCTGAGGAGCTTACAATCTGTCATACCTGCCTTGCTAAGAACATCAATGGTATACTTATGCTGAGTAAGCGTCATGCCTTAAGGAGTCCTGTCAACTTCTACTCCAAGAAAGTATCGCAGTTTACCAAGATCCTTCATCTTGAATTTATGATTCAAAAGTTCTTTAACCTGTTCAATATGTTCATTAGAGTTACCTGTAATGATAATGTCATCAACATATATCAATAACAGGGTAATTATATCTTTGCATTTAAATATGAAAAGAGAATGGTCAAGAAGAGACCGACTAAACCCATATTTTTCTACTTCAAGAGCGAAACTGTCAAACCAAGATCGAGATGCCTGCTTTAGACCATATATAGCTATCTTTAACCTGCACACGTATTCTTTAGAGTTCCCTTTTGCATACCCAGTGGGCTGCTCCATGTATACTTCTTCCTTCGGAGTTCCATGTAGAAACGCATTCTTCACATCCAATTGGTTGAGAGTCCACTGGTGCTCAACAGCCAATGATACTATGATGCGGATAGTTCCCATCTTCACAACTAGAATAAAGGTCTCATCATAGTCTTGTCCTTGCTCCTGTGTGAATCCTTTGACAACCAGCCTTGCCTTATATCGCTCGATAGCACCATCTAGCTTATACTTTATCTTATAGACCCATTTTGACCCAACCACATTCCGATTATGTGGTCTGGGAACAATATCCCAAGTGCCAGACTCATGAAGAGCTGCCATTTCGTTGTTCATAGCTTCAATTCATCTCTTAGAATTTATTGCTTGATAAAATGTTGTCGGTTGATCTTCCTTGCCCAAAGAGGTTAAGAAAAGTTGAAAATCCATCGTGAAGTTCTCATAACTGACCCACCTATCAATAGGATGCCGAGGTCGGGTAGACCTTCTGTGAGCAAGTGATTGAGTGGAAACATAAGGAGAATTATGCTCCTGATTAAAGCTGGGAGGTTTCTCCTTCTCACGTCGAGAGTAACCAATGCCTTTATACCTTTCGGGGGCCAATAGTGATTCAGACGTTACACTTTCTTGAGTTCTTTGCGCAAGAGTAGATACGTTTCCCTAGTCTCTTTGATTACATTAAGAAGAACATACATTATCAATACTAGAAAAGAGATCTGAGTTCAACCAAGGGTGATAAACTTCAATTTCAGGAGGAGTGCTAGCATTATGACCAAAATTTGATTCGTCAAACACAACATTTCTTGATATTTTTATGTGCTTGCTCACGGGATCATAGCATTTGTAGACTTTGTAATCATCAGCATACCCCACAAATCTGCACTTTAAGGCCTTATCCTGAAACTTGTGCCGCATTGAACTGTCAACATGAACATAACATACACCCGAATACACTCAAATCGTGATAATTTGGATGCACACCATGCAAAGAGAAATAGGGTGATTTGTTCTCTAAGATGTTCATAGGCAATCAATTTATGACATAGACAGTTGTGTGAAAAGCCTCTGCCCAGAAGGTAACTGGAAGGTTACTATCATGCATCATGCTCATTGCACTCTTGACAATATGACAATGCTTCCGTTGAGTAATCCCATTCTGTTGAGGTGTGTGAGGGCAAGACACATATCTACTTATTCCATTTGTTTGGAGGAAATTTATGAAGTCATTTGAAGAGAATTCACCCCCTCCATCACATTGGAAACAAATAATATTCTGAGAGAATTGGTTTTGAACAAAAGAATGAAAATTCTGAAATAACTTGAAGGTTTTAGATTTACTTTTCATAAAGAAGATCCATGTATATCGAGAATAACTGTCAACAAATATGAGATAATATCTAGTGCCATACATGGAAGGAACTGGAGCCGGGCCCCAAACATCAGAACATATAATTTCAAATGGTCTTGAAGCTCTTTTATTAATGGAATGAAAAGGAAGAACATGACTCTTACACTGAAGACAACAAGAACACTTTTTATTATCGACACTTAAGTCTAGACTTGACTTGGGAATAAGACTACTTGAAACAAGCTTATCAATAAAGCGACTACTACAATGACCCAGACGACCATGCCAAAGATTTGACTCAATACATTCAGAAAGATTAAAAACACTCTCAGTAGAAACTGAAGATGATGATGTGAGCTTCAAGATGGAATCAACAGGTTGAACACGAGAGGAAGGATTCTCTTGGAACACGTACATATTTCCTTGACGTTTTCCTTCAGTGAATGTTTCTCTCGTTTGAAGGTCCTTAACACAAACAGAAAAAGGAGTAAACTCAACTGAAGCATTAATGCCATCTACAAGTTTAGAGACAGAAACAATATTTTTCTTGATATTAGGAGCATGAATGACATTTAAAAGTGCAAGAGAATAGTTGGACATGGGGATTACAAAATTTTCAATGTGCGAAATATGGTGGTGAGACCCATCTCCAGTGACTATACTATTTCTACCAACATAAGAAACAAGATTTAGGAGCTTACCAGCATCACCAGTGACATGAGTGGCTGCACCCGAATCAACATACCAAGTACCTTGATTATTCTGTTTGATATTCAATTCAGCCAAGGCAAATAATAGTAACTCTTTGACTTCTCCACTATTTTTCAATGTATCTGTTCCCTTTCTTGTCTCCAATTGCTTTCCTCTATTTTGCGGGTTAAACCAGCAATTTGCCTTTATGTGTCCCTTTTTGTTGCAGAGAAAGCAGGTAGGTATTGTCCTTTGCCTTTGCCCATTGGGAGGAACATTGGGTGTAGGTAGTATTCCACGACTTCCTTGTCCATTTCTTTCTTGACCACATTTGTCTCGAAAATCATACCTACCACGTCCTCGCCCATAGGCAACTCCTGTGGCAAGAACATTGTGTGCTCCAACATGAGCATGAGTATCTTCAGAAAATCCTTTCAACGTCATCTCATACTGTAAAAGCTTGACACGAAGATCTTCAAATGTAGGTAAATCTGGCAAACACAATAAGGAAGTAACCATCATATGATAGTCCGACCCCAACCTACTCAAAGTTTGTCGCACCATATCTTTGTCACTAACAGGGCATCCCACAATGGCCAATTGATCTGTAATAGTCTTCATTTTGTTCAAATACTCCATAATAGTCATGCAGTCCTTTCTTAGCATTTGAAACTCTTTCTTTAAAAATAATACTCTGGCCTGAGAAACTTGAGAATATGTCTGAACTAGTCGATGCCATAATTGCATTGTTGAGCATGAAATGAAATGGGGATCTTTGAAACACGAGCTTAGATTAACAAGGGCAAGTGTCAAGAATGACACAAAAGCATAACCCTTAAAAAGGTTATAACTGGAAACAAAATAAAAACAAAAATGTATTATTTATTGATATGAAAAACCAATTGCTTAAGAAGCATTGGAATGAAATACAAGAGGGGCTGCACCCCTTTATATACACAGCTCAAAGAGGACTCAATAGAGCTGTTGGACACAGTCCAACAGCTCTATTAAGAGCTGTTGGAATGTGTCAGTCCAACAACTCTATTGCTAGTCAAGTCTGGACAGGACTTGACTAGCAACAGTCATTCTAGTTCAAACTGAACTAGATGACATAAAGACAAAAAATAAAAATAAAGGAAAAAAAATACAAAAAAGAAAGAAATGAAAAATGTATTTATATATATATATATAATAATAATATAATTTTATTATATATACATATGTGTACAGTTTTACATTTTAACACTCCCCCTCAAACTTACGGTACAATGAGCGAAAGTTTGTCTAAGAGAAAGCGAAATTGAGGAGCAGCGAGAGGCTTTGTAAAGAAGTCTGCTAACTGATATTCTGAAGTGACATATGGCAGATCAATTATCCCGTGTAGATATTCCTCTCTGACGTAGTGACATTCCATTTCGATGTGTTTGGTGCGTTCGTGGAATGTTATGTTACTGGCAATGTAGATCGCACTTTTGTTGTCACAACACATTTGTGAAGCCTTTGTTGCTTCAACTCCCATGTCAGCAAGCAGTCGTCGGAGCCAAACTACTTCCATGGTCGTGGTTGCCATGGCTCTGTATTCAGCTTCGGTGGATGAGAGAGATACCTTCTGCTGCTTTTTACACCTCCACGAGATCAATGATTCCCCTAAAAAGACACAAAAGCCAGTGGTTGAGTGTCTGTTATTGGGATCACCTCCCCAATCAGCATCAGTATATGCAATTAAATCAAGAGAAGAGGAGAAAGATAAGAAAAGTCCTTGTGAAAGAGAGGACTTGATGTATATGATAATACGCATGACTGCTCCCATACGAACAGAAGTAGGAGCATGTTGAAATTGACTTGCTGTATGAACAACATGTGCTATATCTGGTCTGGTAATGGATAGATAGGAAAGTGCCCCGACAAGCTGTCTATAAGGAGTAGGGTCTGCAAGAAGTTCTCCATCATCAATCTTCATTTTAACATTAACAACTTCTGGAGTGTCAACTTTCTTATCATCAGTAATACCAGACCTGAAAACAATATCAAAAGCAAATTTAGTCTGAGATAATAAATATCCTCTAGGAGAATAAGCAACTTCAATGCCTAAAAAGTATCTCAACAAGCCCAAATCAGTCATTTCAAAATGAGATTTAAGAAGTGTTTTGATTGTTTCAACTCCCTGTTTATCGCTTCCGGTGATGATCATATCATCCACATAGAGAAGAAGCATAATGATCCCTGCATCAGAATTCTTAATAAACAAAGCAGTGTCAGTTAAACAGAATTGAAAACCAATATCAATCATAACACGACTAAACCTATCATACCAAGCTTTTGGTGCTTGTTTAAGTCCGTAAAGAGTTTTTTCTAAGCGAAGGACTTTACCCTTAGGAATACTTAGACCAGGAGGGGGTTCCATGTATACTTCTTCAACTAGCTTTCCATTTAAAAAAACATTTTTGACATCCTTTTGAAAAATAGACCATTTTTTGATAGAAGCTAAGGCAATTAAGGTTCGGACAGTAGTCATACGAGCCATCGGAGCAAAGGTTTCTTCATAATCAATCCCATATTCTTGGGCATAACCTTTGGCTACTAAACGGGCTTTATATCTTTCAAGAGTACCATCACTCTTGGTTTTAATTTTATAAACCCATCGACATCCTATAGTTTTCTTCCCTGAAGGAAGATCTTGAATATTCCATGTAGAAGCCTTTTCAAGTGCATCTAATTCAGCTTTCATGGCTTCTATCCATTTGATATCATTTTTTGCTTGAAAATATGTGGATGGTTCTTCATATGAGTGAATTAATGCAATAACTGCCCTATATGTGGGTGAGAAAGACTCGTATGATACAAACCAGTGGCGTAGCTAGGATTGACGTGGGGGATGGGCAAACAGGGGTGTAGCAAAAAAAAATGGCGTGATAGTCGGGGGCTCGGGGGCAGCGCCCCCGAAAAAAAATTGAGATAAAATAAAAAATGGCTACAATTATTAATAAAAATCTATTTTATATGGACAAATCAAACTATTTGCTGCAGTCAGGGCTGAGCTGGGCTAGGACTGGGCTTTTTAAAAAAAAATATTTAACTGTTTCGAGAGGCAGGACTGGGCTACAGCCCATTCCTGCCCCCTCCCCCCCCCCCCCCCAGCTCCGCCTCTGACCACCAAGATTGGCCGTAGAACCCCGAAAAAGCTTTAAGCTAAAAAATGAATACATTTTTTATGACACCGATGATGACCAACATGCACCATATGCAGAATTCAAGCAAAAAGAGTATAAAAATGCCTATTAGACAAAAAATACAGACGCCCAATTATTAAAATCTGTCAATGGCCACAGTTACTCACTACAAGAATCCTAGACAATCGAGAACAAGCAATTCACTCACCAACTATCTGGTAGATAAAGATACGCTATCTGTTGCCTTCGTTACATTGATAGACATCCATACCTTGTTTTAGCAGCAGGCACAAAAGGAGAGTCCTATGCACGCACGATGACCAAGAAAGGATAGCAAGATTGACTCTTCCAATGAGGTTGCGCCCAAAAAGGAGGAAAGAAACTAGACCCACGTTCAGTTGTGCCCCAAAAAGAAAGGATCAAGAACCAAATTGAAGGATTGGCCTGTATATCTCCTCTAGAATGGATAATTGGATACTGTATCACCAGAGCCACTGAACATGAACAAAACCCACCCTCAAATTTAGGAGATAAGAGGGTCTTCTTCAAACTGCTAGCGATGGTTGCCGGAGATTGGCAAAGGTCCGACTGACTGCGACACCGGTGCCTCGCGTCGCCGGAGATTGCAGCCGAGAGGGACAAGCTCGGACGGGGGCACCGCCACCGCGGGTTCACCGAAGGGAGGCCGACGGCACTGCAGAGCACAAGGGTTGCCGGCGAATGGGGTTGCCGTCTTGCCTGTGACTGAAGGGGAACGCTGGAACGGAGGGGCAGAGCTTTAGAAAACTGGCTAGGGTTTTACCCCTCGCCTCTTTTGGCAGGCTCTAGACTCATCGAGAGCCCGGGTCTCGGTCGACTCGGTTTCACGAGTCCCGATTCGACTCGGTTTTCTGAGTCATGAGTCGACTCGGTTTCAAATTTTAGGGTGGGCGGCCGCCCACCCATGCCCACCCCTGGCTTCGCCACTGATATAAACTTTCCTGGAGGCCTCGAGATTCGAGATGATTGTCTAGTTGGAATGTTAGAATATTTTTCAAGTGCACATGGAGGATTAGACTCTTGTCGCCTGGAATATTGAATACTAGTATCTCTATGAACTTCTTCATTTTCAACATTAAGATCAATAATTCTTTGATCATCATCAAAGTTACAATCAAGGTCATATTCATCAGATGTTGATATTAGATCTAGCAAAAAGGAGTACTCAGTGACGTCTTTTAATTTTCTAAAATCAAAGAAGCTCTCCTTTTCAAGAAAGGAAACATTTCTAGACACATATAGTTTATTATTTTTGAAGTCAAAACATCTATAACCTTTCTGGTTTTAGCATATCCTAAAAAGGCACAGGGAATCACACGAGGAGAAAGTTTATCATTTTTGTCAGTAAATATGAAACATTTGCACAGTTTTACATTTTAACAGAGCAGTCATCTGGAATTGCCACAAGCACTTCTTGTGACAATGTAGAAGTGATATAGGCAACCAACGCCTGATCTCACTTCATCCAGGATACATACTCAGGATTTCTTACATAGGTACTAGAAAGATCTTTCTCACCATTCTTTTCTTCTTGTGGTATGAATTCTGGAGGAACAGGAACAGAACCATCCAGATGTCCAGAAAGGTCCTGACTTCTTATGAATGGTATGATTTGTTGCTAATTGTTCAGTTTCTCAGACACGAGTTGGCTGAGAAAGTTTGAGGAAAGACCAGACTGAGAATGAGGGAATGAGTCCATATTCTTTTGAAGCCAAAAACAAGAAGGAATAAGATCCAACCAAGAGAAGGAATAAAAAATAAGAAATGGCCTTACGACAAAGACCCAACCACAATTGAATTCTAGTATAATTCAGAACATAAATTTTAGTATCAGAGAAGTCTAAAGACCAGACTAGTTTTTTTTTTTAACTGATGAACACGAGGCAGAAAAACAGGACTGCACAGTAAAGAATCTGTTCTGAATAAAATTCAATCAGTAATAGGTACGTTATTTTGAAAATAATGTGTTTTCCTTTTAGAATAATGAGAAAACAGGCAAAACAGAGATGAAAATGAATTCGAAGATGAAATTATTTCAATCAAGATAGATCTGGGCGTGCAGATCACAATCTGATCTGACGTCAATATGCAAATGAGTTTGGAGTGATCCTTTTCAACTCTTGTAATCACACATAGATCAAAAAAATTGATCTTGCTTGATTATTTTGCTTATGGATGGGTAAGATCACGTGCAGCAATGTGAAAGAAGTAGTAGATATGACAGAAGAACAACAGGGAATGAAAGAAGGAGGAAATATGCCAACGTGACCAAATTTCAGTTTTGGATTTTGGAAATAAGAGAAACACGTTGGCTTAAATAAAAAAGGGGAATCAAAAGGAGGTACTTGAAGAAGACAATAAGCAGATTAATGATGTATTTCAAAAGAGCAAAAAGAAAGAGGAGAGTACAAAGAAGAGATTTCAGTCCGGACTGCAGATTTAAATACAAGAGAAATCGATAGGAAAAATGAGAAAACAGGTACCTTAGAAGGAGACAAATCAGTCATAGAAGGAACCGATCTTCAATATTGAACCTGCTGCTCTGATACCATGATAGAAATCATGGGTTCCTTTCTTCATCTACAAGCAACAACACAGCATGGGGAGAGAGAACGAGGCTGCAGCAAAAATCCCTAATCAGGGTATTCATTTTTGCTTCTCTGATTAAATACACACAGATACAATAGCTAGGGTACGAAAATACCCATTACATGTTATGATAAAATTATAGCATGTCATTAAGGAAACATTAATGAGCATGTGTTTAAAATGAATTGGGTCTGGATCCTGAGATCCAGACTTTATACTAAATGACAGTATCTTTTCACGCCTAACCCGTTTATTAAACGGGTCGGGTTCGTGTTAGGGGTATGCCAACCCAGCTGACCCGTTTAATAAACGGGTTAGGCGGGCGGGTCAACCTGCTAACCTGCCAATCCGTTTACCCGACCCAACCCGTTTATAAACGGGTTGGCGGGTCGTGTCGGGTTACCCGTTTAATAAACGGGTCGGGTTCGTGTTTGCCACAGCCGACCCGTTTAATAAACGGGTCGGGTTGAGGTATGCTGACCAGCCAACCCGCCGGGTCGACCTGCCAACCCGACCCGATTGCCACCCCTAATTGAGATAGGCAACAATGCTCCATCTTGAGGTGTTGCAAAGATATCTATCGAATTGATTTATGAAGTCAAGCCTTGAACTCTCTTGGAGAATTTGCAATTCTGTTCAGAAAATTTGAAGTGCTAAACATCTTGAATGCAACTCTTTCTTATTAAAGTGGCAAGTCACCAATATATGGTTGCTTCTTTTCATAGATATTATTTATCACCATAAAGCTTTCTAGAAGTTTCACCTGAATCTCTGCCTTTTGTAATATTGCTTTTACATGAATTCTTTTCAAATGGCCCAAAAGACATGGCTTTATAATTTGGCTTCAACATTTAAGCTTATGATCATTTGTCTCTTTTCTATTCAATGGTACGGAATTCACTCTCAAAGAAAATAAAACCAGAGGCGGTTCTTTTATGCACATACATGCAGGTCATCTATTTTGTACTTCAAAGGAATTGGCATAGAAGATTCCTTTTTGATGAGTAGCCTTCAATTTTTTGAATATTCATGGCCCATCTCAGTATCATTTCATTGTGCATGAATTGATTAATCAGGCTAATCGGATAACAGATATGTTAGTTAATTCACAAGGCTCCAAACTGACTAATAACAGTATCTTCCAACATATTCTCTCTAAAAGATAAATATACTCTTTGTTGTTCTTGTAACTTCAATCTCTAAGAGGTACGTAAATGAGACCAATTTCTTGATGTCAAATTCTTGAATTAGAAACTTAAATAGCCTTTGAAATTCTATATAATATTCCATTGAAATAGTTTGACCAAAATATGCAAGTAATATCATTTTCAATACTCCTTGAGAAGAAATAAAAAATGAATTGAGATTTGTTCACGCCCATGCTTGAAATGAGCAGTACTACATCTTTTAAGCAAGTAATTCAACTTTATGTTCATGTGGTGAAGACGAAGAATAGAGAAGAGATAACAGGAGGTACCACAGGGCTGTAAAGTGCCTCATATGGTGGGTGATGTCGCAGTCAACTCTCTTGTATGTTATGTCTAACTTTAGGTTAACCTAATTACACATATACCTTTTGAAAGGTACACCTTGCCATGTAATGATATAATATGACGAGCAGTGCTTCATTGGCCTAATCATAGCACTATGGATATTGTTTTGTTCTGACATTGTTACCGTGCCAGTTGTAATTTTGACATATAAAATGTCATGAGCGGAAATTCTCTTGATCCAATGTTCACAGCATAAGGAATTGATCTGTATGTGACAGTTGACACTATTTGTTATTCATTATGTAAGTTGTACAAGTGGAATTTGATTTTCGCACGTGCATGGTATAGTCAACCTCTCTCACGCTCTCTATAAACAGGCAACTAACTACAATTTGTATTCATACATGTGCATATATGTATTGGATAAACTGGGAGCTATGTCACATAGGTACGGGTGCAGATGCGGGGGCGGCGATGCGGCACTTTAAAAGAACTTGGGTGTGGGGGTGCGGGAGGGTATATATATATATATTTTAACACCACCCCTTTACCCTTTCTCGCGGTACCCCATTCTCAAGCCCCATCCCTCTTTACCCCTTCTCGAGGTACCCCCTTATTTTTTTAATTGGGGGGGGGAGGGGGGTGCTCGAGGTACCCTTACCCATTATCGAGCCCTGTCCCTTTTTTTAATGGACAAAGTTAACCAAGTCCATTTTGGACAATGATAACCTTGGGTGCGGGTTGACCGAATTGGGTGCCACACCCGCGTCGCGTCGACGTGGGTGCAGAGGCCTCTTTGGTGAGTCCCTGTGACATAGACTGGGAGCATGTCTGTGCTCGCTAGTATGTCTAATGGCAATAACATGTGAAAGATTTCCAAAGGCTATTCGGTTGGAGATTTTCTCCTCGTTTTTAAGTTATATTGTCCTAGTCCAATTTGATGATTTTATCAGGTGTTCTTCAAATATTTGGTCCTCTTCTTTGATGTTCGGATAGTAAATATCAGGGATAGTCCATATATTCTTGTCTGGAAAGCTTTCCAGCCAATTATAAAAGTTCAATACACGGTAGTATTGCTCACCAAGTCTGATGAATAGCATATTCCTTTAATAAGGAACAATTTCTTAATCTACCTGCCAAATTCCAATTGATGATATCCTGCTGTGGGGCTTATATTTTGCTGACTGTACAACAACTGTAGCTATGTACAATATGTTCAACTTGCTTTTGCTACAAGAGATGATCCTTTTCCCAAAATTTTACAGGTAAGGAGAATTTCGCTGCATGATGATCAGTGTGGTGATGAAGAACAAATTGATATTGGTGCACAACCAAAGGACTTAAATATTGCACTTGATAAGCCCGAGCTGGCATTGCTTTCAACTGATTCAGGAGTAATCATGCTTCGTGGATCCAAAGTGTTGTCAACTCTGAATCTTGGGTTTGCTGTGACGGCATCTGCAATTTCACCTGATGGAAGTGAGTCCATTGTTGGTGGCCAAGATGGGAAACTCCACGTCTATTCTGTCAATGGGGACACTCTCACTGAAGAGTCAGTCCTTGAGAAGCATCGTGGTGCTATTAACGTCATTCGTTTCTCCCCAGATGCCTCTATGTTTATTTCTGGTGATCTCAATCGAGAAGCTGTTGTATGGGACCATGTCACTCGAGAGGTACCATCTCTCTCTCTCTCTCTCTCTCTATATATATATATATATATATATATATATATATGTGTGTGTGTGTGTGTGTGTGTGTGTATCAATCCTTGAACACAAGCACACACACATAACAAAAAGAAAACAAGAATTGGTGTATGCACAGAGTCTACAGACAGTATGCGAGGGAGATGCACATTATAACACTTTGCAAACCATGTAAATCCTTTTTTTTTGTCTAAGAGAAATAATTTAAGCCAGGGGATAAGAAATTTTTCAACAAGCTTACAGAATAGATCAAATTAAGATTCTTAACCACCAGTCCTATTCCGACCAATCCAAGCTAAATCCCCATCTGGCCATTTTATTGGCACAATCCAAAGCTTGTTTGAACAACCACTGAAATGCTGGATAAAACCAAAACAAATGCTCAATTGTTTCGTTCTCATCGAAACAGAAGTAGCAAGTACTTGCAAGCTGGAAACTTTTGTCTTTCAATTTGCACTGGTTATTAACCTTATCAAGTGCTAAGAGCCACACAAATATCTTGGCTGTAGGAGGGATGGAAACCCTGGACGGTGTCATTTGGAAAGTGGTCTACATCTTTACAGCCAAAAGCATGGCTAAATGAAGCTATAGAGAACATAACACATCCGTCACATTTCCATATAAGGAATTCTCGCTGTCAGAAATTTTCCATGGGCCTAAAAATCCAATAGCCATAACCAAAATCAATCTTCTACCTCTTGCTCCTTGAAATTCCTTCTGAATTCAGTGAACTAACTAGCTCTTCCTTTCCAACATTCACTTACAAGTATGCTGTTATCTCTGTTTATGTGAAAAAACGGTGGATATCTTTCAGCAAGAGTTACATCCCTGGACCATAAGTCAGTCTGGAACCTCAGCTTGACCCCTTTGCAAGCTTGATTTGAACCATAAACTTAATTACCAATTCAATCACCCCCCTTTGCAAGGTCGTACTCCCTTGAAGATTTGATTATTTGGTTCCAGCCAACCACACCACCAGCTGAGATAGAGCTACCATTTCCACGTACCAATCCATTTATCCCCTTCACCCAAGCCTATGAGACCAAAAAACAAGTTAGATTCCAGATTTGTTCAAAGCTAACAGTCAGATCTGCCTATGATTCCAGTAAGTGTTTTAAAATTTAACATTCAAAACAAAGAAATCTTCTGAAAAATATTAAATCCATAGAGAAGAAAGAGGTTAGAAGATTAGAGGAAAAAGCATGAAGATGAGATTAATAGATCACTTCGTCATGGCTGCTCTAATTCTGTGTCAATTTTTGTCATTTCAATTTGACTCAATGAAATAGGAAAGAGAAAATGAATATTCCAACTACAACAGGTTGATGTCCCAACTCATTAATCACATGGGATGATCTCTCATAATAGATTAATCCTCACTAGGATTGAGTTAATTTTTTTTTATTAGTCAAGCTAGGTTTGCCTGAATATGGCCCGGTTGAGATAGTGTGACTCCAACTGGTACTACAAATCAATTACCCGAGCCATTGATGACAATGATACAATACTAATGCATGTTACGTAAAGTAAAAATAAAAACACATATTGAAGAAATGCCACGTATCCTTACATCTTGTCCTTAAGAGTTAATTAAACAGAAAGATGAGCATTGTCAGGGATAGAATGGGCATGTTACAAGCTGTCTGAAATTACAGAACACAAAAAATTTGACATGAAGCAAGTTGAAGGAACTGGGAAAAGGAGGAGCCCAGTAAAGATTGGAGATCAGCAATAAGCAGGAATATTACTATTGGGGACCATAAGTTTAGCTTTAAGCAACAATGGGATTACAAAGCAAATTGTGGTGCATAAGACAAATACAGTTTTGATAATAATGGTGTACTTTGCTATTAATTGCATGTTCTGGATTTTCATGAGAAGGTGACAAAGCAATCAAGACCTAGAATGAATTGATTCGGCGCAATATCCCTGTTATGAAAAATGTAGTAGACATTCATTCTATTGTATGTCAATGGCATTCTAGATCCAAAAACCTTGAAAATTCTTAAGCATTTATGGCTATGTGTGCGGTATTATAATTACCCTTGTTTTCCTAGACTACAAAATGCCTATGTCACACGGACTCGGCTAGGGAGGTGCCGCACCCGAGTCGACACGCCCCGACACGGGTGCGGACACGGGTGCGGCTTCGGACTCGGCCTGGACTCGGTCAACGCCGAGTCGGACTCGGTCAACGAGTCCAGGCCGCGTCCGTCCACATTTTGGACTCGGTCAACTTTGACCGAGTCCAAAAATGTCCATTTTTAAGACAAAAAACAAAAAAAACAATTTTTATATATCTTTTTTTTTAATATATAACCAGACTGTGCAATGCAGTTGCACAGTCACAGACTGTGCAACTGCAACTGCACAGTCATTGCACACAGTCTGTGTGACTGTGCACAGTCTGTGTGACTGTGCACAGTCTGCACAGTCACAGACTGCATTGCACAGACTGTGTGCACAGTCTGTGTGACTGTTTCACAAGTCACAACTTATGTAAAAATATGTATAAAACACGATAAAAGGTAACCCAACCATTTGAGATAGCTAAATAAATGCTTTTCCAGTTTAAAAAAATACTTGTTTCACAAGTATTAGAAAAGCTAGCTTAAGAACTACCATAAAGAAATGGGAATGCCAAATTGAAACTTTCGAAAAAATTAAGGTCATAGTTTTGGCTACTTAATTTTAATTGTTTACTAGAATTATATATATATATAGCCGAGCCCCCGTGTCCAAAATTTTTGAAATTGCGCCGCACCCGTGTCGCACCCGCACCCATGTGACATAGCAAAATGCCATGGTTCAATTTATCAGGCACAATGTAAATCCTATATGGTTTTTTAATTTTCTTTTTGTTTCCTAAATTCTTTTTACACACATTAAAGTAGTGGAAGGCTGTCATGCTTCATCCATGTTTTTTTTTTCTTTATTTTTGATAGATTTTGTCACTATATTTAAGTTGTTCATACTTCTAACTTTTTGGTTCCCATTTGCATAGTCCATCTCTCTTTCTTCCTTTCCCTTCCGCATTAATCCTTTTTAGAAATGTAATGTTAATTACCAAGGTTTGATTTTTAACTTCCTGAACATTTGTCTCACTAACCAGTTGACTATCTTCTGCAGGTTAAGCTTAAGAACATGTTGTACCATACTGCTCGTATAAATTGTGTGGCTTGGTCTCCTGATAGCACAATGGTTGCTACGGGATCTCTAGACACAAGCATAATTATATATGAAGTTGATAAGCCAGCTTCAAGTCGTATAACCATAAAGGGTGCTCACTTGGGAGGTGTTTATGGATTAGTTTTCAATGATGATTGCACTGTTGTAAGCTCTGGTGAAGATGCATGCATTCGTGTGTGGAGATTAGTGCAGCAGTAACGGGATCGTAACTGCAATTGATGGTTGATTTGGCTTTGGAAGCAAGTTGTGTGGCCTTACATTTCTTGCTCTGTGCAGTCTTCGTCAAAAGAATTCTCTGTTTTGTTTGTAGGAAAACCCTTTCCAGTTTGTCTTTGATTGAAGACTAGAAGAACATAGCAGAATGGCTCGTGTTTTGATATGATTTTGCTGATGTGAGTTTTTCGCCTTTTTTGGGTTATATTGGGTGTTTTTTTTTTCCTTCTCCTTTTGTCGGTCTGATCAGCCATGCATACACCTAAATATTTTCCATGATCATATTTGTGTATGCAATGTTCATTGCTGGAATTGTGATGAAATAATAGAATGCTTAATCCCTTGGCCTATTCGCACTCTCTTCTTTGTTCAAGCATGGATATTGCTTTCTTTTCGGGGGGGGATGAAAGAGACACTCTTTCGTAGGAAAGAGAACTTTTACTAAGGGAGGTGAAACAAACATCTCCATGGAAAACATGTGGTGGTGTTTACATAATAAAGGCAAACAAGCATCTTTCCTGTCAAAATGGGTTCACACCACTGTTGTCTGTATCGGAATCGGACTTGTATCGTTTGGCCCAATGATTCAGGTGAATCCTCCAATATCCATTCTCAAGTGAATTATTCTGAATTGGCCAAAAAATAATTAAAAAATATTGTGTCAATCAAAACGTGACACATGTTAAAGCCATTAAAAAGTCAATCATATACAAATATTTTTTGAAACGAGGAAGTCTACATAAAATAAATGCAGAAATTAACAAATGTTTGTGAGGATGAAGAAGTCCACATAAAATATTTATGAAAATTGAGACATTCTGCATAAAATAATTGTGAAAGTTGACAAATTATGCAAACTTTCTCATTCTAGTAAATATTTGCATAAATTTATTAGCATCCATTTATTTATAATGAACCTGCTTGTATATTCTCATACATTCATTCATTCATACATGCTCATATATTCATTCATTCATACATGCTCATATATTCATTCATATGTGTGTGTGTGCATGTACAAACCACAAAAATAATAAAATTTCATAAATCAAAGCAAAAACTGAATCTAAACCATACAAATAACAAAAGAAGTGCAACATTATCCACTGCTTATATGTGTGTATGTGGTTACATCCTTAATGTTTGAAGCTTACAATATAAATTTACATTTAACCCACAAGTGTCCACAACTCATCTATCGAGATATCGACACCTGGCACCTAAATGATCGATGTCATCTCAACCTTTAGCTTTTCATTGGCCTTTGTACAACATCAAATTGGCAAAGGACTGAGCTCGATAAACGGTGTCTGAGATAGATGCGCATTCTATTCACATCATTCAATTCATCAACTATTCCTCATTTAACTATTTATTGATTAACTTTGCATGCATCCAAGTAAACATTACCACTAAATAACATATATTCTACATCATCATCGTTCAAAACATTTATCCATATTTGTTGGTTGTTTATGTTCGGAGAATAACTATACTGGAGGCTCAATAAGTCTTTCATATATCAATTTTATGAGATATTAAAGTCATAAATTCTTTAAGGGTATTATTTTTTAAGACCACTATAGATCTTTGATTAGATCAATCAGACCTATAGTAGTGTACTTTATCCCTTTTAGATGTCATCTTTGACCGCCTACAACAACCACTATAGATGTTCAATGCTTGTGCACAGTGAACCCTAGCCCTATTATACTAAAACAAGAGCAACAAATATTAATTAAAGGGCAAGAAAACAATCATAAATCATCTATAACAAAAACAAATATATATATCTATGAAAAAAAACAGGCAACATAGTAAACCCTAAACGATAAATCTGGTGGCTGAAAAAGTTGATAACAACATAGGAAAACATGCAAAAGACATCCATAGCAACAACCAAATAGAAATATGCATAGGGTTATTAAATTATCACATATAAAAAAAAGTTCAGTGTGAAAAAACAAACAATATGCATATATATTGTATGGAACTCACTGTTCAAACTTGTAGATGGGAAAGTCGATGACATGGATGATACCACAACCTCCTCAAAATGCAGTGTCAAATTACACGAAAATCTTTGCAAGGAGTGAGAAACAATAAAGAGGGTTCTAGAAGGTAGAAACAAACGAGAAAAAGAAACCCTAGGTACAAAAATGAGTTTATATATGATTTGAGAACTCCACAAATCATAAGAAAACTTGCATAGTATTCATCCAAAACATATGCAATGTATCGGCAAATTTTGCATATTTGTCAGAAAGTCCACATATATGCAAGAAATTTGCGTATATGTCATAAATTCACAAATATTTAAGTATGATATTTGTGATGTGACATTCTGTTTAAGTAGAGGTTCACACATATATTTATGAGAATTGGTAAAGTATATGCGAATAAGTAAGGATATTTATGATTTTTGTTGTTTCAGACTAACCAGATGTGCACAAATAAATTTGTGTGAGGTTCGTATTATATATGTGAATTATGTAGAATATTTGCTATGTTAGGGCTTTTAGTTTAACCGAATGTTCATAAATAAATTTATGTGAATTCGTGAGGCACACATATGAAAGCGTGCAATTCTAGATTTGAGTGTTTGCACTAGCTGACGAGTGATACAATTTTATCGTAATAACCCATCAATTTGTAATTGTGAAGGGTAAAAATGTCCTAACAAAGTTGGGTATTTACGAATTTTGACATCAGGAGAATAGCAAAAATTATAGGATTTTTAGATAAATGTACCAAATTATTCGTATAGTATGGTCATTTTTCGACCTTATTATTTGTTGTAATTCTTTTAAGTTGAGACATAGCCATGGATAGGCCCTCATCTATATTTATAGGTTAATCTAACATTAAACTAGTTGTATTTAACATTGATGGATTCAACCTTTAAAATGCTTTCAAAAGAATAATATTTTGTAAAATGCATAGTTACTTTTTGAGGTAAAAAAGTAATTTTGATAGATTTATAAAGTTATTTTTTTGAAAAAAATGTTTGACTTTTAACCTTCCTCCAAGTGTAAAAGACTTGTAATGCCCAAAAAAGAGACCTGGATTTTCAAAAATGCTATTTTTTAAAAGATATTTTAATCATTTTAATAAATTTAAACTCATCTAATGTTAAATACAACTAGTTTAAGTGAAGGTTCACACATATATTTATGAAAACTGGTAAAGTATATGTGAATAAGTAGGATATTTGTGATTTTAATAGTTTCAGTCTAACCGGATGTGCACAAATAAATTTATGCGAGGTTCATATTATATATGCGTATTATGTAGGATATTTGTTACGTTAGGGGTTTCAGTTTCACTGAATGTTCGTAAATAAATTTATGTGAGTTTGTGAGGTTCACAAGAAAACGTGTGATTCTGGATTTAAGTGGGAGTTTGCACTAGCCGACAAGCATACAATTTTATCGCAATAACCCATCAATTTGCAATTGTGGAGGATAAAAAGGACTTAACGAAGTTGAGTATTTGCAGAAGAATAGTGAAAATTATACGATTTTTAGAAAAACACATCAAATTATCCATAGAGTACGGTCATTTTTCGACCTTATTCTTTGCTATAATTATCTTAAATTGAAACATATCCATGGATAGGCCTTCATTTATATTTATAGGTTAATCTAACATTAAACTAGTTATATTTAACATTGATGGATTCAACCTTAAAAATGCCTATAAAATAATAACATTTATGAAATTGCATAGTTACTTTTTGAGGTACAAAGGTAATTTTGATAGATTTATAAAGTTATGTTTTTGAAAAAGATGTTTGACTTTTAACTTCCCTCCAAATGTAGAAGACCTGTAGTTCCCAAAAAAGAGACCTTGATTTTCAAAAATGTTATTTTTTTAAAGATATTTTAGTCATTTTAATAAGTTTAAATTCATCTAATGTTAAATACAACTAGTTTAATGATTAGATTAACCCTATATTTATTTATTTCTTGTTCTAATTACAAATAGTTGTTACTATCTTACTGATCCGGGCTGAGCACAGCTACCTGCATATACCATCTAGGGTAGGGGTCCCATCCCCTAGAGCCAGCCTCTTCACCTGGTTGCTACTCTTGGATAGGGGGACCTGAAAAAGTGGGGCATGCAACTGCCCAGCCCTTGTGCTCTCTTTTTGGAGTGCCCTTTCTTCAAGGAGCTCTTACGGCTAGCCTGGTCGCTGCCTTACCCAATGGTTAATGGTTAGGATGGAATCCTGGGCAAGAGATCTCCTTCTTGGGCCTTGGTGCTTTGTCTGGCACTGTTGGATCATCTCAGCCTGGCACGAGAGGAATGCCAGAATCTTCAAAGAGACAAGCTGCAATGTTGTGTGACCTGAACCGATCTATCATTTCTGATGTGGAGCATTTGGAGAGGCTACACCCCATTGTAAACGGTGACCTCTATATGTGAAGTTTGTTCTATTTGATTAAGGTCGAATTCTCAACGACCAACCAGCTTGTATGAGCTGAATGAAGAAATGATTTATTCCTTCAAAAAAAAAAACTACATGAAGAGAAAAGTGAAAATGCACTATGATCCTTTAAGAAAATTACCTTTATGTAATTGTTGCATAGTTCATAGGAGATATGACTTGCTTAGATTCAGGGTCAAACCAAAACCCTTTCAACACTCGGGAACTCATTTACTGCATAATACGTTTTGGACCATGCATTTTCTGTGGCAACTTTAAGACCCACGTGCTCGACCCATTTGACTACCTTGAAATGGCTCCATGTAGACTGTAGCAAAGATGGAACCATCTAGATCTCAAATTTGATGAATAATTGCTTATAAAAAAATGATGAATAGTTTGCAAGCTACATAAACATTTTTTTATAACCATGCAAAATCCTCAACAAACAATAATTTGATCAAAATAAATGAAAGGGCTAAAATTCCATACACTTAATACAAAACTAATAGACACCCACATTTGAATACAATGAAAGAGTAAAATAAGAAATAAAAAATAGCATTGACAAATAAAGTAGACTACTTTTGTTTGACAGTCTATTTGAAACAGTTTCTAAATATTAATATACTTCAATTGTTGCTTGAATGACAATATCTTTGAACCAGTTTCTAAATATAAGTATGCTTCGTTGTATCCAGATATCATTTAGGCTGAATCCAATATGATTGAATGAGCTAACTAACTAAAACCGGCACTATGAAATCTAATACAGGTCTGAATGGCAGACACCCCCGATAAAATGCCATTGGTGCTTGATATGTTATTTTGCAGTTTACAGTTTAGTATCAGGGAGGTGTGATGCTCCACGCGGTTTGACTATAGACGTGCTAATCATGTACAGGTGCTGATCAATGTCTGCAGTCTCCCATTTGTAATTGTTCTACTTTCTGCAATTTCTCGCATTATATTTTTCCTTCTACTTTTCCCAAGACTGATTAATTGAAACTACAAAGGAAATTCATTCAGGGTATGCACGTGCAAACACACAAACACAGAGAGAGGGCTGAGAACAGAGAATCCATCACCTTATGTGGTCTTTCCATTGGAAAGAATTCTTATCAATGGTGTACACTCAAAAAACCAGAAACACATCCCAGCCAGAAATTCAATAATTGTACATACAAACTAACATGACACAATGCATGATAATGATACAATACAGCATTAACAAAAAGAAAGAATGGATAACATTTACAATCTCAAATTGGTTTGCTAGGCCAATGCAAGCAAAAGACGTCCTAAACTCTAAAAATAATCGCAACCTACACAGGTTAAAACACCAAAGGCAGCTTGTTAAAAGAATAAACAGTCTGCTATTTATACATGACTGCCACAAAATGGCAGAACATGTGCAGGCCTATCAAGAATTGGCTTGTTTCGAGGCAACACAATGACCCTACTCTGACCCCATAGATCACAAGTGGTACCATTAACTGATGACTAGTTGCTTCCATGAGATCTAATTGAAGAGATCGACTGAGCTGATATAGATGCAGTTGGACTGTTAAGATCCCGCTCCCCATTCATCATTTTAGTTCTTCCACTCAATCGAAGCATAGCCTCTTCCGAAACCTCACCAAACCACTGATCATATGGCAGTTCACTGTCAAACCAGAAAAATGATTAGCATGACAAAATTTTCAGAAAAAAATTTGTTTGTACCAAGTCTCAGTCACCAAAGGGACCAATGAAGTATCCATGAAACCAGGTCATGGTTAGAACTCCCCATACAATGTGTCAAGCATACTGGTTTTCGCAACAAAAGATCTCTCAAACCTTGAACTACTTCAATATAGACTACACTCAAGAGACTTGAGCACATAAGAGAAAACAAACAAAAGAGAAAGCTCAGCCAAATGCCCCACCAACATCAAGGGTATGTTTGGTTGTAATTTGCAAAAGTGAATAAATCAGATGAGATTTGCAATCTCATGAGATTCAAAAATCACATGATTTCGAATCTCATGTGATTCCAATTCTGATGTTTGTTTAGTGTGAGAAAAACAAACAATCAAAAAAGGAGAAAGTAACAGCAGTGATTCTGATGCTTGCTGGGAGTGCTGCCCCTTTGAGTCCCAGCAGGGAGGGGTTGGACCTTGGTCATGGTGATTTCCAATGATATCAACCCCACATCAGCTCTCCCAATAAAAACAACGGGAAGGAGGGAAGAGAATGTTAAAATACAATGATCTCCAGGTTACACCTGTGCAAGAAAAGAGAAAACACGATAATGGGAAAGAGGCTGCAGAAAAACAACACGTTAAAGTGTTCAACGTGTTTTCATTATATTAGGGTACGAGTATTTAACTAATACATACTTTTAGGGTACAAAAATACCCTTTAATAACAAAAAGAATTACAATACTATGTTTGGATCTGGATCCGATCCGGTAGAGGTCGGGTCCAATCACTTCTTTTCAGCCTCCCTCAAGTTGTGCATGGTCTTGAACCATGAACAACTTGCTTTTCAGAAACCAGAATTTGTCCTTTGTGAGCCCTTTGGTGAAAATATCTGCAACTTGCTCATCGGTTCGCACAAACATAGGCTCAATCTCCTTTTCTTCAACCTTTTTCCTGACGAAATGTTGATCTATCTTAATGTGCTTGGCTCGAATGTGATAGATGGGGTTAAAAGACATATTAATGGCACTTTGATTATCTCACAACAGAAGTGGTCGAGCAATCGGTTCTCCCATCTCTGCTAGGAGATGTCTTATCCATGTAGCCTCAACAGTGGCAGCAGTCATCGATCTATATTCAGCCTCTGTACTCGACCTAGCAACCGCCTTTTGCTTTCTACTGCTCCAAGACACCATGTTTGACCCAATGAAACTACAATAACTAGATACTGACAGTCGTTCATCTAGGTCACCCTCCCAATCAGCATCAGCATAAATAATGATTTCATGGCCATCTTGATTTGATTCACTTTTCCTGTACACCAGGTCATCACCAACTGTACCTTTTAAATACTGTAGTATTCGCTTAACTGCCTCCATGTGCGGTGTATGAGGTTCATGCATAAACTGAGATACATGATTAACCGAATACACTACGTCAGGTCTAGTAAAAGTTAGGTATTGCAGCATGCCAACTATGTTGCGATACCTAGTCGGATCCTCATATAAATCTTCTTCTTTAGAACTCAGTTTCTGATGGATGATACTGGGAGTTGCTAATGGCTCACAATCTTTCATGTCTGCCCTACTAAGAATATCCATTGTGTATTTGTGTTGAGTAAGAGTAAGGGTATCACATGTCTTATCAACTTCCACCCCCAAGAAAATACCGCAGATCTCCCAGATCCTTCATTTTGAATCTCTGATTTATTCTGCAGTTCCCTGTGCTAATAATATCATCTACGTATATCAATAGAAGAGTGGTAACATCTCGTTCATTGTGAATGAATAATAAGTGATCTAGAAGAGACTGAGAGAAACCGTGCTTCTGTATTTCCAGTGAAAAACTCTTGAACCATGACCGAGAAGCTTGTTTCAATCCATAGAGTGCTCTTTTCAACTTGCATACATACTGATTGGCATCTTGTTCTGCGTACCCAGTGGGTTTCTCTATATAAACATCCTCTTTTAGGTCACCATGTAAAAAGGCATTTTTTACATCTAGTTGGCTCAATGTCCATCCATGTTCAATGGCTAGACTCAGGACAATACGAATGGTCCTCGTCTTAACAACAGGACTGAAAGTTTCATCAAAGTCATGTCCTTGTTCTTGTGTGAACCCTTTAGCTACAAGTCTAGCTTTATACCTTTCAATGCTCCCATCTGGTTTATATTTTATCTTGCACACCCACTTTGACCCAACCACATTTATATTTAGTGGTCTAGGCACAACTTCCCATGTACGACATTCATATAAGGCTTCCATTTCTTCATTCATCGTTTCGATCCATCTTCCAAAACTCGCAGCTTGATAGAATGTGAGAGGCTCATCTTCTTTATTTATGGACGTTAGGAACAGTTGAAAATCCAAAGAAAAATTTTTATAGCTTACCCACCTGTCAAGCGGATGTCGGGTTCGGGTGGATCTCCTGACATCCAACATCTGTGGAGCGGAAGTAGAAGGACCAACATCTGTGCCAGGGATGGATGAGGGGCCTTTCTCACACCGGGTGTAGACAATACCCTTATACCTTACTGGCTCCAAGTTTTGTGTAGTAACCTCTTCTGGTTGAGAGTCATCTGTTGATTCCCAAACTGCAACCTGTAGAACAATCATCCCTAGTATTGGAGAAGAGTTCTGAATTTAACCATGGATAGTACACCTCAACACTGGGACTTGGAGTAGCAACATGAAGGTTTGGATTAGCAGGTTGATTGTCAAAATTCATCTCGTCAAACACGACATTTCTTGATATTTTGACATGTTTGCTTAATGGATCATAGCACCTATATCCCTTGTAGTCTTCAGCATATCCCAAGAACCTGCACTTTAAGGTTTTGTCCTGAAACATATGTCTCAATGAACCATTGATGTGAACATAGCAAACTAATCCAAATGCACGTAATTCATGATAGTCGGGATGAACGCCAAATAAGAAGAAAAATGGTGACTTGTTTTCTAAAATGGTCATGGGCAGCCGATTTATCACATAGACTGTGGAGTGAAAAGCTTATGTCCATAGGGTGATAGGGAAATTACTTTCATGCATCATGCTCATTGCACTCTCAACAATATGTCGATGCTTCCTCTCAGCAATCCCATTTTGTTGAGGTGTATGTGGGCAAGACACTCTTCTCTTTATCCCATTATGCTGAAGGAAACTAACAAAATCGTTAGAAGAGAATTCACCTCCTTCATCACATTAGAAATTTAGAATGATTGTAGAGAAATGATTTCTGACAAATGAGTGAAATTTTTGGAACAATCCAAAAACTTCTGATTTGTGTTTCATAAAAAATATCCAAGTATAGCGTGAATAGCTATCAATGAAAATACGGTAATATTTACTATCAGAAACAGAAGCAATTGAGGCAGGACCCCTGACATCAGAATATATGACCTCAAAGGGCATTGAAGCTCTCTTATTGATTGAATTGAAAGGCAAAACACGACTCTTACATAAGTGACAATTAGGACACTTTGTATCACTGACTTTTGGACTCAGACTGGACCTGGGAATGAAATTATTCAAGACAAGTTTTTCAATAAAATGACGACCACAATTACCCAAACGACTATGCCAAAGAGTTGGCTTATTACATTCAGAAATGGCAAACACATAATCGGAAGAAACAAAAGATGGATGCTGATGAGGCTTCAAGGATGAACAGGCAGAATAAAGTGAGAATGAGGGATCTTCTTGGAAGATGTACATGTTACCACATCTCTTTCCCTCAGCGAATGTCTCCCTCGTGCAAAGATCCTTGACATAAACAGAAGAGGGAGTAAATTCAACTGAGGCATTAACATCATCAACAAGTTTTGAGACAGAAACAATATTCTTCTGAATATTAGGAGCATGAATAACATTTGAAAGATTAAGAGACGATTTGGACATAGGTATAATGGCATTTCTAATATGTGAGATGGAGTGATGAGAACCATCTCCTGTGACTATGCTATTTTTTCCAACATAAGGAGTAAGATTCAAGAGCTTACCCGCATCACCCGAAACGTGGGTCGCAGCTCCGGAGTCAACATACCAAATACCTTTATCATTTTGTTTCATGTTCAAGCATGCCAAGGCTGCCAATAGAAACTCCTTTACTTCTCCATCCCTCTTAGCCTCTGCTTGTAGGGTTTTTCCCTTATTTTGAGGGTTGAACCTATTAAATTATGTATATCAACCTTATAATCTCGTATATATATATACTCATATATATATAGAGAGAGAGATACATATACATATACATATGTATTTCTTTTTTGTCTCATTGTTCACCCGAAAAGGGTAATTCTATAAATACTTATTTTACGCATATTCCATTTTGGAATATGATTGTAACTTTTTTAATTCTTTTATTTTTCTTCTTTTTCTTTTTCTTTCTTTCTTTTTTATTTTTTGTATTTTGTGCCACATATGGAGGCTCCCCAAAGAGTCATTGGGGAGCCTCCAACGGTCACATATATGACTGTTGGGACGACTCTCTTGGGAGTCCCCTATGTGGCTCCTTGTTTGGTTATAAATAGGGGCCTCTCCCCTCTTGTATTCTCATGGCTTTGAGTCAAAGCCCAAGCTCCTAATAAAGTTCAAATATTTATTTTTATGCCTTTGGTGCATTTGTGAGAGTTTATGATTTTGTGCTTTTATGCACAAGTGTTCTTATTGTGCATACAACAACAACTACGCCTTCATCCCAAAATAATTGGGGTCGGCGATATCAACCAAAAAAGAAAATCATTATGGGTCTTCCACATGAATCCTTCTCCTCCAATCATTTCTATCCAATGTCATGTCCTTGGTGAGGTTCAAAGCATTCATATCCTTTCCTATCACCTCCATCCATGTCTTCCTAGGCCTACCCCAACCTCTTTTAACTAATATATTTTCCCATTTCTCCATCCTTCTAACTATTAGAATATAGAATGGATATGGATCCGATAAAGGATCCATATCTATTCACGAGTTTTGTTTTGTATTTTAAATGTAACATGTGCAACTAATGAAGGGCACGTTCGTCATTGTAAAATGATTGTAACCCTATTAAACCTAATGATGTATTGCTGCAGCTAACAAGTTAATTGAGGTTGTCGATTGCAGAAGTTTCTCTCTCTCTCTCTCTCTCTCTCTCTCTCTCTCTCTCTCTCTCTCTCTCTCTCTCCCTCTTTCTCTCTCTCTCGATCTGAACAGAACACGTCTGTTCATAGGTAAAATTTACATGGTATCAGAGCAGAGGATCCTCTGGGCGTGAAGGGTTCTGCTCAGTCGACGTGAAGATCGAGTTCTCCTTACCGTCAACGAGCCACGAAACTTCTGCTGCGTGACAGATTTTTCCTCTGGGCGTGAAGGGTTCTGCTCAGTCGACGTGAAGATCAAGTTCTTACCGTCAACGAGCCACGAAACTTCTGTTGCGTGACAGGCTTGCCCAGTCGATGTAAAAGTCTACTTCTCCTTGCTGCCAACAGGTCTCTTTGCTGTTTTTACTTCCATCCTGTCCCCATTTTCAGGTATTCTTCTTATTCTCTATCTTCAGCTGCTTTGCAATTCTTGATATTCTTTTGAAAATATCTTTGTTGTCTTTTATTTTCTTCCTATCCCCATTTTTTGTTGGATTCTTCTTACTTTTTATCTTCAGCTGTTTTGGAATTCTGTCACAGCTGTTTTGGAATTGCTAGATTCCCTTTCCTGCAAAAGTCGGGTTCACCTTTAGTTTCATAAACCCAAGTCCCTTCCTGAGTGAATCTGGTTCCACTCTCCTACGAAAGAAACCAGATTCACATTAGTGTTAATCTGGATTTTGTCGTCACGCCTATTCTAAAACATTCTTTCATTTCTGTTTCTTGCCCAAAAATTTTCTTTGCTTCTATATGTCACGTTAGTGATCTGATTTCACTCTCACTTGCCAAGATCTGATTGTCGTTACTGCTGCCACGCCTGTCCCAACATATTCTGTCATAACTGTCAGTTTATGATAAAACAGGCCAGCTTCAGCCACTAGTGTTTTTCGTTTCCATTCCTGTCAACAAATCTTCAAATGGACTCTTCCGTCAATTCAGGTCTCTCTTCCAGTTTCCTGAGGCAATTAGTTTCAGAAAAGCTAACCACCAACAACTATCTGACTTGGAAAAGGCAGATCGCTCCTTTTATTCGGAGCCAAGATCTTTCAGGCCACTTGGATGGATCCACTCCAATGCCTCTAGAATTTTTCACAACTGAAGACAAAGATGATGGAGGATTGCCGAAGATTATTCGCAACCCTGCATTTGTTGCTTGGATGAAGCGCGATCAGGCCCTCGTCGCGTACATCACTTCCACATTGTCACAAGAAGTCCTGATTTTCATTCCTGATGATTGCACATCTAAAGTTTTGTGGGAGGCTTTAGCTCAGACCTACTCTCAGATATCAGAGGCTAAAGTATTGTTTCTTAAACGCGAATTTCAAATGTTAAAAAAGGGTACAATGAGCATTATTGAATTCTTGAATCAAGTCAAAAGCATCACAGATCAATTAGCTATGGCTGGGTATCCAGTATCAGATAAAGAAAAGGTGCAACAGACACTAAATGCATTGGGTTCAGAATATCATGTTCTTGTTACATCCTTATTGTGCTTGCCTACGTTGCTCAGTTTTGAGGAATTACGCGCCAAACTCTTTCAGTATGAGATGACACTGAAAAGCATGTCTGAAGCTTCAACGGGACAATCATCTACGCATGCGGTTCTTGCCACAGGGGTGATAGCTGATCGTGCACGAGGAGGACGGGGCAGAGGCAAGGGAAATCCAATCCAGGGTGGACGTGGGTTACTACCTACACCACCAAATTCCACTGCTAGTTTTTCAAGGAATGTTCCCACATGCTACCAATGTAACAAACGAGGTCACATCAAAGCTAACTGCTGGTTCAACCCACAAAATCGGAATAGAATGCAAAACACTAGAAATGTTGGTACATCAGGAACTGCAGGTACATTTCGGGTCAGTGATGATGCTAAGGATCTTCTACTATCTGCAATGGCCAACTTGAATCTGAAGCAAAATGATGATGGAATATGGTATGTTGACTCTGGGGCAGCAACCCATGTGACTGGCAATGCAGGTAAGTTCTCTACTTTGACTCCATATTTTGGAAAATCTAACATTATAACTGGAGATGGGACTCACCACCCTATTTCAAACATAGGCAACGTCCTCATTCCTTTGTCTGAGTCATCTATCCCTTTATCTGATGTTGTTCATGCACCAAATATAAAGAAAAATATTGTCTCTGTCTCTAAACTTGTTGATTCTACCAATTCATCTGTAGAATTTACTCTTACTTTTGTCTTTGTCAAGGATCTTCAAACGAAGGAGATGTTCGCTAAAGGAGAGCAACGTGGAGACATGTATGTCTTTAATGAAGATCCAGCCTCCAGTATCATGAAGCTCAAGTCTGATCTCGTCTCTAAAAGCATCCTAAGTACATCCAAATGCAATAAGTCAGATCTCTGGCATTCTCGTCTTGGTCATTGTAGTCAAGTCTTTATTGAAAAGTTATTGTCAAATGGTTTTCTTTCAGAGTCTGTTTCACCTTCAGTGAAGGATAAAATATGTCCTAGTTGTCAGGTTTGCAAAAGTCATGTACTTCCTTTTCATCAAATAAATAAAAGAGCCTTCATGCCCTTTGAAATAATATGTTCAGATGTTTGGGGCACAGCCCCCAATTCTTCTTCTTCTGGAAGTAAATATTATGTATCCTTCATTGACAGTTTCTCTCGTTTTACCTGGATATTTTTCATGAAACACAAATCAGAGGTTTTTCTCATTTTCCGTCACTTTCATGCCTATGTTAAAAATTAATTCTCTCAAAATATTCAAATTCTCCAATGTGATGGAGGTGGTGAGTATTCCTCCAAAGAATTTTTTGATTTTCTCCAAAATAATGGGATGCATCGTAGAGTTTCTTGCCCGTACACTCCACAACAAAATGGAATTGCTGAACGTAAACACAGACATATTGTGGAAAGCGCAATGAGTATGATACATGGGAGTAACTTACCCATTAGTCTTTGGACTGAAGCTTTTCACACTGCCACTCATGTGATAAATCGCCTTCCTATGCCCATTCTTGAAAATCAATCTCCCTATTATGTTTTCTTTGGGGCACATCCTGATTATAATGAGTTATGAGTTTTTGGATGCACATGTTATGTACATATTGACAAATCCATGAGGACTAAGTTCCAGGACAAAGCCTCTATTTGCCAATTTGTAGGTTATGCAGATGAATACAAGGGTTACAGGTGCTATTATCCCGTCAACAAGAAGATAAGAATTTCCAGAAATGTTGTTTTTGATGAAAATAGTTTTCTGGGAAAAGAAGCAGACGCCAATCGTGAACATATTGGTGCAGTTGCTGATTGGTATGAGCCATGGCTTAGTGCAGAACTTATTTTACAAACTGCCGAACATACTACTTTAACCCCTGAAAGCATACATGGGGAGACGGTTTCGGATGATGCATCACAAACAGAATGTCTGAGATACAAAGGTAATGTGTATACCAGGAGACCCAAAGAGCGAACAAATGAACCTGTTGAAGAACACATTGCATCGTCCAATAATAGAGAAGCACCGAGAAGATCAGGCAGGATAAGGCATCCTATTGAAAAATGGGTTAGTTATGACAACTTTTCTATGGACTTTCAAATTTTCCTATCCAAGATTGAAAAACACGATAAACCACTTGGTTTTCATCAAGCTATCCAATCCAACAAATGGATTGAAGCGATGAATGAGGAGATTGAGGCACTTCACGAGTGTCAAACATGGGAGATAGTTGGCCGTCCTTCAGATAAAAATGTCGTTGGATGCAAATGGGTATATAAAATTAAATATAAACCGGATGGTAGTATTGAAGGGTACAAGGCACGTCTTGTTGCCAAGGGTTTCACTCAAGAATATGGTCAGGATTATGACGAGACATTTAGCCCAGTGGTAAAAATGGGAACTATTCGCATTATTCTTGGTTTGGCAATTGAACAAGGTTGGACCCTTAGTCAGCTTGATGTTAAGAATACATTTCTTCATGGGGACTTAAAGGAAGAGGTTTACATGGAGCAACCTCAAGGTTATGCAGAGGGAGACACAAAAGAATATGTATGCAAATTAACCAGAGTTTTGTATGGGTTGAAGCAAGCTTCTAGGTCATGGTTTGAAAGCTTTTCCTTAGAAATTCAGAAACATGGTTTCTTTCGTTCCCAACTTGACCATTCTCTGTTTATATACAGGAATAGTACCACTGTGGTTTTCTTACTCATATATGTTGATGATATTGTGATCATTGGTAATGCTCCTGACCACATTCAACAAATTAAAGCTTTGTTGAGTATGCGGTTCAAAATGAAAGACCTTGGGGAACTGAGATATTTTCTTGGTGTAGAGGTGGACAGACAAGATGAAAAAATGTCATTAACTCAACACAAATACACTCTTGATCTTCTGGCTAAAGCAGGAATGACAGATTGTAAACCTCTACCCACACCCAGTGTTGTCAACCAAAAGCTCAGTATTTGTGATGGTGAGTTATATCCTGATGCAGTTAAATATCGCAGTTTAGTGGGTATGTTGCAATACCTTTTACTCGACCAGACATTGTATACTCTGTTAATCAAGTGTCTCAATTCATGCATGAACCAAAAACTGGTCACATGGATGCTGTCAAACGCATCCTTCGCTATCTAAAAGGAACGGTGGGTGATGGACTCATATATATTCAATCTTCATGGAAGACACCAAAACATGACATACTGGCCTATACAGATGCAGACTGGGCAGGGGATCCAGATGAGAGAAGGTCTGTTTCAGGATATTGCATTTTCATTGGGAGAAATCTTGTCTCATGGAGTAGCAGAAAACAGAAGATTGCAGCA
Organism: Nuphar pumila; assembly: GCF_984573655.1. Taxonomy (NCBI): domain Eukaryota; kingdom Viridiplantae; phylum Streptophyta; class Magnoliopsida; order Nymphaeales; family Nymphaeaceae; genus Nuphar; species Nuphar pumila. The sequence continues at coordinate 17,196,311 of NC_143256.1, forward strand.
AGATCTAGCACAGAGGCAGAGTATAGATCTATGGCAGCTGCCACAGCAGAGGTGACCTGGATTAGGCATCTACTTGCAGAGATGGGAGAGGATATCTCAAATTTGACACTTATGTGTGATAATAGAAGTGCTATACAAATTGCATTCAACCCTATCCATCACAGTCGGACTAAGCATATTGAGATTGATCAACATTTCATCAGACAAAGAGATTGAACCAGTTTATGTGCCTTCAGAAGACCAAGTTGCCGATATGTTTACAAAAGGTCTTACCAGACACTGTTTCTGGAATCTGAAGAACAAGTTGCACATGGTTCACTCCCATGCACAACTTGAGGGAGGGTATTAGAATATAGAATGGATATGGATCCGATAAAGGATCCATATCCATTCATGAGTTCTGTTTTGTATTTTAAATGTAACATGTGCAACTAATGAAGGGCACCTTCGTCATTGTAAAATGATTGTAACCCTATTAAACCTAATGATGTATTGTTGCAGCTAACAAGTTAATTGAGGCTGCCGATTGCAGAAGCTTCTTTTTTTCTCTCTCTCTCTCGATCTGAACAGAACACGTCTGTTCATAGGTAAAATTTACACTAACTGGAGCATCATTAGGCCTTCGCCGAATATGTCCAAACCACCATAAACGATTCTCTCTCATCTTATTTTCAATGGGTGCAACACCTACCTTCTTACGTGTCTCCTCGTTCCGAATCTTATCTTTTATTGTATTTCCACACATCCATCTCTGCATACGCATCTCAGCTACACTCATTTTTTGAATATGATGTCTCTTGGCAGCCCAACATTCCGTACCATATAGTAAAGCGGGCCTAATAGTCGTCCTATAAAACTTTCCCTTCAACCGCAATGACATTCTACGATCGCACAACACTCCAGTTGCACTTTTCCATTTCATTCACCCAATCTTTATCCTATGATCTACATCTCCATCAATTTCTCCATACTTTTGAATGATAGATCCCAAATATTTGAAACAATCATCCACCGATATTTCTTGCTCACCAAGCTTCACTACACTCCCATCATTACTTTGTTGCTTACTAAACCGACATTCCATGTATTCTGTCTTACTCTTACTCAACTTAAAACCTCTTGCTTCCAATGTCTGTCTCCATAATTCTAACTTAGCATTAACCCCAGCTCTAGACTCATCAATCAAAACAATATCATCAGCAAACAACATACACCACGGCACATTTTCTTGAATTGATCTCGTAAGCTCATCCATCACTATAGCAAATAGGAAAGGGCTTAAAGCAGATCCTTGATGGAATCCAACCGTTATAGGAAAATTGGTTGTCACCCCTCCACAAGTGCGGACATTGGTTACTACTCCTTCATACATATCTTTAATTATTTTAATGTACTTGAGAGAAACACCTTTCTTCATCATTGTCCACCAGAGAACGTCCCTAGGTACTATATCGTATGCCTTCTCTAAATCAATAAAAACCATATGCAAATCTTTGTTCCTCTATCTATTTCTCTCGATAAGTTGTCTAAGAAGATGTATAGCTTCCATAGTTAATCTTCCAGGCATAAAACCAAATTGATTCTCCGATATCATGACAACCTTCTTCAACCTAGACTCAATCACCCTCTCCCAAAGTTTCATAGTATGACTCATGAGTTTTATACCACGATAGTTTGTGCAATCTTGTATATCACCCTTATTTTTATATAGAGGCACCAAAGTACTCTTCCTCCACTCATTAAGCATCTTATTTGTCCGCCAAATCTTGTTAAAAAGATTTGTCAATCATTCTAAACCTTTCTCTCCCAAGCATCTCTCATCTTTGCAAGCCTATAAATATCCTTCTCGCCTTCTTTGGTATCCAACTTATCATAAACCTCCTTATATATCTTATCCCTCGCGTTCCGAACTACTTTTTTAGCTTTCTTCTTTGCTATCATATACTTCTCCAAATTCTCTTTATCACGACTCTTAGATTTCTATAACACTCTCTTTTAACTTTAATAGCTAATTTGACATCCTCGTTCCACCACGATGTATCCTTACCTAGCGGTGCACCGCCTTTAGACTCACTCAATACCTCCTTAGCCACATTTCTCATGCCACCCGCTATCTTATTCCACATTGATTCTGAATCCTCCCCGAGATACCAATCAGCTTCCTTAACTACCTGCTCTACAAACATTCCTTGTTTAGCTCCTTTCAGTGCCCACCACTTAATTCTAGGATCTATCCTATGTCTATCCCTTTTGCGGCATTATCTAATTCTAAGATCTAAAATTAAGACTATGTTGTGTAGCTACACTTTCTCCCGGTATAACCTTACAATCGATGCAACAACCCCTATCTCTCTTTCTATGTAGGAAAAACTCTATCTAACTCATATTAACCCCACTTTTAAATGTTACTAAGTGAGACTCCCTCTTCCTAAACCAAGTGTTTGCTAAGATCATATCATAGGACAAACCAAAATCTAAAATCCTTTCTCCACTTTCGTTTATTTCTCCTATACCATAGCCTCCATGGATACTCTCAAAACCATCCCTACTAATGCCTACATGCCCATTAAGGTCACCGCCGATAAAAAGCCTTTCTCCATAAGATATCCCTTGTACTACTCCATCTGAATCTTCCCAAAATTGACGCTTAATGGAATCATCTAAACCTACTTGAGGAGCATAAACACTAATAATATTAATAATGGAATTATTGTACATGTGTGCACATATTTGTTATCAAGAATATTAAGGTCTTGATCATAGTATCTTGTTGAAGATACTTTCACATGGTATCAGAGCCTCGTTTGAAGAAGGATTGTGCGTTTGTTCATTTTTTAGTGCCTCAAAAAACGTGCCTTCAAGCTATTGTTTTTTGGAGTGGATCATCTTCTTCGGGCAATATTTTAGAAGCCTCTTTTATCAAGAAAGACTTGAGAAACCCTTAAGGTACGTATTGTTTTTCATCATCTTTCCTCTCTAATAGGTGAAAAAGACTCTCATTTCTCTCTTGGGTTCAAACTCAATGGGTCCAACTATCATGTTTGGGCCAGAAATATGGAAGCTCACATCAAAGGAAAAAGACTTTGGGGCTATGTCCAAGGCTTGATTCCCGAACCAGAACCCAAGATAACCTCGCTAGAAAAAGGAGAGATAAAAAATACATCAGATATGCTGACCAAGGACAAGCATGAGAAGTGTCGATTCCTAGCAGGAATGGAAGAAGCTTCCATATAAGTCGGGAAGGGGGAGAATTGTTGGGGTTTCCTCCTTTGTGGGATCCATTGGTTCGATGCACATTCAGTATCGCTGCAGAATTCTAAGCACGATGCTTGATCTTTTCGAGGACGATTTGGAGTATTCGTTGGATAGTGATTTGTAGAAGTCCTCTCAGCTGAATGATGCTTTAGTTGTTCAGAGTTTGAGGTTCAGCGAGTTGTCGATGGCAATTTATGGTGAGTGCCTTCAGCTGCATAGCGATTTGTGGTTAACGTTATGTGCTTCAGCTGGATGACGAATTGTGGTTATCACTGGATAGCGATTTGTGATAAGGCGCTTCAGGCACATCGTAAGTTATGCAGGACGTTTAGTCTTCCACATTTAATGCGAGTCTCGTCCTCTATTTAGGGGATGGATGAGAGAACAAAAGCAGCAGAAGAGAGCAAAAAAGGCAGAACATTAGGGAGAGAGTGTGAGAAACACTTTTAGGGCACCGAAAAGGTGCGGAGGGAACAAAAAGCAAGAAGTGCTACGATACTTCTTTCAGGACAACTTTGTCAAGCTGATTCTTCAGATCATTCGTTCTTTGTTCCTCAGTGAGGTATATCCTCTTGTTCATTTCGTTACACCTTGTGTATTTGTAAGGCTTATGCCTTTTGGCCACTCTGTAATCTTTGTTTGAAGATAGTAAAAGTTGTTGACCTATTGGTCGCTGTGGACGTACCTCAGTTGAGAGAGAACCACGTAAATCGTTGTGTGCTGTTTTTATTTTCGCTACTGGTTTGTTTTGGTTTATTTTTCTACCAGTGTCATCGTCGTATTGTTTCCATCAATTCACACTCATGGGGAGATCCAGTACATCCGTTTTAACCCCAACAATATACACACAAAAATTTCCATTCCTGCCACATACTGACAGCTTCCAAACAGGGCCTTACTCAAGTTTATAGAAAAAAAAATCTACCAAATAGAGAGAGAGGCATGGAAATATAATATTAGTAAGAAAGTGAAAGAGGTCGATTTGACATACGCAGGCATGGCTTAGTGATGTATTGGGAGCAAAATTAAAGGCTGCCCTTTTGTATCATATATTAGAATTTTAGTAAGAAATTATCACTTTAAAGTGTAAACATAATGTATACATGTATGCCTTCAACCGTTTCTAATGTGATTGTGATTTTTTCCCATTAATTGCAAGTTACAACAACAATAAAACCCTATGATCTAGAGCTACGACCTTACTTTCTATGCCTCGGTTGTTTGACAATAGATTTCAGTGCACCAAACAGTAGGGGATAAATTGTGAAATTTAATCAAACAAGAATTACTTAAGCCAAAGCCCAGCATAGGCGCGAGGGCGAAAGTCTTGACCTCAGAATTTTACCCCATTGGTGGTTGATCTATGATCTACCTGCGAATGGAACCAAGGTTATATATATATATATATATATATATATATATATATATATATATATATATATATATATATATATATATATATATATATATTAATGAGTTTGTGCTAAACTCATTTGATGCTAAACCACATGCTAAATGGGTTTTTTTGTCCTTTTTTTCATTTTACTTTTAAATTCTGACCGTAATGTGATCTATGTACTTGATTTATAGGGATCAGCTCTTGAAGCATTTGATTCCAATATATGGGTGGGTTTTTATAAGGTTCAAAAAAACAACGGTCCAAAATCTTTGTAAAATTTTTAGGCTCCAAACATTATTGAAAACACAAGAGCCAGGTGTGGATCCTTAGTAAATCCACCATGCCCAACACATTTATAGAGCTAAAACTGCATAAAAAGCACCGAAGAAGCCCAAAAACCCATTTAGCATGCGGTTTAGCACCAAATGGGTTTAGCACGGACCCATCTTCCTATATATATATAAATATATATAAAGTAATGCTAAGCTGCTTCGGGATTACCTACACACATAGTAAAATCATAGATGTAGTATCTTCTCAATCGGACTCCGTGTTCAACATAGTTATTTGATAAGAATCATGTCCGGATCATGTTTTTGGACATAAAATAAGATTTTTTAAATCATGAAACTTTGCTACATTTTAGGCCGTTGATTTTTTTAAGGTCTTAAAAACCCTATACAATGATTATAATCGCATGATCTAAAACTTGTTTTCTGTTTAAAAATGCATATAGATCACATTTATAAGGTCTTATCAACAAAAAAAAAACTACAAGATTTGGAAAACCCAAACCTTTTACTAGATGGGAGTAGGTGCTCTATATATAGGAAGAGGGACCGTCCAACTAAAAGAAGGTCCAAAATCTACAACCCATGATAATCCACGGTGTTCTTTTTCTAACAACCGAGTTTTATATCGATCACATTTTTTCAACAAAAGAAACTTTTTTTAAGCTATGAAAAAATTGAGCATTTGTGACCATTGATTTTTGAATCACCAAAAAAAAACACTTGCATAAACTGGATTCCCATGAAACAAAAAATTTGATCCCAACCAAATAGACCATGTAGATCATATCTATAAAGATTCACATAAAATAACACGAGCTATGAGATATTGCTCATTTCAACTCATTAATATTGTATGCACATCCCCACTAACTAACTATGTATATATTGTTCTCCACTAACTAACTAACTAACTATATATATATATATATATATATATATATATATATATATATATATATATATATATATATATATATAAAAGGAAGACTCTATTAAACATCAAGAAGTCTTTTTTTATGAGGAATGTTGAAACCACCTGCGAAATCAGACCCTGCGCTGGCTATGCATATCGCACATTCAGCCGTTGATATCACGGTGTAAACCCCCTGAGACACACCTTGTCTTTAGGGAGTCGTCTTGCTTCGGCACGAGCTAAAGGCATGATACCCTTACCCTTCATAATGCAAGGGGCTGACATTTGTGAGAAACTCTAACCACCCGCCTAGCAGCCAAGGGCCCTTCCATTACACAAAACCCTTTGGGGCTACCAATCCACGTCTCCATGACTTGCTACTTACTATATTTGTATCCATGACTTACCACCCAAGGAATTGGCATCCACGCCATCTTGTCCGTTGAAGGGCATGACCAGTCTCCCTAAGGTTATAAATTAATGAGACATGATCAACTAGGCTAAGAGACTAATGGCTCTCACTTCTTTTTTTTGAAAGGCAAGGTGGGGTTTGGCAAACCCCATCAGTTATTCAACCTACCATTGGGTTTTGAACCTGCAACTTCCCACTACAAGGAGACATGCACTGACAGCTCCTACCAACAACACAACTTTGGCTACTAATGACTCACTTAATTAGGAGCAAATATGTATTTTGGCAACGTCTTAACATAATCTTACTTAGGACAAGAAATAAATAGGAAGAGTTTGACTAGCCCTGAACCCATCATCTAGCTTGACTTGACCCATTGCTTGGTTAACTTTGAGTTTCTCATAGCTACATTTACAAACATAAAAAATGAACCAGAAGAGACAAATAAGCTGTGTTGATTGAGGGAGAATTGTCTTTTTCTTTTTATTTTTTTTTGCTGTTTGATGAGCAAGTTGAGGGATAACGCCATGAACCTGAGACCCCAATTTGTATATATTACATAATAATATTTTGTCAAAAAATAATGTTTTTTATATTTCAAAGACCTGTTTGTTCCATTTTCATGGATGGGAATGATCTATCATACAAAAATAGGCATCGATTTTTAAAAGCTCTTGCCAGTTCAATTTAATTGAGAGAAGTATGAAAGGATTAATAAAAGGTAACCAACCGGGGCTCTGCTTGTTTGGTAGGAGCTGTTAGTGCAAGTCACCATGTGATGGAACGTTGCAAGTTCAAAACCCAATGGTATGTAGTGTAACGGGTGGAGCCGGCCTAACCCCATCTTGCTTATTAAAAATAAGAAAGAAAAGGTAACAAAAAAAAAACTGAGACTCACCGATGCCAACATGACAATTTTAACTGTGATGTTTAAGGGGGTGTTTGTGTGTCATGGAAAATTCAAGTTTTTTCGCAAAAAATGCATCGATGGGCGTGCGTTTCTGCAGAACTTACAATGCCAAAACAAACATGGCGTATGGAAAAATGCCTCGACGGGTGTGTCATTTTACACACTTAACTCTCATTTTTCTCGAAAAACTGTTCTCATGTGGGTCCCATTTAGTTTCCGCCGCAGAGGAATCCACTAAAGAAGTGCCGCAGAACCCTATTCCTTGACAAGAAAACGCCGCTAAATGTTTGTTTCATCGTAGCCAAAAGACTAGAAAAAGAGGCGTCACATTTTTTAAATGCGGCCCAACTTTGACAATCCATGCAGCAAACGTCTGGTCGACTCGGAATCGTAGCTTTCTCAAAAGCCAGTCTGGTAAAAGGTCCCTCAAGGACAGAGTAGGACGCCGGACCCACTTGAATCCAGACCGAGTTCGTCCTATCGTTTATGAATGCCAATGGATTCACATAAATGAATGCACCATCTAAATCTAACCCATGGCCTAGTCTCAGAGTGCAAGCAAAATATGAGGGACCGACAATCTGCCGTCGGTGATGATTTTTTATTCTTCTTTGGATTATAAAAAAATATAATAGAAAAAAAATAGATACCAACGGGAGATCCGCTTATCTGGCAAGAGCAGTTAGTGCACGTCACTTGTGTTGGTTGTAAGTTCGAATCCCAATGGTACTGTCGAAAAAAAGGGAAAAAAAAGTAAATGCGTGTGACCCTGTCCACTAATAACCTAACAGGCTTACACGTTTGGCACTCAGAACCGAACAAACTTTTTTCTCTTAAACAGTTTAAACTCCACACCTCTGACTTCTAAAACAGACCCCACCAGTTCACCATCGATTACGGGACGAGCCCATCATCAATCCCTTTCTTCGAGACCGGGGATAATGCTTTGATGGTGGGTTTATTTAATCTTGAGTCGCATCACAACAACAAAACAAAATTTAAATTCAGATCCCAAGAAATCGGAGACTGGGACCATCTCTCTCAAAATGTAAATGTGTTGGTGTATCTCAATGGATTTTAACCTCCACCCCCGCCTTCATCCCCATTTCATGTCCTCCATCCCCGGTTCAAACGGAGATGAGGTGGGGCGGGGGCTAGGTGTGGTGGAAACAAGTGTAAGTCCATCCCCGCCTTCATCCCCGAATGTGGATGGATTTTAACCTTCAGCCCCGCCTCCATCCACGTTTCATACCCTTCATCCCCGGTCCAAACTGGATGAGGCAGGGCGGGCCCCCGCTTTCTCCCGGTCCAATGCCATCTCTACTAGAGATGGCAGTGAATCAGGGTGGATAAGCGGACAAGATCTTCACCCCATCTCGTCTCAAAATTCTGCCTTTCATCCCCGCCTTATTTTTGCATGGATTTTGATTTTAACCTCGATTTCCATTTCTATCTCTATTTCATATCTTTCATCCCCAATTCAAATGAGGCAAGGTGGGGCGGGATGAGGCCCTATTTTCCCTGGTCCACTGCCATCCTTGTTTGGCTAAAAATCAAGAGCGTGATGCAGTAGAATTGAGTGTGTCAGTTTAGAGGCAGCTCTAATGATATCCGTGGCAAAGTTGTGAAATTATTTTCTGCCATCTATTTTGTATGCAAGTGTTCGTGTATTGCATAATGATGAATAACTAGATTATGAGAACAGAAAATATGAGAACTAATGTGAACTGCAATTTTCATAATTTTTTTGTTCTTTTCTCTTGAATTTAAACATACTAATGTGATCTACATGTTTAGTTTTATAAGAATTCGCTCTTGAATCATCCATTTTAATGCATAAACAAGATTTTTTGAAGAATTTTATAATCAATGGCTCATAATCTTCGTAAATATTCAAGTATTCAAAAAATCACATTTTTTTTATAAAAAATACACGATCCAATGGTTGGTTCCTAGCAAATTAGACATGCCAAGCAAATCCACATTGTTGGATTTGAAAAAAAAAAGCTATTAAAAATGCTCATATTTTCTCTTTTCAAGTTCTAACTAAAAAAATTTGTAGAAGCTCAACATGATTGCTCTCAATTAATAGGAATTTCGAGTGGACCGACTCCAAAGCGTTGCTCCATACTTGCGGTAGGTTTGATTAAGGAGAATCAAAATCATGACAGGTCTTCAAACGCCTCGATGCATAGTCACAAATATCAGCCATTTCTGTGAAAATCTCGTGAGGTTTTCAAAACATGATATAATCTAAAAAAGATATAATATTTTCAAAATATTACCTATTTTGAAAATATGACATTTTTATCATAATATAATAATTGCATTGTTAACATGATATTTTGTACTTTTATGTTTTTTTTAGCTTTTTATATTTCATATACACTTTTAAAATAGAAACATACCGATAGTGTCCCGAGCTTTTTTTGAGATTTTTTTTTTTTAATTTTGTCGTGAGAAATTTTCTCAGAAATCTAGATAACAATATTTTGAGACCGTAACATGGATCCAACTGTACGGATCACGCAAATAAAAAAAGGAATCCGTATCGGCATCCCTCGAGTCCCCGAGTCGATTCTAAGTAAGTGTGTAATTGTGTATCGTATCGTTTGGGAGGAAAAAAAGAAGAAGAAAAAGAAAAAGAACGAGGAAAGAGTCAGCTGTTCATTCCTTCTTTCTCCTTCGCATCCTGCGCTGGGTTTATTTCGTTCCCTGTTTCAGCCTCCGACTCTTTTTCTCTGAGAGCGAGAGAGAGATGGCAGCGAACCTGTTGGAGACGTACGCGTGCGTGCCGTCGACGGAAAGGGGGCGGGGGATCCTCATCTCCGGAGACCCCAAGACCAACGCCATCGCCTATTGCAACGGCCGGTCCGTCATCGTCCGCCACCTCGACCGGCCGCTCGAGGCCGTCGTCTACGGGGAGCACGCCTACCAGGCCACCGTCGCCCGGTTCTCCCCCAACGGAGAGTGGGTCGCCTCCGCCGATGTCTCCGGCACCGTCAGGATCTGGGGCTGGCAGAACGACCACGTCCTCAAGAACGAATTCCGCGTCCTCTCCGGTCGGATCGACGACCTCCAGTGGTCCCCCGACAGCCAGCGGATCGTTGTCTCCGGCGACGGCAGGGGCAAGTCCTTCGTCCGCGCCTTCATGTACCGTCTCTCCCTCGACTCTTGCTTCGATCGGTTTCCTGTGGATTGGTTTCGTTTCCGTTTTTCTCTGTTACCGATTCAAACTCCTTTTTCTAAGTTGATCACAAACAAGGAATTTTCGATAATCCACTGAATGCGATCCATGAGTGCATATTTCTTATTTTGATTAGTATGATCATAGGGAGAGTGAGCAGTTTCTGATTCCGTTTGCGTGCTCTTTTATCTGTTCGGTTATTAACTCGTTAGTGTTCATATTGCTGAGAAAGGAGAAAAGAAAAATAAGAGAGATAAAAAAAAGAAAATTGAGTATGATCAGGAATGCTGCTACTACAATTGCTAGAAAAGCGCCTAAATATTTAATTTTCGTTTCAATTTTCCGTTTCGAGTTGTTTTCATGGCCATTCTTGCTTCTGTAAAAGCTTGCTTTTTTTTTTTCCGCTCTTTGCCATGGTATGCTCTTCCTTATTGTAGTCATCTCTAGGATGGTCTCACGCATGAACAAGCTAGGATTATTGCTTGCTACATGTGCAACAAATCTTGTTTTTGGCACCAAGTTTCTGTACCTCTTCACCACGCAGCCTAGATAATAAAGCATAAACGCACAAACACGTCTCTCAATGGAGAATGATAGCCAGTAGAAAACAAGCACACCCACGCACAAGTGTAAATGGGGACCATGGTTTAAATTTATCGGTGCATCGGGGTAGATGGTTCCCATTAGTCATACCTGGTGTTTTTCTTTTCCTTCTGTAAAAGACAACCGTGTCATTGTTCTGAAAGTGACTCCAGTGGAGAGGATGATGAGTGCAGCGGAGATCTTTCCCATCTGATTGTGTTCCTCTTGCCAAATATTACGTCTGTTTGTACAATTATGTTCTCACAATTAGCACAAGTAATTTGTCTAACAAGCAATGTATCACAGTAATACTTGGGAAGTTGTGCCTCAACCCCATGATTAAAAACGGTTGGTTGCAAATGGATTTACAAAGGTATGTACAAATTAGATAACAACAACAACAACAACAACAACTACGCCTTCATCCCAAAACAATTGGGGTCAGCGATATGAACCAAAAAAGAAATTCATTTTGGGTCTTCCACATGAATCCTTTTCCTCCAATCATTTCTATCCAACGCCATGTCCTCGGTGAGGTTCAAAGCATTCATATCCTTTCCTATCATCTCCATCCAAGTCTTCCTAGGCCTACCCCGACCTCTTTTAACTAATATATTTTCCCATTTCTCCAACCTTCTAACTGGAGCATCATTAGGCCTTCGCCGAATATGTCCAAACCACCGTAAACGATTCTCTCGCATCTTATTTTCAATGGGTGCAACACCTACCTTCTTACGTATCTCTTCGTTCCGAATCTTATCTTTTATTGTATTTCCACACATCCATCTAAGCATCCGCATCTCAGCTACACTCATTTTTTGAATATGATGTCTCTTGGCAGCCCAACATTCCGTACCATATAGTAAAGCGGGTCTAATAGTCGTCCTATAAAACTTTCCCTTCAACCGCAATGGCATTCTACGATCGCACAGCACTCCAGTAGCACTTTTCCATTTCATCCACCCAACCTTTATCCTATGATTTACATCTCCATCAATTTCTCCATACTTTTGAATGATGGATCCCAAATATTTGAAATAATCATTCACCGGTATATCTTGCTCACCAAGCTTCACTACACTCCCATCACTACTTCGTTGCTTACTAAACCGACATTCCATATATTCAGTCTTACTCTTACTCAACTTAAAACCTCTAGCTTCCAATGTCTGTCTCCATAATTCTAACTTAGCATTAACCCCAGCTCTAGACTCATCAATCAAAACAATATCATCAGCAAACAACATACACCACGGTACATTTTCTTGAATTGATCTCGTAAGCTCATCCATCACTATCGCAAATAGGAAAGGGCTTAAAGCAGATCCTTGATGTAACCCAACCGTTATCGGAAAATTGGTTGTCACCCCTCCACAAGTGCGGACATTGGTTACTACTCCTTCATACATATCTTTAATTATACTAATGTACTTGAGAGAAACACCTTTCTTCATCATTGTCCACCAGAGAACGTCCCTAGGTACTCTATCGTATGCCTTCTCTAAATCAATAAAAACCATATGCAAATCTTTGTTCCTCTCTCTATATCTTTCAATAAGTTGTCTAAGAAGATGTATAGCTTCCATAGTTGATCTTCCAGGCATAAAACCAAATTGATTCTCCGATATCATGACAACCTTCCTCAACCTAGACTCAATCACCCTCTCCCAAAGTTTCATAGTATGACTCATGAGTTTTATACCACGATAGTTTGTGCAATCTTGTATATCACCCTTATTCTTATATAAAGGCACCAAAGTACTCTTCCTCCACTCATTAGGCATCTTATTTGTTCGCCAAATCAAGTTAAAAAGATTTGTCAACCATTCTAAACCTTTCTCTCCCAAGCATTTCCAAGCCTCGATAGGTATACCATCTGGGCCAACTGCCCTTCTTGATTTCATTTTCTTCAAAGCCTCTGCAATTTCTTTCTTTTGAATCTTGCGCATGAAGTCACGATTTATCTCATGAAAAGGAATGGAGAAGTCTCCAAGATCTTGAGCATGACTATCATTAAATAGCTTATCAAAATAATCTTTCCATCTCTCCTTAATCTCCTCATCTTTGACTAAAACCCTTTGCGTTTCATCTTTGATACATCTAACCATACCCAAATCCTTCGATTTCCTATCTCTCATCTTTGCAAGCCTATAAATATCCTTCTCGCCTTCTTTGGTATCCAACTTGTCATAAACCTCCTTATATACCTTAGCCCTCGCGTTTCGAACAACTTTTTTAGCTTCCTTCTTTGCTATCATATACTTCTCCAAATTCTCATTATCACGACTCTTACTTAGATTTCTATAACACTCTCTTTTAACCTTAATAGCTAATTTGACATCCTCGTTCCACCATGATGTATCCTTACCTAGTGGTGCACCGCCTTTAGACTCACCCAATACCTCCTTAGCTACTTTTCTCATACCACCCGCTATCTTATTCCACATTGATTCTGAATCCTCCTCGAGACACCAATCAACTTCCTTAACTACCTGCGCTACAAACATTCCTTGTTTAGCTCCTTTCAGTGCCCACCACTTAATTCTAGGATCTATCCTATGTCTATCCCTTTTGCGGCATTGTCTAATTCTAAGGTCTAAAATTAAGACTCTATGTTGTGTAGCTACACTTTCTCCTGGTATAACCTTACAATCGATGCAACAACCCCTATCTCTCTTTCTAAGTAGGAAAAAATCTATCTGACTCGTATTAACCCCACTTTTAAATGTTACTAGGTGAGACTCCCTCTTCCTAAACCAAGTGTTTGCTAAGATCATATCATAGGACAAACAAAAATCTAAAATCCTTTCTCCACTTTCATTTCTTTCTCCTATACCATAGCCTCCATGGATATTCTCAAATCCATCCCTACTAATGCCTACATGTCCATTAAGGTCACCGCCGATGAAAAGCTTTTCTCCATAAGATGTCTCTTGTACTACTCCATCTAAATCTTCCCAAAATTGATGCTTAATGGAATCATCTAAACCTACTTGAGGTGCATAAACACTAATAATATTAATAATATCCGTACCTAATACTAATTTAATAAGTAAAATTCTATCACCCTTCCTACGGACCTCAACTACATTATCTATAAACTGACGACTCATAGCAATCCCTACTCCATTCCTATTCCTATTTATTCCTGTATACCAAATTTTATATCCCCAAGGTTCTATCACTTTAGCTTTCTCACCTACCCATTTGGTCTCTTGAAGACATAAAATATCAATCTTTCTCCTACACATAACATCTACTAACTCTACCAACTTACCAGTTAAAGACCCTATGTTCCAAGTGGCTAACCTAATTTTATGGTCTTGGACTAACTTCTTTACCCCCACCCGTCCAACAAAGTGAGGGAACCCTTGCCTATTTGACACCACACCCGGGCGCCGGTGTGACGCGTCGCTTCTGGGCGACGACCTAGCAACCCTTGCACATTTATCACTGCCTCCGGGCCTAGAGAGTACAGCGCGTCGCTCAGTAGGGAACGCCCCAACGAAATTCTCATATTGGTTCATTTTCATAGGATATGACAGTTTTTATGCTGGCTGTCACAAATTAGATAAACACATAAAAATATACTTGTTGCAAAAGAATACAATCAACAACATAGCTTGAATTAGTGAATACGTTTAACTATGTTGTTAAAATTTGCACAATGCATGTAATGATTTCATTTGTGTTATCGTGCAGCTGGACTTTATATTAGTTGGATGTGAAAAATCCATTTTCGCCTTGGGGAGTTGAAAGAAAAAGTATACATGGAGCGTTGATTTTTGTGAAGCTGATCCTAGAAAACATGTGTGCAAGCTGAGAAGATCAATTTATGGACTAAGCAAGTTTCGAGTACTTGGTTCTTGAGCTTTCATCTGGCACTGAATAGAATGTCGTAGGAAAAGGAATGATGATCATTTATCATTTATGTTGATGACATAATCATAGTTGGAAGTTCCAAAACACCATACATGAAATAAAGATATCCATGCTAAAGAGGTTCTGAATGAAAGATTTAGGAGAACTGCGATGCTTTTTCGATGTTGAAGTTGATAAATCTGAAGATAAGATTGCATTGTCTCAATGTAAATATGCAATTCACATAATTAAAAGGTTTGATATGATAAATTACAAGTTGATAGTTTCATCACGGGCAGTGAATAAAGGCTGTCAAAAGGAGAACCACTAAAATAAACAAAAAAGTACAGAAGCATGTCTAGGGAACTTGTTAATTTATGCGTGCACCTACCATGATGCACATGGAAGCTTTGAAAGAAATCTTGCTATATATAGAGGTCACTCCTAGTGATGCAGAGCATCCGGATCATCATCACATTGAAGAGAAGTTGGATGTGAATCCAACTCTACATTACTAGATCTGGAAAGAAATACCAAAGAATATTCAATCCAAATCTGGACCATTCGAGTTCAAATGAATCTCAAGGGTAAAATTATCATTATACATATTTTATTTCCTGAGAATTTTGGTTCTTATCATCTCAGAAAATATATTTTGCTTTGTGGTTCCATTTTTGTGAATTTTGGAATCACCCTTGTATTTTTTCGTTTTATTTTTTATTTTTTAATTTTTTTAGGTGCTGAATTCTATGGATCCAGATAGTTTTGGTGTCGGCTAGGATTTATATTGGGCACTAGAGGGTGTATGGGTATTTGGGTAATTTTTATATTTTATTTCAGCTTTGGATTCAGACCTTGACCCATTCATTTGATGTGATCAAATTTGCAAGTATTGGATCTTGCAATAGATCCAATATTTCAAGTATTTGATCCACATTGGCGCCACAGTATGTTGAACCAATGTGGACCCAACACTCAAGCCCTTTATTCCTTCCAGAAAAGTCATGTATGCCTTATTGAAAAGTCGTGTATGCCTATTTATTCCATTTGATTGTTAGAAAGGGTAAGTTAAGGCTAAATTTAAAGAAAATTCAAAACATGTGCATCCATTGGCCACTTTGGGAGGTGGCATTGGAACCTACCTCAGCCATTAACTCAGCCTTTGCTGAGCTCTATAAGGCTCTAGAGAAAGTTGTGCAGGGGTTTTGGCTTTCATTTTTTTTTTTGAGAAAAAAAGAACAAGGAAAAAGAAATGGAGAAGAAGCTAGTCGTCCCCTACCTCTAGCTGACTTTCTGGGTTGTGAATCTGTTGGACAAATACGTTTGCTCCTGCAACATCAGACCTTTGGTGAGAATACTGTTGCCGTGAAAGTGTTGGTCCTTGAACGTGTGACCCATTTCAAGGCTATTAAGGATTGTTGTTGTGTTAGTGAGACCGTGAACATCATTTGCTGCCAATGGGACTTTGGGGACTCGTGTTTGTGTGCGTGCCTGAAGTTGCTAACTTTTGTTGCTGTCGTGAGGTTACCCGACGAACCTGAAAGACGTGTGATATCGTTGCCATTAACCACCAGCATACCAAAATTTCCTGCTGTCACATTGTTGCTGCTGTTTCGCAACCATTTGCCGACTTGAGCAGATTCTTCTCATTGCTGAACCAGTCTATTTATCATTGTTGGACATTCGAGCCATTGCTGGAATCGGTGTTGTTAAAAGCGCGCCTCACCTTGAGGCAAGGCCCTCTGCACCTCAAGGCGCCAGCCTAAGGCATGATAGTAATAATAATAATAATAATAATCATATAATAATAAAAAAAACAATGATAATAATAATAATAATAATAATAATAATAATAAGAAGAAGAAGAAGAAGAAGAAGAAGAATATGAGGAAGAAGAAGAAGCATTTTTTTATTTATTTATAATTTTAGATATTTGTATAGTTATTTTTAAGTTTTCAAAAAAAAATTGAGGCTTACGCTTTATGCCTCGAGGCTTATGCCTCGCCTCAGTTTTTGGTGAAGTGCCTTGCTTCGCCTCAACTTTTTTCACAACATTGGCTGGAACCTTCTCACTCTTGTCTTCATCTTGGGTTTGACTTGAACTTGAGTGATTTTGTTTTGATTAGAAAAAAAACTTGCTGTGTTTTGCTTGAAAGAAATAGATTTTTGAAGTTGATTTTTTTAGAGATAACTTGTTTAGACAAAATATGTATTTGTGATATTTGTTTAAACTTTAAACTAAGCAAAGTCGGGTTAAGGAGGATGGGATTTTACATTGTAGAAAATACCTTTTGAAGTATCTTTCTGTGCAGGTTGAACTATAAATACTAAAAACTAAAACTGGATTAATTTAATTTTGGTGTTTGATATACTGCATGACTGTTTTAGTTCATTTCAGAACTATGCCTAAGAAGACCCTTCGTCAGTGTTTTGAGCATAACTCTCTCGTTCGAAGTCAAAAAATTGTGTGGTTTAACTTGTTGGAAAGCTATTGAACGCCCGACCAACTTCGTGTTTTACTCGTTTTCTGATTCCGACGTTATCATTGTCGAAAACGTCCCGAAACAGAGAGGACAACCACTCGAGTGTCTGTCCTGGCCTGTGTCAGTCTGGTTCATTGTTTAGGTCATATCTGGGTCATTTGAACTCAGAAATTCTTGATTTTTGTTTTGTTGGAACAACAACAATTTTATCTAGAATTTTCGTGTTCTGGCCATCAACAAAAACAGTAAAGTTAGTCCCCGTTCTGGTCTTTCACCAACCGGGCTGTCCCAAGTGTGACAGTCTCCAAATCCAGCAACCTGTCCCTTGTCTGAGCCATGTCTCAACAACCAGTTGTCGAGAAATTACAAAATTCAGACTCTATAGAAAGGCAAAAACATTATCTACACTTTTTGTGGTGCCCCTATTTGCAAATTAGGTGATTAGCTCAGTCTAAACGCCTTCGGTCAGAACTTTTTCAAAACTTTGGATATCCGTTTAGTGCTTCCGCATGTTGGATCCATTCGGATCGTGGATCGTGGACCAACCTGCAGTCACTACCGCATCATTGTTGGTATCAAAGCCCATTGGAAGACTTTGTTCCTATAGTCTTCAAAAACTGACCCGAACAAAGAACTCTGTCATTCACATGACTGTGTTTTGATGTGTCAAACAGTCTCGATGTTTTTGGGCGATATCTCTTTAACCCAGTATCCGTTTTCAGTGTTCTTGGATTCGTTGGAGAGGTATCGAAAATACCTCCAACTTTTGTGTTCTGACCGTTTGCAGTCTCTGAAAACGGATGTGAACAAAGTGTCTGTGTCCGGAGTGTACCAGTCTATCTTGTTCATCAGATATCTTTGCGCTCTGATATCATAAAATTCTGATTTTGTTGCGTTGAAAAGATAATTTTATTGGCTACATTTTCTCAGTTTACCATTTTTTACTAATTCTGTGATTTATTGGACCGAATTTTCATTTACTTGCTTATGCAGTAGAACTAATAGGACCGGAGTCTTGGCTTCGAACCGACTCACAGTCGGTACCGCACCACCTAGTCAAGGCCTTCTTTGTCATAAGAATGACCCACAAACAAGTGTAATTTAATTAGTTGTGGGTAATGTAGTTTGGGTAGGAGATCTTGACACTAAGAAATTTGTTTCAGGTTATTATGCATTTGTGAGCATCTTTCCAAAAATTGTAGATTTTTGTGTAAAAGTGTAGTCTCATGAAGACAAAGAATTGCTAGATAAAGTATTGAAGCTGAATATAGAGCCAAGTCTGAGAATGGTTTATGAAATGGTAAGAGTCATGGTGTAATGAATATATTAGGAATGAAAATATGTCGTTGCATTGCATAATGTGATAAAAAGTGCTGTAGCACTAGCATCAAGTCCTGTATCGGTGATAAGTCAAAGCACTTTCAAGTTGATTATCACTTTGTCAGTGAGTAGAAGCCAGGATTACTGGAAGTGCTGGTAGGAGTGGGAAACTGCTCTTCCTTGAAACGCTTGGGGAAGAGCCCAATATCGGGAAATGAGTTTTCTTTATTTTTTAACAATTGGACCAGTTTTCTCTCTGTCTCACTCTCTCCCCCTCTCTCTGTCTCTGGCTCTCTTTGTCTCTCACTCTCTCCCCCCTCTCTCTTCATCTCTCCCTTTCTCTGTCTCTCATTCTCTCCCTCTCTCTCCATCTCTCTCTTTGTCTCTCACTCTCTCTCGCTCTCTTTGTCTTTCACACACACACACTCTCTCTCTCTCTTGTTACATGCGGAGATGTATGCATTATGCACACACAGAATGAGCTTCCATGTGAGTTTGTCTCTATTGAGAATAAAGGTTGGTTATTGCATACAAAAATAATTTTGTTTTCAAGTAGTGAGCATTGTTTATACTTTATGTGGATGAATATTGTAAGAAAGTTCTGGCTTCAAATTTATGTTGAATAGTGGTTTTAGTAGGCTGTTAAGCAGCTTAAGCTTGGGTTCTTGTTCAGTTTGACTTGGCTCATTTGTTGAATATCTTTTGTTCCATTGCAGACCTTAGCTTATATTTGTCTATGTAGTTTTTTACTTGTTGATCATGAATTCATGATCCGGGCATATTAACAGCCAAGCTGCTTGCATATATAATTCAGTTTTGAAATTAATAGATCAACTTTAATATTATACACTCATGTTTTATTTTGTCAATAATAACATAAATCTTATATTTTTGTAAATTTTAAAAAAAATAATTACATTTTCGCATCGCTTTCGATTCCTATTCATTTCTGTCAAGATATGCATGTATGCATATCTAGTTGTACATATATACGATATACATATATCATATATGTATGGATGTATATACATATATAATATATATATTATATATATTCATTTTATTCATTGTAATAGATAAATATCCACTAGGGGTATTTTTGTCTTTTCAATGGACATGTAATTAGGTTGTGCTCATTATGAGCATAATAGTCTTTATTTATTTTATGTACAGACTAGGAAATTAGTTTGCAGTGGAGAGCATAATATACAAAGCTACATAGAGTTATTGGGACCTCCCCAACGGCTCTATTTCTATCCATTGGGGAGAGTCCCAATGGCTCTATGGCTCTCTTGTGCCTATAAATAGGGGAGATCCCCTTCCATGTAATCCAATGCTTTCTCAAGCATTTTGTAATACAATTCCCTATATTTTTGTGCTCTCTTGGCCCTTGTGTAGGTTACTCCATGAGATGGGTTTTGTTCCAAATTAGTATTAGAATCCGTTGGAAAAATTTCTTGATGTGATTGAGTGTTGACCTATAAGTGGTATTGTGATTTAAATATTGTGTTCTTGTAATCCCATAAGAGGCACCATCTTGTTCTTGTTTCATTACATGGTATCATAGCCATCGGTTAAAGACTTTGTTCGTGTGGACGTGAGAGCATGGATCTTATGTTCGTGATCTCGTGGTGTTCAAAGTGTATTCTACTTCTATCCTATATCCTCTTCTTCTCTCTTTTCTCTCTCTCTATCTCTACACCCTTATTTGTAAAAATGGAAGATGAAAGAGAAGTGGTCGTCTCTGGTTCCTGTAAGACTCAACGATACAAACTATGTGATGTGGGCATCCATAGTTAAACATAAAATATGGAAAAAGGGTCTATGGGGCTTGGTCGAATGCACCGAAAGAGAACCAAAGCTTATCCTTACCAAACTTGAAGATGGCAAGGAAGTAGCTCTCCAAGGAGAAGAGATGTCTAAAGCCATTGGGGAATATGAGAAAAGATGGAAATATTGGAGGATGGGCCATTCCAAATTCATTGGATGGCTCATTAATACTGTTGACATCAAAAAATGCTCAAGTTTGGCAAAATTTGATTTTGCAAGTGATGCATGAAAATATCTTGAATTATAGTCTAAATGACATAGCACATATATGCAATGTGCAAAACAAGGTTAGAACCATGACCCAAGGAAAAATGAGCATTAGGGAATACTATAATGCTCTATCTCTTCTTTGGTATGAATTGACTCCTTTAGAACCTAAGTGACATTGTCATCAAGATGTAGAACTCTCTGAAAAACAAATTAAAACAAAACATTTCTATCAATTTGTTAATGGACTTAGATTCGAATTTGAAGGGACCAAATCGGTCATTCTTCGTATAGGAGTACCTATCATAGTAGAAACACTAAGAATTAACTATGGAGGAAAATAGGTTAAAAAAATCCTCTACTAAAGATGAATAATTCGTGCTTGTTATGTCAAGGCCCGAAAACCACACAGTGGCTTATAAGCCTCCTCACTTTGGAAAAACTAATGAGAATGAGAGAAACTCCAATGATTATGGGAGGAGTCTAAATGATCATGGAAGAAGTGAATATGAACACAAGAAGAGTGACAAACTAATATGCTATCATTGCTATGAGTCAGATGAGAGATGATCGAAAAGATGAAAAGAAGGTGGCTTTTGTGGGGCCATCTTTGGAAAGAAATGGTGTAGATGACAACTCCAAAAGTGTGGGCTCATTGTCTTTGGCACAACTCATGGAAGCACTACAATGGTACAACCAATGTTCAAGAATCATCTGCTTATCTCCGGTGCAGCCGTATCTACATGTATTGATCCCGGTACGACTTGACTCCAAATGAGATGCGGATGCTTAGATGGATGTGTGGAAATACAATAAAAGATAAGATTCGGAACGAGGAGATACGTAAGAAGGTAGGTGTTGCACCCATTGAAAATAAGATGCGAGAGAATCGTTTACGGTGGTTTGGACATATTCGGCGAAGGCCTAATGATGCTCCAGTTAGAAGGTTGGAGAAATGGGAAAATATATTAGTTAAAAGAGGTCGGGGTAGGCCTAGGAAGACTTGGATGGAGATGATAGGAAAGGATATGATTGCTTTGAACCTCACCGAGGACATGGCATTGGATAGAAATGATTGGAGGAAAAGGATTCATGTGGAAGACCCAAAATGAATTTCTTTTTTGGTTCATATCGCTGACCCCAATTGTTTTGGGATGAAAGCGTAGTTGTTGTTGTTGTAATAAAGTTGATTCAGTTTGGGTTAGAGTTGCCAATTGAGGAAGCGGGAGTGAGAAGCGATACGGGAAGCGGGAGCGGGAAGCGAGGCACTTTAAAAAATGTAAGAAGCGGGGAAGCGTGGGACCACTTAGAAGAAAATTATGAACCGTCTCGGAAGCGAACCAGAAGCGAGGGGGAAGTGAAAAAATGAAAAAATGGGGAAGCGAGGGGGGAAGCGTGCTTCCCATAAAAGAGAAGCACGCTTCTCAAAAAAGAGGCCCCACGCGTTTCAAAAGCACGACGTTTCATGCTTCCAAAGCGCATATTGGGGAAGCACGCTTCTCCATTACCCTAGGCGCTTCCGGTAACTCTGGTTTGGGTTTTGTTTGAAAGATGGGGTGTAAGATCCGTTGTGGTTTTGTGGATGTGAAATGGAACTGTAAAGGCCCCGAGTTTCTGGGAAACTTTTCGCAATTGATTTAAAAAAAAATCCGCACTTTTCGGGGGTATGAGTTGGGGTCGTTACAGTGATAACACAACTTGATTTTAAATCTTGTTATTACTGACAATGCATTGTTTGTTAAGTCTTCTAATGCACATATAGTGATACTACTTCTTTATGTTGATGGCATGATTATCACAGGAGGTGATAAGCAGAAAGTTAGTCATATCAAAGATGTGCTCAAAGCTAACTTTGACATGATAGATCTTGGCTTTTTAGAATACTTTTTTGGAATAAAAATAGCTTACTCACCTTGTGGGTATTTGTTGTCATAGACTAAGTATGCAACCGAGATCATAGAACGATCAAGACTTTTAAATAAAAAATGAGTTGACACTCCAGAGGTTATCAATGCAAAGATGAAGGATGATGGAGAACCTTGAAGGATCCAACTCCCTACAGACAGATGATTAAAACTTTATCTTATCTTTTTATTACTCGTCTTGATATTGCAGATGCTATTCACTCAATTTTAGCATGATTCTACTACAATACATATGAGTGTTGTAATAAGGATTATTAGATATATCATAAATACTATTAGTTGTGTTTATTTTTATTATCTTCCTCCTCGTTAGAAGTTATTGCACATTCTGAATCTGATTGGGGGAATCTGTGAATCATTATCGCTCAATTATAGGTTTTTGTGTTTTTTTAGGGGATTTGTTGATTTCATGAAAATGCAAGAAACAACAAAAGGTGTCTTTGTCCTCTATAGAAGTAGAGTACCAAGCTATGAAAACGACAATCTCCGAGTTGGTTGTGAAGCGATTACTAGAAAATTTGGTCATTCATATAGCAGAACCCTCAAGACTATGTTGTGACAACAAAAGTGCAGCTTACATCGCCTGCAATCACAACTTTCATGAGAAGACCAACACATCAAAATGGATTGCCATTATGTGAGAAGAATTTTTGAAGAACATTACTTTTCCATATGTACCATATGAGTATCAATTGGTGGATTTCTTCTCCAAAGCACTTCTGTCACCAAGATTCCATTTTCTCCTTAGCAAACTCTCGATTGCAGCACTGTGAGTTTGGGGGGGGTTGTTAAGATATGCATATATGCATATCTAGTTGTACATATATATGATATACATATATCATATATATATAATATTATATATATATATATATATATATATTATTCATTGTAATAGATAAATACCCACTAGGGGTATTTTTGACTTTTCACTAGACATGCAATAGGTTGTGCCCATTAGGAGCATAATAGTCTTTATTTATTTTATGTACAAACTAGGAAATTAGTTTGTAATGGAGGGCATAAAAGACAAAGCTACATAGAGTCGTTGGGACCTCCACAATGACTCTAATTCTAGCCGTTGGGGAGAGTCCCAATGGCTCTATGGCTCTCTTGTGTGTATAAATAGGTTTGATCCCCTTCCATGTAATCTAATGCTTTCTTAAGCATTTTGCAATACAATTCCCTATATTTTTTTGTGTTCTCGGCGCTTGTGTGGGTTGGTCTTGTGATTTGAATATTATGCTCTTGTAAGCCCATAAGAAGCACCATCTTGGTGCGACACTCGGACATGGTTTTCTTTGTGTCAGGTGAAGTCAACCACATTGAGGTCCATTTTTGTCTAAAAGTAGATTCAATTAACCCTAACCAAGTCCAGTTTATGTGTATTATATATATATATATATAATTACATAAATACACACACATACATGTATATATATATATATATATATATATACGCACCTCTGCACCAGTGTAGTTATTTTTTATTAATGAGGAATAACAATTGTAAATTGTTAATTTGATTTATTTCATGAATTTATGCATGATAAATTGATGATATGATAATTGTTTTATTTCATTAGTGTTAACTTAAAACTGTTAAAAATTATATATATATATATATATATATATATACACACCCTCCCCACACACAAATTTTTTAAAGTGTTGCATCACTGCATCCGCATCCGAACCTATGTGACATAGGTCACTTCCCTCTTAGTTTTCCCTTTGAATCCTGGTTTGCTTCCAGTTCGATTCTTAGGTCGCTTTTGGTTTGCTTCTTAGGTTGCTTCCGAGACGATTCTCAGTTCACTTCTAAGTCGTTTCACGCTTCCCGCTTCCTAAAATTTTAGAAGTGTCTCGCTTTCTGGCTTTCCACTTTCCACTTCCTTGATTGACAACTTTGGTAGAAGCTAAATTTATCAAATCATAATTTCACTAAAGGATTGTCAAGGGCAAGGCACCATTATTTAAAGATCAAGTTGTACATACTATGCTATGTGTATCTTGGGGGAGCATGTTAAGAAGTAATTGGTTCAATGGTAAAGGGGCATATAGGTATTTCACGTTAAACCGATTGCTTACTGGTAACAATAGAAAACTATGGAGATTAAATGAGATGCCTAGTGTGGTATCTTTGTAATATCACATCAAATGCATGACTTGTTTGTAAAGAACCCTAATGACGATTAGTATTGTGTTACCCTCATCATTGAGAAAGAGAGAAGGGATCATGACTTCGCTCCTCCATTCCATCTTAATTATTTTCTTTCTTCTGCTTCTTCCTTATTTCTGCGGATTTGATGTGTTTGATACCTGTGCATGGCTTAAAAACAGGCCCAACTCTAAGACAATGAATTAATCAAACACAAGGATAATAGTCCTGACTAACCTGAGTTGATCTATGTGTTGCCCTATGTTGTCAAAGGCGTGCCTATTGTTTATATATTGTTTTATATATATATATATATTGTGTATGTTTTGTTTATCTACTTTATTGATTAATAATTGTTTGTTTTGAAATGTTTAATTAGAACAATGGAAGATGCAAACCCAAGTTCTTCAGATGATTGTGGATTGGCTCCTCTAAATGCAAGTGCAAGTGGCTCTTGTTCCAACCCTAGCAGAGAATCTTCAACAAAAAGGAAAATTAGAAACTCTGGGGATCCGACATGGAATTGGGCATTTTGCAAGGATGAGGCAAATTTGAATTCAGTGACGTGATCTGTGCAAAAATACATATAAAGGCGGAATCTACAGAATTGTTTGTTCTTAATTTTTTTTGCCCGCCTAGGCCCTGCCTAGTCGGCCGCCTAGGCCTTTTCGAAGGTCCTCCAACTAGCCCCGCCTAGCGCTTTCGACAACATAGTGTGTTGGTCACATTACATGTCACCATGTGATCTAATTCTAGCAACATTCACCGATAGAACCATGAACCAGGTCTATAATTTGGAAAACACCTCATCCTCTTAAAACTCACAAAGGTGCTTCACCACCTAAAAGTTTATTAACGTTGATTACATTTCACTAGCCTGCCAGAGTCAGGAGAGTTATCAGGCATACCATCAACACTTGTTCTATTTCGTTGCAACAGCTACTCCTTTTTGGGATCTTGGTCTGTGCTAAAGGTAAATATGACATTTACTTAACCAAGAATATGTAGTTTTTTTATTATTTATAATTGAATCATTTGCACACAATTAAAAAATGACAAAGCAAGCATGCATAATGTTGCTAATTCCATTTTCTTTTGATACCTCAAAGAGTAAGGAAAGGGTGATTTTTTTGTCTTTCTATCATTGACATTCTGTTTATGATAGAGATAATATCTTTTTTTTTTTCTAGCATTATTTACCATATGTGAAGTTTGATTGAGATTGCCTTGATATTTTACATTTAAATTTGTTTCGGTTGTATTTTGTGCTTTGCACAATTTATAGTTTAATCCATCTTTGTCATGGTGATCTCCTTCTCTTTGTTGTATTTTTTGTTTTTGTTTGTAGGTGGGATTCAGGATCAACTGTTGGTGAGTTTGACGGTCATTCAAGACGTGTCTTAAGTTGTGCATTCAAGCCTACAAGACCTTTTCGTATTGTTACATGTGGAGAAGATTACTTGGTGAATTTCTATGAGGGACCACCATTTAGGTTCAAACTGTCACAAAGGTTAGTCTTGTTTATGGTTTTAAGAGATTGATTTATACTATATTAGGTCAAGGATAGTGCAAATTTGCTAAAGGTTCAGCTGTTTTAACATAATTGTTTTGTATGAAGAATCCTTTGGTACATTGTCTTTCTTTTTTGGTAAAGGTATGAGGATCCAATGCAGGAACTGAAGCGTGACATGTTAGCCTGTCGAAGCAAATGAAATTCTAATAGCTATTCAGTATATGATGTGTTAGCTTTTAAGTAAATAATGACCATTCTCAAACTTTAGGAGTGCACTCTGGCTTGAAACATTACTATAACGTTTAACTTGCAATGGAATATAAAATCATGGTATAAATAAGTGTTCCTAGTATCTTCATGCTTGAATGACATTTTCCAAAAGCAATGCACATGATGTAAATAATATTTTCTCCAAATTGTAAGGAATTATGTGCTCTAGTGAGGGAGATGTATACCTGCCCTTTATCTGATGTGTAGTCTGTTTAAAACTAGTAAGAGAATTAACTAATAACATCCAAGGGGAATATATCAGGGTATTGAAGATAACATTTAAACTATTATTCCTAAAATGGCCAACACAGGTTTAAATTAACTGCACCGTCTAGGTAAATGTTTTAATATAATTGATCTTTGTTCTTGTAGGGACAGGACTACCACTTTTTCTACCAAAAATCTAAACAGATTTTTCAAGCCATAACTAGAGAGCTTTTCTGTCCTAGAGGATGGGCCCTGCTGGTTTCCAGATCACAGTTCATATCTTGATAATATTGCTTCAAAATACATTATAACTGCCAAGCCCCCTTCATGAGAGCGATATAGTTATGAATCTAGTCTGAGCACATCAGGAACACTTACTAATTTAGGTCTCTCTCCCTCTGTGTTTAAGGCTGGAAGGTTATAAAAATGGCAAAAAGCAGAAAATATGACAAGAACATGAGGGGCTTGGCAAACTTTCTTTTTCTTAACCGTTAACATAGGTTATGGATATATAAATGATAAAAGAGTAAGTTAACCGATAAGGGAAAAGGCTACTAACAAATGACGCTTCTCTAGAAAATCTAATTGCACATTCATAAAGGTTTAAGTTTCATATATACATATGGATTCATACAGTTTGAGGATTTGATTAACATATTTGTTAGATTTGAAATTAGATCAAACTAGATTAGCTTTCTATTCAAAGTAATTTAAACATGTATCTCTATTTGAATCTTTATGGCTATGGCCACATATGAGAAAAAATGGAAAGAATGGAGAATGGGGCATGCCAAGATTATGTCTTGGGTCATTAGTAGTCTTGATATCAAGAAGTGCTTGAGTCTAGCTAAATTTGAACATGCAAATAAATATTTGCATGAGACTATCTTACGAAAATGTATTCTCTTAAATCTATGTCACATGGGTGCAGGTGCAGGGGCAGGGGTGCGACACTTTAAAAAAACTTGGGTGCGGGGATGCGGCAAAAAGTTGGACATAAATGACCCTGGGTGCATTGACTGCACCCAGGGTCAGGTTGATCGCATCGGGTGCGGGTGCGATGTGAGTGCAGCACCTAGTTGAAGAGTCCCTGTGACATAGTCTTAAAGATATTACCCACATTTGCAACTTGTAAGACAAGGTACACACTATGATTCAAGGAGAAAAATGTATTAGAGAATATTTTAGTAAGTTGTTCGACCTTTGGAATGAGTTTGCTCTTCTTGAGTCACAATGACATTATCCCAAAGACATAGAACTCCGTCAAAGACAAATTGATGTGAAACATTTCTATCAATTCATCAATGGTCTAAGACCGGAGTTTGAGTCTACTAAATCGGCTTTTCTTCATAAAGGAGAAGTTCTCTCTATTGAAGAGCTAAGTATGAAAGAAAATAGACTAAAAAAAAGACATTTAAAGATGATGATAATTCGGTCATAGCCGTGTCTAGGCTGAGAAACCATGTCCATGCTTACCAACTACTACATTATAACTATCACATTATAAGAGACCAAACAATGATAGCTATGGAAAGCAAGACAATGAGTTCGAAAAAAAAATAAATTATTTGCTATTATTGTCGTGAACCGGGGTATGTCAAGATATATTGTCCTAAACTAAAGATACCCTACGAGAAGAAGGTAGCCTCCGTTGCTCAAGAGTCAAGTGAATTCAAAGCTACACAAGAATCAACTATTGAGAGCATGTCCTTGACTCAAATTGTAGAAGCTCTTCAACCTCTATTCAAAGGAGCTTCACCAACCGAAGCTACGGTCTCTTCTGTTGGCATCTTTGATCCCAGTAAGTCTCTTTGGCTTCTTGGCTCATGTGCCTCATTTCATATGACACTAAATTGTGATATTTTATCTGGATGTCATAACTCAAGCGAGTCAAATGTTTTTTATTGTTGATAGAATATCTCTTGAGATAAAGGGAATAAGAAATTTTGAAAATATTTTAAAGAGATTTTTTATTCAAAAAATTAGATATATTCCCAAGTTAAGCCTAAATCTTTTATTTGTCTCTTAATTATGTGACCTTTGGTATAATGTTTCTTTCTCTTCTATTGGTTTATGAGTGCGGGATCGTCTCTCAGGGAAGCTGATTGGAGAAGGCTGTAAAGAAGGAGGTTTATACTACATAGATTTTTTGGAAATACCTAAGAATACTTTTTGTTATAATGTTTAAAAACTGAATTTTGGATTTTGGAGCTCCCTAACCAAAATCTTCTGAAATATTATCTGCATGAATGCAACCAAAACTGATTGGAGCTCCCATGTGGCAGGTCATGAATCCCCTTGTCATTTTGTGGTTGATGTATGCTTCAAAATTTCCCTTCATATCTTCATCTGGTCTGATACCATCTTCAGATTGATGGTAACATGATTATGTTCCTTTGATGTGTGAAAGAATATGTGGTGTGTGCGAACTGTGAAACAAGGTGAGAGAAATGAGTGAGTGAGGAGGAAGAAGAAGATATAGGAAAAGAGAGGAAGTGAGAAAAGACAAGGGAGAAAGAGAATAGGGGCTGGAATCGTGCCCTATCCCTCTCATATTGACCCTTATAAAGGTAATTTAAGTCAGTTTACAAAAATGCCCTTCATAACTATATCTTTTGACCTATTGGGTCTTGAATACAAAAAAGGACTTCACTAGCCAATCAATTTTGACTCTCATGTAATGCTTCCTTATAACATATTGTACTTCAAAGGATAAACCAGAGTTGCCAGTTGGGGAAGCGATTCGGGTAGCGGAAGCGGGAAGTGAGGGGGAAGCGAAAAAAGGAAAAAACAAAAAAAGGAAAAAACAAAAAAAGGAAAAAAAGATACATTTTGGAAGCGCCACGTTTCGCGCCTCCGAAATACGCTTCGGAGAAGCATGCTTCCCCATGTCCTATGGTACTTCCGGTAACCCTGGGATAAACCTCTAAACTGGTCATCATGATGTATATGAACCCTTTATTTTTGTTACCTCATTAATTCACTGGTCTGCACTCCAGTTAAGCTAACCAAAACAGAAAAAGTGAAAAAGTGGAAAACTTCCCTTAAGTATCCACTAAACCTGCCATCTTCTGATCGATGCAATTGGATTGAGTGTTAGATGTCTTCATCCTTCTAAGATTTTAATTCATGGTAGCCTCTTGGTTCAAGATAGAACGCAGAAACATAACATTTATTCAAGTTTCCTTGCATTGCTTGTTTGGCCCATCAAATATTGTGCATTGGTGTGATTTGGCTACATTGTTTACAAGATGCCTTTCCCCATTAATTGTTGAAGCATACTCTTTATTTTGGAGCAACAGTCGTGTCCTTGATTTGCAGAGTCCAATGCAAAACTTCTGGAAAAATGTTCTAGGGTTCATATTAATTAACATCGAGTGCTTGGTATTTTTTCTTTTTTTTTTTTCAAAATTTCTTGTAGGAGAAATGTAGTCATTATTTTAATTTTATGTCAATGATAAAAAACTCATTCATGGCATTGTAGCAATGTAGGCTTGTGGCCATAATAAAATATAATGTGCTGAGGAAGATGTTCTTGATTGTGTCTTACCGAACAAAGGTAGTATCTAAAGGAAAAATTATTGTTTGAAGTGCAGGGAACATTCCAACTTTGTCAATTGCGTAAGGTTTTCTCCTGATGGAAGCAAGTTTATCAGTGTAAGTTCAGATAAGAAAGGTATACTATATGATGGGAGGACAGGAGAAAAGATTGGGGAGCTATCTGCTGAAGGTCACAATGGTAGCATCTATGCTGTTAGTTGGAGTCCTGACAGTAAAGCGGTATTTATGATATTCCTATGCTATTTTCATTATTGATTAATAATTATACTTCCAGTGGTGGACTTAGGATGCAAATATCTACATTGAATGATATCTACTTTTTCCTTTTTCAGATTCTTAGATTGATAATATGAACATTTTAATTGGAACACAATTAAATTTAAATGTTACTTATATAATCAAATGCCTGACTAATGGAGAGTTTTTCTTCTACTTTTTTGTTTTTTGGTTGATCGAAGAAGCACATTCATTTATCTGTTGAATGAAAGTTTTATACAATCTGGTTTACCTATATTCTAATGGTCTCCAGCACCATACTGGTTCTGATGGGGCTGTACTTGTCTGTATTGCAGGTGTGAGTGGAAGTGTTAATCCAAAGTTTCATTGTGTGCTTTAGTCTGCTTTTCTTTGGTATTGATAGAAAATTCTTTCATATTTTCTGTGCAGTTGGATAAACCTGGTTGAGGTTATATTTGTGACAAAATGGCACGGATCCCAATACCCTCCATAATGGACTCCGAGGGTCAAAACATAATGCATTTAAACAAAAACATAAGAACTAAAATGAAACACAATAGAATGTGAGTAAATAACTTCATTAATAAAGAACACTAAAAATACAAAAAAAATACATTTTAATCCTCATTACAATACACTAAAAAACACACAAGAAGCCTAAAACCATGGTTGCTAGTCGAGGAAGCGGGAAGCGATATGTGAAGTGTAAGCGGGAAGCGTGGCACTTTCAAAATTTTAGGAAGCGGGAAGCATGGGACGACTTAAAAGCGAATCAAGAATCGTCTCGAAAGCGAACCAGAAGCGAATCTGGAAGCGACCTAGGAAGCGAGCGGGAAGCGAAAAATAAAATAAAAATAAAAATACAAAAAAAGGGAGGAAATGTAGGGAAAGCGAAGGAGAAGCGTGCTTCCCATAAATGGGAAGTGTGTTTCCTATAAATGGGAAGCATGTTTCCCATAAAAGAGAAACGCGCTTCCCATAAATGGGAAATGCGCTTTTCAAAAAAATTGGCGCTTCTCAGTGCGTTTTGGAAGCGCGACGTTTTACGCTTCCGAAACATGCTTCCCCACTAGGCTAGGTGCTTCCAGTAACTCTGCCTAAAACTACTCATCACTCCCTCACCTTACAAAGGCACCCACCCACCCATATTTATAGAGAAAAGAAGGAAGAAGAGAGAGATTAAAGGAGAGAAAAAGGGAGACCACACTAACCATTGGACCATAAGTCAAACAACTAGTCCAAGTCAACCAAAGTTGACTTAACTTTAAAGTATATATATCAGAGTTACCGAAAGCACCTAGCCTAGTGGAAGCACGAAATGTTGTGCTTCCGAAACGCGTTGGGAAGCGCCATTTTTTTTGAGAAGCGTGCTTTCCCGTTGCTTATCCCGCGCTTCTCCTGCGCTTCCTCCCTTTTTTCATTTTTTTTATTTTTATTTTTTCGCTTCCCCTTCGCTTCGTAGGTCGCTTCCGGTTCGCTTCCTAGGTCGCTTTCAAGATGATTCTTGATTCGCTTTTAAGTAGCCTCACGTTTCTCGCTTCCTAAAATTTTGAAAGTGCCACGCTTCCTGCTCCTGCTTCCTCGACTGGCAACCATGATATATGTTAACGCCCCCGCTCAAACTTACATTGACTCACTATAAGTTTGCAATTACAAAAGGAATCCCATTACACAAGATATCGACATGTTCTTCTATAATACAAATTCTTGAAGGAGCTTCTAGATCTTCCTTGATATGCTCGAAAGGTCTCTAGAATCATCAATAATGCCAATATTTTAAAGAGTGCAAAATGAGCAATCCAACTAAAAATAACTATATATATATATATAGAGAGAGAGAGAGAGAGCGAGAGTAATGGGTACGTGCTAAATAAAATATGCTAGATGAAACATGCTAAATGAGTTTTTCAGGGTTTTTTTGTTTTATTTTTAAATTCTAATCGTACAAATGTGATCTATGTACTTGATTTTATAGGGTTCAACTCTTTAAGTGTTCGATTCTGACACATGAGCGGGTTTTTATAACGTTTAAAAAATCACCATTCCAAAATCTTTGTTAATTTTTAGGCTCCAAATATCATTTTTTTCATCGAAAACACATGATCCAAGTGTGGATTCCTCGTAAATTGACCATGCCCAACACATTTATGGGGTCAGAACTGCAAAAAAAAACCCACACCAAAAGAGCAGAAAAACCCATTTAGCACATTTCATTCGCATATTTCATTTCGTACACACCCATCTCTCTGTCTCTCTCTCTGTCTCTATATATATATATATAAATGACCAAACACGCCAAAAATACAATACATATTTAATAAGACATTTTAATAATTTTCAAAATCTTTTAATAGTAAGAAAATTTTTCAACATCAATTTTGAAAGTCATTAAATTTTTATACACAATATTCATTGAGAGTCTCACCTCAATAGATAATTTTACGAAATCATAGTTCTTGATTTATAAGAGAACACAATTGCATATTATCAAAAGAAGAGATGCATGCATAAAATATCTCAAAGATAAACGTATAAATCATTCATCACTTTAAACATTCATGAAAACATGCATTATTGAAAGTCAATACACACATCTATCTCGAAAAGCACATTAATGCATGAAATATGAATTTTCAAACCACATCAATACCATGAATAAATAACTCACAAAAGAGTTTAACCCACACAAAAAATATTCATAAAGCAGGGTTTTTCAAAACAAGTAGCCATATTAAATGTACAACAGAAATAATGGGGAAGTTCAAAATCCCACGTACAAATCATAACAAGAGATATTTTGTAATAATGACAAATATTAATAACAATTTAAATCTCAACAATAGAAACAATATCTATAAATACACTCAAAATATTGCATCCTATGCAACCAAGGCATATCATGATGTAAATCACCCAAGATAACTAATCATGGAACACATTTAAAATATCTTTAAGCATGCAATTAAAACATATTCAATGCAAAATGCATGAAGAATTTTCAATAACCATTTCCCAGACAAGGGTAAATGAGTGATTTTTTTTTAGAAATTTTGTGGAGAGATTTGAAAATCCCACAAATATCAAGAAATGATATTTTGCAAACCTTCACAATAGTTCGACCACCATAAGCAATTTACCTCGCTTGACCTTCAAACCTCAAAATTCAAGTGTAATAGCTGCTAGAACAAGAGATCAATGACAATGCCACTTATGAGCTTAACAAACACACAAAAAGTGTGAACATCTCATCTATATAAAATAACACTTAAATAAGAGACAAACCTCAATGTTTCAGCTACTAGAAAAAGAGCATAATACAAACACACAAAAAGTATGAATAACCAATGGGTGCACCTAACTCATTGCAAACAAATCTTTCTTGTCTACGTAAAATGACACTTAAATAAGAGACAAACCTCAATATTCAAGTGCATCAGCTACTAGAATAAGAGTATAATACAAACACACAAAATGTGAATAACCAATGGGTGCATATAACTCACCACAAAAATATCTTTTAAATAAGAGACATAATAGGAGAAGACACGAAGTAAGAGAGCTTGTAATAAAAACAAACTAATGTCATCAAGAAGGATAAATGTATCAATTTTAACAATCTTTCAAACACCATATTTTCAAAATAGATAACCATCACAGATAAACATAATTATAAGTATTCATAATAACATTGTCCAAATAAACAAATGAGTGATATAACACACTCATAGAACTAGAGATCAAACAACCGTCAATTAGAGCCAAACTATAAGGCGACAATCTATACTGATAAGAAAACCAAGGTGCACACAACTCACCCCAACAAGCATCTCTTGTTCAACAAAAGCAACATGGATGTAGATACCAATCAAACCCAAGACAAGTGACAACACATCACTCATAACCTTTGGGAATCTAGACTAGTAAGATGACATGAGGTGCACACATAACTCACCTCAACGGCTAACTCTGACCCAACAACAAGGCCAAAAATAAATGGCGCATCCTAGAAAAATCTATGATGGACAAAAAACAATGCCAAAAGAAGGCAAAAAATACTCACGGAAATTGATTTTTAAATAAGTGAGTTCATATATAAAAGTACCGATTTGAAAAAACAAAGTTTTAAATCAAATCCAATAAAGGTAGATGAAGACTTAGAATGAATATAGTTCAATCATATGCACAACAATATGTCAATTGATGCAATCACTTCCAACACAAGATGTCTCATGACAAATTTTACAAACTTTGACAAGCAAATAATGGACAAGAATCATGCCCAATATAAATAATCTACATAGATGTGATGAAATTATGATGTTAGAGTATCTTTCAAAAGATAATGGAATCATGAATCCACCAATCAAGAAACAAGTGCACTAAGGCACATCATATACAAAAGATCCAATAAATCTCAATAAAAAGACAAAAGTATATGATTTTATTAAAGAAAAGCTTCTAAGAAGCTAGATCTAAATCATTAGTCTACTATTAGACAATTGATGACAAACATATAGAGATTCACAAAGAGCTATATAACTATCAACAACCATGAACTCATATATATCATACAAAGAATTTTATCACAATGTAACAAATATAAAATCTTTAAGAAACATGCAATGAAGTATCAATGCACAAGAAAGAAACCACTAAGGGTTACAAAAGTGCACAAACACTCAAGTCACTAAGCTACCAAAAAGCACATAAAACTACTAAGGGCTAAGCAACAATCATACAAGAGTCTTTTAAAAAATATAAGTTTTATTCATAAAATGCTCAAGAAGCATACACAAGAACCCACTAAAAAATATAATGCATAATAGAGAAATTAAAATATGCATTCGAGTTCATGATGACAAATCATGCTTATGCCATCCAATAATAATCACAAAGGCTACATAATTAAAATCATGCATGGTCACATTAGTTAGAATCACCAAAGAAACATCACTATATATTAAAAATCCCAAAGATAATCTATGTAAATACATACATTAAGAGACACAAAAAAAAAATGTAAAAAATTAATATTTTGCAAAACATGAAACACATAAGATTTTAAGAAACCACATATTTTTGCAAAATATAATTTTTTCAATATACATATCCATAATCTAAAAAATATATTAAAAGACAATAATTTCTATTGAGAATGTAGGGTACGGGTCTGGTTCTAGACCCAAAATGATTCTTTTGTATTGTATTTACATGGTTGGTGTTATCGGGTCTGGGTTGACAGACTCGATCCAACTTGTATCATATATATTACATTGAATATAGGGCACAACCTCTCATTGAGAATCGTGCCAGTCATTGCTGCCTCTCCTTCTTGCAAATCCCTTTCTCTTCTGCTGTGGATGAAGATCTGGTCGAAGGTGCGTGACTTCTAACATGGTATCAGAGCAGGCTGAGAAGTAAATACTAGGTCGAGTTCTCTTCTTCCTTTCTTTGATCCAAGATCTGATCTTATCAGATCAGATTCTATTCTCCTTCTGTCCTGAAAATTGATCTTATCATATTGGGTTAAAAATCTCTTTCTTAAAATTTTTAAACATCTTTCTTCCTCTCTAAGTTTTCGATCTCTTAAAACTGAATCTGTTCACGTCAAACAGTCTGGTCACGTCAAACCAGATCTGTTTTCTTAAATCTTGATTATTTTTTTTCCTCTTTGATGCTTGATCGGATCGTTCCAGATCTAGTGTTTTCGTTCCAAGCCAGACTAAATTAGATCTGGCCATGGCATATTGATTCTTCCCTTCAGCAGCGTTAAATCAAATCTGATCGTATCAGATCAGATTTGTGTTTCCATTTAAACTTAGATCTCTCTTTTGTCTTTCAAGTCAAATCTTATTCTCCAAAACCAAATCAAAGTTTCGGTCCATACAAAAAAAAAATTCAGATCATTAATTTGTCGTGTTCTACTGATTATTTGTTTCCCTGCAATATTATTTTTGTAGCAAAAAGAAAAAAAAAACAGATTTACATTGCTGGTAAATCAAACTGCTGGTCAGAGTGTTCTTTTGTTGTCCTTTCACATGGATTCTCCCTTCCAGTTTCCTTGGACAACTCATATAACTACTTGACCTGGAAGCGACAAAGTTTTCCTTTTATTAAGAGTCTGGATCTCTCTGGATATCTTGATGGAACGATCCATGCACCACTAGAATTCGTCCTGCAAGAAGAGCGAGATGATAAAGGGGAGGTTTCCAACAAATTGATTCATAATTCAAAATTTGTAACATGAAGAAGAAAAGATCAGGCAGTTGTGGCTTACATTACCTCTATGCTTTCCCATGAGATATTAGTGGCCATCCTAGATGAATGTTCAGCCAGGGAGTTGTGGCAAATATTGGCGCAGACTTATTCACAGATTTCATAAGCTAGGATTTTGCATTTAAAGAGAGAATTTCAGCTTTTGAAGAAATAGAGTTTATCAGTGACATAATACATGAACAAAATCAAGAGTATTACATATCAACTAGCCATGGTGGGTTGCGTAATTCTTAACAAAGAAAAGGTTCAACAGGCACTGAATGGTCTGGGTTCTGACTACCACATGTTAGTCACCTCTCTTCTATGCCTCCCTTCATTGTCCAGTTTTGAAGATCTACGGACTAAGCTACTACAATATGAAGTTACCATTAGGGGCGAGAAGATGACCCTGAATTCCAACAACCATGAGGTACTTGTCACATGAGTAGTATTAGGACGAGGACGTGGGGGCTTTTGAGGCGGGCGTGGACATAGAAGAGGTAATCAAGGAGGCCGTGGGCTTTTTCCCATACCCTACATGTCACCTAACTTGTATCCAGGGAACCCTATAAACATCCCGACATGTTTTCAGTGTAATCAAATGGAGCACATTAAAGCAAATTGCTCGCATAATCCGCAAAACAAAGGCAAGTTTAATGGTGCTGGGCCTTCTACTAGGGGACAAGCAGGAGACGACCGTAAAGGAGATGAAAAGAAAAATGTGAAGAATCTTTTGATTTTCGCTCTTTCAGAATTGAGCTTCAAGCAAACTGAGTAGGAGACTTGGTACATTAACTCCGGGCTGCTGCACATGTGACATGTGATATTGGTAAGATTTATTAAAACCGGAGATGGTGTTCTTCATCCTATCTCTCATGTTGGAAATATTTTCCTTCTACTCTCCAATTCCTCATTACCTTTATCTGATGTTTACCATTCTCCTAGTATTGTTAAAAACATTGTTTCTGTTTCTAAACTTGTCGATGATACTAATTCTTTTGTCGAATTTACTCTTTCTGTATGTGTCAAGGATCTTCTCACGAAGAAGACACTCGTTGAAGGAGAACGACAGGGAAACATGTATGTCTTCAAGGAGTCTCTTCTAGTTCATGATGCATCAATAAATTCACAACCAGTTCGTCCAGTGTCATTCAAAGTTTGTTTTAGTCTATCTCAATGTAATAAGCCAGAGATTTGGCATCGTCGTCTTAGTCATTGTAATCATTCATTTATTGAGAAGCTTGTGTCTAGTGGACTTGTTCCGCAGTCTAGTTTGAATGTCGAGGCTGATTTTCTTCTTTGTTTCCGTTGTCAATTATGTAAAAGTCATGTTCTTCCATTTCATTCAATAAATCAAAGAGATTTTATGCTTTTTGAAATTGTCTATTCTGATGTCTGGAGACATGCCCTGCAGTCTTCTTTATTGGGCAATCATTATTACATTACTTTCATTGATAGTTACTCTAGATACACCTGTATTTATTTTATCAAATATAAATCTGAAGTTTTCAAGCTTTTTTGCTCATTCTGTGCTTTAGTTTGTAATCAATTTTCAACTAAAATTCAATATTTTCATTGTGACGGTGGATGAGAGTACTTATCAAAGGAATTTACTGAATTTCTCTAAAATAATGGAATAGGTCGTCGAATATCTTGTCCACACACACCACAACAAAATGGTGCGGCTGAAAGAAAATACTGGCACATTGTAGAGAGTGCGCTGAGTATGTTGCATAACACTCACATTCCTTTAAACTTGTGGATGAAAGTTTTTCATTCAGCTGTCTATGTCATAAATCGACTGCCAATGAAATTGTTAGCAGATCAATCCCCTTATTTTACGCTATTTACACTATTTGGGGTTCATCCTGACTATAATGAGTTGCGAGTGTTTGGCTGCATATGCTATGTTCATATTGACAGTTCTTAACGTGATAAGTTTCAGAAAAAGGCATGCAGGTGTAGGTTTGTTGGATATGTTGATCAATATAGAGGATATCACTGCTATGACTCCACTACCAGTCGCATCAGAGTTTCATGGAATGTCGTGTTTGACGAGACTCATACTGATGATTCAGGAAGTACAGAGGGACACTGTAAGGATGCTAAAAGTTATCAGCCATGGCTTGTTGCTGAGGTGCTTGATCAAATGGTGATGCATGACGTACCCTCATGTCATACACTATCTGCAGAACAAAATAGTACAGTTGTACACCCAGAAAAGGAAATGTCGACAAACACACAAGATATTACTATGCCTGTCATTTCAGATGTTATAAAGTTTTAAGGGATTACCTATGTGCAGTGAAACAAAGACAAAGTTCAACGACCTATTGTGCAACCCAGGAGGCTTGAGAGGATTCACCATCCTATTGAAAGATGGGTAAGTTATGACAACTTCTCTACAGACTTACAACTGTTCATCTCCCAGATTGAAAAGCATGATGAACCTATCAGTTTCTCACAAGCATCTATGTCAATCAAATGGGTTGAGGTCATGAATGAGGAAATGAAAGCTTTACATGAGTGTGGGACTTGGGAGATTGTTCCTAGACCATCGAACAAGAATGTTGTAGGATCTAAATAGGTCTATAAAATCAAGTATAAACTCGATGAATCCATTGAACGCTATAAGGTGAGGCTAGTAGCGAAAGGGTTCACTCAAGAATACGGGCAAGATTATGCCGAAACATTTAGTTCTGTGATCAAGATGGAAACTATTCGATTAGTTCTGTCCTTGTCAGTTCAGTATGGATGGACTCTAAGTCAACTTGATGTCAAAAATGTATTTTTTGCATGACACTCTCAAGGAAGAGGTGTATATGGAGCAACCCTCTAGTTATACCAAACATAGCCCCAACACGCATGTTTGCAAGCTACGAAGAGCCATCTATGGGCTAAAGCAGGCCTCCCGCTCATGGTTTGATAGTTTCTCTATTGAAGTTCAGAGACATGGGTTCGATCTCATCTTGATCATTCGCTTTTTATTTTTCGAGATTGTCAGGTACGCACCTTAATTCTTATATATGTGGATGATATTATTATTACTGGGAACTCCGATGAACACATAGAAGCTACCAAGATCTTATTGAGTCGACAGTTTAAGATGAAAGATTTGGGGGTTTTGCGTTATTTCTTAGGGGTTGAGGTGGATCGACAGGATGAAACACTTCACTAACCCAACACAAATATACTTTGGATTTGTTGGATAAGGCAGCATAAAGGATTATAAACCTCTATCCACCCCTAGTGTCCTTAATCATAAACTCGGATCCCGGGATGGGGAAGCATATGAAGATTCCAAGAAATATCGGAGTCTTGTGGGTATGTTCCAATATCTCACCTTCACTAGACCAGACATTGTGTATGCAGTGAATCAAGTTTCACAATTCATGCATGACCCACGAACAAAGCATATGAATGTTGTCAAGAGAATCCTTTGATATTTAAAAGGAACTCTTGGAGATGGTCTAGTTTATCATCAATCCAAGACTAAAGGGGAGCAACATCGACTGGATGTATACACAAATGCAGATTGGGCTGGAGTTCCAGATGACAGGCAGTCGGTTTCTGGATATTGTGCTTTTCTTGATGGGAACTTGATGGCGTAGAGTAACAAGAAACAACGTGCATTTGCACGATCTAGTATTAAAGCTGAGTATC
Organism: Nuphar pumila; assembly: GCF_984573655.1. NCBI lineage: Eukaryota > Viridiplantae > Streptophyta > Magnoliopsida > Nymphaeales > Nymphaeaceae > Nuphar > Nuphar pumila. Next base: position 17,236,755 of record NC_143256.1, read on the forward strand.
GATCTATGGTGGCTGCTACAATAAAGGCCACATGGCTGAGACATCTTTTGACTGAAGTTGGAGAATCTATGCTACCCACCACTCTCTTGCGCGATAATCAAGGTGTCATACAAATTGCTTTTAATCCTATTCACCATAGTCGCACAAAGCATATAGAGATTGATCAATACTTCATTCGGCAAAAGATTGAAGATAGAGAAGTTGCACCTACTTATGTTCCTACGGCTGACCAAGTGGCAGATTTGTTCACTAAGGGCCGTACCAATATGCGTTTTTGGTTCTTGAAGAACAAGTTGTCCATGTTGCAAAACCATGCACAACTTGAAGGAGGGTATTGAGAATGTAGTGTACAGGTCTAGTTCTAGACCCAAAATGATTCTTTTGTATTGTATTTACATGGTTGGTATTATCGGGTCTGGGTTGACAGACCCAATCCAACTTGTATCATATATATAACATTGAATATAGGGCACAACCTCTCATTGAGAATCGTGTCAGTCATTGCCGCCTCTCCTTCTTGCAAATCCCTTTCTCTTCTGCTGTGGATGAAGATCTGGTCGAAGGTGCTTGACTTCTAACAATTTCTACATATTCTAATTTCAAAAGAAGACATTCATTTTTAATATAACCCTTTCAAAACACCTACCATACATATGAAGATAGAAAAGCTAAAGATACATACCGGAATGCAAAATCCTCGAATCCATGCTATTCATTAATACGAATCTTTTTCAAGACCATGATGCCTTGCTCTGATACCATGTCACAAAATGGCATGGACCTCAATGCACTCTATAATGAACTCCAAGAATAAAAACACAATGCATTTGGATAAAAACATAATAACTAAAATAAAACACAATAGAATGTGAATGAATAACTTCATTAATAAAGAACATTAAAAATACAAAGAAAAATACATTTTAATCATCATTACAATACACTAAAAAACACACAAGAAGCTTAAAACTACCCATCACTCTCTTACCTTACAAAGGCACCCATATTTATAGAGAAACGGAGGAAGAAAAGAGATTAAAGGAGAGAAAAAGGGAGTCCACATTAGTTTGACTAGCTGTTGGACCTAGTCCAATGGCTAGATTTCTAGCCGTTGGACCAGCAGTCCAACAACTAGTCTAAGTCAACCACAGTTGACTTAACTTTAAAGTACATAATATATATACAAGTATATATATATATATGTATATATATATATCTTAACAATATTTGGGTTATATCATTTGAACATCTAAGACAAGTAGTTTGCATTGTATGCTGTATCTTAATAGCCTTTAGTTTGCAAACTTAATCTGTTGAAGTGATTATGTCACTATGAGAAATAGAGATGGTGAAAAGCCCTTCATTTTCCTTGTTAGCTTCGAATCACATCGGCTACTGCTGGATTTCTGGTTTTGACTGAATTGCCTGTTGCAATTTTACAGGTGGATCAGCAAGTGATTATGATTTTTTCTTTTGGTGTGACTCAACAGAAAGATACCTATTCATTCTTTGTTTTATATATTTATTTCTCTAGTAGCCAACTCTCATATCTTACTGCGAAAGCTTATCCTGCTGTTTCAGGTGCTAACAGTGTCTGCAGATAAAACTGCAAAAGTGTGGGAGATTGATGAAAATGGAAACGGTAAGGTGAAGAAGACACTTACTTCATCTGATTCTGGACTGGATGGAATGCTAGTTGGTTGCCTGTGGCAGAATAATCATCTTGTCACTGTTTCCCTTGGTGGCACTATTAGTATATATTCAGCCAATGACCTAGAAAAGATGCCAGTATCATTTTCTGGGCACATGAAGAGCGTCACTGGTTTGGCAGTCACCTCTGAAGGCAGCCAGAATATTATTCTATCTAGCAGTTATGATGGGGTGATTGTCCGATGGATGCAAGGAGTTGGATGTGCAGGAAGGTTACAGAGAAGGGAGAACTCTCAAATTAAATGTTTTGCAGTGGTGGAAGGAGAGCTCACCACATTTGCCTTTGATAACAAGGTAGCACCATTTCTTCATGTACATGTAGTAGTTGCCTTTATTTTTATATCTTGTGGTTTGTGTGCTTGCACCATCTTTTTGAAGCTGATTTTCTTGATGACTTATGATTGCAATTAGGCTGGAGAACATGATGATGTGTCTTTCTATTATCCAATATGATCACTGAAATGAATATATTTCAATTCAATCTTGCACCTTGATGGGATAGGCAATTTACACACTAGCTAAAATTACTACTCAATGTTGAGCCAGGCATAGTAAGCCAACAAGATCTTGTGTTCTAAATAAAACATGTCTTGAGGGAAAAGACTGACTAGATGTTCATTGCAATTGAATAACAAGAAAATGAAATCTTGCGTTGATGGAGAAATGTTAGATCCCTCAATATAGAAATGGTACAAGAATGTGCTTCACAAAATGCCCTTATGTGATATTACAGAAGTAATTTTGGCATTTTAGAGAACAATGGAGTGAAAAATATAAAATATATAAAGAATATGAAAAGTGAAGTTATTGATGACTAGTATAGTTTTGTGAACTCCATGTATAGTGAACTGTGATAGTGTTAATAATTTTCTCCGGTGGTAAAGGAGCTTCATTGTAAATTATATTTTTATCAATAAAAAATGTCACTGCCTTTAAAAGTAGAACTACAAACTGCAAAGATTTTGTCATAAAATATGACAAATATTGAGATTAGGGGTGGCAAAACCTGACACGACCTCCCAACCCGACCCGCCAACCCGCCTTTTAGGCGGGTTCAGGTTGGGCTTAAACTAACCCGTTTAATAAACGGGTCGACCCGCCTTGATAGAAATCATGGGTTCCTTTCTTCATCTACAAGCAACAGCACAACATGGGGAGAGAGAACGTGGCTGCAGCAAAAATCCCTAATCAGGGTATTCATTTTTGCTTCTCTGATTAAATACACACAAATACAATAGCTAGGGTATGCCCATTACATGTTATGATAAAATTACAGCATGCCATTAATGAAACATTAATGAGCATGTGTTTAAAATGAAAGGAATTGGGTCTGGATTCTGAGTTCCAGACCTTATACTAAATGACAATATCTTTTCACCCCCCCTCCAGTTGTACATGGTTTTGGACCATGAACATCCAAAATCTGTCCTTGATAAGTCCTTTTGTAAACAAGTCAACAACTTGATCAGCAGTCCGCACGTATTCTGGTTCAATTTCCTTCTCTTCAACCTTTTGTCTTACAAAATGTTGATCAATTTCAATATGTTTGGTACGACTGTGGTAGATAGGATTGAATGACATGTTGATAGCACTTTGATTGTCACACAAGAGAATACTTTTAGAAATCGATTCTCTTCTGTCAACAGGTGTCTGATCCATGTTACTTCGGCTGTAGTAGCTGACATTGATCTATATTCATCTTCTGTGCTCGACCTGGCTATGGCTTTTTGTTTTCTACTGCTCCAGGAGACAAGATTTAGCCCAATGAAAACGCAGTATCCTGAGACAGACCTACGTTCATCTGGATCTCCTGCCCAATCTACATCTGTGTAAGTAAGGAGTTCATGCATGTGATGACCAGGCATACTCTTTCTGTACAGAAGACCATCTCCAATAGTACCCTTCAAATATCGAAGAATGCGTTTAACGGTTTTCATATGCCCAATATGTGGTTCATGCATGAACTGAGATACCTGATTGACAGAATAGACAATGTCAGGCCGAGTGAAGGTAAGATATTGAAGCATTCCTACTATCCTGCGATATCCTGTAGGATCCTCGTACAAATCTCCATCTTAGCAACTGAGTTTCTGATGAAGTACATTGGGTGTGCTGAGGGGCTTACAATCTGTCATACCTGCCTTGCTAAGAACATCAATGGTATACTTATGCGTCATGCCTTAAGGAGTCCTGTCAACTTCTACTCCAAGAAAGTATCGCAGTTTACCAAGATCCTTCATCTTGAATTTATGATTCAAAAGTTCTTTAACCTGTTCAATATGTTCATTAGAGTTACCTGTAATGATAATGTCATCAACATATATCAATAACAGGGTAATTATATCTTTGCATTTAAATATGAAAAGAGAATGGTCAAGAAGAGACCGACTAAACCCATATTTTTCTACTTCAAGAGCGAAACTGTCAAACCAAGATCGAGATGCCTGCTTTAGACCATATATAGCTATCTTTAACCTGCACACGTATTCTTTAGAGTTCCCTTTTGTATACCCAGTGGGCTGCTCCATGTATACTTCTTCCTTCGGAGTTCCATGTAGAAACGCATTCTTCACATCCAATTGGTTGAGAGTCCACTGGTGCTCAACAGCCAATGATACTATGATGCGGATAGTTCCCATTTTCACAACTAGAATAAAGGTCTCATCATAGTCTTGTCCTTGCTCCTGTGTGAATCCTTTGGCAACCAGCCTTGCCTTATATCGCTCGATAGCACCATCTAGCTTATACTTTATCTTATAGACCCATTTTGACCCAACCACATTCCGATTATGTGGTCTGGGAACAATATCCCAAGTGCCAGACTCATGAAGAGCCGCCATTTTGTTGTTCATAGCTTCAATTCATCTCTTAGAATTTATTGCTTGATAAAATGTTGTCGGTTGATCTTCCTTGCCCAAAGAGGTTAAGAAAAGTTGAAAATCCATCGTGAAGTTCTCATAACTGACCCACCTATCAATAGGATGCCGAGGTCGGGTAGACCTTCTGTGAGCAAGTGATTGAGTGGAAACATAAGGAGAATTATGCTCCTGATTAAAGCTGGGAGGTATCTCCTTCTCACGTCGAGAGTAACCAATGCCTTTATACCTTTCGGGGGCCAATAGTGATTCAGACGTTACACTTTCTTGAGTTCTTTGCGCAACAGTAGATACGTTTCCCTAGTCTCTTTGATTACATTAAGAAGAACATACATTATCAATACTAGAAAAGAGATCTGAGTTCAACCAAGGGTGATAAACTTCAATTTCAGGAGGAGTGCTAGCATTATGACCAAAATTTGATTCGTCAAACACAACATTTCTGGATATTTTTATGCGCTTGCTCACGGGATCATAACATTTGTAGCCTTTGTAATCATCAGCATACCCCACAAATCTGCACTTTAAGGCCTTATCCTGAAACTTGTGCCGCATTGAACTGTCAACATGAACATAACATACACCCGAATACACGCAAATCGTGATAATTTGGATGCACACCATGCAAAGAGAAATAGGGTGATTTGTTCTCTAAGATGTTCATAGGCAATCAATTTATGACATAGACAGTTGTGTGAAAAGCCTCTGCCCAGAAGGTAACTGGAAGGTTACTATCATGCATCATGCTCATTGCACTCTTGACAATATGACAATGCTTCCGTTGAGTAATCCCATTCTGTTGAGGTGTGTGAGGGCAAGACACATATCTACTTATTCCATTTGTTTGGAGGAAATTTATGAAGTCATTTGAAGAGAATTCACCCCCTCCATCACATTGGAAACAAATAATATTCTGAGAGAATTGGTTTTGAACAAAAGAATGAAAATTCTGAAATAACTTGAAGGTTTTAGATTTACTTTTCATAAAGAAGATCCATGTATATCGAGAATAACTGTCAACAAATATGAGATAATATCTAGTGCCATACATGGAAGGAACTGGAGCCGGGCCCCAAACATCAGAACATATAATTTCAAATGGTCTTGAAGCTCTTTTATTAATGGAATGAAAAGGAAGAACATGACTCTTACACTGAAGACAACTAGAACACTTTTTATTATCGACACTTAAGTCTAGACTTGACTTGGGAATAAGACTACTTGAAACAAGCTTATCAATAAAGCGACTACTACAATGACCCAGACGACCATGCCAAAGATTCGACTCAATACATTCAGAAAGATTAAAAACACTCTCAGTAGAAACTGAAGATGATGATGTGAGCTTCAAGATGGAATCAACAGGTTGAACACGAGAGGAAGGATTCTCTTGGAACACGTACATATTTCCTTGACGTTTTCCTTCAGTGAATGTTTCTCTCGTTTGAAGGTCCTTAACACAAACAGAAAAAGGAGTAAACTCAACTGAAGCATTAATGCCATCTATAAGTTTAGAGACAGAAACAATATTTTTCTTGATATTAGGAGCATGAATGACATTTGAAAGTGCAAGAGAATAGTTGGACATGGGGATTACAAAATTTTCAATGTGCGAAATATGGTGGTGAGACCCATCTCCAGTGACTATACTATTTCTACCAACATAAGAAACAAGATTTAGGAGCTTACCAGCATCACCAGTGACATGAGTGGCTGCACCCGAATCAACATACCAAGTACCTTGATTATTCTGTTTGATATTCAATTCAGCCAAGGCAAATAATAGTAACTCTTTGACTTCTCCACTATTTTTCAATGTATCTGTTCCCTTTTTTGTCTCCAATTGCTTTCCTCTATTTTGCGGGTTAAACCAGCAATTTGCCTTTATGTGTCCCTTTTTGTTCCAGAGAAAGCAGGTAGGTATTGTCCTTTGCCTTTGCCCATTGGGAGGAACATTGGGTGTAGGTAGTATTCCACGACTTTCTTGTCCATTCCTTTTTTGACCCCATTTGTCTCGAAAATCATACCTACCACGTCCTCGCCCATAGGCAACTCCTGTGGCAAGAACATTGTGTGCTCCAACATGAGCATGAGTATCTTCAGAAAATCCTTTAAACGTCATCTCATACTGTAAAAGCTTGACACGAAGATCTTCAAATGTAGGTAAATCTGGCAAACACAATAAGGAAGTAACCATCATATGATAGTCCGACCCCAACCTACTCAAAGTTTGTCGCATCATATCTTTGTCACTAACAGGGCATCCCACAATGGCCAATTGATCTGTAATAGTCTTCATTTTGTTCAAATACTCCATAATAGTCATGGAGTCCTTTCTTAGCATTTGAAACTCTTTCTTTAAAAATAATACTCTGGCTTGAGAAACTTGAGAATATGTCTGAACCAGTCGATGCCATAATTGCATTGTTGAGCATGAAATGAAATGGGGATCTTCGAAACACGAGCTTAGATTAACAAGGGCAAGTGTCAAGAATGACACTAAAGCATAACCCTTAAAAAGGGTATAACCGGAAACAAAATAAAAACAAAAATGTATTATTTATTGATATGAAAAACCAATTGCTTAAGAAGCATTGGAATGAAATACAAGAGGGGCTGCACCCCTTTATATACACAGCTGAAAGAGGACTCAATAGAGCTGTTGGACACAGTCCAACAGCTCTATTTAGAGCTGTTGGAATGTGTCAGTCCAACAGCTCTATTAAGAGCTGTTGGAATGTGTCAGTCCAACAGCTCTATTGCTAGTCAAGTCTGGACAGGACTTGACTAGCAACAGTCATTCTAGTTCAAACTGAACTAGATGACATAAAGACAAAAAATAAAAATAAAGGAAAAAAAATACAGAAAAGAAAGAAATGAAAAATGTATTTATATATATATAATAATAATATAATATTATTATATATACATATGTGTATAGTTTTACATTTTAACATTCCCCCTCAAACTTACGGTACAATGAGCGAAAGTTTGTCTAAGAGAAAGTGAAATCGGGGAGCAGCGAGAGGCTTTGTAAAGAAGTCTGCTAACTGATATTCTGAAGTGACATATGGCAGATCAATTATCCCGTGTAGATATTCCTCTCTGACGTAGTGACAATCCATTTCGATGTGTTTGGTGCGTTCGTGGAATGTTATGTTACTGGCAATGTAGATCGCACTTTTGTTGTCACAACACATTTGTGAAGCCTTTGTTGCTTCAACTCCCATGTCAGCAAGCAGTCGTCGGAGCCAAACTACTTCCATGGTCGTGGTTGCCATGGCTCTGTATTCAGCTTCGGTGGATGAGAGAAATACCTTCTGCTGCTTTTTACACCTCCACGAGATCAATGATTCCCCTAAAAAGACACAAAAGCCAGTGGTTGAGTGTCTGTTATTGGGATCACCTCCCCAATCAGCATCAGTATATGCAATTAAATCAAGAGAAGAGGAGGAAGATAAGAAAAGTCCTTGTGAAAGAGAGGACTTGATGTATATGATAATACGCATGACTGCTCCCATATGAACAGAAGTAGGAGCATGTTGAAATTGACTTGCTGTATGAACAACATGTGCTATATCTGGTCTGGTAATGGATAGATAGGAAAGTGCCCCGACAAGCTGTCTATAAGGAGTAGGGTCTGCAAGAAGTTCTCCATCATCAATCTTCATTTTAACATTAACAACTTCTGGACTGTCAACTTTCTTATCATCAGTAATACCAGACCTGAAAACAATATCAAAAGCAAATTTAGTCTGAGATAATAAATATCCTCTAGGAGAATAAGCAACTTCAATGCCTAAAAAGTATCTCAACAAGCCCAAATCAGTCATTTCAAAATGAGATTTAAGAAGTGTTTTGATTGTTTCAACTCCCTGTTTATCGCTTCTGGTGATGATCGTATCATCCACATAGAGAAGAAGCACAATGATCCCTGCATCAGAATTCTTAATAAACAAAGCGTGTCAGTTAAACAGAATTGAAAACCAATATCAATCATAACACGACTAAACCTATCATACCAATCTTTTGGTGCTTGTTTAAGTCCGTAAAGAGTTTTTTCTAAGCGAAGGACTTTACCCTTAGGAATACTTAGACCAGGAGGGGGTTCCATGTATACTTCTTCAACTAGCTTTCCATTTAAAAAAACATTTTTGACATCCATTTGAAAAATAGACCATTTTTTGATAGAAGCTAAGGCAATTAAGGTTCGGACAGTAGTCATACGAGCCATCGGAGCAAAGGTTTCTTCATAATCAATCCCATATTCTTGGGCATAACCTTTGGCTACTAAACGGGCTTTATATCTTTCAAGAGTACCATCACTCTTGGTTTTAATTTTATAAACCCATCGACATCCTATAGTTTTCTTCCCTGAAGGAAGATCTTGAATATTCCATGTAGAAGCCTTTTCAAGTGCATCTAATTCAGCTTTCATGGCTTCTATCCATTTGATATCATTTTTTGCTTGAAAATATGTGGATGGTTCTTCATATGAGTGAATTAATGCAATAACTGCCCTATATGTGGGTGAGAAAGACTCGTATGATACAAACCAGTGGCGTAGCTAGGATTGACGTGGGGGATGGGCAAACAGGGGTGTAGAAAAAAAAAATGGCGTGATAGTCGGGGGCTCGGGGGCAGCGCCCCCGAAAAAAAAAAAATTGAGATAAAATAAAAAATGGCTACAATTATTAATAAAAATCTATTTTATATGGACAAATCAAACTATTTGCTGCAGTCAGGGCTGAGCTGGGCTAGGACTGAGCTGGGCTAGGACTGGGCTTTTAAAAAAAAAAATATTTAACTGTTTCGAGAGGCAGGACTGGGCTACAGCCCATTCCTGCCCCCTCCCCCCCCAGCTCCGCCTCTGACCACCAAGATTGGCCGTAGAACCCCGAAAAAGCTTTAAGCTAAAAAATGAATACATTTTTTATGACACCGATGATGACCAACATGCACCAAATGCAGAATTCAAGCAAAAAGAGTATAAAAATGCCTGTTAGACAAAAAATACAGACGCCCAATTATTAAAATCTGTCAATGGCCACAGTTACTCACTACAAGAATCCTAGACAATCGAGAACAAGCAATTCACTCACCAACTATCTGGTAGATAAAGATACGCTATCCGTTGCCTTCGTTACATTGATAGACATCCATACCTTGTTTTAGCAGCAGACACAAAGGGAGTCCTATGCACGCACGATGACCAAGAAAGGATAGCAAGATTGACTCTTCCAATGAGGTTGCGCCCAAAAAGGAGGAAAGAAACTAGACCCATGTTCAGTTGTGCCCCAAAAAGAAAGGATCAAGAACCAAATTGAAGGATTGGCCTGTATTGCTCCTGTAGAATGGATAATTGGATACTGTATCACCAGAGCCACTGAACATGAACAAAACCCACCCTCAAATTTAGGAGATAAGAGGGTCTTCTTCAAACTGCTAGCGATGGTTGCCGGAGATTGGCAAAGGTCCGACTGACTGCGACACCGGTGCCTCGCGTCGCCGAAGATTGCAGCCGAGAGGGAGAAGCTCGGAGGGGGGCACCGCCACCGCGGGTTCACCGAAGGGAGGCCGGCGGCACTGCAGAGCACAAGGGTTGCCGGCGAATGGGGTTGCCGTCTTGCCTGTGACTGAAGGGGAACGCTGGAACGGAGGGGCAGAGCTTTAGAAAACTGGCTAGGGTTTTACCCCTCGCCTCTTTTGGCAGGCTCTAGACTCATCGAGAGCCCGGGTCTCGGTCGACTCGGTTTCACGAGTCCCGATTCGACTCGGTTTTCCGAGTCATGAGTCGACTCGGTTTCAAATTTTAGGGTGGGCGGCCGCCCACCCATGCCCACCCCTGGCTCCGCCACTGATATAAACTTTCCTGGAGGCCTCGAGATTCAGGATGATTGTCTAGTTGGAATGTTAGAATATTTTTCAAGTGCACATGGAGGATTAGACTCTTGTCGCCTGGAATATTGAATACTAGTATCTCTATGAACTTCTTCATTTTCAACATTAAGATCAATAATTCTTTGATCATCATCAAAGTTACAATCAAGGTCATATTCATCAGATGTTGATATTAGATCTAGCAAAACGGAGTACTCAGTGACGTCTTTTAATTTTCTAAAATCAAAGAAGCTCTCCTTTTCAAGAAAGGAAACATTTCTAGACACATATAGTTTATTATTTTTGAAGTCAAAACATCTATAACCTTTCTGGTTTTCAGCATATCCTAAAAAGGCACAGGGAATCACACGAGGAGAAAGTTTATCATTTTTGTCAGTAAATATGAAACATTTGCACAGTTTTACATTTTAACAGAGCAGTCATCTGGAATTGCCACAAGCACTTCTTGTGACAATGTAGAAGTGATATAGGCAACCAACGCCTGATCTCACTTCATCCAGGATACATACTCAAGATTTCTTACATAGGTAATAGAAAGATCTTTCTCACCATTCTTTTCTTCTTGTGGTATGAATTCTGGAGGAACAGGAACAGAACCATCCAGATGTCCAGAAAGGTCCTGACTTCTTATGAATGGTATGATTTGTTGCTTCCAAGTTAGGAAATTGGAATTGTTCAGTTTCTCAGACACGAGTTGGCTGAGAAAGTTTGAGGAAAGACCAGACTGAGAATGAGGGAATGAGTCCATATTCTTTTGAAGCCAAAAACAAGAAGGAATAAGATCCAACCAAGAGAAGGAATAAAAAATAAGAAATGGCCTTACGACAAAGACCCAACCACAATTGAATTCTAGTATAATTCAGAACATAAATTTTAGTATCAGAGAAGTCTAAAGACCAGACTAGTTTTTTTTTTTTAACTGATGAACACGAGGCAGAAAAACAGGACTGCACAGTAAAGAATCTGTTCTGAATAAAATTCAATCAGTAATAGGTACGCTATTTTGAAAATAATGTGTTTTCCTTTTAGAATAATGAGAAAACAGGCAAAACAGAGATGAAAATGAATTCGAAGATGAAATTATTTTAATCAAGATAGATCTGGGCGTGCAGATCACAATCTGATCTGACGTCAATATGCAAATGAGTTTGGAGTGATCCTTTTCAACTCTTGTAATCACACATAGATCAAAAAAATTGATCTTGCTTGATTATTTTGCTTATGGATGGGTAAGATCACGTGCAACAATGTGAAAGAAGTAGTAGATATGACAGAAGAACAACAGGGAATGAAAGAAGGAGGAAATATGCCAACGTGACCAAATTTCAGTTTTGGATTTTGGAAATAAGAGAAACACGTTGGCTTAAATAAAAAAGGGGAATCAAAAGAGGTACTTGAAGAAGACAATAAGCAGATTAATGATGTATTTCAAAAGAGCAAAAAGAAAGAGGAGAGTACGAAGAAGAGATTTCAGTCCGGACTGCAGATTTAAATACAAGAGAAATCGATAGGAAAAATGAGAAAACAGGTACCTTAGAAGGAGACAAATCAGTCATAGAAGGAACCGATCTTCAATAGTGAACCTGCTGCTCTGATACCATGATAGAAATCATGGGTTCCTTTCTTCATCTACAAGCAACAACACATCATGGGGAGAGAGAACGAGGCTGCAGCAAAAATCCCTAATCAGGGTATTCATTTTTGCTTCTCTGATTAAATACACACAGATACAATAGCTAGGGTACGAAAATACCCATTACATGTTATGATAAAATTATAGCATGTCATTAAGGAAACATTAATGAGCATGTGTTTAAAATGAATTGGGTCTGGATCCTGAGATCCAGACTTTATACTAAATGACAGTATCTTTTCACGCCTAACCCGTTTATTAAACGGGTCGGGTTCGTGTTAGGGGTATGCCAACCCAGCTGACCCGTTTAATAAACGGGTTAGGCGGGCGGGTCAACCTGCTAACCGGCCAATCCGTTTACCCGACCCAACCCGTTTATAAACGGGTTGGCGGGTCGTGTCGGGTTACCCGTTTAATAAACGGGTCGGGTTCGTGTTTGCCACAGCCGACCCGTTTAATAAACGGGTCGGGTTGAGGTATGCTGACCAGCCAACCCGCCGGGTCGACCTGCCAACCCGACCCGATTGCCACCCCTAATTGAGATAGGCAACAATGCTCCATCTTGAGGTGTTGCAAAGATATCTATCGAATTGATTTATGAAGTCAAGCCTTGAACTCTCTTGGAGAATTTGCAATTCTATTCAGAAAATTTGAAGTGCTAAACATCTTGAATGCAACTCTTTCTTATTAAAGTGGCAAGTCACCAATATATGGTTGCTTCTTTTCATAGATATTATTTATCACCATAAAGCTTCCTAGAAGTTTCACCTGAATCTCTGCCTTTTGTAATATTGCTTTTACATGAATTCTTTTCAAATGGCCCAAAAGACATGGCTTTATAATTTGGCTTCAACATTTAAGCTTATGATCATTTGTCTCTTTTCTATTCAATGGTACGGAATTCACTCTCAAAGAAAATAAAACCAGAGGCGGTTCTTTTATGCACATACATGCAGGTCATCTATTTTGTACTTCAAAGGAATTGGCATAGAAGATTCCTTTTTGATGAGTAGCCTTCAATTTTTTGAATATTCATGGCCCATCTCAGTATCATTTCATTGTGCATGAATTGATTAATCCGGCTAATCGGATAACAGATATGTTAGTTAATTCACAAGGCTCCAAACTGACTAATAACAGTATCTTCCAACATATTCTCTCTAAAAGATAAATATACTCTTTGTTGTTGTAACTTCAATCTCTAAGAGGTACGTAAATGAGACCAATTTCTTGAATTAGAAACTTAAATAGCCTTTGAAATTCTATATAATATTCCATTGAAATAGTTTGACCAAAATATGCAAGTAATATCATTTTCAATACTCCTTGAGAAGAAATAAAAAATGAATTGAGATTTGTTCACGCCCATGCTTGAAATGAGCAGTACTACATCTTTTAAGCAAGTAATTCAACTTTATGTTCATGTGGTGAAGACGAAGAATAGAGAAGAGATAACAGGAGGTACCACAGGGCTGTAAAGTGCCTCATATGGTGGGTGATGTCGCAGTCAACTCTCTTGTATGTTATGTCTAACTTTAGGTTAACCTAATTACACATATACCTTTTGAAAGGTACACCTTGCCATGTAATGATATAATATGACGAGCAGTGCTTCATTGGCCTAATCATAGCACTATGGATATTGTTTTGTTCTGACATTGTTACCGTGCCAGTTGTAATTTTGACATATAAAATGTCATGAGCGGAAATTCTCTTGATCCAATGTTCACAGCATAAGGAATTGATTTGTATGTGACAGTTGACACTATTTGTTATTCATTATGTAAGTTGTACAAGTGGAATTTGATTTTCGCACGTGCATGGTATAGTCAACCTCTCTCACGCTCTCTATAAACAGGCAACTAACTACAATTTGTATTCATACATGTGCATATATGTATTGGATAAACTGGGAGCTATGTCACATAGGTACGGGTGCAGATGCGGGGGCGGCGATGCGGCACTTTAAAAGAACTTGGGTGTGGGGGTGCGGGAGGGTATATATATATATATATTTTAACACCACCCCTTTACCCTTTCTCGCGGTACCCCATTCTCAAGCCCCATCCCTCTTTACCCCTTCTCGAGGTACCCCCTTATTTTTTTAGTTGGGGGGGGGGGAGGGGGGTGCTCGAGGTACCCTTACCCATTATCGAGCCCTGTCCCTTTTTTTAATGGACAAAGTTAACCAAGTCCATTTTGGACAATGATAACCTTGGGTGCGGGTTGACCGAATTGGGTGCCACACCCGCGTCGCGTCGACGTGGGTGCAGAGGCCTCTTTGGTGAGTCCCTGTGACATAGACTGGGAGCATGTCTGTGCTCGCTAGTATGTCTAATGGCAATAACATGTGAAAGATTTCCAAAGGCTATTCGGTTGGAGATTTTCTCCTCGTTTTTAAGTTATATTGTCCTAGTCCAATTTGATGATTTTATCAGGTGTTCTCCAAATATTTGGTCCTCTTCTTTGATGTTCGGATAGTAAATATAAGGGATAGTCCATATATTCTTGTCTGGAAAGCTTTCCAGCCAATTATAAAAGTTCAATACACGGTAGTATTGCTCACCAAGTCTGATGAATAGCATATTCCTTTAATAAGGAACAATTTCTTAATCTACCTGCCAAATTCCAATTGATGATATCCTGCTGTGGGGCTTATATTTTGCTGACTGTAAAACAATTGTAGCTATGTACAATATGTTCAACTTGCTTTTGCTACAAGAGATGATCCTTTTCCCAAAATTTTACAGGTAAGGAGAATTTCGCTGCATGCTGATCAGTGTGGTGATGAAGAACAAATTGATATTGGTGCACAACCAAAGGACTTAAATATTGCACTTGATAAGCCCGAGCTGGCATTGCTTTCAACTGATTCAGGAGTAATCATGCTTCGTGGATCCAAAGTGTTGTCAACTCTGAATCTTGGGTTTGCTGTGACGGCATCTGCAATCTCACCTGATGGAAGTGAGGCCATTGTTGGTGGCCAAGATGGGAAACTCCACGTCTATTCTGTCAATGGGGACACTCTCACTGAAGAGTCAGTCCTTGAGAAGCATCGTGGTGCTATTAACGTCATTCGTTTCTCCCCAGATGCCTCTATGTTTATTTCTGGTGATCTCAATCGAGAAGCTGTTGTATGGGACCATGTCACTCGAGAGGTACCATCTCTCTCTCTCTCTATATATATATATATATATATATATATATGTGTGTGTGTGTATCAATCCTTGAACACAAGCACACACACATAACAAAAAGAAAACAAGAATTGGTGTATGTACAGAGTCTACAGACAGTATGCGAGGGAGATGCACATTATAACACTTTGCAAACCATGTAAATCCTTTTTTTTTGTCTAAGAGAAATAATTTAAGCCAGGGGATAAGAAATCTTTCAACAAGCTTACAGAATAGATCAAATTAAGATTCTTAACCACCAGTCCTATTCCGACCAATCCAAGCTAAATCCCCATCTGGCCATTTTATTGGCACAATCCAAAGCTTGTTTGAACAACCACTGAAATGCTGGATAAAACCAAAACAAATGCTCAATTGTTTCGTTCTCATCGAAACAGAAGTAGCAAGTACTTGCAAGCTGGAAACTTTTGTCTTTCAATTTGCACTGGTTATTAACCTTATCAAGTGCTAAGAGCCACACAAATATCTTGGCTGTAGGAGGGATGGAAACCCTGGACGGTGTCATTTGGAAAGTGGTCTACATCTTTACAGCCAAAAGCATGGCTAAATGAAGCTATAGAGAACATAACACATCCGTCACATTTCCATATAAGGAATTCTCGCTGTCAGAAATTTTCCATGGGCCTAAAAATCCAATAGCCATAACCAAAACCAATCTTCTACCTCTTGCTCCTTGAAATTCCTTCTGAATTCAGTGAACTAACTAGCTCTTCCTTTCCAACATTCACTTACAAGTATGCTGTTATCTCTGTTTATGTGAAAAAACGGTGGATATCTTTCAGCAAGAGTTACATCCCTGGACCATAAGTCAGTCTGGAACCTCAGCTTGACCCCTTTGCAAGCTTGATTTGAACCATAAACTTAATTACCAATTCAATCACCCCCCTTTGCAAGGTCGTACTCCCTTGAAGATTTGATTATTTGGTTCCAGCCAACCACACCACCAGCTGAGATAGAGCTACCATTTCCACGTACCAATCCATTTATCCCCTTCACCCAAGCCTATGGGACCAAAAAACAAGTTAGATTCCAGATTTGTTCAAAGCTAACAGTCAGATCTGCCTATGATTCCAGTAAGTGTTTTAAAATTTAACATTCAAAACAAAGAAATCTTCTGAAAAATATTAAATCCATAGAGAAGAAAGAGGTTAGAAGATTAGAGGAAAAAGCATGAAGATGAGATTAATAGATCACTTCGTCATGGCTGCTCTAATTCTGTGTCAATTTTTGTCATTTCAATTTGACTCAATGAAATAGGAAAGAGAAAATAAATATTCCAACTACAACAGGTCGATGTCCCAACTCATTAATCACATGGGATGATCTCTCATAATAGATTAATCCTCACTAGGATTGAGTTAATTTTTTTTTATTAGTCAAGCTAGGTTTGCCTGAATATGGCCCGGTTGAGATAGTGTGACTCCAACTGGTACTACAAATCAATTACCCGAGCCATTGATGACAATGATACAATACTAATGCATGTTACGTAAAGCAAAAATAAAAACACATATTGAAGAAATGCCACGTATCCTTACATCTTGTCCTTAAGAGTTAATTAAACAGAAAGATGAGCATTGTCAGGGATAGAATGGGCATGTTACAAGCTGTCTGAAATTACAGAATACAAAAAATTTGACATGAAGCAAGTTGAAGGAACTGGGAAAAGGAGGAGCCCAGTAAAGATTGGAGATCAGCAATAAGCAGGAATATTACTATTGGGGACCATAAGTTTAGCTTTAAGCAACAATGGGATTACAAAGCAAATTGTGGTGCATAAGACAAATACCAGTTTTGATAATAATGGTGTACTTTGCTATTAATTGCATGTTCTGGATTTTCATGAGAAGGTGACAAAGCAATCAAGACCTAGAATGAATTGATTCGGCGCAATATCCCTGTTATGAAAAATGTAGTAGACATTCATTCTATTGTATGTCAATGGCATTCTAGATCCAAAAACCTTGAAAATTCTTAAGCATTTATGGCCTTGTGTGCGGTATTATAATTACCCTTGTTTTCCTAGACTACAAAATGCCTATGTCACACGGACTCGGCTAGGGAGGTGCCGCACCCGAGTCGACACGCCCCGACACGGGTGCGGCTTCGGACTCGGCCCGGACTCGGTCAACGCCGAGTCGGACTCGGTCAACGAGTCTAGGCCGCGTCCGTCCACATTTTGGACTCGGTCAACTTTGACCGAGTCCAAAAATGTCCCTTTTTAAGACAAAAAACAAAAAAAAATAATTTTTATATATCTTTTTTTTTAATATATAACCAGACTGTGCAATGCAGTTGCACAGTCACAGACTGTGCAACTGCAACTGCACAGTCATTGCACACAGTCTGTGTGACTGTGCACAGTCTGTGTGACTGTGCACAGTCTGCACAGTCACAGACTGCATTGCACAGACTGTGTGCACAGTTTGTGTGACTGTTTCACAAGTCACAACTTATGTAAAAATATGTATAAAACACGATAAAAGGTAACCCAACCATTTGAGATAGCTAAATAAATGCTTTTCCAGTTTAAAAAAATACTAGTTTCACAAGTATTAGAAAAGCTAGCTTAAGAACTACCATAAAGAAATGGGAATGCCAAATTGAAACTTTCGAAAAAATTAAGGTCATAGTTTTGGCTACTTAATTTTAATTGTTTACTAGAATTATATATATATAGCCGAGCCCCCGTGTCCAAAATTTTTGAAATTGCGCCGCACCCGTGTCGCACCCGCACCCGCACCCGCACCCGCACCCATGTGACATAGCAAAATGCCATGGTTCAATTTATCAGGCACAATGTAAATCCTATATGGTTTTTTAATTTTCTTTTTGTTTCCTAAATTCTTTTTACACACATTAAAGTAGTGGAAGGCTGTCATGCTTCATCCATGTTTTTTTTTTCTTTATTTTTGATAGATTTTGTCACTATATTTAAGTTGTTCATACTTCTAACTTTTTGGTTCCCATTTGCATAGTCCATCTCTCTTTCTTCCTTTCCCTTCCGCATTAATCCTTTTTAGAAATGTAATGTTAATTACCAAGGTTTGATTTTTAACTTCCTGAACATTTGTCTCACTAACCAGTTGACTATCTTCTGCAGGTTAAGCTTAAGAACATGTTGTACCATACTGCTCGTATAAATTGTGTGGCTTGGTCTCCTGATAGCACAATGGTTGCTACGGGATCTCTAGACACAAGCATAATTATATATGAAGTTGATAAGCCAGCTTCAAGTCGTATAACCATAAAGGGTGCTCACTTGGGAGGTGTTTATGGATTAGTTTTCAATGATGATTGCACTGTTGTAAGCTCTGGTGAAGATGCATGCATTCGTGTGTGGAGATTAGTGCAGCAGTAACGGGATCGTAACTGCAATTGATGGTTGATTTGGCTTTGGAAGCAAGTTGTGTGGCCTTACATTTCTTGCTCTGTGCAGTCTTCGTCAAAAGAATTCTCTGTTTTGTTTGTAGGAAAACCCTTTCCAGTTTGTCTTTGATTGAAGACTAGAAGAACATAGCAGAATGGCTCGTGTTTTGATATGATTTTGCTGATGTGAGTTTTTCGCCTTTTTTGGGTTATATTGGGTGTTTTTTTTTCCTTCTCCTTTTGTCGGTCTGATCAGCCATGCATACACCTAAATATTTTCCATGATCATATTTGTGTATGCAATGTTCATTGCTGGAATTGTGATGAAATAATAGAATGCTTAATCCCTTGGCCTATTCGCACTCTCTTCTTTGTTCAAGCATGGATATTGCTTTCTTTTCGGGGGGGGGGGATGAAAGAGACACTCTTTCGTAGGAAAGAGAACTTTTACTAAGGGAGGTGAAACAAACATCTCCATGGAAAACATGTGGTGGTGTTTACATAATAAAGGCAAACAAGCATCTTTCCTGTCAAAATGGGTTCACACCACTGTTGTCTGTATCGGAATCGGACTTGTATCGTTTGGCCCAATGATTCAGGTGAATCCTCCAATATCCATTCTCAAGTGAATTATTCTGAATTGGCCAAAAAATAATTAAAAAATATTGTGTCAATCAAAACGTGACACATGTTAAAGCCATTAAAAAGTCAATCATATACAAATATTTTTTGAAACGAGGAAGTCTACATAAAATAAATGCAGAAATTAACAAATGTTTGTGAGGATGAAGAAGTCCACATAAAATATTTATGAAAATTGAGACATTCTGCATAAAATAATTGTGAAAGTTGACAAATTATGCAAACTTTCTCATTCTAGTAAATATTTGCATAAATTTATTAGCATCCATTTATTTATAATGAACCTGCTTGTATATTCTCATACATTCATTCATTCATACATGCTCATATATTCATTCATTCATACATGCTCATATATTCATTCATATGTGTGTGTGCATGTACAAACCACAAAAATAATAAAATTTCATAAATCAAAGCAAAAACTGAATCTAAACCATACAAATAATAAAAGAAGTGCAACATTATCCACTGCTTATATGTGTGTATGTGGTTACATCCTTAATGTTTGAAGCTTACAATATAAATTTACATTTAACCCACAAGTGTCCACAACTCATCTATCGAGATATCGACACCTGGCACCTAAATGATCGATGTCATCTCAACCTTTAGCTTTTCATTGGCCTTTGTACAACATCAAATTGGCAAAGGACTGAGCTCGATAAACGGTGTCTGAGATAGATGCGCATTCTATTCACATCATTCAATTCATCAACTATTCCTCATTTAACTATTTATTGATTAACTTTGCATGCATCCAAGTAAACATTACCACTAAATAACATATATTCTACATCATCATCGTTCAAAACATTTATCCATATTTGTTGGTTGTTTATGTTCGGAGAATAACTATACTGGAGGCTCAATAAGTCTTTCATATATCAATTTTATGAGATATTAAAGTCATAAATTCTTTAAGGGTATTATTTTTTAAGACCACTATAGATCTTTGATTAGATCAATCAGACCTATAGTAGTGTACTTTATCCCTTTTAGATGTCATCTTTGACCGCCTACAACAACCACTATAGATGTTCAATGCTTGTGCACAGTGAACCCTAGCCCTATTATACTAAAACAAGAGCAACAAATATTAATTAAAGGGCAAGAAAACAATCCTAAATCATCTATAACAAAAACAAATATATATATCTATGAAAAAAAACCTAAACATAGTAAACCCTAAACGATAAATCTAGTGGCTGAAAAAGTTGATAACAACATAGGAAAACATGCAAAAGACATCCATAGCAACAACCAAATAGAAATATGCATAGGGTTATTAAATTATCACATATAAAAAAAAGTTCAGTGTGAAAAAACAAACAATATGCATATATATTGTATGGAACTCACTGTTCAAACTTGTAGATGGGAAAGTCGATGACATGGATGATACCACAACCTCCTCAAAATGCAGTGTCAAATTACACGAAAATCTTTGCAAGGAGTGAGAAACAATAAAGAGGGTTCTAGAAGGTAGAAACAAACGAGAAAAAGAAACCCTAGGTACAAAAATGAGTTTATATATGATTTGAGAACTCCACAAATCATAAGAAAACTTGCATAGTATTCATCCAAAACATATGCAATGTATCGGCAAATTTTGCATATTTGTCAGAAAGTCCACATATATGCAAGAAATCTGCGTATATGTCATAAATTCACAAATATTTAAGTATGATATTTGTGATGTGACATTCTGTTTAAGTAGAGGTTCACACATATATTTATGAGAATTGGTAAAGTATATGCGAATAAGTAAGGATATTTATGATTTTTGTTGTTTCAGACTAACCAGATGTGCACAAATAAATTTGTGTGAGGTTCGTATTATATATGTGAATTATGTAGAATATTTGCTATGTTAGGGCTTTTAGTTTAACTGAATGTTCATAAATAAATTTATGTGAATTCGTGAGGCACACATATGAAAGCGTGCAATTCTAGATTTGAGTGTTTGCACTAGCTGACGAGTGATACAATTTTATCGTAATAACCCATCAATTTGTAATTGTGAAGGGTAAAAATGTCCTAACAAAGTTGGGTATTTACGAATTTTGACATCAGGAGAATAGCAAAAATTATAGGATTTTTAGATAAATGTACCAAATTATTCGTATAGTATGGTCATTTTTCGACCTTATTATTTGTTGTAATTCTTTTAAGTTGAGACATAGCCATGGATAGGCCCTCATTTATATTTATAGGTTAATCTAACATTAAACTAGTTGTATTTAACATTGATGGATTCAACCTTTAAAATGCTTTCAAAAGAATAATATTTTGTAAAATGCATAGTTACTTTTTGAGGTAAAAAAGTAATTTTGATAGATTTATAAAGTTATTTTTTTGAAAAAAATGTTTGACTTTTAACCTTCCTCCAAGTGTAAAAGACTTGTAATGCCCAAAAAAGAGACCTGGATTTTCAAAAATGCTATTTTTTTTAAAGATATTTTAATCATTTTAATAAATTTAAACTCATCTAATGTTAAATACAACTAGTTTAAGTGAAGGTTCACACATATATTTATGAAAACTGGTAAAGTATATGTGAATAAGTAGGATATTTGTGATTTTAATAGTTTCAGTCTAACCGGATGTGCACAAATAAATTTATGCGAGGTTCATATTATATATGCGTATTATGTAGGATATTTGTTACGTTAGGGGTTTCAGTTTCACTGAATGTTCGTAAATAAATTTATGTGAGTTTGTGAGGTTCACAAGAAAACGTGTGATTCTGGATTTAAGTGGGAGTTTGCACTAGCCGACAAGCATACAATTTTATCGCAATAACCCATCAATTTGCAATTGTGGAGGATAAAAAGGACTTAACGAAGTTGAGTATTTGCAGAAGAATAGTGAAAATTATACGATTTTTAGAAAAACACATCAAATTATCCATAGAGTACGGTCATTTTTCGACCTTATTCTTTGCTATAATTATCTTAAATTGAAACATATCCATGGATAGGCCTTCATTTATATTTATAGGTTAATCTAACATTAAACTAGTTATATTTAACATTGATGGATTCAACCTTAAAAATGCCTATAAAATAATAACATTTATGAAATTGCATAGTTACTTTTTGAGGTACAAAGGTAATTTTGATAGATTTATAAAGTTATGTTTTTGAAAAAGATGTTTGACTTTTAACTTCCCTCCAAATGTAGAAGACCTGTAGTTCCCAAAAAAGAGACCTTGATTTTCAAAAATGTTATTTTTTTAAAGATATTTTAGTCATTTTAATAAGTTTAAATTCATCTAATGTTAAATACAACTAGTTTAATGATTAGATTAACCCTATATTTATTTATTTCTTGTTCTAATTACAAATAGTTGTTACTATCTTACTGATCCGGGCTGAGCACAGCTACCTGCATATACCATCTAGGGTAGGGGTCCCATCCCCTAGAGCCAGCCTCTTCACCTGGTTGCTACTCTTGGATAGGGGGACCTGAAAAAGTGGGGCATGCAACTGCCCAGCCCTTGTGCTCTCTTTTTGGAGTGCCCTTTCTTCAAGGAGCTCTTACGGCTAGCCTGGTCGCTGCCTTACCCAATGGTTAATGGTTAGGATGGAATCCTGGGCAAGAGATCTCCTTCTTGGGCCTTGGTGCTTTGTCTGGCACTGTTGGATCATCTCAGCCTGGCACGAGAGGAATGCCAGAATCTTCAAAGAGACAAGCTGCAATGTTGTGTGACCTGAACCGATCTATCATTTCTGATGTGGAGCATTTGGAGAGGCTACACCCCATTGTAAACGGTGACCTCTATATGTAAAGTTTGTTCTATTTGATTAAGGTCGAATTCTCAACGACCAACCAGCTTGTATGAGCTGAATGAAGAAATGATTTATTCCTTCAAAAAAAAAAACTACATGAAGAGAAAAGTGAAAATGCACTATGATCCTTTAAGAAAATTACCTTTATGTAATTGTTGCATAGTTCATAGGAGATATGACTTGCTTAGATTCAGGGTCAAACCAAAACCCTTTCAACACTCGGAAACTCATTTACTGCATAATACGTTTTGGACCATGCATTTTCTGTGGCAACTTTAAGACCCACGTGCTCGACCCATTTGACTACCTTGAAATGGCTCCATGTAGACTGTAGCAAAGATGGAACCATCTAGATCTCAAATTTGATGAATAATTGCTTATAAAAAAATGATGAATAGTTTGCAAGCTACATAAACATTTTTTTATAACCATGCAAAATCCTCAACAAACAATAATTTGATCAAAATAAATGAAATGGCTAAAATTCCATACACTTAATACAAAACTAATAGACACCCACATTTGAATACAATGAAAGAGTAAAATAAGAAATAAAAAATAGCATTGACAAATAAAGTAGACTACTTTTGTTTGACAGTCTATTTGAAACAGTTTCTAAATATTAATATACTTCAATTGTTGCTTGAATGACAATATCTTTGAACCAGTTTCTAAATATAAGTATGCTTCGTTGTATCCAGATATCATTTAGGCTGAATCCAATATGATTGAATGAGCTAACTAACTAAAACCGGCACTATGAAATCTAATACAGGTCTGAATGGCAGACACCCCCGATAAAATGCCATTGGTGCTTGATATGTTATTTTGCAGTTTACAGTTTAGTATCAGGGAGGTGTGATGCTCCACGCGGTTTGACTATAGACGTGCTAATCATGTACAGGTGCTGATCAATCTCTGCAGTCTCCCATTTGTAATTGTTCTACTTTCTGCAATTTCTCGCATTATATTTTTCCTTCTACTTTTCCCAAGACTGATTAATTGAAACTACAAAGGAAATTCATTCAGGGTATGCACGTGCAAACACACAAACACAGAGAGAGGGCTGAGAACAGAGAATCCATCACCTTATGTGGTCTTTCCATTGGAAAGAATTCTTATCAATGGTGTACACTCAAAAAACCAGAAACACATCCCAGCCAGAAATTCAATAATTGTACATACAAACTAACATGACACAATGCATGATAATGATACAATACAGCATTAACAAAAAGAAAGAATGGATAACATTTACAATCTCAAATTGGTTTGCTAGGCCAATGCAAGCAAAAGACGTCCTAAACTCTAAAAATAATCGCAACCTACACAGGTTAAAACACCAAAGGCAGCTTGTTAAAAGAATAAACAGTCTGCTATTTATACATGACTGCCACAAAATGGCAGAACATGTGCAGGCCTATCAAGAATTGGCTTGTTTCGAGGCAACACAATGACCCTACTCTGACCCCATAGATCACAAGTGGTACCATTAACTGATGACTAGTTGCTTCCATGAGATCTAATTGAAGAGATCGACTGAGCTGATATAGATGCAGTTGGACTGTTAAGATCCCGCTCCCCATTCATCATTTTAGTTCTTCCACTCAATCGAAGCATAGCCTCTTCCGAAACCTCACCAAACCACTGATCATATGGCAGTTCACTGTCAAACCAGAAAAATGATTAGCATGACAAAATTTTCAGAAAAAAATTTGTTTGTACCAAGTCTCAGTCACCAAAGGGACCAATGAAGTATCCATGAAACCAGGTCATGGTTAGAACTCCCCATACAATGTGTCAAGCATACTGGTTTTCGCAACAAAAGATCTCTCAAACCTTGAACTACTTCAATATAGACTACACTCAAGAGACTTGAGCACATAAGAGAAAACAAACAAAAGAGAAAGCTCAGCCAAATGCCCCACCAACATCAAGGGTATGTTTGGTTGTAATTTGCAAAAGTGAATAAATCAGATGAGATTTGCAATCTCATGAGATTCAAAAATCACATGATTTCGAATCTCATGTGATTCCAATTCTGATGTTTGTTTAGTGTGAGAAAAACAAACAATCAAAAAAGGAGAAAGTAACAGCAGTGATTCTGATGCTTGCTGGGAGTACTGCCCCTTTGAGTCCCAGCAGGGAGGGGTTGGACCTTGGTCATGGTGATTTCCAATGATATCAACCCCACATCAGCTCTCCCAATAAAAACAACGGGAAGGAGGGAAGAGAATGTTAAAATACAATGATCTCCAGGTTACACCTGTGCAAGAAAAGAGAAAACACGATAATGGGAAAGAGGCTGCAGAAAAACAACACGTTAAAGTGTTCAACGTGTTTTCATTATATTAGGGTACGAGTATTTAACTAATACATACTTTTAGGGTACAAAAATACCCTTTAATAACAAAAAGAATTACAATACTATGTTTGGATCTGGATCCGATCCGGTAGAGGTCGGGTCCAATCACTTCTTTTCAGCCTCCCTCAAGTTGTGCATGGTCTTGAACCATGAACAACTTGCTTTTCAGAAACCAGAATTTGTCCTTTGTGAGCCCTTTGGTGAAAATATCTGCAACTTGCTCATTGGTTCGCACAAACATAGGCTCAATCTCCTTTTCTTCAACCTTTTTCCTGACGAAATGTTGATCTATCTTAATGTGCTTGGCTCGAATGTGATAGATGGGGTTAAAAGACATATTAATGGCACTTTGATTATCTCACAACAGAAGTGGTCGAGCAATCGGTTCTCCCATCTCTGCTAGGAGATGTCTTATCCATGTAGCCTCAACAGTGGCAGCAGTCATCGATCTATATTCAGCCTCTGTACTCGACCTAGCAATCGCCTTTTGCTTTCTACTGCTCCAAGACACCATGTTTGACCCAATGAAACTACAATAACTAGATACTGACAGTCGTTCATCTAGGTCACCCTCCCAATCAGCATCAGCATAAATAATGATTTCATGGCCATCTTGATTTGATTCACTTTTCCTGTACACCAGGTCATCACCAACTGTACCTTTTAAATACTGTAGTATTCGCTTAACTGCCTCCATGTGCGGTGTATGAGGTTCATGCATAAACTGAGATACCTGATTAACCGAATACACTACGTTAGGTCTAGTAAAAGTTAGGTATTGCAGCATGCCAACTATGTTGCGATACCTAGTCGGATCCTCATATAAATCTTCTTCTTTAGAACTCAGTTTCTGATGGATGATACTGGGAGTTGCTAATGGCTCACAATCTTTCATGTCTGCCCTACTAAGAATATTCATTGTGTATTTGTGTTGAGTAAGAGTAAGGGTATCACATGTCTTATCAACTTCCACCCCCAAGAAAATACCGCAGATCTCCCAGATCCTTCATTTTGAATCTCTGATTTATTCTGCAGTTCCCTATGCTAATAATATCATCTACGTATATCAATAGAAGAGTGGTAACATCTCGTTCATTGTGAATGAATAATAAGTGATCTAGAAGAGACTGAGAGAAACCGTGCTTCTGTATTTCCAGTGAAAAACTCTTGAACCATGACCGAGAAGCTTGTTTCAATCCATAGAGTGCTCTTTTCAACTTGCATACATACTGATTGGCATCTTGTTCTGCGTACCCAGTGGGTTTCTCTATATAAACATCCTCTTTTAGGTCACCATGTAAAAAGGCATTTTTTACATCTAGTTGGCTCAATGTCCATCCATGTTCAATGGCTAGACTCAGGACAATACGAATGGTCCTCGTCTTAACAACAGGACTGAAAGTTTCATCAAAGTCATGTCCTTGTTCTTGTGTGAACCCTTTAGCTACAAGTCTAGCTTTATACCTTTCAATGCTCCCATCTGGTTTATATTTTATCTTGCACACCCACTTTGACCCAACCACATTTATATTTAGTGGTCTAGGCACAACTTCCCATGTACGACATTCATATAAGGCTTCCATTTCTTTATTCATCGTTTCGATCCATCTTCCAAAACTCGCAGCTTGATAGAATATGAGAGGCTCATCTTCTTTATTTATGGACGTTAGGAACAGTTGAAAATCCAAAGAAAATTTTTTATAGCTTACCCACCTGTCAAGCGGATGTCGGGTCCGGGTGGATCTCCTGACATCCAACATCTGTGGAGCAGAAGTAGAAGGACCAACATCTGTGCCAGGGATGGATGAGGGGCCTTTCTCACACCGGGTGTAGACAATACCCTTATACCTTACTGGCTCCAAGTTTTGTGTAGTAACCTCTTCTGGTTGAGAGTCATCTGTTGATTCCCAAACTGCAACCTGTAGAACAATCATCCCTAGTATTGGAGAAGAGTTCTGAATTTAACCATGGATAGTACACCTCAACACTGAGACTTGGAGTAGCAACATGAAGGTTTGGATTAGCAGGTTGATTGTCAAAATTCATCTCGTCAAACACGACATTTCTTGATATTTTGACATGTTTGCTTAATGGATCATAGCACCTATATCCCTTGTAGTCTTCAGCATATCCCAAGAACCTGCACTTTAAGGTTTTGTCCTGAAACATATGTCTTAATGAACCATTGATGTGAACATAGCAAACTAATCCAAATGCACGTAATTCATGATAGTCGGGATGAACGCCAAATAAGAAGAAAAATGGTGACTTGTTTTCTAAAATGGTCATGGGCAGCCGATTTATCACATAGACTGTGGAGTGAAAAGCTTATGTTCATAGGGTGATAGGGAAATTACTTTCATGCATCATGCTCATTGCACTCTCAACAATATGTCGATGCTTCCTCTCAGCAATCCCATTTTGTTGAGGTGTATGTAAGCAAGACACTCTTCTCTTTATCCCATTATGCTGAAGGAAACTAACAAAATCGTTAGAAGAGAATTCACCTCCTTCATCACATTAGAAATTTAGAATGATTGTAGAGAAATGATTTCTGACAAATGAGTGAAATTTTTGGAACAATCCAAAAACTTCTGATTTGTGTTTCATAAAAAATATTCAAGTATAGCGTGAATAGCTATCAATGAAAATACGGTAATATTTACTATCAGAAAAAGAAGCAATTGAGGCAGGATCCCTGACATCAGAACATATGACCTCAAAGGGCATTGAAGCTCTCTTATTGATTGAATTGAAAGGCAAAACACGACTCTTACATAAGTGACAATTAGGACACTTTGTATCACTGACTTTTGGACTCAGACTGGACCTGGGAATGAAATTATTCAAGACAAGTTTTTCAATAAAATGACGACCACAATTACCCAAACGACTATGCCAAAGAGTTGGCTTATTACATTCAGAAATGGCAAACACATAATCGAAAGAAACAAAAGATGGATACTGATGAGGCTTCAAGGATGAACAGGCAGAATAAAGTGAGAATGAGGGATCTTCTTGGAAGATGTACATGTTACCACATCTCTTTCCCTCAGCGAATGTCTCCCTCGTGCAAAGATCCTTGACATAAACAGAAGAGGGAGTAAATTCAACTGAGGCATTAACATCATCAACAAGTTTTGAGACAGAAACAATATTCTTCTGAATATTAGGAGCATGAATAACATTTGAAAGATTAAGAGACGATTTGGACATAGGTATAATGGCATTTCTAATATGTGAGATGGAGTGATGAGAACCATCTCCTGTGACTATGCTATTTTTTCCAACATAAGGAGTAAGATTCAAGAGCTTACCCGCATCACCCGAAACGTGGGTCGCAGCTCCGGAGTCAACATACCAAATACCTTTATCATTTTGTTTCATGTTCAAGCATGCCAAGGCTGCCAATAGAAACTCCTTTACTTCTCCATCCCTCTTAGCCTCTGCTTGTAGGGTTTTTCCCTTATTTTGAGGGTTGAACCTATTAAATTATGTATATCAACCTTGTAATCTCGTATATATATATATACTCATATATATATATAGAGAGAGATACATATACATATATATTTCTTTTTTGTCTCATTGTTCACCCGAAAAGGGTAATTCTATAAATACTTATTTTACGCATATTCCATTTTGGAATATGATTGTAACTTTTTTAATTCTTTTATTTTTCTTCTTTTTCTTTTTCTTTCTTTCTTTTTTATTTTTTATATTTTGTGCCACATATGGAGGCTCCCCAAAGAGTCATTGTGGAGCCTCCAACGGTCACATATATGACTGTTGGGACGACTCTCTTGGGAGTCCCCTATGTGGCTCCTTGTTTGGTTATAAATAGGGGCCTCTCCCCTCTTGTATTCTCATGGCTTTGAGTCAAAGCCCAAGCTCCTAATAAAGTTCAAATATTTATTTTTATGCCTTTGGTGCATTTGTGAGAGTTTATGATTTTGTGCTTTTATGCACAAGTGTTCTTATTGTGCATACAACAACAACTACGCCTTCATCCCAAAATAATTGGGGTCGGCGATATCAACCAAAAAAGAAAATCATTATGGGTCTTCCACATGAATCCTTCTCCTCCAATCATTTCTATCCAATGCCATGTCCTTGGTGAGGTTCAAAGCATTCATATCCTTTCCTATCACCTCCATCCATGTCTTCCTAGGCCTACCCCAACCTCTTTTAACTAATATATTTTCCCATTTCTCCATCCTTCTAACTATTAGAATATAGAATGGATATGGATCCGATAAAGGATCCATATCTATTCACGAGTTCTGTTTTGTATTTTAAATGTAACATGTGCAACTAATGAAGGGCACGTTCGTCATTGTAAAATGATTGTAACCCTATTAAACCTAATGATGTATTGCTGCAGCTAACAAGTTAATTGAGGCTGTCGATTGCAGAAGCTTCTCTCTCTCTCTCTCCCTCTCTCTCTCTCTCTCCCTCTCTCTCTCTCTCTCGATCTGAACAGAACACGTCTGTTCATAGGTAAAATTTACATGGTATCAGAGCAGAGGATCCTCTGGGCGTGAAGGGTTCTGCTCAGTCGACGTGAAGATCGAGTTCTCCTTACCGTCAACGAGCCACGAAACTTCTGCTGCGTGACAGATTTTTCCTCTGGGCGTGAAGGGTTCTGCTCAGTCGACGTGAAGATCAAGTTCTTACCGTCAACGAGCCACGAAACTTCTGTTGCGTGACAGGCTTGCCCAGTCGATGTAAAAGTCTACTTCTCCTTGCTGCCAACAGGTCTCTTTGCTGTTTTTACTTCCATCCTGTCCCCATTTTCAGGTATTCTTCTTATTCTCTATCTTCAGCTGCTTTGCAATTCTTGATATTCTTTTGAAAATATCTTTGTTGTCTTTTATTTTCTTCCTATCCCCATTTTTTGCTGGATTCTTCTTACTTTTTATCTTCAGCTGTTTTGGAATTCTGTCACAGCTGTTTTGGAATTGCTAGATTCCCTTTCCTGCAAAAGTCGGGTTCACCTTTAGTTTCATAAACCCAAGTCCCTTCCTGAGTGAATCTGGTTCCACTCTCCTACGAAAGAAACCAGATTCACATTAGTGTTAATCTGGATTTTGTCGTCACGCCTATTCTAAAACATTCTTTCATTTCTGTTTCTTGCCCAAAAATTTTCTTTGCTTCTATATGTCACGTTAGTGATCTGATTTCACTCTCACTTGCCAAGATCTGATTGTCGTTACTGCTGCCACGCCTGTCCCAACATATTCTGTCATAACTGTCAGTTTATGATAAAATAGGCCAGCTTCAGCCACTAGTGTTTTTCGTTTCCATTCCTGTCAACAAATCTTCAAATGGACTCTTCCGTCAATTCGGGTCTCTCTTCCAGTTTCCTGGGGCAATTAGTTTCAAAGCTAACCACCAACAACTATCTGACTTGGAAAAGGCAGATCGCTCCTTTTATTCGGAGCCAAGATCTTTCAGGCCACTTGGATGGATCCACTCCAATGCCTCTAGAATTTTTCACAACTGAAGACAAAGATGATGGAGGATTGCCGAAGATTATTCGCAACCCTGCATTTGTTGCTTGGATGAAGCGCGATCAGGCCCTCGTCGCGTACATCACTTCCACATTGTCACAAGAAGTCCTGATTTTCATTCCTGATGATTGCACATCTAAAGTTTTGTGGGAGGCTTTAGCTCAGACCTACTCTCAGATATCAGAGGCTAAAGTATTGTTTCTTAAACGCGAATTTCAAATGTTAAAAAAGGGTACAATGAGCATTATTGAATTCTTGAATCAAGTCAAAAGCATCACAGATCAATTAGCTATGGCTGGGTATCCAGTATCAGATAAAGAAAAGGTGCAACAGACACTAAATGCACTGGGTTCAGAATATCATGTTCTTGTTACATCCTTATTGTGCTTGCCTACGTTGCTCAGTTTTGAGGAATTACGCGCCAAACTCTTTCAGTATGAGATGACACTGAAAAGCATGTCTGAAGCTTCAACGGGACAATCATCTACGCATGCGGTTATTGCCACAGGGGTGATAGCTGATCGTGCACGAGGAGGACGGGGCAGAGGCAAGGGAAATCCAATCCAGGGTGGACGTGGGTTACTACCTACACCACCAAATTCCACTGCTAGTTTTTCAAGGAATGTTCCCACATGCTACCAATGTAACAAACGAGGTCACATCAAAGCTAACTGCTGGTTCAACCCACAAAATCGGAATAGAATGCAAAACACTAGAAATGTTGGTACATCAGGAACTGCAGGTACATTTCGGGTCAGTGATGATGCTAAGGATCTTCTACTATCTGCAATGGCCAACTTGAATCTGAAGCAAAATGATGATGGAATATGGTATGTTGACTCTGGGGCAGCAACCCATGTGACTGGCAATGCAGGTAAGTTCTCTACTTTGACTCCATATTTTGGAAAATCTAACATTGTAACTGGAGATGGGACTCACCACCCTATTTCAAACATAGGCAACGTCCTCATTCCTTTGTCTGAGTCATCTATCCCTTTATCTGATGTTGTTCATGCACCAAATATAAAGAAAAATATTGTCTCTGTCTCTAAACTTGTTGATTCTACCAATTCATCTGTAGAATTTACTCCTACTTCTGTCTTTGTCAAGGATCTTCAAACGAAGGAGATGTTCGCTAAAGGAGAGCGACGTGGAGACATGTATGTCTTTAATGAAGATCCAGCCTCCAGTATCATGAAGCTCAAGTCTGATCTCGTCTCTAAAAGCATCCTAAGTACATCCAAATGCAATAAGTCAGATCTCTGGCATTCTCGTCTTGGTCATTGTAGTCAAGTCTTTATTGAAAAGTTAGTGTCAAATGGTTTTCTTTCAGAGTCTGTTTCACCTTCAGTGAAGGATAAAATATGTCCTAGTTGTCAGGTTTGCAAAAGTCATGTACTTCCTTTTCATCAAATAAATAAAAGAGCCTCCATGCCCTTTGAAATAATATGTTCAGATGTTTGGGGCACAACCCCCAATTCTTCTTCTTCTGGAAGTAAATATTATGTATCCTTCATTGACAGTTTCTCTCGTTTTACCTGGATATTTTTCATGAAACATAAATCAGAGGTTTTTCTCATTTTCCGTCACTTTCATGCCTATGTTAAAAATCAATTCTCTCAAAATATTCAAATTCTCCAATGTGATGGAGGTGGTGAGTATTCCTCCAAAGAATTTTTTGATTTTCTCCAAAATAATGGGATGCATCGTAGAGTTTCTTGCCCGTACACTCCACAACAAAATGGAATTGCTGAACGTAAACACAGACATATTGTGGAAAGCGCAATGAGTATGATACATGGGAGTAACTTACCCATTAGTCTTTGGACTGAAGCTTTTCACACTGCCACTCATGTGATAAATCGCCTTCCTATGCCCATTCTTGAAAATCAATCTCCCTATTATGTTCTCTTTGGGGCACATCCCGATTATAATGAGTTACGAGTTTTTGGATGCACATGTTATGTACATATTGACAAATCCATGAGGACTAAGTTCCAGGACAAAGCCTCTATTTGCCAATTTGTAGGTTATGCAGATGAATACAAGGGTTACAGGTGCTATGATCCCGTCAACAAGAAGATAAGAATTTCCATAAATGTTGTTTTTGATGAAAATAGTTTTCTGGGAAAAGAAGCAGACGTCAATCGTGAACATATTGGTGCAGTTGTTGATTGGTATGACCCATGGCTTAGTGCAGAACTTATTTCACAAACTGCCGAACATACTACTTTAACCCCTGAAAGCATACATGGGGAGACGGTTTGGGATGATGCATCACAAACAGAATGTCTGAGATACAAAGGTAATGTGTATACCAGGAGACCCAAAGAGCGAACAAATGAACCTGTTGAAGAACACATTGCATCGTCCAATAACAGAGAAGCACCGAGAAGATCAGGCAGGATAAGGCATCCTATTGAAAAATGGGTTAGTTATGACAACTTTTCTATGGACTTTCAAATTTTCCTATCCAAGATTGAAAAACACGATAAACCACTTGGTTTTCATCAAGCTATCCAATCCAACAAATGGATTGAAGCGATGAATGAGGAGATTGAGGCACTTCACGAGTGTCAAACATGGGAGATAGTTGGCCGTCCTTCAGATAAAAATGTCGTTGGATGCAAATGGGTATATAAAATTAAATATAAACCGAATGGTAGTATTGAATGGTACAAGGCACGTCTTGTTGCCAAGGGTTTCACTCAAGAATATGGTCAGGATTATGACGAGACATTTAGCCCAGTGGTAAAAATGGGAACTATTCGCATTATTCTTGGTTTGGCAATTGAACAAGGTTGGACCCTTAGTCAGCTTGATGTTAAGAATGCATTTCTTCATGGGGACTTAAAGGAAGAGGTTTACATGGAGCAACCTCAAGGTTATGCAGAGGGAGACACAAAAGAATATGTATGCAAATTAACCAGAGTTTTGTATGGGTTGAAGCAAGCTTCTAGGTCATGGTTTGAAAGCTTTTCCTTAGAAATTCAGAAACATGGTTTCTTTCGTTCCCAACTTGACCATTCTCTGTTTATATACAGGAATAGTACCACTGTGGTTTTCTTACTCATATATGTTGATGATATTGTGATCATTGGTAATGCTCCTGACCACATTCAACAAATTAAAGCTTTGTTGAGTATGCGGTTCAAAATGAAAGACCTTGGGGAACTGAGATATTTTCTTGGTGTAGAGGTGGACAGACAAGATGAAAAAATGTCATTAACTCAACACAAATACACTCTTGATCTTCTGGCTAAAGCAGGAATGACAGATTGTAAACCTCTACCCACACCCAGTGTTGTCAACCAAAAGCTCAGTATTTGTGATGGTGAGTTATATCCTGATGCAGTTAAATATCGCAGTTTAGTGGGTATGTTGCAATACCTTTTACTCGACCAGACATTGTATACTCTGTTAATCAAGTGTCTCAATTCATGCATGAACCAAAAATTGGTCACATGGATGCTGTCAAACGCATCCTTCGCTATCTAAAAGGAACGGTGGGTGATGAACTCATATATATTCAATCTTCATGGAAGACACCAAAACATGACATACTGGCCTATACAGATGCAGACTGGGCAGGGGATCCAGATGAGAGAAGGTCTGTTTCAGGATATTGCGTTTTCATTGGGAGAAATCTTGTCTCATGGAGTAGCAGAAAACAGAAGGTTGTAGCAAGATCTAGCACAGAGGCAGAGTATAGATCTATGGCAGCTGCCACAGCAGAGGTGACCTGGATTAGGCATCTACTTGCAGAGATGGGAGAGGATATCTCAAATTTGACACTTATGTGTGATAATAGAAGTGCTATACAAATTGCATTCAACCCTATCCATCACAGTCGGACTAAGCATATTGAGATTGATCAACATTTCATCAGACAAAAGATAGCAGACAAAGAGATTGAACCAGTTTATGTGCCTTCAGAAGACCAAGTTGCCGATATGTTTACAAAAGGTCTTACCAGACACTGTTTCTGGAATCTGAAGAACAAGTTGCACATGGTTCACTCCCATGCACAACTTGAGGGAGGGTATTAGAATATAGAATGGATATGGATCCGATAAAGGATCCATATCCATTCACGAGTTCTGTTTTGTATTTTAAATGTAACATGTGCAACTAATGAAGGGCACCTTCGTCATTGTAAAATGATTGTAACCCTATTAAACCTAATGATGTATTGTTGCAGCTAACAAGTTAATTGAGGCTGCCGATTGCAGAAGCTTCTTTTTCTCTCTCTCTCTCTCGATCTGAACAGAACACGTCTGTTCATAGGTAAAATTTACACTAACTGGAGCATCATTAGGCCTTCGGCGAATATGTCCAAACCACCATAAACGATTCTCTCTCATCTTATTTTCAATGGGTGCAACACCTACCTTCTTACGTGTCTCCTCGTTCCGAATCTTATCTTTTATTGTATTTCCACACATCCATCTCTGCATACGCATCTCAGCTACACTCATTTTTTGAATATGATGTCTCTTGGCAGCCCAACATTCCGTACCATATAGTAAAGCGGGCCTAATAGTCGTCCTATAAAACTTTCCCTTCAACCGCAATGACATTCTACGATCGCACAACACTCCAGTTGCACTTTTCCATTTCATTCACCCAATCTTTATCCTATGATCTACATCTCCATCAATTTCTCCATACTTTTGAATGATAGATCCCAAATATTTGAAACAATCATCCACCGATATTTCTTGCTCACCAAGCTTCACTACACTCCCATCATTACTTTGTTGCTTACTAAACCGACATTCCATGTATTCTGTCTTACTCTTACTCAACTTAAAACCTCTTGCTTCCAATGTCTGTCTCCATAATTCTAACTTAGCATTAACCCCAGCTCTAGACTCATCAATCAAAACAATATCATCAGCAAACAACATACACCACGACACATTTTCTTGAATTGATCTCGTAAGCTCATCCATCACTATAGCAAATAGGAAAGGGCTTAAAGCAGATCCTGGATGGAACCCAACCGTTATAGGAAAATTGGTTGTCACCCCTCCACAAGTGCGGACATTGGTTACTACTCCTTCATACATATCTTTAATTATTTTAATGTACTTGAGAGAAACACCTTTCTTCATCATTGTCCACCAAAGAACGTCCCTAGGTACTCTATCGTATGCCTTCTCTAAATCAATAAAAACCATATGCAAATCTTTGTTCCTCTATCTATTTCTCTCGATAAGTTGTCTAAGAAGATGTATAGCTTCCATAGTTAATCTTCCAGGCATAAAACCAAATTGATTCTCCGATATCATGACAACCT
Organism: Nuphar pumila; assembly: GCF_984573655.1. Lineage (NCBI taxonomy): Eukaryota > Viridiplantae > Streptophyta > Magnoliopsida > Nymphaeales > Nymphaeaceae > Nuphar > Nuphar pumila. The sequence continues at coordinate 17,273,057 of NC_143256.1, forward strand.
TCTTCAACCTAGACTCAATCACCCTCTCCCAAAGTTTCATAGTATGACTCATGAGTTTTATACCACGATAGTTTGTGCAATCTTGTATATCACCCTTATTTTTATATAGAGGCACCAAAGTACTCTTCCTCCACTCATTAAGCATCTTATTTGTCCGCCAAATCTTGTTAAAAAGATTTGTCAATCATTCTAAACCTTTCTCTCCCAAGCATCTCTCATCTTTGCAAGCCTATAAATATCCTTCTCGCCTTCTTTGGTATCCAACTTATCATAAACCTCCTTATATATCTTATCCCTCGCGTTCCGAACTACTTTTTTAGCTTCCTTCTTTGCTATCATATACTTCTCCAAATTCTCTTTATCACGACTCTTAGATTTCTATAACACTCTCTTTTAACTTTAATAGCTAATTTGACATCCTCGTTCCACCACGATGTATCCTTACCTAGCGGTGCACCGCCTTTAGACTCACTCAATACCTCCTTAGCCACATTTCTCATGCCACCCGCTATCTTATTCCACATTGATTCTGAATCCTCCCCGAGATACCAATCAGCTTCCTTAACTACCTGCTCTACAAACATTCCTTGTTTAGCTCCTTTCAGTGCCCACCACTTAATTCTAGGATCTATCCTATGTCTATCCCTTTTGCGGCATTATCTAATTCTAAGATCTAAAATTAAGACTATGTTGTGTAGCTACACTTTCTCCCGGTATAACCTTACAATCGATGCAACAACCCCTATCTCTCTTTCTATGTAGGAAAAACTCTATCTAACTCATATTAACCCCACTTTTAAATGTTACTAAGTGAGACTCCCTCTTCCTAAACCAAGTGTTTGCTAAGATCATATCATAGGACAAACCAAAATCTAAAATCCTTTCTCCACTCTCGTTTATTTCTCCTATACCATAGCCTCCATGGATACTCTCAAAACCATCCCTACTAATGCCTACATGCCCATTAAGGTCACCGCCGATAAAAAGCCTTTCTCCATAAGATATCCCTTGTACTACTCCATCTGAATCTTCCCAAAATTGACGCTTAATGGAATCATCTAAACCTACTTGAGGAGCATAAACACTAATAATATTAATAATGGAATTATTGTACATGTGTGCACATATTTGTTATCAAGAATATTAAGGTCTTGATCATAGTATCTTGTTGAAGATACTTTCACATGGTATCAGAGCCTCGTTTGAAGAAGGATTGTGCGTTTGTTCATTTTTTAGTGCCTCAAAAAACGTGCCTTCAAGCTATTGTTTTTTGGAGTGGATCATCTTCTTCGGGCAATATTTTAGAAGCCTCTTTTATCAAGAAAGACTTGAGAAACCCTTAAGGTACGTATTGTTTTTCATCATCTTTCCTCTCTAATAGGTGAAAAAGACTCTCATTTCTCTCTTGGGTTCAAACTCAATGGGTCCAACTATCATGTTTGGGCCAGAAATATGGAAGCTCACATCAAAGGAAAAAGACTTTGGGGCTATGTCCAAGGCTTGATTCCCGAACCAGAACCCAAGATAACCTCGCTAGAAAAAGGAGAGATAAAAAATACATCAGATATGCTGACCAAGGACAAGCATGAGAAGTGTCGATTCCTAGCAGGAATGGAAGAAGCTTCCATATAAGTCGGGAAGGGGGAGAATTGTTGGGGTTTCCTCCTTTGTGGGATCCATTGGTTCGATGCACATTCAGTATCGCTGCAGAATTCTAAGCACGATGCTTGATCTTTTCGAGGACGATTTGGAGTATTCGTTGGATAGTGATTTGTAGAAGTCCTCTCAGCTGAATGATGCTTTAGTTGTTCAGAGTTTGAGGTTCAGCGAGTTGTCGATGGCAATTTATGGTGAGTGCCTTCAGCTGCATAGCGATTTGTGGTTAACGTTATGTGCTTCAGCTGGATGACGAATTGTGGTTATCACTGGATAGCGATTTGTGATAAGGCGCTTCAGGCACATCGTAAGTTATGCAGGACGTTTAGTCTTCCACATTTAATGCGAGTCTCGTCCTCTATTTAGGGGATGGATGAGAGAACAAAAGCAGCAGAAGAGAGCAAAAAAGGCAGAACATTAGGGAGAGAGTGTGAGAAACACTTTTAGGGCACCGAAAAGGTGCGGAGGGAACAAAAAGCAAGAAGTGCTACGATACTTCTTTCAGGACAACTTTGTCAAGCTGATTCTTCAGATCATTCGTTCTTTGTTCCTCAGTGAGGTATATCCTCTTGTTCATTTCGTTACACCTTGTGTATTTGTAAGGCTTATGCCTTTTGGCCACTCTGTAATCTTTGTTTGAAGATAGTAAAAGTTGTTGACCTATTGGTCGCTGTGGACGTACCTCAGTTGAGAGAGAACCACGTAAATCGTTGTGTGCTGTTTTTATTTTCGCTACTGGTTTGTTTTGGTTTATTTTTCTACCAGTGTCATCGTCGTATTGTTTCCATCAATTCACACTCATGGGGAGATCCAGTACATCCGTTTTAACCCCAACAATATACACACAAAGATTTCCATTCCTGCCACATACTGACAGCTTCCAAACAGGGCCTTACTCAAGTTTATAGAAAAAAAAATCTACCAAATAGAGAGAGAGGCATGGAAATATAATATTAGTAAGAAAGTGAAAGATGTCGATTTGACATACGCAGGCATGGCTTAGTGATGTATTGGGAGCAAAATTAAAGGCTGCCCTTTTGTATCATATATTAGAATTTTAGTAAGAAATTATCACTTTAAAGTGTAAACATAATGTATACATGTATGCCTTCAACCGTTTCTAATGTGATTGTGATTTTTTCCCATTAATTGCAAGTTACAACAACAATAAAACCCTATGATCTAGAGCTACGACCTTACTTTCTATGCCTCGGTTGTTTGACAATAGATTTCAGTGCACCAAACAGTAGGGGATAAATTGTGAAATTTAATCAAACAAGAATTACTTAAGCCAAAGCCCGGTCCCTGAAGCATCATTGTACACAATGAATCTACCTGTCCCAAAAGGTAAAGTTAATAGTGGGGCTGTGGTCAACCTCCTCTTCAGCTTCTGAAAGCTCGCCTCACATCGAGGTGACCAAACCAACTTTATCTTCTTCTATAAAAGTCGAGTCATTGGAGCCGCTATACGAGAGAAGTTCTCAATGAATTGACAGTAGTAGCTCACCAATCCCAAGAAACTCTTGATCTCTAAAATTGTCTTCGGTTGCTTCCAAGACAACATTGCCTCCACCTTGGCTGGATCGACCTCAATGCCCTTTTTAGAGATCACGTGGCTGAGAAACATCACCCTGTGGAGCCAAAACTCACACTTTAAGAACTTAACATAAAGTTGATGTTCTCTCAGTGTCTGCAACACAATCCACAGATGCTCTCAGTGCTCCTCCACGCTCTCAGAGTAGATAAGAATGCCATCGGTGAATATAATGACAAAAGAATCCAACCATAAACTGAAGACCCGATTCATCAGGTCCATGAATGTTGCAGGGGCATTGGTAAGTCTAAAAGACATCACCAAAAACTTATAGTCCCCGTATCTTGACCTGAATGTGGTCTTTAGAACATCCTCTGCCCTGATTCACAACTGATGGTACCCGAAACAAAGATCTATCTTACAGAACCAGCTCCTTCTTCAACTCAACCAGCTCTGCAAGTGCCATGTGATACGGTATTCAGGAAACTGGTGTCATGCCAGGCATTAGCTCGATTGAGAACTTGATCTTCCTGTGAGGTAGCAAACCTGGCAAGTCCTCGGGAAAGACGTTCAAAAACTCATGAACCGCGTCCAACTGCTCCAAATGTGTCACCTAACTGTCTGTCGCAGACACACTGGCCAAGAACATCATACAACCTTGCTTATGGTACTTGGAGATCTTCAATGTCGAGACAATCTTCACCTCGCTCGTTGATCAAATCGCCTAAAACACCAATACAGACAAATCAGGGCGCTCTAACGGAACCTCATTTCTCCAACACTAAAGAGTAGCATTGTATTTAGACAACCAGTCTATACCCAAAATGACATCATAGAAAGTCATGTTCAGTATGATCAAGTCAGCAAACAACTCATGCCCCTCGATGATCACTCAGACTGTAGGAAAATATTTCTCGCAAGAAGAAGATGTACCCATCGGTGACATCACGTAAAAAGCCTTCTCGAGGCTAGATGTAACAAGATCAAGCAAACTCGCAAAGGAGGAGGATATAAAGAATGGGTAGCACCCAAATCAAACATCACACGAGCATAGTGTTCAAAGACTACGAAAATACCTTCGAGCAGGTCATTTTGATTACCTTGTGTTGCAGTTGTTGCAGCGTACACTCTCCTGTTGGTCCTCTGTTGCGCCTATTGTTGAGGCCTATGTTGCTACTATTGTTGTCCTCCATGAGTCGTTGGCTTGTTCGGACAATAGATAACGATATGTTCGGGCTGTTGGCACTAGTAGCAGACTCCCTTAAAGAGTGGACAAGAGCCCTAATGATGACTCTTGTTGCACCTTTGACACATGAACAAAGTCTTCCCCTATTGCTTCCTCTGTTGGGGTCGACCCTTCTGATGCCCTTGTTGTGTCCTCTGCCTCTTTACCTTACCCCCTGCCACCCACAGGTGGGTTCTTCCTCGCTTTGCCACTGGTGATGCCCTGGTTACCCCCCACTCTTCTGTGATTCATCCTTGAACCTCTTCCACTCCTCATTCAAGATGGATGCAGACTTGATCACATCACTGAATATAGTAGGACAACTCGTCATCACACGAACCTGGAGTCCGTCTTTCAGCCCACGAACATACTTCGCTGCCCTTGCCTTATCATTAGTAAAAAGGTTCAAGTAGTAGCGCTCCAAACTCCTGAATTTGGTGGTATAGTTCACCAAACTCATGTTCCCCTGAACAAACCCAAAAAAATATTGCTACATACGTTCTCGTGCATAAGCAGGGAACTAAGCATCTAAGAAATTCTCATTGAAAGTCACTCAAGGAATTACCTCCACTCTGTCGTATTTCACTCATCACAGGGTGTCCCACAATTTCTTGGCATCACCCTTCAATTGGAACATGCCAAAATTAGTCTGCCTATCCTCAGGCACAGGCAGGATACAAAACGCCCTTTTAGTCTCCTCAACCCAACTCTCAGCTGCCTCTGGGTCGGCCTTCACTGAGAAGGTTGGAGATTCAACCTAAGAAACTTCTTGAACATCACCACGGTGGGGTTTGGAGTGACCTCGGCAAGATAGACACACATGATCTGTTGCGCCACCTGTGCCTGGACGTATGTGGTCACTATCGTTGTCAAGGTGTTCAGGGCATTCAACATGAAGTCCCTTTGCTCCTGTCAATCAGCGAGAGCACCAGAAGTCAAAGCTCGGGAGCGGGTATACATCTAAAACATGAAAAATAGTTAAAAAATTTGCACCCTTATCAAACCTACCCCCTTAGGATTGATCCCCTCAACAATCATAATTGCATATTCACATCAAATTCCTAATTCACATAAAAAGGAATTAAATTAAGCCATTCTCACAGTCTATCATATGAAATTTAAATAAATTGATATTAGTAAAAAAAATACCAGGTAGCCCTTACTAGTGATGGAGACTGCTCTAGAATACAAGTCATGACTTTCTGATAAAATTTGGACATGGCTTGATTATCAAAAGAAAATTCTGGTACACAAAAATGATTAAAATATAATATTTTATGGTCGACTCTGATACCAAACCTGTAGCGACCCCAACTCATCCCTATTGAAAAGTAATTTTTTTTTAAAGCAATCAAAGGGACTCTTTTAGAGACCTCACTATTTGGTAACTACCATATATAACTAAAATTTGGAATTAATTAATTAATTAATAATTAATAAATATCTAGAAAATTTCATAGAGTGCCTTATCCATCTTGGAGTCTTTTTAACCTTAAATTTCCTTAAATTAAACCTTTATACCGAATTGAAAGCTTTAATTTCGTTGGACCTAGATTTTAGATCTGGGTCCAGATCCAAGATGCAAATTCATATCCAATATTTATATGGATCTTGAACTGGATCAGATCCTAATTAATATGGGTTTTGGATTGAGTTTAGATCCATATTAACTTGGATCATACAGATTGGATTCAGTTTGATCCAATCTGGACCCGGTCCCATCGAGACAGACCCTTTTTTAAAAAATATGATTTTCGAGCAGACCATAGCCTGAGTTCAGAAAAATAAAATATAGTTGAATTCAACATTTTGAGGTACATCTAATGATGTATAACTTGAATTTAACCTGAATTTTGCTCAAATTTTGCTTGATTTTAAAGGTCAAAAATAAAAGTTTTTATCATATCTTGTTTGGCTCATTTAGGTCTTATCAATGACCCATGGGTCAAACCCAAACTCAATTGACGCTACCTAAAATCGAGGATTTATCGATTTTTTTATGGCACTTAGCCAAAACCTCAAATATCTCTAAATTTAATACACGATATTACAAGATCTCGGCACTCAAGCACACCCTCATAATTGTTAGGGAAAAGTAATATGTTTGACTCTATATAATTAGGGGTGTCAACGGGTTGGGTTTACTTCGACCAAACCCTATAGGGTTCGGGTTTGGTGACAAAAAAGAATACCCGATTAAGACTCATGTCCCGACTTGAAGAACCGATTAATATATGGACCCGAGTATAGTTTGTGAAATTTTATACCAGACCCAAGCTTGACTCAAGCTTTGATTAAGACCATAAATTTTCAATGTAAAAATGATAAAAAATTATTATTTTATCAGGTATGATCTGGGTCTGGTTCATGTAGTTCTTATTGGATCTAGGTATGATTTATCTTATAGTAGGCTCGATTAGACCTGGGTCTAGACCCGGTATCCTACCCAAAAATCTGATCCAAGTTTGGTTCCACCTAGGTCGAACCAAAGCCGACCTATTGACACCCTTACATACAATGTCGTAAGCTTAAAGTAAAAACAACCACGATCTAACATTAATGTAAAAGGCTGACATGATTCCTGAATGAGTAGATGCATCATTACGAAGGGCAATATAAGATGGGGAAAGCATTTGACCCTCTAATTGGAACTCACAGGAGAAGGTTGGTTTGAGCAAATGTATTCAACATGGTCGAATTCGTAAGAATGAACACTTAGATCATATTTTTTATGTAAAAATATTATTTTTTGAAGGTTGAAAGTTTGGTACATTGTAGGCCGTTGATTTTTTAACCCTGAAAAAATCTCACATGCATGTTATAATAACATGTTTCAAAGGTCCTTTTCTACTAAACTAAACATGTAGATCGTGTCAAATGTGCAAAAAATAATAAAAATATTACAGTTTTTCACTGAGGGGTTCCTTACCCACGAGGGGTAGCAAATATTGTCCCATAAAACGGTCCTGGTTTTTTTGTGAGCAAACTTTCTTAGATGACATCCAATCACTAAAGTGTCATAGTGAGTTTCCACTTTCTCAGTAGGATAGAGTGTGCGCTTAATTGTTGGGTAGTTCTGGGGTAGGACCTTGTCTCTGTGTGCTGGAACAGGTCGCTAAGGACAAATTTCACCATTGTGCGCTCAAAAAGTGACTATTTAGAAAATATTTAAAAAATTTTAATGTTTAATTCTTTAGGATAATGACAGCATCTATTTTACAATTTAACAATATTTTAATCTAAACTTTATTTTTTAATGACAAGAAAACCCGTATCGAAGACCAGGTCGCTTAATGGGCTCGGCCCACTGCGATATAAGACCCTCAAAGATTAAGACACAACCACCCTATTTTGTGGATTCTGATCGGGTGCAATCACATGGCACAAAATTTGTGCATTATGCACTTGACTGCCCTCCATCAGGCCCTGAGCCCCACAACTGACAGGCTGTCCTCAAGATGGAGGATGATCAGGTGCTTAATGTTGGTGCAATTATATTGTATTTGATATTTTCATTGTTTTTATGTCCCCCGTACACCTGACGCCCGAACCGGATAAGCAATTCAAATCTTGTGCAGGCCCCTGTCAATTCCTCTGAGTTTCGATCTCGCGACCCTATCGTTGAAGTAAACTTTTCAGTTCAAACTTGATAACTGACAAAATCAATATGCTTCCCAGAAAGTGAATCAACTCACCATGTCAACCAGCCATTAGAATAATTTGGCAATCAAATACTTAAATTGTAAACCATTTTAGATCTTGAATAATTTGGCAATCAAGTACTTAAATTGTAAACCATTTTAGATCTCTCTCTCTCTCTTGTAGGGGAGCAATTCTCGTGGTCAAATATGAGGTCTCGCCCTTGCTTGCGGATACTTGATCGCGTTTTTCTCTCCCCAGAACTATTTCACGCAGTTCCGGATGTCACTGCTTGTCTGCTGCCACAGACCATGTCCGATCATGGACAAATGACTGTTTCGTGGGGCGCAGGCTTCAAGGCATGTCGTAGGTTCTTCTTTGAGGAATGGTGGCTTCGGGTGCCAGACTTTCAGCAGTTGGTAGGTCAATCGTGGGCTCAACCTGCTACGGGATCTTGGGTGGCCATCCGCATCCATGTTAAGCTTCTTCGTCTTCGAAAACGTATTAAGGAATGGCTAAGTTTTAATAACCTGAACAAGTTAGGTTCATCGGCCAGTGGGAAGCTGAGCTCTCCGATTTGGCCCAACATCAGGTCGATCTTGTTGGTGTACCGAAGGGTCAAGTGCTTCAATTGCAGGAGCGTATCGTCGTAATCTCTACTCTCGTTGCAGAATGGAGAGCACGAGATGAGCTTAGATGGAAGTTGAGGGCTAGAGTTGCATGGTTGGCTAATAGCGATGATAATACACAATTTTTTCATATGAACGCATCAAATAAATACAGTAAGAACTGTATACTCTCGATCGAGATCGATGGATGCCAGTTTGGTCCGCACAATTGCCTACCAGCTATTACTTCTTATTTCTCCAGGTTGTATTCGGCCGACTTAGGCGTCAGGGGGGTCATCGGCGATATGGGCTATAAGCAGTTGGCGGCAAACCAATTTGTTTCTTTGCAGGTTAGATTCACTGAAGTGGAGATTTCGAATGCTATTAGCGAACTATCGGGATGGAAGGCACCAGGCCTTAATGGTTTTCACATTGACTTCTTTAAAGCATTTTGGTCAACTGTAAAAACTGACCTGCTCCACTTGTTCGATGAATTCTATCGTAATGCGAGGCTGCCTAAACCATATCATGTGGCAGTCATCTCTTTGATTTCTAAGAGGCAAGGGGCATCAGACATATCCAACTTTAGGCCGATTTCGGTGATGGGTGCTCTGTATCGCATTATATCTAAGGTGTTGGCTAATCGGTTGCACGCTGTCATTGATCAACTTGTTTTGTCCGAACCAGGGTGCTTTTATTCCAGGTCGAAGTTTGCAAGGATCCTTTATTTGTGCAACTGAGCTTCTTCACTCTTTACAGTCGACTGGATCACCGCACTTCATGCTAAAATTGGATTTTCACAAGACTTATGACAGAATGGCATGGGATTTTCTGATTGAATCTCTAACAAATATGGGGCTTGGCAGCCGATTTATAGCATGGGTTAAGGAGTTGGTCACAAAATCCGTATCATCAGTTTGCATCAATGGAATGAGAGGGGAAGAATTCAAGTTGGCTAGAGGTGCACGACAGGGTTGTCCTCTAGCACCTATCATTTTTAATATCGTGGTAGATGGTTTACCTATTCTCATGAAAAGGGCAGAAGAAACAGGCTTCTTGGAATCCTTGGGCATTCCTGGTTTTGTTGGTCACACAATTCAATATGCAGACGATACTTTAATATTTGGACATGCGAATGTTAATCAAATGTCTAGGTTGTACTTCATTATTAAAGTCTTTGCTGCAATTTCAGACCTTCGCCTGAACGAGAGTAAGTGCGCTCTGGTCTTACTCAATGTTGACCCTCTTCTCCAATCGGCTGCTGCAAGGATCTTCAACTGCCCAATATCCGACTTCCTGTCAATTTCTTGGGTCCATCGTTGCACTCTCTACAATCAGCGGGAACTTCTACTTGGATGTCTACCATAGAGCGGGTGCAAGGAAGATTGCAGGCTTGGAAGGCTCAATATTTATCTTTTGTGGGACGAGTGATGCTCATTCGCCATGTTTTAGCCCGATTACCAGAGTTTCGAATGAGCATGTCTATTATACTGACGACAGTAGAGCAGACGATCAATCGTTTGCTTTCGCACTTCCTTTGGTCTGGGAATGTGTCGCACAAAAAGTACCTGCTTGTTTCTTGTCAACAGATCATGCTTCCGAGGCACCAAGGTGGCTTAGAGATTCCAACTATGAGAAAGAGGAGCATCGTTTTAGTCTTGAAGTGGGCTTGGGAAGCTTCCACATCTCAATCTTCTTGGGATATGATTGTTAGGCAAAAATATGGTAGTCTACATGAATCCCTTCTTTCCACGCCCAGTTCAGTGTGTCATTCGTCCCTCTGGCTAGAGTGGCGGAAGACACTTCGATCCTTCAGTGGCAGAGATTTTAGGCCTGTCCATGGCATGACATGGCTTCACTGGGCCATGGCGAGCGGAGATAGGTTCTCCATTAAGCAAGTTTACCATTCCTTGTTGCCATCCGGGATGAACTGGTTTCCCAGTGATTGTATGTGGGGTAAGGGGCCAGCTCCAAGGGCAAAAGCTTTGGCGTGACTTGTGGCTCTGGATCGTGTTCAAACCCAAATTAATGTCAGGAAACGGGGATTCAATTTCTAAGCATGTGTGTTCTTTACGAGAAGGTTGTAGAGGACACGACTCACCTATTTTGGCTCTGCCCGGTCATTCTAGACTTATTTTTTCAAACTTGGGGTGCGCCACTTTTTCAAACTCGTCCGTGCTCCGTTATTCGGGACCTCTTGCTTGGTCCCAGGATTGTACGACACAAAAAAAATGGAGATTACTGTGGCGGGTTTGGTTGCTTTCAGCATGGTGGGTCATATGGACTGAAAGAAACGACATCTTCTTCAGGGGCATCAAATTCGATTTCGGAAGGCTTCGACAACGGGTCATGTCTGATGTGTATCTGGCTCTTAAATTACATAGTAGGGGGGAGGGGCTGATCGGCTTGTACTCTGAACTATGTACAATCGCCATCTAGATTGTGGCTGTTTTGCTCTTATGTTTCTCTTTTGTCTCTCCCATCCAATATTCTGTTGGATGTATTTTGGTAATGTTGAATGGTGAATGTTCTCTCTCTCTCTCTCTCTCTTGTACATGCGCTACAGAGTTTGTAACCCAAACTGAAACTACAACACCACACGTATATTTGTGCGGATGCATAAACATGAAATTTTGCCCATCCAAATGGATGGGTTTCATAGATTTAGGCGATGTTTGGAAACTAGTTGTCAGAAGTAGCCAGAGTGGGAATACCAACACCAGAATTGTTGGTGATGGATGGAGTTGTAAGAAATGATGCAAGTGAGATGGTATTTGACACGTCCAATTCCACATTTTACATCCCACTTACATGAGGTGGTAGTTACCAAATACTACACCAGATCTCACACAGGTGACTGCTTCAACAACCTTCCTAACGTTCTTTCAGTATTATTTCCAACTTTTTAGTTGCATTCCAAACAGATGCACATGTGGAAGTGGTAAATCTCCCGTAAAATCAAAGTGGGCGATAAAGTAGTCGGAAGTCATAGGAAAAAAGGTTTCATTTCAAAAAAATTGCCTAGACCGGATATGTCTTATTTGCAAAATGGGACACCAGTTGATATGGCATTCAATCCATTAAGAGTACCTTCACGAACGAATGTGGGACAAATATTTGAATGCTCACTCGAGTTAGCGGGAGACCTGTTGGGCAGATATTATAGAATAACACCCTTTGATGAGATATATGTTGGGTTTCCCTCCTTTGTGGGATCCATTGGTTCGATGCACATTCAGTATCACTGCAGAATTTCAAGCACGATGCTTGATCTTTTCGAAGATGATTTAGAGTATTTGCTGGATAGCGATTTGTAGAAGTCCTCTCAGCTAAATGACTATTCAACTGTTCAGAGTTTGAGGTTCAGCGAGTTGTCGATGACGATTTGTGGTGAGTGCCTTCAGTTGCATAGCGGTTTGTGGTTAGCGTTATGTGTTTCAGTCGGATGACGATTTGTGGTTATCGTTGGATAGCGATTTGTGGTATCGCTGGATAGCGATTTGTGATAAGGCGCATCGTAAGTTATGCAAGATATTTAGTCTTCCGCATTTAATGTGAGTCTTGTCTTCTATTTAAGGGATGGATGAGAGAGCAAAAGCAATGGAAGAGAGCAAAAAAGGCAGAATATTAGGGAGAGAGTGTGAGAAACACTTTTAGGGCACCGAAAGGGTGCGGAGGAAAAAAAAAACAAGAAGTGTTGCGACACTTCTTTCAAGACAGCTTCGTCAAGCTAGTTCTTTAAATCATTCGTTCTTTGTTCCTCAGTGAGGCATATCCTCTTGTTCATTTCGTTACACCTTGTGTGTTTGTAAGGCTTATGCCTTTTGGCCACTTTGTAATCTTTGTTTGAAGATAGTGGAAGTTGTTGACCTATTGGTCGTCGTGGACATACCTCAGTTGAGAGGGAACCACGTAAATCGTTGTGTGCTATTTTTATTTTCGCAGCTAGTTTGTTTTGGTTTATTTTTCTACCACTATCATCATCGTATTGTTTTCATCAATTCACACTTGTGGGGAGACCCGGTACGTCCATTTTAACCCCAACATATGGTATCAGAGATTTGGTTAGTATATTTGTGTGTGAAGTCATGGAGAATAACATTGGGCGTATGATCAGTTTGAATGGCACAAACTGGATGGCATAGAAAACTAAAATAGAAGACCTCTTGGGTTATAAAGATTTGGATGGACCCATAGACGGTGTAAGAGGCAAACAAGAAGAGATGAAAGATGTCGAATGAAAAAAACTAGACCGAAAGGCGATCAGTTTCATTCGACAATGGATAGATGATAGTGTCTTTCATCATGTATCCATAGAAACTTTGACGCATGGTCTTTGAACCAAACTAGAGAGCCTTTATGATAGAAAGGCAGCAGTGAATAAGGCCTTTCTATTTCGAAAGCTTGTGAACCTCAAGTATAAAGAGGGCGGCTCTATTGCAGAGCATTTGAATGAGATCAAAAGCATTGTAAATCAGTTGGCCACAATGAAAATCACTTTTGATGATGAGTTACAAACTTTGTTTCTCTTATTTCCCTTCCTGAGAGTTGGGAAACCTTGGTGGTCACAGTCAGTAACTCTGCACCTGATGGAATGGTAACGATGAGCCAAGTTACCAGCAGTCTGTTGAATGAAGAGTCCAGGAGAAAGTCATTAGGTCCTTCTACCTCAAAGGCGCTTGTGATTGAAAACAGGGGGAGAAGCAGAAGTAAGAGCAGGGCTCTGCACTACCATGGCAAATCCAGAGGCCACTCACACTCGAGCTCAAAGAAAGACGTCGAGTATTATTATTGCCACAAGAAGGGGCATATGAAGCGACAGTGCAGGAAGCTCAAGCTTAAGGAGTAGAACAGAGAGAAGAGCTCAGAAGAAAAATAAGGTGCCACAGTCACAGATGGAGAGCTCATGGTTGTCTGTGATGGCACTAGCATAAATTTGATCGATCAGGAGACCGATTGGGTGATTGACTCTGGAGCTTCATTTCATGTTACCTCACGGGTTGATTTCTTCACTTCCTACTCGCAAGGTGATTTCGGTAATGTCTGAATGGGAAATGAAGATGTGTCAATGATTGTTGGCATGGACGACATTTGCTTGGAAACAAGTGTTGGCTGTAAGTTGTTGCTGAAAAATGTGAGGCATGTACCAGACATCCGACTGAATCTGATCCTTGCTGGAAAGTTAGATGATGAGGGCTATAACAACACCTAAAGTGATGGAAGGTGGAAGCTAACCAAAGGCTCATTGGTGATAGCCAGAGGAACAAAGGCTCGTTCCCTTTACACTTTGTAAGCGAAGATCTGGAAGAGTGTTGTGAATGTTGTGGAGACTGGCTCGTCCACAAAATTATGGCATAGAAGGCTTGGGCATATGAGCAAGAAGGGGCTGCAAGTCGTAGTTAAGAAAGAGTTCCTGACAGGTGCAGCAGGTACATCTTTGGAACCTTGTGTTCATTGCTTCCATGGTAAACAAAATAGAGTTTCTTTCCATAGATGCATTGCATCTAGAAAATCTCATGTTCTAAATCTTGTACATTCTGATGTGTGTGGACCTTTAAAGGTCAAGACACTTGGTGGTGCATTGTACTTTATGACTTTCATTGATGATCACTCTAGGAAAGTCTGGGCTTATACACTGAGGACTAAAGACCAAGTTCTAGATGTATTCAAGCACTTTCAGGCCATGGCTAAATAAGAAACTGGCAGGCAGTTGAAGTGTGTTCGCTCGGATAATGGTGGCAAATACATTGGGCCATTTAATCAGTATTGCACCAATCATGGCATCAAGCATGAAAGAACTATAAGGATGACACCTCAACAGAATGGGGTTGCTGAGAGGATGAAGCACATCATTCTTAAGAGAGTCAGATGTTTGCTGTCACACTCTAAATTGCCAAGATCTTTCTGGGGTGAGACAATGAGGACAACAATTGATCTTATCAACTTGTCTCCTTTTATTCCCTTGAAGGGAGATGTTCCAGAGAAAGTTTGGATAGGAAAAGAACCTTTCTATGGACACTTAAGAGTGTTCGACTGTAGAGCATTTATTCACATTCCGAAGGAAGAGAGGTCCAAGCTTGATCCAAAAGTCAAGCAATGCATATTCATTGGCTATGGACATGAAGAATTTGGCTACAGACTGTATGACCCTATTGATAAAAAGGTGGTCAGAAGTCAAGATCTTGTCTTATTGGAAGATTAGACCATTGAAGACATTGGTGAGTCTGAGCCATCAGAGTCCAGTACAGGTGATCTTATTGATTTAGATCCCCTAGATGCGCCGACTGTTCATGATTTCGTGGAGGAGATTCCACCTCCTCGCAATGATGCAAAGGAAGGAAGTGTTGAGTCAGAAATTGAGGGGGAGCCAACACCCCAAGAGTCACTTCCTCAGACTCCGATAAGGAGATCCACTAGAGAAAAACAGTCATCCAGAAAATACTCATCAAATGAGTATGTGATGATTACAGATTAAGGTGAGCCAGAAACTTTTGAAGAAGTTTTGGAGGATGAAAACAAGTCTGAGTGGTTTAAGGCAATGAAAGAAGAAATGGATTCATTGCATGCGAATCACACCTTTGATCTGGTAAAGACAACTAAAGGGAAGAAGGTGTTAAAGAACAAATGGGTCTTCAAGTAGAAGACTGATGAAAAAAACTCTCAACCTAGATACAAGGCACGTCTTGTTGTGAAAGGTTTTGCTCAGAAGAAAAGAGTTGACTTTGATGAGATCTTCTCACCACTTGTGAAGATGCCCTCCATCTGAACTGTGCTCGATATAGCTGCAAGCATGAATTTGGAAGTTGAGCAGCTTGATGTGAAGGCTGCATTTCTATATGGTGACTTGGAAGAAGAAATTTATATGGAGCAACCTGAGAGTTTCATTGACAAGGGTAAAAAGCACCTAGTTTGCAAGTTGAAGAAGAGCTTGTATGGATTGAAGCAAGACCAAGGCAGTGGTATAAGAATTTTGATTTCTTTATGAAGGAGCATGGATACTCAAGAACCTCCACAGACCATTGTGTGTTTGTGAAGAAATTTCCAGATGGTAATTTTATCATTCTCTTGCTTTATATGGATGATATACTGATTGTGAGCCAAGACATCAGCAAGATTTTATAAACCCATCGACATCCTATAGTTTTCTTCCCTGAAGGAAGATCTTGAATATTCCATGTAGAAGCCTTTTCAAGTGCATCTAATTCAGCTTTCATGGCTTCTATCCATTTGATATCATTTTTTGCTTGAAAATATGTGGATGGTTCTTCATATGAGTGAATTAATGCAATAATTGCCCTATATGTGGGTGAGAAAGACTCGTATGATACAAACCAGTGGCGTAGCTAGGATTGACGTGGGGGATGGGCAAACAGGGGTGTAGCAAAAAAAAAATGGCGTGATAGTTGGGGGCTCGGGGGCAGCGCCCCCGAAAAAAAATTTTTTGAGATAAAATAAAAAATGGCTACAATTATTAATAAAAATCTATTTTATATGGACAAATCAAACTATTTGCTGCAGTCAGGGCTGAGCTGGGCTAGGACTGGGCTTTTAAAAAAAAAAAAAATTAACTGTTTCGAGAGGCAGGACTGGGCTACAGCCCATTCCTGCCCCCGCCCCCCCCAGCTCCGCCTCTGACCACCAAGATTGGCCGTAGAACCCCGAAAAAGCTTTAAGCTTAAAAATGAATACATTTTTTATGACACCGATGATGACCAACATGCACCATATGCAGAATTCAAGCAAAAAGAGTATAAAAATGCCTGTTAGACAAAAAATACAGACGCCCAATTATTAAAATCTGTCAATGGCCATAGTTACTCACTACAAGAATCCTAGACAATCGAGAACAAGCAATTCACTCACCAACTATCTGGTAGATAAAGATACGCTATCCGTTGCCTTCGTTACATTGATAGACATCCATACCTTGTTTTAGCAGCAGGCACAAAAGGAGAGTCCTATGCACGGACGATGACCAAGAAAGGATAGCAAGATTGACTCTTCCAATGAGGTTGCGCCCAAAAAGGAGGAAAGAAACTAGACCCACGTTCAGTTGTGCCCCAAAAAGAAAGGATCAAGAACCAAATTGAAGGATTGGCCTGTATTGCTCCTGTAGAATGGATAACTGGATACTGTATCACCAGAGCCACTGAACATGAACAAAACCCACCCTCAAATTTAGGAGATAAGAGGGTCTTCTTCAAACTGCTAGCGATGGTTGCCGGAGATTGGCAAAGGTCCGACTGACTGCGACACCGGTGCCTCGCGTCGCCGGAGATTGCAGCCGAGAGGGAGAAGCTCGAAGGGGGGCACCGCCACCGCGGGTTCACCGAAGGGAAGCCGGCGGCACTGCAGAGCACAAGGGTTGCCGGCGAATGGGGTTGCCGTCTTGCCTGTGACTGAAGGGGAACGCTGGAACGGAGGGGCAGAGCTTTAGAAAACTGGCTAGGGTTTTACCCCTCGCCTATTTTGGCAGGCTCTAGACTCATCGAGAGCCCGGGTCTCGGTCGACTCGGTTTCACGAGTCCTGATTCGACTCGGTTTTCCGAGTCATGAGTCGACTCAGTTTCAAATTTTAGGGTGGGCGGCCGCCCACCCATGCCCACCCCTGGCTCCGCCACTGATATAAACTTTCCTGGAGGCCTCGAGATTCGGGATGATTGTCTAGTTGGAATGTTAGAATATTTTTCAAGTGCACATGGAGGATTAGACTCTTGTCGCCTGGAATATTGAATACTAGTATCTCTATGAACTTCTTCATTTTCAACATTAAGATTAATAATTCTTTGATCATCATCAAAGTTACAATCAAGGTCATATTCATCAGATGTTGATATTAGATCTAGCAAAAAGGAGTACTCAGTGACGTCTTTTAATTTTCTAAAATCAAAGAAGCTCTCCTTTTCAAGAAAGGAAACATTTCTAGACACATATAGTTTATTATTTTTGAAGTCAAAACATCTATAACCTTTCTGGTTTTCAGCATATCCTAAAAAGGCACAGGGAATCACACGAGGAGAAAGTTTATCATTTTTGTCAGTAAATATGAAACATTTGCACAGTTTTACATTTTAACAGAGCAGTCATCTGGAATTGCCACAAGCACTTCTTGTGACAATGTAGAAGTGATATAGGCAACCAACGCCTGATCTCACTTTATCCAGGATACATACTCAGGATTTCTAACATAGGTAATAGAAAGATCTTTCTCACCATTCTTTTCTTCTTGTGGTATGAATTCTGGAGGAACAGGAACAGAACCATCCAGATGTCCAGAAAGGTCCTGACTTCTTATGAATGGTATGATTTGTTGCTTCCAAGTTAGGAAATTGGAATTGTTCAGTTTCTCAGACACGAGTTGGCTGAGAAAGTTTGAGGAAAGACCAGACTGAGAATGAGGGAATGAGTCCATATTCTTTTGAAGCCAAAAACAAGAAGGAATAAGATCCAACCAAGAGAAGGAATAAAAAATAAGAAATGGCCTTACGACAAAGACCCAACCACAATTGAATTCTAGTATAATTCAGAACATAAATTTTAATATCAGAGAAGTCTAAAGACCAGACTAGTTTTTTTTTTTAACTGATGAACACGAGGCAGAAAAACAGGACTGCACAGTAAAGAATCTGTTTTGAATAAAATTCAATCAGTAATAGGTACGTTATTTTGAAAATAATGTGTTTTCCTTTTAGAATAATGAGAAAACAGGCAAAACAGAGATGAAAATGAATTCGAAGATGAAATTATTTTAATCAAGATAGATCTGGGCGTGCAGATCACAATCTGATCTGACGTCAATGTGCAAATGAGTTTGGAGTGATCCTTTTCAACTCTTGTAATCACACATAGATCAAAAAAATTGATCTTGCTTGATTATTTTGCTTATGGATGGGTAAGATCACGTGCAGCAATGTGAAAGAAGTAGTAGATATGACAGAAGAACAACAGGGAATGAAAGAAGGAGGAAATATGCCAACGTGACCAAATTTCAGTTTTGGATTTTGGAAATAAGAGAAACACGTTGGCTTAAATAAAAAAGGGGAATCAAAAGGAGGTACTTGAAGAAGACAATAAGCAGATTAATGATGTATTTCAAAAGAGCAAAAAGAAAGAGGAGAGTACGAAGAAGAGATTTCAGTCCGGACTGCAGATTTAAATACAAGAGAAATCGATAGGAAAAATGAGAAAACAGGTACCTTAGAAGGAGACAAATCAGTCATAGAAGGAACCGATCTTCAATATTGAACCTGCTGCTCTGATACCATGATAGAAATCATGGGTTCCTTTCTTCATCTACAAGCAACAACACAGCATGGGGAGAGAGAACGAGGCTGCAACAAAAATCCCTAATCAGGGTATTCATTTTTGCTTCTCTGATTAAATACACACAGATACAATAGCTAGGGTACGAAAATACCCATTACATGTTATGATAAAATTATAGCATGTCATTAATGAAACATTAATGAGCATGTGTTTAAAATGAAAGGAATTGGGTGTGGATCCTGAGATCCAGACTTTATACTAAATGACAGTATCTTTTCACGCCTAACCCGTTTATTAAACGGGTCAGGTTCGTGTTAGGGGTATGCCAACCCAGCTGACCCGTTTAATAAATGGGTTAGGCGGGCGGGTCAACCTGCTAACCTGCCAATCCGTTTACCCGACCCAACCCGTTTATAAACGGGTTGGCGGGTCGTGTCGGGTTACCCGTTTAATAAACGGGTCGGGTTCGTGTTTGCCACAGCCGACCCGTTTAATAAACGGGTCGGGTTGAGGTATGCTGACCAGCCAACCCGCCGAGTCGACCTGCCAACCCGACCCGATTGCCACCCCTAATTGAGATAGGCAACAATGCTCCATCTTGAGGTGTTGCAAAGATATCTATCAAATTGATTTATGAAGTCAAGCCTTGAACTCTCTTGGAGAATTTGCAATTCTGTTCAGAAAATTTGAAGTGCTAAACATCTTGAATGCAACTCTTTCTTATTAAAGTGGCAAGTCACCAATATATGGTTGCTTCTTTTCATAGATATTATTTATCACCATAAAGCTTCCTAGAAGTTTCACCTGAATCTCTGCCTTTTGTAATATTGCTTTTACATGAATTCTTTTCAAATGGCCCAAAAGACATGGCTTTATAATTTGGCTTCAACATTTAAGTTTATGATCATTTGTCTCTTTTCTATTCAATGGTACGGAATTCACTCTCAAAGAAAATAAAACCAGAGGCGGTTCTTTTATGCACATACATGCAGGTCATCTATTTTGTACTTCAAAGGAATTGGCATAGAAGATTCCTTTTTGATGAGTAGCCTTCAATTTTTTGAATATTCATGGCCCATCTCAGTATCATTTCATTGTGCATGAATTGATTAATCAGGCTAATCGGATAACAGATATGTTAGTTAATTCACAAGGCTCCAAACTGACTAATAACAGTATCTTCCAACATATTCTCTCTAAAAGATAAATATACTCTTTGTTGTTCTTGTAACTTCAATCTCTAAGAGGTACGTAAATGAGACCAATTTCTTGATGTCAAATTCTTGAATTAGAAACTTAAATAGCCTTTGAAATTCTATATAATATTCCATTGAAATAGTTTGACCAAAATATGCAAGTAATATCATTTTCAATACTCCTTGAGAAGAAATAAAAAATGAATTGAGATTTGTTCACGCCCATGCTTGAAATGAGCAGTACTACATCTTTTAAGCAAGTAATTCAACTTTATGTTCATGTGGTGAAGACGAAGAATAGAGAAGAGATAACAGGAGGTACCACAGGGCTGTAAAGTGCCTCATATGGTGGGTGATGTCGCAGTCAACTCTCTTGTATGTTATGTCTAACTTTAGGTTAACCTAATTACACATATACCTTTTGAAAGGTACACCTTGCCATGTAATGATATAATATGACGAGCAGTGCTTCATTGGCCTAATCATAGCACTATGGATATTGTTTTGTTCTGACATTGTTACCGTGCCAGTTGTAAATTTGACATATAAAATGTCATGAGCAGAAATTCTCTTGATCCAATGTTCACAGCATAAGGAATTGATTTGTATGTGACAGTTGACACTATTTGTTATTCATTATGTAAGTTGTACAAGTGGAATTTGATTTTCGCACGTGCATGGTATAGTCAACCTCTCTCACGCTCTCTATAAACAGGCAACTAACTACAATTTTTATTCATACATGTGCATATATGTATTGGATAAACTGGGAGCTATGTCACATAGGTACGGGTGCAGATGCGGGGGCGGCGATGCGGCACTTTAAAAGAACTTGGGTGTGGGGGTGCGGGAGGGTATATATATATATATATATATATATATATATATTTTAACACCACCCCTTTACCCTTTCTCGTGGTACCCCATTCTCAAGCCCCATCCCTCTTTACCCCTTCTCGAGGTACCCCCTTATTTTTTTAATTGGGGGGGGAGGGGGGTGCTCGAGGTACCCTTACCCATTATCGAGCCCTGTCCCTTTTTTTAATGGACAAAGTTAACCAAGTCCATTTTGGACAATGATAACCTTGGGTGCGGGTTGACCGAATTGGGTGCCACACCCGCGTCGCGTCGATGTGGGTGCAGAGGCCTCTTTGGTGAGTCCCTGTGACATAGACTGGGAGCATGTCTGTGCTCGCTAGTATGTCTAATGGCAATAACATGTGAAAGATTTCCAAAGGCAATTCGGTTGGAGATTTTCTCCTCGTTTTTAAGTTATATTGTCCTAGTCCAATTTGATGATTTTATCAGGTGTTCTCCAAATATTTGGTCCTCTTCTTTGATGTTCGGATAGTAAATATCAGGGATAGTCCATATATTCTTGTCTGGAAAGCTTTGCAGCCAATTATAAAAGTTCAATACACGGTAGTATTGCTCACCAAGTCTGATGAATAGCATATTCCTTTAATAAGGAACAATTTCTTAATCTACCTGCCAAATTCCAATTGATGATATCCTGCTGTGGGGCTTATATTTTGCTGACTGTACAACAACTGTAGCTATGTACAATATGTTCAACTTGCTTTTGCTACAAGAGATGATCCTTTTCCCAAAATTTTACAGGTAAGGAGAATTCCGCTGCATGCTGATCAGTGTGGTGATGAAGAACAAATTGATATTGGTGCACAACCAAAGGACTTAAATATTGCACTTGATAAGCTCGAGCTGGCATTGCTTTCAACTGATTCAGGAGTAATCATGCTTCGTGGATCCAAAGTGTTGTCAACTCTGAATCTTGGGTTTGCTGTGACGGCATCTGCAATTTCACCTGATGGAAGTGAGGCCATTGTTGGTGGCCAAGATGGGAAACTCCATGTCTATTCTGTCAATGGGGACACTCTCACTAAAGAGTCAGTCCTTGAGAAGCATCGTGGTGCTATTAACGTCATTCGTTTCTCCCCAGATGCCTCTATGTTTATTTCTGGTGATCTCAATCGAGAAGCTGTTGTATGGGACCATGTCACTCGAGAGGTACCATCTCTCTCTCTCTCTCTCTCTCTCTATATATATATATATATATGTGTGTGTGTGTGTGTGTGTGTGTGTGTGTGTGTGTATCAATCCTTGAACACAAGCACACACACATAACAAAAAGAAAACAAGAATTGGTGTATGTACAGAGTCTACAGACAGTATGCTAGGGAGATGCACATTATAACACTTTGCAAACCATGTAAATCCTTTTTTTTTGTCTAAGAGAAATAATTTAAGCCAGGGGATAAGAAATCTTTCAACAAGCTTACAGAATAGATCAAATTAAGATTCTTAACCACCAGGCCTATTCCGACCAATCCAAGCTAAATCCCCATCTGGCCATTTTATTGGCACAATCCAAAGCTTGTTTGAACAACCACTGAAATGCTGGATAAAACCAAAACAAATGCTCAATTGTTTCGTTCTCATCGAAACAGAAGTAGCAAGTACTTGCAAGCTGGAAACTTTTGTCTTTCAATTTGCACTGGTTATTAACCTTATCAAGTGCTAAGAGCCACACAAATATCTTGGTTGTAGGAGAGGGATGGAAACCCTGGACGGTGTCATTTGGAAAGTGGTCTACATCTTTACAGCCAAAAGCATGGCTAAATGAAGCTATAGAGAACATAACACATCCGTCACATTTCCATATAAGGAATTCTCGCTGTCAGAAATTTTCCATGGGCCTAAAAATCCAATAGCCATAACCAAAACCAATCTTCTACCTCTTGCTCCTTGAAATTCCTTCTGAATTCAGTGAACTAACTAGCTCTTCCTTTCCAACATTCACTTACAAGTATGCTGTTATCTCTGTTTATGTGAAAAAACGGTGGATATCTTTCAGCAAGAGTTACATCCCTGGACCATAAGTCAGTCTGGAACCTCAGCTTGACCCCTTTGCAAGCTTGATTTGAACCATAAACTTAATTACCAATTCAATCACCCCCCTTTGCAAGGTCGTACTCCCTTGAAGATTTGATTATTTGGTTCCAGCCAACCACACCACCAGCTGAGATAGAGCTACCATTTCCACGTACCAATCCATTTATCCCCTTCACCCAAGCCTATGGGACCAAAAAACAAGTTAGATTCCAGATTTGTTCAAAGCTAACAGTCAGATCTGCCTATGATTCCAGTAAGTGTTTTAAAATTTAACATTCAAAACAAAGAAATCTTCTGAAAAATATTAAATCCATAGAGAAGAAAGAGGTTAGAAGATTAGAGGAAAAAGCATGAAGATGAGATTAATAGATCACTTCGTCATGGCTGCTCTAATTCTGTGTCAATTTTTGTCATTTCAATTTGACTCAATGAAATAGGAAAGAGAAAATAAATATTCCAACTACAACAGGTTGATGTCCCAACTCATTAATCACATGGGATGATCTCTCATAATAGATTAATCCTCACTAGGATTGAGTTAATTTTTTTTTATTAGTCAAGCTAGGTTTGCCTGAATATGGCCCGATTGAGATAGTGTGACTCCAACTGGTACTACAAATCAATTACCCGAGCCATTGATGACAATGATACAATACTAATGCATGTTACGTAAAGCAAAAATAAAAACACATATTGAAGAAATGCCACGTATCCTTACATCTTGTCCTTAAGAGTTAATTAAACAGAAAGATGAGCATTGTCAGGGATAGAATGGGCATGTTACAAGTTGTCTGAAATTACAGAACACAAAAAATTTGACATGAAGCAAGTTGAAGGAACTGGGAAAAGGAGGAGCCCAGTAAAGATTGGAGATCAGCAATAAGCAGGAATATTACTATTGGGGACCATAAGTTTAGCTTTAAGCAACAATGGGATTACAAAGCAAATTGTGGTGCATAAGACAAATACCAGTTTTGATAATAATGGTGTACTTTGCTATTAATTGCATGTTCTGGATTTTCATGAGAAGGTGACAAAGCAATCAAGACCTAGAATGAATTGATTCAGCGCAATATCCCTGTTATGAAAAATGTAGTAGACATTCATTCTATTGTATGTCAATGGCATTCTAGATCCAAAAACCTTGAAAATTCTTAAGCATTTATGGCCTTGTGTGCGGTATTATAATTACCCTTGTTTTCCTAGACTACAAAATGCCTATGTCACACGGACTCGGCTAGGGAGGTGCCGCACCCGAGTCGACACGCCCCGACACGGGTGCGGACACGGGTGCGGCTTCGGACTCGGCCCGGACTCGGCCCGGACTCGGTCAACGCCGAGTCGGACTCGGTCAACGCCGAGTCGGACTCGGTCAACGCCGAGTCGCACTCGGTCAACGCCGAGTCGGACTCGGTCAACGCCGAGTCGGACTCGGTCAACGAGTCTAGGCCGCGTCCGTCCACATTTTGGACTCGGTCAACTTTGACCGAGTCCAAAAATGTCCCTTTTTAAGACAAAAAACAAAAAAAAATAATTTTTATATATCTTTTTTTTTAATATATAACCAGACTGTGCAATGCAGTTGCACAGTCACAGACTGTGCAACTGCAACTGCACAGTCATTGCACACAGTCTGTGTGACTGTGCACAGTCTGTGTGACTGTGCACAGTCTGCACAGTCACAGACTGCATTGCACAGACTGTGTGCACAGTTTGTGTGACTGTTTCACAAGTCACAACTTATGTAAAAATATGTATAAAACACGATAAAAGGTAACCCAACCATTTGAGATAGCTAAATAAATGCTTTTCCAGTTTAAAAAAATACTAGTTTCACAAGTATTAGAAAAGCTAGCTTAAGAACTACCATAAAGAAATGGGAATGCCAAATTGAAACTTTCGAAAAAATTAAGGTCATAGTTTTGGCTACTTAATTTTAATTGTTTACTAGAATTATATATATATATATATATATAGCTGAGTCCCCGTGTCCAAAATTTTTGAAATTGCGCCGCACCCGTGTCGCACCCGCACCCATGTGACATAGCAAAATGCCATGGTTCAATTTATCAGGCACAATGTAAATCCTATATGGTTTTTTAATTTTCTTTTTGTTTCCTAAATTCTTTTTACACACATTAAAGTAGTGGAAGGCTGTCATGCTTCATCCATGTTTCTTTTTTCTTTATTTTTGATAGATTTTGTCACTATATTTAAGTTGTTCATACTTCTAACTTTTTGGTTCCCATTTGCATAGTCCATCTCTCTTTCTTCCTTTCCCTTCCGCATTAATCCTTTTTAGAAATGTAATGTTAATTACCAAGGTTTGATTTTTAACTTCCTGAACATTTGTCTCACTAACCAGTTGACTATCTTCTGCAGGTTAAGCTTAAGAACATGTTGTACCATACTGCTCGTATAAATTGTGTGGCTTGGTCTCCTGATAGCACAATGGTTGCTACGGGATCTCTAGACACAAGCATAATTATATATGAAGTTGATAAGCCAGCTTCAAGTCATATAACCATAAAGGGTGCTCACTTGGGAGGTGTTTATGGATTAGTTTTCAATGATGATTGCACTGTTGTAAGCTCTGGTGAAGATGCATGCATTCGTGTGTGGAGATTAGTGCAGCAGTAACGGGATCGTAACTGCAATTGATGGTTGATTTGGTTTTGGAAGCAAATTGTGTGGCCTTACATTTCTTGCTCTGTGCAGTCTTCGTCAAAAGAATTCTCTGTTTTGTTTGTAGGAAAACCCTTTCCAGTTTGTCTTTGATTGAAGACTAGAAGAACATAGCAGAATGGCTCGTGTTTTGATATGATTTTGCTGATGTGAGTTTTTCGCCTTTTTTGGGTTATATTGGGTGTTTTTTTTTTCCTTCTCCTTTTGTCGGTCTGATCAGCCATGCATACACCTAAATATTTTCCATGATCATATTTGTGTATGCAATGTTCATTGCTGGAATTGTGATGAAATAATAGAATGCTTAATCCCTTGGCCTATTCGCACTCGCTTCTTTGTTCAAGCATGGATATTGCTTTCTTTTCGGGGGGGGGGGGATGAAAGAGACACTCTTTCGTAGGAAAGAGAACTTTTACTAAGGGAGGTGAAACAAACATCTCCATGGAAAACATGTGGTGGTGTTTACATAATAAAGGCAAACAAGCATCTTTCCTGTCAAAATGGGTTCACACCACTGTTGTCTGTATTAGAATCGGACTTCTATCGTTTGGCCCAATGATTCAGGTGAATCCTTCAATATCCATTCTCAAGTGAATTATTCTGAATTGGCCAAAAAATAATTAAAAAATATTGTGTCAATCAGAACGTGACACATGTTAAAGCCATTAAAATAATATAAAAAATTAATTTTAATCTATTTTTTACATTTTATTAAAAAATAGCCAATTCAGGTCAGTATTTTCTGGTGCATCGACATTCAGGCCAATATCGACAACACTGGTTCACACCTTCCCCCCATGGGAAAGAACTTTTTCTCATGCGTCCCTTCAAGAAGTGGCTTCCCTTAGGTGGGGATGCAATAAATGCCCTCTTGATGATATTTCGATCTTAAGAATGTGAAATAAGTCTCCATATGGGAACTGGTAGTTGGAGGGAGTTTATGCATTTGACAAAGTGGCAGCAGTCCATTTCTGGATTTGGCATCTACCATTTTATGAGGTGGTAGTTGCTAAATCCAGTTTTCAATGCAAATACAAAGGTCGTCTCACCTCCTTTCTCAAATGCATAAAGTGCCTTAACATCATTCTCTGGCACAACTGCCACTCAGTGAATCATATTTTTGATCCTATATCCGACCAAATTCGATTGTCCAGTTGCATTTGATAAGCTAAAACTATTCGAGTATAATTCGATTCTGATTTTGCTATCAAATCTGATAAATATCCAAATTTGAAGGATATCTGAATCTGTTTATATGTAACATATAGCGATTACGTAATGATTTATTGTGATAGGTATTATTATGTACAGTGATTACTGTGATAGCGATTACTATGTATAGTGATTATTGTGACCTATGTATAGCGATTAGTACGTATAGCGATTACTTTGATATTGATTATTGTGTATATGATTACAGTGATACCGAGTGTGCAACAATTATTTTATATAGGAATTACTGTGTATAGCGACATGTAAAAGTACAAATGAGAGTAATTTTGATTTGATACAAATAATATGTTATTTTGTGCTACAAATAGGTCAGAAGATAAGTAGAACGCCAGGTGAAAAGCTCAAAGGGCGGTGTCAGTGGCCTGCAGTTCTGTCGTAATATGGACATCTGAGTGAATATCAGAATGATCAATTATGAAATATGCACTTCAGTGGCTTTCTCGTGTTGGAACACTAAAACCCACCCGGTCAATAAGTGAAATCATAAGATGAACACATTCCAGTTTGATTCTTTTGAGATCACCATGACCCTAGAAGATGTGCCACAAATTACGGGTCTTAAGTGCCATAGAATTGTTGTCCTAGCATGAGATTCAAACTATAATGCAAGGGACAAGTGCACGACCCTTCTAGGAATGTCGATGGAGGATTGGGGTCAATGTATTTTTGGTGAAAGCAATTTCACATTAATGAAAGTTTCTTCTTTTCGTAATAAATGGGAAGGCCGGTCTGCTACATGTGCATCTGAAAGAGCTGACCAAGAGTTGCGCAGCTTCCATCTTTATTTTTTTGGACTTACTCTATTTTCGGATTTGTCTGGTTCGAGGTTAAGTTACCTGTGGCTGCAGTTCTTGAAAGACTTCGATGAAGTAGACAACTATGCATGGGGTGCTACTATTCTTGCATTCTTATGCAGTCAACTTTACCGTGTGAGTAAGGGTACAAAAACCGTCGAAGGGTTTTAGCCATTTGTTAAGGTAATTATTTATTACATATTTGGTAGTTATAGACTAATGTCGTTGAAGGTTATAGTCTTACTAATATATTATTTTTGTAGGCCTGAGCATGAGAGCATATTGTCGCCTTTTGTCCTCAGTGTGGCCCTGCGATTTATGGTTTTTCCAAGATCGACCGATAGGCTACAATAAATGTCAAGGAGGATAATGCTAAGTTCATTTTAGATGGTCTGCAATTAAATGAGGTAAATGGTTTAAAATCGTTTATAATCGTTTAAGCATTTATCATTCATTAGTATAAATTGTTGAAATGTTTAGCATTCTTAAGTAATCATCGCTGCAAGAATTTGTCTTCGTTAGTACAAATCATTATCGCATTAGCATTTAGCATTCATTAGTATAAATCATTCTAATGTTTAACATTCTAAAGTAATGATTGCTTATAAGATTTTGTATTCCTTAGTACAAATCGTTATTGCTTTAGCATTTAACTTTTATTAGTGTAAATCATTGAAATGTTTAGCATTTTTAAGTAATCATCGCTGTAGGATTTTGTCTTCGTTAGTACAAATCATTATCGTATTAGCATTTAGCATTCATTAGTATAAATCGTTCTAATGTTTAACATTATTAAGTAATGATCGTTGCAGGATTTTGTATTCCTTAGTATAAATCGTTATCGCTTTAGCATTTAACTTTTATTAGTGTAAATCGTTATAATCTTTAGTATTCTTAAGTAATGATCGTTGAATGATTTTGTCTTCGTTAGTACAAAGCGGTATCGTTTTAGCATTCATTATTGTAAATTGTTGTAATATGTAGCATTCATTAGTGTAAATCATTTTAATACAAAACATTCATTAGCAACAATCGTTGTAATATATTTAGCACTCGTTATTATAAATCATTTTAATATTTAGCATTCATTAGCATGAATAATTATGCCTATACCTAAACCATAATCTCCAATGTACAGGTTGTGTGGAGACTGTATGAAGATGGGGAGGACGAGGACCAAGAGGTTATTGCTGAGGCTGCGAGACTGTCTGGCTGCAATATTTGGCTATTTAGCAAATCTGAAGCCAAGTTGCAGCATGGTAGTCAAGTTCTCCTGTAAGCTGGCTTGGGACAGTCTACCCCAAAGCAGCTTGTGGAAGTGAGAAGGAAGATGAATAGTGGTGGGGTCAGGAATGAGAATTAGTACGAACGCTTTAGGAAACAATTGGATAGCTGGAACAAATGAGGTGTTTGTAACATAGCATATGATTATAAAGAACGACAATATGACCTCAACTATTTTAAAAAATATTAGGAACCCATGCATCAAAATCTGGAGATTGAGAAGAAGCAACGTGAAAATATTGGGAACCCATGCATCCCTCCCGTCCCCCAACATGTCATCTCCCAGCATAGAAAAAATGTTCATCGTGTCCCTCTACCTACAACAACGATTCCCTCAGTTGTAGTACACGGTGAGGAGCAAACACAACTCACAAAAAAGAAGGTAGTCTCTGTCACAAGGTTAGAGATGTTGGAGAGAGAGAATAAGGAGTTACGGAAGTAGGTGCAGAATTTGGAGAGATAAATGCGATCACAATATGGTACACTGGTAGAGATGATTACCAGTGGTTTGAATAAGTTCGAGGAAACCAAGAGGCCACCGAGAAAAGAGAGTCCACCAAGGAAAAGAAAGAGACGATTTGTATATCATAGTCCATCTGAGTCGTCAAGTGCTACTGAATAAACATTATGTGATTTTTGTATCCCGATAATTATTTATTGTAATTCTATAATTCTTTGTTGTAATTCTATAATTCTTTTTTGTAATGTGACATTCTATAAATATATAATTCTTTTTTTAATAAGTTCAACACACAAGTGCTACTGAATAAATTGTTGTAATGTTCGGCCTTCATAAAAAAAAATTGAAGAAGCATTTAGCGTTGTGTACTACAGAAATTATGATTTACTTTTACGACCTTTCTTTCTATCGTGATTTACACAAAAAATGATAAAAGGCTGAAAGGATTTGTACGTATAAAGGCTACATGTTATCGCGATTTGCTTGATACCGATTGGCTTGCAATCAGTTCTATAAGAGATCGCGATTTGTTTTTTATAGAAGAAGTGTTCTATCACGATCTGTACACCCATGAACATAAAGCAAAAATGATTTGTCCTATCGTGATTTGTGTTTACGAGCTTTGTCTATAAGAATGATATGCCCTATCACGATTAGGGTTTAGGTTTTTGTGTTTTAAGGGTTTAGGGTTTTAGAATTTAAGGTTTAGGGTTTAGGGTCTAGGGTTTAGGGTTTGGTGTTTAGTGTTTTAGGGTTTAGGGTTTTAGGTTTTAGGGTTTGTAGTTTAGGCTTTAGGGTTTGGGGTTTGGGGTTTAGGGTTTAAGTTTTGGATCTATCTATATTTCAAATGGATCAT
Organism: Nuphar pumila; assembly: GCF_984573655.1. Lineage (NCBI taxonomy): Eukaryota > Viridiplantae > Streptophyta > Magnoliopsida > Nymphaeales > Nymphaeaceae > Nuphar > Nuphar pumila. The sequence goes on from NC_143256.1 coordinate 17,303,406, forward strand.
CTTAAATAAAAAAAATTTGGGTTTATTTGATACCCAAATAAATTTAATTAAAAAATATATATGTAAATGTGTATATATATATATATATATATATATATATATATATATATATATATATATATAGTTTAGATTGGGTTTGCCTTTACGAGCTTTGTCTAAGTGAACGACACGTCATATCGCGATTTACACAATGACTGATTCATAAAAGGTAAAAAAAGAAAAACAATAAACAAATCGAGACGATGTTTAGACTTAGTAAAGAACAAATCGAGTTAACTTCAATGATACAAATCAATGTAACTTTATAAATACAAATTGATTTCGTTCACAAAGACATATCATTGTCGCGGTAACTTCATAACTACAAATCGATGTGATTTACAACCACATTCATTTACAAAAAATATGAGTATTTAGTTATAATACATCATAATCAATGGTTTGGCTTAGATACAATACATGACCATCATGGATATGGAAATAGTTTAGACTCAGATCAGGGTTTGGACTGGACCTATAAGAGATTTGGATCCATTTAAGACCCAAATAAATCTAATCTAATGTAAAAGTATTTTAGATCCATTTAGAGATCAAATTGGATCCTACTAAGAAAATAAGATATCGAATCTACTTAAAGACTCAATTTGATCTCATTATGTATATTAACATTTAGACCCATTTGGAGATCCAATTGGATTCCAGTAAGTAAATAAGGCTTTTGGATCTACCTGAGACCTAAATGGTTCTCATGAATGTAAAATGAATTTGTTTAAATCTGAATTCAATTCGAGGTCCAAATAACTCCTACTTAAGAAAAAAAAAATTGGATTCACTTATGATCTAAATGAATCATTTTAGTGTACTGTGAATTTTACTAAAATATAATAAGTTTTTGATCTATCTAAATTCCAAATGGATCATACTTAAATATAATAACTTTTGGGTTCATTTGAGACCCAAATAAATTTAATTAAAATATATATATGTAAATTTGTATCTCTCTCTATATATAATAGTTTAGATTGGGTTTAAATTTGATGAGAGCTAAATAGGTCTCACATCCAACCCAATCCAATCACTCCCCTACCTAAACACATCTGACAATCAAATACATCTCATCCCACCAAATCCATTTGAATATCGTATTACGATTTGCCTTTACGAGCTTTGTCTATATGAATGATATGTCCTATCGCGATTTACAAAATGACTGATTCATAAAAGGCAGAAAAGAAAAACAACAAACAAATCGACACAATGTTTAGACTTAGTAAAGTATAAATTGAGGTAACTTCAGCGATACAAATCGAGGTAACTTCATAAATACAAATCGATTTCATTGAGAAAGACAAACAAAGGCATATTGTTGCTTGATATTGATTGACTTGCAATCAATTATAATTCATTTTTGCAAAAGGCAAATGAAATGATGTTTTTTAATTAATGTGCAATGCAATTTATTTGTGTGCGCTTTTTTAAAATGAGCGGTATGTGAAACGATGTTTCCTTTATAAATGAATGACAGGTCGCACAAGTTTAGGAGGGTGTCACTTCGCTTTGCTTCGTCAGTAAATAATAGACGAAGTGACATTTCTATTATAAATGATGAGTTTGTGGTTTGAACATATAACAGACAAATTATGTAAATCTCTCTGGGTTGAAATAAAAATTAATTTTACTAAACACGTCAATAAGTTGGACTGTTATTTGTAGCAAAGGTAAATCGTTGTCTCCGACGTAGATGTCATTGTGTAAATCACTTAAGGACATTATCTGGTATAACGATTCAAATACAATATATGTACAACAATTTGAAGAATTTTGCAAAAGTTTTGAGAAGAAACTTGGAGAAAGAATGGCAATTTTTGTGTTTTGAGCCAAACTTGGAGTATTCGAGCTTGGAGGAACCGAGTAGGATGCCTTCCATCCTCATGGTATCGTGATGGACATGAAGGGCATCCACCATTGTTGTTTTAAGTGCATCTCTGCTACTGTTCGTGACCCATAATGTTGCATGTGTTCCTTGGTGGCAATTTTAGATTACACTTCTTATCTTGTGACCACTAGGATTGAAGAAACATGTTTGTGGCTTGAACTGGCCAATTTTTGTCTCCATCAGTTTGGCTAAAACCCAATTGCTCTATTAAATTTGTGTTGTGGATGTTGTTATTGCTTCTTAAATCTGTCATCTCATTGTTAGAGTTGGATTGTGTTGCACCATATTTGAAACATGCATGTCTTTTGAATGAATACAGATTTGTTAAGTTATTTTCTTGAAAGCTTGTGTGGTTGATTATCTTTCGTGTTTGAGTTGAGCATTGTCTAACCGGAGTTGGGTTTCAGAGAAAGGGCAGTTGAAAATTTGATAAATCACCATTGGAAGTATATTTTTTGTGCAGGTCAAATTTTAACCACCAAAAAATTAAAATCGAAAATCAAAACTTGTGCATTTGTGCTTGATGTGTGTTTATGCATTTTGGTTTGTCTGACCCAGTCCTGATAATCAGAGTGTATCTTCGTAGATATAGGTCTATTTTGTGCTTACTTAGATTTGTTGAAAATCTAATGAACTCTCCTATATTTCCAGTGTTCAGTCCGCTGACAGATTTTGTATTTGCAGTCACCAAAAATAGATCTGAACAAAGAGTACAGTCATTCGAGTGACTGTATTTCTGGTGCATCATTCAGACCAGTTATTCATACCATATCATGGCACCCCGATATCAAAAAATTACAATTATTGATTCGTTGGAAAGATATTTTTGTTTTCTGTGTTTTCTCTGTTAATCAGTTTTTTCAAATTTAGTGACCTACTAAGTCAAATTCTAGTAGTATCAGTCATTGTCATATTCCATAAAATTTCACTTTGACTGCTTTTGCAATAGAATTTTATTTCGATGTCTTGATCACGAACTGACTTATTGTCGGTGTGCACCATATTCCATAAAACTAAATAAAAGGATAAAGAAACTACACAAAAATACCTTTTCAACGATACCTGATTTGCAGAAAAACTACGAACGAGATACAACCCTGACAACATTCTTAAAACAAGAGCTGAACAAGCATGGTTATTCCTATCCCAATTATTCTATACTATTTTTTAGCCATTTATACTAGAAACCCAAAAACATAATAAAAAGAATAGAGGCATATCGAGGTGTTATATTTCCAATGCCACCAAGGTTACCATGATCTAATGAGTGGTTGGAGAGAAACATCATTTAAAAGTTAGACTATTTGGTTGTTCCAGTCTACAAAGCATGTTTCGTTTCCAATTTTGTAACTCCAACGAGAACCTTAGAGGGGTTTTGAGTTCTGACTCAAAATAGAAAACTTATTGACATGTATCTTAACTTTCCAACAACTTAAAAATATATGTTTTCAACGTTGAATCAGAGAGATACATATCTGAGAACAATGAATGTTCAACAAAAATTTGTAAATATGCGAATATGCGAATTTTCTCCTAAATACACGATCTTCCTCTTAAATATGCAAAATTCCTCCTAAATATGTGATTTTTCTCTCAAATATTTAAATTTTCTCTTAAATATGTGTCTAAGTATTGCTTCCAAGATTTGCTACAGACTTTACCACTTATTTTTTACCCAAAAAATGAAAGATTATGAAAAAATATAAAGAAGAACAAACAAACTAGGCATAAATACATTACCAACGATACTTGATTTGCTAGAAAATGATAAACGGATGCAGGGATACAACCCTGATAACATTTTTAAAATAAAAGATGAACAAATGTGATTGTGCCTATCCTGATTATTCTATGCTATTTTCTAGCCACGTGCCAAAAATCTAAAAAAATAATAAAAAGTGCAGAGAGATCATGTTGTTCGCTTTTTAATGCCACTAAGATCAGCTTGATCAGATTAGTGGTGGGGAAGAAACATTCTTTGAAAGATAGATTGTTCAATTATTCTAGTTTGTAGGGCATATTTCTGTTCTATTTTTTAAACTCAAAAACATAAACCTTAGAAGGGTTTTCAGTTCTTACTAAAAACAGGAAAGTTACAGGCCTATATCTTCTTCTAACGACTATAAAAATATAGGTTTTCATTATTAGATCAGAGAGATACAGATATGAAAAAAAAATGGTTTTGCAGAAAATACGTGAATATGCAAATTTCTCTTAAACATGTGAATTTTCTCCTATATATGTATTTTTTCTCTCAAATATGAAAATATTCTCCTAAATATGTGAATTTCTTCTTAAATATGAGAAATTTCTCTTAAATATGTGAATTTTCTCTTATATATGCAATTTTTTTTCCAAATATATAAATTTTCTCCTAAATATTTATTTTTTCTCTCAAATATATGAATTTCTTCCTAAATATGCAAATTTCCTACCAAATATGTGAATGTCCTCTCAAATATATGATTTTCCTCCTAAATATGTGAATTTCTTCATAAATATGTGGGTTTCTTTCAAATATGCGATTTTTTGCTTAAATATATGATTTTCTTCTCAAATATTTAGGAGAAATCACATATTTAAGAGAAAATTCACATATTTGGAAAAAAAATTGTATATTTGAGAAAAAATGCATATATTTGGAAGAAAATTTATATATTTAGAAGGAAATTTGTATATTCAAGAGAAAAATATCATATATATAAGAGGAAATTCATATGTTTAGAAGGAAATTTACATATTTAGGATGAAATTCGTATATTCACATATTTTTTGCAGAATAATTTTTGTTCTCAAATCTTTATTTCTCATATCCGAAGTTGAAAACCTATATTTTTATAATAGTTGGAAAGCGGAAACACAAGACTGTAACTTTTCTGTTTTAAGTCAGAACCGAAAAGCCCTTTAGGGTTCCCCTTTCTCAGTTTCAAAATCAGAATAGAAATATATTCTGCAGACTGAAACAACCAAACAATCTATCTTCTAGTGGATATTTTTCTCCAACCTTTCATCAGATTAAGGTGATCTTGGTGGTGTTGGAAAGCTAAGGCCTCAATCTGTCTCTTTTCTTTTTATTATTTTTTTGGATTTTTGATGCAGGTGGGCAGAAAATAATATAGAATAATCTGGATAAACACAATCACACCTATTCATCTCTTATTTTAGGAATCATGTCAGGGTTGTTTCTCAATGCTTGTTCATTGTTTTTTAGCGAATTAGGAATCGTTGAAAATGTGTTTTGTCAAGTTTCTTTGTTTTTTTATGTATTTTTCAAAAATCCTTCATTTTCTAAGTAAAAAATTAATGGCAAATTCTAACACATATCTTAAATGCAATACTTTGACACATATTTAGAAAAAAAATCACATATGTAGGAGAAAATCACATATTTAGGAGGAAATTCATATATTTGGGAGAAAATTCACATATTTTAAAGAAAATTTGCATATTTTTTGCATGACAGTCTTTGTTCTCTGATATGTATCTCTCTGATATGATGTTGAAAATTTACATTTTTATAGTTGTTGAAAATGTGATACATGCATGTAACGTTCTAGTTTTGTGTAACAACTAAAAACCCCTTTAGGATTCTCGTTTTTGAGTTCTAAAACTGAAACAAAAACATGCTCTGCAGACTAGAATAACCAAACATTCTATCTTTCAAAGGATATTTCTCCCCAACCACTCATTAGATTAAGGTGATCTTTATGGTATTGGAAAGTTAATGCCTCGATTTGTCTTTGTCCCTTTTGTTGTTTTTTCAGATTTCTACTGCAGGTGGTCATTAGCATAGAATAATAAGGATAACCACAGTCGTGCCTTTTCATCTCCTGTTTAGAAATGTTGTAAGGGTTGTTTCTCAACATTTGTTCACAATTTTTCAGCGAATTAGGTATCGTTGAAATGGTATTTATGTCTAATTTCTTTGTTCTTTTGTGTGTGTTTTTGAAATCATTTATTTTTTAGGTAAAAAATCAGTGATAAGGTCTGTCATAAATCTTTGATGCAATACTTGGGAACATGTTTGGGGGAAAATTTGCATATCTGAAAGAAAACCACTCATGCAAAGGTTAAAATGGTCTTTTTAATGACAGATATTTGCAATTTTGGACATCAAACAAATTTTTGAAAATTATAAGGTTTTTCGTGAAATGCATCATTTTTGTCGTACAATACTTATGATAATTTTTCATACTTTTATTATCTCCCTTTCTGCCCCTCTTAAAACATATTGGCATCAATGCACTCTTAAAAAGTGTTTGCCATGTAGAACATTTGTCGGTCGAACAAGCAAAGCGACAAATGTTCTGGATATAAGAATCTTGAGTGAGAGACAAATGTTTTGGACTTTTGCATCCCCTCAATTAAATTGAGCACAGAACACACATGATAGGTGAATCAAATGCGGGACAACACCTCAGCAGGGAGTGTGGTGTCCCTCCAAGAGATTCTTCGGTGAATCAAACACCCCCTTAACATGATTGCACATCCACAAAATCATTTTTCGAGTTGCTGGTCCATAATAATTCTACATCCACACACAAGGGCTAGTACCAAGATCTAATCAGTCACCAGCAAGGCACAATCTAATCGGTCAAACCCACCATTAGGTGTAAAAAAACTAATAAAAATATGTAAGTGTGCACAAGTCTCTTTGAGTTTGAGATTAAAGGAGCAGCTAACAACCATGACTATATGACACTAGCCAATCACACGACAGCATTGCATGGGGCCCACAACTACAAAGTTTAGACCCCACGTGAAATGTTGTCATGTGTTTGCCTGTGTCAAATAGCCATGGCACTTAGCCATTCTTTGAAATACTGCTCTAACATCTTATGAAATTGGGATCCTCAAAGGATTTTTAGCTTGACCCCCTTGCCAAAAAGCCTTGCATTTTTGGCAGTTTTGAAGATTTTAGATCCACGGATTTGAGATCTCTCATTTTAGTAATTGGAGGATTTGGCATGAGTTACCAATGGGGCTCGGCGTGGTTGGTAAGAGCTATCAGTGTACATCTCCTTGTGGTGGGATGTTGCAGGTTAAAAAACCTTAGTGGTACATTGAACAATAACTGGTGGGGTTATGCCTAACCCCATCTTGCCTTTCTAAAAAAAGGATTTGGCATCTGTCGAATTTGACTTCAATCCAGAGATCTGTAACAAACCAAACTCATCCCTATTGAAAAGTGGATTTTTTTTTTTATAATTGTGGAAACTCTACCCAGAGATTCGGAGCCTTACAGATATAACACAATCCAAACCACAAGGGATCTTACATTAACCCAACAATCGACTAATTAACTTTATTCATCAATAATTAAAGTTTAAGAACATAATCAAATAAATGTCCTTAATTATAGAGCCACACTGTCCCAAACAAAATATCAGAAAGTAGTCATGAAGCCTCATAAGCCCCATATAGTAGATGTCCTCATCATTGGGCTTCAGGACCTATGAAAAACATAAAGAGCATAGGGTCAAAATTAAAGATCCTGTGTACGATTTTTTCTAAAGATACAAATAGGCAAGAGAAGTATAAATCAATTCATATAACATTTTTAGAGGAACATGACTACAACTATCTCATAATCCAAACAACCAATCATGCATTTAATAACAATTAGCATGCAACAACAATATCTCACATGAAATGAAAATAGGTAAAGGTGCATAAACTAATTTCAGAATAGTAAATATGCATGATATCAATGCACATGCATGAATAGCTTACTAAATTCTTGTCAGAGTTTTCTTTTGTATGCATGTCGCTATTAAATGTACACAATTTTAGTTTCACTTTTCATTAAAACCTGCGGATATGAAAAAATGGGCACAACAATTCCCGAAGTTCAAGATATCCTAATTATAGCTTAACACATAATTTGTGTTTTATTAATGGGTTTCAGATTTGGCCCTCGACCGATATCAAAAATCAATGTCATACATCAGAACATTAGAAATCAACATTTAATGTCGGAACACCAGAAAAATCAACATCTACTGATATCACTTTCTTGGTATACCAATAATAACTATGTCTGCACACCACCCTCAGGCAAAGTGACAGAAACTCCCTAAATCGTGGCTGAGAGGTGAACCACCATATCATATTTAGGAGCACAATCGCACACAGAGTTTTAGTATCCTTACGGTTCTCCAAAACCGCCATCTAGGATTCCCATAATGTAAAAGGAACATTCAAGAAGAAACATTAATTACACTATTTTATCTTTTTTATCTTTTATCAAAAGACATTCTTTTCAAAAGATTTATTTTACAAATCAACATGCAAAATACAACATGTGACCTTGGCCCGTTACAAAATTTAACAGTGCAATTAATTCAGAAATCAATAGTTTCAAATGGATTTTTGCAATGCATAGAATAAACTTAGAGCAACACCTGCTCATGGTCCACATGGCCTACAGTGGATCACATCTGACCACTGGTGCATCTTATGCAAAGTGAACATGTGATCACATAATTATCCAAACATATTCACAAATGCACATTCATTCACACACAATACGAATGTGCATGAATAAATAATTTACATATGCATATGAACACATGCTTTCAATATACATTTTTATTTTCATGATTCATCTCATGCATAATATACAGACGTACACATGATCATGCTGATGCAACAACAATGTAATTTCAGAATTCACGTGTTCACTATATGCATATTTAAGCCAACACAAAACTCAAGTTCATGAGCATATGTAAACAACCACATCTTTACCAAATTCGAGTATGCTCGGGTTACCAATCAAAACATACTGAGCCCGAAGGTATGTTAATCATACACGGCATAACACTAAGACCTCATTGGGAATCGGTTAGGCTTAGGCAAAACCATCACAGCCTCAACCGATAACCATATGCAGTCTCATATTAATTTCTCCACGTATGTGGTGTCGCTTTACGACACAACCATATAAAAATTTTGTGACATTTTTTGATACAAGAACAGTCACATAAAAGCATGCATAATCAGTCACATAACATATTTTTAGTAATATTCATAAGGCATGACAATCCTGTAAAAGTGTGCATAACAGTCATATAGAAGCACACATTATGTAACGTTTTATAAAGCATGAACAGTCTTATCATGACATACATGAACAATCACATGATTATGTATTTAACCAGTCCGATAATTTGTCATGTAACCAGCTGAAAATCAACTATATGACAGGCTGAAATTTTTGTTATGAAACAGGCCATAAACTGACTATATAATAGGTTGAAATTTTTATTATGTAACAGGCCATAAATTGGTTATATGACAGGCTGAAAATATGTCATATATCAGGCCAAGAATTCGGTAATGTACATGCAAAAAATCAACTATATAATAGGCCAAAAAAAATCAGACTTACTACAGTTCATGTGGCAGCAACAAAACAAGCCATATTCAATCTAACAGTGGCAGCATACCTGATCTTAACTTAGAGTTCAAGATGAAACTTTAAAGGTTGTTTTGATGCTGGCCTAAATGGTAGCATCAAACAAAGTTGGATATGGGTCCTAGACGATGATAATCGACTGGGCTAAAACCCACTGACATCAGCTCCATTTCATCATTTTTTTTGTTTGAGTCTATCCCAGCTGACTGCAGTCAGCTGGAGTGTAACACATGAGATCTGCTCAGCTGACTACAGTCAGTTGGGCTTGACAGGCTTAGAAACTGCTCAGCCGACTACAGTTGGCTGGGCATGACAGATTATAAAATATGATCAGTCAACTGTAGTTGGTTGGGCACAGAAGTGTTTGAATTATACTTAGTCGACTGCAGTTGGTTGGGCATATTAGTGTCTCGTATTATTTTTTGAACCCTGCTCAGCTAACAACACTTGGATGGGCCTGTGTACTAGAGAAGTTGCTCAGCCGACTTTTGTCAGCTAGGTTGTTCACAGTTCATAAAAAAAATGAAATAAATTTGAAAATCAATCCTAAAACCATAATTTACGAAATTTGGGTTTTGGTGACATAATGTAAAACATGAACAGTCTTATATAATGCATTAAACAATTATATTAGTATGTTATATGACCAGTCTGAACACTTATCATGCCACAGGCCGAGAACTGGTCATGTACAGACCAAGAACCAGCCATATAATAGACCAATATCTTAATCATGTAACAGACCAAAAATCTAGTTATGTAACATGCTGAAAATCTATCGCATAACAGGCCAAAAAAAAAAAAACAATCATTGACATCCGTAGATCCGGACCAAATTTGCACGTTTATGAGGCTTGTCAGATCTGTCCACCATTACAATAGGCAGATCTATCCACATTTGTCCATACACATGGTAGGACAGATTTATCCTTGTGAACAGTGGAACAAATCTAACTATATGCACCGAAAATCGAAACAGCATGCATAGGCTAAAAGAATAAAATTTATGGATGGTTATAATATATATATATATATATTATAACCATATATATATATATATATATATATATATATATATATATATATATATATATATATATATATATATATATATATATATATATATATATATATATATATATATATATATATATAACTAATGTAATGTTATCTATCAATCTCTCTCTATATATATATACCTAGTAAAATCATATTCTCATTTTTTTCTTCTTTTTTCATTCCACCAAAAACATTACATAAACCTCATCTGTGCTATTTCTCTGCATTTGAATCAAGAAGGAAGCCTGTACCTTTTTTTGAAGCTCAAAAGAGACCAGGAGAAAGATCGAATGATCGGAGAGAAAAAGAGCCTTCTTCTCCTTCTTCTTTTCTTCTTATTTTTTCTTCTCTTTCTTTCTCTCCCACGGTTTCTCTCTCTCTCTCTCTTTGTTTCTTCTTTCTTTCTTTTTCAAGTTTTATATCAGAGGGGGCCTCTAGAGGGTGACGCCCCTCTAGGGCTTCCTCACATGGACAGGAGATAGAATTTTCCATATGGGATTCTATCTCCAACCTCCTTTCCTAATCTTTCTAGATTTTTTTTGTTGACTTTTCCAACTCCTTCCTCTTTCTAATTACTTACTTTTTTTTTAAAGCAACCAAAGGGGCTCTTATAGAGACCCCACTATTTGGTAACTACCATATCTAACTGAAATTTCAAATTAATTAATTTTTAATAATTAATTAATAATTAATAATTATTGAAAAAATCTAGAGGGTGTCTTATCCCTCTAGGAGTCTTTTTAACCTTAAATTTTCTTAAATTAAACCTTTATACTAAATTTAAAGCTTTGATTTCGTTGGACCTAGATTTTGGATCTGAATTTGGATCCAAGATCCAAATTCATATTCAATATTCATATGGATCTTGAATTGAATCAGATCCTAATTAATATAGGTCTTCGACTGAGTCTAGATCTATATTAACTTGGATCATGCGGATTGGATCTAGTCTGATCCAACCCGAACCCGATCCTATCGAGATGGGCACTTTTTAAAAAAATGTAATTTTTGGGCGAACTATAGTTCGAATTCAGGAAAATAAAATATCATTGAATTCAATATTTCAAGGTGCATCCAATGATGTATAACTTGAATTTTGCCTCCGATTTTCACATGAATTTAACTCAAATTTTGCTTAAATTTTACTTGATTTTAAAGGTAAAAAATAAAAGTTTTTATCATATCTTGTTTAGCTCGTTCAGGTCTTGTCAATGAGACTTGAGCCAAACCCAAACTCAATTGACACCACCTAAAATTGAGGATTTATCAATTTTTCTGCAACACAACCAAAATCTTTGAATTTGACTGTGTAAAAACACACGATATTACATCCCTACTTTCTTAAAAGAATTTCATTCACAAAATTAGAACGTACTGAATAGGTGTGGGTAGTGCTCACGCATATCGACCTTGGGCTCCCAAGTGCACTCGTCCAATCTGTGATGTTGCCAACACACCTTCATGAATAGAATCGTCCTACTGTGGAGTGTCCTCTCCTGGCGATCCACAATTTTCATCAGCTTCTCCTATGTCATCAAGTCAGGTTGTACATCAACCGCCTCATAGTGGATCACATGTGAGGGGTCAGTCACATACTTCTTCAAGATCGAGATGTGAAAGACATTATGAATCTAAGAAAACTAAGGGAGAAGTGTCACACGGTATGCGGTCTACCCAACACTCTCAAGGATCTCTAAGGGTCCAACATATTGAGGACTCAACTTCCCCTTCTTCCCGAACCGGAAGACACTCTTCGTGGGCGAGATCTGTACAAACACGTGGTCACCCATGGCAAAGTTGAGCTTCCTACGCCGCTGATTGGCATAGCTCTTCTGCCTGCTTTGTGCTGCGACCAACCTCTGTCGGATCAACCGTACCTGGTCTGAGTAGTGCTTGATGGCCTCTGGTGACTCCACTGCTCTCACTCCAACCTTATTTCAGCACACTGGGGATCTACATGGTCTGCCATACAGAGCTTCGTATGAGGCCATACCAATGCTGGCAGGGTAACTATTGTTGTATGAAAACTCTACAAGCTTTACAGCCTATCTCACTCTCCTGCCCAATCTAACGCGCATGCTCTAAGCATATCCTCTAGTGTTTGTATCATGCGCTTTGTCTGACCATCAGTTTGTGGGTGAAAAGTCGTGTTGAACTTCAATGTGGCACCAAGGGCCTTCTACAACTGGTGCCAAAAACGAGACATAAAATGAGGGTATCGATCTGACATGATCGAATGTGGCACCCCGTGAAGCCAGACTATCTCATCCACATAGAGGTCTGCTAGACTCTCCAAGCTTTGACTGATCCTGATCGGTAGAAAGTGGGCACTCTTCGTTAACATGTTCACTATCACCTAGATGGCATCGTGTTGACAATGGGTCCACGGCAACCCTATGATGAAGTCCATTAAGTTGTCATCCCACTTTCACTCTGGAATGTTTAATGACTGAGGAAGTCCACCAGGTCTCTAATGCTTGATCTTCACCTACTGGTTGGTAGACACCGAGACACAAACTCTGCTACGTCCTGCTTTATCTTGTTCCACCAATACATCCGTTGGAGGTCCTTGAACATCTTAGTAGAACTTGGGTGAACAAAATACCTCGACCGGTATGCCTCACTCATCAGCTCCTCCTGCAGTGCCTTTGGAACCCACCATCTGTCTTTGAACATGATGGTTTCATCCTCCTCACGACAAAACTATGCATCATGCTTCTGGGCACTCATGCACAACCTCTCAAACTCTAGATCGATTGACTGAAGCTCCTCAATGTGGTCTATAATCTTAGGTTACGCCTGCATCCCCGCATAAAGGATGCATCCAGAATCATCTGCAAATGGTTGTCATCTCACAAACTCTTTGATCATATCCCAAATATGCCCTATTAAGCTAAGTATCATGACTAAAGCCTTCTGCTAAGCGTGTCTGCCACTATATTTGCCTTACCAGGGTGGTAGGTGATGGAGAACTTGTAGTCCTTCAGGAACTCCAAACACTTGTGTTGCCTCAAATTAAAATCACATTGTGTGAATATGTACTTGAGGCTCTTATGATCAGAGAGGACCTCAAACTATTTCGCATACATGTAGTGACACAAGATATTCAGTGCAAAGACAATTGCCGCTAACTCCAAGTCATACGTGGGGTAATTCTTCTCATGCACCTTTAGTTGTCGAGAAGCGTACGCGATCACCTTTCTGTGCTGCATCAAGACACAGTCCAGTCCGGTCCCTGAAGCATCATTGTACACAATGAATCTACCTGTCCCAAAAGGTAAAGTTAATATTGGGGCCGTGGTCAACCTCCTCTTCAGCTTCTGAAAGCTCTCCTCACATCGAGGTGACCAAACCAACTTTATCTTCTTCTATAAAAGTCGAGTCATTGGAGCCGCTATACGAGAGAAGTTCTCAATGAATTGACAGTAGTAGCTCACCAATCCCAAGAAACTCTTGATCTCTAAAATTGTCTTTGGTTGCTTCCAAGACAACATTGCCTCCACCTTGGCTGGATCGACCTCAATGCCCTTCTTAGAGATCACGTGGCTGAGAAACATCACCCTGTGGAGCCAAAACTCACACTTCAAGAACTTAACATAAAGTTGATGTTCTCTCAGTGTCTGCAACACAATCCACAGATGCTCTCAGTGCTCCTCCACGCTCTCAGAGTAGATAAGAATGCCATCGGTGAATATAATGACAAAAGAATCCAACCATAAACTGAAGACCCGATTCATCAGGTCCATGAATGTTGCAGGGGCATTGGTAAGTCTAAAAGACATCACCAAAAACTTATAGTCCCCGTATCTGGACCTGAATGTGGTCTTTAGAACATCCTCTGCCCTGATTCACAACTGATGGTACCCGAAACAAAGATCTATCTTACAGAACCAGCTTCTTCTTCAACTCAACCAGCTCTGCAAGTGCCATGTGATACGGTATTCAGGAAACTGGTGTCATGCCAGGCATTAGCTCGATTGAGAACTTGATCTTCCTGTGAGGTAGCAAACCTGGCAAGTCCTCGGGAAAGACGTTCAAAAACTCATGAACCGCGTCCAACTGCTCCAAATGTGTCACCTAACTGTCTGTCGCAGACACACTGGCCAAGAACACCATACAACCTTGCTTATGGTACTTGGAGATCTTCAATGTCGAGACAATCTTCACCTCGCTCGTTGATCAAATCGCCTAAAACACCAATACAGACAAATCAGGGCGCTCTAACGGAACCTCATTTCTCCAACACTAAAGAGTAGCATTGTATTTAGACAACCAGTCTATACCCAAAATGACATCATAGAAAGTCATGTTCAGTATGATCAAGTCAGCAAACAACTCATGCCCCTCGATGATCACTCAGACTGTAGGAAAATATTTCTCGCAAGAAGAAGATGTACCCATCGGTGACATCACGTAAAAAGCCTTCTCGAGGCTAGATGTAACAAGATCAAGCAAACTCGCAAAGGAGGAGGATATAAAGAATGGGTAGCACCCAAATCAAACATCACACGAGCATAGTGTTCAAAGACTACGAAAATACCTTCGAGCAGGTCATTTTGATTACCTTGTGTTGCAGTTGTTGCAGCGTACACTCTCCTGTTGGTCCTCTGTTGCGCCTATTGTTGAGGCCTATGTTGCTACTATTGTTGTCCTCCATGAGTCGTTGGCTTGTTCGGACAATAGATAACGATATGTTCGGGCTGTTGGCACTAGTAGTAGACTCCCTTAAAGAGTGGACAAGAGCCCTAATGATGACTCTTGTTGCACCTTTGACACATGAACAAAGTCTTCCCCTATTGCTTCCTCTGTTGGGGTCGACCCTTCTGATGCCCTTGTTGTGTCCTCTGCCTCTTTACCTTACCCCCTGCCACCCACAGGTGGGTTCTTCCTCGCTTCGCCACTGGTGATGCCCTGGTTACCCCCCACTCTTCTGTGATTCATCCTTGAACCTCTTCCACTCCTCATTCAAGATGGATGCAGACTTGATCACATCACTGAATATAGTAGGACAACTCGTCATCACACGAACCTGGAGTCCGTCTTTCAGCCCACGAACATACTTCGTTGCCCTTGCCTTATCATTAGTAAAAAGGTTCAAGTAGTAGCGCTCCAAACTCCTGAATTTGGTGGTATAGTTCACCAAACTCATGTTCCCCTGAACAAACCCAAAAAAATATTGCTACATACGTTCTCGTGCATAAGCAGGGAACTAAGCATCTAAGAAATTCTCATTGAAAGTCACTCAAGGAATTACCTCCACTCTGTCGTATTTCACTCATCACAGGGTGTCCCACAATTTCTTGGCATCACCCTTCAATTGGAACATGCCAAAATTAGTCTGCCTATCCTCAGGCACAGGCAGGATACAAAACGCCCTTTTAGTCTCCTCAACCCAACTCTCAGCTGCCTCTGGGTCGGCCTTCACTGAGAAGGTTGGAGATTCAACCTAAGAAACTTCTTGAACATCACCACGGTGGGGTTTGGAGTGACCTCGGCATGATAGACACACATGATCTGTTGCGCCACCTGTGCCTGGACGTATGTGGTCACTATCGTTGTCAAGGTGTTCAGGGCATTCAACATGAAGTCCCTTTGCTCCTGTCAATCAGCGGGAGCACCAGAAGTCAAAGCTCGGGAGCGGGTATACATCTAAAACATGAAAAATAGTTAAAAAATTTGCACCCTTATCAAACCTACCCCCTTAGGATTGATCCCCTCAACAATCATAATTGCATATTCACATCAAATTCCTAATTCACATAAAAAGGAATTAAATTAAGCCATTCTCACAGTCTATCATATGAAATTTAAATAAATTGATATTAGTAAAAAAAAATACCAGGTAGCCCTTACTAGTGATGGAGACTGCTCTAGAATACAAGTCATGACTTTCTGATAAAATTTGGACATGGCTTGATTATCAAAAGAAAATTCTGGTACACAAAAATGATTAAAATATAATATTTTATGGTCGACTCTGATACCAAACCTGTAGCGACCCCAACTCATCCCTATTGAAAAGTAATTTTTTTTTAAAGCAATCAAAGGGACTCTTTTAGAGACCTCACTATTTGGTAACTACCATATATAACTAAAATTTGGAATTAATTAATTAATTAATAATTAATAAATATCTAGAAAATTTCATAGAGTGCCTTATCCATCTTGGAGTCTTTTTAACCTTAAATTTCCTTAAATTAAACCTTTATACCGAATTGAAAGCTTTAATTTCGTTGGACCTAGATTTTAGATCTGGGTCCAGATCCAAGATGCAAATTCATATCCAATATTTATATGGATCTTGAACTGGATCAGATCCTAATTAATATGGGTTTTGGATTGAGTTCAGATCCATATTAACTTGGATCATACAGATTGGATTCAGTTTGATCCAATCTGGACCCGGTCCCATCGAGACAGACCCTTTTTTAAAAAATATGATTTTCGAGCAGACCATAGCCTGAGTTCAGAAAAATAAAATATAGTTGAATTCAACATTTTGAGGTACATCTAATGATGTATAACTTGAATTTAACCTGAATTTTGCTCAAATTTTGCTTGATTTTAAAGGTCAAAAATAAAAGTTTTTATCATATCTTGTTTGGCTCATTTAGGTCTTATCAATGACCCATGGGTCAAACCCAAACTCAATTGACGCTACCTAAAATCGAGGATTTATCGATTTTTTTATGGCACTTAGCCAAAACCTCAAATATCTCTAAATTTAATACACGATATTACAAGATCTCGGCACTCAAGCACACCCTCATAATTGTTAGGGAAAAGTAATATGTTTGACTCTATATAATTAGGGGTGTCAACGGGTTGGGTTTACTTCGACCAAACCCTATAGGGTTGGGGTTTGGTGACAAAAAAGAATACCCGATTAAGACTCATGTCCCGACTTGAAGAACCGATTAATATATGGACCCGAGTATAGTTTGTGAAATTTTATACCAGACCCAAGCTTGACTCAAGCTTTGATTAAGACCATAAATTTTCAATGTAAAAATGATAAAAAATTATTATTTTATCAGGTATGATCTGGGTCTGGTTCATGTAGTTCTTATTGGATCTAGGTATGATTTATCTTATAGTAGGCTCGATTAGACCTGGGTCTAGATCCGGTATCCTACCCAAAAATCTGATCCAAGTTTGGTTCCACCTAGGTCGAACCAAAGCCGACCTATTGACACCCTTACATACAATGTCGTAAGCTTAAAGTAAAAACAACCATGATCTAACATTAATGTAAAAGGCTGACATGATTCCTGAATGAGTAGATGCATCATTACGAAGGGCAATATAAGATGGGGAAAGCATTTGACCCTCTAATTGGAACTCACAGGAGAAGGTTGGTTTGAGCAAATGTATTCAACATGGTCGAATTCGTAAGAATGAACACTTAGATCATATTTTTTTATGTAAAAATATTATTTTTTGAAGGTTGAAAGTTTGGTACATTGTAGGCCGTTGATTTTTTAACCCTGAAAAAATCTCACATGCATGTTATAATAACATGTTTCAAAGGTCCTTTTCTACTAAACTAAACATGTAGATCGTGTCAAATGTGCAAAAAATAATAAAAATATTACAGTTTTTCACTGAAGGGTTCCTTACCCACGAGGGGTAGCAAATATTGTCCCATAAAACGGTCCTGGTTTTTTTGTGAGCAAACTTTCTTGGATGACATCCAATCACTAAAGTGTCATAGTGAGTTTCCACTTTCTCAGTAGGATAGAGTGTGCGCTTAATTGTTGGGTAGTTCTGGGGTAGGACCTTGTCTCTGTGTGCTGGAACAGGTCGCTAAGGACAAATTTCACCATTGTGCGCTCAAAAAGTGACTATTTAGAAAATATTTAAAAAATTTTAATGTTTAATTCTTTAGGATAATGACGGCATCTATTTTACAATTTAACAATATTTTAATCTAAACTTTATTTTTTAATGACAAGAAAACCCGTATCGAAGACCAGGTCGCTTAATGGGCTTGGCCCACTGCGATATAAGACCCTCAAAGATTAAGACACAACCACCATATTTTGTGGATTCTGATCGGGTGCAATCACATGGCACAAAATTTGTGCATTATGCACTTGACTGCCCTCCATCAGGCCCTGGGCCCCACAACTGACAGGCTGTCCTCATGATGGAGGGTGATCAGGTGCTTAATGTTGGTGCAATTATATTGTATCTGATATTTTCATTGTTTTTATGTCCCCCGTACACCTGACGCCCGAACCGGATAAGCAATTCAAATCTTGTGCAGGCCCCTGTCAATTCCTCTGAGTTTCGATCTCGCGACCCTATCGTTGAAGTAAACTTTTCAGTTCAAACTTGAAAGTGACAAAATCAAGGCATGTCGTAGGTTCTTCTTTGAGGAATGGTGGCTTCGGGTGCCAGACTTTCAGCAGTTGGTAGGTCAATTGTGGGCTCAACCTGCTACGGGATCTTGGGTGGCCATCCGCATCCATGTTAAGCTTCTTCGTCTTCGGAAACGTATTAAGGAATGGCTAAGTTTTAATAACCTGAACAAGTTTAGGTTCATCGGCCAGTGGGAAGCTGAGCTCTCCGATTTGGCCCAACGTCAGGTCGATCTTGTTGGTGTACCGAAGGGTCAAGTGCTTCAATTGCAGGAGCGTATCGTCGTACTCTCTACTCTCGTTGCAGAATGGAGAGCATGAGATGAGCTTAGATGGAAGTTGAGGGCTAGAGTTGCATGGTTGGCTAATAGCGATGATAATACACAATTTTTTCATATGAACGCATCAAATAAATACAGTAAGAACTGTATACTCTCGATCGAGATCGATGGATGCCAGTTTGGTCCGCACAATTGCCTGCCAGCTATTACTTCTTATTTCTCCAGGTTGTATTCGGCCGACTTAGGCATCAGAAGGGTCATCGGCGATATGGGCTATAAGCAGTTGGCGGCAAACTAATTTGTTTCTTTGCAGGTTAGATTCACTGAAGTGGAGATTTCGAATGCTATTAGCGAACTATCGGGATGGAAGGCACCAGGCCTTAATGGTTTTCACATTGACTTCTTTAAAGCATTTTGGTCAACTGTAAAAACTGACCTGCTCCACTTGTTCGATGAATTCTATCGTAATGCGAGGCTGCCTAAACCATATCATGTGGCAGTCATCTCTTTGATTTCTAAGAGGCAAGGGGCATCAGACATATCCAACTTTAGGCCGATTTCGGTGATGGGTGCTCTGTATCGCATTATATCTAAGGTGTTGGCTAATCGGTTGCGCGCTGTCATTAATCAACTTGTTTTGTCCGAACCAGGGTGCTTTTATTCCAGGTCGAAGTTTGCAAGGATCCTTTATTTGTGCAACTGAGCTTCTTCACTCTTTACAGTCGACTGGATCACCGCACTTCATGCTAAAATTGGATTTTCACAAGACTTATGACAGAATGGCATGGGATTTTCTGATTGAATCTCTAACAAATATGGGGCTTGGCAGCCGATTTATAGCATGGGTTAAGGAGTTGGTCACAAAATCCGTATCATCAGTTTGCAACAATGGAATGAGAGGGGAAGAATTCAAGTTGGCTAGAGGTGGACGACAGGGTTGTCCTCTAGCACCTATCATTTTTAATATCGCGGTAGATGGTTTACCTATTCTCATGAAAAGGGCAGAAGAAACAGGCTTCTTGGAATCCTTGGGCATTCCTAGTTTTGTTGGTCACACAATTCAATATGCAGACGATACTTTAATATTTGGACATGCGAATGTTAATCAAATGTCTAGGTTGTACTTCATTATTAAAGTCTTTGCTGCAATTTCAGACCTTCGCCTGAACGAGAGTAAGTGCGCTCTGGTCTTACTCAATGCTGACCCTCTTCTCCAATCGGCTGCTGCAAGGATCTTCAACTGCCCAATATCCGACTTCCTGTCAATTTCTTGGGTCCATCGTTGCACTCTCTACAATCAGCGGGAACTTCTACTTGGATGTCTACCATAGAGCGGGTGCAAGGAAGATTGCAGGCTTGGAAGGCTCAATATTTATCTTTTGCGGGACGAGTGATGCTCATTCGCCATGTTTTAGCCCGATTACCAGAGTTTCGAATGAGCATGTCTATTATACCGACGACAGTAGAGCAGACGATCAATCATTTGCTTTCGCACTTCCTTTGGTCTGGGAATGTGTCGCACAAAAAGTACCTGCTTGTTTCTTGTCAACAGATCGTGCTTCCGAGGCACCAAGGTGGCTTAGAGATTCCAACTATGAGAAAGAGGAGCATCGTTTTAGTCTTGAAGTGGGCTTGGGAAGCTTCCACATCTCAATCTTCTTGGGCTATGATTGTTAGGCAAAAATATGGTAGTCTACATGAATCCCTTCTTTCCACGCCCAGTTCAATGTGTCGTTCGTCCCTCTGGCTAGAGTGGCGGAAGACACTTCGATCCTTCAGTGGCAGAGATTTTAGGCCTGTCCATGGCATGACATGGCTTCACTGGGCCATGGCGAGCGGAGATAGGTTCTCCATTAAGCAAGTTTACCATTCCTTGTTGCCATCCGGGATGAACTGGTTTCCCAGTGATTGTATGTGGGGTAAGGAGCCAGCTCCAAGGGCAAAAGCTTTGGCGTGACTTGTGGCTCTGAATCGTGTTCAAACCCAAATTAATGTCAGGAAATGGGGGATTCAATTTCCAAGCATGTGTGTTCTTTACGAGAAGGTTGTAGAGGACACGACTCACCTATTTTGGCTCTGCCCGGTCATTCTAGACTTATTTTTTCAAACTTGGGGTGCGCCACTTGTTCAAACTCGTCCGTGCTTCGTTATTCGGGACCTCTTGCTTGGTCCCAGGATTGTACGACACAAAAAAAAATGGAGATTACTGTGGCGGGTTTGGTTGCTTTCAGCATGGTGGGTCATATGGACTGAAAGAAACGACATCTTCTTCAGGGGCATCAAATTCGATTTTGGAAGGCTTCGACAACGGGTCATGTCTGATGTGTATCTGGCTCTTAAATTACATAGTAGGGGGGAGGGGCTGATCGGCTTGTACTCTGAACTATGTACAATCGCCATCTAGATTGTGGCTGTTTTGCTCTTATGTTTCTCTTTTGTCTCTCCCATCCAATATTCTGTTGGATGTATTTTGGTAATGTTGAATGGTGAATGTTCTCTCTCTCTCTCTCTCTCTTGTACATGCGCTACAGAGTTTGTAACCCAAACTGAAACTACAACACCACACGTATATTTGTGCGGATGCATAAACATGAAATTTTGCCCATCCAAATGGATGGGTTTCATAGATTTAGGCGATGTTTGGAAACTAGTTGTCAGAAGTAGCCAGAGTGGGAATACCAACACCAGAATTGTTGGTGATGGATGGAGTTGTAAGAAATGATGCAAGTGAGATGGTATTTGACACGTCCAATTCCACATTTTACATCCCACTTACATGAGGTGGTAGTTACCAAATACTACACCAGATCTCACACAGGTGACTGCTTCAACAACCTTCCTAACGTTCTTTCAGTATTATTTCCAACTTTTTAGTTGCATTCCAAACAGATGCACATGTGGAAGTGGTAAATCTCCCGTAAAATCAAAGTGGGCGATAAAGTAGTCGGAAGTCATAGGAAAAAAGGTTTCATTTCAAAAAAATTGCCTAGACCGGATATGTCTTATTTGCAAAATGGGACACCAGTTGATATGGCATTCAATCCATTAAGAGTACCTTCACGAACGAATGTGGGACAAATATTTGAATGCTCACTCGAGTTAGCGGGAGACCTGTTGGGCAGATATTATAGAATAACACCCTTTGATGAGATATATGTTGGGTTTCCCTCCTTTGTGGGATCCATTGGTTCGATGCACATTCAGTATCACTGCAGAATTTCAAGCACGATGCTTGATCTTTTCGAAGATGATTTGGAGTATTTGCTGGATAGCGATTTGTAGAAGTCCTCTCAGCTAAATGACTATTCAACTGTTCAGAGTTTGAGGTTCAGCGAGTTGTCGATGACGATTTGTGGTGAGTGCCTTCAGTTGCATAGCGATTTGTGGTTAGCGTTATGTGTTTCAGTCGGATGACGATTTGTGGTTATCGTTGGATAGCGATTTGTGGTATCGCTGGATAGCGATTTGTGATAAGGTGCATCGTAAGTTATGCAAGATATTTAGTCTTCCGCATTTAATGTGAGTCTTGTCTTCTATTTAGGGATGGATGAGAGAGCAAAAGCAATGGGAGAGAGCAAAAAAGGCAGAATATTAGGGAGAGAGTGTGAGAAACACTTTAAGGGCACCGAAAGGGTGCGGAGGAAAAAAAAAACAAGAAGTGTTGCGACACTTCTTTCAAGACAGCTTCGTCAAGCTAGTTCTTCAAATCATTCGTTCTTTGTTCCTCAGTGAGGCATATCCTCTTGTTCATTTCGTTACACCTTGTGTGTTTGTAAGGCTTATGCCTTTTGGCCACTTTGTAATCTTTGTTTGAAGATAGTGGAAGTTGTTGACCTATTGGTCGTCGTGGACATACCTCAGTTGAGAGGGAACCACGTAAATCGTTGTGTGCTATTTTTATTTTCGCAGCTAGTTTGTTTTGGTTTATTTTTCTACCACTATCATCATCGTATTGTTTTCATCAATTCACACTTGTGGGGAGACCCGGTACGTCCATTTTAACCCCAACATATGGTATCAGAGATTTGGTTAGTATATTTGTGTGTGAAGTCATGGAGAATAACATTGGGCGTATGATCAGTTTGAATGGCACAAACTGGATGGCATAGAAAACTAAAATAGAAGACCTCTTGGGTTATAAAGATTTGGATGGACCCATAGACGGTGTAAGAGGCAAACAAGAAGAGATGAAAGATGTCGAATGAAAAAAACTAGACCGAAAGGCGATCAGTTTCATTCGACAATGGATAGATGATAGTGTCTTTCATCATGTATCCATAGAAACTTTGACGCATGGTCTTTGAACCAAACTAGAGAGCCTTTATGATAGAAAGGCAGCAGTGAATAAGGCCTTTCTATTTCGAAAGCTTGTGAACCTCAAGTATAAAGAGGGCGGCTCTATTGCAGAGCATTTGAATGAGATCAAAAGCATTGTAAATCAGTTGGCCACAATGAAAATCACTTTTGATGATGAGTTACAAACTTTGTTTCTCTTATTTCCCTTCCTGAGAGTTGGGAAACCTTGGTGGTCACAGTCAGTAACTCTGCACCTGATGGAATGGTAACGATGAGCCAAGTTACCAGCAGTCTGTTGAATGAAGAGTCCAGGAGAAAGTCATTAGGTCCTTCTACCTCAAAGGCGCTTGTGATTGAAAACAGGGGGAGAAGCAGAAGTAAGAGCAGGGCTTTGCACTACCATGGCAAATCCAGAGGCCACTCACACTCGACCTCAAAGAAAGACGTCGAGTATTATTATTGCCACAAGAAGGGGCATATGAAGCGACAATGTAGGAAGCTCAAGCTTAAGGAGTAGAACAGAGAGAAGAGCTCAGAAGAAAAATAAGGTGCCACAGTCACAGATGGAGAGCTCATGGTTGTCTGTGATGGCACTAGCATAAATTTGATCGATCAGGAGACCGATTGGGTGATTGACTCTGGAGCTTCATTTCATGTTACCTCACGGGTTGATTTCTTCACTTCCTACTCGCAAGGTGATTTCGGTAATGTCTGAATGGGAAATGAAGATGTGTCAAAGATTGTTGGCATGGACGACATTTGCTTGGAAACAAGTGTTGGCTGTAAGTTGTTGCTGAAAAATGTGAGGCATGTACCAGACATCCGACTGAATCTG
This sequence comes from Nuphar pumila, assembly GCF_984573655.1. Taxonomy (NCBI): domain Eukaryota; kingdom Viridiplantae; phylum Streptophyta; class Magnoliopsida; order Nymphaeales; family Nymphaeaceae; genus Nuphar; species Nuphar pumila. The sequence goes on from NC_143256.1 coordinate 17,327,596, forward strand.
ATCTCTGCTGGAAAGTTAGATGATGAGGGCTATAACAACACCTAAAGTGATGGAAGGTGGAAGCTAACCAAAGGCTCATTGGTGATAGCCAGAGGAACAAAGGCTCGTTCCCTTTATACTTTGTAAGCGAAGATCTGGAAGAGTGTTGTGAATGTTGTGGAGACTGGCTCGTCCACAAAATTATGGCATAGAAGGCTTGGGCATATGAGCAAGAAGGGGCTGCAAGTCGTAGTTAAGAAAGAGTTCCTGACAGGTGCAGTAGGTACATCTTTGGAACCTTGTGTTCATTGCTTCCATGGTAAACAAAATAGAGTTTCTTTCCATAGATGCATTGCATCTAGAAAATCTCATGTTCTAAATCTTGTACATTCTGATGTGTGTGGACCTTTAAAGGTCAAGACACTTGGTGGTGCATTGTACTTTATGACTTTCATTGATGATCACTCTAGGAAAGTCTGGGCTTATACACTGAGGACTAAAGACCAAGTTCTAGATGTATTCAAGCACTTTCAGGCCATGGCTAAATAAGAAACTGGCAGGCAGTTGCAGTGTGTTCGCTCGGATAATGGTGGCAAATACATTGGGCCATTTAATCAGTATTGCACCAATCATGGCATCAAGCATGAAAGAACTATAAGGATGACACCTCAACAGAATGGGGTTGCTGAGAGGATGAAGCACATCATTCTTAAGAGAGTCAGATGTTTGCTGTCACACTCTAAATTGCCAAGATCTTTCTGGGGTGAGACAATGAGGACAACAATTGATCTTATCAACTTGTCTCCTTTTATTCCCTTGAAGGGAGATGTTCCAGAGAAAGTTTGGATAGGAAAAGAACCTTTCTATGGACACTTAAGAGTGTTCGACTGTAGAGCATTTATTCACATTCCGAAGGAAGAGAGGTCCAAGCTTGATCCAAAAGTCAAGCAATGCATATTCATTGGCTATGGACATGAAGAATTTGGCTACAGACTGTATGACCCTATTGATAAAAAGGTGGTCAGAAGTCAAGATGTTGTCTTATTGGAAGATTAGACCATTGAAGACATTGGTGAGTCTGAGCCATCAAAGTCCAGTACAGGTGATCTTATTGATTTAGATCCCCTAGATGCGCCGACTGTTCATGATTTCGTGGAGGAGATTCCACCTCCTCGCAATGATGCAAAGGAAGGAAGTGTTGAGTCAGAAATTGAGGGGGAGCCAACACCCCAAGAGTCACTTCCTCAGACTCCGATAAGGAGATCCACTAGAGAAAAACAGTCATCCAGAAAATACTCATCAAATGAGTATGTGATGATTACAGATCAAGGTGAGCCAGAAACTTTTGAAGAAGTTTTGGAGGATGAAAACAAGTCTGAGTGGTTTAAGGCAATGAAAGAAGAAATGGATTCATTGCATGCGAATCACACCTTTGATCTGGTAAAGACAACTAAAGGGAAGAAGGTGTTAAAGAACAAATGGGTCTTCAAGTAGAAGACTGATGAAAACAACTCTCAACCTAGATACAAGGCACGTCTTGTTGTGAAAGGTTTTGCTCAGAAGAAAAGAGTTGACTTTGATGAGATCTTCTCACCACTTGTGAAGATGCCCTCCATCTGAACTGTGCTCGATATAGCTGCAAGCATGAATTTGGAAGTTGAGCAGCTTGATGTGAAGACTGCATTTCTATATGGTGACTTGGAAGAAGAAATTTATATGGAGCAACCTGAGAGTTTCATTGACAAGGGTAAAAAGCACCTAGTTTGCAAGTTGAAGAAGAGCTTGTATGGATTGAAGCAAGACCAAGGCAGTGGTATAAGAAATTTGATTTCTTTATGAATGAGCATGGATACTCAAGAACCTCCACAGACCATTGTGTGTTTGTGAAGAAATTTCCAGATGGTAATTTTATCATTCTCTTGCTTTATATGGATGATATACTGATTGTGAGCCAAGACATCAGCAAGATTAGCAAGTTAAAGTTGGAGCTAAGTGAGACATTTGCCATGAAGGATTTAGGTCCAGCAAAGCAGATTCTTGGGATGAGAATCGTTCATGACAGATCACATGAGATGATATGGTTATCTTAAGAAAAGTATATCAGAAAGGTTCTTGAGAGGTTCAACATGGACAAAGCAAAGCCTGTTAATTGTCCACTTGCAGGCCATTTCAAACTTAGCTCAAGACAATGTCCTATAAATGATGAAGAAGGAACAAAGATGCAGAAAATTCCCTATGCTTCGGCAGTAGGTTCGTTGATATATGCTATGGTCTGTACTCGACCAGACATAGCTCATGCTGTTGGAGTTGTTAGTCGATTTCTGTCAAATTCAGGGAAAGAACATTGGGCAGCAGTGAAATGGATTCTAAGGTATCTTCAGGGCACATTAAAGATGAGTCTGTGTTTTGGAAAGGGTGAACCCATTCTTGATAGATTCACAAATTCTGATATGGCTGGTGATGTAGACAGTAGAAAGTCTACTTCTGGGTATTTGATTACTTTTGCAGGGGAGCAGTTGTATGGCAGTCGAAATTACAGAAATGTCTAGCTCTCTTCACTATAGAAGTTGAGTTCATTGCCATTATAGAAGCCAGTAAAGAATTGTTGTGGGTGAAGAAATTCTTGCAAGAGTTGGGCTTGAAGCAAGAAGAGTATGTTCTTCATTGTGATAGTCAAAGTGCTATTCATTTGAGTTAGAATTTCTCGTTTCATTCAAGATCGAAACATATTAATGTTTGATACCACTGGATTCGATATGTCTTGAATAAAAAATTGCTGCAACTAGAGAAAGTGCATACTGATGACAATACATCAGATATGCTGACCAAGGACAAGCATGAGAAGTGTCGATTCCTAGCAGGAATGGAAGAAGCTTCCACATAAGTCGGGAAGGGGGAGAATTGTTGGGGTTTCCTCCTTTGTGGGATCCATTGGTTTGATGCACATTCAGTATCGCTGCAGAATTCTAAGCACGATGCTTGATCTTTTCGAGGACGATTTGGAGTATTCGTTGGATAGTGATTTGTAGAAGTCCTCTCAGCTGAATGATGCTTTAGTTGTTCAGAGTTTGAGGTTCAGCGAGTTGTCGATGGCAATTTATGGTGAGTGCCTTCAGCTGCATAGCGATTTGTGGTTAACGTTATGTGCTTCAGCTGGATGACGAATTGTGGTTATCACTGGATAGCGATTTATGATAAGGCGCTTCAGGCACATCGTAAGTTATGCAGGACGTTTAGTCTTCCACATTTAATGCGAGTCTCGTCCTCTATTTAGGGGATGGATGAGAGAACAAAAGCAGCGGAAGAGAGCAAAAAAGGCAGAACATTAGGGAGAGAGTGTGAGAAACACTTTTAGGGCACCGAAAAGGTGCGGAGGGAACAAAAAGCAAGAAGTGCTACGATACTTCTTTCAGGACAACTTTGTCAAGCTGATTCTTCAGATCATTCGTTCTTTGTTCCTCAGTGAGGTATATCCTCTTGTTCATTTCGTTACACCTTGTGTATTTGTAAGGCTTATGCCTTTTGGCCACTCTGTAATCTTTGTTTGAAGATAGTAAAAGTTGTTGACCTATTGGTCGCTGTGGACGTACCTCAGTTGAGAGAGAACCACGTAAATCGTTGTGTGCTGTTTTTATTTTCGCTACTGGTTTGTTTTGGTTTATTTTTCTACCAGTGTCATCGTCGTATTGTTTCCATCAATTCACACTCGTGGGGAGACCCAGTACATCCGTTTTAACCCCAACAATATACACACAAAAATTTCCATTCCTGCCACATACTGACAGCTTCCAAACAGGGCCTTACTCAAGTTTATAGAAAAAAAAATCTACCAAATAGAGAGAGAGGCATGGAAATATAATATTAGTAAGAAAGTGAAAGAAGTCGATTTGACATACGCAGGCATGGCTTAGTGATGTATTGGGAGCAAAATTAAAGGCTGCCCTTTTGTATCATATATTAGAATTTTAGTAGGAAATTATCACTTTAAAGTGTAAACATAATGTATACATGTATGCCTTCAACCGTTTCTAATGTGATTGTGATTTTTTCCCATTAATTGCAAGTTACAACAACAATAAAACCCTATGATCTAGAGCTACGACCTTACTTTCTATGCCTCGGTTGTTTGACAATAGATTTCAGTGCACCAAACAGTAGGGGATAAATTGTGAAATTTAATCAAACAAGAATTACTTAAGCCAAAGCCCAGCATAGGCGCGAGGGCGAAAGTCTTGACCTCAGAATTTTACCCCATTGGTGGTTGATCTATGATCTACCTGCGAATGGAACCAAGGTTATATATATATATATATTAATGAGTTTGTGCTAAACTCATTTGATGCTAAACCACATGCTAAATGGGTTTTTTCGTCCTTTTTTTCATTTTACTTTTAAATTCTGACCGTAATGTGATCTATGTACTTGATTTATAGGGATCAGCTCTTGAAGCATTTGATTCCAATATATGGGTGGGTTTTTATAAGGTTCAAAAAAACAACGGTCCAAAATCTTTGTAAAATTTTTAGGCTCCAAACATTATTGAAAACACAAGAGCCAGGTGTGGATCCTTAGTAAATCCACCATGCCCAACACATTTATAGAGATAAAACTGCATAAAAAGCACCGAAGAAGCCCAAAAACCCATTTAGCATGCGGTTTAGCACCAAATGGGTTTAGCACGGACCCATCTTCCTATCACTACAAGAAAATTGTTAATTAGCGACGGAAATTAGCGACGGATTTTTTTCGTCGCTACTTAGCGACAGATTAGCTAGAGATAGAATCTGTCGCTAATTCGCGACGGATTAGCGAGGAAACGACTTTTATCGCTAATCTGTCGCTACTTAGTGACGGATTAGCGACTGCATGTTTTTGTCACTACTTTTTATTACAAGAACACCATTTTAGCGACGGATTTAGAGAGGGAACTCTGTCGTCGCTAATCCGTCGCTAATTAGCGACGGAGTAGCGACAGAATATATTCCGTCGCTTTTTTGGTATTTTGGTTTCGCGACGGCTTAGCGACGGAATTTTTCTGTCGCTAAGCCGTCGCTAAATGTCGCGTAAATCCCTAATCCCATCCCTGTTTCTCTTTTCCCTGTTTCGCTGTATTGCTCCCTCCCGCCGCCCGTCGGCTCTCGCCGCCGCCGCTCGCCAGCCGCCGCTCCCCGTCCACCGCTCGCCAGCCGCCGCTCGCCAGCTGCCGCTCCCCGTCAATCTCCCGCCACCGTCCGGCGACGCGCAGGTAATATTCTTCTTCTTCTTCTTCTTCTTCTTCTTCTTCTTCTTCTTCTTCTTCTTCTAAACGCAGGGGGTACGCCCCTTCCCTGCCGAAAACGCAGGGGGTTTAACCCCCTGTCGTGCTTTCCGGTAGGGGGGTCGACCCCCTGCCGGAAAGGCATGGGGGGTCGACCCCCTGCCGGAAACGCAGGGGGTCGACCCCCCTGCCGTAAAGGCACGGCAGGGGGTCAACCCCCCATGCCGGAACTGCCTTTCCGGCAGGGGGTTTAACCCCCTTCCCTGCCGGAAAGGCAGGGGGTTTAACCCCCTGCCGTGCTTTCCGGCAGAAGGTTTAACCCCCTGCCGTGCTTTCCGGCAGGGGGGGTCGACCCCCTGCGTTATGCTACCTAAGTGACTTGTCAAAAAAAAAAATTCTGTTTTTGAATGCCTATGCTGCCTATATGAATCGTTTGAAAAATAAAATCTGTAGTAGGAATAACATGCTGCCGATGTATATTGCTTTTGAAAAAAACAATCTGTTATGAGATATATTATGCTGTCTATGTGAATTGGTTTCAAAAAAATCTGTTTTTTAATGCATATGCTGCCTATGTAAATCAGTTTGAAAAAAAAAAAAATTTGTTAGTGTTTCATCTTGTTTCATGATTAGTTAGTTTGTTACTTAATTTGTTTTGTTTTTGTGCAGATTTTTCAACGGAACCAACTCGTGCTCGGCCACCTGTGGTAAGTAAATGACAAAAACAATGCAAATCGGGTAAATACCCGTGGTGAGTAAGTGATGCAAACGTATCACATGTTATTTAATTTATTGAATGCAGCACTTTATTGTTCACACACTCACTTAGTTATTGATATCTAGGACTGCTTTGTTGGAGTTCGGAGATCATGCTGAGCATGATTTTAATGTAGAAATATGGAAGTGTTCTTATTTTTGGAGTACGGAGTCCATGCTAAGCATGGTAGTAGTTAGTGAGATATTGAAGTGTGTTTGCTGCAGGTATATGTTTGCCATTTATTTGATATGAATGATTATGATGTATTGCAATGTTTGATGTAATTGTATCCATGCTTGCATGTAGTTACTTTCAATTTGATTTTGACTTCCATGTGAAATTTTATAATAAAAGCATGCTTCAAATGATTGTATCATGTCATTAATAGTTTGCACATGAAAATATTAAGTTATCAATGCATGCATCAAAATTCTTGTTATTGTTTGACATAGTATATTGCATGATAAATTTGATATTTTCTTCATCGTAGCATTCTGATTGTTTTTTTCTTAATTCGTTAGGATACTATTCGTAACATCATACGACAGAATGACTGCAAACCGTGAATGGATGTACCGTAGGATAGTGGACAATGAGTTATCGCATGAATATATGGATGGTGTCGATAGTTTTATTGAATTTGCAACGGCGAGTGTCAGTACGGTAGATCCCACAGATCAGATTAGGTGTCCCTGCAAGATTTGTAAGAATAATCGATTTGTAGAACCTCATGGCGTTAGACATCACCTATACAGGAAGGGTTTTGTGAGTGATTATCAGAACTGGACGTTTCATGGAGAAGAATTTAGAAACGATTTTGATGCACGGGTGAATGTGGTGCACGATAATCCATATACGAATTTGATATTTGATGCTGCAGGAACAAAACTGGGTTCTGCTATGAGTTCTAGTGATGTAAGAACTGTCGTAGATGAAGAAGCACCAAACGATGCAGCTAGTAGATTTTATGATTTACTTAAAGATGCTGATGAGCCACTTTGGAACGGTTGTGAGAGTCACACTATCTTGTCTGCAGTTCTTCAACTAATGAATTTGAAGTCCGAGTATAATTTGAGTCAATCATGTTTTGACCGTTTGTGCATGATTGTGAAGAGTATGTTGCCTAAAGATGAGAAATTGCCACAAAATTTCTATCATGCGAAAGTTATGGTCAACGCTCTAGGTATGGGTTACAAAAAGATTGATGCTTGTCCAAATCACTGCATGTTGTATTTCAAGGAGCAGGAAAACGACATATCATGCCCGTCATGTGGGCATCCTCGGTTCAAGCCAAAGACAAGAGGCAATGGTAGCACGAGATCAAAGGAAGTTTCATACAAGTCGCTCCGCTACTTTCCTATCACTCCTAGATTGCAACGATTGTATATGTCTTCAAAGACAGCTAAACACATGAGATGGCATGCAAATAAAGTTTGACACGATGAAAACAAGATCACGCATCCTGTTGACGCTGAAGCTTGGAAGCACTTTGATCGTACTCATCAGAACTTCACAATGGAAGTGCGAAATGTTAGACTCGGTCTATGTACAGATGGATTTAATCCATTTGGGGGTAGATCAACTCCATACTCATGCTGGCCAGTATTTGTAACTCCATACAACCTTCCACCAAGCTTGTGTATGAAACGTCCAAATCTTTTCTTGTCTCTGTTGATCCCTGGTCCGACCTCACCTGGCCAAAATCTTGATGTATATCTAAGGCCATTGATTGATGAATTAAAAGTACTGTGGGATGACGGTGTTACCACGTATGATGCCCACAAAAAACAAAATTTCAACATGAAGGCCGCTGTTCTATGGACAATCAGTGACTTCCCTGCATATGGTATGTTATCTGGTTGGAGCACACATGGGAGGTTGGCTTGTCCGTACTGCATGGAGGATTCCAAAGCTTTTAGATTGAGGCATGGAAGGAAGCCTTGCTGGTTTGATTACCATCGTCGATTTCTACCCAGCGATCATCCGTTCCGACGTCAAAAGAATGCATTTACAGCAGGCACAACTGAAATGGAAGGTCCATCCTCAAGATTGTCTGGCATAGAGATTTTAAGAAGATTGCGATACTTTCCAGATGTATTAACAGATGCCCGCAGTCCTACACCCTTCCGTGGATTTGGGAAGGAACACAATTGGATGAAAAAATCTATTTTTTGGGAACTACCGTATTGGCCGACCCTATTGATACGACATAATTTGGATGTGATGCATGTAGAGAAAAATGTGTTTGATAATGTGTTCAATACAGTAATGAATATTAAAGGAAAAACGAAGGATAATCCGAAGGCCCGTATGGATTTAAAATTAATATGTAAAAGACCAGAATTGGAACTCAAAGAGTATAATGGCAAAGTACTGAAACCAAAGGCGAAGTACGTGCTCGGACCTGATCAAATAAAACATGTATGTCAATGGTTGAGACAACTGAGATTTCCAGATGGATATGTCTCTAACATTGCTCGGGCTGTGAAGATTGACGATGGACAGTTATATGGGTTGAAGAGCCATGATTGTCATATCTTTATGCAACGATTGATATCCCTAGCATTCCATGATATGTTAGACAAACCTATATGGGGGGTATTGTCTGAGTTGAGCGGATTTTTCAGAACATTGTGCGCATCGGAGGTCATTGTATCAGATGTAAAGAATCTCGAGGACTCTGTCATCACCACTGTTTGTCTGTTAGAAAAGATATTTACGCCAGCATTTTTCGATGTTATGGAACATTTGATCATACATTTGCCATATGAACTAAGGGTTGGTGGCCCTGTGCAATATCGATGGATGTACCCATTTGAAAGGTATATGTTTTTTTATATTTGTCTCTTTAATGACATATATTTAAAATTTGAAATGTATATTCTTGTCAGATGCATGTTCGACCTAAAAAAAAAGGTTCGTAATAAAGCAAGAGTAGAAGGCTCTATTTGTGAGGCGTACACTTTAGAAGAGATTTCAAATTTCTCATCTATGTACTTCGAACCTCATATTTCAACACGTTACACATGCTCGCCCCGTAACGATGATGGAGAACAAGTAACTGTAGCTAACAAGTTGTCGATATTTCAACCACTTGGGCATGCATTTGGTAGTTGCCGATCAAGGCTATTGACAGATCGAGAGCAAGATGCAGCACACATCTATATTCTTTTTAATTGTTCAGCGATCGACCCATACATCGAGTAAGTATATGTATATGCAACTCAATTATAAATCCTTTTATGATCTATATGTGGATACATGGCTCGGTAATATAAGTATTTGTGGTTTGCAGACGATTTGATCTGGAGTTGCAAAGCAAAGTTTCACATCTCACTAATGCAGAAGTACAAAAAGAACGTGAAACTAAGTTTGTGGAGTGGTTGAAACAGTTGGTAAAGAAGCTAACATAAATTTTGTACTTATAAACAACACTAAGTTACTTAATTGATCGTGATCACAATAATTGTTTATGTTTGTGCGTAGGTTCGCCATGGTGATGTTAAAGATCAAGGAATATGTGATTTAGAAAATGGTCCGACCAAAGTTGTGCAATGCTACAACGGGTATATCGTAAATGGTTATCGATTCCATACAAAAGACTACGGTATAAACAAATCAACGATAAATAGTGGCGTGTGTGTCAAGGGTAGCAGCTACGGTGAAAATGAACATAATTACTACGGTGTTATAGAGGAAATAATGGAGTTGACTTACTTAGGCATGAATAACAGGGTTACGGTATTCAAGTGTCATTGGTTTGATCCAACTGCAACAAGACTCGACAAAGCTTCAGGCATTGTGGAGGTGAATCATAAATCCAGGTTTGGAACATATGAACCATTCATATTAGCCTCGCAAGCTCAACAAGTTTATTATACTTCATATCCGAGTATAAAAAAGTCAGATAGAAATGAATGGTGGGCAGTTTGCAAGGTGAAATCCAAACTATACCTCGAGTATGATCAGTTACAGGAAGATGAGTTAGCTGAAGACAGTGATTACTATCAATCAGATGATGTCTGTGACTTCGCTTATGGTCACGATGTTGCGCATGATATGCATGTCATATCTCCATTGGCTGATGAAACATTCATAGAGGAATGTGATCCAAATGATGTACCAAGTGGATGGGCAAACAATGAAGAAGAAGAAGAAGAAGAAGAAGAAGAAGAAGAAGAAAGTCAAACTAGTGACGAGGAAGAATTCTCAAGCTAGTGAGCAAAATCTTATACTACAAACCTCTATTTAAATGCATTGTAATACTTGATGTGAGTTGTAATGCAATACTTGGTGTGAATGATTAAAAATTTTATTTCAATGTATTGTAATACTTGATACGAATGATTCGAATGCATTGTAATACTTGATGTGAATGATTTCAATTATCTGAATGTATTATAATTTATGCAATTAACGAATGATTTGAATTAGTGCAATACTTGATGTCAATGATTTGAATTATTTGAATGCATTGCAATGCTTGATGTGAATGACTTGAATGCATTGTAATACTTGATGTGAATTATTTGAATGTATTGTATGACATATGTTATTTGTTAGAATATGGTTCGTGGAGGTTATAGTGGTCGCTCATCCAGTAATAGCCAGGCTCAACCTTCATCTTCACGGGCTCCTGTGATAGGTATATCATATAAGTAATTAGATGCTTGATTAGTTCAAATGCACATTCTGAGAACTTGGTGTGTATTTTTTTACAGATGATGTTGCGCCTGTACACGACCCACCTACACCAGTTGATCGCACAAGTCAACAGCCAACACAGGAAACAGGGTCTTATCAGGCTGGCACAAGAAGACTCATTCGAATAGTGTATATCGATAATCGACCGTAAGTATTTTGTTTTCAATTATTGCATATCTTTTAAATATTTTATATTGATATTTACTGTGTAACAATTCATGTGCAGCACGAGGTTTGAGCCACAAGAAGTAGTACGGGAGATTAGGAATTCACTTCTTCAACATCTACCAGGACCAGTTGCTCAATGGAAAGAGTACCCAAAGGAGGTGTTAGACAGATTGTGGTCCTCATTCATGGTATACAGTTGTTCCTCATAGTTAATGTGTTTCATATTTAAGTTATTTAAGCAATGTCTACTAACTTTCTGAAAATATTTGTAGGCTTCGAATCGCTTTGCAACTACGGTGGAAGAAAATGATGCAAGGAAAGTGTGGCAGAAGGTGGCTGCCAATCGATTTGCAAACATGCTGCACACTATGAAGACTGCAGCAAAAAAAGCATCTGGCGTAGTAGATGATCCATTACTGTGGAAGGGCCATGGTCCTATTACTATCAGGAGAGATTACTGGGATGAAATGTGCGATATGTGGGCGGGAGATGCATTTAAAAATCGCTCTGCGAAGGCTTCACAAAATCGATCGAAGATGCCCGAAGCCCATCTACACACAAGTGGATCTAAGACATTTGGGAGCCACCTAAAGAAAATGGTAACTCATCAATATATAATATTAATTTTATAAGTATTGTTGCAAATTTGTGTACTAAATCTTTTGTCATTTAACTTCGCAGGAAGCAGAAAAAGGAGGCATTGTACCATATAAGGATGTGTTTGTAGAAACACATAAACGGAAGACCACGGGAGTCTTCGTATCAGAGAAGGCGAGAACGACAACGGTATGTATTAATTCTATTAATAATCATTGCAATATATATGCAAGTCATCATAATGTTATCATTAATTATTAATGAATACTTTAAACATTATTTTGTAGGAGGCATATGAGCAACAGATGGTAGAGCGATATGGCGAAGACGCTACTCAGCATCCATCATTTGATCCTACAGCATGGGTGACTGCAGCAGGTGAACCCAAAAAAGGTCGCGTGTTCGGGTTTGGGAGTAATATGAACACTTCACCAGTTATTGGTTCTTCCAGTTACGGCTCACCGACTTCTTGCGCCGACATAAGCTCCAAGCAGCCGACTATTCTTTCCAGTGATGATGTACGCGAGATCATTAATGAATCACTGAATAACTACTTCCAATACACTGTCGCCCCCTTTCTTAGAAATGAGATCAAGGCCGCTGTTCAGGATAGGGGATCTTCGATTCCAGGTCCCTCTCAGGTATAATCATATATATAGTTTTTTTGACTGTCTTAAAGCACATCTGAGCATGGTAGAATCACATATAGAGTTTTTCTAGATGCCTTAGAACACATATGAACATGCTATAATCACATATTCAATTTTTTTACTGCCTTAGCACACATATGAGCATGATAGAATCACATATAAAGTTGCTTTGCCTGCCTTAGAGCACATATGAGCATGCTATATTCACATATTCAATTTTTTGACTGCCTTAGCACACATACGAGCATGATCGAATCACATATATAGTTTTTTGCCTGCCTTAAAGCACATCTGAGCATGGTAGAATCACATATAGAGTTTTTTTATATGCCTTAGAACACATATGAACATGCTATAATCACATATTCAATTTTTTTACTGCCTTAGCACACATATGAGCATGATAGAATCACATATAAAGTTGCTTTGCCTGCCATAGAGCACATATGAGCATGCTATATTCACATATTCAATTTTTTGACTGCCTTAGCACACATACGAGCATGATCGAATCACATATATAGTTTTTTGCCTGCCTTAAAGCACATCTGAGCATGGTAGAATCACATCTAGAGTTTTTTTATATGCCTTAGAACACATATGAACATGCTATAATCACATATTCAATTTTTTGACTGCCTTAGCACACATATGAGCATGATAGAATCACATATATATATATTTAACTTTTTGTCTGTCTTAGAGCACATATGAGCATGATAGAATCACATATAAAGTTTTTTTGATTGCATTAGAACACATAAGCATGCTATAATCACATATTCAGTTTTTTTACTGCCTAAGAACACATATGAGCATATTATAATCACATATTCTGTTTTTTGACTGCCTTAGCACATATATGAGCATGCTATAATAACATATAGAGTTTTTTAACTGCCTTAGAACACATATGAACATGTTATATATCATTTATGATTGAATCACATATAAAATTTTTGGCTTTGCCTGCCTTAGAGCACATATGAGCATGCTATATTCACATATTCAATTTTTTGACTGCCTTAGCACACATACGAGCATGATCGAATCACATATATAGTTTTTTGCCTGCCTTAAAGCACATCTGAGCATGGTAGAATCACATATAGAGTTTTTTTATATGCCTTAGAACACATATGAACATGCTATAATCACATATTCAATTTTTTGACTGCCTTAGCACACATATGAGCATGATAGAATCACATATAGAGTTTTTTTATTGCCTTAGATCACACATGAGCACATGATAGAATCACATATAGTGTGTAATTTATTTCATTATATTTTGTTTATCAATACTGACTGTTCTTTTCTTGTGTAGGCTGCTAGCGATAATCAGGGTAGTGGAGCTGAAGGGACAGATAAAGACAATGAACAAGAAGACGCACAAAATCTTGGCGATGATTAGAGGACTGTTTTGAAGAAGTTCTATTTTTTTTATTTTTCCTAATTGTAATTGTTGAATTGTAAATAATTAAACTTCTTAGTTTTAAGGTGGAACGATTAATTATTATAGATACTTGTTATATGAATTTTTTTGTGTGGTTTGTTTTTTATTTACAGGAAATATAAATTGTACAGGAAATATAAATTGTACAGTTCTCGGTAATTAATTTTTAAATAAATTTTTTTTTCTTTTTTTTCGTTTTTGCGACGGATTAGCGACGGATGATTCCGTCGCTATTCATATTAATCTAGCGACGGAATTAAATCCGTCGCCACGCCGTGGTCGCCGTTTAGTACCGGCGGATTGGCGACGAAATATAGCGCTCGTTATTCCGTCGCAATTAGCGACGGACTTGGCGACGGAATTATTCCGTCGCCAGTTAGCGTCGAAATATTTGCGACGTAAGCATACTGTCGCCGCGTTGTCGCTAATCCGTCGCTAACCATGTTAGCGACGGATTGGCGACGGAATGTGGTCGTCGCTAATCTACTGCTTTGTTGTAGTGTATATATATATATATATATATATATATATATATATATATATATATATATATAAAGTAATGCTAAGCTGCTTCGGGATTACCTACACACATAGTAAAATCATAGATGTAGTATCTTCTCAATCGGACTCCGTGTTCAACATAGTTATTTGATAAGAATCATGTCCGGATCATGTTTTTGGACATAAAATAAGATTTTTTAAATCATGAAACTTTGCTACATTTTAGGCCGTTGATTTTTTTAAGGTCTTAAAAAACCTATACAATGATTACAATCGCATGATCTAAAACTTGTTTTCTGTTTAAAAATGCATATAGATCACATTTATAAGGTCTTATCAACAAAAAAAAAAACTACAAGATTTGGAAAACCCAAACCTTTTACTAGATGGGAGTAGGTGCTCTATATATAGGAAGAGGGACCGTCCAACTAAAAGAAGGTCCAAAATCTACAACCCATGATAATCCACGGTGTTCTTTTTCTAACAACCGAGTTTTATATCGATCACATTTTTTCAACAAAAGAAACTTTTTTTAAGCTATGAAAAAATTGAGCATTTGTGACCATTGATTTTTGAATCACCAAAAAAAAACACTTGCATAAACTGGATTCCCATGAAACAAAAAATTTGATCCCAACCAAATAGACCATGTAGATCATATCTATAAAGATTCACATAAAATAACACGAGCTATGAGATATTGCTCATTTCAACTCATTAATATTGTATGCACATCCCCACTAACTAACTATGTATATATTGTATGCACATCTCCACTAACTAACTAACTAACTAACTATATATATATAAAAGGAAGACTCTATTAAACATCAAGAAGTCTTTTTTTTATGAGGAATGTTGAAACCACCTGCGAAATCAGACCCTGCGCTGGCTATGCATATCGCACATTCAGCCATTGATACCACGGTGTAAACCCCCTGAGACACACCTTGTCTTTAGGGAGTCGTCTTGCTTCGGCACGAGCTAAAGGCATGATACCCTTACCCTTCATAATGCAAGGGGCTGACATTTGTGAGAAACTCTAACCACCCGCCTAGCAGCCAAGGGCCCTTCCATTACACAAAACCCTTTGGGGCTACCAATCCACGTCTCCATGACTTGCTACTTACTATATTTGTATCCATGACTTACCACCCAAGGAATTGGCATCCACGCCATCTTGTCCGTTGAAGGGCATGACCAGTCTCCCTAAGGTTATAAATTAATGAGACATGATCAACTAGGCTAAGAGACTAATGGCTCTCACTTCTTTTTTTTGAAAGGCAAGGTGGGGTTTGGCAGACCCCATCACTTATTCAACCTACCATTGGGTTTTGAACCTGCAACTTCCCACTACAAGGAGACATGCACTGACAGCTCCTACCAACAACACAGCTTTGGCTACTAATGACTCACTTAATTAGGAGCAAATATGTATTTTGGCAACGTCTTAACATAATCTTACTTAGGACAAGAAATAAATAGGAAGAGTTTGACTAGCCCTGAACCCATCATCTAGCTTGACTTGACCCATTGCTTGGTTAACTTTGAGTTTCTCATAGCTACATTTACAAACATAAAAAATGAACCAGAAGAGACAAATAAGCTGTGTTGATTGAGGGAGAATTGTCTTTTTCTTTTTATTTTTTTTTGCTGTTTGATGAGCAAGTTGAGGGATAACGCCATGAACCTGAGACCCCAATTTGTATATATTACATAATAATATTTTGTCAAAAAATAATGTTTTTTATATTTCAAAGACCTGTTTGTTCCATTTTCATGGATGGGAATGATCTATCATACAAAAATAGGCATCGATTTTTAAAATCTCTTGCCAGTTCAATTTAATTGAGAGAAGTATGAAAGGATTAATAAAAGGTAACCAACGGGGGCTCTGCTTGTTTGGTAGGAGCTGTTAGTGCAAGTCACCATGTGATGGAACGTTGCAAGTTCAAAACCCAATGGTATGTAGTGTAACGGGTGGAGTCGGCCTAACCCCATCTTGCTTATTAAAAATAAGAAAGAAAAGGTAACAAAAAAAAAACTGAGACTCACCGATGCCAACATGACAATTTTAACTGTGATGTTTAAGGGGGTGTTTGTGTGTCATGGAAAATTCAAGTTTTTTCGCAAAAAATGCATCGATGGGCGTGCGTTTCTGCAGAACTTACAATGCCAAAACAAACATGGCGTATGGAAAAATGCCTCGACGGGTGTGTCATTTTACACACTTAACTCTCATTTTTCTCGAAAAATTGTTCTCATGTGGGTCCCATTTAGTTTCCGCCGCAGAGGAATCCACTAAAGAAGTGCCGCAGAACCCTATTCCTTGACAAGAAAACGCCGCTAAATGTTTGTTTCATCGTAGCCAAAAGACTAGAAAAAGAGGCGTCACATTTTTTAAATGCGGCCCAACTTTGACAATCCATGCAGCAAACGTCTGGTCGACTCGGAATCGTAGCTTTCTCAAAAGCCAGTCTGGTAAAAGGTCCCTCAAGGACAGAGTAGGACGCCGGACCCACTTGAATCCAGACCGAGTTCGTCCTATCGTTTATGAATGCCAATGGATTCACATAAATGAATGCACCATCTAAATCTAACCCATGGCCTAGTCTCAGAGTGCAAGCAAAATATGAGGGACCGACAATCTGCCGTCGGTGATGATTTTTTATTCTTCTTTGGATTATAAAAAAATATAATAGAAAAAAAATAGATACCAACGGGAGATCCGCTTATCTGGCAAGAGCAGTTAGTGCACGTCACTTGTGTTGGTTGTAAGTTCGAATCCCAATGGTACTGTCGAAAAAAAGGGAAAAAAAAAGTAAATGCGTGTGACCCTGTCCACTAATAACCTAACAGGCTTACACGTTTGGCACTCAGAACCGAACAAACTTTTTTCTCTTAAACAGTTTAATGTTGCTAATTCCATTTAGTGCACGTCACATGTAGTTTTTTTATTATTTATAATTGAATCATTTGCACACAATTAAAAAATGACAAAGCAAGCATGCATAATGTTGCTAATTCCATTTTCTTTTGATACCTCAAAGAGTAAGGAAAGGGTGATTTTTTTGTCTTTCTATCATTGACATTCTGTTTATGATAGAGATAATATCTTTTTTTTTTCTAGCATTATTTACCATATGTGAAGTTTGATTGAGATTGCCTTGATATTTTACATTTAAATTTGTTTCGGTTGTATTTTGTGCTTTGCACAATTTATAGTTTAATCCATCTTTGTCATGGTGATCTCCTTCTCTTTGTTGTATTTTTTGTTTTTGTTTGTAGGTGGGATTCAGGATCAACTGTTGGTGAGTTTGACGGTCATTCAAGACGTGTCTTAAGTTGTGCATTCAAGCCTACAAGACCTTTTCGTATTGTTACATGTGGAGAAGATTACTTGGTGAATTTCTATGAGGGACCACCATTTAGGTTCAAACTGTCACAAAGGTTAGTCTTGTTTATGGTATTAAGAGATTGATTTATACTATATTAGGTCAATGATAGTGCAAATTTGCTAAAGGTTCAGCTGTTTTAACATAATTGTTTTGTATGAAGAATCCTTTGGTACATTGTCTTTCTTTTTTGGTAAAGGTATGAGGATCCAATGCAGGAACTGAAGCGTGACATGTTAGCCTGTCGAAGCAAATGAAATTCTAATAGCTATTCAGTATATGATGTGTTAGCTTTTAAGTAAATAATGACCATTCTCAAACTTTAGGAGTGCACTCTGGCTTGAAACATTACTATAACGTTTAACTTGCAATGGAATATAAAATCATGGTATAAATAAGTGTTCCTAGTATCTTCATGCTTGAATGACATTTTCCAAAAGCAATGCACATGATGTAAATAATATTTTCTCCAAATTGTAAGGAATTATGTGCTCTAGTGAGGGAGATGTATACCTGCCCTTTATCTGATGTGTAGTCTGTTTAAAACTAGTAAGAGAATTAACTAATAACATCCAAGGGGAATATATCAGGGTATTGAAGATAACATTTAAACTATTATTCCTAAAATGGCCAACACAGGTTTAAATTAACTGCACCGTCTAGGTAAATGTTTTAATATAATTGATCTTTGTTCTTGTAGGGACAGGACTACCACTTTTTCTACCAAAAATCTAAACAGATTTTTCAAGCCATAACTAGAGAGCTTTTCTGTCCTAGAGGATGGGCCCTGCTGGTTTCCAGATCACAGTTCATATCTTGATAATATTGCTTCAAAATACATTATAACTGCCAAGCCCCCTTCATGAGAGCGATATAGTTATGAATCTAGTCTGAGCACATCAGGAACACTTACTAATTTAGGTCTCTCTCCCTCTGTGTTTAAGGCTGGAAGGTTATAAAAATGGCAAAAAGCAGAAAATATGACAAGAACATGAGGGGCTTGGCAAACTTTCTTTTTCTTAACAGTTAACATAGGTTATGGATATATAAATGATAAAAGAGTAAGTTAACCGATAAGGGAAAAGGCTACTAACAAATGACGCTTCTCTAGAAAATCTAATTGCACATTCATAAAGGTTTAAGTTTCATATATACATATGGATTCATACAGTTTGAGGATTTGATTAACATATTTGTTAGATTTGAAATTAGATCAAACTAGATTAGCTTTCTATTCAAAGTAATTTAAACATGTATCTCTATTTGAATCTTTATGGCTATGGCCACATATGAGAAAAAATGGAAAGAATGGAGAATGGGGCATGCCAAGATTATGTCTTGGGTATTTGCATGAGACTATCTTACGAAAATGTATTCTCTTAAATCTATGTCACATGGGTGCAGGTGCAGGGGCAGGGGTGCGACACTTTAAAAAAACTTGGGTGCGGGGATGCGGCAAAAAGTTGGACATAAATGACCCTGGGTGCATTGACTGCACCCAGGGTCAGGTTGATCGCATCGGGTGCGGGTGCGATGTGAGTGCAGCACCCAGTTGAAGAGTCCCTGTGACATAGTCTTAAAGATATTACCCACATTTGCAACTTGTAAGACAAGGTACACACTATGATTCAAGGAGAAAAATGTATTAGAGAATATTTTAGTAAGTTGTTCGACCTTTGGAATGAGTTTGCTCTTCTTGAGTCACAATGACATTATCCCAAAGACATAAAACTCCGTCAAAGACAAATTGATGTGAAACATTTCTATCAATTCATCAATGGTCTAAGACCGGAGTTTGAGTCTACTAAATCGGCTTTTCTTCATAAAGGAGAAGTTCTCTCTATTGAAGAGCTAAGTATGAAAGAAAATAGACTAAAAAAAAGACATTTAAAGATGATGATAATTCGGTCATAGCCGTGTCTAGGCTGAGAAACCATGTCCATGCTTACCAACTACTACATTATAACTATCACATTATAAGAGACCAAACAATGATAGCTATGGAAAGCAAGACAATGAGTTTGAAAAAAATATAAATTATTTGCTATTATTGTCGTGAACCGGGGTATGTCAAGATATATTGTCCTAAACTAAAGATACTCTATGAGAAGAAGGTAGCCTCCGTTGCTCAAGAGTCAAGTGAATTCAAAGCTACACAAGAATCAACTATTGAGAGCATGTCCTTGACTCAAATTGTAGAAGCTCTTCAACCTCTATTCAAAGGAGCTTCACCAACCGAAGCTACGGTCTCTTCTGTTGGCATCTTTGATCCCAGTAAGTCTCTTTGGCTTCTTGGCTCATGTGCCTCATTTCATATGACACTAAATTGTGATATTTTATCTTGATGTCATAACTCAAGCGAGTCAAATGTTTTTTATTGTTGATAGAATATCTCTTGAGATAAAGGGAATAAGAAATTTTGAAAATATTTTAAAGAGATTTTTTATTCAAAAAATTAGATATATTCCCAAGTTAAGCCTAAATCTTTTATTTGTCTCTTAATTATGTGACCTTTGGTATAATGTTTCTTTCTCTTCTATTGGTTTATGAGTGCGGGATCGTCTCTCAGGGAAGCTGATTGGAGAAGGCTGTAAAGAAGGAGGTTTATACTACATAGATTTTTTGGAAATACCTAAGAATACTTTTTGTTATAATGTTTAAAAACTGAATTTTGGATTTTGGAGCTCCCTAACCAAAATCTTCTGAAATATTATCTGCATGAATGCAACCAAAACTGATTGGAGCTCCCATGTGGCAGGTCATGAATCCCCTTGTCATTTTGTGGTTGATGTATGCTTCAAAATTTCCCTTCATATCTTCATCTGGTCTGATACCATCTTCAGATTGATGGTAACATGATTATGTTCCTTTGATGTGTGAAAGAATATGTGGTGTGTGCGAACTGTGAAACAAGGTGAGAGAAATGAGTGAGTGAGGAGGAAGAAGAAGATATAGGAAAAGAGAGGAAGTGAGAAAAGACAAGGGAGAAAGAGAATAGGGGCTGGAATCGTGCCCTATCCCTCTCATATTGACCCTTATAAAGGTAATTTAAGTCAGTTTACAAAAATACCCTTCATAACTATATCTTTTGACCTATTGGGTCTTAAATACAAAAAAGGACTTCACTAGCCAATCAATTTTGACTCTCATGTAATGCTTCCTTATAACATATTGTACTTCAAAGGATAAACCAGAGTTGCCAGTTGGGGAAGCGATTCGAGTAGCGGAAGCGGGAAGTGAGGGGGAAGCGAAAAAAGGAAAAAACAAAAAAAGGAAAAAAAGATACATTTTGGAAGCGCCACGTTTCGCGCCTCCGAAATACGCTTCGGAGAAGCATGCTTCCCCATGTCCTATGGTACTTCCGGTAACCCTGGGATAAACCTCTAAACTGGTCATCATGATGTATATGAACCCTTTATTTTTGTTACCTCATTAATTCACTGGTCTGCACTCCAGTTAAGCTAACCAAAACAGAAAAAGTGAAAAAGTGGAAAACTTCCCTTAAGTATCCACTAAACCTGCCATCTTCTGATCGATGCAATTGGATTGAGTGTTAGATGTCTTCATCCTTCTAAGATTTTAATTCATGGTAGCCTCTTGGTTCAAGATAGAACGCAGAAACATAACATTTATTCAAGTTTCCTTGCATTGCTTGTTTGGTCCATCAAATATTGTGCATTGGTGTGATTTGGCTACATTGTTTACAAGATGCCTTTCCCCATTAATTGTTGAAGCATACTCTTTATTTTGGAGCAACAGTCGTTTCCTTGATTTGCAGAGTCCAATGCAAAACTTCTGGAAAAATGTTCTAGGGTTCATATTAATTAACATCGAGTGCTTGGTATTTTTTCTTTTTTTTTTTCAAAATTTCTTGTAGGAGAAATGTAGTCATTATTTTAATTTTATGTCAATGATAAAAAACTCATTCATGGCATTGTAGCAATGTAGGCTTGTGGCCATAATAAAATATAATGTGCTGAGGAAGATGTTCTTGATTGTGTCTTACCGAACAGAGGTAGTATCTAAAGGAAAAATTATTGTTTGAAGTGCAGGGAACATTCCAACTTTGTCAATTGCATAAGGTTTTCTCCTGATGGAAGCAAGTTTATTAGTGTAAGTTCAGATAAGAAAGGTATACTATATGATGGGAGGACAGGAGAAAAGATTGGGGAGCTATCTGCTGAAGGTCACAATGGTATCATCTATGCTGTTAGTTGGAGTCCTGACAGTAAAGCGGTATTTATGATATTCCTATGCTATTTTCATTATTGATTAATAATTATACTTCCAGTGGTGGACTTAGGATGCAAATATCTACATTGAATGATATCTACTTTTTCCTTTTTCGGATTCTTAGATTGATAATATGAACATTTTAATTAGAACACAATTAAATTTAAATGTTACTTATATAATCAAATGCCTGACTAATGGAGAGTTTTTCTTCTACTTTTTTGTTTTTTGGTTGATCGAAGAAGCACATTCATTTATCTGTTGAATGAAAGTTTTATACAATCTGGTTTACCTATATTCTAATGGTCTCCAGCACCATACTGGTTCTGATGGGGCTGTACTTGTCTGTATTGCAGGTGTGAGTGGAAGTGTTAATCCAAAGTTTCATTGTGTGCTTTAGTCTGCTTTTCTTTGGTATTGATAGAAAATTCTTTCATATTTTCTGTGCAGTTGGATAAACCTGGTTGAGGTTATATTTGTCACAAAATGGCACGGATCCCAATACCCTCCATAATGGACTCCGAGGGTCAAAACATAATGCATTTGAACAAAAACATAAGAACTAAAATGAAACACAATAGAATGTGAGTAAATAACTTCATTAATAAAGAACAGTAAAAATACAAAAAAAATACATTTTAATCCTCATTACGATACACTAAAAAACACACAAGAAGCCTAAAACCATGGTTGCTAGTCGAGAAAGCGGGAAGCGATATGTGAAGTGGAAGCGGGAAGCGTGGCACTTTCAAAATTTTAGGAAGCGGGAAGCATGGGACGACTTAAAAGCGAATCAAGAATCGTCTCGAAAGCGAACCAGAAGCGAATCTGGAAGCGACCTAGGAAGCGAGGGGGAAGCGAAAAATAAAATAAAAATAAAAATACAAAAAAGGGAGGAAATGCAGAGAAAGCGAAGGAGAAGCGTGCTTCCCATAAATGGGAAGTGTGTTTCCTATAAATGGGAAGCATGTTTCCCATAAAAGAGAAACGCGCTTCCCATAAATGGGAAATGCGCTTTTCAAAAAAATTGGCGCTTCTCAGTGCGTTTTGGAAGCGCGACATTTTACGCTTCCGAAACATGCTTCCCCACTAGGCTAGGTGCTTCCAGTAACTCTGCCTAAAACTACTCATCACTCCCTCACCTTACAAAGGCACCCACCCACCCATATTTATAGAGAAAAGAAGGAAGAAGAGAGAGATTAAAGGAGAGAAAAAGGGAGACCACACTAACCATTGGACCATAAGTCAAACAACTAGTCCAAGTCAACCAAAGTTGACTTAACTTTAAAGTATATATATCAGAGTTACCGAAAGCACCTAGCCTAGTGGAAGCACGAAATGTTGTGCTTCCGAAACGCGTTGGGAAGTGCCATTTTTTTTGAGAAGCGTGCTTTCCCGTTGCTTACCCAGCGCTTCTCCTGCGCTTCCTCCCTTTTTTCATTTTTTTTTATTTTTATTTTTTCGCTTCCCCCTCGCTTCGTAGGTCGCTTCTGGTTCGCTTCCTAGGTCGCTTCCAAGATGATTCTTGATTCGCTTTAAAGTAGTCTCACGTTTCTCGCTTCCTAAAATTTTGAAAGTGCCACGCTTCCTGCTCCTGCTTCCTCGACTGGCAACCATGATATATGTTAACGCCCCCGCTCAAACTTACATTGACTCACTATAAGTTTGCAATTACAAAAGGAATCCCATTACACAAGATATCAACATGTTCTTCTATAATACAAATTCTTGAAGGAGCTTCTAGATCTTCCTTGATATGCTCGAAAGGTCTCTAGAATCATCAATAATGCCAATATTTTAAAGAGTGCAAAAGGAGCAATCCAACTAAAAATAACTATATATATATATATATATATATATATATATATATATATATATATATATAGAGAGAGAGAGAGAGAGAGAGAGAGAGAGAGTAATGGGTACGTGCTAAATAAAATATGCTAGATGAAACATGCTAAATGAGTTTTTCAGGGTTTTTTTGTTTTATTTTTAAATTCTAATCGTACAAATGTGATCTATGTACTTGATTTTATAGGGTTCAACTCTTTAAGTGTTCGATTCTGACACATGAGCGGATTTTTATAACGTTTAAAAAATCACCATTCCAAAATCTTTGTTAATTTTTAGGCTCCAAATATCATTTTTTTCATCGAAAACACATGATCCAAGTGTGGATTCCTCGTAAATTGACCATGCCCAACACATTTATGGGGTCAGAACTGCAAAAAAAAAACCCACACCAAAAGAGCAGAAAAACCCATTTAGCACATTTCATTCGCATATTTCATTTCGTACACACCCATCTCTCTCTCTCTCTCTATATATATATATATATATATATATATATATAAATGACCAAACACGCCAAAAATACAATACATATTTAATAAGACATTTTAATAATTTTCAAAATCTTTTAATAGTAAGAAAATTTTTCAACATCAATTTTGAAAGTCATTAAATTTTTATACACAATATTCATTGAGAGTCTCACCTCAATAGATAATTTTACGAAATCATAGTTCTTGATTTATAAGAGAACACAATTGCATATTATCAAAAGAAGAGATGCATGCATAAAATATCTCAAAGATAAACGTATAAATCATTCATCACTTTAAACATTCATGAAAACATGCATTATTGAAAGTCAATACACACATCTATCTCGAAAAGCACATTAATGCATGAAATATGAATTTTCAAACAACATCAATACCATGAATAAATAACTCACAAAAGAGTTTAACCCACACAAAAAATATTCATAAAGCAGGGTTTTTCAAAACAAGTAGCCATATTAAATGTACAACAGAAATAATGGGGAAGTTCAAAATCCCACGTACAAATCATAACAAGAGATATTTTGTAATAATGACAAATATTAATAACAATTTAAATCTCAACAATAGAAACAATATCTATAAATACACTCAAAATATTGCATCCTATGCAACCAAGGCATATCATGATGTAAATCACCCAAGATAACTAATCATGGAACACATTTAAAATATCTTTAAGCATGCAATTAAAACATATTCAATGCAAAATGCATGAAGATTTTCAATAACCATTTCCCAGACAAGGGTAAATAAGTGAATTTTTTTTAGAAATTTTGTGGAGAGATTTGAAAATCCCACAAACATCAAGAAATGATATTTTGCAAACCTTCACAATAGTTCGACCACCATAAGCAATTTACCTCGCTTGACCTTCAAACCTCAAAATTCAAGTGTAATAGCTGCTAGAACAAGAGATCAATGACAATGCCACTTATGAGCTTAACAAACACACAAAAAGTGTGAACATCTCATCTATATAAAATAACACTTAAATAAGAGACAAACCTCAATGTTTCAGCTACTAGAAAAAGAGCATAATACAAACACACAAAAAGTATGAATAACCAATGGGTGCACCTAACTCATTGCAAACAAATCTTTCTTGTCTACGTAAAATGACACTTAAATAAGAGACAAACCTCAATATTCAAGTGCATCAGCTACTAAAATAAGAGTATAATACAAACACACAAAATGTGAATAACCAATGGGTGCATATAACTCACCACAAAAATATCTTTTAAATAAGAGACATAATAGGAGAAGACACAAAGTAAGAGAGCTTGTAATAAAAACAAACTAATGTCATCAAGAAGGATAAATGTATCAATTTTAACAATCTTTCAAACACCATATTTTCAAAATAGATAACCATCACAGATAAACATAATTATAAGTATTCATAATAACATTGTCCAAATAAACAAATGAGTGATATAACACACTCATAGAACTAGAGATCAAACAACCGTCAATTAGAGCCAAACTATAAGGCGACAATCTATACTGATAAGAAAACCAAGGTGCACACAACTCACCCCAACAAGCATCTCTTGTTCAACAAAAGCAACATGGATGTAGATACCAATCAAACCCAAGACAAGTGACAACACATCACTCATAACCTTTGGGAATCTAGACTAGTAAGATGACATGAGGTGCACACATAACTCACCTCAACGGCTAACTCTGACCCAACAACAAGGCCAAAAATAAATGGCGCATCCTAGAAAAATCTATGATGGACAAAAAACAATGCCAAAAGAAGGCAAAAAATACTCACGGAAATTGATTTTCAAATAAGTGAGTTCATATATAAAAGTACCGATTTGAAAAAACAAAGTTTTAAATCAAATCCAATAAAGGTAGATGAAGACTTAGAATGAATATAGTTCAATCATATGCACAACAATATGTCAATTGATGCAATCACTTCCAACACAAGATGTCTCATGACAAATTTTACAAACTTTGACAAGCAAATAATGGACAAGAATCATGCCCAATATAAATAATCTACATAGGTGTGATGAAATTATGATGTTAGAGTATCTTTCAAAAGATAATGGAATCATGAATCCACCAATCAAGAAACAAGTGCACTAAGGCACATCATATACAAAAGATCCAATAAATCTCAATAAAAAGACAAAAGTATATGATTTTATTAAAGAAAAGCTTCTAAGAAGCTAGATCTAAATCATTAGTCTACTATTAGACAATTGATGACAAACATATAGAGATTCACAAAGAGCTATATAACTATCAACAACCATGAACTCATATATATCATACAAAGAATTTTATCACAATGTAACAAATATAAAATCTTTAAGAAACATGCAATGAAGTATCAATGCACAAGAAAGAAACCACTAAGGGTTACAAAAGTGCACAAACACTCAAGTCACTAAGCTACCAAAAAGCACATAAAACTACTAAGGGCTAAGCAACAATCATACAAGAGTCTTTTAAAAAATATAAGTTTTATTCATAAAATGCTCAAGAAGCATACACAAGAACCCACTAAAAAATATAATGCATAATAGAGAAATTAAAATATGTATTCGAGTTCATGATGACAAATCATGCTTATGCCATCCAATAATAATCACAAAGGCTACATAATTAAAATCATGCATGGTCACATAGTTAGAATCACCAAAGAAACATCACTATATATTAAAAATCCCAAAGATAATCTATGTAAATACATACATTAAGAGACACAAAAAAAAATGTAAAAAATTAATATTTTGCAAAACATGAAACACATAAGATTTTAAGAAACCACATATTTTTGCAAAATATAATTTTTTCAATATACATATCCATAATCTAAAAAATATATTAAAAGACAATAATTTCTATTGAGAATGTAGGGTACGGGTCTGGTTCTAGACCCAAAATGATTCTTTTGTATTGTATTTACATGGTTGGTGTTATCAGGTCTGGGTTGACAGACCCGATCCAACTTGTATCATATATATTACATTGAATATAGGGCACAACCTCTCATTGAGAATCGTGCCAGTCATTGCTGCCTCTCCTTCTTGCAAATCCCTTTCTCTTCTGCTGTGGATGAAGATCTGGTCGAAGGTGCGTGACTTCTAACATGGTATCAGAGCAGGCTGAGAAGTAAATACTAGGTCGAGTTCTCTTCTTCCTTTCTTTGATCCAAGATCTGATCTTATCAGATCAGATTCTATTCTCCTTCTGTCCTGAAAATTGATCTTATCATATTAGGTTAAAAATCTCTCTCTTAAAATTTTTAAACATCTTTCTTCCTCTCTAAGTTTTCGATCTCTTAAAACTGAATCTGTTCACG
The DNA here is from genome assembly GCF_984573655.1 of Nuphar pumila. Taxonomy (NCBI): domain Eukaryota; kingdom Viridiplantae; phylum Streptophyta; class Magnoliopsida; order Nymphaeales; family Nymphaeaceae; genus Nuphar; species Nuphar pumila. The sequence goes on from NC_143256.1 coordinate 17,354,969, forward strand.
TCAAACAGTCTGGTCACGTCAAACCAGATCTGTTTTCTTAAATCTTGATTATTTTTTTTCCTCTTTGATGCTGGATCGGATCGTTCCAGATCTAGTGTTTTCGTTCCAAGCCAGACTAAATTAGATCTGGCCATGGCATATTGATTCTTCCCTTCAGCAGCGTTAAATCAAATCTGATCGTATCAGATCAGATTTGTGTTTCCATTTAAACCTAGATCTCTCTTTTGTCTTTCAAGTCAAATCTTATTCTCCAAAACCAAATCAAAGTTTCGGTCCATACAAAAAAAAAATTCAGATCATTAATTTGTCGTGTTCTACTGATTATTTGTTTCCCTGCAATATTATTTTCGTAGCAAAAAGAAAAAAAAAATAGATTTACATTGCTGGTAAATCAAACTGCTGGTCAGAGTGTTCTTTTGTTGTCCTTTCACATGGATTCTCCCTTCCAGTTTCCTTGGACAACTCATATAACTACTTGACCTGGAAGCGACAAAGTTTTCCTTTTATTAAGAGTCTGGATCTCTCTGGATATCTTGATGGAACGATCCATGCACCACTAGAATTCGTCCTGCAAGAAGAGCGAGATGATAAAGGGGAGGTTTCCAACAAATTGATTCATAATTCAAAATTTGTAACATGAAGAAGAAAAGATCAGGCAGTTGTGGCTTACATTACCTCTATGCTTTCCCATGAGATATTAGTGGCCATCCTAGATGAATGTTCAGCCAGAGAGTTGTGGCAAATATTGGCGCAGACTTATTCACAGATTTCATAAGCTAGGATTTTGCATTTAAAGAGAGAATTTCAGCTTTTGAAGAAATAGAGTTTATCAGTGACATAATACATGAACAAAATCAAGAGTATTACATATCAACTAGCCATGGTGGGTTGCGTAATTCTTAACAAAGAAAAGGTTCAACAGGCACTGAATGGTCTGGGTTCTGACTACCACATGTTAGTCACCTCTCTTCTATGCCTCCCTTCATTGCCCAGTTTTGAAGATCTACGGACTAAGCTACTACAATATGAAGTTACCATTAGGGGCGAGAAGATGACCCTGAATTCCAACAACCATGAGGTACTTGTCACATGAGTAGTATTAGGGCGAGGACGTGGGGGCTTTTGAGGCGGGCGTGGACATAGAAGAGGTAATCAAGGAGGCCGTGGGCTTTTTCCCATACCCTACATGTCACCTAACTTGTATCCAGGGAACCCTATAAACATCCCGACATGTTTTCAGTGTAATAAAATGGAGCACATTAAAGCAAATTGCTGGCATAATCCGCAAAACAAAGGCAAGTTTAATGGTGCTGGGCCTTCTACTAGGGGACAAGCAGGAGACGACCGTAAAGGAGATGAAAAGAAAAATGTGAAGAATCTTTTGATTTTCGCTCTTTCAGAATTGAGCTTCAAGCAAACTGAGTAGGAGACTTGGTACATTAACTCCGGGCTGCTGCACATGTGACATGTGATATTGGTAAGATTTATTAAAACCGGAGATGGTGTTCTTCATCCTATCTCTCATGTTGGAAATATTTTCCTTCTACTCCCCAATTCCTCATTACCTTTATCTGATGTTTACCATTCTCCTAGTATTGTTAAAAACATTGTTTCTGTTTCTAAACTTGTCGATGATACTAATTCTTTTGTCGAATTTACTCTTTCTGTATGTGTCAAGGATCTTCTCACGAAGAAGACACTCGTTGATGGAGAACGACAGGGAAACATGTATGTCTTCAAGGAATCTCTTCTAGTTCATGATGCATCAATAAATTCACAACCAGTTCGTCCAGTGTCATTCAAAGTTTGTTTTAGTCTATCTCAATGTAATAAGCCAGAGATTTGGCATCGTCGTCTTAGTCATTGTAATCATTCATTTATTGAGAAGCTTGTGTCTAGTGGACTTGTTTCGCAGTCTAGTTTGAATGTCGAGGCTGATTTTCTTCTTTGTTTCCGTTGTCAATTATGTAAAAGTCATGTTCTTCCATTTCATTCAATAAATCAAAGAGATTTTGTGCTTTTTGAAATTGTCTATTATGATGTCTGGAGACATGCCCCGCAGTCTTCTTTATTGGGCAATCATTATTACATTACTTTCATTGATAGTTACTCTAGATACACCTGTATTTATTTTATCAAATATAAATCTGAAGTTTTCAAGCTTTTTTGCTCATTCTGTGCTTTAGTTTGTAATCAATTTTCAACTAAAATTCAATATTTTCATTGTGACGGTGGATGAGAGTACTTATCAAAGGAATTTACTGAATTTCTCTAAAATAATGGAATAGGTCGTCGAATATCTTGTCCACACACACCACAACAAAATGGTGCGACTGAAAGAAAATACTGGCACATTGTAGAGAGTGCGCTGAGTATGTTGCATAACACTCACATTCCTTTAAACTTGTGGATGAAAGTTTTTCATTCAGCTGTCTATGTCATAAATCGACTGCCAATGAAATTGTTAGCAGATCAATCCCCTTATTTTACGCTATTTACACTATTTGGGGTTCATCCTGACTATAATGAGTTGCGAGTGTTTGGCTGCATATGCTATGTTCATATTGACAGTTCTTAACGTGATAAGTTTCAGAAAAAGGCATGCGGGTGTAGGTTTGTTGGATATGTTGATCAATATAGAGGATATCACTGCTATGACTCCACTACCAGTCGCATCAGAGTTTCATGGAATGTCGTGTTTGACGAGACTCATACTGATGATTCAGGAAGTACAGAGGGACACTGTAAGGATGCTAAAAGTTATCAGCCATGGCTTGTTGCTGAGGTGCTTGATCAAATTGTGATGCATGACGTACCCTCATGTCATACACTATCTGCAGAACAAAATAGTATAGTTGTACACCCAGAAAAGAAAATGTCGACAAACACACAAGATATTACTATGCCTGTCATTTCAGATGTTATAAAGTTTTAAGGGATTACCTATGTGCAGTGAAACAAAGACAAAGTTCAACGACCTATTGTGCAACCCAGGAGGCTTGAGAGGATTCACCATCCTATTGAAAAATGGGTAAGTTATGACAACTTCTCTACAGACTTACAATTGTTCATCTCCCAGATTGAAAAGCATGATGAACCTATCAGTTTCTCACAAGCATCTATGTCAATCAAATGGGTTGAGGTCATGAATGAGGAAATGAAAGCTTTACATGAGTGTGGGACTTGGGAGATTGTTCCTAGACCATCGAACAAGAATGTTGTAGGATCTAAATAGGTCTATAAAATCAAGTATAAACTCGATCATTCCATTGAACGCTATAAGGTGAGGCTAGTAGCGAAAGGGTTCACTCAAGAATACGGGCAAGATTATGCCGAAACATTTAGTTCTGTGATCAAGATGGAAACTATTCGATTAGTTCTGTCCTTGTCAGTTCAGTATGGATGGACTCTAAGTCAACTTGATGTCAAAAATGTATTTTTTGCATGGCACTCTCAAGGAAGAGGTGTATATGGAGCAACCCTCTAGTTATACCAAACATAGCCCCAACACGCATGTTTGCAAGCTACGAAGAGCCATCTATGGGCTAAAGCAGGCCTCCCGCTCATGGTTTGATAGTTTCTCTATTGAAGTTCAGAGACATGGGTTCGATCTCATCTTGATCATTCCCTTTTTATTTTTCGAGATTGTCAGGTACGGACATTAATTCTTATATATGTGGATGATATTATTATTACTGGGAACTCCGATGAACACATAGAAGCTACCAAGATCTTATTGAGTCGACAGTTTAAGATGAAAGATTTGGGGGTTTTGCGTTATTTCTTAGGGGTTGAGGTGGATCGACAGGATGAAACACTTCACTAACCCAACACAAATATACTTTGGATTTGTTGGATAAGGCAGGCATGAAGGATTATAAACCTCTATCCACCCCTAGTGTCCTTAATCATAAACTCGGATCCCGGGATGGGGAAGCATATGAAGATTCCAAGAAATATCGGAGTCTTGTGGGTATGTTCCAATATCTCACCTTCACTAGACCAGACATTGTGTATGCAGTGAATCAAGTTTCACAATTCATGCATGACCCACGAACTAAGCATATGAATGTTGTCAAGAGAATCCTTCGATATTTAAAAGGAACTCTTGGAGATGGTCTAGTTTATCATATGCCCAATATGTGGTTCATGCATGAACTGAGATACCTGATTGACAGAATAGACAATGTCAGGCCGAGTGAAGGTAAGATATTGAAGCATTCCTACTATCCTGCGATATCCTGTAGGATCCTCGTACAAATCTCCATCTTAGCAACTGAGTTTCTGATGAAGTACATTGGGTGTGCTGAGGGGCTTACAATCTGTCATACCTGCCTTGCTAAGAACATCAATGGTATACTTATGCTGAGTAAGCGTCATGCCTTAAGGAGTCCTGTCAACTTCTACTCCAAGAAAGTATCGCAGTTTACCAAGATCCTTCATCTTGAATTTATGATTCAAAAGTTCTTTAACCTGTTCAATATGTTCATTAGAGTTACCTGTAATGATAATGTCATCAACATATATCAATAACAGGGTAATTATATATTTGCATTTAAATATGAAAAGAGAATGGTCAAGAAGAGACCGACTAAACCCATATTTTTCTACTTCAAGAGCGAAACTGTCAAACCAAGATTGAGATGCCTGCTTTAGACCATATATAGCTATCTTTAACCTGCACACGTATTCTTTAGAGTTCCCTTTTGCATACCCAGTGGGCTGCTCCATGTATACTTCTTCCTTCGGAGTTCCATGTAGAAACGCATTCTTCACATCCAATTGGTTGAGAGTCCACTGGTGCTCAACAGCCAATGATACTATGATGCGGATAGTTCCCATTTTCACAACTAGAATAAAGGTCTCATCATAGTCTTGTCCTTGCTCCTGTGTGAATCCTTTGGCAACCAGCCTTGCCTTATATCGCTCGATAGCACCATCTAGCTTATACTTTATCTTATAGACCCATTTTGACCCAACCACATTCCGATTATGTGGTCTGGGAACAATATCCCAAGTGCCAGACTCATGAAGAGCCGCCATTTTGTTGTTCATAGCTTCAATTCATCTCTTAGAATTTATTGCTTGATAAAATGTTGTCGGTTGATCTTCCTTGCCCAAAGAGGTTAAGAAAAGTTGAAAATCCATCGTGAAGTTCTCATAACTGACCCACCTATCAATAGGATGCCGAGGTCGGGTAGACCTTCTGTGAGCAAGTGATTGAGTGGAAACATAAGGAGAATTATGCTCCTGATTAAAGCTGGGAGGTATCTCCTTCTCACGTCGAGAGTAACCAATGCCTTTATACCTTTCGGGGGCCAATAGTGATTCAGACGTTACACTTTCTTGAGTTCTTTGCGCAACAGTAGATACGTTTCCCTAGTCTCTTTGATTACATTAAGAAGAACATACATTATCAATACTAGAAAAGAGATCTGAGTTCAACCAAGGGTGATAAACTTCAATTTCAGGAGGAGTGCTAGCATTATGACCAAAATTTGATTCGTCAAACACAACATTTCTGGATATTTTTATGCGCTTGCTCACGGGATCATAGCATTTGTAGCCTTTGTAATCATCAGCATACCCCACAAATCTGCACTTTAAGGCCTTATCCTGAAACTTGTGCCGCATTGAACTGTCAACATGAACATAACATACACCCGAATACACGCAAATCGTGATAATTTGGATGCACACCATGCAAAGAGAAATAGGGTGATTTGTTCTCTAAGATGTTCATAGGCAATCAATTTATGACATAGACAGTTGTGTGAAAAGCCTCTGCCCAGAAGGTAACTGGAAGGTTACTATCATGCATCATGCTCATTGCACTCTTGACAATATGACAATGCTTCCGTTGAGTAATCCCATTCTGTTGAGGTGTGTAAGGGCAAGACACATATCTACTTATTCCATTTGTTTGGAGGAAATTTATGAAGTCATTTGAAGAGAATTCACCCCCTCCATCACATTGGAAACAAATAATATTCTGAGAGAATTGGTTTTGAACAAAAGAATGAAAATTCTGAAATAACTTGAAGGTTTTAGATTTACTTTTCATAAAGAAGATCCATGTATATCGAGAATAACTGTCAACAAATATGAGATAATATCTAGTGCCATACATGGAAGGAACTGGAGCCGGGCCCCAAACATCAGAACACATAATTTCAAATGGTCTTGAAGCTCTTTTATTAATGGAATGAAAAGGAAGAACATGACTCTTACACTGAAGACAACTAGAACACTTTTTATTATCGACACTTAAGTCTAGACTTGACTTGGGAATAAGACTACTTGAAACAAGCTTATCAATAAAGCGACTACTACAATGACCCAGATGACCATGCCAAAGATTCGACTCAATACATTCAGAAAGATTAAAAACACTCTCAATAGAAACTGAAGATGATGATGTGAGCTTCAAGATGGAATCAACAGGTTGAACACGAGAGGAAGGATTCTCTTGGAACACGTACATATTTCCTTGACGTTTTCCTTCAGTGAATGTTTCTCTCGTTTGAAGGTCCTTAACACAAACAGAAAAAAGAGTAAACTCAACTGAAGCATTAATGCCATCTACAAGTTTAGAGACAGAAACAATATTTTTCTTGATATTAGGAGCATGAATGACATTTGAAAGTGCAAGAGAATAGTTGGACATGGGGATTACAAAATTTTCAATGTGCAAAATATGGTGGTGAGACCCATCTCCAGTGACTATACTATTTCTACCAACATAAGAAACAAGATTTAGGAGCTTACCAGCATCACCAGTGACATGAGTGGCTGCACCCGAATCAACATACCAAGTACCTTGATTATTCTGTTTGATATTCAATTCAGCCAAGGCAAATAATAGTAACTCTTTGACTTCTCCACTATTTTTCAATGTATCTGTTCCCTTTCTTGTCTCCAATTGCTTTCCTCTATTTTGCGGGTTAAACCAGCAATTTGCCTTTATGTGTCCCCTTTTGTTCCAGAGAAAGCAGGTAGGTATTGTCCTTTGCCTTTGCCCATTGGGAGGAACATTGGGTGTAGGTAGTATTCCACGACTTCCTTGTCCATTTCTTTCTTGACCCCATTTGTCTCGAAAATCATACCTACCACGTCCTCGCCCATAGGCAACTCCTGTGGCAAGAACATTGTGTGCTCCAACATGAGCATGAGTATCTTCAGAAAATCCTTTCAACGTCATCTCATACTGTAAAAGCTTGACACGAAGATCTTCAAATGTAGGTAAATCTGGCAAACACAATAAGGAAGTAACCATCATATGATAGTCCGACCCCAGCCTACTCAAAGTTTGTCGCACCATATCTTTGTCACTAACAGGGCATCCCACAATGGCCAATTGATCTGTAATAGTCTTCATTTTGTTCAAATACTCCATAATAGTCATGGAGTCCTTTCTTAGCATTTGAAACTCTTTCTTTAAAAATAATACTCTGGCCTGAGAAACTTGAGAATATGTCTGAACCAGTCGATGCCATAATTGCATTGTTGAGCATGAAATGAAATGGGGATCTTCGAAACACGAGCTTAGATTAACAAGGGCAAGTGTCAAGAATGACACTAAAGCATAACCCTTAAAAAGGGTATAACCGGAAACAAAATAAAAACAAAAATGTATTATTTATTGATATGAAAAACCAATTGCTTAAGAAGCATTGGAATGAAATACAAGAGGGGCTGCACCCCTTTATATACACAGCTGAAAGAGGACTCAATAGAGCTGTTGGACACAGTCCAACAGCTCTATTTAGAGCTGTTGGAATGTGTCAGTCCAACAGCTCTATTGCTAGTCAAGTCTGGACAGGACTTGACTAGCAACAGCCATTCTAGTTCAAACTGAACTAGATGACATAAAGACAAAAAATAAAAATAAAGGAAAAAAATACAGAAAAAAAAGAAATGAAAAATGTATTTATATATATATATAATAATAATATAATATTATTATATATACATATGTGTACAGTTTTACATTTTAACACTCCCCCTCAAACTTACGGTACAATGAGCGAAAGTTTGTCTAAGAGAAAGTGAAATCGGGGAGCAGCGAGAGGCTTTGTAAAGAAGTCTGCTAACTGATATTCTGAAGTGACATATGGCAGATCAATTATCCCGTGTAGATATTCCTCTCTGACGTAGTGACAATCCATTTCGATGTGTTTGGTGCGTTCGTGGAATGTTCTGTTACTGGCAATGTAGATCGCACTTTTGTTGTCACAACACATTTGTGAAGCCTTTGTTGCTTCAGCTCCCATGTCAGCAAGCAGTCGTCGGAGCCAAACTACTTCCATGGTCATGGTTGCCATGGCTCTGTATTCAGCTTCGGTGGATGAGAGAGATACCTTCTGCTGCTTTTTACACCTCCACGAGATCAATGATTCCCCTAAAAAGACACAAAAGCCAGTGGTTGAGTGTCTGTTATTGGGATCACCTCCCCAATCAGCATCAGTATATGCAATTAAATCAAGAGAAGAGGAGGAAGATAAGAAAAGTCCTTGTGAAAGAGAGGACTTGATATATATGATAATACGCATGACTGCTCCCATATGAACAGAAGTAGGAGCATGTTGAAATTGACTTGCTGTATGAACAGCATGTGCTATATCTGGTCTGGTAATGGATAGATAGGAAAGTGCCCCGACAAGCTGTCTATAAGGAGTAGGGTCTGCAAGAAGTTCTCCCTCATCAATCTTCATTTTAACATTAACAACTTCTGGAGTGTCAACTTTCTTATCATCAGTAATACCAGACCTGAAAACAATATCAAAAGCAAATTTAGTCTGAGATAATAAATATCCTCTAGGAGAATAAGCAACTTCAATGCCTAAAAAGTATCTCAACAAGCCCAAATCAGTCATTTCAAAATGAGATTTAAGAAGTGTTTTGATTGTTTCAACTCCCTGTTTATCGCTTCCGGTGATGATCATATCATCCACATAGAGAAGAAGCACAATGATCCCTGCATCAGAATTCTTAATAAACAAAGCAGTGTCAGTTAAACAGAATTGAAAACCAATATCAATCATAACACGACTAAACCTATCATACCAAGCTTTTGGTGCTTGTTTAAGTCCGTAAAGAGTTTTTTCTAAGCGAAGGACTTTACCCTTAGGAATACTTAGACCAGAAGGGGGTTCCATGTATACTTCTTCAACTAGCTTTCCATTTAAAAAAACATTTTTGACATCCATTTGAAAAATAGACCATTTTTTGATAGAAGCTAAGGCAATTAAGGTTCGGACAGTAGTCATACGAGCCATCGGAGCAAAGGTTTCTTCATAATCAATCCCATATTCTTGGGCATAACCTTTGGCTACTAAACGGGCTTTATATCTTTCAAGAGTACCATCACTCTTGGTTTTAATTTTATAAACACATCGACATCCTATAGTTTTCTTCCCTGAAGGAAGATCTTGAATATTCCATGTAGAAGCCTTTTCAAGTGCATCTAATTCAGTTTTCATGGCTTCTATCCATTTGATATCAGTTTTTGCTTGAAAATATGTGGATGGTTCTTCATATGAGTGAATTAATGCAATAACTGCCCTATATGTGGGTGAGAAAGACTCGTATGATACAAACCAGTGGCGTAGCTAGGATTGACGTGGGGGATGGGCAAACAGGGGTGTAGCAAAAAAAAAAATGGCGTGATAGTCGGGGGCTCGGGGGCAGCGCCCCCGAAAAAAAAAATTGAGATAAAATAAAAAATGGCTACAATTATTAATAAAAATCTATTTTATATGGACAAATCAAACTATTTGCTGCAGTCAGGGCTGAGCTGGGCTAGGACTGGGCTTTTAAAAAAAAAAAAAATTAACTGTTTCGAGAGGCAGGACTGGGCTACAGCCCATTCCTGCCCCCGCCCCCCCCAGCTCCGCCTCTGACCACCAAGATTGGCCGTAGAACCCCGAAAAAGCTTTAAGCTAAAAAATGAATACATTTTTTATGACACCGATGATGACCAACATGCACCATATGCAGAATTCAAGCAAAAAGAGTATAAAAATGCCTGTTAGACAAAAAATACAGACGCCCAATTATTAAAATCTGTCAATGGCCACAGTTACTCACTACAAGAATCCTAGACAATCGAGAACAAGCAATTCACTCACCAACTATCTGGTAGATAAAGATACGTTATCCGTTGCCTTCGTTACATTGATAGACATCCATACCTTGTTTTAGCAGCAGGCACAAAAGGAGAGTCCTATGCACGCACGATGACCAAGAAAGGATAGCAAGATTGACTCTTCCAATGAGGTTGCGCCCAAAAAGGAGGAAAGAAACTAGACCCACGTTCAGTTGTGCCCCAAAAAGAAAGGATCAAGAACCAAATTGAAGGATTGGCCTGTATTGCTCCTGTAGAATGGATAACTGGATACTGTATCACTAGAGCCACTGAACATGAACAAAACCCACCCTCAAATTTAGGAGATAAGAGGGTCTTCTTCAAACTGCTAGCGATGGTTGCCAGAGATTGGCAAAGGTCCGACTGACTGCGACACCGGTGCCTCGCGTCGCCGGAGATTGCAGCCGAGAGGGAGAAGCTCGGAGGGGGGCACCGCCACCGCGGGTTCACCGAAGGGAGGCCGGCGGCACTGCAGAGCACAAGGGTTGCCGGCGAATGGGGTTGCCGTCTTGCCTGTGACTGAAGGGGAACGCTGGAACGGAGGGGCAGAGCTTTAGAAAACTGGCTAGGGTTTTACCCCTCGCCTCTTTTGGCAGGCTCTAGACTCATCGAGAGCCCGGGTCTCGGTCGACTCGGTTTCACGAGTCCCGATTCGACTCGGTTTTCCGAGTCATGAGTCAACTCGATTTCAAATTTTAGGGTGGGCGGCCGCCCACCCATGCCCACCCCTGGCTCCGCCACTGATATAAACTTTCCTGGAGGCCTCGAGATTCGGGATGATTGTCTAGTTGGAATGTTAGAATATTTTTCAAGTGCACATGGAGGATTAGACTTTTGTCGCCTGGAATGTTGAATACTAGTATCTCTATGAACTTCTTCATTTTCAACATTAAGATCAATAATTCTTTGATCATCATCAAAGTTACAATCAAGGTCATATTCATCAGATGTTGATATTAGATCTAGCAAAAAGGAGTACTCAGTGACGTCTTTTAATTTTCTAAAATCAAAGAAGCTCTCCTTTTCAAGAAAGGAAACATTTCTAGACACATATAGTTTATTATTTTTGAAGTCAAAACATCTATAACCTTTCTGGTTTTCAGCATATCCTAAAAAGGCACAGGGAATCACACGAGGAGAAAGTTTATCATTTTTGTCAGTAAATATGAAACATTTGCACAATTTTACATTTTAACAGAGCAGTCATCTGGAATTGCCACAAGCACTTCTTGTGACAATGTAGAAGTGATATAGGCAACCAACGCCTGATCTCACTTCATCCAGGATACATACTCAGGATTTCTAACATAGGTAATAGAAAGATCTTTCTCACCATTCTTTTCTTCTTGTGGTATGAATTCTAGAGGAACAGGAACAGAAAACAGGCAAAACAGAGATGAAAATGAATTCGAAGATGAAATTATTTCAATCAAGATAGATCTGGGCGTGCAGATCACAATCTGATCTGACATCAATATGCAAATGAGTTTGGAGTGATCCTTTTCAACTCTTGTAATCACACATAGATCAAAAAAATTGATCTTGCTTGATTATTTTGCTTATGGATGGGTAAGATCACGTGCAGCAATGTGAAAGAAGTAGTAGATATGACAGAAGAACAACAGGGAATGAAAGAAGGAGGAAATATGCCAACGTGACCAAATTTCAGTTTTGGATTTTGGAAATAAGAGAAACACGTTGGCTTAAATAAAAAAGGGGAATCAAAAGGAGGTACTTGAAGAAGACAATAAGCAGATTAATGATGTATTTCAAAAGAGCAAAAAGAAAGAGGAGAGTACGAAGAAGAGATTTCAGTCCAGACTGCAGATTTAAATACAAGAGAAATCGATAGGAAAAATGAGAAAACAGGTACCTTAGAAGGAGACAAATCAGTCATAGAAGGAACCGATCTTCAATATTGAACCTGCTGCTCTGATACCATGATAGAAATCATGGGTTCCTTTCTTCATCTACAAGCAACAACACAGCATGGGGAGAGAGAACGAGGCTGCAGCAAAAATCCCTAATCAGGGTATTCATTTTTGCTTCTCTGATTAAATACACACAGATACAATAGCTAGGGTACGAAAATACCCATTACATGTTATGATAAAATTATAGCATGTCATTAATGAAACATTAATGAGCATGTGTTTAAAATGAAAGGAATTGGGTCTGGATCCTGAGATCCAGACTTTATACTAAATGACAGTATCTTTTCACGCCTAACCCGTTTATTAAACGGGTCGGGTTCGTGTTAGGGGTATGCCAACCCAGCTGACCCGTTTAATAAACGGGTTAGGCGGGCGGGTCAACCTGCTAACCTGCCAATCCGTTTACCCGACCCAACCCGTTTATAAACGGGTTGGCGGGTCGTGTCGGGTTACCCGTTTAATAAACGGGTCGGGTTCGTGTTTGCCACAGCCGACCCGTTTAATAAACGGGTCGGGTTGAGGTATGCTGACCAGCCAACCCGCCGGGTCGACCTGCCAACCCGACCCGATTGCCACCCCTAATTGAGATAGGCAACAATGCTCCATCTTGAGGTGTTGCAAAGATATCTATCGAATTGATTTATGAAGTCAAGCCTTGAACTCTCTTGGAGAATTTGCAATTCTGTTCAGAAATTTTGAAGTGCTAAACATCTTGAATGCAACTCTTTCTTATTAAAGTGGCAGGTCACCAATATATGGTTGCTTCTTTTCATAGATATTATTTATCACCATAAAGCTTCCTAGAAGTTTCACCTGAATCTCTGCCTTTTGTAATATTGCTTTTACATGAATTCTTTTCAAATGGCCCAAAAGACATGGCTTTATAATGTGGCTTCAACATTTAAGCTTATGATCATTTGTCTCTTTTCTATTCAATGGTACAGAATTCACTCTCAAAGAAAATAAAACCAGAGGCGGTTCTTTTATGCACATACATGCAGGTCATCTATTTTGTACTTCAAAGGAATTGGCATAGAAGATTCCTTTTTGATGAGTAGCCTTCAATTTTTTGAATATTCATGGCCCATCTCAGTATCATTTCATTGTGCATGAATTGATTAATCAGGCTAATCGGATAACACATATGTTAGTTAATTCACAAGGCTCCAAACTGACTAATAACAGTATCTTCCAACATATTCTCTCTAAAAGATAAATATACTCTTTGTTGTTCTTGTAACTTCAATCTCTAAGAGGTACGTAAATGAGACCAATTTCTTGATGTCAAATTCTTGAATTAGAAACTTAAATAGCCTTTGAAATTCTATATAATATTCCATTGAAATAGTTTGACCAAAATATGCAAGTAATATCATTTTCAATACTCCTTGAGAAGAAATAAAAAATGAATTGAGATTTGTTCACGCCCATGCTTGAAATGAGCAGTACTACATCTTTTAAGCAAGTAATTCAACTTTATGTTCATGTGGTGAAGACGAAGAATAGAGAAGAGATAACAGGAGGTACCACAGGGCTGTAAAGTGCCTCATATGGTGGGTGATGTCGCAGTCAACTCTCTTGTATGTTATGTCTAACTTTAGGTTAACCTAATTACACATATACCTTTTGAAAGGTACACCTTGCCATGTAATGATATAATATGACGAGCAGTGCTTCATTGGCCTAATCATAGCACTATGGATATTGTTTTGTTCTGACATTGTTACCGTGCCAGTTGTAATTTTGACATATAAAATGTCATGAGCAGAAATTCTCTTGATCCAATGTTCACAGCATAAGGAATTGATTTGTATGTGACAGTTGACACTATTTGTTATTCATTATGTAAGTTGTACAAGTGGAATTTGATTTTCGCACGTGCATGGTATAGTCAACCTCTCTCACGCTCTCTATAAACAGGCAACTAACTACAATTTGTATTCATACATGTGCATATATGTATTGGATAAACTGGGAGCTATGTCACATAGGTACGGGTGCAGATGCGGGGGCGGCGATGCTGCACTTTAAAAGAACTTGGGTGTGGGGGTGCGGGAGGGTATATATATATATATATATATATATATATATATATATATATATATATATATATATATATATATATATATATATTTTAACACCACCCCTTTACCCTTTCTCGTGGTACCCCATTCTCAAGCCCCATCCCTCTTTACCCCTTCTCGAGGTACCCCTTTTTTTTTTAATTGGGGGGGGGGGGAGGGGGGTGCTCGAGGTACCGTTACCCATTATCGAGCCCTGTCCCTTTTTTTAATGGACAAAGTTAACCAAGTCCATTTTGGACAATGATAACCTTGGGTGCGGGTTGACCGAATTGGGTGCCACACCCGCGTCGCGTCGACGTGGGTGCAGAGGCCTCTTTGGTGAGTCCCTGTGACATAGACTGGGAGCATGTCTGTGCTCGCTAGTATGTCTAATGGCAATAATATGTGAAAGATTTCCAAAGGCTATTCGGTTGGAGATTTTCTCCTCGTTTTTAAGTTATATTGTCCTAGTCCAATTTGATGATTTTATCAGGTGTTCTCCAAATATTTGGTCCTCTTCTTTGATGTTTGGATAGTAAATATCAGAGATAGTCCATATATTCTTGTCTGGAAAGCTTTCCAGCCAATTATAAAAGTTCAATACACGGTAGTATTGCTCACCAAGTCTGATGAATAGCATATTCCTTTAATAAGGAACAATTTCTTAATCTACCTGCCAAATTCCAATTGATGATATCCTGCTGTGGGGCTTATATTTTGCTGACTGTACAACAACTGTAGCTATGTACAATATGTTCAACTTGCTTTTGCTACAAGAGATGATCCTTTTCCCAAAATTTTACAGGTAAGGAGAATTCCGCTGCATGCTAATCAGTGTGGTGATGAAGAACAAATTGATATTGGTGCACAACCAAAGGACTTAAATATTGCACTTGATAAGCCCGAGCTGGCATTGCTTTCAACTGATTCCGAAGTAATCATGCTTCGTGGATCCAAAGTGTTGTCAACTCTGAATCTTGGGTTTGCTGTGACGGCATCTGCAATTTCACCTGATGGAAGTGAGGCCATTGTTGGTGGCCAAGATGGGAAACTCCACGTCTATTCTGTCAATGGGGACACTCTCACTGAAGAGTCAGTCCTTGAGAAGCATCGTGGTGCTATTAACGCCATTCGTTTCTCCCCAGATGCCTCTATGTTTATTTCTGGTGATCTCAATCGAGAAGCTGTTGTATGGGACCATGTCACTCGAGAGGTACCATCTCTCTCTCTCTCTCTCTCTCTATATATATATATATATATATATATATATATATATATATATATATATATATATATGTGTGTGTGTGTGTGTGTGTGTGTGTGTGTGTGTGTATCAATCCTTGAACACAAGCACACACACATAACAAAAAGAAAACAAGAATTGGTGTATGTACAGAGTCTACAAACAGTATGCGAGGGAGATGCACATTATAACACTTTGCAAACCATGTAAATCCTTTTTTTTTGTCTAAGAGAAATAATTTAAGCCAGGGGATAAGAAATCTTTCAACAAGCTTACAGAATAGATCAAATTAAGATTCTTAACCACCAGTCCTATTCCGACCAATCCAAGCTAAATCCCCATCTGGCCATTTTATTGGCACAATCCAAAGCTTGTTTGAACAACCACTGAAATGCTGGATAAAACCAAAACAAATGCTCAATTGTTTCGTTCTCATCGAAACAGAAGTAGCAAGTACTTGCAAGCTGGAAACTTTTGTCTTTCAATTTGCACTGGTTATTAACCTTATCAAGTGCTAAGAGCCACACAAATATCTTGGCTGTAGGAGAGGGATGGAAACCCTGGACGGTGTCATTTGGAAAGTGGTCTACATCTTTACAGCCAAAAGCATGGCTAAATGAAGCTATAGAGAACATAACACATCCGTCACATTTCCATATAAGGAATTCTCGCTGTCGGAAATTTTCCATGGGCCTAAAAATCCAATAGCCATAACCAAAACCAATCTTCTACCTCTTGCTCCTTGAAATTCCTTCTGAATTCAGTGAACTAACTAGCTCTTCCTTTCCAACATTCACTTACAAGTATGCTGTTATCTCTGTTTATGTGAAAAAACGGTGGATATCTTTCAGCAAGAGTTACATCCCTGGACCATAAGTCAGTCTGGAACCTCAGCTTGACCCCTTTGCAAGCTTGATTTGAACCATAAACTTAATTACCAATTCAATCACCCCCCTTTGCAAGGTCGTACTCCCTTGAAGATTTGATTATTTGGTTCCAGCCAACCACACCACCAGCTGAGATAGAGCTACCATTTCCACGTACCAATCCATTTATCCCCTTCACCCAAGCCTATGGGACCAAAAAACAAGTTAGATTCCAGATTTGTTCAAAGCTAACAGTCAGATATGCCTATGATTCCAGTAAGTGTTTTAAAATTTAACATTCAAAACAAAGAAATCTTCTGAAAAATATTAAATCCATAGAGAAGAAAGAGGTTAGAAGATTAGAGGAAAAAGCATGAAGATGAGATTAATAGATCACTTCGTCATGGCTGCTCTAATTCTGTGTCAATTTTTGTCATTTCAATTTGACTCAATGAAATAAAAAAGAGAAAATGAATATTCCAACTACAACAGGTTGATGTCCCAACTCATTAATCACATGGGATGATCTCTCATAATAGATTAATCCTCACTAGGATTGAGTTAATTTTTTTTTATTAGTCAAGCTAGGTTTGCCTGAATATGGCCCGGTTGAGATAGTGTGACTCCAACTGGTACTACAAATCAATTACCCGAGCCATTGATGACAATGATACAATACTAATGCATGTTACGTAAAGCAAAAATAAAAACACATATTGAAGAAATGCCACGTATCCTTACATCTTGTCCTTAAGAGTTAATTAAACAGAAAGATGAGCACTGTCAGGGATAGAATGGGCATGTTACAAGCTGTCTGAAATTACAGAACACAAAAAATTTGACATGAAGCAAGTTGAAGGAACTGGGAAAAGGAGGAGCCCAGTAAAGATTGGAGATCAGCAATAAGCAGGAATATTACTATTGGGGACCATAAGTTTAGCTTTAAGCAACAATGGGATTACAAAGCAAATTGTGGTGCATAAGACAAATACCAGTTTTGATAATAATGGTGTACTTTGCTATTAATTGCATGTTCTGAATTTTCATGAGAAGGTGACAAAGCAATCAAGACCTAGAATGAATTGATTCGGCGCAATATCCCTGTTATGAAAAATGTAGTAGACATTCATTCTATTGTATGTCAATGGCATTCTAGATCCAAAAACCTTGAAAATTCTTAAGCATTTATGGCCTTGTGTGCGGTATTATAATTACCCTTGTTTTCCTAGACTACAAAATGCCTATGTCACACGGACTCGGCTAGGGAGGTGCCGCACCCGAGTCGACACGCCCCGACACGGGTGCGGACACGGGTGCGGCTTTGGACTCGGCCCGGACTCGGTCAATGCCGAGTCGGACTCGATCAACGAGTCCAGGCCGCGTCCGTCCACATTTTGGACTCGGTCAACTTTGACCGAGTCCAAAAATATCCATTTTTAAGACAAAAAACAAAAAAAAAAAAATTTTATATATCTTTTTTTTTAATATATAACCAGACTGTGCAATGCATGCAGTTGCACAGTCACAGACTGTGCAACTGCAACTGCACAGTCATTGCACACAGTCTGTGTGACTGTGCACAGTCTACACAGTCACAGTCTGCATTGCACAGACTGTGTGCACAGTCTGTGTGACTGTTTCACAAGTCACAACTTATGTAAAAATATGTATAAAACACGATAAAAGGTAACCCAACCATTTGAGATAGCTAAATAAATGCTTTTCCAGTTTAAAAAAATACTAGTTTCACAAGTATTAGAAAAGCTAGCTTAAGAACTACCATAAAGAAATGGGAATGCCAAATTGAAACTTTCGAAAAAAGAGCTATATAACTATCAACAACCATGAACTCATATATATCATACAAAGAATTTTATCACAATGTAACAAATATAAAATCTTTAAGAAACATGCAATGAAGTATCAATGCACAAGAAAGAAACCACTAAGGGTTACAAAAGTGCACAAACACTCAAGTCACTAAGCTACCAAAAAGCACATAAAACTACTAAGGGCTAAGCAACAATCATACAAGAGTCTTTTAAAAAATATAAGTTTTATTCATAAAATGCTCAAGAAGCATACACAAGAACCCACTAAAAAATATAATGCATAATAGAGAAATTAAAATATGTATTCGAGTTCATGATGACAAATCATGCTTATGCCATCCAATAATAATCACAAAGGCTACATAATTAAAATCATGCATGGTCACATAGTTAGAATCACCAAAGAAACATCACTATATATTAAAAATCCCAAAGATAATCTATGTAAATACATACATTAAGAGACACAAAAAAAAATGTAAAAAATTAATATTTTGCAAAACATGAAACACATAAGATTTTAAGAAACCACATATTTTTGCAAAATATAATTTTTTCAATATACATATCCATAATCTAAAAAATATATTAAAAGACAATAATTTCTATTGAGAATGTAGGGTACGGGTCTGGTTCTAGACCCAAAATGATTCTTTTGTATTGTATTTACATGGTTGGTGTTATCAGGTCTGGGTTGACAGACCCGATCCAACTTGTATCATATATATTACATTGAATATAGGGCACAACCTCTCATTGAGAATCGTGCCAGTCATTGCTGCCTCTCCTTCTTGCAAATCCCTTTCTCTTCTGCTGTGGATGAAGATCTGGTCGAAGGTGCGTGACTTCTAACATGGTATCAGAGCAGGCTGAGAAGTAAATACTAGGTCGAGTTCTCTTCTTCCTTTCTTTGATCCAAGATCTGATCTTATCAGATCAGATTCTATTCTCCTTCTGTCCTGAAAATTGATCTTATCATATTAGGTTAAAAATCTCTCTCTTAAAATTTTTAAACATCTTTCTTCCTCTCTAAGTTTTCGATCTCTTAAAACTGAATCTGTTCACGTCAAACAGTCTGGTCACGTCAAACCAGATCTGTTTTCTTAAATCTTGATTATTTTTTTTCCTCTTTGATGCTGGATCGGATCGTTCCAGATCTAGTGTTTTCGTTCCAAGCCAGACTAAATTAGATCTGGCCATGGCATATTGATTCTTCCCTTCAGCAGCGTTAAATCAAATCTGATCGTATCAGATCAGATTTGTGTTTCCATTTAAACCTAGATCTCTCTTTTGTCTTTCAAGTCAAATCTTATTCTCCAAAACCAAATCAAAGTTTCGGTCCATACAAAAAAAAAATTCAGATCATTAATTTGTCGTGTTCTACTGATTATTTGTTTCCCTGCAATATTATTTTCGTAGCAAAAAGAAAAAAAAAATAGATTTACATTGCTGGTAAATCAAACTGCTGGTCAGAGTGTTCTTTTGTTGTCCTTTCACATGGATTCTCCCTTCCAGTTTCCTTGGACAACTCATATAACTACTTGACCTGGAAGCGACAAAGTTTTCCTTTTATTAAGAGTCTGGATCTCTCTGGATATCTTGATGGAACGATCCATGCACCACTAGAATTCGTCCTGCAAGAAGAGCGAGATGATAAAGGGGAGGTTTCCAACAAATTGATTCATAATTCAAAATTTGTAACATGAAGAAGAAAAGATCAGGCAGTTGTGGCTTACATTACCTCTATGCTTTCCCATGAGATATTAGTGGCCATCCTAGATGAATGTTCAGCCAGAGAGTTGTGGCAAATATTGGCGCAGACTTATTCACAGATTTCATAAGCTAGGATTTTGCATTTAAAGAGAGAATTTCAGCTTTTGAAGAAATAGAGTTTATCAGTGACATAATACATGAACAAAATCAAGAGTATTACATATCAACTAGCCATGGTGGGTTGCGTAATTCTTAACAAAGAAAAGGTTCAACAGGCACTGAATGGTCTGGGTTCTGACTACCACATGTTAGTCACCTCTCTTCTATGCCTCCCTTCATTGCCCAGTTTTGAAGATCTACGGACTAAGCTACTACAATATGAAGTTACCATTAGGGGCGAGAAGATGACCCTGAATTCCAACAACCATGAGGTACTTGTCACATGAGTAGTATTAGGGCGAGGACGTGGGGGCTTTTGAGGCGGGCGTGGACATAGAAGAGGTAATCAAGGAGGCCGTGGGCTTTTTCCCATACCCTACATGTCACCTAACTTGTATCCAGGGAACCCTATAAACATCCCGACATGTTTTCAGTGTAATAAAATGGAGCACATTAAAGCAAATTGCTGGCATAATCCGCAAAACAAAGGCAAGTTTAATGGTGCTGGGCCTTCTACTAGGGGACAAGCAGGAGACGACCGTAAAGGAGATGAAAAGAAAAATGTGAAGAATCTTTTGATTTTCGCTCTTTCAGAATTGAGCTTCAAGCAAACTGAGTAGGAGACTTGGTACATTAACTCCGGGCTGCTGCACATGTGACATGTGATATTGGTAAGATTTATTAAAACCGGAGATGGTGTTCTTCATCCTATCTCTCATGTTGGAAATATTTTCCTTCTACTCCCCAATTCCTCATTACCTTTATCTGATGTTTACCATTCTCCTAGTATTGTTAAAAACATTGTTTCTGTTTCTAAACTTGTCGATGATACTAATTCTTTTGTCGAATTTACTCTTTCTGTATGTGTCAAGGATCTTCTCACGAAGAAGACACTCGTTGATGGAGAACGACAGGGAAACATGTATGTCTTCAAGGAATCTCTTCTAGTTCATGATGCATCAATAAATTCACAACCAGTTCGTCCAGTGTCATTCAAAGTTTGTTTTAGTCTATCTCAATGTAATAAGCCAGAGATTTGGCATCGTCGTCTTAGTCATTGTAATCATTCATTTATTGAGAAGCTTGTGTCTAGTGGACTTGTTTCGCAGTCTAGTTTGAATGTCGAGGCTGATTTTCTTCTTTGTTTCCGTTGTCAATTATGTAAAAGTCATGTTCTTCCATTTCATTCAATAAATCAAAGAGATTTTGTGCTTTTTGAAATTGTCTATTATGATGTCTGGAGACATGCCCCGCAGTCTTCTTTATTGGGCAATCATTATTACATTACTTTCATTGATAGTTACTCTAGATACACCTGTATTTATTTTATCAAATATAAATCTGAAGTTTTCAAGCTTTTTTGCTCATTCTGTGCTTTAGTTTGTAATCAATTTTCAACTAAAATTCAATATTTTCATTGTGACGGTGGATGAGAGTACTTATCAAAGGAATTTACTGAATTTCTCTAAAATAATGGAATAGGTCGTCGAATATCTTGTCCACACACACCACAACAAAATGGTGCGACTGAAAGAAAATACTGGCACATTGTAGAGAGTGCGCTGAGTATGTTGCATAACACTCACATTCCTTTAAACTTGTGGATGAAAGTTTTTCATTCAGCTGTCTATGTCATAAATCGACTGCCAATGAAATTGTTAGCAGATCAATCCCCTTATTTTACGCTATTTACACTATTTGGGGTTCATCCTGACTATAATGAGTTGCGAGTGTTTGGCTGCATATGCTATGTTCATATTGACAGTTCTTAACGTGATAAGTTTCAGAAAAAGGCATGCGGGTGTAG
This sequence comes from Nuphar pumila, assembly GCF_984573655.1. Lineage (NCBI taxonomy): Eukaryota > Viridiplantae > Streptophyta > Magnoliopsida > Nymphaeales > Nymphaeaceae > Nuphar > Nuphar pumila. Next base: position 17,376,733 of record NC_143256.1, read on the forward strand.
GTTTGTTGGATATGTTGATCAATATAGAGGATATCACTGCTATGACTCCACTACCAGTCGCATCAGAGTTTCATGGAATGTCGTGTTTGACGAGACTCATACTGATGATTCAGGAAGTACAGAGGGACACTGTAAGGATGCTAAAAGTTATCAGCCATGGCTTGTTGCTGAGGTGCTTGATCAAATTGTGATGCATGACGTACCCTCATGTCATACACTATCTGCAGAACAAAATAGTATAGTTGTACACCCAGAAAAGAAAATGTCGACAAACACACAAGATATTACTATGCCTGTCATTTCAGATGTTATAAAGTTTTAAGGGATTACCTATGTGCAGTGAAACAAAGACAAAGTTCAACGACCTATTGTGCAACCCAGGAGGCTTGAGAGGATTCACCATCCTATTGAAAAATGGGTAAGTTATGACAACTTCTCTACAGACTTACAATTGTTCATCTCCCAGATTGAAAAGCATGATGAACCTATCAGTTTCTCACAAGCATCTATGTCAATCAAATGGGTTGAGGTCATGAATGAGGAAATGAAAGCTTTACATGAGTGTGGGACTTGGGAGATTGTTCCTAGACCATCGAACAAGAATGTTGTAGGATCTAAATAGGTCTATAAAATCAAGTATAAACTCGATCATTCCATTGAACGCTATAAGGTGAGGCTAGTAGCGAAAGGGTTCACTCAAGAATACGGGCAAGATTATGCCGAAACATTTAGTTCTGTGATCAAGATGGAAACTATTCGATTAGTTCTGTCCTTGTCAGTTCAGTATGGATGGACTCTAAGTCAACTTGATGTCAAAAATGTATTTTTTGCATGGCACTCTCAAGGAAGAGGTGTATATGGAGCAACCCTCTAGTTATACCAAACATAGCCCCAACACGCATGTTTGCAAGCTACGAAGAGCCATCTATGGGCTAAAGCAGGCCTCCCGCTCATGGTTTGATAGTTTCTCTATTGAAGTTCAGAGACATGGGTTCGATCTCATCTTGATCATTCACTTTTTATTTTTCGAGATTGTCAGGTACGGACATTAATTCTTATATATGTGGATGATATTATTATTACTGGGAACTCCGATGAACACATAGAAGCTACCAAGATCTTATTGAGTCAACAGTTTAAGATGAAAGATTTGGGGGTTTTGCGTTATTTCTTAGGGGTTGAGGTGGATCGACAGGATGAAACACTTCACTAACCCAACACAAATATACTTTGGATTTGTTGGATAAGGCAGGCATGAAGGATTATAAACCTCTATCCACCCCTAGTGTCCTTAATCATAAACTCGGATCCCGGGATGGGGAAGCATATGAAGATTCCAAGAAATATCGGAGTCTTGTGGGTATGTTCCAATATCTCACCTTCACTAGACCAGACATTGTGTATGCAGTGAATCAAGTTTCACAATTCATGCATGACCCACGAACAAAGCATATGAATGTTGTCAAGAGAATCCTTCGATATTTAAAAGGAACTCTTGGAGATGGTCTAGTTTATCATATGCCCAATATGTGGTTCATGCATGAACTGAGATACCTGATTGACAGAATAGACAATGTCAGGCCGAGTGAAGGTAAGATATTGAAGCATTCCTACTATCCTGCGATATCCTGTAGGATCCTCGTACAAATCTCCATCTTAGCAACTGAGTTTCTGATGAAGTACATTGGGTGTGCTGAGGGGCTTACAATCTGTCATACCTGCCTTGCTAAGAACATCAATGGTATACTTATGCTGAGTAAGCGTCATGCCTTAAGGAGTCCTGTCAACTTCTACTCCAAGAAAGTATCGCAGTTTACCAAGATCCTTCATCTTGAATTTATGATTCAAAAGTTCTTTAACCTGTTCAATATGTTCATTAGAGTTACCTGTAATGATAATGTCATCAACATATATCAATAACAGGGTAATTATATATTTGCATTTAAATATGAAAAGAGAATGGTCAAGAAGAGACCGACTAAACCCATATTTTTCTACTTCAAGAGCGAAACTGTCAAACCAAGATTGAGATGCCTGCTTTAGACCATATATAGCTATCTTTAACCTGCACACGTATTCTTTAGAGTTCCCTTTTGCATACCCAGTGGGCTGCTCCATGTATACTTCTTCCTTCGGAGTTCCATGTAGAAACGCATTCTTCACATCCAATTGGTTGAGAGTCCACTGGTGCTCAACAGCCAATGATACTATGATGCGGATAGTTCCCATTTTCACAACTAGAATAAAGGTCTCATCATAGTCTTGTCCTTGCTCCTGTGTGAATCCTTTGGCAACCAGCCTTGCCTTATATCGCTCGATAGCACCATCTAGCTTATACTTTATCTTATAGACCCATTTTGACCCAACCACATTCCGATTATGTGGTCTGGGAACAATATCCCAAGTGCCAGACTCATGAAGAGCCGCCATTTTGTTGTTCATAGCTTCAATTCATCTCTTAGAATTTATTGCTTGATAAAATGTTGTCGGTTGATCTTCCTTGCCCAAAGAGGTTAAGAAAAGTTGAAAATCCATCGTGAAGTTCTCATAACTGACCCACCTATCAATAGGATGCCGAGGTCGGGTAGACCTTCTGTGAGCAAGTGATTGAGTGGAAACATAAGGAGAATTATGCTCCTGATTAAAGCTGGGAGGTATCTCCTTCTCACGTCGAGAGTAACCAATGCCTTTATACCTTTCGGGGGCCAATAGTGATTCAGACGTTACACTTTCTTGAGTTCTTTGCGCAACAGTAGATACGTTTCCCTAGTCTCTTTGATTACATTAAGAAGAACATACATTATCAATACTAGAAAAGAGATCTGAGTTCAACCAAGGGTGATAAACTTCAATTTCAGGAGGAGTGCTAGCATTATGACCAAAATTTGATTCGTCAAACACAACATTTCTGGATATTTTTATGCGCTTGCTCACGGGATCATAGCATTTGTAGCCTTTGTAATCATCAGCATACCCCACAAATCTGCACTTTAAGGCCTTATCCTGAAACTTGTGCCGCATTGAACTGTCAACATGAACATAACATACACCCGAATACACGCAAATCGTGATAATTTGGATGCACACCATGCAAAGAGAAATAGGGTGATTTGTTCTCTAAGATGTTCATAGGCAATCAATTTATGACATAGACAGTTGTGTGAAAAGCCTCTGCCCAGAAGGTAACTGGAAGGTTACTATCATGCATCATGCTCATTGCACTCTTGACAATATGACAATGCTTCCGTTGAGTAATCCCATTCTGTTGAGGTGTGTAAGGGCAAGACACATATCTACTTATTCCATTTGTTTGGAGGAAATTTATGAAGTCATTTGAAGAGAATTCACCCCCTCCATCACATTGGAAACAAATAATATTCTGAGAGAATTGGTTTTGAACAAAAGAATGAAAATTCTGAAATAACTTGAAGGTTTTAGATTTACTTTTCATAAAGAAGATCCATGTATATCGAGAATAACTGTCAACAAATATGAGATAATATCTAGTGCCATACATGGAAGGAACTGGAGCCGGGCCCCAAACATCAGAACACATAATTTCAAATGGTCTTGAAGCTCTTTTATTAATGGAATGAAAAGGAAGAACATGACTCTTACACTGAAGACAACTAGAACACTTTTTATTATCGACACTTAAGTCTAGACTTGACTTGGGAATAAGACTACTTGAAACAAGCTTATCAATAAAGCGACTACTACAATGACCCAGATGACCATGCCAAAGATTCGACTCAATACATTCAGAAAGATTAAAAACACTCTCAATAGAAACTGAAGATGATGATGTGAGCTTCAAGATGGAATCAACAAGTTGAACACGAGAGGAAGGATTCTCTTGGAACACGTACATATTTCCTTGACGTTTTCCTTCAGTGAATGTTTCTCTCGTTTGAAGGTCCTTAACACAAACAGAAAAAAGAGTAAACTCAACTGAAGCATTAATGCCATCTACAAGTTTAGAGACAGAAACAATATTTTTCTTGATATTAGGAGCATGAATGACATTTGAAAGTGCAAGAGAATAGTTGGACATGGGGATTACAAAATTTTCAATGTGCAAAATATGGTGGTGAGACCCATCTCCAGTGACTATACTATTTCTACCAACATAAGAAACAAGATTTAGGAGCTTACCAGCATCACCAGTGACATGAGTGGCTGCACCCGAATCAACATACCAAGTACCTTGATTATTCTGTTTGATATTCAATTCAGCCAAGGCAAATAATAGTAACTCTTTGACTTCTCCACTATTTTTCAATGTATCTGTTCCCTTTCTTGTCTCCAATTGCTTTCCTCTATTTTGCGGGTTAAACCAGCAATTTGCCTTTATGTGTCCCTTTTTGTTCCAGAGAATGCAGGTAGGTATTGTCCTTTGCCTTTGCCCATTGGGAGGAACATTGGGTGTAGGTAGTATTCCACGACTTCCTTGTCCATTTCTTTCTTGACCCCATTTGTCTCGAAAATCATACCTACCACGTCCTCGCCCATAGGCAACTCCTGTGGCAAGAACATTGTGTGCTCCAACATGAGCATGAGTATCTTCAGAAAATCCTTTCAACGTCATCTCATACTGTAAAAGCTTGACACGAAGATCTTCAAATGTAGGTAAATCTGGCAAACACAATAAGGAAGTAACCATCATATGATAGTCCGACCCCAGCCTACTCAAAGTTTGTCGCACCATATCTTTGTCACTAACAGGGCATCCCACAATGGCCAATTGATCTGTAATAGTCTTCATTTTGTTCAAATACTCCATAATAGTCATGGAGTCCTTTCTTAGCATTTGAAACTCTTTCTTTAAAAATAATACTCTGGCCTGAGAAACTTGAGAATATGTCTGAACCAGTCGATGCCATAATTGCATTGTTGAGCATGAAATGAAATGGGGATCTTCGAAACACGAGCTTAGATTAACAAGGGCAAGTGTCAAGAATGACACTAAAGCATAACCCTTAAAAAGGGTATAACCGGAAACAAAATAAAAACAAAAATGTATTATTTATTGATATGAAAAACCAATTGCTTAAGAAGCATTGGAATGAAATACAAGAGGGGCTGCACCCCTTTATATACACAGCTGAAAGAGGACTCAATAGAGCTGTTGGACACAGTCCAACAGCTCTATTTAGAGCTGTTGGAATGTGTCAGTCCAACAGCTCTATTGCTAGTCAAGTCTGGACAGGACTTGACTAGCAACAGCCATTCTAGTTCAAACTGAACTAGATGACATAAAGACAAAAAATAAAAATAAAGGAAAAAAATACAGAAAAAAAAGAAATGAAAAATGTATTTATATATATATATAATAATAATATAATATTATTATATATACATATGTGTACAGTTTTACATTTTAACACTCCCCCTCAAACTTACGGTACAATGAGCGAAAGTTTGTCTAAGAGAAAGTGAAATCGGGGAGCAGCGAGAGGCTTTGTAAAGAAGTCTGCTAACTGATATTCTGAAGTGACATATGGCAGATCAATTATCCCGTGTAGATATTCCTCTCTGACGTAGTGACAATCCATTTCGATGTGTTTGGTGCGTTCGTGGAATGTTCTGTTACTGGCAATGTAGATCGCACTTTTGTTGTCACAACACATTTGTGAAGCCTTTGTTGCTTCAGCTCCCATGTCAGCAAGCAGTCGTCGGAGCCAAACTACTTCCATGGTCATGGTTGCCATGGCTCTGTATTCAGCTTCGGTGGATGAGAGAGATACCTTCTGCTGCTTTTTACACCTCCACGAGATCAATGATTCCCCTAAAAAGACACAAAAGCCAGTGGTTGAGTGTCTGTTATTGGGATCACCTCCCCAATCAGCATCAGTATATGCAATTAAATCAAGAGAAGAGGAGGAAGATAAGAAAAGTCCTTGTGAAAGAGAGGACTTGATATATATGATAATACGCATGACTGCTCCCATATGAACAGAAGTAGGAGCATGTTGAAATTGACTTGCTGTATGAACAGCATGTGCTATATCTGGTCTGGTAATGGATAGATAGGAAAGTGCCCCGACAAGCTGTCTATAAGGAGTAGGGTCTGCAAGAAGTTCTCCCTCATCAATCTTCATTTTAACATTAACAACTTCTGGAGTGTCAACTTTCTTATCATCAGTAATACCAGACCTGAAAACAATATCAAAAGCAAATTTAGTCTGAGATAATAAATATCCTCTAGGAGAATAAGCAACTTCAATGCCTAAAAAGTATCTCAACAAGCCCAAATCAGTCATTTCAAAATGAGATTTAAGAAGTGTTTTGATTGTTTCAACTCCCTGTTTATCGCTTCCGGTGATGATCATATCATCCACATAGAGAAGAAGCACAATGATCCCTGCATCAGAATTCTTAATAAACAAAGCAGTGTCAGTTAAACAGAATTGAAAACCAATATCAATCATAACACGACTAAACCTATCATACCAAGCTTTTGGTGCTTGTTTAAGTCCGTAAAGAGTTTTTTCTAAGCGAAGGACTTTACCCTTAGGAATACTTAGACCAGAAGGGGGTTCCATGTATACTTCTTCAACTAGCTTTCCATTTAAAAAAACATTTTTGACATCCATTTGAAAAATAGACCATTTTTTGATAGAAGCTAAGGCAATTAAGGTTCGGACAGTAGTCATACGAGCCATCGGAGCAAAGGTTTCTTCATAATCAATCCCATATTCTTGGGCATAACCTTTGGCTACTAAACGGGCTTTATATCTTTCAAGAGTACCATCACTCTTGGTTTTAATTTTATAAACCCATCGACATCCTATAGTTTTCTTCCCTGAAGGAAGATCTTGAATATTCCATGTAGAAGCCTTTTCAAGTGCATCTAATTCAGTTTTCATGGCTTCTATCCATTTGATATCAGTTTTTGCTTGAAAATATGTGGATGGTTCTTCATATGAGTGAATTAATGCAATAACTGCCCTATATGTGGGTGAGAAAGACTCGTATGATACAAACCAGTGGCGTAGCTAGGATTGACGTGGGGGATGGGCAAACAGGGGTGTAGCAAAAAAAAAAATGGCGTGATAGTCGGGGGCTCGGGGGCAGCGCCCCCGAAAAAAAAAATTGAGATAAAATAAAAAATGGCTACAATTATTAATAAAAATCTATTTTATATGGACAAATCAAACTATTTGCTGCAGTCAGGGCTGAGCTGGGCTAGGACTGGGCTTTTAAAAAAAAAAAAAATTAACTGTTTCGAGAGGCAGGACTGGGCTACAGCCCATTCCTGCCCCCGCCCCCCCCAGCTCCGCCTCTGACCACCAAGATTGGCCGTAGAACCCCGAAAAAGCTTTAAGCTAAAAAATGAATACATTTTTTATGACACCGATGATGACCAACATGCACCATATGCAGAATTCAAGCAAAAAGAGTATAAAAATGCCTGTTAGACAAAAAATACAGACGCCCAATTATTAAAATCTGTCAATGGCCACAGTTACTCACTACAAGAATCCTAGACAATCGAGAACAAGCAATTCACTCACCAACTATCTGGTAGATAAAGATACGTTATCCGTTGCCTTCGTTACATTGATAGACATCCATACCTTGTTTTAGCAGCAGGCACAAAAGGAGAGTCCTATGCACGCACGATGACCAAGAAAGGATAGCAAGATTGACTCTTCCAATGAGGTTGCGCCCAAAAAGGAGGAAAGAAACTAGACCCACGTTCAGTTGTGCCCCAAAAAGAAAGGATCAAGAACCAAATTGAAGGATTGGCCTGTATTGCTCCTGTAGAATGGATAACTGGATACTGTATCACTAGAGCCACTGAACATGAACAAAACCCACCCTCAAATTTAGGAGATAAGAGGGTCTTCTTCAAACTGCTAGCGATGGTTGCCAGAGATTGGCAAAGGTCCGACTGACTGCGACACCGGTGCCTCGCGTCGCCGGAGATTGCAGCCGAGAGGGAGAAGCTCGGAGGGGGGCACCGCCACCGCGGGTTCACCGAAGGGAGGCCGGCGGCACTGCAGAGCACAAGGGTTGCCGGCGAATGGGGTTGCCGTCTTGCCTGTGACTGAAGGGGAACGCTGGAACGGAGGGGCAGAGCTTTAGAAAACTGGCTAGGGTTTTACCCCTCGCCTCTTTTGGCAGGCTCTAGACTCATCGAGAGCCCGGGTCTCGGTCGACTCGGTTTCACGAGTCCCGATTCGACTCGGTTTTCCGAGTCATGAGTCGACTCGATTTCAAATTTTAGGGTGGGCGGCCGCCCACCCATGCCCACCCCTGGCTCCGCCACTGATATAAACTTTCCTGGAGGCCTCGAGATTCGGGATGATTGTCTAGTTGGAATGTTAGAATATTTTTCAAGTGCACATGGAGGATTAGACTTTTGTCGCCTGGAATGTTGAATACTAGTATCTCTATGAACTTCTTCATTTTCAACATTAAGATCAATAATTCTTTGATCATCATCAAAGTTACAATCAAGGTCATATTCATCAGATGTTGATATTAGATCTAGCAAAAAGGAGTACTCAGTGACGTCTTTTAATTTTCTAAAATCAAAGAAGCTCTCCTTTTCAAGAAAGGAAACATTTCTAGACACATATAGTTTATTATTTTTGAAGTCAAAACATCTATAACCTTTCTGGTTTTCAGCATATCCTAAAAAGGCACAGGGAATCACACGAGGAGAAAGTTTATCATTTTTGTCAGTAAATATGAAACATTTGCACAATTTTACATTTTAACAGAGCAGTCATCTGGAATTGCCACAAGCACTTCTTGTGACAATGTAGAAGTGATATAGGCAACCAACGCCTGATCTCACTTCATCCAGGATACATACTCAGGATTTCTAACATAGGTAATAGAAAGATCTTTCTCACCATTCTTTTCTTCTTGTGGTATGAATTCTAGAGGAACAGGAACAGAAAACAGGCAAAACAGAGATGAAAATGAATTCGAAGATGAAATTATTTCAATCAAGATAGATCTGGGCGTGCAGATCACAATCTGATCTGACGTCAATATGCAAATGAGTTTGGAGTGATCCTTTTCAACTCTTGTAATCACACATAGATCAAAAAAATTGATCTTGCTTGATTATTTTGCTTATGGATGGGTAAGATCACGTGCAGCAATGTGAAAGAAGTAGTAGATATGACAGAAGAACAACAGGGAATGAAAGAAGGAGGAAATATGCCAACGTGACCAAATTTCAGTTTTGGATTTTGGAAATAAGAGAAACACGTTGGCTTAAATAAAAAAGGGGAATCAAAAGGAGGTACTTGAAGAAGACAATAAGCAGATTAATGATGTATTTCAAAAGAGCAAAAAGAAAGAGGAGAGTACGAAGAAGAGATTTCAGTCCAGACTGCAGATTTAAATACAAGAGAAATCGATAGGAAAAATGAGAAAACAGGTACCTTAGAAGGAGACAAATCAGTCATAGAAGGAACCGATCTTCAATATTGAACCTGCTGCTCTGATACCATGATAGAAATCATGGGTTCCTTTCTTCATCTACAAGCAACAACACAGCATGGGGAGAGAGAACGAGGCTGCAGCAAAAATCCCTAATCAGGGTATTCATTTTTGCTTCTCTGATTAAATACACACAGATACAATAGCTAGGGTACGAAAATACCCATTACATGTTATGATAAAATTATAGCATGTCATTAATGAAACATTAATGAGCATGTGTTTAAAATGAAAGGAATTGGGTCTGGATCCTGAGATCCAGACTTTATACTAAATGACAGTATCTTTTCACGCCTAACCCGTTTATTAAACGGGTCGGGTTCGTGTTAGGGGTATGCCAACCCAGCTGACCCGTTTAATAAACGGGTTAGGCGGGCGGGTCAACCTGCTAACCTGCCAATCCGTTTACCCGACCCAACCCGTTTATAAACGGGTTGGCGGGTCGTGTCGGGTTACCCGTTTAATAAACGGGTCGGGTTCGTGTTTGCCACAGCCGACCCGTTTAATAAACGGGTCGGGTTGAGGTATGCTGACCAGCCAACCCGCCGGGTCGACCTGCCAACCCGACCCGATTGCCACCCCTAATTGAGATAGGCAACAATGCTCCATCTTGAGGTGTTGCAAAGATATCTATCGAATTGATTTATGAAGTCAAGCCTTGAACTCTCTTGGAGAATTTGCAATTCTGTTCAGAAATTTTGAAGTGCTAAACATCTTGAATGCAACTCTTTCTTATTAAAGTGGCAGGTCACCAATATATGGTTGCTTCTTTTCATAGATATTATTTATCACCATAAAGCTTCCTAGAAGTTTCACCTGAATCTCTGCCTTTTGTAATATTGCTTTTACATGAATTCTTTTCAAATGGCCCAAAAGACATGGCTTTATAATGTGGCTTCAACATTTAAGCTTATGATCATTTGTCTCTTTTCTATTCAATGGTACGGAATTCACTCTCAAAGAAAATAAAACCAGAGGCGGTTCTTTTATGCACATACATGCAGGTCATCTATTTTGTACTTCAAAGGAATTGGCATAGAAGATTCCTTTTTGATGAGTAGCCTTCAATTTTTTGAATATTCATGGCCCATCTCAGTATCATTTCATTGTGCATGAATTGATTAATCAGGCTAATCGGATAACACATATGTTAGTTAATTCACAAGGCTCCAAACTGACTAATAACAGTATCTTCCAACATATTCTCTCTAAAAGATAAATATACTCTTTGTTGTTCTTGTAACTTCAATCTCTAAGAGGTACGTAAATGAGACCAATTTCTTGATGTCAAATTCTTGAATTAGAAACTTAAATAGCCTTTGAAATTCTATATAATATTCCATTGAAATAGTTTGACCAAAATATGCAAGTAATATCATTTTCAATACTCCTTGAGAAGAAATAAAAAATGAATTGAGATTTGTTCACGCCCATGCTTGAAATGAGCAGTACTACATCTTTTAAGCAAGTAATTCAACTTTATGTTCATGTGGTGAAGACGAAGAATAGAGAAGAGATAACAGGAGGTACCACAGGGCTGTAAAGTGCCTCATATGGTGGGTGATGTCGCAGTCAACTCTCTTGTATGTTATGTCTAACTTTAGGTTAACCTAATTACACATATACCTTTTGAAAGGTACACCTTGCCATGTAATGATATAATATGACGAGCAGTGCTTCATTGGCCTAATCATAGCACTATGGATATTGTTTTGTTCTGACATTGTTACCGTGCCAATTGTAATTTTGACATATAAAATGTCATGAGCAGAAATTCTCTTGATCCAATGTTCACAGCATAAGGAATTGATTTGTATGTGACAGTTGACACTATTTGTTATTCATTATGTAAGTTGTACAAGTGGAATTTGATTTTCGCACGTGCATGGTATAGTCAACCTCTCTCACGCTCTCTATAAACAGGCAACTAACTACAATTTGTATTCATACATGTGCATATATGTATTGGATAAACTGGGAGCTATGTCACATAGGTACGGGTGCAGATGCGGGGGCGGCGATGCTGCACTTTAAAAGAACTTGGGTGTGGGGGTGCGGGAGGGTATATATATATATATATATATATATATATATATATATATATATATATATTTTAACACCACCCCTTTACCCTTTCTCGTGGTACCCCATTCTCAAGCCCCATCCCTCTTTACCCCTTCTCGAGGTACCCCTTTTTTTTTTAATTGGGGGGGGGGGAGGGGGGTGCTCGAGGTAACGTTACCCATTATCGAGCCCTGTCCCTTTTTTTAATGGACAAAGTTAACCAAGTCCATTTTGGACAATGATAACCTTGGGTGCGGGTTGACCGAATTGGGTGCCACACCCGCGTCGCGTCGACGTGGGTGCAGAGGCCTCTTTGGTGAGTCCCTGTGACATAGACTGGGAGCATGTCTGTGCTCGCTAGTATGTCTAATGGCAATAATATGTGAAAGATTTCCAAAGGCTATTCGGTTGGAGATTTTCTCCTCGTTTTTAAGTTATATTGTCCTAGTCCAATTTGATGATTTTATCAGGTGTTCTCCAAATATTTGGTCCTCTTCTTTGATGTTTGGATAGTAAATATCAGAGATAGTCCATATATTCTTGTCTGGAAAGCTTTCCAGCCAATTATAAAAGTTCAATACACGGTAGTATTGCTCACCAAGTCTGATGAATAGCATATTCCTTTAATAAGGAACAATTTCTTAATCTACCTGCCAAATTCCAATTGATGATATCCTGCTGTGGGGCTTATATTTTGCTGACTGTACAACAACTGTAGCTATGTACAATATGTTCAACTTGCTTTTGCTACAAGAGATGATCCTTTTCCCAAAATTTTACAGGTAAGGAGAATTCCGCTGCATGCTAATCAGTGTGGTGATGAAGAACAAATTGATATTGGTGCACAACCAAAGGACTTAAATATTGCACTTGATAAGCCCGAGCTGGCATTGCTTTCAACTGATTCCGAAGTAATCATGCTTCGTGGATCCAAAGTGTTGTCAACTCTGAATCTTGGGTTTGCTGTGACGGCATCTGCAATTTCACCTGATGGAAGTGAGGCCATTGTTGGTGGCCAAGATGGGAAACTCCACGTCTATTCTGTCAATGGGGACACTCTCACTGAAGAGTCAGTCCTTGAGAAGCATCGTGGTGCTATTAACGCCATTCGTTTCTCCCCAGATGCCTCTATGTTTATTTCTGGTGATCTCAATCGAGAAGCTGTTGTATGGGACCATGTCACTCGAGAGGTACCATCTCTCTCTCTCTCTCTCTCTCTATATATATATATATATATATATATATATATATATATATATATGTGTGTGTGTGTGTGTGTGTGTGTGTGTGTGTGTATCAATCCTTGAACACAAGCACACACACATAACAAAAAGAAAACAAGAATTGGTGTATGTACAGAGTCTACAAACAGTATGCGAGGGAGATGCACATTATAACACTTTGCAAACCATGTAAATCCTTTTTTTTGTCTAAGAGAAATAATTTAAGCCAGGGGATAAGAAATCTTTCAACAAGCTTACAGAATAGATCAAATTAAGATTCTTAACCACCAGTCCTATTCCGACCAATCCAAGCTAAATCCCCATCTGGCCATTTTATTGGCACAATCCAAAGCTTGTTTGAACAACCACTGAAATGCTGGATAAAACCAAAACAAATGCTCAATTGTTTCGTTCTCATCGAAACAGAAGTAGCAAGTACTTGCAAGCTGGAAACTTTTGTCTTTCAATTTGCACTGGTTATTAACCTTATCAAGTGCTAAGAGCCACACAAATATCTTGGCTGTAGGAGAGGGATGGAAACCCTGGACGGTGTCATTTGGAAAGTGGTCTACATCTTTACAGCCAAAAGCATGGCTAAATGAAGCTATAGAGAACATAACACATCCGTCACATTTCCATATAAGGAATTCTCGCTGTCGGAAATTTTCCATGGGCCTAAAAATCCAATAGCCATAACCAAAACCAATCTTCTACCTCTTGCTCCTTGAAATTCCTTCTGAATTCAGTGAACTAACTAGCTCTTCCTTTCCAACATTCACTTACAAGTATGCTGTTATCTCTGTTTATGTGAAAAAACGGTGGATATCTTTCAGCAAGAGTTACATCCCTGGACCATAAGTCAGTCTGGAACCTCAGCTTGACCCCTTTGCAAGCTTGATTTGAACCATAAACTTAATTACCAATTCAATCACCCCCCTTTGCAAGGTCGTACTCCCTTGAAGATTTGATTATTTGGTTCCAGCCAACCACACCACCAGCTGAGATAGAGCTACCATTTCCACGTACCAATCCATTTATCCCCTTCACCCAAGCCTATGGGACCAAAAAACAAGTTAGATTCCAGATTTGTTCAAAGCTAACAGTCAGATATGCCTATGATTCCAGTAAGTGTTTTAAAATTTAACATTCAAAACAAAGAAATCTTCTGAAAAATATTAAATCCATAGAGAAGAAAGAGGTTAGAAGATTAGAGGAAAAAGCATGAAGATGAGATTAATAGATCACTTCGTCATGGCTGCTCTAATTCTGTGTCAATTTTTGTCATTTCAATTTGACTCAATGAAATAAAAAAGAGAAAATGAATATTCCAACTACAACAGGTTGATGTCCCAACTCATTAATCACATGGGATGATCTCTCATAATAGATTAATCCTCACTAGGATTGAGTTAATTTTTTTTTATTAGTCAAGCTAGGTTTGCCTGAATATGGCCCGGTTGAGATAGTGTGACTCCAACTGGTACTACAAATCAATTACCCGAGCCATTGATGACAATGATACAATACTAATGCATGTTACGTAAAGCAAAAATAAAAACACATATTGAAGAAATGCCACGTATCCTTACATCTTGTCCTTAAGAGTTAATTAAACAGAAAGATGAGCACTGTCAGGGATAGAATGGGCATGTTACAAGCTGTCTGAAATTACAGAACACAAAAAATTTGACATGAAGCAAGTTGAAGGAACTGGGAAAAGGAGGAGCCCAGTAAAGATTGGAGATCAGCAATAAGCAGGAATATTACTATTGGGGACCATAAGTTTAGCTTTAAGCAACAATGGGATTACAAAGCAAATTGTGGTGCATAAGACAAATACCAGTTTTGATAATAATGGTGTACTTTGCTATTAATTGCATGTTCTGAATTTTCATGAGAAGGTGACAAAGCAATCAAGACCTAGAATGAATTGATTCGGCGCAATATCCCTGTTATGAAAAATGTAGTAGACATTCATTCTATTGTATGTCAATGGCATTCTAGATCCAAAAACCTTGAAAATTCTTAAGCATTTATGGCCTTGTGTGCGGTATTATAATTACCCTTGTTTTCCTAGACTACAAAATGCCTATGTCACACGGACTTGGCTAGGGAGGTGCCGCACCCGAGTCGACACGCCCCGACACGGGTGCGGACACGGGTGCGGCTTTGGACTCGGCCCGGACTCGGTCAATGCCGAGTCGGACTCGATCAACGAGTCCAGGCCGCGTCCGTCCACATTTTGGACTCGGTCAACTTTGACCGAGTCCAAAAATATCCATTTTTAAGACAAAAAACAAAAAAAAAAAAATTTTATATATCTTTTTTTTTAATATATAACCAGACTGTGCAATGCATGCAGTTGCACAGTCACAGACTGTGCAACTGCAACTGCACAGTCATTGCACACAGTCTGTGTGACTGTGCACAGTCTACACAGTCACAGTCTGCATTGCACAGACTGTGTGCACAGTCTGTGTGACTGTTTCACAAGTCACAACTTATGTAAAAATATGTATAAAACACGATAAAAGGTAACCCAACCATTTGAGATAGCTAAATAAATGCTTTTCCAGTTTAAAAAAATACTAGTTTCACAAGTATTAGAAAAGCTAGCTTAAGAACTACCATAAAGAAATGGGAATGCCAAATTGAAACTTTCGAAAAAATTAAGGTCATAGTTTTGGCTACTTAATTTTAATTGTTTACTAGAATTATATATATATATATATATATATAGCTGAGTCCCCGTGTCCAAAATTTTTGAAATTGCGCCGCACCCGTGTCGCACCCGCACCCATGTGACATAGCAAAATGCCATGGTTCAATTTATCAGGCACAATGTAAATCCTATATGGTTTTTTAATTTTCTTTTTGTTTCCTAAATTCTTTTTACACACATTAAAGTAGTGGAAGGCTGTCATGCTTCATCCATGTTTCTTTTTTCTTTATTTTTGATAGATTTTGTCACTATATTTAAGTTGTTCATACTTCTAACTTTTTGGTTCCCATTTGCATAGTCCATCTCTCTTTCTTCCTTTCCCTTCCGCATTAATCCTTTTTAGAAATGTAATGTTAATTACCAAGGTTTGATTTTTAACTTCCTGAACATTTGTCTCACTAACCAGTTGACTATCTTCTGCAGGTTAAGCTTAAGAACATGTTGTACCATACTGCTCGTATAAATTGTGTGGCTTGGTCTCCTGATAGCACAATGGTTGCTACGGGATCTCTAGACACAAGCATAATTATATATGAAGTTGATAAGCCAGCTTCAAGTCGTATAACCATAAAGGGTGCTCACTTGGGAGGTGTTTATGGATTAGTTTTCAATGATGATTGCACTATTGTAAGCTCTGGTGAAGATGCATGCATTCGTGTGTGGAGATTAGTGCAGCAGTAACGGGATCGTAACTGCAATTGATGGTTGATTTGGTTTTGGAAGCAAGTTGTGTGGCCTTACATTTCTTGCTCTGTGCAGTCTTCGTCAAAAGAATTCTCTGTTTTGTTTGTAGGAAAACCCTTTCCAGTTTGTCTTTGATTGAAGACTAGAAGAACATAGCAGAATGGCTCGTGTTTTGATATGATTTTGCTGATGTGAGTTTTTCGCCTTTTTTGGGTTATATTGGGTGTTTTTTTTTTCCTTCTCCTTTTGTCGGTCTGATCAGCCATGCATACACCTAAATATTTTCCATGATCATATTTGTGTATGCAATGTTCATTGCTGGAATTGTGATGAAATAATAGAATGCTTAATCCCTTGGCCTATTCGCACTCTCTTCTTTGTTCAAGCATGGATATTGCTTTCTTTTCGGGAGGGGATTAAAGAGACACTCTTTCGTAGGAAAGAGAACTTTTACTAAGGGAGGTGAAACAAACATCTCCATGGAAAACATGTGGTGGTGTTTACATAATAAAGGCAAACAAGCATCTTTCCTGTCAAAATGGGTTCACACCACTGTTGTCTGTATCGGAATCGGACTTGTATCGTTTGGCCCAATGATTCAGGTGAATCCTCCAATATCCATTCTCAAGTGAATTATTCTGAATTGGCCAAAAAATAATTAAAAAATATTGTGTCAATCAGAACGTGACACATGTTAAAGCCATTAAAATAATATAAAAAATTAATTTTAATCTATTTTTTACATTTTATTAAAAAATAGCCAATTCAGGTCAGTATTTTCTGGTGCATCGACATTCAGGCCAATATCGACAACACTGGTTCACACCTTCCCCCCATGGGAAAGGACTTTTTCTCATGCGTCCCTTCAAGAAGTGGCTTCCCTTGGGTGGGGATGCAATAAATGCCCTCTTGATGATATTTCGATCTTAAGAATGTGAAATAAGTCTCCATATGGGAACTGGTAGTTGGAGGGAGTTTATGCATTTGACAAAGTGGCAGCAGTCCATTTCTGGATTTGGCATCTACCATTTTATGAGGTGGTAGTTGCTAAATCCAGTTTTCAATGCAAATACAAAGGCCGTCTCACCTCCTTTCTCAAATGCATAAAGTGCCTTAACATCATTCTCTGGCACAACTGCCACTCAGTGAATCATATTTTTGATCCTATATCCGACCAAATTTGATTGTTCAGTTGCATTTGATAAGCTAAAACTATTCGAGTATAATTCGATTCTGATTTTGCAATCAAATCTGATAAATATCCAAATTTGAAGGATATCTGAATCTGTTTATATGTAACATATAGCGATTACGTAATGATTTATTTTGATAGGTATTATTATGTACAGTGATTACTGTGATAGTGATTACTATGTATAGTGATTATTGTGACCTATGTATAGCGATTAGTACGTATAGCGATTACTTTGATATTGATTATTGTGTATATGATTACAGTGATAGCGAGTGTGCAACGATTATTATATATAGGAATTACTGTGTATAGCGACATGTAAAAGTACAAATGAGAGTAATTTTGATTTGATACAAATAATATGTTATTTTGTGCTACACAGAGGTCAGAAGATAAGTAGAGCGCCAGGTGAAAAGCTCAAAGGGCGGTGTCAGTGGCCTGCAGTTCTGTCGTAATATGGACATCTGAGTGAATATCAGAATGATCAATTATGAAATATGCACTTCAGTGGCTTTCTCGTGTTGGAACACTATGACCCACCCGGTCAATAAGTGAAATCATAAGATGAACACATTTCAGTTTGATTCTTTTGAGATCACCTTGACCCTAGAAGATGTGCCACAAATTACGGGTCTTAAGTGCCATAGAATTGTTGTCCTAGCATGAGATTCAAACTATAATGCAAGGGACAAGTGCACGACCCTTCTAGGAATGTCGATGGAGGATTGGGGTCAATGTATTTTTGGTGAAAGCAATTTCACATTAATGAAAGTTTCTTCTTTTCGTAATAAATGGGAAGGCCGGTCTGCTACATGTGCATCTGAAAGAGCTGACCAAGAGTTGCGCAGCTTCCTTCTTTATTTTTTTGGACTTACTCTATTTTCGGATTTGTCTGGTTCGAGGTTAAGTTACCTGTGGCTGCAGTTCTTGAAAGACTTCGATGAAGTAGACAACTATGCATGGGGTGCTACTATTCTTGCATTCTTATGCAGTCAACTTTACCGTGTGAGTAAGGGTACAAAAACCGTCGAAGGGTTTTAGCCATTTGTTAAGGTAATTATTTATTACATATTTGGTAGTTATAGACTAATGTCGTTGAAGGTTATAGTCTTACTAATATATTATTTTTGTAGGCCTGAGCATGAGAGCATATTGTCGCCTTTTGTCCTCAGTGTGGCCCTGCGATTTATGGTTTTTCCAAGATCGACCGATAGGCTACAATACATGTCAAGGAGGATAATGCTAAGTTCATTTTAGATGGTCTGCAATTAAATGAGGTAAATGGTTTAAAATCGTTTATAATCGTTTCAGCATTTATCATTCATTAGTATAAATTGTTGAAATGTTTAGCATTCTTAAGTAATCATCGCTGCAAGAATTTGTCTTCGTTAGTACAAATCATTATCGCATTAGCATTTAGCATTCATTAGTATAAATCGTTCTAATGTTTAACATTCTAAAGTAATGATTGCTTATAAGATTTTGTATTCCTTAGTACAAATCGTTGTTGCTTTAGCATTTAACTTTTATTAGTGTAAATCTTTGAAATGTTTAGCATTTTTAAGTAATCATCGCTGTAGGATTTTGTCTTCGTTAGTACAAATCATTATCGTATTAGCATTTAGCATTCATTAGTATAAATCGTTCTAATGTTTAACATTATTAAGTAATGATCGTTGCAGGATTTTGTATTCCTTAGTATAAATCGTTATCGCTTTAGCATTTAACTTTTATTAGTGTAAATCGTTATAATCTTTAGCATTCTTAAGTAATGATCGTTGAATGATTTTGTCTTCGTTAGTACAAAGCGGTATCATTTTAACATTCATTATTGTAAATTGTTGTAATATGTAGCATTCATTAGTGTAAATCATTTTAATACAAAACATTCATTAGCAACAATCGTTGTAATATATTTAGCACTCGTTATTATAAATCATTTTAATATTTAGCATTCATTAGCATGAATAATTATGCCTATACCTAAACCATAATCTCCAATGTACTGGTTGTGTGGAGACTGTATGAAGATGGGGAGGACGAGGACCAAGAGGTTATTGCTGAGGCTGCGAGACTGTCTGGCTGCAATATTTGGCTATTTAGCAAATCTGAAGCCAAGTTGCAGCATGGTAGTCAAGTTCTCCTGTAAGCTGGCTTGGGACAGTCTACCCCAAAGCAGCTTGTGGAAGTGAGAAGGAAGATGAATAGTGGTGGGGTCAGGAACGAGAATTAGCACGAACGCTTTAGGAAACAATTGGATAGCTGGAACAAATGAGGTGTTTGTAACATAGCATATGATTATAAAGAACGACAATATGACCTCAACTTTTTAAAAAATATTAGGAACCCATGCATCAAAATCTGGAGATTGAGAAGAAGCAACGTGAAAATATTGGGAACCCATGCATCCCTCCCATCCCCCAACATGTCATCTCCCAGCATAGAAAAAATGTTCATCGTGTCCCTCTGCCTACAACAACGATTCCCTCAGTTGTAGTACACGGTGAGGAGCAAACACAACTCACAAAAAAGAAGGTAGTCTCTGTCACAAGGTTAGAGATGTTGGAGAGAGAGAATAAGGAGTTACGGAAGTAGGTGCAGAATTTGGAGAGATAAATGCGATCACAATATGGTACACTGGTAGAGATGATTACCAGTGGTTTGAATAAGTTCGAGGAAACCAAGAGGCCACCCAGAAAAGAGAGTCCACCAAGGAAAAGAAAGAGGCGATTTGTATATCATAGTCCATCTGAGTCGTCAAGTGCTACTGAATAAACATTATGTGATTTTTGTATCCCGATAATTATTTATTGTAATTCTATAATTCTTTGTTGTAATTCTATAATTCTTTTTTGTAATGTGACATTCTATAAATATATAATTCTTTTTTTAATAAGTTCAACACACAAGTGCTACTGAATAAATTGTTGTAATGTTCGGCCTTCATAAAAAAAAATTGAAGAAGCATTTAGCGTTGTGTACTACAGAAATTATGATTTACTTTTACGACCTTTCTTCCTATCGTGATTTACACAAAAAATGATAAAAGGCTGAAAGGATTTGTACGTATAAAGGCTACATGTTATCGCGATTTGCTTGATACCGATTGGCTTGCAATCAGTTCTATAAGAGATCGCGATTTATTTTTTATAGAAGAAGTGTTCTATCACGATCTGTACACCCATGAACATAAAGCAAAAATGATTTGTCCTATCGTGATTTGTGTTTACGAGCTTTGTCTATAAGAATGATATGCCCTATCACGATTAGGGTTTAGGTTTTTGTGTTTTAAGGGTTTAGGGTTTTAGAATTTAAGGTTTAGGGTTTAGGGTCTAGGGTTTAGGGTTTGGTGTTTAGTGTTTTATGGTTTAGGGTTTTAGGTTTTAGGGTTTGTAGTTTAGGATTTAGGGTTTGGGGTTTGGGGTTTGGGGTTTAGGGTTTAAGTTTTGGATCTATCTATATTTCAAATGGATCATCTTAAATAAAAAAAATTTGGGTTTCTTTGATACCCAAATAAATTTAATTAAAAAATATATATGTAAATGTGTATATATATATATATATATATATATATATATATATATATATATATATATATATATATATATATATATATATATATATATATATATAATAGTTTAGATTGGGTTTGCCTTTACGAGCTTTGTCTAAGTGAACGACACGTCATATCGCGATTTACACAATGACTGATTCATAAAAGGTAAAAAAAGAAAAATAATAAACAAATCGAGACGATGTTTAGACTTAGTAAAGAACAAATCGAGTTAACTTCAATGATACAAATCAATGTAACTTTATAAATACAAATTGATTTCGTTCACAAAGACATATCATTGTCGCGGTAACTTCATAACTACAAATCGATGTGATTTACAACCACATTCATTTACAAAAAATATGAGTATTTAGTTATAATACATCATAATCAATGGTTTGGCTTAGATACAATACATGACCATCATGGATATGGAAATAGTTTAGACTCAGATCAGGGTTTGGACTGGACCTATAAGAGATTTGGATCCGTTTAAGACCCAAATAAATCTAATCTAATGTAAAAGTATTTTAGATCCATTTAGAGACCAAATTGGATCCTACTAAGAAAATAAGATATCGAATCTACTTAAAGTCTCAATTTGATCTCATTATGTATATTAACATTTAGACCCATTTGGAGATCCAATTGGATTCCAGTAAGTAAATAAGGCTTTTGGATCTACCTGAGACCTAAATGGTTTTCATGAAGGTAAAATGAATTTGTTTAAATCTGAATTCAATTCGAGGTCCAAATAACTCCTACTTAAGAAAAAAAGAATTGGATTCACTTATGATCTAAATGAATCATTTTAGTGTACTGTGAATTTTACTAAAATATAATAAGTTTTTGATCTATCTAAATTCCAAATGGATCATACTTAAATATAATAACTTTTGGGTTCATTTGAGACCCAAATAAATTTAATTAAAATATATATATGTAAATTTGTATCTCTCTCTATATATAATAGTTTAGATTGGGTTTAAATTTGATGAGAGCTAAATAGGTCTCACATCCAACCCAATCCAATCACTCCCCTACCTAAACCCATCTGACAATCAAATACATCTCATCCCACCAAATCCATTTGAATATCCTATTACGATTTGCCTTTACGAGCTTTGTCTATATGAATGATATGTCCTATCGCGATTTACAAAATGACTGATTCATAAAAGGCAGAAAAGAAAAACAACAAACAAATCGACACAATGTTTAGACTTAGTAAAGTATAAATTGAGGTAACTTCAGCGATACAAATCGAGGTAACTTCATAAATACAAATCGATTTCATTGAGAAAGACAAACAAAGGCATATTGTTGCTTGATATTGATTGACTTGCAATCAATTATAATTCATTTTTGCAAAAGGCAAATGAAATGATGTTTTTTAATTAATGTGCAATGCAATTTATTTGTGTGTGCTTTTTTAAAATGAGCGGTATGTGAAACGATGTTTCCTTTATAAATGAATGACAGGTCGCACAAGTTTAGGAGGGTGTCGCTTCGCTTTGCTTCGTCAGTAAAGAATAGACGAAGTGACATTTCCTTTATAAATGATGAGTTTGTGGTTTGAACATATAACAGACAAATTATGTAAATCTCTCTAGGTTGAAATAAAAATTAATTTACTAAACACGTCAATAAGTTGGACTGTTATTTGTAGCAAAGGTAAATCGTTGTCTCCGACATAGATGTCATTGTGTAAATCACTTAAGGACATTATCTGGTATAACGATTCAAATACAATATATGTACAACAATTTGAAGAATTTTGCAAAAGTTTTGAGAAGAAACTTGGAGAAAGAATGGCAATTTTTGTGTTTTGAGCCAAACTTGGAGTATTCGAGCTTGGAGGAACCGAGTAGGATGCCTTCCATCCTCATGGTATCGTGATGGACATGAAGGGCATCCACCATTGTTGTTTTAAGTGCATCTCTGCTACTGTTCGTGACCCATAATGTTGCATGTGTTCCTTGGTGGCAATTTTAGATTACACTTCTTATCTTGTGACCACTAGGATTGAAGAAGCATGTTTGTGGCTTGAACTGGCCAATTTTTGTCTCCATCAGTTTGGCTAAAACCCAATTGCTCTATTAAATTTGTGTTGTGGATGTTGTTATTGCTTCTTAAATCTGTCATCTCATTGTTAGAGTTGGATTGTGTTGCACCATATTTGAAACATGCATGTCTTTTGAATGAATACAGATTTGTTAAGTTATTTTCTTGAAAGCTTGTGTGGTTGATTATCTTTCGTGTTTGAGTTGAGCATTGTCTAACCGGAGTTGGGTTTCAGAGAAAGGGCAGTTGAAAATTTGATAAATCACCATTGGAAGTATATTTTTTGTGCAGGTCAAATTTTAACCACCAAAAAATTAAAATCGAAAATCAAAACTTGTGCATTTGTGCTTGATGTGTGTTTATGCATTTTGGTTTGTCTGACCCAGTCCTGATAATCAGAGTGTATCTTCGTAGATATAGGTCTATTTTGTGCTTACTTAGATTTGTTGAAAATCTAATGAACTCTCCTATATTTCCAGTGTTCAGTCCGCTGACAGATTTTGTATTTGCAGTCACCAAAAATAGATCTGAACAAAGAGTACAGTCATTCGAGTGACTGTATTTCTGGTGCATCATTCAGACCGGTTATTCATACCATATCATGGCACCCCGATATCAAAAAATTACAATTATTGATTCGTTGGAAAGATATTTTTGTTTTCTGTGTTTTCTCTGTTAATCAGTTTTTTCAAATTTAGTGACCTACTAAGTCAAATTCTAGTAGTATCAGTCATTGTCATATTCCATAAAATTTCACTTTGACTGCTTTTACAATAGAATTTTATTTTGATGTCTTGATCACGAACTGACTTATTGTCGGTGTGCACCATATTCCATAAAACTAAATAAAAGGATAAAGAAACTACACAAAAATACCTTTTCAACGATACCTGATTTGCAGAAAAACTACGAACGAGATACAACCCTGACAACATTCTTAAAACAAGAGCTGAACAAGCATGGTTATTCCTATCCCAATTATTCTATACTATTTTTTAGCCATTTATACTAGAAACCCAAAAACATAATAAAAAGAATAGAGGCATATCGAGGTGTTATATTTCCAATGCCACCAAGGTTACCATGATCTAATGAGTGGTTGGAGAGAAACATCCTTTAAAAGTTAGACTATTTGGTTGTTCCAGTCTACAAAGCATGTTTCGTTTCCAATTTTGTAACTCCAACGAGAACCTTAGAGGGGTTTTCAGTTCTGACTCAAAATAGAAAACTTATTGACATGTATCTTAACTTTCCAACAACTTAAAAATATATGTTTTCAACGTTGAATCAGAGAGATACATATCTGAGAACAATGAATGTTCAACAAAAATTTGTAAATATGCGAATATGCGAATTTTCTCCTAAATACACGATCTTCCTCTTAAATATGCAAAATTCCTCCTGAATATGTGATTTTTCTCTCAAATATTTAAATTTTCTCTTAAATATGTGTCTAAGTATTGCATCCAAGATTTGCTACAGACTTTACCACTTATTTTTTACCCAAAAAATGAAAGATTATGAAAAAATATAAAGAAGAACAAACAAACTAGGCATAAATACATTACCAACGATACTTGATTTGCTAGAAAATGATAAACGGATGCAGGGATACAACCCTGATAACATTTTTAAAATAAAAGATGAACAAATGTGATTGTGCCTATCCTGATTATTCTATGCTATTTTCTAGCCACGTGCCAAAAATCTAAAAAAATAATAAAAAGTGCAGAGAGATCATGCTGTTCGCTTTTTAATGCCACTAAGATCAGCTTGATCAGATTAGTGGTGGGGAAGAAACATTCTTTGAAAGATAGATTGTTCAATTATTCTAGTTTGTAGGGCATATTTCTGTTCTATTTTTTAAACTCAAAAACATAAACCTTAGAAGGGTTTTCAGTTCTTAATAAGAACAGGAAAGTTACAGGCCTATATCTTCTTCTAACGACTATAAAAATATAGGTTTTCATTATTAGATCAGAGAGATACAGATATGAAAAAAAAATGGTTTTGCAGAAAATACGTGAATATGCAAATTTCTCTTAAACATGTGAATTTTCTCCTATATATGTATTTTTTTCTCTCAAATATGAAAATATTCTCCTAAATATGTGAATTTCTTCTTAAATATGAGAAATTTCTCTTAAATATGTGAATTTTCTCTTATATATGCAATTTTTTTTCCAAATATATAAATTTTCTCCTAAATATTTATTTTTTCTCTCAAATATATGAATTTCTTCCTAAATATGCAAATTTCCTACCAAATATGTGAATGTCCTCTCAAATATATGATTTTCCTCCTAAATATGTGAATTTCTTCATAAATATGTGGGTTTCTTTCAAATATGCGATTTTTTGCTTAAATATATGATTTTCTTCTCAAATATTTAGAAGAAATCACATATTTAAGAGAAAATTCACATATTTGGAAAACAATTTGTATATTTGAGAAAAAATGCATATATTTGGAAGAAAATTTATATATTTAGAAGGAAATTTGTATATTTAAGAGAAAAATATCATATATATAAGAGGAAATTCATATGTTTAGAAGGAAATTTACATATTTAGGATGAAATTCGCATATTCACATATTTTTTGCAGAATAATTTTTGTTCTCAAATCTTTATTTCTCATATCCGAAGTTGAAAACCTATATTTTTATAATAGTTGGAAAGCGGAAACACAAGACTGTAACTTTTCTGTTTTAAGTCAGAACCGAAAAGCCCTTTAGGGTTCCCCTTTCTCAGTTTCAAAATCAGAACAAAAATATATTCTGCAGACTGAAACAACCAAACAATCTATCTTCTAGTGGATATTTTTCTCCAACCTTTCATCAGATTAAGGTGATCTTGGTGGTGTTGGAAAGCTAAGGCCTCAATCTGTCTCTTTTCTTTTTATTATTTTTTTGGATTTTTGATGCAGGTGGGCAGAAAATAATATAGAATAATATGGATAAACACAATCACACCTATTCTTCTCTTATTTTAGGAATCATGTCAGGGTTGTTTCTCAATGCTTGTTCATTGTTTTTTAGCGAATTAGGAATCGTTGAAAATGTGTTTTGTCAAGTTTCTTTGTTTTTTTATGTATTTTTCAAAAATCCTTCATTTTCTAAGTAAAAAATTAATGGCAAATTCTAACACATATCTTAAATGCAATACTTTGACACATATTTAGAAAAAAATTCACATATGTAGGAGAAAATCACATATTTAGGAGGAAATTCATATATTTGGGAGAAAATTCACATATTTTAAAGAAAATTTGCATATTTTTTGCATGACAGTCTTTGTTCTCTGATATGTATCTCTCTGATATGATGTTGAAAATTTACATTTTTATAGTTGTTGAAAATGAGATACATGCATGTAACTTTCTTGTTTTGTGTAACAACTAAAAACCCCTTTAGGATTCTCGTTTTTGAGTTCTAAAACTGAAACAAAAACATGTTCTGCAGACTAGAATAACCAAACAGTCTATCTTTCAAAGGATATTTCTCCCCAACCACTCATTAGATTAAGGTGATCTTTATGGTATTGGAAAGTTAATGCCTCGATTTGTCTTTGTCCCTTTTGTTGTTTTTTCAGATTTCTACTGCAGGTGGTCATTAGCATAGAATAATAAGGATAACCACAGTCGTGCCTTTTCATCTCCTGTTTAGAAATGTTGTAAGGGTTGTATCTCAACATTTGTTCACAATTTTTCAGCGAATTAGGTATCGTTGAAATGGTATTTATGTCTAATTTCTTTGTTCTTTTGTGTGTGTTTTTGAAATCATTTATTTTTTAGGTAAAAAATCAGTGATAAGGTCTGTCATAAATCTTTGATGCAATACTTGGGAACATATTTGGGGGAAAATTTGCATATCTGAAAGAAAACCACTCATGCAAAGGTTAAAATGGTCTTTTTAATGACAGATATTTGCAATTTTGGACATCAAACAAATTTTTGAAAATTATAAGGTTTTTCGTGAAATGCATCATTTTTGTCGTACAATACTTATGATAATTTTTCATACTTTTATTATCTCCCTTTCTGCCCCTCTTAAAACATATTGGCATCAATGCACTCTTAAAAAGTGTTTCCCATGTAGAACATTTGTCGGTCGAACAAGCAAAGCGACAAATGTTCTGGATATAAGAATCTTGAGTGAGAGACAAATGTTTTGGACTTTTGCATCCCCTCAATTAAATTGAGCACATAACACACATGATAGGTGAATCAAATGCGGGACAACACCTCAGCAGGGAGTGTGGTGTCCCTCCAAGAGATTCTTCGGTGAATCAAACACCCCCTTAACATGATTGCACATCCACAAAATCATTTTTCGAGTTGCTGGTCCATAATAATTCTACATCCACACACAAGGGCTAGTACCAAGATCTAATCAGTCACCAGCAAGGCACAATCTAATCGGTCAAACCCACCATTAGGTGTAAAAAAACTAATAAAAATATGTAAGTGTGCACAAGTCTCTTTGAGTTTGAGATTAAAGGAGCAGCTAACAACCATGACTATATGACACTAGCCAATCACACGACAGCATTGCATGGGGCCCACAACTACAAAGTTTAGACCCCACGTGAAATGTTGTCATGTGTTTGCCTGTGTCAAATAGCCATGGCACTTAGCCATTCTTTGAAATACTGCTCTAACATCTTATGAAATTGGGATCCTCAAAGGATTTTTAGCTTGACCCCCTTGCCAAAAAGCCTTGCATTTTTGGCAGTTTTGAAGATTTTAGATCCACGGATTTGAGATCTCTCATTTTAGTAATTGGAGGATTTGGCATGAGTTACCAATGGGGCTCGGTGTGGTTGGTAAGAGCTATCAGTGTACGTCTCCTTGTGGTGGGATGTTGCAGGTTAAAAACCTTAGTGGTACATTAAACAATAACTGGTGGGGTTATGCCTAACCCCATCTTGCCTTTCTAAAAAAAAGGATTTGGCATCTGTCGAATTTGACTTCAATCCAGAGATCTGTAACAAACCAAACTCATCCCTATTGAAAAGTGGATTTTTTTTTTATAATTGTGGAAACTCTACCCAGAGATCCGGAGCCTTACAGATATAACACAATCCAAACCACAAGGGATCTTACATTAACCCAACAATCGACTAATTAACTTTATTCATCAATAATTAAAGTTTAAGAACATAATCAAATAAATGTCCTTAATTATAGAGCCACACTGTCCCAAACAAAATATCAGAAAGTAGTCATGAAGCCTCATAAGCCCCATATAGTAGATGTCCTCATCATTGGGCTTCAGGACCTATGAAAAACATAAAGAGCACAGGGTCAAAATTAAAGATCCTTTGTACGAATTTTTCTAAAGATACAAATAGGCAAGAGAAGTATAAATCAATTCATATAACATTTTTAGAGGAACATGACTACAACTATCTCATAATCCAAACAACCAATCATGCATTTAATAACAATTAGCATGCAACAACAATATCTCACATGAAATGAAAATAGGTAAAGGTGCATAAACTAATTTCAGAATAGTAAATATGCATGATATCAATGCACATGCATGAATAGCTTATTAAATTCTTGTCAGAGTTTTCTTTTGTATGCATGTCGCTATTAAATGTACACAATTTTAGTTTCACTTTTCATTAAAACCTGCGGATATGAAAAAATGGGCACAACAATTCCCGAAGTTCAAGATATCCTAGTTATAGCTTAACACATAATTTGTGTTTTATTAATGGGTTTCAGATTTGGCCCTCGACCGATATCAAAAATCAATGTCATACATCAGAACATTAGAAATCAACATTTAATGTCGGAACACCAGGAAAATCAACATCTACTGATATCACTTTCTTGGTATACCAATAATAACTATGTCTGCACACCACCCTCAGGCAAAGTGACAGAAACTCCCTAAATCGTGGCTGAGAGGTGAACCACCATATCATATTTAGGAGCACAATCGCACACAGAGTTTTAGTATCCTTACGGTTCTCCAAAACCGCCATCTAGGATTCCCATAATGTAAAAGGAACATTCAAGAAGAAACATTAATTACACTATTTTATCTTTTTTATCTTTTATCAAAAGACATTCTTTTCAAAAGATTTATTTTACAAATCAACATGCAAAATACAACATGTGACCTTGGCCCGTTACAAAATTTAACAGTGCAATTAATTCAGAAATCAATAGTTTCAAATGGATTTTTGCAATGCATAGAATAAACTTAGAGCAACACCTGCTCATGGTCCACATGGCCTACAGTGGATCACATCTGACCACTGGTGCATCTTATGCAAAGTGAACATGTGATCACATAATTATCCAAACATGTTCACAAATGCACATTCATTCACACACAATACGAATGTGCATGAATAAACAATTTACATATGCATATGAACACATGCTTTCAATATACATTTTTATTTTCATGATTCATCTCATGCATAATATACAGCCGTACACATGATCATGCTGATGCAACAACAATGTAATTTCAGAATTCACGTGTTCACTATATGCATATTTAAGCCAACACAAAACTCAAGTTCATGAGCATATGTAAACAACCACATCTTTACCAAATTCGAGTATGCTCGGGTTACCAATCAAAACATACTGAGCCCGAAGGTATGTTAATCATACACGGCATAACACTAAGACCTCATTGGCAATCGGTTAGGCTTAGGCAAAACCATCACAGCCTCAACCGATAACGATATGCAGTCTCATATTAATTTCTCCACGTATGTGGTGTCTCTTTACGACACAACCATATAAAAATTTTGTGACATTTTTTGATACAAGAACAGTCACATAAAAGCATGCATAATCAGTCACATAACATATTTTTAGTAATATTCATAAGGCATGACAATCCTGTAAAAGTGTGCATAACAGTCATATAGAAGCACACATTATGTAACGTTTTATAAAGCATGAACAGTCTTATCATGACATACATGAACAGTCACATGATTATGTATTTAACCAGTCCGATAATTTGTCATGTAACCAGCTGAAAATCAACTATATGACAGGCTGAAATTTTTGTTATGAAACAGGCTATAAACTGACTATATAATAGGTTGAAATTTTTATTATGTAACAGGCCATAAATTGGCTATATGACAGGCTGAAAATATGTCATATATCAGGCCAAGAATTTGGTAATGTACATGCAAAAAATCAACTATATAATAGGCCAAAAAAAATCAAACTTACTACAGTTCATGTGGCAGCAACAAAACAAGCCATATTCAATCTAACAGTGGCAGCATACCTGATCTTAACTTAGAGTTCAAGATGAAACTTTAAAGGTTGTTTTGATGCTGGCCTAAATGGCAGCATCAAACAAAGTTGGATATGGGTCCTAGACGATGATAATCGACTGGGCTAAAACCCACTGACATCAGCTCCATTTCATCATTTTTTTTGTTTGAGTCTATCCCAGCTGACTGCAGTCAGCTGGAGTGTAACACATGAGATCTGCTCAGCTGACTACAGTCAGTTGGGCTTGACAGACTTAGAAACTGCTCAGCCGACTACAGTTGGCTGGGCATGACAGATTATAAAATATGATCAGCCAACTGTAGTTGGTTGGGCACAGAAGTGTTTGAATTATATTTAGTCGACTGCAGTTGGTTGGGCATATTAGTGTCTCGTATTATTTTTTGAACCCTGCTCAGCTAACAACACTTGGATGGGCCTGTGTACTAGAGAAACTGCTCAGCCGACTTTTGTCAGCTAGGTTGTTCACAGTTCATAAAAAAAATGAAATAAATTTGAAAATCAATCCTAAAACCATAATTTACGAAATTTGGGTTTTGGTGACATAATGTAAAACATGAACAGTCTTATATAATGCATTAAACAATTATATTAGTATGTTATATGACCAGTCTGAACACTTATCATGCCACAGGCCGAGAACTGATCATATACAGACCAAGAACCAGCCATATAATAGACCAATATCTTAATCATGTAACAGACCAAAAATCTAGTTATGTAACATGCTGAAAATCTATCGCAAAACAGGCCAAAAAAAAAAAAAACAATCATTGACATCCGTAGATCCGGACGAAATTTGTACGTTTATGAGGCTTGTCAGATCTGTCCACCATTACAATAGGCAGATCTATCCACATTTGTCCATACACATGGTAGGACAGATTTATCCTTGTGAACAGTGGAACAAATCTAACTATATGCACCGAAAATCGAAACAGCATGCATAGGCTAAAAGAATAAAATTTATGGATGGTTATAATATATATATATATATATATATATTATAACCATATATATATATATATATATATATATATATATATAAAACTAATGTAATGTTATCAATCAATCTCTCTCTCTATATATATACCTAGTAAAATCATATTCTCGTTTTTTTCTTCTTTTTTCATTCCACCAAAAACATTACATAAACCTCATCTGTGCTATTTCTCTGCATTTGAATCAAGAAGGAAGCCTGTACCTTTTTTTGAAGCTCAAAAGAGACCAGGAGAAAGATCGAATGATCGGAGAGAAAAAGTGCCTTCTTCTCCTTCTTTTCTTCTTATTTTTTCTTCTCTTTCTTTCTCTCCCACGGTTTCTCTCTCTCTCTCTCTTTGTTTCTTCTTTCTTTCTTTTTCAAGTTTTATATCAGAGGGGGCCTCTAGAGGGTGACGCCCCTCTAGGGCTTCCTCACATGGACAGGAGATAGAATTTTCCATATGGGATTCTATCTCCAACCTCCTTTCCTAATCTTTCTAGATTTTTTTTGTTGACTTTTCCAACTCCTTCCTCTTTCTAATTACTTACTTTTTTTTTAAAGCAACCAAAGGGGCTCTTATAGAGACCCCACTATTTGGTAACTACCATATCTAACTGAAATTTCAAATTAATTAATTTTTCATAATTAATTAATTAATTAATAATTATTAATTATTAATTATTAAAAAAATCTAGAGGGTGTCTTATCCCTCTAGGAGTCTTTTTAACCTTAAATTTTCTTAAATTAAACCTTTATACTAAATTTAAAGCTTTGATTTCGTTGGACCTAGATTTTGGATCTGAATTTGGATCCAAGATCCAAATCCATATTCAATATTCATATGGATCTTGAATTGAATCAGATCCTAATTAATATAGGTCTTCGACTGAGTCTAGATCTATATTAACTTGGATCATGCGGATCGGATCTAGTCCGATCCAACCCGAACCCGATCCTATCGAGATGGGCACTTTTTAAAAAAATGTAATTTTTGGGCGAACTATAGTTCGAATTCAGGAAAATAAAATATCATTGAATTCAATATTTCAAGGTGCATCCAATGATGTATAACTTGAATTTTGCCTCCGATTTTCACATGAATTTAACTCAAATTTTGCTTAAATTTTACTTGATTTTAAAGGTAAAAAATAAAAGTTTTTATCATATCTTGTTTAGCTCGTTCAGGTCTTGTCAATGAGACTTGAGCCAAACCCAAACTCAATTGACACCACCTAAAATTAAGGAGTTATCAATTTTCTGCAACACAACCAAAATCTTTGAATTTGACTGTGTAAAAACACACGATATTACATCCATACCTTCTTAAAAGAATTTCATTCACAAAATTAGAACGTACTGAATAGGTGTGGGTAGTGCTCACGCATATCGACCTTGGGCTCTCAAGTGCACTCGTCCAATCTGTGATGTTGCCAACACACCTTCACGAATAGAATCGTCCTACTGTGCAGTGTCCTCTCCTGGCGATCCACAGATTTCATCAGCTTCTCCTATGTCATCAAGTCAGGTTGTACATCAACCGCCTCATAGTGGATCACATGTGAGGGGTCAGTCACATACTTCTTCAAGATCGAGACGTGAAAGACATTATGAATCTAAGAAAACTAAGGGAGAAGTGTCACACGGTATGCGGTCTACCCAACACTCTCAAGGATCTCTAAGGGTCCAACATATTGAGGACTCAACTTCCCCTTCTTCCCGAACCGGAAGACACTCTTCGTGGGCGAGATCTGTACAAACACGTGGTCACCCATGGCAAAGTTGAGCTTCCTACGCCGCTGATTGGCATAGCTCTTCTGCCTGCTTTGTGCTGCGACCAACCTCTGTCGGATCAACCGTACCTGGTCTGAGTAGTGCTTGATGGCCTCTGGTGACTCCACTGCTCTCACTCCAACCTTATTTCAGCACACTGGGGATCTACATGGTCTGCCATACAGAGCTTCGTATGAGGCCATACCAATGCTGGCAGGGTAACTATTGTTGTATGAAAACTCTACAAGCTTTACAACCTATCTCACTCTCCTGCCCAATCTAACGCGCATGCTCTAAGCATATCCTCTAGTGTTTGTATCATGCGCTTTGTCTGACCATCAGTTTGTGGGTGAAAAGTCGTGTTGAACTTCAATGTGGCACCAAGGGTCTTCTACAACTGGTGCCAAAAACGAGACATAAAATGAGGGTATCGATCTGACATGATCGAATGTGGCACCCCGTGAAGCCAGACTATCTCATCCACATAGAGGTCTGCTAGACTCTCCAAGCTTTGACTGATCCTGATCGGTAGAAAGTGGGCACTCTTCGTTAACATGTTCACTATCACCTAGATGGCATCGTGTTGACAATGGGTCCACGGCAACCCTATGATGAAGTCCATTAAGTTGTCATCCCACTTTCACTCTGGAATGTTTAATGACTGAGGAAGTCCACCAGGTCTCTAATGCTTGATCTTCACCTACTGGTAGGTAGACACCGAGACACAAACTCTGCTATGTCCTGCTTTATCTTGTTCCACCAATACATCCGTTGGAGGTCCTTGAACATCTTAGTAGAACTTGGGTGAACAAAATACCTCGACCGGTATGCCTCACTCATCAGCTCCTCCTGCAGTGCCTTTGGAACCCACCATCTGTCTTTGAACATGATGGTTTCATCCTCCTCATGACAAAACTATGCATCATGCTTCTGGGCACTCATGCACAACCTCTTAAACTCTAGATCGATTGACTGAAGCTCCTCAATGTGGTCTATAATCTTAGGTTACGCCTGCATCCCCGCATAAAGGATGCATCCAGAATCATCTGCAAATGGTTGTCATCTCACAAACTCTTTGATCATATCCCAAATATGCCCTATTAAGCTAAGTATCATGACTAAAGCCTTCTGTCAAGCGTGTCTGCCACTACATTTGCCTTACCAGGGTGGTAGGTGATGGAGAACTTGTAGTCCTTCAGGAACTCCAAACACTTGTGTTGCCTCAAATTAAAATCACATTGTGTGAATATGTACTTGAGGCTCTTATGATCAGAGAGGACCTCAAACTATTTCGCATACATGTAGTGACACAAGATCTTCAGTGCAAAGACAATTGCCGCTAACTCCAAGTCATACGTGGGGTAATTCTTCTCATGCACCTTTAGTTGTCGAGAAGCATACGCGATCACCTTTCTGTGCTGCATCAAGACACAGTCCAGTCCGGTCCCTGAAGCATCATTGTACACAATGAATCTACCTGTCCCAAAAGGTAAAGTTAATATTGGGGCCGTGGTCAACCTCCTCTTCAGCTTCTGAAAGCTCTCCTCACATCGAGGTGACCAAACCAACTTTATCTTCTTCTATAAAAGTCGAGTCATTGGAGCCGCTATACGAGAGAAGTTCTCAATGAATTGACAGTAGTAGCTCACCAATCCCAAGAAACTCTTGATCTCTAAAATTGTCTTCGGTTGCTTCCAAGACAACATTGCCTCCACCTTGGCTGGATCGACCTCAATGCCCTTCTTAGAGATCACGTGGCTGAGAAACATCACCCTGTGGAGCCAAAACTCACACTTCAAGAACTTAACATAAAGTTGATGTTCTCTCAGTGTCTGCAACACAATCCACAGATGCTCTCAGTGCTCCTCCACGCTCTCAGAGTAGATAAGAATGCCATCGGTGAATATAATGACAAAAGAATCCAACCATAAACTGAAGACCCGATTGCTTTCGCACTTCCTTTGGTCTGGGAATGTGTCGCACAAAAAGTACCTGCTTGTTTCTTGTCAACAGATCGTGCTTCCGAGGCACCAAGGTGGCTTAGAGATTCCAACTATGAGAAAGAGGAGCATCGTTTTAGTCTTGAAGTGGGCTTGGGAAGCTTCCACATCTCAATCTTCTTGGGCTATGATTGTTAGGCAAAAATATGGTAGTCTACATGAATCCCTTCTTTCCACGCCCAGTTCAGTGTGTCATTCGTCCCTCTGGCTAGAGTGGCGGAAGACACTTCGATCCTTCAGTGGCAGAGATTTTAGGCCTGTCCATGGCATGACATGGCTTCACTGGGCCATGGCGAGCGGAGATAGGTTCTCCATTAAGCAAGTTTACCATTCCTTGTTGCCATCCGGGATGAACTGGTTTCCCAGTGATTGTATGTGGGGTAAGGGGCCAGCTCCAAGGGCAAAAGCTTTGGCGTGACTTGTGGCTCTGGATCGTGTTCAAACCCAAATTAATGTCAGGAAACGGGGGATTCAATTTCCAAGCATGTGTGTTCTTTACGAGAAGGTTGTAGAGGACACGACTCACCTATTTTGGCTCTGCCCGGTCATTCTAGACTTATTTTTTCAAACTTGGGGTGCGCCACTTGTTCAAACTCGTTCGTGCTCCGTTATTCGGGACCTCTTGCTTGGTCCCAGGATTGTACGACACAAAAAAAATGGAGATTACTGTGGCGGGTTTGGTTGCTTTCAGCATGGTGGGTCATATGGACTGAAAGAAACGACATCTTCTTCAGGGGCATCAAATTCGATTTCGGAAGGCTTCGACAATGGGTCATGTCTGATGTGTATCTGGCTCTTAAATTACATAGTAGGGGGGAGGGGCTGATCAGCTTGTACTCTGAACTATGTACAATCGCCATCTAGATTGTGGCTGTTTTGCTGTTATGTTTCTCTTTTGTCTCTCCCATCCAATATTCTGTTGGATGTATTTTGGTAATGTTGAATGGTGAATGTTCTCTCTCTTTCTCTCTCTCTTGTACATGCACTACAGAGTTTGTAACCCAAACTGAAACTACAACACCACACGTATATTTGTGCGGATGCATAAACATGAAATTTTGCCCATCCAAATGGATGGGTTTCATAGATTTAGGCGATGTTTGGAAACTAGTTGTCAGAAGTAGCCAGAGTGGGAATACCAACACCAGAATTGTTGGTGATGGATGGAGTTGTAAGAAATGATGCAAGTGAGATGGTATTTGACACGTCCAATTCCACATTTTACATCCCACTTACATGAGGTGGTAGTTACCAAATACTACACCAGATCTCACACAGGTGACTGCTTCAACAACCTTCCTAACGTTCTTTCAGTATTATTTCCAACTTTTTAGTTGCATTCCAAACAGATGCACATGTGGAAGTGGTAAATCTCCCGTAAAATCAAAGTGGGCGATAAAGTAGTCGGAAGTCATAGGAAAAAAGGTTTCATTTCAAAAAAATTGCCTAGACCGGATATGTCTTATTTGCAAAATGGGACACCAGTTGATATGGCATTCAATCCATTAAGAGTACCTTCACGAACGAATGTGGGACAAATATTTGAATGCTCACTCGAGTTAGCGGGAGACCTGTTGGGCAGATATTATAGAATAACACCCTTTGATGAGATATATGTTGGGTTTCCCTCCTTTGTGGGATCCATTGGTTCGATGCACATTCAGTATCACTGCAGAATTTCAAGCACGATGCTTGATCTTTTCGAAGATGATTTGGAGTATTTGATGGATAGCGATTTGTAGAAGTCCTCTCAGCTAAATGACTATTCAACTGTTCAGAGTTTGAGGTTCAGCGAGTTGTCGATGACGATTTGTGGTGAGTGCCTTCAGTTGCATAGCGATTTGTGGTTAGCGTTATGTGTTTCAGTCGGATGACGATTTGTGGTTATCGTTGGATAGCGATTTGTGGTATCGCTGGATAGCGATTTGTGATAAGGTGCATCGTAAGTTATGCAAGATATTTAGTCTTCCGCATTTAATGTGAGTCTTGTCTTCTATTTAGGGATGGATGAGAGAGCAAAAGCAATGGGAGAGAGCAAAAAAGGCAGAATATTAGGGAGAGAGTGTGAGAAACACTTTTAGGGCACCGAAAGGGTGCGGAGGAAAAAAAAAACAAGAAGTGTTGCGACACTTCTTTCAAGACAGCTTCGTCAAGCTAGTTCTTCAAATCATTCGTTCTTTGTTCCTCAGTGAGGCATATCCTCTTGTTCATTTCGTTACACCTTGTGTGTTTGTAAGGCTTATGCCTTTTGGCCACTTTGTAATCTTTGTTTGAAGATAGTGGAAGTTGTTGACCTATTGGTCGTCGTGGACATACCTCAGTTGAGAGGGAACCACGTAAATCGTTGTGTGCTATTTTTATTTTCGCAGCTAGTTTGTTTTGGTTTATTTTTCTACCACTATCATCATCGTATTGTTTTCATCAATTCACACTTGTGGGGAGACCCGGTACGTCCATTTTAACCCCAACATATGGTATCAGAGATTTGGTTAGTATATTTGTGTGTGAAGTCATGGAGAATAACATTGGGCGTATGATCAGTTTGAATGGCACAAACTGGATGGCATAGAAAACTAAAATAGAAGACCTCTTGGGTTATAAAGATTTGGATGGACCCATAGACGGTGTGAGAGGCAAACAAGAAGAGATAAAAGATGTCGAATAAAAAAAACTAGACCGAAAGGCGATCAGTTTCATTCGACAATGGATAGATGATAGTGTCTTTCATCATGTATCCATAGAAACTTTGACGCATGGTCTTTGAACCAAACTAGAGAGCCTTTATGATAGAAAGGCAGCAGTGAATAAGGCCTTTCTATTTCGAAAGCTTGTGAACCTCAAGTATAAAGAGGGCGGCTCTATTGCAGAGCATTTGAATGAGATCAAAAGCATTGTAAATCAGTTGGCCACAATGAAAATCACTTTTGATGATGAGTTACAAACTTTGTTGCTCTTATTTCCCTTCCTGAGAGTTGGGAAACCTTGGTGGTCACAGTCAGTAACTTTGCACCTGATGGAATGGTAACGATGAGCCAAGTTACCAGCAGTCTGTTGAATGAAGAGTCCAGGAGAAAGTCATTAGGTCCTTCTACCTCAAAGGCGCTTGTGATTGAAAACAGGGGGAGAAGCAGAAGTAAGAGCAGGGCTTTGCACTACCATGGCAAATCCAGAGGCCACTCACACTCGACCTCAAAGAAAGACGTCGAGTATTATTATTGCCACAAGAAGGGGCATATGAAGCGACAGTGCAGGAAGCTCAAGCTTAAGGAGTAGAACAGAGAGAAGAGCTCAGAAGAAAAATAAGGTGCCACAGTCACAGATGGAGAGCTCATGGTTGTCTGTGATGGCACTAGCATAAATTTGATCGATCAGGAGACCGATTGGGTGATTGACTCTGGAGCTTCATTTCATGTTACCTCACGGGTTGATTTCTTCACTTCCTACTCGCAAGGTGATTTCGGTAATGTCTGAATGGGAAATGAAGATGTGTCAAAGATTGTTGGCATGGACAACATTTGCTTGAAAACAAGTGTTGGCTGTAAGTTGTTGCTGAAAAATGTGAGGCATGTACCAGACATCCGACTGAATCTGATCTCTGCTGGAAAGTTAGATGATGAGGGCTATAACAACACCTAAAGTGATGGAAGGTGGAAGCTAACCAAAGGCTCATTGGTGATAGCCAGAGGAACAAAGGCTCGTTCCCTTTACACTTTGTAAGCGAAGATCTGGAAGAGTGTTGTGAATGTTGTGGAGACTGGCTCGTCCACAAAATTATGGCATAGAAGGCTTGGGCATATAAGCAAGAAGGGGCTGCAAGTCGTAGTTAAGAAAGAGTTCCTGACAGGTGCAGTAGGTACATCTTTGGAACCTTGTGTTCATTGCTTCCATGGTAAACAAAATAGAGTTTCTTTCCATAGATGCAT
The DNA here is from genome assembly GCF_984573655.1 of Nuphar pumila. Lineage (NCBI taxonomy): Eukaryota > Viridiplantae > Streptophyta > Magnoliopsida > Nymphaeales > Nymphaeaceae > Nuphar > Nuphar pumila. The sequence continues at coordinate 17,415,668 of NC_143256.1, forward strand.
TGCATCTAGAAAATCTCATGTTCTAAATCTTGTACATTCTGATGTGTGTGGACCTTTAAAGGTCAAGACACTTGGTGGTGCATTGTACTTTATGACTTTCATTGATGATCACTCTAGGAAAGTCTGGGCTTATACACTGAGGACTAAAGACCAAGTTCTAGATGTATTCAAGCACTTTCAGGCCATGGCTAAATAAGAAACTGGCAGGCAGTTGAAGTGTGTTCGCTCGGATAATGGTGGCAAATACATTGGGCCATTTAATCAGTATTACACCAATCATGGCATCAAGCATGAAAGAACTATAAGGATGACACCTCAACAGAATGGGGTTGCTGAGAGGATGAAGCACATCATTCTTAAGAGAGTCAGATGTTTGCTGTCACACTCTAAATTGCCAAGATCTTTCTGGGGTGAGACAATGAGGACAACAATTGATCTTATCAACTTGTCTCCTTTTATTCCCTTGAAGGGAGATGTTCCAGAGAAAGTTTGGATAGGAAAAGAACCTTTCTATGGACACTTAAGAGTGTTCGGCTGTAGAACATTTATTCACATTCCGAAGGAAGAGAGGTCCAAGCTTGATCCAAAAGTCAAGCAATGCATATTCATTGGCTATGGACATGAAGAATTTGGCTACAGACTGTATGACCCTATTGATAAAAAGGAGGTCAGAAGTCAAGATGTTGTCTTATTGGAAGATTAGACCATTGAAGACATTGGTGGGTCTGAGCCATCAGAGTCCAGTACAGGTGATCTTATTGATTTAGATCCCCTAGATGCGCCGACTGTTCATGATTTCGTGGAGGAGATTCCACCTCCTCGCAATGATGCAAAGGAAGGAAGTGTTGAGTCAGAAATTGAGGGGGAGCCAACACCCCAAGAGTCACTTCCTCAGACTCCGATAAGGAGATCCACTAGAGAAAAACAGTCATCCAGAAAATACTCATCAAATGAGTATGTGATGATTACAGATCAAGGTGAGCCAGAAACTTTTGAAGAAGTTTTGGAGGATGAAAACAAGTCTGAGTGGTTTAAGGCAATGAAAGAAGAAATGGATTCATTGCATGCGAATCACACCTTTGATCTGGTAAAGACAACTAAAGGGAAGAAGGTGTTAAAGAACAAATGGGTCTTCAAGTAGAAGACTGATGAAAACAACTCTCAACCTAGATACAAGGCACGTCTTGTTGTGAAAGGTTTTGCTCAGAAGAAAAGAGTTGACTTTGATGAGATCTTCTCACCACTTGTGAAGATGCCCTCCATCTGAACTGTGCTCGATATAGCTGCAAGCATGAATTTGGAAGTTGAACAGCTTGATGTGAAGACTGCATTTCTATATGGTGACTTGGAAGAAGAAATTTATATGGAGCAACCTGAGAGTTTCATTGACAAGGGTAAAAAGCACCTAGTTTGCAAGTTGAAGAAGAGCTTGTATGGATTGAAGCAAGACCAAGGCAGTGGTATAAGAAATTTGATTTCTTTATGAATGAGCATGGATACTCAAGAACCTCCACAGACCATTGTGTGTTTGTGAAGAAATTTCCAGATGGTAATTTTATCATTCTCTTGCTTTATATGGATGATATACTGATTGTGAGCCAAGACATCAGCAAGATTAGCAAGTTAAAGTTGGAGCTAAGTGAGACATTTGCCATGAAGGATTTAGGTCCAGCAAAGCAGATTCTTGGGATGAGAATCGTTCATGACAGATCACATGAGATGATATGGTTATCTTAAGAAAAGTATATCAGAAAGGTTCTTGAGAGGTTCAACATGGACAAAGCAAAGCCTGTTAATTGTCCACTTGCAGGCCATTTCAAACTTAGCTCAAGACAATGTCCTACAAATGATGAAGAAGGAACAAAGATGCAGAAAATTCCCTATGCTTCGGCAGTAGGTTCGTTGATGTATGCTATGGTCTGTACTCGACCAGACATAGCTCATGCTGTTGGAGTTGTTAGTCGATTTCTGTCAAATTCAGGGAAAGAACATTGGGCAGCAGTGAAATGGATTCTAAGGTATCTTCAGGGCACATTAAAGATGAGTCTGTGTTTTGGAAAGGGTGAACCCATTCTTGATAGATTCACAGATTCTGATATGGCTGGTGATGTAGATAGTAGAAAGTCTACTTCTGGGTATTTGATTACTTTTGCAGGGGAGCAGTTGTATGGCAGTCGAAATTACAGAAATGTCTAGCTCTCTCCACTATAGAAGTTGAGTTCATTGCCATTATAGAAGCCAGTAAAGAATTGTTGTGGGTGAAGAAATTCTTGCAAGAGTTGGGCTTGAAGCAAGAAGAGTATGTTCTTCATTGTGATAGTCAAAGTGCTATTCATTTGAGTAAGAATTTCTCGTTTCATTCAAGATCGAAACATATTAATGTTTGATACCACTGGATTCGATATGTCTTGAATAAAAAATTGCTGCAACTAGAGAAAGTGCATACTGATGACAATACATCAGATATGCTGACCAAGGACAAGCATGAGAAGTGTCGATTCCTAGCAGGAATGGAAGAAGCTTCCACATAAGTCGGGAAGGGGGAGAATTGTTGGGGTTTCCTCCTTTGTGGGATCCATTGGTTCGATGCACATTCAGTATCGCTGCAGAATTCTAAGCACGATGCTTGATCTTTTCGAGGACGATTTGGAGTATTCGTTGGATAGTGATTTGTAGAAGTTCTGTCAGCTGAATGATGCTTTAGTTGTTCAGAGTTTGAGGTTCAGCGAGTTGTCGATGGCAATTTGTGGTGAGTGCCTTCAGCTGCATAGCGATTTGTGGTTAACGTTATGTGCTTCAGCTGGATGACGAATTGTGGTTATCACTGGATAGCGATTTGTGATAAGGCGCTTCAAGCACATCGTAAGTTATGCAGGACGTTTAGTCTTCCACATTTAATGCGAGTCTCGTCCTCTATTTAGGGGATGGATGAGAGAACAAAAGCAGCGGAAGAGAGCAAAAAAGGCAGAACATTAGGGAGAGAGTGTGAGAAACACTTTTAGGGCACCGAAAAGGTGCGGAGGGAACAAAAAGCAAGAAGTGCTACGATACTTCTTTCAGGACAACTTTGTCAAGCTGATTCTTCAGATCATTCGTTCTTTGTTCCTCAGTGAGGTATATCCTCTTGTTCATTTCGTTACACCTTGTGTATTTGTAAGGCTTATGCCTTTTGGCCACTCTGTAATCTTTGTTTGAAGATAGTAAAAGTTGTTGACCTATTGGTCGCTGTGGACGTACCTCAGTTGAGAGAGAACCACGTAAATCGTTGTGTGCTGTTTTTATTTTCGCTACTGGTTTGTTTTGGTTTATTTTTCTACCAGTGTCATCGTCGTATTGTTTCCATCAATTCACACTCGTGGGGAGACCCAGTACATCCGTTTTAACCCCAACAATATACACACAAAAATTTCCATTCCTGCCACATACTGACAGCTTCCAAACAGGGCCTTACTCAAGTTTATAGAAAAAAAAATCTACCAAATAGAGAGAGAGGCATGGAAATATAATATTAGTAAGAAAGTGAAAGAGGTCGATTTGACATACGCAGGCATGGCTTAGTGATGTATTGGGAGCAAAATTAAAGGCTGCCCTTTTGTATCATATATTAGAATTTTAGTAGGAAATTATCACTTTAAAGTGTAAACATAATGTATACATGTATGCCTTCAACCGTTTCTAATGTGATTGTGATTTTTTCCCAATAATTGCAAGTTACAACAACAATAAAACCCTATGATCTAGAGCTATGACCTTACTTTCTATGCCTCGGTTGTTTGACAATAGATTTCAGTGCACCAAACAGTAGGGGATAAATTGTGAAATTTAATCAAACAAGAATTACTTAAGCCAAAGCCCAGCATAGGCGCGACGGCGAAAGTCTTGACCTCAGAATTTTACCCCATTGGTGGTTGATCTATGATCTACCTGCGAATGGAACCAAGGTTATATATATATATATATATATTAATGAGTTTGTGCTAAACTCATTTGATGCTAAACCACATGCTAAATGGGTTTTTTTGTCCTTTTTTTCATTTTACTTTTAAATTCTGACCGTAATGTGATCTATGTACTTGATTTATAGGGATCAGCTCTTGAAGCATTTGATTCCAATATATGGGTGGGTTTTTATAAGGTTCAAAAAAACAACGGTCCAAAATCTTTGTAAAATTTTTAGGCTCCAAACATTATTGAAAACACAAGAGCCAGGTGTGGATCCTTAGTAAATCCACCATGCCCAACACATTTATAGAGCTAAAACTGCATAAAAAGCACCGAAGAAGCCCAAAAACCCATTTAGCATGCGGTTTAGCACCAAATGGGTTTAGCACGGACCCATCTTCCTATATATATATATATATATATATATATATATATATATATATATATATATATATATATAAAGTAATGCTAAGCTGCTTCGGGATTACCTACACACATAGTAAAATCATAGATGTAGTATCTTCTCAATCGGACTCCGTGTTCAACATAGTTATTTGATAAGAATCATGTCCGGATCATATTTTTGGACATAAAATAAGATTTTTTAAATCATGAAACTTTGCTACATTTTAGGCGGTTGATTTTTTTAAGGTCTTAAAAAACCTATACAATGATTACAATCGCATGATCTAAAACTTGTTTTCTGTTTAAAAATGCATATAGATCACATTTATAAGGTCTTATCAACAAAAAAAAAAACTACAAGATTTGGAAAACCCAAACCTTTTACTAGATGGGAGTAGGTGCTCTATATATAGGAAGAGGGACCGTCCAACTAAAAGAAGGTCCAAAATCTACAACCCATGATAATCCACGGTGTTCTTTTTCTAACAACCGAGTTTTATATCGATCACATTTTTTCAACAAAAGAAACTTTTTTTAAGCTATGAAAAAATTGAGCATTTGTGACCATTGATTTTTGAATCACCAAAAAAAAACACTTGCATAAACTGGATTCCCATGAAACAAAAAATTTGATCCCAACCAAATAGACCATGTAGATCATATCTATAAAGATTCACATAAAATAACACGAGCTATGAGATATTGCTCATTTCAACTCATTAATATTGTATGCACATCCCCACTAACTAACTAACTAACTATGTATATATTGTATGCACATCTCCACTAACTAACTAACTAACTAACTATATATATATAAAAGGAAGACTCTATTAAACATCAAGAAGTCTTTTTTTTATGAGGAATGTTGAAACCACCTGCGAAATCAGACCCTGCGCTGGCTATGCATATCGCACATTCAGCCGTTGATACCACGGTGTAAACCCCCTGAGACACACCTTGTCTTTAGGGAGTCGTCTTGCTTCGGCACGAGCTAAAGGCATGATACCCTTACCCTTCATAATGCAAGGGGCTGACATTTGTGAGAAACTCTAACCACCCGCCTAGCAGCCAAGGGCCCTTCCATTACACAAAACCCTTTGGGGCTACCAATCCACGTCTCCATGACTTGCTACTTACTATATTTGTATCCATGACTTACCACCCAAGGAATTGGCATCCACGCCATCTTGTCCGTTGAAGGGCATGACCAGTCTCCCTAAGGTTATAAATTAATGAGACATGATCAACTAGGCTAAGAGACTAATGGCTCTCACTTCTTTTTTTTGAAAGGCAAGGTGGGGTTTGGCCGACCCCATCAGTTATTCAACCTACCATTGGGTTTTGAACCTGCAACTTCCCACTACAAGGAGACATGCACTGACAGCTCCTACCAACAACACAACTTTGGCTACTAATGACTCACTTAATTAGGAGCAAATATGTATTTTGGCAACGTCTTAACATAATCTTACTTAGGACAAGAAATAAATAGGAAGAGTTTGACTAGCCCTGAACCCATCATCTAGCTTGACTTGACCCATTGCTTGGTTAACTTTGAGTTTCTCATAGCTACATTTACAAACATAAAAAATGAACCAGAAGAGACAAATAAGCTGTGTTGATTGAGGGAGAATTGTCTTTTTCTTTTTATTTTTTTTTGCTGTTTGATGAGCAAGTTGAGGGATAACGCCATGAACTTGAGACCCCAATTTGTATATATTACATAATAATATTTTGTCAAAAAATAATGTTTTTTATATTTCAAAGACCTGTTTGTTCCATTTTCATGGATGGGAATGATCTATCATACAAAAATAGGCATCGATTTTTAAAAGCTCTTGCCAGTTCAATTTAATTGAGAGAAGTATGAAAGGATTAATAAAAGGTAACCAACGGGGGCTCTGCTTGTTTGGTAGGAGCTGTTAGTGCAAGTCACCATGTGATGGAACGTTGCAAGTTCAAAACCCAATGGTATGTAGTGTAACGGGTGGAGTCGGCCTAACCCCATCTTGCTTATTAAAAATAAGAAAGAAAAGGTAACAAAAAAAAAACTGAGACTCACCGATGCCAACATGACAATTTTAACTGTGATGTTTAAGGGGGTGTTTGTGTGTCATGGAAAATTCAAGTTTTTTCGCAAAAAATGCATCGATGGGCGTGCGTTTCTGCAGAACTTACAATGCCAAAACAAACATGGCGTATGGAAAAATGCCTCGACGGGTGTGTCATTTTACACACTTAACTCTCATTTTTCTCGAAAAACTGTTCTCATGTGGGTCCCATTTAGTTTCCGCCGCAGAGGAATCCACTAAAGAAGTGCCGCAGAACCCTATTCCTTGACAAGAAAACGCCGCTAAATGTTTGTTTCATCGTAGCCAAAAGACTAGAAAAAGAGGCGTCACATTTTTTAAATGCGGCCCAACTTTGACAATCCATGCAGCAAACGTCTGGTCGACTCGGAATCGTAGCTTTCTCAAAAGCCAGTCTGGTAAAAGGTCCCTCAAGGACAGAGTAGGACGCCGGACCCACTTGAATCCAGACCGAGTTCGTCCTATCGTTTATGAATGCCAATGGATTCACATAAATGAATGCACCATCTAAATCTAACCCATGGCCTAGTCTCAGAGTGCAAGCAAAATATGAGGGACCGACAATCTGCCGTCGGTGATGATTTTTTATTCTTCTTTGGATTATAAAAAAATATAATAGAAAAAAAATAGATACCAACGGGAGATCCGCTTATCTGGCAAGAGCAGTTAGTGCATGTCACTTGTGTTGGTTGTAAGTTCGAATCCCAATGGTACTGTCGAAAAAAAGGGAAAAAAAAAGTAAATGCGTGTGACCCTGTCCACTAATAACCTAACAGGCTTACACGTTTGGCACTCAGAACCGAACAAACTTTTTTCTCTTAAACAGTTTAATGTTGCTAATTCCATTTAGTGCACGTCACATGTAGTTTTTTTATTATTTATAATTGAATCATTTGCACACAATTAAAAAATGACAAAGCAAGCATGCATAATGTTGCTAATTCCATTTTCTTTTGATACCTCAAAGAGTAAGGAAAGGGTGATTTTTTTGTCTTTCTATCATTGACATTCTGTTTATGATAGAGATAATATCTTTTTTTTTTCTAGCATTATTTACCATATGTGAAGTTTGATTGAGATTGCCTTGATATTTTACATTTAAATTTGTTTCGGTTGTATTTTGTGCTTTGCACAATTTATAGTTTAATCCATCTTTGTCATGGTGATCTCCTTCTCTTTGTTGTATTTTTTGTTTTTGTTTGTAGGTGGGATTCAGGATCAACTGTTGGTGAGTTTGACGGTCATTCAAGACGTGTCTTAAGTTGTGCATTCAAGCCTACAAGACCTTTTCGTATTGTTACATGTGGAGAAGATTACTTGGTGAATTTCTATGAGGGACCACCATTTAGGTTCAAACTGTCACAAAGGTTAGTCTTGTTTATGGTTTTAAGAGATTGATTTATACTATATTAGGTCAAGGATAGTGCAAATTTGCTAAAGGTTCAGCTGTTTTAACATAATTGTTTTGTATGAAGAATCCTTTGGTACATTGTCTTTCTTTTTTGGTAAAGGTATGAGGATCCAATGCAGGAACTGAAGCGTGACATGTTAGCCTGTCGAAGCAAATGAAATTCTAATAGCTATTCAGTATATGATGTGTTAGCTTTTAAGTAAATAATGACCATTCTCAAACTTTAGGAGTGCACTCTGGCTTGAAACATTACTATAACGTTTAACTTGCAATGGAATATAAAATCATGGTATAAATAAGTGTTCCTAGTATCTTCATGCTTGAATGACATTTTCCAAAAGCAATGCACATGATGTAAATAATATTTTCTCCAAATTGTAAGGAATTATGTGCTCTAGTGAGGGAGATGTATACCTGCCCTTTATCTGATGTGTAGTCTGTTTAAAACTAGTAAGAGAATTAACTAATAACATCCAAGGGGAATATATCAGGGTATTGAAGATAACATTTAAACTATTATTCCTAAAATGGCCAACACAGGTTTAAATTAACTGCACCGTCTAGGTAAATGTTTTAATATAATTGATCTTTGTTCTTGTAGGGACAGGACTACCACTTTTTCTACCAAAAATCTAAACAGATTTTTCAAGCCATAACTAGAGAGCTTTTCTGTCCTAGAGAATGGGCCCTGCTGGTTTCCAGATCACAGTTCATATCTTGATAATATTGCTTCAAAATACATTATAACTGCCAAGCCCCCTTCATGAGAGCGATATAGTTATGAATCTAGTCTGAGCACATCAGGAACACTTACTAATTTAGGTCTCTCTCCCTCTGTGTTTAAGGCTGGAAGGTTATAAAAATGGCAAAAAGCAGAAAATATGACAAGAACATGAGGGGCTTGGCAAACTTTCTTTTTCTTAACAGTTAACATAGGTTATGGATATATAAATGATAAAAGAGTAAGTTAACCGATAAGGGAAAAGGCTACTAACAAATGACGCTTCTCTAGAAAATCTAATTGCACATTCATAAAGGTTTAAGTTTCATATATACATATGGATTCATACAGTTTGAGGATTTGATTAACATATTTGTTAGATTTGAAATTAGATCAAACTAGATTAGCTTTCTATTCAAAGTAATTTAAACATGTATCTCTATTTGAATCTTTATGGCTATGGCCACATATGAGAAAAAATGGAAAGAATGGAGAATGGGGCATGCCAAGATTATGTCTTGGGTCATTAGTAGTCTTGATATCAAGAAGTGCTTGAGTCTAGCTAAATTTGAACATGCAAATAAATATTTGCATGAGACTATCTTAAGAAAATGTATTCTCTTAAATCTATGTCACATGGGTGCAGGGGCAGGGGTGCGACACTTTAAAAAAACTTGGGTGCGGGGATGCGGCAAAAAGTTGGACATAAATGACCCTGGGTGCATTGACTGCACCCAGGGTCAGGTTGATCGCATCGGGTGCGGGTGCGATGTGAGTGCGGCACCTAGTTGAAGAGTCCCTGTGACATAGTCTTAAAGATATTACCCACATTTGCAACTTGTAAGACAAGGTACACACTATGATTCAAGGAGAAAAATGTATTAGAGAATATTTTAGTAAGTTGTTTGACCTTTGGAATGAGTTTGCTCTTCTTGAGTCACAATGACATTATCCCAAAGACATAGAACTCCGTCAAAGACAAATTGATGTGAAACATTTCTATCAATTCATCAATGGTCTAAGACCGGAGTTTGAGTCTACTAAATCGGCTTTTCTTCATAAAGGAGAAGTTCTCTCTATTGAAGAGCTAAGTATGAAAGAAAATAGACTAAAAAAAAGACATTTAAAGATGATGATAATTCGGTCATAGCCGTGTCTAGGCTGAGAAACCATGTCCATGCTTACCAACTACTACATTATAACTATCACATTATAAGAGACCAAACAATTATAGCTATGGAAAGCAAGACAATGAGTTTGAAAAAAAAATAAATTATTTGCTATTATTGTCGTGAACCGGGGTATGTCAAGATATATTGTCCTAAACTAAAGATACCCTATGAGAAGAAGGTAGCCTCCGTTGCTCAAGAGTCAAGTGAATTCAAAGCTACACAAGAATCAACTATTGAGAGCATGTCCTTGACTCAAATTGTAGAAGCTCTTCAACATCTATTCAAAGGAGCTTCACCAACCGAAGCTACGGTCTCTTCTGTTGGCATCTTTGATCCCAGTAAGTCTCTTTGGCTTCTTGGCTCATGTGCCTCATTTCATATGACACTAAATTGTGATATTTTATCTGGATGTCATAACTCAAGCGAGTCAAATGTTTTTTATTGTTGATAGAATATCTCTTGAGATAAAGGGAATAAGAAATTTTGAAAATATTTTAAAGAGATTTTTTATTCAAAAAATTAGATATATTCCCAAGTTAAGCCTAAATCTTTTATTTGTCTCTTAATTATGTGACCTTTGGTATAATGTTTCTTTCTCTTCTATTGGTTTATGAGTGCGGGATCGTCTCTCAGGGAAGCTGATTGGAGAAGGCTGTAAAGAAGGAGGTTTATACTACATAGATTTTTTGGAAATACCTAAGAATACTTTTTGTTATAATGTTTAAAAACTGAATTTTGGATTTTGGAGCTCCCTAACCAAAATCTTCTGAAATATTATCTGCATGAATGCAACCAAAACTGATTGGAGCTCCCATGTGGCAGGTCATGAATCCCCTTGTCATTTTGTGGTTGATGTATGCTTCAAAATTTCCCTTCATATCTTCATTTGGTCTGATACCATCTTCAGATTGATGGTAACATGATTATGTTCCTTTGATGTGTGAAAGAATATGTGGTGTGTGCGAACTGTGAAACAAGGTGAGAGAAATGAGTGAGTGAGGAGGAAGAAGAAGATATAGGAAAAGAGAGGAAGTGAGAAAAGACAAGGGAGAAAGAGAATAGGGGCTGGAATCGTGCCCTATCCCTCTCATATTGACCCTTATAAAGGTAATTTAAGTCAGTTTACAAAAATGCCCTTCATAACTATATCTTTTGACCTATTGGGTCTTGAATACAAAAAAGGACTTCACTAGCCAATCAATTTTGACTCTCATGTAATGCTTCCTTATAACATATTGTACTTCAAAGGATAAACCAGAGTTGCCAGTTGGGGAAGCGATTCGGGTAGCGGAAGCGGGAAGTGAGGGGGAAGCGAAAAAAGGAAAAAACAAAAAAAGGAAAAAACAAAAAAAGGAAGAAAAGATACATTTTGGAAGCGCCACGTTTCGCGCCTCCGAAATACGCTTCGGAGAAGCATGCTTCCCCATGTCCTATGGTACTTCCGGTAACCCTGGGATAAACCTCTAAACTGGTCATCATGATGTATATGAACCCTTTATTTTTGTTACCTCATTAATTCACTGGTCTGCACTCCAGTTAAGCTAACCAAAACAGAAAAAGTGAAAAAGTGGAAAACTTCCCTTAAGTATCCACTAAACCTGCCATCTTCTGATCGATGCAATTGGATTGAGTGTTAGATGTTTTCATCCTTCTAAGATTTTAATTCATGGTAGCCTCTTGGTTCAAGATAGAACGCAGAAACATAACATTTATTCAAGTTTCCTTGCATTGCTTGTTTGGCCCATCAAATATTGTGCATTGGTGTGATTTGGCTACATTGTTTACAAGATGACTTTCCCCATTAATTGTTGAAGCATACTCTTTATTTTGGAGCAACAGTCGTGTCCTTGATTTGCAGAGTCCAATGCAAAACTTCTGGAAAAATGTTCTAGGGTTCATATTAATTAACATCGAGTGCTTGGTATTTTTTCTTTTTTTTTTTCAAAATTTCTTGTAGGAGAAATGTAGTCATTATTTTAATTTTATGTCAATGATAAAAAACTCATTCATGGCATTGTAGCAATGTAGGCTTGTGGCCATAATAAAATATAATGTGCTGAGGAAGATGTTCTTGATTGTGTCTTACCGAACAGAGGTAGTATGTAAAGGAAAAATTATTGTTTGAAGTGCAGGGAACATTCCAACTTTGTCAATTGCGTAAGGTTTTCTCCTGATGGAAGCAAGTTTATCAGTGTAAGTTCAGATAAGAAAGGTATACTATATGATGGGAGGACAGGAGAAAAGATTGGGGAGCTATCTGCTGAAGGTCACAATGGTAGCATCTATGCTGTTAGTTGGAGTCCTGACAGTAAAGCGGTATTTATGATATTCCTATGCTATTTTCATTATTGATTAATAATTATACTTCCAGTGGTGGACTTAGGATGCAAATATCTACATTGAATGATATCTACTTTTTCCTTTTTCAGATTCTTAGATTGATAATATGAACATTTTAATTGGAACACAATTAAATTTAAATGTTACTTATATAATCAAATGCCTGACTAATGGAGAGTTTTTCTTCTACTTTTTTGTTTTTTGGTTGATCGAAGAAGCACATTCATTTATCTGTTGAATGAAAGTTTTATACAATCTGGTTTACCTATATTCTAATGGTCTCCAGCACCATACTGGTTCTGATGGGGCTGTACTTGTCTGTATTACAGGTGTGAGTGGAAGTGTTAATCCAAAGTTTCATTGTGTGCTTTAGTCTGCTTTACTTTGGTATTGATAGAAAATTCTTTCATATTTTCTGTGCAGTTGGATAAACCTGGTTGAGGTTATATTTGTCACAAAATGGCACGGATCCCAATACCCTCCATAATGGACTCCGAGGGTCAAAACATAATGCATTTGAACAAAAACATAAGAACTAAAATGAAACACAATAGAATGTGAGTAAATAACTTCATTAATAAAGAACAGTAAAAATACAAAAAAAATACATTTTAATCCTCATTACAATACACTAAAAAACACACAAGAAGCCTAAAACCATGGTTGCTAGTCGAGGAAGCGGGAAGCGATATGTGAAGTGGAAGCGGGAAGCGTGGCACTTTCAAAATTTTAGGAAGCGGGAAGCATGGGATGACTTAAAAGCGAATCAAGAATCGTCTCGAAAGCGAACCAGAAGTGAATCTGGAAGCGACCTAGGAAGCGAGGGGGAAGCGAAAAATAAAATAAAAATAAAAATACAAAAAAAGGGAGGAAATGCAGGGAAAGCGAAGGAGAAGCGTGCTTCCCATAAATGGGAAGTGTGTTTCCTATAAATGGGAAGCATGTTTCCCATAAAAGAGAAACGCGCTTCCCATAAATGGGAAATGCGCTTTTCAAAAAAATTGGCGCTTCTCAGTGCATTTTGGAAGCGCGACGTTTTACGCTTCTGAAACATGCTTCCCCACTAGGCTAGGTGCTTCCAGTAACTCTGCCTAAAACTACTCATCACTCCCTCACCTTACAAAGGCACCCACCCACCCATATTTATAGAGAAAAGAAGGAAGAAGAGAGAGATTAAAGGAGAGAAAAAGGGAGACCACACTAACCATTGGACCATAAGTCAAACAACTAGTCCAAGTCAACCAAAGTTGACTTAACTTTAAAGTATATATATCAGAGTTACCGAAAGCACCTAGCCTAGTGGAAGCACGAAATGTTGTGCTTCCGAAACGCGTTGAGAAGCGCCATTTTTTTTGAAAAGCGTGCTTTCCCGTTGCTTACCCCGCGCTTCTCCTGCGCTTCCTCCCTTTTTTCATTTTTTTTTATTATTATTTTTTCACTTCCCCCTCGCTTCGTAGGTCGCTTCTGGTTCGCTTCCTAGGTCGCTTCCAAGATGATTCTTGATTCGCTTTTAAGTTGTCTCACGTTTCTCGCTTCCTAAAATTTTGAAAGTGCCACGCTTCCTGCTCCTGCTTCCTCGACTGGCAACCATGATATATGTTAACGCCCCCGCTCAAACTTACATTGACTCACTATAAGTTTGCAATTACAAAAGGAATCCCATTACACAAGATATCGACATGTTCTTCTATAATACAAATTCTTGAAGGAGCTTCTAGATCTTCCTTGATATGCTCGAAAGGTCTCTAGAATCATCAATAATGCCAATATTTTAAAGAGTGCAAAAGGAGCAATCCAACTAAAAATAACTATATATATATATATATAGAGAGAGAGAGAGAGAGTAATGGGTACGTGCTAAATAAAATATGCTAGATGAAACATGCTAAATGAGTTTTTCAGGGTTTTTTTGTTTTATTTTTAAATTCTAATCGTACAAATGTGATCTATGTACTTGATTTTATAGGGTTCAACTCTTTAAGTGTTCGATTCTGACACATGAGCGGGTTTTTATAACGTTTAAAAAATCACCATTCCAAAATCTTTGTTAATTTTTAGGCTCCAAATATCATTTTTTTCATCAAAAACACATGATCCAAGTGTGGATTCCTCGTAAATTGACCATGCCCAACACATTTATGGGGTCAGAACTGCAAAAAAAAAACCCACACCAAAAGAGCAGAAAAACCCATTTAGCACATTTCATTCACATATTTCATTTCGTACACACCCATCTCTCTGTGTCTCTCTCTCTCTCTCTCTATATATATATATATATATATATATAAATGACCAAACACGCCAAAAATACAATACATATTTAATAAGACATTTTAATAATTTTCAAAATCTTTTAATAGTAAGAAAATTTTTCAACATCAATTTTGAAAGTCATTAAATTTTTATACACAATATTCATTGAGAGTCTCACCTCAATAGATAATTTTATGAAATCATAGTTCTTGATTTATAAGAGAACACAATTGCATATTATCAAAAGAAGAGATGCATGCATAAAATATCTCAAAGATAAACGTATAAATCATTCATCACTTTAAACATTCATGAAAACATGCATTATTGAAAGTCAATACACACATCTATCTCGAAAAGCACATTAATGCATGAAATATGAATTTTCAAACAACATCAATACCATGAATAAATAACTCACAAAAGAGTTTAACCCACACAAAAAATATTCATAAAGCAGGGTTTTTCAAAACAAGTAGCCATATTGAATGTACAACAGAAATAATGGGGAAGTTCAAAATCCCACGTACAAATCATAACAAGAGATATTTTGTAATAATGACAAATATTAATAACAATTTAAATCTCAACAATAGAAACAATATCTATAAATACACTCAAAATATTGTATCCTATGCAACCAAGGCATATCATGATGTAAATCACCCAAGATAACTAATCATGGAACACATTTAAAATATCTTTAAGCATGCAATTAAAACATATTCAATGCAAAATGCATGAAGAATTTTCAATAACCATTTCCCAGACAAGGGTAAATGAGTGATTTTTTTTTAGAAATTTTGTGGAGAGATTTGAAAATCCCACAAATATCAAGAAATGATATTTTGCAAACCTTCACAATAGTTCGACCACCATAAGCAATTTACCTCGCTTGACCTTCAAACCTCAAAATTCAAGTGTAATAGCTGCTAGAACAAGAGATCAATGACAATGCCACTTATGAGCTTAACAAACACACAAAAAGTGTGAACATCTCATCTATATAAAATAACACTTAAATAAGAGACAAACCTCAATGTTTCAGCTACTAGAAAAAGAGCATAATACAAACACACAAAAAGTATGAATAACCAATGGGTGCACCTAACTCATTGCAAACAAATCTTTCTTGTCTACGTAAAATGACACTTAAATAAGAGACAAACCTCAATATTCAAGTGCATCAGCTACTAGAATAAGAGTATAATACAAACACACAAAATGTGAATAACCAATGGGTGCATATAACTCACCACAAAAATATCTTTTAAATAAGAGACATAATAGGAGAAGACACGAAGTAAGAGAGCTTGTAATAAAAACAAACTAATGTCATCAAGAAGGATAAATGTATCGATTTTAACAATCTTTCAAACACCATATTTTCAAAATAGATAACCATCACAGATAAACATAATTATAAGTATTCATAATAACATTGTCCAAATAAACAAATGAGTGATATAACACACTCATAGAACTAGAGATCAAACAACCGTCAATTAGAGCCAAACTATAAGGCGACAATCTATACTGATAAGAAAACCAAGGTGCACACAACTCACCCCAACAAGAATCTCTTGTTCAACAAAAGCAACATGGATGTAGATACCAATCAAACCCAAGACAAGTGACAACACATCACTCATAACCTTTGGGAATCTAGACTAGTAAGATGACATGAGGTGCACACATAACTCACCTCAAAGGCTAACTCTGACCCAACAACAAGGCCAAAAATAAATGGCGCATCCTAGAAAAATCTATGATGGACAAAAAACAATGCCAAAAGAAGGCAAAAAATACTCACGGAAATTGATTTTCAAATAAGTGAGTTCATATATAAAAGTACCGATTTGAAAAAACAAAGTTTTAAATCAAATCCAATAAAGGTAGATGAAGACTTAGAATGAATATAGTTCAATCATATGCACAACAATATGTCAATTGATGCAATCACTTCCAACACAAGATGTCTCATGACAAATTTTACAAACTTTGACAAGCAAATAATGGACAAGAATCATGCCCAATATAAATAATCTACATAGATGTGATGAAATTATGATGTTAGAGTATCTTTCAAAAGATAATAGAATCATGAATCCACCAATCAAGAAACAAGTGCACTAAGGCACATCATATACAAAAGATCCAATAAATCTCAATAAAAAGACAAAAGTATATGATTTTATTAAAGAAAAGCTTCTAAGAAGCTAGATCTAAATCATTAGTCTACTATTAGACAATTGATGACAAACATATAGAGATTCACAAAGAGCTATATAACTATCAACAACCATGAACTCATATATATCATACAAAGAATTTTATCACAATGTAACAAATATAAAATCTTTAAGAAACATGAAATGAAGTATCAATGCACAAGAAAGAAACCACTAAGGGTTACAAAAGTGCACAAACACTCAAGTCACTAAGCTACCAAAAAGCACATAAAACTACTATGGGCTAAGCAACAATCATACAAGAGTCTTTTAAAAAATATAAGTTTTATTCATAAAATGCTCAAGAAGCATACACAAGAACCCACTAAAAAATATAATGCATAATAGAGAAATTAAAATATGCATTCGAGTTCATGATGACAAATCATGCTTATGCCATCCAATAATAATCACAAAGGCTACATAATTAAAATCATGCATGGTCACATAGTTAGAATCACCAAAGAAACATCACTATATATTAAAAATCCCAAAGATAATCTATGTAAATACATACATTAAGAGACACAAAAAAAAAATGTAAAAAATTAATATTTTGCAAAACATGAAACACATAAGATTTTAAGAAACCACATATTTTTGCAAAATATAATTTTTTCAATATACATATCCATAATCTAAAAAATATATTAAAAGACAATAATTTCTATTGAGAATGTAGGGTACGGGTCTGGTTCTAGACCCAAAATGATTCTTTTGTATTGTATTTACATGGTTGGTGTTATCGGGTCTGGGTTGACAGACCCGATCCAACTTGTATCATATATATTACATTGAATATAGGGCACAACTTCTCATTGAGAATCGTGTCAGTCATTGCTGCCTCTCCTTCTTGCAAATCCCTTTCTCTTCTGCTGTGGATGAAGATCTGGTCGAAGGTGCGTGACTTCTAACATGGTATCAGAGCAGGCTGAGAAGTAAATACTAGGTCGAGTTCTCTTCTTCCTTTCTTTGATCCAAGATCTGATCTTATCAGATCAGATTCTATTCTCCTTCTGTCCTGAAAATTGATCTTATCATATTGGGTTAAAAATCTCTTTCTTAAAATTTTTAAACATCTTTCTTCCTCTCTAAGTTTTCGATCTCTTAAAACTGAATCTGTTTACGCCAAACAGTCTGGTCACGTCAAACCAGATCTGTTTTCTTAAATCTTGATTATTTTTTTTCCTCTTTGATGCTGGATCGGATCGTTCCAGATCTAGTGTTTTCGTTCCAAGCCAGACTAAATTAGATCTGGCCATGGCATATTGATTCTTCCCTTCAGCAGCGTTAAATCAAATCTGATCGTATCAGATCAGATTTGTGTTTCCATTTAAACTTAGATCTCTCTTTTGTCTTTCAAGTCAAATCTTATTCTCCAAAACCAAATCAAAGTTTCGGTCCATACAAAAAAAAAATTCAGATCATTAATTTGTCGTGTTCTACTGATTATTTGTTTCCCTGCAATATTATTTTCGTAGCAAAAAGAAAAAAAAACAGATTTACATTGCTGGTAAATCAAACTGCTGGTTAGAGTGTTCTTTTGTTGTCCTTTCACATGGATTCTCCCTTCCAGTTTCCTTGGACAACTCATATAACTACTTGACCTGGAAGCGACAAAGTTTTCCTTTTATTAAGAGTCTGGATCTCTCTGGATATCTTGATGGAACGATCCATGCACCACTAGAATTCGTCCTGCAAGAAGAGCGAGATGATAAAGGGGAGGTTTCCAACAAATTGATTCATAATTCAAAATTTGTAACATGAAGAAGAAAAGATCAGGCAGTTGTGGCTTACATTACCTCTATGCTTTCCCATGAGATATTAGTGGCCATCCTAGATGAATGTTCAGCCAGAGAGTTGTGGCAAATATTGGCGCAGACTTATTCACAGATTTCATAAGCTAGGATTTTGCATTTAAAGAGAGAATTTCAGCTTTTGAAGAAATAGAGTTTATCAGTGACATAATACATGAACAAAATCAAGAGTATTACATATCAACTAGCCATGGTGGGTTGCGTAATTCTTAACAAAGAAAAGGTTCAACAGGCACTGAATGGTCTGGGTTCTGACTACCACATGTTAGTCACCTCTCTTCTATGCCTCCCTTCATTGCCCAGTTTTGAAGATCTACGGACTAAGCTACTACAATATGAAGTTACCATTAGGGGCGAGAAGATGACCCTGAATTCCAACAACCATGAGGTACTTGTCACATGAGTAGTATTAGGGCGAGGACATGGGGGCTTTTGAGGCGGGCGTGGACATAGAAGAGGTAATCAAGGAGGCCGTGGGCTTTTTCCCATACCCTACATGTCACCTAACTTGTATCCAGGGAACCCTATAAACATCCCAACATGTTTTCAGTGTAATAAAATTGAGCACATTAAAGCAAATTGCTGGCATAATCCGCAAAACAAAGGCAAGTTTAATGGTGCTGGGCCTTCTACTAGGGGACAAGCAGGAGACGACCGTAAAGGAGATGAAAAGAAAAATGTGAAGAATCTTTTGATTTTCGCTCTTTCAGAATTGAGCTTCAAGCAAACTGAGTAGGAGACTTGGTACATTAACTCCGGGCTGCTGCACATGTGACATGTGATATTGGTAAGATTTATTAAAACCGGAGATGGTGTTCTTCATCCTATCTCTCATGTTGGAAATATTTTCCTTCTACTCCCCAATTCCTCATTACCTTTATCTGATGTTTACCATTCTCCTAGTATTGTTAAAAACATTGTTTCTGTTTCTAAACTTGTCGATGATACTAATTCTTTTGTCGAATTTACTCTTTCTGTATGTGTCAAGGATCTTCTCACAAAGAAGACACTCGTTGAAGGAGAACGACAAGGAAACATGTATGTCTTCAAGGAGTCTCTTCTAGTTCATGATGCATCAATAAATTCACAACCAGTTCGTCCAGTGTCATTCAAAGTTTGTTTTAGTCTATCTCAATGTAATAAGCCAGAGATTTGGCATCGTCGTCTTAGTCATTGTAATCATTCATTTATTGAGAAGCTTGTGTCTAGTGGACTTGTTCCGCAGTCTAGTTTGAATGTCGAGGCTGATTTTCTTCTTTGTTTCCGTTGTCAATTATGTAAAAGTCATGTTCTTCCATTTCATTCAATAAATCAAAGAGATTTTGTGCTTTTTGAAATTGTCTATTCTGATGTCTGGAGACATGCCCCACAGTCTTCTTTATTGGGCAATCATTATTACATTACTTTCATTGATAGTTACTCTAGATACACCTGTATTTATTTTATCAAATATAAATCTGAAGTTTTCAAGCTTTTTTGCTCATTCTGTGCTTTAGTTTGTAATCAATTTTCAACTAAAATTCAATATTTTCATTGTGATGGTGGATGAGAGTACTTATCAAAGGAATTTACTGAATTTCTCTAAGATAATGGAATAGGTCGTCGAATATCTTGTCCACACACACCACAACAAAATGGTGCGGCTGAAAGAAAATACTGGCACATTGTAGAGAGTGCGTTGAGTATGTTGCATAACACTCACATTCCTTTAAACTTGTGGATGAAAGTTTTTCATTCAGCTGTCTATGTCATAAATCGACTGCCAATGAAATTGTTAGCAGATCAATCCCCTTATTTTACGCTATTTACACTATTTGGGGTTCATCCTGACTATAATGAGTTGCGAGTGTTTGGCTGCATATGCTATGTTCATATTGACAGTTCTTAACGTGATAAGTTTCAGAAAAAGGCATGCAGGTGTAGGTTTGTTGGATATGTTGATCAATATAGAGGATATCACTGCTATGACTCCACTACCAGTCGCATCAGAGTTTCATGGAATGTCGTGTTTGACGAGACTCATACTGATGATTTAGGAAGTACAGAGGGACACTGTAAGGATGCTAAAAGTTATCAGCCATGGCTTGTTGCTGAGGTGCTTGATCAAATGGTGATGCATGACGTACCCTCATGTCATACACTATCTGCAGAACAAAATAGTACAGTTGTACACCTAGAAAAGGAAATGTCGACAAACACACAAGATATTACTATGCCTGTCATTTCAGATGTTACAAAGTTTTAAGGGATTACCTATGTGCAGTGAAACAAAGACAAAGTTCAACGACCTATTGTGCAACCCAGGAGGCTTGAGAGGATTCACCATCCTATTGAAAGATGGGTAAGTTATGACAACTTCTCTACAGACTTACAACTGTTCATCTCCCAGATTGAAAAGCATGATGAACCTATCAGTTTCTCACAAGCATCTATGTCAATCAAATGGGTTGAGGTCATGAATGAGGAAATGAAAGCTTTACATGAGTGTGGGACTTGAAAGATTGTTCCTAGACCATCGAACAAGAATGTTGTAGGATCTAAATAGGTCTATAAAATCAAGTATAAACTCGATGAATCCATTGAACGCTATAAGGTGAGGCTAGTAGCGAAAGGGTTCACTCAAGAATACGGGCAAGATTATGCCGAAACATTTAGTTCTGTGATCAAGATGGAAACTATTCGATTAGTTCTGTCCTTGTCAGTTCAGTATGGATGGACTCTAAGTCAACTTGATGTCAAAAATGTATTTTTTGCATGGCACTCTCAAGGAAGAGGTGTATATGGAGCAACCCTCTAGTTATACCAAACATAGCCCCAACACACATGTTTGCAAGCTACAAAGAGCCATCTATGGGCTAAAGCAGGCCTCCCGCTCATGGTTTGATAGTTTCTCTATTGAAGTTCAGAGACATGGGTTCGATCTCATCTTGATCATTCGCTTTTTATTTTTCGAGATTGTCAGGTACGCACCTTAATTCTTATATATGTGGATGATATTATTATTACTGGGAACTCCGATGAACACATAGAAGCTACCAAGATCTTATTGAGTCGACAGTTTAAGATGAAAGATTTGGGGGTTTTGCGTTATTTCTTAGGGGTTGAGGTGGATCGACAGGATGAAACACTTCACTAACCCAACACAAATATACTTTGGATTTGTTGGATAAGGCAGGCATGAAGGATTATAAACCTCTATCCACCCCTAGTGTCCTTAATCATAAACTCGGATCCCGGGATGGGGAAGCATATGAAGATTCCAAGAAATATCGGAGTCTTGTGGGTATGTTCCAATATCTCACCTTCACTAGACCAGACATTGTGTATGCAGTGAATCAAGTTTCACAATTCATGCATGACCCACGAACAAAGCATATGAATGTTGTCAAGAGAATCCTTCGATATTTAAAAAGAACTCTTGGAGATGGTCTAGTTTATCATCAATCCAAGACTAAAGGGGAGCAACATCGACTGGATGTATACACAAATGCAGATTGGGCTGGAGTTCCAGATGACAGGCAGTCGGTTTCTGGATATTGTGCTTTTCTTGATGGGAACTTGATGGCGTAGAGTAACAAGAAACAACGTGCATTTGCACGATCTAGTATTGAAGCTGAGTATCGATCTATGGTGGCTGCTACAATAAAGGCCACATGGCTGAGACATCTTTTGACTGAAGTTGGAGAATCTATGCTACCCGCCACTCTCTTGCGCGATAATCAAGGTGTCATACAAATTGCTTTTAATCCTATTCACCATAGTCGCACAAAGCATATAGAGATTGATCAATACTTCATTCGGCAAAAGATTGAAGATAGAGAAGTTGCACCTACTTATGTTCCTACGGCTGACCAAGTGGCAGATTTGTTCACTAAGGGCCGTACCAATATGCGTTTTTGGTTCTTGAAGAACAAGTTGTCCATGTTGCAAAACCATGCACAACTTGAAGGAGGGTACTGAGAATGTAGTGTACAGGTCTAGTTCTAGACCCAAAATGATTCTTTTGTATTGTATTTACATGGTTGGTATTATCGGGTCTGGGTTGACAGACCCAATCCAACTTGTATCATATATATAACATTGAATATAGGGCACAACCTCTCATTGAGAATCGTGTCAGTCATTGCCGCCTCTCCTTCTTGCAAATCCCTTTCTCTTCTGCTGTGGATGAAGATCTGGTCGAAGGTGCTTGACTTCTAACAATTTCTACATATTCTAATTTCAAAAGAAGACATTCATTTTTAATATAACCCTTTCAAAACACCTACCATACATATGAAGATAGAAAAGCTAAAGATACATACCGGAATGCAAAATCCTTGAATCCATGCTATTCATTAATACGAATCTTTTTCAAGACCATGATGCCTTGCTCTGATACCATGTCACAAAATGGCATGGACCTCAATGCACTCTATAATGAACTCCAAGAATAAAAACACAATGCATTTGGATAAAAACATAATAACTAAAATAAAACACAATAGAATGTGAATGAATAACTTCATTAATAAAGAACATTAAAAATACAAAGAAAAATACATTTTAATCATCATTACAATACACTCAAAAACACACAAGAAGCTTAAAACTACCCATCACTCTCTTACCTTACAAAGGCACCCATATTTATAGAGAAACGGAGGAAGAAAAGAGATTAAAGGAGAGAAAAAGGGAGTCCACATTAGTTTGACTAGCTGTTGGACCTAGTCCAATGGCTAGATTTCTAGCCGTTTGACCAGCAGTCCAACAACTAGTCTAAGTCAACCACAGTTGACTTAACTTTAAAGTATATAATATATATACAAGTATATATATATGTATATATATATATATCTTAACAATATTTGGGTTATATCATTTGAACATCTAAGACAAGTAGTTTGCATTGTATGCTATATCTTAATAGCCTTTAGTTTGCAAACTTAATCTGTTGAAGTGATTATGTCACTATGAGAAATAGAGATGGTGAAAAGCCCTTCATTTTCCTTGTTAGCTTCGAATCACATCGGCTACTGCTGGATTTCTGGTTTTGACTGAATTGCCTGTTGCAATTTTACAGGTGGATTAAAGGAAAGTGTTAATGCAATATTTGATACATTGTTTTTTCTTATTTTTAGGTCTTCAAAGAGAATGCACTTGCTGATTATGATTTTTTCTTTTGGTGTGACTCAACAGAAAGATACCTATTCATTCTTTGTTTTATATATTTATTTCTCTAGTAGCCAACTCTCATATCTTACTGCAAAAGCTTATCCTGCTGTTTCAGGTGCTAACAGTGTCTGCAGATAAAACTGCAAAAGTGTGGGAGATTGATGAAAATGGAAACGGTAAGGTGAAGAAGACACTTACTTCATCTGATTCTGGACTGGATGGAATGCTAGTTGGTTGCCTGTGGCAGAATAATCATCTTGTCACTGTTTCCCTTGGTGGCACTATTAGTATATATTCAGCCAATGACCTAGAAAAGATGCCAGTATCATTTTCTGGGCACATGAAGAGCGTCACTGGTTTGGCAGTCACCTCTGAAGGCAGCCAGAATATTATTCTATCTAGCAGTTATGATGGGGTGATTGTCCGATGGATGCAAGGAGTTGGATGTGCAGGAAGGTTACAGAGAAGGGAGAACTCTCAAATTAAATGTTTTGCAGTGGTGGAAGGAGAGCTCACCACATTTGCCTTTGATAACAAGGTAGCACCATTTCTTCATGTACATGTAGTAGTTGCCTTTATTTTTATATCTTGTGGTTTGTGTGCTTGCACCATCTTTTTGAAGCTGATTTTCTTGATGACTTATGATTGCAACTAGGCTGGAGAACATGATGATGTGTCTTTCTATTATCCAATATGATCACTGAAATGAATATATTTCAATTCAATCTTGCACCTTGATGGGGTAGGCAATTTACACACTAGCTAAAATTACTACTCAATGTTGAGTCAGGCATAGTAAGCCAACAAGATCTTGTGTTCTAAATAAAACATGTCTTGAGGGAAAAGACTGACTAGATGTTCATTGCAATTGAATAACAAGAAAATGAAATCTTGCGTTGATGGAGAAATGTTAGATCCCTCAATATAGAAATGGTACAAGAATGTGCTTCACAAAATGCCCTTATGTGATATTACAGAAGTAATTTTGGCATTTTAGAGAACAATGGAGTGAAAAATATAAAATATATAAAGAATATGAAAAGTGAAGTTATTGATGACTAGTATAGTTTTGTGAACTCCATGTATAGTGAACTGTGATAGTGTTAATAATTTTCTCCGGTGGTAAAGGAGCTTGATTGTAAATTATATTTTTATCAATAAAAAATGTCACTGCCTTTAAAAGTAGAACTACAAACTGCAAAGATTTTGTCATAAAATATGACAAATATTGAGATTAAGGGTGGCAAAACCTGACACGACCTCCCAACCCGACCCGCCAACCCGCCTTTTAGGCGGGTTCAGGTTGGGCTTAAACTAACCCGTTTAATAAACGGGTCGACCCACCTTGATAGAAATCATGGGTTCCTTTCTTCATCTACAAGCAACAGCACAACATGGGGAGAGAGAACGTGACTGCAGCAAAAATCCCTAATCAGGGTATTCATTTTTGCTTCTCTGATTAAATACACACAAATACAATAGCTAGGGTATGAAAATACCCATTACATGTTATGATAAAATTACAGCATGCCATTAATGAAACATTAATGAGCATGTGTTTAAAATGAAAGGAATTGGGTCTGGATTCTGAGTTCCAGACCTTATACTAAATGACAGTATCTTTTCACCCCCCCTCCAGTTGTACATGGTTTTGGACCATGAACATCCAAAATCTGTCCTTGATAAGTCCTTTTGTAAACAAGTCAACAACTTGATCAGCAGTCCGCACGTATTCTGGTTCAATTTCCTTCTCTTCAACCTTTTGTCTTACAAAATGTTGATCAATTTCAATATGTTTGGCACGACTGTGGTAGATAGGATTGAATGACATGTTGATAGCACTTTGATTGTCACACAAGAGAATACTTTTAGAAATCGATTCTCTTCTGTCAACAGGTGTCTGATCCATGTTACTTCGGCTGTAGTAGCTGACATTGATCTATATTCATCTTCTGTGCTCGACCTGGCTATGGCTTTTTGTTTTCTACGGCTCCAGGAGACAAGATTTAGCCCAATGAAAATGCAGTATCCTGAGACAGACCTACGTTCATCTGGATCTCCTGCCCAATCTACATCTGTGTAAGTAAGGAGTTCATGCATGTGATGACCAGGCATACTCTTTCTGTACAGAAGACCATCTCCAATAGTACCCTTCAAATATCGAAGAATGCGTTTAACGGTTTTTATATGCCCAATATGTGGTTCATGCATGAACTGAGATACCTGATTGACAGAATAGACAATGTCAGGCCGAGTGAAGGTAAGATATTGAAGCATTCCTACTATCCTGCGATATCCTGAAAGATCCTCGTACAAATCTCCATCTTAGCAACTGAGTTTCTGATGAAGTACATTGGGTGTGCTGAGGGGCTTACAATCTGTCATACCTGCCTTGCTAAGAACATCAATGGTATACTTATGCTGAGTAAGCGTCATGCCTTAAGGAGTCCTGTCAACTTCTACTCCAAGAAAGTATCTCAGTTTACCAAGATCCTTCATCTTGAATTTATGATTCAAAAGTTCTTTAACCTGTTCAATATGTTCATTAGAGTTACCTGTAATGATAATGTCATCAACATATATCAATAACAGGGTAATTATATCTTTGCATTTAAATATGAAAAGAGAATGGTCAAGAAGAGACCGACTAAACCCATATTTTTCTACTTCAAGAGCGAAACTCTCAAACCAAGATCGAGATGCCTGCTTTAGACCATATATAGCTATCTTTAACCTGCACACGTATTCTTTAGAGTTCCCTTTTGCATACCCAGTGGGTTGCTCCATGTATACTTCTTCCTTCGGAGTTCCATGTAGAAACGCATTCTTCACATCCAATTGGTTGAGAGTCCACTGGTGCTCAACAGCCAATGATACTATGATGCGGATAGTTCCCATTTTCACAACTAGAATAAAGGTCTCATCATAGTCTTGTCCTTGCTCCTGTGTGAATCCTTTGGCAACCAGCCTTGCCTTATATCGCTCGATAGCACCATCTAGCTTATACTTTATCTTATAGACCCATTTTGACCCAACCACATTCCGATTATGTGGTCTGGGAACAATATCCCAAGTGCCAGACTCATGAAGAGCCGCCATTTCGTTGTTCATAGCTTCAATTCATCTCTTAGAATTTATTGCTTGATAAAATGTTGTCGGTTGATCTTCCTTGCCCAAAGAGGTTAAGAAAAGTTGAAAATCCATCGTGAAGTTCTCATAACTGACCCACCTATCAATAGGATGCCGAGGTCGGGTAGACCTTCTGTGAGCAAGTGATTGAGTGGAAACATAAGGAGAATTATGCTCCTGATTAAAGCTGGGAGGTATCTCCTTCTCACGTCGAGAATAACCAATGCCTTTATACCTTTCGGGGGCCAATAGTGATTCAGACGTTACACTTTCTTGATTTCTTTGCGCAACAGTAGATACGTTTCCCTAGTCTCTTTGATTACATTAAGAAGAACATACATTATCAATACTAGAAAAGAGATCTGAGTTCAACCAAGGGTGATAAACTTCAATTTCAGGAGGAGTGCTAGCATTATGACCAAAATTTGATTCGTCAAACACAACATTTCTGGATATTTTTATGCGCTTGCTCACGGGATCATAGCATTTGTAGCCTTTGTAATCATCAGCATACCCCACAAATCTGCACTTTAAGGCCTTATCCTGAAACTTGTGCCGCATTGAACTGTCAACATGAACATAACATACACCCGAATACACGCAAATCGTGATAATTTGGATGCACACCATGCAAAGAGAAATAGGGTGATTTGTTCTCTAAGATGTTCATAGGCAATCAATTTATGACATAGACAGTTGTGTGAAAAGCCTCTGCCCAGAAGGTAACTAGAAGGTTACTATCATGCATCATGCTCATTGCACTCTTGACAATATGACAATGCTTCCGTTGAGTAATCCCATTCTGTTGAGGTGTGTGAGGGCAAGACACATATCTACTTATTCCATTTGTTTGGAGGAAATTTATGAAGTCATTTGAAGAGAATTCACCCCCTCCATCACATTGGAAACAAATAATATTCTGAGAGAATTGGTTTTGAACAAAAGAATGAAAATTCTGAAATAACTTGAAGGTTTTAGATTTACTTTTCATAAAGAAGATCCATGTATATCGAGAATAACTGTCAACAAATATGAGATAATATCTAGTGCCATACATGGAAGGAACTGGAGCCGGGCCCCAAACATCAGAACATATAATTTCAAATGGTCTTGAAGCTCTTTTATTAATGGAATGAAAAGGAAGAACATGACTCTTACACTGAAGACAACTAGAACACTTTTTATTATTGACACTTAAGTCTAGACTTGACTTGGGAATAAGACTACTTGAAACAAGCTTATCAATAAAGCGACTACTACAATGACCCAGACGACCATGCCAAAGATTCGACTCAATACATTCAGAAAGATTAAAAACACTCTCAGTAGAAACTGAAGATGATGATGTGAGCTTCAAGATGGAATCAACAGGTTGAACACGAGAGGAAGGATTCTCTTGGAACACGTACATATTTCCTTGACGTTTTCCTTCAGTGAATGTTTCTCTCGTTTGAAGGTCCTTAACACAAACAGAAAAAGGAGTAAACTCAACTGAAGCATTAATGCCATCTACAAGTTTAGAGACAGAAACAATATTTTTCTTGATATTAGGAGCATGAATGACATTTGAAAGTGCAAGAGAATAGTTGGACATGGGGATTACAAAATTTTCAATGTGCGAAATATGGTGGTGAGACCCATCTCCAGTGACTATACTATTTCTACCAACATAAGAAACAAGATTTAGGAGCTTACCAGCATCACCAGTGACATGAGTGGCTGCACCCGAATCAACATACCAAGTACCTTGATTATTCTGTTTGATATTCAATTCAGCCAAGGCAAATAATAGTAACTCTTTGACTTCTCCACTATTTTTCAATGTATCTGTTCCCTTTCTTGTCTCCAATTGCTTTCCTCTATTTTGCGGGTTAAACCAGCAATTTGCCTTTATGTGTCCCTTTTTGTTCCAGAGAAAGCAGGTAGGTATTGTCCTTTGCCTTTGCCCATTGGGAGGAACATTGGGTGTAGGTAGTATTCCACGACTTCCTTGTCCATTTCTTTCTTGACCCCATTTGTCTCGAAAATCATACCTACCACGTCCTCGCCCATAGGCAACTCCTGTGGCAAGAACATTGTGTGCTCCAACATGAGCATGAGTATCTTCAGAAAATCCTTTCAACGTCATCTCATACTGTAAAAGCTTGACACGAAGATCTTCAAATGTAGGTAAATCTGGCAAACACAATAAGGAAGTAACCATCATATGATAGTCCGACCCCAGCCTACTCAAAGTTTGTCGCACCATATCTTTGTCACTAACAGGGCATCCCACAATGGCCAATTGATCTGTAATAGTCTTCATTTTGTTCAAATACTCCATAATAGTCATGGAGTCCTTTCTTAGCATTTGAAACTCTTTCTTTAAAAATAATACTCTGGCCTGAGAAACTTGAGAATATGTCTGAACCAGTCGATGCCATAATTGCATTGTTGAGCATGAAATGAAATGGGGATCTTCGAAACACGAGCTTAGATTAACAAGGGCAAGTGTCAAGAATGACACTAAAGCATAACCCTTAAAAAGGGTATAACCGGAAACAAAATAAAAACAAAAATGTATTATTTATTGATATGAAAAACCAATTGCTTAAGAAGCATTGGAATGAAATACAAGAGGGGCTGCACCCCTTTATATACACAGCTGAAAGAGGACTCAATAGAGCTGTTGGACATAGTCCAACAACTCTATTAAGAGCTGTTGGAATGTGTCAGTCCAACAGCTCTATTGCTAGTCAAGTCTGGACAGGACTTGACTAGCAACAGTCATTCTAGTTCAAACTGAACTAGATGACATAAAGACAAAAAATAAAAATAAAGGAAAAAAAATACAGAAAAGAAAGAAATGAAAAATGTATTTATATATATATATATAATAATAACATAATATTATTATATATACATATGTGTACAGTTTTACATTTTAACACTCCCCCTCAAACTTACGGTACAATGAGCGAAAGTTTGTCTAAGAGAAAGTGAAATCGGGGAGCAGCGAGAGGCTTTGTAAAGAAGTCTGCTAACTGATATTCTGGAGTGACATATGGCAGATCAATTATCCCGTGTAGATATTCCTCTCTGACGTAGTGACAATCCATTTCGATGTGTTTGGTGCGTTCGTGGAATGTTCTGTTACTGGCAATGTAGATCGCACTTTTGTTGTCACAACACATTTGTGAAGCCTTTGTTGCTTCAGCTCCCATGTCAGCAAGCAGTCGTCGGAGCCAAACTACTTCCATGGTCGTGGTTGCCATGGCTCTGTATTCAGCTTCGGTGGATGAGAGAGATACCTTCTGCTGCTTTTTACACCTCCACGAGATCAATGATTCCCCTAAAAAGACACAAAAGCCAGTGGTTGAGTGTCTGTTATTGGGATCACCTCCCCAATCAGCATCAGTATATGCAATTAAATCAAGAGAAGAGGAGGAAGATAAGAAAAGTCCTTGTGAAAGAGAGGACTTGATGTATATGATAATACGCATGACTGCTCCCATATGAACAGAAGTAGGAGCATGTTGAAATTGACTTGCTGTATGAACAACATGTGCTATATCTGGTCTGGTAATGGATAGATAGGAAAGTGCCCCGACAAGCTGTCTATAAGGAGTAGGGTCTGCAAGAAGTTCTCCATCATCAATCTTCATTTTAACATTAACAACTTCTGGAGTGTCAACTTTCTTATCATCAGTAATACCAGACCTGAAAACAATATCAAAAGCAAATTTAGTTTGAGATAATAAATATCCTCTAGGAGAATAAGCAACTTCAATGCCTAAAAAGTATCTCAACAAGCCCAAATCAGTCATTTCAAAATGAGATTTAAGAAGTGTTTTGATTGTTTCAACTCCCTGTTTATCGCTTCCGGTGATGATCATATCATCCACATAGAGAAGAAGCACAATGATCCCTGCATCAGAATTCTTAATAAACAAAGCAGTGTCAGTTAAACAGAATTGAAAACCAATATCAATCATAACACGACTAAACCTATCATACCAAGCTTTTGGTGCTTGTTTAAGTCCGTAAAGAGTTTTTTCTAAGCGAAGGACTTTACCCTTAGGAATACTTAGACCAGGAGGGGGTTCCATGTATACTTCTTCAACTAGCTTTCCATTTAAAAAAACATTTTTGACATCCATTTGCAAAATAGACCATTTTTTGATACGAGCCATCGGAGCAAAGGTTTCTTCATAATCAATCCCATATTCTTGGGCATAACCTTTGGCTACTAAACGGGTTTTATATCTTTCAAGAGTACCATCACTCTTGGTTTTAATTTTATAAACCCATCGACATCCTATAGTTTTCTTCCCTGAAGGAAGATCTTGAATATTCCATGTAGAAGCCTTTTCAAGTGCATCTAATTCAGTTTTCATGGCTTCTATCCATTTGATATCAGTTTTTGCTTGAAAATATGTGGATGGTTCTTCATATGAGTGAATTAATGCAATAACTGCCCTATATGTGGGTGAGAAAGACTCGTATGATACAAACCAGTGGCGTAGCTAGGATTGACGTGGGGGATGGGCAAATAGGGGTGTAGCAAACAAAAAAATGGCGTGATAGTCGGGAGCTCGGGGGCAGCGCCCCCGAAAAAAAAAATTTGAGATAAAATAAAAAATGGCTACAATTATTAATAAAAATCTATTTTATATGGACAAATCAAACTATTTGCTGCAGTCAGGGCTGAGCTGGGCTAGGACTGGGCTTTTAAAAAAAAAAAAATTTAACTGTTTCGAGAGGCAGGACTGGGCTACAGCCCATTCCTGCCCCCGCCCCCCCCAGCTCCGCCTCTGACCACCAAGATTGGTCGTAGAACCCCGAAAAGCTTTCAGCTAAAAAATGAATACATTTTTTATGACACCGATGATGACCAACATGCACCATATGCAGAATTCAAGCAAAAAGAGTATAAAAATGCCTGTTAGACAAAAAATACAGATGCCCAATTATTAAAATCTGCCAATGGCCACAGTTACTCACTACAAGAATCCTAGACAATCGAGAACAAGCAATTCACTCACCAACTATCTGGTAGATAAAGATACGCTATCCGTTGCCTTCGTTACATTGATAGACATCCATACCTTGTTTTAGCAGCAGGCACAAAAGGAGAGTCCTATGCACGCACGATGACCAAGAAAGGATAGCAAGATTGACTCTTCCAATGAGGTTGCGCCCAAAAAGGAGGAAAGAAACTAGACCCACGTTCAGTTGTGCCCCAAAAAGAAAGGATCAAGAACCAAATTGAAGGATTGGCCTGTATTGCTCCTGTAGAATGGATAACTGGATACTGTATCACCAGAGCCACTGAACATGAACAAAACCCACCCTCAAATTTAGGAGATAAGAGGGTCTTCTTCAAACTGCTAGCGATGGTTGCCGGAGATTGGCAAAGGTCCGACTGACTGCGACACCGGTGCCTCGCGTCGCCGGAGATTGCAGCCGAGAGGGAGAAGCTCGGAGGGGGGCACCGCCACCGCGGGTTCACCGAAGGGAGGCCGGCGGCACAGCAGAGCACAAGGGTTGCTGGCGAATGGGGTTGCCGTCTTGCCTGTGACTGAAGGGGAACGCTGGAACGGAGGGGCAGAGCTTTAGAAAACTGGCTAGGGTTTTACCCCTCGCCTCTTTTGGCAGGCTCTAGACTCATCGAGAGCCCGGGTCTCGGTCGACTCGGTTTCACGAGTCCCGATTCGACTCGATTTTTCGAGTCATGAGTCGACTCGGTTTCAAATTTTAGGGTGGGCGGCCGCCCACCCATACCCACCCCTGGCTCCACCACTGATATAAACTTTCCTGGAGGCCTCGAGATTCGGGATGATTGTCTAGTTGGAATGTTAGAATATTTTTCAAGTGCACATGGAGGATTAGACTCTTGTCGCCTGGAATATTGAATACTAGTATCTCTATGAACTTCTTCATTTTCAACATTAAGATCAATAATTCTTTGATCATCATCAAAGTTACAATCAAGGTCATATTCATCATATGTTGATATTAGATCTAGCAAAAAGGAGTACTCAGTGACGTCTTTTAATTTTCTAAAATCAAAGAAGCTCTCCTTTTCAAGAAAGGAAACATTTCTAGACACATATAGTTTATTATTTTTGAAGTCAAAACATCTATAACCTTTCTGGTTTTCAGCATATCCTAAAAAGGCACAGGGAATCACACGAGGAGAAAGTTTATCATTTTTGTCAGTAAATATGAAACATTTGCACAGTTTTACATTTTAACAGAGCAGTCATCTGGAATTGCCACAAGCACTTCTTGTGACAATGTAGAAGTGATATAGGCAACCAACGCCTGATCTCACTTCATCCAGGATACATACTCAGGATTTCTAACATAGGTAATAGAAAGATCTTTCTCACCATTCTTTTCTTCTTGTGGTATGAATTCTGGAGGAACAGGAACAGAACCATCCAGATGTCCAGAAAGGTCTTGACTTCTTATGAATGGTATGATTTGTTGCTTCCAAGTTAGGAAATTGGAATTGTTCAGTTTCTCAGACACGAGTTGGCTGAGAAAGTTTGTGGAAAGACCAGACTGAGAATCAGGGAATGAGTCCATATTCTTTTGAAGCCAAAAACAAGAAGGAATAAGATCCAACCAAGAGAAGGAATAAAAAACAAGAAATGGCCTTACGACAAAGACCCAACCATAATTGAATTCTAGTATAATTCAGAACATAAATTTTAATATCAGAGAAGTCTAAAGACCAGACTAGTTTTTTTTTTTAACTGATGAACACGAGGCAGAAAAACAGGACTGCACAGTAAAGAATCTGTTCTGAATAAAATTCAATCAGTAATAGGTACGTTATTTTGAAAATAATGTGTTTTCCTTTTAGAATAATGAGAAAACAGGCAAAACAGAGATGAAAATGAATTCGAAGATGAAATTATTTTAATCAAGATAGATCTGGGCGTGCAGATCACAATCTGATCTGACGTCAATATGCAAATGAGTTTGGAGTGATCCTTTTCAACTCTTGTAATCACACATAGATAAAAAAAATGATCTTGCTTGATTATTTTGCTTATGGATGGGTAAGATCACGTGCAGCAATGTGAAAGAAGTAGTAGATATGACAGAAGAACAACAGGGAATGAAAGAAGGAGGAAATATGCCAACGTGACCAAATTTCAGTTTTGGATTTTGGAAATAAGAGAAACACGTTGGCTTAAATAAAAAAGGGGAATCAAAAGGAGGTACTTGAAGAAGACAATAAGCAGATTAATGATGTATTTCAAAAGAGCAAAAAGAAAGAGGAGAGTACGAAGAAGAGATTTCAGTCCGGACTGCAGATTTAAATACAAGAGAAATCGATAGGAAAAATGAGAAAACAGGTACCTTAGAAGGAGACAAATCAGTCATAGAAGGAACCGATCTTCAATATTGAACCTGCTGCTCTGATACCATGATAGAAATCATGGGTTCCTTTCTTCATCTACAAGCAACAACACAGCATGGGGAGAGAGAACGAGGCTGCAGCAAAAATCCCTAATCAGGGTATTCATTTTTGCTTCTCTGATTAAATACACACAGATACAATAGCTAGGGTACGAAAATACCCATTACATGTTATGATAAAATTATAGCATGTCATTAATGAAACATTAATGAGCATGTGTTTAAAATGAAAGGAATTGGGTCTGGATCCTGAGATCCAGACTTTATACTAAATGACAGTATCTTTTCACGCCTAACCCGTTTATTAAACGGGTCGGGTTCGTGTTAGGGGTATGCCAACCCAGCTGACCCGTTTAATAAACGGGTTAGGCGGGCGGGTCAACCTGCTAACCTGCCAATTCGTTTAACCGACCCAACCCGTTTATAAACGGGTTGGCGGGTCGTGTCGGGTTACCCGTTTAATAAACGGGTCGGGTTCGTGTTTGCCACAGCCGACCCGTTTAATAAACGGGTCGGGTTGAGGTATGCTGACCAGCCAACCCGCCGGGTCGACCTGCCAACCCGACCCGATTGCCACCCCTAATTGAGATAGGCAACAATGCTCCATCTTGAGGTGTTGCAAAGATATCTATCGAATTGATTTATGAAGTCAAGCTTTGAACTCTCTTGGAGAATTTGCAATTCTGTTCAGAAAATTTGAAGTGCTAAACATCTTGAATGCAACTCTTTCTTATTAAAGTGGCAAGTCACCAATATATGGTTGCTTCTTTTCATAGATATTATTTATCACCATAAAGCTTCCTAGAAGTTTCACCTGAATCTCTGCCTTTTGTAATATTGCTTTTACATGAATTCTTTTCAAATGGCCCAAAAGACATGGCTTTATAATTTGGCTTCAACATTTAAGCTTATGATCATTTGTCTCTTTTCTATTCAATGGTACGAAATTCACTCTCAAAGAAATTAAAACCAGAGGCGGTTCTTTTATGCACATACATGCAGGTCATCTATTTTGTACTTCAAAGGAATTGGCATAGAAGATTCCTTTTTGATGAGTAGCCTTCAATTTTTTGAATATTCATGGCCCATCTCAGTATCATTTCATTGTGCATGAATTGATTAATCAGGCTAATCGGATAACAGATATGTTAGTTAATTCACAAGGCTCCAAACTGACTAATAACAGTATCTTCCAACATATTCTCTCTAAAAGATAAATATACTCTTTGTTGTTCTTGTAACTTCAATCTCTAAGAGGTACGTAAATGAGACCAATTTCTTGATGTCAAATTCTTGAATTAGAAACTTAAATAGCCTTTGAAATTCTATATAATATTCCATTGAAATAGTTTGACCAAAATATGCAAGTAATATCATTTTCAATACTCCTTGAGAAGAAATAAAAAATGAATTGAGATTTGTTCACGCCCATGCTTGAAATGAGCAGTACTACATCTTTTAAGCAAGTAATTCAACTTTATGTTCATGTGGTGAAGACGAAGAATAGAGAAGAGATAACAGGAGGTACCACAGGGCTGTAAAGTGCCTCATATGGTGGGTGATGTCGCAGTCAACTCTCTTGTATGTTATGTCTAACTTTAGGTTAACCTAATTACACATATACCTTTTGAAAGGTACACCTTGCCATGTAATGATATAATATGACGAGCAGTGCTTCATTGGCCTAATCATAGTACTATGGATATTGTTTTGTTCTGACATTGTTACCGTGCCAGTTGTAATTTTGACATATAAAATGTCATGAGCAGAAATTCTCTTGATCCAATGTTCACAGCATAAGGAATTGATTTGTATGTGACAGTTGACACTATTTGTTATTCATTATGTAAGTTGTACAAGTGGAATTTGATTTTCGCACGTGCATGGTATAGTCAACCTCTCTCACGCTCTCTATAAACAGGCAACTAACTACAATTTTTATTCATACATGTGCATATATGTATTGGATAAACTGGGAGCTATGTCACATAGGTATGGGTGCAGATGCGGGGGCGGCGATGCGGCACTTTAAAAGAACTTGGGTGTGGGGGTGCGGGAGGGTATATATATATATATATATATATATATATATATATATATATATATATATATATATATATATATATATATATATATATATATATATATATTTTAACACCACCCCTTTACCCTTTCTCGTGGTACCCCATTCTCAAGCCCCATCCCTCTTTACCCCTTCTCGAGGTACCCCCTTATTTTTTTAATTGGGGGGGGAGGGGGGTGCTCGAGGTACCCTTACCCATTATCGAGCCCTGTCCCTTTTTTTAATGGACAAAGTTAACCAAGTCCATTTTGGACAATGATAACCTTGGGTGCGGGTTGACCGAATTGGGTGCCACACCCGCGTCGCGTCGACGTGGGTGCAGAGGCCTCTTTGGTGAGTCCCTGTGACATAGACTGGGAGCATGTCTGTGCTCGCTAGTATGTCTAATGGCAATAACATGTGAAAGATTTCCAAAGGCTATTCGGTTGGAGATTTTCTCCTCGTTTTTAAGTTATATTGTCCTAGTCCAATTTGATGATTTTATCAGGTGTTCTCCAAATATTTGGTCCTCTTCTTTGATGTTTGGATAGTAAATATCAGGGATAGTCCATATATTCTTGTCTGGAAAGCTTTGCAGCCAATTATAAAAGTTCAATACACGGTAGTATTGCTCACCAAGTCTGATGAAAAGCATATTCCTTTAATAAGGAACAATTTCTTAATCTACCTGCCAAATTCCAATTGATGATATCCTGCTGTGGGGCTTATATTTTGCTGACTGTACAACAACTGTAGCTATGTACAATATGTTCAACTTGCTTTTGCTACAAGAGATGATCCTTTTCCCCAAAATTTTACAGGTAAGGAGAATTTCGTTGCATGCTGATCAGTGTGGTGATGAAGAACAAATTGATATTGGTGCACAACCAAAGGACTTAAATATTGCACTTGATAAGCCCGAGCTGGCATTGCTTTCAACTGATTCAGGAGTAATCATGCTTCGTGGATCCAAAGTGTTGTCAACTCTGAATCTTGGGTTTGCTGTGACGGCATCTGCAATTTCACCTGATGGAAGTGAGGCCATTGTTGGTGGCCAAGATGGGAAACTCCACGTCTATTCTGTCAATGGGGACACTCTCACTGAAGAGTCAGTCCTTGAGAAGCATCGTGGTGCTATTAACGTCATTCGTTTCTCCCCAGATGCCTCTATGTTTATTTCTGGTGATCTCAATCGAGAAGCTGTTGTATGGGACCATGTCACTCGAGAGGTACCATCTCTCTCTCTCTCTCTCTCTCTCTCTCTCTCTCTCTCTCTCTCTATATATATATATATATATATATATATATATATATATATATATATATATATATATAGATATGTGTGTGTGTGTGTGTGTGTGTGTGTGTGTGTATCAATCCTTGAACACAAGCACACACACATAACAAAAAGAAAACAAGAATTGGTGTATGTACAGAGTCTACAGACAGTATGCTAGGGAGATGCACATTATAACACTTTGCAAACCATGTAAATCCTTTTTTTTTGTCTAAGAGAAATAATTTAAGCCAGGGGATAAGAAATCTTTCAACAAGCTTACAGAATAGATCAAATTAAGATTCTTAACCACCAGGCCTATTCCGACCAATCCAAGCTAAATCCCCATCTGGCCATTTTATTGGCACAATCCAAAGCTTGTTTGAACAACCACTGAAATGCTGGATAAAACCAAAACAAATGCTCAATTGTTTCATTCTCATCGAAACAGAAGTAGCAAGTACTTGCAAGCTGGAAACTTTTGTCTTTCAATTTGCACTGGTTATTAACCTTATCAAGTGCTAAGAGCCACACAAATATCTTGGCTGTAGGAGAGGGATGGAAACCCTGGACGGTGTCATTTGGAAAGTGGTCTACATCTTTACAGCCAAAAGCATGGCTAAATGAAGCTATAGAGAACATAACACATCCGTCACATTTCCATATAAGGAATTCTCGCTGTCAGAAATTTTCCATGGGCCTAAAAATCCAATAGCCATAACCAAAACCAATCTTCTACCTCTTGCTCCTTGAAATTCCTTCTGAATTCAGTGAACTAACTAGCTCTTCCTTTCCAACATTCACTTACAAGTATGCTGTTATCTCTGTTTATGTGAAAAAATGGTGGATATCTTTCAGCAAGAGTTACATCCCTGGACCATAAGTCAGTCTGGAACCTCAGCCTGACCCCTTTGCAAGCTTGATTTGAACCATAAACTTAATTACCAATTCAATCACCCCCCTTTGCAAGGTCATACTCCCTTGAAGATTTGATTATTTGGTTCCAGCCAACCACACCACCAGCTGAGATAGAGCTACCATTTCCACGTACCAATCCATTTATCCCCTTCACCCAAGCCTATGGGACCAAAAAACAAGTTAGATTCCAGATTTGTTCAAAGCTAACAGTCAGATCTGCCTATGATTCCAGTATGTGTTTTAAAATTTAACATTCAAAACAAAGAAATCTTCTGAAAAATATTAAATCCATAGAGAAGAAAGAGGTTAGAAGATTAGAGGAAAAAGCATGAAGATGAGATTAATAGATCACTTCGTCATGGCTGCTCTAATTCTGTGTCAATTTTTGTCATTTCAATTTGACTCAATGAAATAGGAAAGAGAAAATGAATATTCCAACTACAACAGGTTGATGTCCCAACTCATTAATCACATGGGATGATCTCTCATAATAGATTAATCCTCACTAGGATTGAGTTAATTTTTTTTTATTAGTCAAGCTAGGTTTGCCTGAATATGGCCTGGTTGAGATAGTGTGACTCCAACTGGTACTACAAATCAATTACCCGAGCCATTGATGACAATGATACAATACTAATGCATGTTACGTAAAGCAAAAATAAAAACACATATTGAAGAAATGCCACGTATCCTTACATCTTGTCCTTAAGAGTTAATTAAACAGAAAGATGAGCATTGTCAGGGATAGAATGGGCATGTTACAAGCTGTCTGAAATTACAGAACACAAAAAATTTGACATGAAGCAAGTTGAAGGAACTGGGAAAAGGAGGAGCCCAGTAAAGATTGGAGATCAGCAATAAGCAGGAATATTACTATTGGGGACCATAAGTTTAGCTTTAAGCAACAATGGGATTACAAAGCAAATTGTGGTGCATAAGACAAATACCAGTTTTGATAATAATGGTGTACTTTGCTATTAATTGCATGTTCTGGATTTTCATGAGAAGGTGACAAAGCAATCAAGACCTAGAATGAATTGATTCGGCGCAATATCCCTGTTATGAAAAATGTAGTAGACATTCATTCTATTGTATGTCAATGGCATTCTAGATCCAAAAACCTTGAAAATTCTTAAGCATTTATGGCCTTGTGTGCGGTATTATAATTACCCTTGTTTTCCTAGACTACAAAATGCCTATGTCACACGGACTCGGCTAGGGAGGTGCCGCACCCGAGTCGACACGCCCCGACACGGGTGCGGACACGGGTGCGGCTTCGGACTCGGCCCGGACTCGGTCAACGCCGAGTCGGACTCGGTCAACGTCGAGTCGGACTCGGTCAACGAGTCTAGGCCGCGTCCGTCCACATTTTGGACTCGGTCAACTTTGACCGAGTCCAAAAATGTCCATTTTTAAGACAAAAAACAAAAAAAAACAATTTTTATATATCTTTTTTTTTAATATATAACCAGACTGTGCAATGCAGTTGCACAGTCACAGACTGTGCAACTGCAACTGCACAGTCATTGCACACAGTCTGTGTGACTGTGCACAGTCTGTGTGACTGTGCACAGTCTGCACAGTCACAGACTGCATTGCACAGACTGTGTGCACAGTTTGTGTGACTGTTTCACAAGTCACAACTTATGTAAAAATATGTATAAAACACGATAAAAGGTAACCCAACCATTTGAGATAGCTAAATAAATGCTTTTCCAGTTTAAAAAAATACTAGTTTCACAAGTATTAGAAAAGCTAGCTTAAGAACTACCATAAAGAAATGGGAATGCCAAATTGAAACTTTCAAAAAAATTAAGGTCATAGTTTTGGCTACTTAATTTTAATTGTTTACTAGAATTATATATATATATAGCCGAGTCCCCGTGTCCAAAATTTTTGAAATTGCGCCGCACCCATGTCGCACCCGCACCCATGTGACATAGCAAAATGCCATGGTTCAATTTATCAGGCACAATGTAAATCCTATATGGTTTTTTAATTTTCTTTTTGTTTCCTAAATTCTTTTTACACACATTAAAGTAGTGGAAGGCTATCATGCTTCATCCATGTTTTTTTTTTCTTTATTTTTGATAGATTTTGTCACTATATTTAAGTTGTTCATACTTCTAACTTTTTGGTTCCCATTTGCATAGTCCATCTCTCTTTCTTCCTTTCCCTTCCGCATTAATCCTTTTTAGAAATGTAATGTTAATTACCAAGGTTTGATTTTTAACTTCCTGAACATTTGTCTCACTAACCAGTTGACTATCTTCTGCAGGTTAAGCTTAAGAACATGTTGTACCATACTGCTCGTATAAATTGTGTGGCTTGGTCTCCTGATAGCACAATGGTTGCTACGGGATCTCTAGACACAAGCATAATTATATATGAAGTTGATAAGCCAGCTTCAAGTCATATAACCATAAAGGGTGCTCACTTGGGAGGTGTTTATGGATTAGTTTTCAATGATGATTGCACTGTTGTAAGCTCTGGTGAAGATGCATGCATTCGTGTGTGGAGATTAGTGCAGCAGTAACGGGATCGTAACTGCAATTGATGGTTGATTTGGTTTTGGAAGCAAGTTGTGTGGCCTTACATTTCTTGCTCTGTGCAGTCTTCGTCAAAAGAATTCTCTGTTTTGTTTATAGGAAAACCCTTTCCAGTTTGTCTTTGATTGAAGACTAGAAGAACATAGCAGAATGGCTCGTGTTTTGATATGATTTTGCTGATGTGAGTTTTTCGCCTTTTTGGGGTTATATTGGGTGTTTTTTTTTTTCCTTCTCCTTTTGTCGGTCTGATCAGCCATGCATACACCTAAATATTTTCCATGATCATATTTGTGTATGCAATGTTCATTGCTGGAATTGTGATGAAATAATAGAATGCTTAATCCCTTGGCCTATTCGCACTCGCTTCTTTGTTCAAGCATGGATATTGCTTTCTTTTCGGGGGGGGATGAAAGAGACACTCTTTCGTAGGAAAGAGAACTTTTACTAAGGGAGGTGAAACAAACATCTCCATGGAAAACATGTGGTGGTGTTTACATAATAAAGGCAAACAAGCATCTTTCCTGTCAAAATGGGTTCACACCACTGTTGTCTGTATTAGAATCGGACTTGTATCGTTTGGCCCAATGATTCAGGTGAATCCTCCAATATCCATTCTCAAGTGAATTATTCTGAATTGGCCAAAAAATAATTAAAAAATATTGTGTCAATCAAAACGTGACACATGTTAAAGCCATTAAAATAATATAAAAAATTAATTTTAATCTATTTTTTACATTTTATTAAAAAATAGCCAATTCAGGTCAGTATTTTCTGGTGCATCGACATTCAGGCCAATATCGACAACACTGGTTCACACCTTCCCCCCATGGGAAAGAACTTTTTCTCATGCGTCCCTTCAAGAAGTGGCTTCCCTTGGGTGGGGATGCAATAAATGCCCTCTTGATGATATTTCGATCTTAAGAATGTGAAATAAGTCTCCATATGGGAACTGGTAGTTGGAGGGAGTTTATGCATTTGACAAAGTGGCAGCAGTCCATTTCTGGATTTGGCATCTACCATTTTATGAGGTGGTAGTTGCTAAATCCAGTTTTCAATGCAAATACAAAGGCCGTCTCACCTCCTTTCTCAAATGCATAAAGTGCCTTAACATCATTCTCTGGCACAACTGCCACTCAGTGAATCATATTTTTGATCCTATATCCGACCAAATTCGATTGTCCAGTTGCATTTGATAAGCTAAAACTATTCGAGTATAATTCGATTCTGATTTTGCTATCAAATCTGATAAATATCCAAATTTGAAGGATATCTGAATCTGTTTATATGTAACATATAGCGATTACGTAATGATTTATTGTGATAGGTATTATTATGTACAGTGATTACTGTGATAGCGATTACTATGTATAGTGATTATTGTGACCTATGTATAGCGATTACTTTGATATTGATTATTGTGTATATGATTACAGTGATAGCGAGTGTGCAACAATTATTATATATAGGAATTACTGTGTATAGCGACATGTAAAAGTACAAATGAGAGTAATTTTGATTTGATACAAATAATATGTTATTTTGTGCTACAAAGAGGTCAGAAGATAAGTAGAACGCCAGGTGAAAAGCTCAAAGGGCGGTGTCAGTGGCCTGCAGTTCTGTCGTAATATGGACATCTGAGTGAATATCAGAATGATCAATTATGAAATATGCACTTCAGTGGCTTTCTCGTGTTGGAACACTATGACCCACCCGGTCAATAAGTGAAATCATAAGATGAACACATTCCAGTTTGATTCTTTTGAGATCACCATGACCCTAGAAGATGTGCCACAAATTACGGGTCTTAAGTGCCATAGAATTGTTGTCCTAGCATGAGATTCAAACTATAATGCAAGGGACAAGTGCACGACCCTTCTAGGAATGTCGATGGAGGATTGGGGTCAATGTATTTTTGGTGAAAGCAATTTCACATTAATGAAAGTTTCTTCTTTTCGTAATAAATGGGAAGGCCGGTCTGCTACATGTGCATCTGAAAGAGCTGACCAAGAGTTGCGCAGCTTCCATCTTTATTTTTTTGGACTTACTCTATTTTCGGATTTGTCTGGTTCGAGGTTAAGTTACCTGTGGCTGCAGTTCTTGAAAGACTTCGATGAAGTAGACAACTATGCATGGGGTGCTACTATTCTTGCATTCTTATGCAGTCAACTTTACCGTGTGAGTAAGGGTACAAAAACCGTTGAAGGGTTTTAGCCATTTGTTAAGGTAATTATTTATTACATATTTGGTAGTTATAGACTAATGTCGTTGAAGGTTATAGTCTTACTAATATATTATTTTTGTAGGCCTGAGCATGAGAGCATATTGTCGCCTTTTGTCCTCAGTGTGGCCCTGCGATTTATGGTTTTTCCAAGATCGACCGATAGGCTACAATAAATGTCAAGGAGGATAATGCTAAGTTCATTTTAGATGGTCTGCAATTAAATGAGGTAAATGGTTTAAAATCGTTTATAATCGTTTAAGCATTTATCATTCATTAGTATAAATTGTTGAAATGTTTAGCATTCTTAAGTAATCATCGCTGCAAGAATTTGTCTTCGTTAGTACAAATCATTATCGCATTAGCATTTAGCATTCATTAGTATAAATTGTTCTAATGTTTAACATTCTAAAGTAATGATTGCTTATAAGATTTTGTATTCCTTAGTACAAATCGTTATTGCTTTAGCATTTAACTTTTATTAGTGTAAATCTTTGAAATGTTTAGCATTTTTAAGTAATCATCGCTGTAGG
This sequence comes from Nuphar pumila, assembly GCF_984573655.1. NCBI lineage: Eukaryota > Viridiplantae > Streptophyta > Magnoliopsida > Nymphaeales > Nymphaeaceae > Nuphar > Nuphar pumila. Next base: position 17,459,308 of record NC_143256.1, read on the forward strand.
ATTTTGTCTTCGTTAGTACAAATCATTATCGTATTAGCATTTAGCATTCATTAGTATAAATTGTTCTAATGTTTAACATTATTAAGTAATGATCGTTGCAGGATTTTGTATTCCTTAGTATAAATCGTTATCGCTTTAGCATTTAACTTTTATTAGTGTAAATCGTTATAATCTTTAGTATTCTTAAGTAATGATCGTTGAATGATTTTGTCTTCGTTAGTACAAAGCGGTATCGTTTTAGCATTCATTATTGTAAATTGTTGTAATATGTAGCATTCATTAGTGTAAATCATTTTAATACAAAACATTCATTAGCAACAATCGTTGTAATATATTTAGCACTCGTTATTATAAATCATTTTAATATTTAGCATTCATTAGCATGAATAATTATGCCTATACCTAAAAGAGAGTCCACCAAGAAAAGAGAGTCCACCAAGAAAAAGAAAGAGACGATTTGTATATCATAGTCCATCTGAGTCGTCAAGTGCTACTGAATAAACATTATGTGATTTTTGTATCCCGATAATTATTTATTGTAATTCTATAATTCTTTGTTGTAATTCTATAATTCTTTTTTGTAATGTGACATTCTATAAATATATAATTCTTTTTTTAATAAGTTCAACACACAAGTGCTACTGAATAAATTGTTGTAATGTTCGGCCTTCATAAAAAAAAATTGAAGAAGCATTTAGCGTTGTGTACTACAGAAATTATGATTTACTTTTACGACCTTTCTTCCTATCGTGATTTACACAAAAAATGATAAAAGGCTGAAAGGATTTGTACGTATAAAGGCTACATGTTATCGCGATTTGCTTGATACCGATTGGCTTGCAATCAGTTCTATAAGAGATCGCGATTTGTTTTTTATAGAAGAAGTGTTCTATCACGATCTGTACACCCATGAACATAAAGCAAAAATGATTTGTCCTATCATGATTTGTGTTTACGAGCTTTGTCTATAAGAATGATATGCCCTATCACGATTAGGGTTTAGGTTTTTGTGTTTTAAGGGTTTAGGGTTTTAGAATTTAAGGTTTAGGGTTTAGGGTCTAGGGTTTAGGGTTTGGTGTTTAGTGTTTTAGGGTTTAGGGTTTTAGGTTTTAGGGTTTGTAGTTTAGGCTTTAGGGTTTGGGGTTTGGGGTTTGGGGTTTAGGGTTTAAGTTTTGGATCTATCTATATTTCAAATGGATCATCTTAAATAAAAAAAATTTGGGTTTATTTGATACCCAAATAAATTTAATTAAAAAATATATATGTAAATGTGTATATATATATATATATATAATAGTTTAGATTGGGTTTGCCTTTACGAGCTTTGTCTAAGTGAACGACACGTCATATCGCGATTTACACAATGACTGATTCATAAAAGGTAAAAAAAGAAAAACAATAAACAAATCGAGACGATGTTTAGACTTAGTAAAGAACAAATCGAGTTAACTTCAATGATACAAATCAATGTAACTTTATAAATACAAATTGATTTCGTTCACAAAGACATATCATTGTCGCGGTAACTTCATAACTACAAATCGATGTGATTTACAACCACATTCATTTACAAAAAATATGAGTATTTAGTTATAATACATCATAATCAATGGTTTGGCTTAGATACAATACATGACCATCATGTATATGGAAATAGTTTAGACTCAGATCAGGGTTTGGACTGGACCTATAAGAGATTTGGATCCGTTTAAGACCCAAATAAATGTAATCTAATGTAAAAGTATTTTAGATCCATTTAGAGATCAAATTGGATCCTACTAAGAAAATAAGATATCGAATCTACTTAAAGACTCAATTTGATCTCATTATGTATATTAACATTTAGACCCATTTGGAGATCCAATTGGATTCCAGTAAGTAAATAAGGCTTTTGGATCTACCTGAGACCTAAATGGTTCTCATGAATGTAAAATGAATTTGTTTAAATCTGAATTCAATTCGAGGTCCAAATAACTCCTACTTAAGAAAAAAAGAATTGGATTCACTTATGATCTAAATGAATCATTTTAGTGTACTGTGAATTTTACTAAAATATAATAAGTTTTTGATCTATCTAAATTCCAAATGGATCATACTTAAATATAATAACTTTTGGGTTCATTTGAGACCCAAATAAATTTAATTAAAATATATATATGTAAATTTGTATCTCTCTCTATATATAATAGTTTAGATTGGGTTTAAATTTGATGAGAGCTAAATAGGTCTCACATCCAACCCAATCCAATCACTCCCCTACCTAAACCCATCTGACAATCAAATACATCTCATCCCACCAAATCCATTTGAATATCCTATTATGATTTGCCTTTACGAGCTTTGTCTATATGAATGATATGTCCTATCGTGATTTACAAAATGACTGATTCATAAAAGGCAGAAAAGAAAAACAACAAACAAATCGACACAATGTTTAGACTTAGTAAAGTATAAATTGAGGTAACTTCAGCGATACAAATCGAGGTAACTTCATAAATACAAATCGATTTCATTGAGAAAGACAAACAAAGGCATATTGTTGCTTGATATTGATTGACTTGCAATCAATTATAATTCATTTTTGCAAAAGGCAAATGAAATGATGTTTTTTAATTAATGTGCAATGCAATTTATTTGTGTGCGCTTTTTTAAAATGAGCGGTATGTGAAACGATGTTTCCTTTATAAATGAATGACAGGTCGCACAAGTTTAGGAGGGTGTCGCTTCGCTTTGCTTCGTCAGTAAAGAATAGACGAAGTGACATTTCCTTTATAAATGATGAGTTTGTGGTTTGAACATATAACAGACAAATTATGTAAATCTCTCTGGGTTGAAATAAAAATTAATTTTACTAAACACGTCAATAAGTTGGACTGTTATTTGTAGCAAAGGTAAATCGTTGTCTCCGACATAGATGTCATTGTGTAAATCACTTAAGGACATTATCTGGTATAACGATTCAAATACAATATATGTACAACAATTTGAAGAATTTTGCAAAAGTTTTGAGAAGAAACTTGGAGAAAGAATGGCAATTTTTGTGTTTTGAGCCAAACTTGGAGTATTCGAGCTTGGAGGAACCGAGTAGGATGCCTTCCATCCTCATGGTATCGTGATGGACATGAAGGGCATCCACCATTGTTGTTTTAAGTGCATCTCTGCTACTGTTCGTGACCCACAATGTTGCATGTGTTCCTTGGTGGCAATTTTAGATTACACTTCTTATCTTGTGACCACTAGGATTGAAGAAACATGTTTGTGGCTTGAACTGGCCAATTTTTGTCTCCATCAGTTTGGCTAAAACCCAATTGCTCTATTAAATTTGTGTTGTGGATGTTGTTATTGCTTCTTAAATCTGTCATCTCATTGTTAGAGTTGGATTGTGTTGCACCATATTTGAAACATGCATGTCTTTTGAATGAATACAGATTTGTTAAGTTATTTTCTTGAAAGCTTGTGTGGTTGATTATCTTTCGTGTTTGAGTTGAGCATTGTCTAACCGGAGTTGGGTTTCAGAGAAAGGGTAGTTGAAAATTTGATAAATCACCATTGGAAGTATATTTTTTGTGCAGGTCAAATTTTAACCACCAAAAAATTAAAATCGAAAATCAAAACTTGTGCATTTGTGCTTGATGTGTGTTTATGCATTTTGGTTTGTCTGACCCAGTCCTGATAATCAGAGTGTATCTTCGTAGATATAGGTCTATTTTGTGCTTACTTAGATTTGTTGAAAATCTAATGAACTCTCCTATATTTCCAGTGTTCAGTCCGCTGACAGATTTTGTATTTGCAGTCACCAAAAATAGATCTGAACAAAGAGTACAGTCATTCGAGTGACTGTATTTCTGGTGCATCATTCAGACCGGTTATTCATACCATATCATGGCACCCCGATATCAAAAAATTATAATTATTGATTCATTGGAAAGATATTTTTGTTTTCTGTGTTTTCTCTGTTAATCAGTTTTTTCAAATTTAGTGACCTACTAAGTCAAATTCTAGTAGTATCAGTCATTGTCATATTCCATAAAATTTCACTTTGACTGCTTTTGCAATAGAATTTTATTTCGATGTCTTGATCACGAACTGACTTATTGTCGGTGTGCACCATATTCCATAAAACTAAATAAAAGGATAAAGAAACTACACAAAAATACCTTTTCAATGATACCTGATTTGCAGAAAAACTACGAACGAGATACAACCCTGACAACATTCTTAAAACAAGAGCTGAACAAGCATGGTTATTCCTATCCCAATTATTCTATACTATTTTTTAGCCATTTATACTAGAAACCCAAAAACATAATAAAAAGAATAGAGGCATATCGAGGTGTTATATTTCCAATGCCACCAAGGTTACCATGATCTAATGAGTGGTTGGAGAGAAACATCATTTAAAAGTTAGACTATTTGGTTGTTCCAGTCTACAAAGCATGTTTCGTTTCCAATTTTGTAACTCCGACGAGAACCTTAGAGGGGTTTTGAGTTCTGACTCAAAATAGAAAACTTATTGACATGTATCTTAACTTTCCAACAACTTAAAAATATATGTTTTCAACGTTGAATCAGAGAGATACATATCTGAGAACAATGAATGTTCAACAAAAATTTGTAAATATGCGAATATGCGAATTTTCTCCTAAATACACGATCTTCCTCTTAAATATGCAAAATTCCTCTTGAATATGTGATTTTTCTCTCAAATATTTAAATTTTCTCTTAAATATGTGTCTAAGTATTGCATCCAAGATTTGCTACAGACTTTACCACTTATTTTTTACCCAAAAAATGAAAGATTATGAAAAAATATAAAGAAGAACAAACAAACTAGGCATAAATACATTACCAACGATACTTGATTTGCTAGAAAATGATAAACGGATGCAGGGATACAACCCTGATAACATTTTTAAAATAAAAGATGAACAAATGTGATTGTGCCTATCCTGATTATTCTATGCTATTTTCTAGCCACGTGCCAAAAATCTAAAAAAATAATAAAAAGTGCAGAGAGATCATGTTGTTCGCTTTTTAATGCCACTAAGATCAGCTTGATCAGATTAGTGGTGGGGAAGAAACATTCTTTGAAAGATAGATTGTTCAATTATTCTAGTTTGTAGGGCATATTTCTGTTCTATTTTTTAAACTCAAAAACATAAACCTTAGAAGGGTTTTCAGTTCTTACTAAAAACAGGAAAGTTACAGGCCTATATCTTCTTCTAACGACTATAAAAATATAGGTTTTCATTATTAGATCAGAGAGATACAGATATGAAAAAAAAATGGTTTTGCAGAAAATACGTGAATATGCAAATTTCTCTTAAACATGTGAATTTTCTCCTATATATGTATTTTTTTCTCTCAAATATGAAAATATTCTCCTAAATATGTGAATTTCTTCTTAAATATGAGAAATTTCTCTTAAATATGTGAATTTTCTCTTATATATGCAATTTTTTTTCCAAATATATAAATTTTCTCCTAAATATTTATTTTTTCTCTCAAATATATGAATTTCTTCCTAAATATGCAAATTTCCTACCAAATATGTGAATGTCCTCTCAAATATATGATTTTCCTCCTAAATATGTGAATTTCTTCATAAATATGTGGGTTTCTTTCAAATATGCGATTTTTTGCTTAAATATATGATTTTCTTCTCAAATATTTAAGAGAAATCACATATTTAAGAGAAAATTCACATATTTGGAAAAAAAATTGTATATTTGAGAAAAAATGCATATATTTGGAAGAAAATTTATATATTTAGAAGGAAATTTGTATATTCAAGAGAAAAATATCATATATATAAGAGGAAATTCATATGTTTAGATGGAAATTTACATATTTAGGATGAAATTCGCATATTCACATATTTTTTGCAGAATAATTTTTGTTCTCAAATCTTTATTTCTCATATCCGAAGTTGAAAACCTATATTTTTATAATAGTTGGAAAGCGGAAACACAAGACTGTAACTTTTCTGTTTTAAGTCAGAACCGAAAAGCCCTTTAGGGTTCCCCTTTCTCAGTTTCAAAATCAGAACAGAAATATATTCTGCAGACTGAAACAACCAAACAATCTATCTTCTAGTGGATATTTTTCTCCAACCTTTCATCAGATTAAGGTGATCTTGGTGGTGTTGGAAAGCTAAGGCCTCAATCTGTCTCTTTTCTTTTTATTATTTTTTTGGATTTTTGATGCAGGTGGGCAGAAAATAATATAGAATAATCTGGATAAACACAATCACACCTATTCATCTCTTATTTTAGGAATCATGTCAGGGTTGTTTCTCAATGCTTGTTCATTGTTTTTTAGCGAATTAGGAATCGTTGAAAATGTGTTTTTTCAAGTTTCTTTGTTTTTTTATGTATTTTTCAAAAATCCTTCATTTTCTAAGTAAAAAATTAATGGCAAATTCTAACACATATCTTAAATGCAATACTTTGACACATATTTAGAAAAAAAATCACATATGTAGGAGAAAATCACATATTTAGGAGGAAATTCATATATTTGGGAGAAAATTCACATATTTTAAAGAAAATTTGCATATTTTTTGCATGACAGTCTTTGTTCTCTGATATGTATCTCTCTGATATGATGTTGAAAATTTACATTTTTATAGTTGTTGAAAATGTGATACATGCATGTAACGTTCTTGTTTTGTGTAACAACTAAAAACCCCTTTAGGATTCTCGTTTTTGAGTTCTAAAACTGAAACAAAAACATGCTCTGCAGACTAGAATAACCAAACAGTCTATCTTTCAAAGGATATTTCTCCCCAACCACTCATTAGATTAAGGTGATCTTTATGGTATTGGAAAGTTAATGCCTCGATTTGTCTTTGTCCCTTTTGTTGTTTTTTCAGATTTCTACTGCAGGTGGTCATTAGCATAGAATAATAAGGATAACCACAGTCGTGCCTTTTCATCTCATGTTTAGAAATGTTGTAAGGGTTGTATCTCAACATTTGTTCACAATTTTTCAGCGAATTAGGTATCGTTGAAATGGTATTTATGTCTAATTTCTTTGTTCTTTTGTGTGTGTTTTTGAAATCATTTATTTTTTAGGTAAAAAATCAGTGATAAGGTCTGTCATAAATCTTTGATGCAATACTTGGGAACATATTTGGGGGGAAATTTGCATATCTGAAAGAAAACCACTCATGCAAAGGTTAAAATGGTCTTTTTAATGACAGATATTTGCAATTTTGGACATCAAACAAATTTTTGAAAATTATAAGGTTTTTCGTGAAATGCATCATTTTTGTCGTACAATACTTATGATAATTTTTCATACTTTTATTATCTCCCTTTCTGCCCCTCTTAAAACATATTGGCATCAATGCACTCTTAAAAAGTGTTTGCCATGTAGAACATTTGTCGGTCGAACAAGCAAAGCGACAAATGTTCTGGATATAAGAATCTTGAGTGAGAGACAAATGTTTTGGACTTTTGCATCCCCTCAATTAAATTGAGCACAGAACACACATGATAGGTGAATCAAATGCGGGACAACACCTCAGCAGGGAGTGTGGTGTCCCTCCAAGAGATTCTTCGGTGAATCAAACACCCCCTTAACATGATTGCACATCCACAAAATCATTTTTCGAGTTGCTGGTCCATAATAATTCTACATCCACACACAAGGGCTAGTACCAAGATCTAATCAGTCACCAGCAAGGCACAATCTAATCGGTCAAACCCACCATTAGGTGTAAAAAAACTAATAAAAATATGTAAGTGTGCACAAGTCTCTTTGAGTTTGAGATTAAAGGAGCAGCTAACAACCATGACTATATGACACTAGCCAATCACACGACAGCATTGCATGGGGCCCACAACTACAAAGTTTAGACCCCACGTGAAATGTTGTCATGTGTTTGCCTGTGTCAAATATTCATGGCACTTAGCCATTCTTTGAAATACTGCTCTAACATCTTATGAAATTGGGATCCTCAAAGGATTTTTAGCTTGACCCCCTTGCCAAAAAGCCTTGCATTTTTGGCAGTTTTGAAGATTTTAGATCCACGGATTTGAGATCTCTCATTTTAGTAATTGGAGGATTTGGCATGAGTTACCAATGGGGCTCGGCGTGGTTGGTAAGAGCTATCAGTGTACGTCTCCTTGTGGTGGGATGTTGCAGGTTAAAAAACCTTAGTGGTACATTGAACAATAACTGGTGGGGTTATGCCTAACCCCATCTTGCCTTTCTAAAAAAAGGATTTGGCATCTGTCGAATTTGACTTCAATCCAGAGATCTGTAACAAACCAAACTCATCCCTATTGAAAAGTGGATTTTTTTTTTTATAATTGTGGAAACTCTACCCAGAGATCCGGAGCCTTACAGATATAACACAATCCAAACCACAAGGGATCTTACATTAACCCAACAATCGACTAATTAACTTTATTCATCAATAATTAAAGTTTAAGAACATAATCAAATAAATGTCCTTAATTATAGAGCCACACTGTCCCAAACAAAATATTATAAAGTAGTCATGAAGCCTCATAAGCCCCATATAGTAGATGTCCTCATCATTGGGCTTCAGGACCTATGAAAAACATAAAGAGCATAGGGTCAAAATTAAAGATCCTGTGTACAAATTTTTCTAAAGATACAAATAGGCAAGAGAAGTATAAATCAATTCATATAACATTTTTAGAGGAACATGACTACAACTATCTCATAATCCAAACAACCAATCATGCATTTAATAACAATTAGCATGCAACAACAATATCTCACATGAAATGAAAATAGGTAAAGGTGCATAAACTAATTTCAGAATAGTAAATATGCATGATATCAATGCACATGCATGAATAGCTTACTAAATTCTTGTCAGAGTTTTCTTTTGTATGCATGTCGCTATTAAATGTACACAATTTTAGTTTCACTTTTCATTAAAACCTGCGGATATGAAAAAATGGGCACAACAATTCCCGAAGTTCAAGATATCCTAATTATAGCTTAACACATAATTTGTGTTTTATTAATGGGTTTCAGATTTGGCCCTCGACCGATATCAAAAATCAATGTCATACATCAGAACATTAGAAATCAACATTTAATGTCGGAACACCAGAAAAATCAACATCTACTGATATCACTTTCTTGGTATACCAATAATAACTATGTCTGCACACCACCCTCAGGCAAAGTGACAGAAACTCCCTAAATCGTGGCTGAGAGGTGAACCACCATATCATATTTAGGAGCACAATCGCACACAGAGTTTTAGTATCCTTACGGTTCTCCAAAACCGCCATCTAGGATTCCCATAATGTAAAAGGAACATTCAAGAAGAAACATTAATTACACTATTTTATCTTTTTTATCTTTTATCAAAAGACATTCTTTTCAAAAGATTTATTTTACAAATCAACATGCAAAATACAACATGTGACCTTGGCCCGTTACAAAATTTAACAGTGCAATTAATTCAGAAATCAATAGTTTCAAATGGATTTTTGCAATGCATAGAATAAACTTAGAGCAACACCTGCTCATGGTCCACATGGCCTACAGTGGATCACATCTGACCACTGGTGCATCTTATGCAAAGTGAACATGTGATCACATAATTATCCAAACATGTTCACAAATGCACATTCATTCACACACAATACGAATGTGCATGAATAAATAATTTACATATGCATATGAACACATGCTTTCAATATACATTTTTATTTTCATGATTCATCTCATGCATAATATACAGACGTACACATGATCATGCTGATGCAACAACAATGTAATTTCAGAATTCACGTGTTCACTATATGCATATTTAAGCCAACACAAAACTCAAGTTCATGAGCATATGTAAACAACCACATCTTTACCAAATTCGAGTATGCTCGGGTTACCAATCAAAACATACTGAGCCCGAAGGTATGTTAATCATACACGGCATAACACTAAGACCTCATTGGCAATCGGTTAGGCTTAGGCAAAACCATCACAGCCTCAACCGATAACCATATGCAGTCTCATATTAATTTCTCCACGTATGTGGTGTCGCTTTACGACACAACCATATAAAAATTTTGTGACATTTTTTGATACAAGAACAGTCACATAAAAGCATGCATAATCAGTCACATAACATATTTTTAGTAATATTCATAAGGCATGACAATCCTGTAAAAGTGTGCATAACAGTCATATAGAAGCACACATTATGTAACGTTTTATAAAGCATGAACAGTCTTATCATGACATACATGAACAATCACATGATTATGTATTTAACCAGTCCGATAATTTGTCATGTAACCAGCTGAAAATCAACTATATGACAGGCTGAAATTTTTGTTATGAAACAGGCCATAAACTGACTATATAATAGGTTGAAATTTTTATTATGTAACAGGCCATAAATTGGCTATATGACAGGCTGAAAATATGTCATATATCAGGCCAAGAATTCGGTAATGTACATGCAAAAAATCAACTATATAATAGGCCAAAAAAAATCAGACTTACTACAGTTCATGTGGCAGCAACAAAACAAGCCATATTCAATCTAACAGTGGCAGCATACCTGATCTTAACTTAGAGTTCAAGATGAAACTTTAAAGGTTGTTTTGATGCTGGCCTAAATGGCAGCATCAAACAAAGTTGGATATGGGTCCTAGACGATGATAATCGACTGGGCTAAAACCCACTGACATCAGCTCCATTTCATCATTTTTTTTGTTTGAGTCTATCCCAGCTGACTGCAGTTAGCTGGAGTGTAACACATGAGATCTGCTCAGCTGACTACAGTCAGTTGGGCTTGACAGGCTTAGAAACTGCTCAGCCGACTACAGTTGGCTGGGCATGACAGATTATAAAATATGATCAGCCAACTGTAGTTGGTTGGGCACAGAAGTGTTTGAATTATACTTAGTCGACTGCAGTTGGTTGGGCATATTAGTGTCTCGTATTATTTTTTGAACCCTGCTCAGCTAACAACACTTGGATGGGCCTGTGTACTAGAGAAACTGCTCAGCCGACTTTTGTCAGCTAGGTTATTCACAGTTCATAAAAAAAACGAAATAAATTTGAAAATCAATCCTAAAACCATAATTTACGAAATTTGGGTTTTGGTGACATAATGTAAAACATGAACAGTCTTATATAATGCATTAAACAATTATATTAGTATGTTATATGACCAGTCTGAACACTTATCATGCCACAGGCCGAGAACTGATCATGTACAGACCAAGAACCAGCCATATAATAGACCAATATCTTAATCATGTAACAGACCAAAAATCTAGTTATGTAACATGCTGAAAATCTATCGCATAACAGGCCAAAAAAAAAAAAACAATCATTGACATCCGTAGATCCGGACCAAATTTGCACGTTTATGAGGCTTGTCAGATCTGTCCACCATTACAATAGGCAGATCTATCCACATTTGTCCATACACATGGTAGGACAGATTTATCCTTGTGAACAGTGGAACAAATCTAACTATATGCACCGAAAATCGAAACAGCATGCATAGGCTAAAAGAATAAAATTTATGGATGGTTATAATATATATATATATATTATAACCATATATATATATATATATATATATAAAACTAATGTAATGTTATCTATCAATCTCTCTCTATATATATATACCTAGTAAAATCATATTCTCATTTTTTTCTTCTTTTTTCATTCCACCAAAAACATTACATAAACCTCATCTGTGCTATTTCTCTGCATTTGAATCAAGAAGGAAGCCTGTACCTTTTTTTGAAGCTCAAAAGAGACCAGGAGAAAGATCGAATGATCGGAGAGAAAAAGAGCCTTCTTCTCCTTCTTCTTTTCTTCTTATTTTTTCTTCTCTTTCTTTCTCTCCCACGGTTTCTCTCTCTCTCTCTCTTTGTTTCTTCTTTCTTTCTTTTTCAAGTTTTATATCAGAGGGGGCCTCTAGAGGGTGACGCCCCTCTAGGGCTTCCTCACATGGACAGGAGATAGAATTTTCCATATGGGATTCTATCTCCAACCTCCTTTCCTAATCTTTCTAGATTTTTTTTGTTGACTTTTCCAACTCCTTCCTCTTTCTAATTACTTACTTTTTTTTTAAAGCAACCAAAGGGGCTCTTATAGAGACCCCACTATTTGGTAACTACCATATCTAACTGAAATTTCAAATTAATTAATTTTTAATAATTAATTAATTAATTAATTAATTAATAATTAATAATTAATAATTATTGAAAAAATCTAGAGGGTGTCTTATCCCTCTAGGAGTCTTTTTAACCTTAAATTTTCTTAAATTAAACCTTTATACTAAATTTAAAGCTTTGATTTCGTTGGACCTAGATTTTGGATCTGAATTTGGATCCAAGATCCAAATCCATATTCAATATTCATATGGATCTTGAATTGAATCAGATCCTAATTAATATAGGTCTTCGACTGAGTCTAGATCTATATTAACTTGGATCATGCGGATCGGATCTAGTCTGATCCAACCCGAACCCGATACTATCGAGATGGGCACTTTTTAAAAAAATGTAATTTTTGGGCGAACTATAGTTCGAATTCAGGAAAATAAAATATCATTGAATTCAATATTTCAAGGTGCATCCAATGATGTATAACTTGAATTTTGCCTCCAATTTTCACATGAATTTAACTCAAATTTTGCTTAAATTTTACTTGATTTAAAGGTAAAAAATAAAAGTTTTTATCATATCTTGTTTAGCTCATTCAGGTCTTGTCAATGAGACTTGAGCCAAACCCAAACTCAATTGACACCACCTAAAATTGAGGATTTATCAATTTTTCTGCAACACAACCAAAATCTTTGAATTTGACTGTGTAAAAACACACGATATTACATCCCTACTTTCTTAAAAGAATTTCATTCACAAAATTAGAACGTACTGAATAGGTGTGGGTAGTGCTCACGCATATCGACCTTGGGCTCCCAAGTGCACTCGTCCAATCTGTGATGTTGCCAACACACCTTCACGAATAGAATCGTCCTACTGTGCAGTGTCCTCTCCTGGCGATCCACAATTTTCATCAGCTTCTCCTATGTCATCAAGTCAGGTTGTACATCAACCGCCTCATAGTGGATCACATGTGAGGGGTCAGTCACATACTTCTTCAAGATCGAGACGTGAAAGACATTATGAATCTAAGAAAACTAAGGGAGAAGTGTCACACGGTATGCGGTCTACCCAACACTCTCAAGGATCTCTAAGGGTCCAACATATTGAGGACTCAACTTCCCCTTCTTCCCAAACCGGAAGACACTCTTCGTGGGCGAGATCTGTACAAACACGTGGTCACCCATGGCAAAGTTGAGCTTCCTACGCCGCTGATTGGCATAGCTCTTCTGCCTGCTTTGTGCTGCGACCAACCTCTGTCGGATCAACCGTACCTGGTCTGAGTAGTGCTTGATGGCCTCTGGTGACTCCACTGCTCTCACTCCAACCTTATTTCAGCACACTGGGGATCTACATGGTCTGCCATACAGAGCTTCGTATGAGGCCATACCAATGCTAGCAGGGTAACTATTGTTGTATGAAAACTCTACAAGCTTTACAGCCTATCTCACTCTCCTGCCCAATCTAACGCGCATGCTCTAAGCATATCCTCTAGTGTTTGTATCATGCGCTTTGTCTGACCATCAGTTTGTGGGTGAAAAGTCGTGTTGAACTTCAATGTGGCACCAAGGGCCTTCTACAACTGGTGCCAAAAATGAGACATAAAATGAGGGTATCGATCTGACATGATCGAATGTGGCACCCCGTGAAGCCAGACTATCTCATCCACATAGAGGTCTGCTAGACTCTCCAAGCTTTGACTGATCCTGATCGGTAGAAAGTGGGCACTCTTCGTTAACATGTTCACTATCACCTAGATGGCATCGTGTTGACAATGGGTCCACGGCAACCCTATGATGAAGTCCATTAAGTTGTCATCCCACTTTCACTCTGGAATGTTTAATGACTGAGGAAGTCCACCAGGTCTCTAATGCTTGATCTTCACCTACTGGTAGGTAGACACCGAGACACAAACTCTGCTACGTCCTGCTTTATCTTGTTCCACCAATACATCCGTTGGAGGTCCTTGAACATCTTAGTAGAACTTGGGTGAACAAAATACCTCGACCGGTATGCCTCACTCATCAGCTCCTCCTGCAGTGCCTTTGGAACCCACCATCTGTCTTTGAACATGATGGTTTCATCCTCCTCACGACAAAACTATGCATCATGCTTCTGGGCACTCATGCACAACCTCTCAAACTCTAGATCGATTGACTGAAGCTCCTCAATGTGGTCTATAATCTTAGGTTACGCCTGCATCCCCGCATAAAGGATGCATCCAGAATCATCTGCAAATGGTTGTCATCTCACAAACTCTTTGATCATATCCCAAATATGCCCTATTAAGCTAAGTATCATGACTAAAGCCTTCTGCTAAGCGTGTCTGCCTCTATATTTGCCTTACCAGGGTGGTAGGTGATGGAGAACTTGTAGTCTTTCAGGAACTCCAAACACTTGTGTTGCCTCAAATTAAAATCACATTGTGTGAATATGTACTTGAGGCTCTTATGATCAGAGAGGACCTCAAACTATTTCGCATACATGTAGTGACACAAGATATTCAGTGCAAAGACAATTGCCGCTAACTCCAAGTCATACGTGGGGTAATTCTTCTCATGCACCTTTAGTTGTCGAGAAGCGTACGCGATCACCTTTCTGTGCTGCATCAAGACACAGTCCAGTCCGGTCCCTGAAGCATCATTGTACACAATGAATCTACCTGTCCCAAAAGGTAAAGTTAATATTGGGGCCGTGGCCAACCTCCTCTTCAGCTTCTGAAAGCTCTCCTCACATCGAGGTGACCAAACCAACTTTATCTTCTTCTATAAAAGTCGAGTCATTGGAGCCGCTATACGAGAGAAGTTCTCAATGAATTGACAGTAGTAGCTCACCAATCCCAAGAAACTCTTGATCTCTAAAATTGTCTTTGGTTGCTTCCAAGACAACATTGCCTCCACCTTGGCTGGATCGACCTCAATGCCCTTCTTAGAGATCACGTGGCTGAGAAACATCACCCTGTGGAGCCAAAACTCACACTTCAAGAAATTAACATAAAGTTGATGTTCTCTCAGTGTCTGCAACACAATCCACAGATGCTCTCAGTGCTCCTCCACGCTCTCAGAGTAGATAAGAATGGTATCGGTGAATATAATGACAAAAGAATCCAACCATAAACTGAAGACCCGATTCATCAGGTCCATGAATGTTGCAGGGGCATTGGTAAGTCTAAAAGACATCACCAAAAACTTATAGTCCCCGTATCTGGACCTGAATGTGGTCTTTAGAACATCCTCTGCCCTGATTCACAACTGATGGTACCCGAAACAAAGATCTATCTTACAGAACCAGCTCCTTCTTCAACTCAACCAGCTCTGCAAGTGCCATGTGATACGGTATTCAGGAAACTGGTGTCATGCCAGGCATTAGCTCGATTGAGAACTTGATCTTCCTGTGAGGTAGCAAACCTGGCAAGTCCTCGGGAAAGACGTTCAAAAACTCATGAACCGCGTCCAACTGCTCCAAATGTGTCACCTAACTGTCTGTCGCAGACACACTGGCCAAGAACACCATACAACCTTGCTTATGGTACTTGGAGATCTTCAATGTCGAGACAATCTTCACCTCGCTCGTTGATCAAATCGCCTAAAACACCAATACAGACAAATCAGGGCGCTCTAACGGAACCTCATTTCTCCAACACTAAAGAGTAGCATTGTATTTAGACAACCAGTCTATACCCAAAATGACATCATAGAAATTCATGTTCAGTATGATCAGGTCAGCAAACAACTCATGCCCCTCGATGATCACTCAGACTGTAGGAAAATATTTCTCGCAAGAAGAAGATGTACCCATCGGAGACATCACGTAAAAAGCCTTCTCGAGGCTAGATGTAACAAGATCAAGCAAACTCGCAAAGGAGGAGGATATAAAGAATGGGTAGCACCAAATCAAACATCACATGAGCATAGTGTTCAAAGACTACGAAAATACCTTCGAGCAGGTCATTTTGATTACCCTGTGTGGCAGTTGTTGCAGCGTACACTCTCCTGTTGGTCCTCTGTTGCGCCTATTGTTGAGGCCTATGTTGCTACTATTGTTGTCCTCCATGAGTCGTTGGCTTGTTCGGACAATAGATAACGATATGTTCGGGCTGTTGGCACTAGTAGCAGACTCCCTTAAAGAGTGGACAAGAGCCCTAATGATGACTCTTGTTGCACCTTTGACACATGAACAAAGTCTTCCCCTATTGCTTCCTCTGTTGGGGTCGACCCTTCTGATGCCCTTGTTGTGTCCTCTGCCTCTTTACCTTACCCCCTGCCACCCACAGGTGGGTTCTTCCTCGCTTCGCCACTGGTGATGCCCTAGTTACCCCCCACTCTTCTGTGATTCATCCTTGAACCTCTTCCACTCCTCATTCAAGATGGATGCAGACTTGATCACATCACTGAATATAGTAGGACAACTCGTCATCACACGAACCTGGAGTCCGTCTTTCAGCCCACGAACATACTTCGCTGCCCTTGCCTTATCATTAGTAAAAAGGTTCAAGTAGTAGCGCTCCAAACTCCTGAATTTGGTGGTATAGTTCACCAAACTCATGTTCCCCTGAACAAACCCAAAAAAATATTGCTACATACGTTCTCGTGCATAAGCAGGGAACTAAGCATCTAAGAAATTCTCATTGAAAGTCACTCAAGGAATTACCTCCACTCTGTCGTATTTCACTCATCACAGGGTGTCCCACAATTTCTTGGCATCACCCTTCAATTGGAACATGCCAAAATTAGTCTGCCTATCCTCAGGCACAGGCAGGATACAAAACGCCCTTTTAGTCTCCTCAACCCAACTCTCAGCTGCCTCTGGGTCGGCCTTCACTGAGAAGGTTGGAGATTCAACCTAAGAAACTTCTTGAACATCACCACGGTGGGGTTTGGAGTGACCTCGGCAAGATAGACACACATGATCTGTTGCGCCACCTGTGCCTGGACGTATGTGGTCACTATCGTTGTCAAGGTGTTCAGGGCATTCAACATGAAGTCCCTTTGCTCCTGTCAATCAGTGGGAGCACCAGAAGTCAAAGCTCGGGAGCGGGTATATATCTAAAACATGAAAAATAGTTAAAAAATTTGCACCCTTATCAAACCTACCCCCTTAGGATTGATCCCCTCAACAATCATAATTGCATATTCACATCAAATTCCTAATTCACATAAAAAGGAATTAAATTAAGCCATTCTCACAGTCTATCATATGAAATTTAAATAAATTGATATTAGTAAAAAAAAATACCAGGTAGCCCTTACTAGTGATGGAGACTGCTCTAGAATACAAGTCATGACTTTCTGATAAAATTTGGACATGGCTTGATTATCAAAAGAAAATTCTGGTACACAAAAATGATTAAAATATAATATTTTATGGTCGACTCTGATACCAAACCTGTAGCGACCCCAACTCATCCCTATTGAAAAGTAATTTTTTTTTAAAGCAATCAAAGGGACTCTTTTAGAGACCTCACTATTTGGTAACTACCATATATAACTAAAATTTGGAATTAATTAATTAATTAATTAATTAATAATTAATAAATATCTAGAAAATTTCATAGAGTGCCTTATCCATCTTGGAGTCTTTTTAACCTTAAATTTCCTTAAATTAAACCTTTATACCGAATTGAAAGCTTTAATTTCGTTGGACCTAGATTTTAGATCTGGGTCCAGATCCAAGATGCAAATTCATATCTAATATTTATATGGATCTTGAACTGGATCAGATCCTAATTAATATGGGTTTTAGATTGAGTTCAGATCCATATTAACTTGGATCATACAGATTGGATTCAGTTTGATCCAATCTGGACTCGGTCCCATCGAGACAGACCCTTTTTTAAAAAATATGATTTTCGAGCAGACCATAGCCTGAGTTCAGAAAAATAAAATATAGTTGAATTCAACATTTTGAGGTACATCTAATGATGTATAACTTGAATTTAACCTGAATTTTGCTCAAATTTTGCTTGATTTTAAAGGTCAAAAATAAAAGTTTTTATCATATCTTGTTTGGCTCATTTAGGTCTTATCAATGACCCATGGGTCAAACCCAAACTCAATTGACGCTACCTAAAATCGAGGATTTATCGATTTTTTTATGGCACTTAGCCAAAACCTCAAATATCTCTAAATTTAATACACGATATTACAAGATCTCGGCACTCAAGCACACCCTCATAATTGTTAGGGAAAAGTAATATGTTTGACTCTATATAATTAGGGGTGTCAACGGGTTGGGTTTACTTCGACCAAACCCTATAGGGTTCGGGTTTGGTGACAAAAAAGAATACCCGATTAAGACTCATGTCCCGACTTGAAGAACCGATTAATATATGGACCCGAGTATAGTTTGTGAAATTTTATACCAGACCCAAGCTTGACTCAAGCTTTGATTAAGACCATAAATTTTCAATGTAAAAATGATAAAAAATTATTATTTTATCAGGTATGATCTGGGTCTGGTTCATGTAGTTCTTATTGGATCTAGGTATGATTTATCTTATAGTAGGCTCGATTAGACCTGGGTCTAGATCCGGTATCCTACCCAAAAATCTGATCCAAGTTTGGTTCCACCTAGGTCGAACCAAAGCCGACCTATTGACACCCTTACATACAATGTCGTAAGCTTAAAGTAAAAACAACCATGATCTAACATTAATGTAAAAGGCTGACATGATTCCTGAATGAGTAGATGCATCATTACGAAGGGCAATATAAGATGGGGAAAGCATTTGACCCTCTAATTGGAACTCACAGGAGAAGGTTGGTTTGAGCAAATGTATTCAACATGGTCGAATTCGTAAGAATGAACACTTAGATCATATTTTTTTATGTAAAAATATTATTTTTTGAAGGTTGAAAGTTTGGTACATTGTAGGCCGTTGATTTTTTAACCCTGAAAAAATCTCACATGCATGTTATAATAACATGTTTCAAAGGTCCTTTTCTACTAAACTAAACATGTAGATCGTGTCAAATGTGCAAAAAATAATAAAAATATTACAGTTTTTCACTGAAGGGTTCCTTACCCACGAGGGGTAGCAAATATTGTCCCATAAAACGGTCCTGGTTTTTTTGTGAGCAAACTTTCTTGGATGACATCCAATCACTAAAGTGTCATAGTGAGTTTCCACTTTCTCAGTAGGATAGAGTGTGCGCTTAATTGTTGGGTAGTTCTGGGGTAGGACCTTGTCTCTGTGTGCTGGAACAGGTCACTAAGGACAAATTTCACCATTGTGCGCTCAAAAAGTGACTATTTAGAAAATATTTAAAAAATTTTAATGTTTAATTCTTTAGGATAATGACGGCATCTATTTTACAATTTAACAATATTTTAATCTAAACTTTATTTTTTAATGACAAGAAAACCTATATCGAAGACCAGGTCGCTTAATGGGCTCGGCCCACTGCGATATAAGACCCTCAAAGATTAAGACACAACCACCATATTTTGTGGATTCTTATCGGGTGCAATCACATGGCACAAAATTTGTGCATTATGCACTTGACTGCCCTCCATCAGGCCCTAGGCCCCACAACTGACAGGCTGTCCTCAAGATGGAGGGTGATCAGGTGCTTAATGTTGGTGCAATTATATTGTATCTGATATTTTCATTGTTTTTATGTCCCCCGTACACCTGACGCCCGAACCGGATAAGCAATTCAAATCTTGTGCAGGCCCCTGTCAATTCCTCTGAGTTTCGATCTCGCGACCCTATCGTTGAAGTAAACTTTTCAGTTCAAACTTGATAACTGACAAAATCAATATGCTTCCCAGAAAGTGAATCAACTCACCATGTCAACCAGCCATTAGAATAATTTGGCAATCAAATACTTAAATTGTAAACCATTTTAGATCTCGAATAATTTGGCAATCAAGTACTTAAATTGTAAACCATTTTAGATCTCTCTCTCTCTCTTGTAGGGGAGCAATTCTCGTGGTCAAATATGAGGTCTCGCCCTTGCTTGCGGATACTTGATCGCGTTTTTCTCTCCCCAGAACTATTTCACGCAGTTCCGGATGTCACTGCTTGTCTGCTGCCACGGACCATGTCCGATCATGGACAAATGACTGTTTCGTGGGGCGCAGGCTCCAAGGCATGTCGTAGGTTCTTCTTTGAGGAATGGTGGCTTCGGGTGCCAGACTTTCAGCAGTTGGTAGGTCAATCGTGGGCTCAACCTGCTACGGGATCTTGGGTGGCCATCCGCATCCATGTTAAGCTTCTTCGTCTTCGAAAACGTATTAAGGAATGGCTAAGTTTTAATAACCTGAACAAGTTTAGGTTCATCGGCCAGTGGGAAGCTGAGCTCTCCGATTTGGCCCAACGTCAGGTCGATCTTGTTGGTGTACCGAAGGGTCAAGTGCTTCAATTGCAGGAGCGTATCGTCGTACTCTCTACTCTCGTTGCAGAATGGAGAGCACGAGATGAGCTTAGATGGAAGTTGAGGGCTAGAGTTGCATGGTTGGATAATAGCGATGATAATACACAATTTTTTCATATGAACGCATCAAATAAATACAGTAAGAACTGTATACTCTCGATCGAGATCGATGGATGCCAGTTTGGTCCGCACAATTGCCTGCTAGCTATTACTTCTTATTTCTCCAGGTTGTATTCGGCCGACTTAGGCGTCAGGGGGGTCATCGGCGATATGGGCTATAAGCAGTTGGCGGCAAACTAATTTGTTTCTTTGCAGGTTAGATTCACTGAAGTGGAGATTTCGAATGCTATTAGCGAACTATCGGGATGGAAGGCACCAGGCCTTAATGGTTTTCACATTGACTTCTTTAAAGCATTTTGGTCAACTGTAAAAACTGACCTGCTCCACTTGTTCGATGAATTCTATCGTAATGCGAGGCTGCCTAAACCATATCATGTGGCAGTCATCTCTTTGATTTCTAAGAGGCAAGGGGCATCAGACATATCCAACTTTAGGCCGATTTCGGTGACGGGTGCTCTGTATCGCATTATATCTAAGGTGTTGGCTAATCGGTTGCGCGCTGTCATTGATCAACTTGTTTTGTCCGAACCAGGGTGCTTTTATTCCAGGTCGAAGTTTGCAAGGATCCATTATTTGTGCAACTGAGCTTCTTCACTCTTTACAGTCGACTGGATCACCGCACTTCATGCTAAAATTGGATTTTCACAAGACTTATGACAGAATGGCATGGGATTTTCTGATTGAATCTCTAACAAATATGGGGCTTGGCAGCCGATTTATAGCATGGGTTAAGGAGTTGGTCACAAAATCCGTATCATCAGTTTGCATCAATGGAATGAGAGGGGAAGAATTCAAGTTGGCTAGAGGTGTACGACAGGGTTGTCCTCTAGCACCTATCATTTTTAATATCGCGGTAGATGGTTTACCTATTCTCATGAAAAGGGCAGAAGAAACAGGCTTCTTGGAATCCTTGGGCATTCCTAGTTTTGTTGGTCACACAATTCAATATGCAGACGATACTTTAATATTTGGACATGCGAATGTTAATCAAATGTCTAGGTTGTACTTCATTATTAAAGTCTTTGCTGCAATTTCAGACCTTCGCCTGAACAAGAGTAAGTGCGCTCTGGTCTTACTCAATGCTGACCCTCTTCTCCAATCGGCTGCTGCAAGGATCTTCAACTGCCCAATATCCGACTTCCTGTCAATTTCTTGGGTCCATCGTTGCACTCTCTATAATCAGCGGGAACTTCTACTTGGATGTCTACCATAGAGCGGGTGCAAGGAAGATTGCAGGCTTGGAAGGCTCAATATTTATCTTTTGCGGGACGAGTGATGCTCATTCGCCATGTTTTAGCCCGATTACCAGAGTTTCGAATGAGCATGTCTATTATACCGACGACAGTAGAGCAGACGATCAATCGTTTGCTTTCGCACTTCCTTTGGTCTGGGAATGTGTCTGTAAGACCCGCAATTTTTCAGAAAATATCTGAATAAAATTCATGAGGCATTTACCGGTAAAAATAGCATTTCTTCTCAGAATGCGAAACGAATCAATTCCTGCGAGCCAGTTATACTTAGGATATTCGTCGAATCGCGAATATATGCTCAAACACTCGGGAAGCCATAACTTCCTAACTAAACGAAATCAATAGATTCGTATGAGCCAACTTTCTTAGTTACGTCAATACGAAGAAAATGGCGTACTCAGAGTTTTTCGGAAAAAATCGCCGGAAACCCGAAATTCTTGCGGGACCCACGGAAATATTGGTGGGACCCACAGAAATATTCCTCAGAAAATATCTGGTGGGACCCACAAAAATATCCCATGGAATATCCAAGTGGGCCCCACACCAAGGAACCTCTTGGAATTAAAAAGAAGCCAAAGGGGTAGTTTGGGCATGAGAAAACCCAAGAGGAGGTGGGCTTGGGCTATAAATAGCCCTCCCCACTCTCTCTCTTCTCATAAAAATCGACCCCCCCTCTCTCTCTTGCCTTCTCTCTCTCTCCTAAACCTCCCCTACCTAGCCTAGCCCACCTGAGCCCACCTGACCTGGTCTGAGCCTGCCTGACTTAGCCTGAGCCTGCCTGACCTGGTCCTAACCCACCTGACCTGGGTCTGAACCCACTTGACCTGGTCCAAACCCAGTTGACTTGACTTGAACCTAGTTGGGTTTAAAGTCAAAGTCAAAGTCCTTTTTGGTCCAGATTCCGGTTTGGATTTCTGAACCCAGACTTAGCCTACTTGAGCTGAGTTCGAACCTACTGAACCCAGTTGACTTGGATTGAACCCTGTTAGGTTCAAACCACTTAGGTTGAGTAGCTTGACCTGCTCTACCTCTTTCTCAACTAAGTCAGCTTCATCTGACTTAGTCTGACCTCTCGAAGGAAGGCTCGAAGCCAAAGAAGCAACCCAGAGCCGTTTCTTCCACGATTTGAAGTAAGTTCGCTTCATTAAACCATCTCTCTCAAGTATTTGATTGTTTGTATATAGAATATACTTTCTGAAGTAGTATCTTGCTTTAGTTCTTGGTTGAGCCCTCTAGGACACTTCGGTGTTCACGCGCTCGCCTCGTAACTATCGTCGGATATATATGTTCGAATACGCAGTATATGCGTTCTTCAAAATAGTATCTCACCCTAGTTCTTGGTTGAGCCCTCTAGGACACTTCGGTGTTCACTCGCTCGCCTCGTAACTATCGTTGGATACAGATCTAGGTGTATATCTGCTGATACTGCCGACGCGTCTTATATCGCACAGGCCATGTAATTTACCTTTGCCGTCGCGTCGTATGATGCCAAGGCTCCCTGCTTTCTGTACTTCCGATTACTGCACTTCCGATTATGCATTTACTTACGCCGTCGCGTCGAACGATGCCAAGGCTCCTGCTTTCTGCAATGTATTTACTTACGCCGTCGCGTCGAACGATGCCAAGGCTTCTGCTTTGTTATATATGTAGAATATTTCGTTCAGTTACACACCCTGAACAATAGTATATGCATTTCCTTTACGCCGCCGCTGTATAAAGCACAGGCTTCTGCTTATATTACATATATGGCGCGTAAGTGAGCGTTCAAACGGAGATCAACTCCAAAATCGCCCATGCGATTCCCTTACCGCTCCTCGTACAAGATTCTGCTTGACGAATGAAGCCCCTATTGGAAAGGCTTCGCCTTTTGGCAAAATGCTCTTTACGTAAAGACTAAATCAATTACGTATGGCCTAGCTATGGCCCAAGGTTCCTGCAACCTTGATCGATGCAAAGTACGCACAACGGTGCGCATCCATTTCCCGAGTTAAGCGTAGCGATTTCCCACCAAAGAGGGGAGATGCCGCTGAAATGGATAAAAGAAACGCACGCTTTCTCCGTAAAAGAGAGGAAGTGCTGCTGAAATTCCTGAAGGAGCTAAGAATGGCTCAGAAAGAACGTAGCAGAAGTGCTACCCAGTTATGAAACGCCTTCTACAATGTAGAAAGGTTCGTCGCACCACTGCCGGTAGAGCAGAGAAGGTGTTGACAGAATGGTTGGCAGAAGAGCTGCCAAAACCAGTTAAGTGGCACAATGACGTCCTTTGTTGGAACGATGTCAGAATGACTCGTCTCCCTGACACCTGCAAGGGCATCATACTTGTAAGAGCCGTTGCGCCAAAGTAGTGGTAGCGCCTTGACGAGGTCCTGAGCTCGTTGCGTAAAAATACGCCGAGTAGCCGATCCGTAGAGATCGAGTCATGTGCATGCTCATTGAGAATTATCAGACAACCAGACTCGTAAGGGCCGCTGAGCCGGAGTGTGTTGTTTCCACCGAAAGAGGTGAAGTGCTCGTCAAAGCCGAAGTGCCGAGAGCAGAGTTAAGCATGCATATGAATAAAACTTTTGTTCCACGGTGAAAACCGTGTGGTTGATTGGGGTCGGGTACATACTTCTCAAAGGCTGCCCTATAGGCATGCAATGTTCGTCAAGTAATTGTAAGACCGGCAGGCCCCTTTCAGAATTTCTCACCGAGGAAGACGGTGATGGCGCAGCCTTGAGTGACATATATTTCACCCGAACCTGATAGAGTTCATTGATGGCCTTCGTCACTCAGAGGTATGGAGGTCGTGGTTATCCTTAAATATCTAAGGATTGAACCCAACTACTGCAGTAGCAGAATGCATTCGGATACCTAGTAAGGATCTCTTCCGGTATGCTGTACCGTCCTACTAGGGGGATGGGGTCAACAGGCCTCTGGGGTATCTAAAATACATAGAATAATCAACCCCCAGATCGTCGCGTTGTCGCCCAGATATGAGTCCCCTAAGCCCAGGGGGAGGTGCAATTATCGAAACAAAGCATTAGCTTAGGTACAGCGCTACTTTGAATGTATGAGTGGATGACGTTGTTGAGTCAGTCCTGCATAACCTTTGTGAAGGTGTCATGGTCGGTATACTACTGGACCGATTGGGAAAGAACCCCATTGATATCCGTACGACTAAGTGAAGCTCGGAGAGCTGTCCTTAGATTCGTAGGATACGGATGTGCCAAGCATAAAGGCTTGAGCTAGACATCTATTCGTGACTCTGAGGAAGTCAAGGCTAAGTCGTAGAGACTTGAGAGGTTATTCTAACTCACAGCCCTGAAGAGGCTTATGCGAAGTCATGACGACTTGCGTGGATGTTCAACTCATAGCCCTGATGAGGCTTGTGCGATATACGCTAAGTCATGGAGGCTTGAGCGTCGTATTACGAACTGCGACCCTGAGTGGTCTATGCATTTACTTGAGTTGAACAGATAGGTGTTTGCCTACTTACCAGACCATCAGTGGTTCTGACCCCGTTTAATGGGGATTTCAGGTGTTGAACCTGCGTGGCGATATGCGGAGCAAGGCGGCATCAAGTTCCAGGGTTTCTCTAGACAGAGTTGTACTGCTTCCTTTTTATTGAACCTACACTGCTTTCCTAAGCAGTAGTGTTGTAATAAACATATGTTTTCGATAAAATGGAACACTTTGGTGGTCAATGAGTTGCTTGGCCACATACCTGCAACGTGCTCGGAGTTTTCTAAAACTGACGACTCATTATCGTCTTATTCCGCTGCTAAAAGCTTTTCTAAGTTCCGCTGCAAAGAAAAAAAAAAAGAAATTCATGAAAATTTTAACTTAGCTTTGTTTTGGAAATCCGGGGCGTTACAGAATTGGTATCAGAGCATGAGTCTGAGAAACCTGGTTCAAGATCCGTCATGGTACCGATATCGCACTGTAAGTATATGTTTTTATACTTTTGTTCTGATCTGGGTGCATCTTTGTATAGATGGCAACTCATGACTCGCGTGGATATTGCTATCGCTGCAAGGTCATGCACGATGAGTGGATATGCCCGTATGAAGTCCAAGACTGCCAATACTGTGGCGAAGATGGGCATTCCGCCAACGAATGCCAAAGGAAAGATACCGCCGATATGGGTCGGCGGGCTTCAAAGGGTCTCAGGGATGAGACTTCGCGTGTCAGTGGACCGCATCACTCTAGTGTTGGGAGCAACCATACCCCAACATCTTTTGATGAATTACCAAGGCTGAGGGATTTTGATTTGAACTTCCCTGCAGAAGTCTATCACTTGCCAAGCTACCATCCGGCATCACATATGCCGAGCTTAAATGGCAGGAACAAAAGAGGAGATTCTTTCTGTTCGCCAATCCTTATTCCAGACTCCCAGAGTCTTGATCTTGCTAACTGGGAAAGTGGACTGGAGTCTCTCATATATCCCCAGTATTCGCTTGCTAGTGCGGAAGTGCCGCCCAAGCCAAAGCTAGTAGTGCCTGCACCAAGGCCATGTGGCAATAGATGGACCTTTTGGAGTTCGTCTTCATCAAAGAAATCCAAGTCTTAAAGAGACTGGTGATGTTTTGGAGTCAGTAGACTCATGTATATAGTTTCTCATTGCCTAAAGTCTGCCAGTGCGGCATGACGTTTTGTTTAAGGCAATGCTTGTGTAAATGTGATGTATATTAAGTAAATAAAGCTTTTACTTCCTCATATACATCGAGAAACTAAAAACAAGTGCTTGTGTGTGCATAGATAAATGGC
This sequence comes from Nuphar pumila, assembly GCF_984573655.1. NCBI lineage: Eukaryota > Viridiplantae > Streptophyta > Magnoliopsida > Nymphaeales > Nymphaeaceae > Nuphar > Nuphar pumila. The sequence continues at coordinate 17,485,933 of NC_143256.1, forward strand.
TCCTACGACGAGGAGAACCATACCAAGCGAGGAGTCTCATACGCAAGGATTCCTGTTAGAGACACTCAACAACCTGGTTACCGCCATCCGTGAAACGAGGCCAGAACCAGTCGCACCACGAAACGAGCACCTGGGAGGAGTAACTTATGAGAAGTTCCTCAAGCTTGACCCGCCAGTTTTCATTGGCAGAGCCGATCCTGAGCTCGCGGAGAGTTGGATCGAAGAGACGGAACGTGCCTTCTTAGTACTGGGAGTACCAGAGGAAAAGAAAACCAATTTTGGCACGTATCGGCTGAAAGACAACGCACGGAAGTGGTGGGATACCACTAAGATTATCCAGTTCTCGGAAGTTGAAGTCATTCCTTGGACTGACTTCCGGAGAGCTTTCATGGATAATTACTTTCCATTACACTCCAGAAACAAGAAGAAGATGGAGTTTCTGGAATTGGAGCAGGGTGGCATGAATCTGATTGACTATACCACCAAATTTCAAAATCTTGAACGGTACTGCTCCCGGTTATTTGAGACCGACCAAGAAAGGGCCGACAAGTACATCAATGGACTACGAGAAGGGCTAAGGTCACGGGTTATCACCAGCATGCCCCAAACGTTTCAAACGGCTGTGGCAGCAGCTTCAAAAATACAAGTGGATTGGGAGCGATCAAAAGTGATCATAGCAAAAAGGCCCATAGTTGATGGTGGGAACAAGAAGAGAATGTTTCCAAGTGGCCAGGGTTCACGACAACCCTTTCAGAAGAAAAGGTTCCAAGGTGGGAACAACACTCAACAAGTTGTAAGGCCAAGGCAGAACATGGCTCCAAACAACCTGCAGTTCAACCCAAACTGCCCAAAATGCCATGTTAATCACGCAAGAGGACCATGTCCACGTGACACAGGTGGATGCTTCTACTGTGGCAAAGTGGGCCACATTGCAAGACAATGCAGGAAGAAGCTTATTGATGAGCAGAGGAGGAATGCCGGATCTGCCGGACCCTCTCAACAAGTACCACAACGAACACAAGTCCAACGACCCCCACCTAGAGTAGAACAAAGGCCTGCTGCAGGTCGTGTATATGCTGTAACGACTGAACAAGTCGAAAATGGTGACCTGATTGAAGGCACCGTACCTGTTAATGGACATGCAGCTTACGTCTTGTTTGATTGTGGTGCTACTCATACGTTTATCTCTGACGATTTCACCGAACAACTCCACGCTTCGGTGCAACCGATTGATAAAATGATCGAAGTATATAACCCGTTGGGTTCACGCACCAAATGTATTCGGTGTGTGAAAAATTTGGATATTGAGATAGCAGGGCAACACTTGCCTACTGACGCCATCCTGATCGATATGATACAGTACGATGTCATTCTGGGAATGAATTGGTTGGCTCAGAATAATGCCAAGATTCTGTGCCGCGAGGGCAGAGTGATTCTATCTCGACCCGGATTACCTAAGATGGAATACCGGTTATCCAAACCAGTTCCACAAAAAAGGCTCATATCAGCACTTAAGGTACAAAAATACCTTAGGAAGGGTGGTGTGGCCTTCCTGTTGAGTCTCTCGGTGGAAAAATCCAACGACCAACCCCTTGAGAGTTTGGAAGTAGTGCGGGAGTTTCCCGATGTGTTTCCTGAGGAATTGCCAGGACTTCCGCCACTTCGTGAGGTTGAATTTGGAATTCAATCCTTACCTGGAACAGCGCCGATATCCAAAGCCCCGTATCGAATGGCGCCAGCTGAACTCAGTGAGTTGAAGTGTCAGTTGGAAGAACTGATGGAACAAGGGTTCATCCGACCAAGTATGTCACCATGGGGAGCCCCGGTACTATTTGTAAAGAAGAAGGATGGATCCCTTCGGTTATGCATCGATTATCGGATGCTTAACCAGGCAACCATTAAAAATAAGTACCCATTGCCTCGGATTGAGGACTTATTCGATCAGCTCAGAACAGCGAGAGTGTTCTCCAAGATCGACCTCAGGTCTGGATACCATCAGCTTAGAGTAAAGGAAGAGGATATACCCAAGACAGCCTTCAGAACGAGATACGGCCATTATGAGTTCGTAGTAATGCCCTTCGGACTCACTAATGTGCCTGCTGCCTTTATGGATCTAATGAACCGGATATTCAGACCATATTTGGATAGCTTTGTCATCGTCTTTATTGATGACATTCTCGTATATTCTGAGAACAAGGAACAACACGTGGAGCACTTGAAAATCGTCTTGAAAACCCTTCAAGATAACCAACTCTATGCTAAGTTTTCAAAATGTGAATTCTGGCTAGATAAAGTGATGTTCCTTGGTCATGTGATCTCAAAAGATGGAATCGCAGTGGATCCTGCGAAGGTGGAAGCTGTGATGGACTGGAAGCAGCCAGAAAATATCACTGAGGTTCGTAGCTTCCTTGGACTTGCCGGATATTATCGGAAGTTCATACAAGACTTCTCCCGAATCGCCGTACCGATGACAAAATTATTGAAAAAGGGAGTCAAGTTCGAATGGACTGACCAGTGTAAGGAGTGCTTTGAGGTTCTCAAACAGAGGCTTACCACTGCCCCTGTCCTTACCTTACCTTCTGGTCAGGGAGGCTTCATTGCTTATACCGATGCCTCGGGAACGGGTCTGGGTTGTGTATTGATGCAGCATGGCAAAGTAATCGCCTATGCATCCCGTCAGTTAAGAATTCATGAGAAAAACTATCCAACCCACGATCTGGAGCTTGCCGCGGTAGTATTCGCGCTTAAAATCTGGCGACACTACCTGTATGGAGAGAAATTTGAGGTCATGTCGGACCATAAAAGCCTAAAATACCTCTTTTCTCAAAAAGAACTCAATATGCGGCAACGGCGATGGCTGGAATTCCTCAAAGATTATGAATTCACGCTTTCCTATCACCCTGGAAAGGCGAATGTTGTAGCAGATGCCCTTAGTCGCAAGACTGTTGGCACTCTGGCCAGCCTAACCGGACAATGGAAGTTGATGGAGGATTTCGTCAAGTGGAAGCCATTTTTGGCTGATTCAGGTAGAATCCAAATGTCATGTTTGACGATCCACATTGAGTTCCTCGATCGCATCGTAGCCGAACAGTTCAAGGATCCCCAGTACTTGGAATTAAAAGCTCGTGCTGAAAAAGATGATACTTTCTTTCATTTGAAAGAAGATGGAGGAATATGGATGGAAGAGAGAATTTGGGTTCCAAATAACCCTGAGCTAAGACAAGAAGTACTCCAGGAGGCCCATAGTAGCAAATATACTATCCACCCTGGGGGTACAAAGATGTTCCGAGATTTGCAGAGAAAGTACTGGTGGAAGGGTATGAAGCGTGATGTGGCTACGTTTGTCTCGAAGTGTTTGATCTGCCAGCAAGTTAAGATCGAACATCAGCGACCTGGTGGAAAGATGCAACGGATCGAGATTCCAGAATGGAAATGGGAAGGCATTACGATGGATTTCATCGTTGGATTGCCTCGATCCAGGAGACAACATGACTCAATATGGGTGATCGTGGACAGACTCACCAAGTCTGCTCACTTCCTGCCAATCAACACTCGATACTCAACTGAACGATTGGCAGAGATCTACATTCGGGAAATCGTTAGACTCCATGGAGTGCCGATTTCGATCATATCCGATCGTGACCCGAAGTTCACCTCTCACTTTTGGGAGCAGCTTCAGAGAGCCCTGGGGACGAAACTCAAGTTCAGTACAGCATTCCATCCCCAAACAGATGGGCAATCAGAACGAACCATACAGACTCTTGAAGATATGCTAAGAGCCTGTATGCTGGAATGGAAAGGTGATTGGGATTCCCACCTAGCGTTGGCTGAATTTGCTTATAATAATAGCCACCACGCTAGCATTGGGATGGCGCCGTATGAAGCCTTGTATGGACGACCCTGTAGATCACCGATCCATTGGGGTGAAGTGTGTGAGCGAACCTTGGACTCGCCCATTGTGTTACAGCATTACACTGAGCAGGTCCACATGATCAGAAAGAAGCTACTGGCTGCTCAGAGTCGACAGAAGAGCTACGCCGATCAGCGGCGTAGGGAACTCGCTTTTGCGGTTGGAGATAAGGTTTTTATCAAGGTCTCCCCAACCAAGAGTGTGTTTCGTTTCGGAAAGAAGGGGAAGCTCAGCCCCAGATTCGTTGGTCCCTTCGAGGTTTTGAGCCGGATAGGAGAGACCGCCTACAGAGTAGCATTGCCACCGCAGTATACACAGATACACAATGTATTTCATGTGTCAATGCTTAGAAAATACGTTCACGACCCTTCCCACGTCATCCAACATGAAGATATTGACATCCAGGAGGATATGACGGTGGAAGAAAGGCCAATAGAGATCATGGACCGACGGGAGCAAGTGCTAAGGACAAAGGTCATTCCACTTGTCAAAGTAAGATGGCAACATCACGGAGTCGATGATTGCACTTGGGAGCCCGAATCGGATATGCGGGATAAATATCCTGAACTCTTCACCTTGTACTCTTAGCTGAATTTCGCGGACGAAATTCCTTTAAGGGGGTAATGATGTAAGACCCGCAATTTTTCAGAAAATATCTGAATAAAATTCATGAGGCATTTACCGGTAAAAATAGCATTTCTTCTCAGAATGCGAAACGAATCAATTCCTGCGAGCCAGTTATACTTAGGATATTCGTCGAATCGCGAATATATGCTCAAACACTCGGGAAGCCATAACTTCCTAACTAAACGAAATCAATAGATTCGTACGAGCCAACTTTCTTAGTTACGTCAATACGAAGAAAATGGCGTACTCAGAGTTTTTCGGAAAAAATCGCCGGAAACCCGAAATTCTTGCGGGACCCACGGAAATATTGGTGGGACCCACAGAAATATTCCTCAGAAAATATCTGGTGGGACCCACAAAAATATCCCATGGAATATCCAAGTGGGCCCCACACCAAGGAACCTCTTGGAATTAAAAAGAAGCCAAAGGGGTAGTTTGGGCATGAGAAAACCCAAGAGGAGGTGGGCTTGGGCTATAAATAGCCCTCCCCACTCTCTCTCTTCTCATAAAAATCGACCCCCCCTCTCTCTCTTGCCTTCTCTCTCTCTCCTAAACCTCCCCTACCTAGCCTAGCCCACCTGAGCCCACCTGACCTGGTCTGAGCCTGCCTGACTTAGCCTGAGCCTGCCTGACCTGGTCCTAACCCACCTGACCTGGGTCTGAACCCACTTGACCTGGTCCAAACCCAGTTGACTTGACTTGAACCTAGTTGGGTTTAAAGTCAAAGTCAAAGTCCTTTTTGGTCCAGATTCCGGTTTGGATTTCTGAACCCAGACTTAGCCTACTTGAGCTGAGTTCGAACCTACTGAACCCAGTTGACTTGGATTGAACCCTGTTAGGTTCAAACCACTTAGGTTGAGTAGCTTGACCTGCTCTACCTCTTTCTCAACTAAGTCAGCTTCATCTGACTTAGTCTGACCTCTCGAAGGAAGGCTCAAAGCCAAAGAAGCAACCCGGAGCCGTTTCTTCCACGATTTGAAGTAAGTTCGCTTCATTAAACCATCTCTCTCAAGTATTTGATTGTTTGTATATAGAATATACTTTCTGAAGTAGTATCTTGCTTTAGTTCTTGGTTGAGCCCTCTAGGACACTTCGGTGTTCACGCGCTTGCCTCGTAACTATCGTCGGATATATATGTTCGAATACGCAGTATATGCGTTCTTCAAAATAGTATCTCACCCTAGTTCTTGGTTGAGCCCTCTAGGACACTTCGGTGTTCACTCGCTCGCCTCGTAACTATCGTTGGATACAGATCTAGGTGTATATCTGCTGATACTGCCGACGCGTCTTATATCGCACAGGCCATGTAATTTACCTTTGCCGTCGCGTCGTATGATGCCAAGGCTCCCTGCTTTCTGTACTTCCGATTACTGCACTTCCGATTATGCATTTACTTACGCCGTCGCGTCGAACGATGCCAAGGCTCCTGCTTTCTGCAATGTATTTACTTACGCCGTCGCGTCGAACGATGCCAAGGCTTCTGCTTTGTTATATATGTAGAATATTTCGTTCAGTTACACACCCTGAACAATAGTATATGCATTTCCTTTACGCCGCCGCTGTATAAAGCACAGGCTTCTGCTTATATTACATATATGGCGCGTAAGTGAGCGTTCAAACGGAGATCAACTCCAAAATCGCCCATGCGATTCCCTTACCGCTCCTCGTACAAGATTCTGCTTGACGAATGAAGCCCCTATTGGAAAGGCTTCGCCTTTTGGCAAAATGCTCTTTACGTAAAGACTAAATCAATTACGTATGGCCTAGCTATGGCCCAAGGTTCCTGCAACCTTGATGGATGCAAAGTACGCACAACGGTGCGCATCCATTTCCCGAGTTAAGCGTAGCGATTTCCCACCAAAGAGGGGAGATGCCGCTGAAATGGATAAAAGAAACGCACGCTTTCTCCGTAAAAGAGAGGAAGTGCTGCTGAAATTCCTGAAGGAGCTAAGAATGGCTCAGAAAGAACGTAGCAGAAGTGCTACCCAGTTATGAAACGCCTTCTACAATGTAGAAAGGTTAGTCGCACCACTGCCGGTAGAGCAGAGAAGGTGTTGACAGAATGGTTGGCAGAAGAGCTGCCAAAACCAGTTAAGTGGCACAATGACGTCCTTTGTTGGAACGATGTCAGAATGACTCGTCTCCCTGACACCTGCAAGGGCATCATACTTGTAAGAGCCGTTGCGCCAAAGTAGTGGTAGCGCCTTGACGAGGTCCTGAGCTCGTTGCGTAAAAATACGCCGAGTAGCCGATCCGTAGAGATCGAGTCATGTGCATGCTCATTGAGAATTATCAGACAACCAGACTCGTAAGGGCCGCTGAGCCGGAGTGTGTTGTTTCCACCGAAAGAGGTGAAGTGCTCGTCAAAGCCGAAGTGCCGAGAGCAGAGTTAAGCATGCATATGAATAAAACTTTTGTTCCACGGTGAAAACCGTGTGGTTGATTGGGGTCGGGTACATACTTCTCAAAGGCTGCCCTATAGGCATGCAATGTTCGTCAAGTAATTGTAAGACCGGCAGGCCCCTTTCAGAATTTCTCACCGAGGAAGACGGTGATGGCGCAGCCTTGAGTGACATATATTTCACCCGAACCTGATAGAGTTCATTGATGGCCTTCGTCACTCAGAGGTATGGAGGTCGTGGTTATCCTTAAATATCTAAGGATTGAACCCAACTACTGCAGTAGCAGAATGCATTCGGATACCTAGTAAGGATCTCTTCCGGTATGCTGTACCGTCCTACTAGGGGGATGGGGTCAACAGGCCTCTGGGGTATCTAAAATACATAGAATAATCAACCCCCAGATCGTCGCGTTGTCGCCCAGATATGAGTCCCCTAAGCCCAGGGGGAGGTGCAATTATCGAAACAAAGCATTAGCTTAGGTACAGCGCTACTTTGAATGTATGAGTGGATGACGTTGTTGAGTCAGTCCTGCATAACCTTTGTGAAGGTGTCATGGTCGGTATACTACTGGACCGATTGGGAAAGAACCCCATTGATATCCGTACGACTAAGTGAAGCTCGGAGAGCTGTCCTTAGATTCGTAGGATACGGATGTGCCAAGCATAAAGGCTTGAGCTAGACATCTATTCGTGACTCTGAGGAAGTCAAGGCTAAGTCGTAGAGACTTGAGAGGTTATTCTAACTCACAGCCCTGAAGAGGCTTATGCGAAGTCATGACGACTTGCGTGGATGTTCAACTCATAGCCCTGATGAGGCTTGTGCGATATACGCTAAGTCATGGAGGCTTGAGCGTCGTATTACGAACTGCGACCCTGAGTGGTCTATGCATTTACTTGAGTTGAATAGATAGGTGTTTGCCTACTTACCAGACCATCAGTGGTTCTGACCCCGTTTAATGGGGATTTCAGGTGTTGAACCTGCGTGGCGATATGCGGAGCAAGGCGGCATCAAGTTCCAGGGTTTCTCTAGACAGAGTTGTACTGCTTCCTTTTTATTGAACCTACACTGCTTTCCTAAGCAGTAGTGTTGTAATAAACATATGTTTTCGATAAAATGGAACACTTTAGTGGTCAATGAGTTGCTTGGCCACATACCTGCAACGTGCTCGGAGTTTTCTAAAACTGACGACTCATTATCGTCTTATTCCGCTGCTAAAAGCTTTTCTAAGTTCCGCTGCAAAGAAAAAAAAAAAGAAATTCATGAAAATTTTAACTTAGCTTTGTTTTGGAAATCCGGGGCGTTACAGTGTCGCACAAAAAGTACCTGCTTGTTTCTTGTCAACAGATCGTGCTTCCGAGGCACCAAGGTGGCTTAGAGATTCCAACTATGAGAAAGAGGAGCATCGTTTTAGTCTTGAAGTGGGCTTGGGAAGCTTCCACATCTCAATCTTCTTGGGCTATGATTGTTAGGCAAAAATATGGTAGTCTACATGAATCCCTTCTTTCCACGCCCAGTTCAGTGTGTCGTTCGTCCCTCTGGCTAGAGTGGCGGAAGACACTTCGATCCTTCAGTGGCAGAGATTTTAGGCCTGTCCATGGCATGACATGGCTTCACTGGGCCATGGCGAGCGGAGATAGGTTCTCCATTAAGCAAGTTTACCATTCCTTGTTGCCATCCGGGATGAACTGGTTTCCCAGTGATTGTATGTGGGGTAAGGAGCCAGCTCCAAGGGCAAAAGCTTTGGCGTGACTTGTGGCTCTGAATCGTGTTCAAACCCAAATTAATGTCAGGAAACGGGGGATTCAATTTCCAAGCATGTGTGTTCTTTACGAGAAGGTTGTAGAGGACACGACTCACCTATTTTGGCTCTGCCCGGTCATTCTAGACTTATTTTTTCAAACTTGGGGTGCGCCACTTGTTCAAACTAGTCCGTGCTTCGTTATTCAGGACCTCTTGCTTGGTCCCAGGATTGTACGACACAAAAAAAATGGAGATTACTGTGGCGGGTTTGGTTGCTTTCAGCATGGTGGGTCATATGGACTGAAAGAAACGACATCTTCTTCAGGGGCATCAAATTCGATTTCGGAAGGCTTCGACAACGGGTCATGTCTGATGTGTATCTGGCTCTTAAATTACATAGTAGGGGGGAGGGGCTGATCGGCTTGTACTCTGAACTATGTACAATCGCCATCTAGATTGTGGCTGTTTTGCTCTTATGTTTCTCTTTTGTCTCTCCCATCCAATATTCTGTTGGATGTATTTTGGTAATGTTGAATGGTGAATGTTCTCTCTCTCTCTCTCTCTCTTGTACATGCGCTACAGAGTTTGTAACCCAAACTGAAACTACAACACCACACGTATATTTGTGCGGATGCATAAACATGAAATTTTGCCCATCCAAATGGATGGGTTTCATAGATTTAGGCGATGTTTGGAAACTAGTTGTCAGAAGTAGCCAGAGTGGGAATACCAACACCAGAATTGTTGGTGATGGATGGAGTTGTAAGAAATGATGCAAGTGAGATGGTATTTGACACGTCCAATTCCACATTTTACATCCCACTTACATGAGGTGGTAGTTACCAAATACTACACCAGATCTCACACAGGTGACTGCTTCAACAACCTTCCTAACGTTCTTTCAGTATTATTTCCAACTTTTTAGTTGCATTCCAAACAGATGCACATGTGGAAGTGGTAAATCTCCCGTAAAATCAAAGTGGGCGATAAAGTAGTCGGAAGTCATAGGAAAAAAGGTTTCATTTCAAAAAAATTGCCTAGACTGGATATGTCTTATTTGCAAAATGGGACACCAGTTGATATGGCATTCAATCCATTAAGAGTACCTTCACGAACGAATGTGGGACAAATATTTGAATGCTCACTCGAGTTAGCGGGACACCTGTTGGGCAGATATTATAGAATAACACCCTTTGATGAGATATATGTTGGGTTTCCCTCCTTTGTGGGATCCATTGGTTCGATGCACATTCAGTATCACTGCAGAATTTCAAGCACGATGCTTGATCTTTTCGAAGATGATTTGGAGTATTTGCTGGATAGCGATTTGTAGAAGTCCTCTCAGCTAAATGACTATTCAACTGTTCAGAGTTTGAGGTTCAGCGAGTTGTCGATGACGATTTGTGGTGAGTGCCTTCAATTGCATAGCGATTTGTGGTTAGCGTTATGTGTTTCAGTCGGATGACGATTTGTGGTTATCGTTGGATAGCGATTTGTGGTATCGCTGGATAGCGATTTGTGATAAGGCGCATCGTAAGTTATGCAAGATATTTAGTCTTCCACATTTAATGTGAGTCTTGTCTTCTATTTAAGGGATGGATGAGAGAGCAAAAGCAATGGGAGAGAGCAAAAGAGGCAGAATATTAGGGAGAGAGTGTGAGAAACACTTTTAGGGCACCGAAAGGGTGCGGAGGAAAAAAAAAACAAGAAGTGCTGCGACACTTCTTTCAAGACAGCTTCGTCAAGCTAGTTCTTCAAATCATTCGTTCTTTGTTCCTCAGTGAGGCATATCCTCTTGTTCATTTCGTTACACCTTGTGTGTTTGTAAGGCTTATGCCTTTTGGCCACTTTGTAATCTTTGTTTGAAGATAGTGGAAGTTGTTGACCTATTGGTCGTCGTGGACATACCTCAGTTGAGAGGGAACCACATAAATCATTGTGTGCTATTTTTATTTTTGCAGCTAGTTTGTTTTGGTTTATTTTTCTACCACTATCATCATCGTATTGTTTTCATCAATTCACACTTGTGGGGAGACCCGGTACGTCCATTTTAACCCCAACACATGGTATCAGAGATTTGGTTAGTATATTTGTGTGTGAAGTCATGGAGAATAACATTGGGCGTATGATCAGTTTGAATGGCACAAACTGGATGGCATAGAAAACTAAAATAGAAGACCTCTTGGGTTATAAAGATTTGAATGGACCCATAGACGGTGTGAGAGGCAAACAAGAAGAGATGAAAGATGTCGAATGAAAAAAACTAGACCGAAAGGCGATCAGTTTCATTCGACAATGGATAGATGATAGTGTCTTTCATCATGTATCCATAGAAACTTTGACGCATGGTCTTTGAACCAAACTAGAGAGCCTTTATGATAGAAAGGCAGCAGTGAATAAGGCCTTTCTATTTCGAAAGCTTGTGAACCTCAAGTATAAAGAGGGCGGCTCTATTGCAGAGCATTTGAATGAGATCAAAAGCATTGTAAATCAGTTGGCCACAATGAAAATCACTTTTGATGATGAGTTACAAACTTTGTTGCTCTTATTTCCCTTCCTGAGAGTTGGGAAACCTTGGTGGTCACAGTCAGTAACTCTGCACCTGATGGAATGGTAACGATGAGCCAAGTTACCAGCAGTCTGTTGAATGAAGAGTCCAGGAGAAAGTCATTAGGTCCTTCTACCTCAAAGGCACTTGTGATTGAAAACAGGGGGAGAAGCAGAAGTAAGAGCAGGGCTCTGCACTACCATGGCAATTCCAGAGGCCACTCACACTCGAGCTCAAAGAAAGACGTCGAGTATTATTATTGCCACAAGAAGGGGCATATGAAGCGACAGTGCAGGAAGCTCAAGCTTAAGGAGTAGAACAGAGAGAAGAGCTCAGAAGAAAAATAAGGTGCCACAGTCACAGATGGAGAGCTCATGGTTGTCTGTGATGGCACTAGCATAAATTTGATCGATCAGGAGACCGATTGGGTGATTGACTCTGGAGCTTCATTTCATGTTACCTCACGGGTTGATTTCTTCACTTCCTACTCGCAAGGTGATTTCGGTAATGTCTGAATGGGAAATGAAGATGTGTCAAAGATTGTTGGCATGGACGACATTTGCTTGGAAACAAGTGTTGGCTGTAAGTTGTTGCTGAAAAATGTGAGGCATGTACCAGACATCCGACTGAATCTGATCTCTGCTGGAAAGTTAGATGATGAGGGCTATAACAACACCTAAAGTGATGGAAGGTGGAAGCTAACCAAAGGCTCATTGGTGATAGCCAGAGGAACAAAGGCTCGTTCCCTTTACACTTTGTAAGCGAAGATCTGGAAGAGTGTTGTGAATGTTGTGGAGACTGGCTCGTCCACAAAATTATGGCATAGAAGGCTTGGGCATATGAGCAAGAAGGGGCTGCAAGTCGTAGTTAAGAAAAAGTTCCTGACAGGTGCAACAGCTACATCTTTGGAACCTTGTGTTCATTGCTTCCATGGTAAACAAAATAGAGTTTCTTTCCATAGATGCATTGCATCTAGAAAATCTCATGTTCTAAATCTTGTACATTCTGATGTGTGTGGACCTTTAAAGGTCAAGACACTTGGTGGTGCATTGTACTTTATGAATTTCATTGATGATCACTCTAGGAAAGTCTGGGCGTATACACTGAGGACTAAAGACCAAGTTCTAGATGTATTCAAGCACTTTCAGGCCATGGCTAAATAAGAAACTGGCAGGCAGTTGAAGTGTGTTCGCTCGGATAATGGTGGCAAATACATTGGGCCATTTAATCAGTATTGCACCAATCATGGCATCAAGCATGAAAGAACTATAAGGATGACACCTCAACAGAATGGGGTTGCTAAGAGGATGAAGCATATCATTCTTAAGAGAGTCAGATGTTTGCTGTCACACTCTAAATTGCCAAGATCTTTCTGGGGTGAGACAATGAGGACAACAATTGATCTTATCAACTTGTCTCCTTTTATTCCCTTGAAGGGAGATGTTCCAGAGAAAGTTTGGATAGGAAAAGAACCTTTCTATGGACACTTAAGAGTGTTTGGCTGTAGAGCATTTATTCACATTCCGAAGGAAGAGAGGTCCAAGCTTGATCCAAAAGTCAAGCAATGCATATTCATTGGCTATGGACATGAAGAATTTGGCTACAGACTGTATGACCCTATTGATAAAAAGGTGGTCAGAAGTCAAGATGTTGTCTTATTGGAAGATTAGACCATTGAAGACATTGGTGAGTCTGAGCCATCAAAGTCCAGTACAGGTGATCTTATTGATTTAGATCCCCTAGATGCGCCGACTGTTCATGATTTCGTGGAGGAGATTCCACCTCCTCGCAATGATGCAAAGGAAGGAAGTGTTGAGTCAGAAATTGAGGGGGAGCCAACACCCCAAGAGTCACTTCCTCAGACTCCGATAAGGAGATCCACTAGAGAAAAGCAGTCATCCAGAAAATACTCATCAAATGAGTATGTGATGATTACAGATCAAGGTGAGCCAGAAACTTTTGAAGAAGTTTTAGAGGATGAAAACAAGTCTGAGTGGTTTAAGGCAATGAAAGAAGAAATGGATTCATTGCATGCGAATCACACCTTTGATCTGGTAAAGACAACTAAAGGGAAGAAGGTGTTAAAGAACAAATGGGTCTTCAAGTAGAAGACTGATGAAAACAACTCTCAACCTAGATACAAGGCACGTCTTGTTGTGAAAGGTTTTGCTCAGAAGAAAAGAGTTGACTTTGATGAGATCTTCTCACCACTTGTGAAGATGCCCTCCATCTGAACTGTGCTCGATATAGCTGCAAGCATGAATTTGGAAGTTGAGCAGCTTGATGTGAAGACTGCATTTCTATATGGTGACTTGGAAGAAGAAATTTATATGGAACAACCTGAGAGTTTCATTGACAAGGGTAAAAAGCACCTAGTTTGCAAGTTGAAGAAGAGCTTGTATGGATTGAAGCAAGACCAAGGCAGTGGTATAAGAAATTTGATTTCTTTATGAATGAGCATGGATACTCAAGAACCTCCACAGACCATTGTGTGTTTGTGAAGAAATTTCCAGATGGTAATTTTATCATTCTCTTGCTTTATATGGATGATATACTGATTGTGAGCCAAGACATCAGCAAGATTAGCAAGTTAAAGTTGGAGCTAAGTGAGACATTTGCCATGAAGGATTTAGGTCCAGCAAAGCAGATTCTTGGGATGAGAATCGTTCATGACAGATCACATGAGATGATATGGTTATCTTAAGAAAAGTATATCAGAAAGGTTCTTGAGAGGTTCAACATGGACAAAGCAAAGCCTGTTAATTGTCCACTTGCAGGCCATTTCAAACTTAGCTCAAGACAATGTCCTACAAATGATGAAGAAGGAACAAAGATGCAGAAAATTCCCTATGCTTCGGCAGTAGGTTCGTTGATATATGCTATGGTCTGTACTCGACCAGACATAGCTCATGCTGTTGGAGTTGTTAGTCGATTTCTGTCAAATTCAGGGAAAGAACATTGGGCAGCAGTGAAATGGATTCTAAGGTATCTTCAGGGCACATTAAAGATGAGTCTGTGTTTTGGAAAGGGTGAACCCATTCTTGATAGATTCACAAATTCTGATATGGCTGGTGATGTAGACAGTAGAAAGTCTACTTCTGGGTATTTGATTACTTTTGCAGGGGAGCAGTTGTATGGCAGTCGAAATTACAGAAATGTCTAGCTCTCTCCACTATAGAAGTTGAGTTCATTGCCATTATAGAAGCCAGTAAAGAATTGTTGTGGGTGAAGAAATTCTTGCAAGAGTTGGGCTTGAAGCAAGAAGAGTATGTTCTTCATTGTGATAGTCAAAGTGCTATTCATTTGAGTTAGAATTTCTCGTTTCATTCAAGATCGAAACATATTAATGTTTGATACCACTGGATTCGATATGTCTTGAATAAAAAATTGCTGCAACTAGAGAAAGTGCATACTGATGACAATACATCAGATATGCTGACCAAGGACAAGCATGAGAAGTGTCGATTCCTAGCAGGAATGGAAGAAGCTTCCACATAAGTCGGGAAGGGGGAGAATTGTTGCGGTTTCCTCCTTTGTGGGATCCATTGGTTCGATGCACATTCAGTATCGCTGCATAATTCTAAGCACGATGCTTGATCTTTTCGAGGACGATTTGGAGTATTCGTTGGATAGTGATTTGTAGAAGTCCTCTCAGCTGAATGATGCTTTAGTTGTTCAGAGTTTGAGGTTCAGCGAGTTGTCGATGGCAATTTGTGGTGAGTGCCTTCAGCTGCATAGCGATTTGTGGTTAACGTTATGTGCTTCAGCTGGATGACGAATTGTGGTTATCACTGGATAGCGATTTGTGATAAGGCACTTCAGGCACATCGTAAGTTATGCAGGACGTTTAGTCTTCCACATTTAATGCGAGTCTCGTCCTCTATTTAGGGGATGGATGAGAGAACAAAAGCAGCGGAAGAGAGCAAAAAAGGCAGAACATTAGGGAGAGAGTGTGAGAAACACTTTTAGGGCACCGAAAAGGTGCGGAGGGAACAAAAAGCAAGAAGTGCTACGATACTTCTTTCAGGACAACTTTGTCAAGCTGATTCTTCAGATCATTCGTTCTTTGTTCCTCAGTGAGGTATATCCTCTTGTTCATTTCGTTACACCTTGTGTATTTGTAAGGCTTATGCCTTTTGGCCACTCTGTAATCTTTGTTTGAAGATAGTAAAAGTTGTTGACCTATTGGTCGCTGTGGACGTACCTCAGTTGAGAGAGAACCACGTAAATCGTTGTGTGCTGTTTTTATTTTCGCTACTGGTTTGTTTTGGTTTATTTTTCTACCAGTGTCATCGTCGTATTGTTTCCATCAATTCACACTCATGGGGAGACCCAGTACATCCGTTTTAACCCCAACAATATACACACAAAAATTTCCATTCCTGCCACATACTGACAGCTTCCAAACAGGGCCTTACTCAAGTTTATAGAAAAAAAAATCTACCAAATAGAGAGAGAGGCATGGAAATATAATATTAGTAAGAAAGTGAAAGAAGTCGATTTGACATACGCAGGCATGGCTTAGTGATGTATTGGGAGCAAAATTAAAGGCTGCCCTTTTGTATCATATATTAGAATTTTAGTAGGAAATTATCACTTTAAAGTGTAAACATAATGTATACATGTATGCCTTCAACCGTTTCTAATGTGATTGTGATTTTTTCCCATTAATTGCAAGTTACAACAACAATAAAACCCTATGATCTAGAGCTACGACCTTACTTTCTATGCCTCGGTTGTTTGACAATAGATTTCAGTGCACCAAACAGTAGGGGATAAATTGTGAAATTTAATCAAACAAGAATTACTTAAGCCAAAGCCCAGCATAGGCGCGAGGGCGAAAGTCTTGACCTCAGAATTTTACCCCATTGGTGGTTGATCTATGATCTACCTGCGAATGGAACCAAGGTTATATATATATATATATTAATGAGTTTGTGCTAAACTCATTTGATGCTAAACCACATGCTAAATGGGTTTTTTCATCCTTTTTTTCATTTTACTTTTAAATTCTGACCGTAATGTGATCTATGTACTTGATTTATAGGGATCAGCTCTTGAAGCATTTGATTCCAATATATGGGTGGGTTTTTATAAGGTTCAAAAAAACAACGGTCCAAAATCTTTGTAAAATTTTTAGGCTCCAAACATTATTGAAAACACAAGAGCCAGGTGTGGATCCTTAGTAAATCCACCATGCCCAACACATTTATAGAGCTAAAACTGCATAAAAAGCACCGAAGAAGCCCAAAAACCCATTTAGCATGCGGTTTAGCACCAAATGGGTTTAGCACGGACCCATCTTCCTATATATATATATATATATATATATATATATATATATATATATATATATATATATATATATATATATATATATATAAAGTAATGCTAAGCTGCTTCGGGATTACCTACACACATAGTAAAATCATAGATGTAGTATCTTCTCAATCGGACTCCGTGTTCAACATAGTTATTTGATAAGAATCATGTCCGGATCATGTTTTTGGACATAAAATAAGATTTTTTAAATCATGAAACTTTGCTACATTTTAGGCCGTTGATTTTTTTAAGGTCTTAAAAAACCTATACAATGATTACAATCGCATGATCTAAAACTTGTTTTCTGTTTAAAAATGCATATAGATCACATTTATAAGGTCTTATCAACAAAAAAAAAAACTACAAGATTTGGAAAACCCAAACCTTTTACTAGATGGGAGTAGGTGCTCTATATATAGGAAGAGGGACCGTCCAACTAAAAGAAGGTTCAAAATCTACAACCCATGATAATCCACGGTGTTCTTTTTCTAACAACCGAGTTTTATATCGATCACATTTTTTCAACAAAAGAAACTTTTTTTAAGCTATGAAAAAATTGAGCATTTGTGACCATTGATTTTTGAATCACCAAAAAAAAACACTTGCATAAACTGGATTCCCATGAAACAAAAAATTTGATCCCAACCAAATAGACCATGTAGATCATATCTATAAAGATTCACATAAAATAACACGAGCTATGAGATATTGCTCATTTCAACTCATTAATATTGTATGCACATCCCCACTAACTAACTAACTAACTATGTATATATTGTATGCACATCTCCACTAACTAACTAACTAACTAGCTAACTATATATATATAAAAGGAAGACTCTATTAAACATCAAGAAGTCTTTTTTTTATGAGGAATGTTGAAACCACCTGCGAAATCAGACCCTGCGCTGGCTATGCATATCGCACATTCAGCCGTTGATACCACGGTGTAAACCCCCTGAGACACACCTTGTCTTTAGGGAGTCGTCTTGCTTCGGCACGAGCTAAAGGCATGATACCCTTACCCTTCATAATGCAAGGGGCTGACATTTGTGAGAAACTCTAACCACCCGCCTAGCAGCCAAGGGCCCTTCCATTACACAAAACCCTTTGGGGCTACCAATCCACGTCTCCATGACTTGCTACTTACTATATTTGTATCCATGACTTACCACCCAAGGAATTGGCATCCACGCCATCTTGTCCGTTGAAGGGCATGACCAGTCTCCCTAAGGTTATAAATTAATGAGACATGATCAACTAGGCTAAGAGACTAATGGCTCTCACTTCTTTTTTTTGAAAGGCAAGGTGGGGTTTGGCAGACCCCATCAGTTATTCAACCTACCATTGGGTTTTGAACCTGCAACTTCCCACTACAAGGAGACATGCACTGACAGCTCCTACCAACAACACAGCTTTGGCTACTAATGACTCACTTAATTAGGAGCAAATATGTATTTTGGCAACGTCTTAACATAATCTTACTTAGGACAAGAAATAAATAGGAAGAGTTTGACTAGCCCTGAACCCATCATCTAGCTTGACTTGACCCATTGCTTGGTTAACTTTGAGTTTCTCATAGCTACATTTACAAACATAAAAAATGAACCAGAAGAGACAAATAAGCTGTGTTGATTGAGGGAGAATTGTCTTTTTCTTTTTATTTTTTTTTGCTGTTTGATGAGCAAGTTGAGGGATAACGCCATGAACCTGAGACCCCAATTTGTATATATTACATAATAATATTTTGTCAAAAAATAATGTTTTTTATATTTCAAAGACCTGTTTGTTCCATTTTCATGGATGGGAATGATCTATCATACAAAAATAGGCATCGATTTTTAAAAGCTCTTGCCAGTTCAATTTAATTGAGAGAAGTATGAAAGGATTAATAAAAGGTAACCAACGGGGGCTCTGCTTGTTTGGTAGGAGCTGTTAGTGCAAGTCACCATGTGATGGAACGTTGCAAGTTCAAAACCCAATGGTATGTAGTGTAACGGGTGGAGTCGGCCTAACCCCATCTTGCTTATTAAAAATAAGAAAGAAAAGGTAACAAAAAAAAAACTGAGACTCACCGATGCCAACATGACAATTTTAACTGTGATGTTTAAGGGGGTGTTTGTGTGTCATGGAAAATTCAAGTTTTTTCGCAAAAAATGCATCGATGGGCGTGCGTTTTTGCAGAACTTACAATGCCAAAACAAACATGGCGTATGGAAAAATGCCTCGACGGGTGTGTCATTTTACACACTTAACTCTCATTTTTCTCGAAAAACTGTTCTCATGTGGGTCCCATTTAGTTTCCGCCGCAGAGGAATCCACTAAAGAAGTGCCGCAGAACCCTATTCCTTGACAAGAAAACGCCGCTAAATGTTTGTTTCATCGTAGCCAAAAGACTAGAAAAAGAGGCGTCACATTTTTTAAATGCGGCCCAACTTTGACAATCCATGCAGCAAACGTCTGGTCGACTCGGAATCGTAGCTTTCTCAAAAGCCAGTCTGGTAAAAGGTCCCTCAAGGACAGAGTAGGACGCCAGACCCACTTGAATCCAGACCGAGTTCGTCCTATCGTTTATGAATGCCAATGGATTCACATAAATGAATGCACCATCTAAATCTAACCCATGGCCTAGTCTCAGAGTGCAAGCAAAATATGAGGGACCGACAATCTGCCGTCGGTGATGATTTTTTATTCTTCTTTGGATTATAAAAAAATATAATAGAAAAAAAATAGATACCAACGGGAGATCCGCTTATCTGGCAAGAGCAGTTAGTGCACGTCACTTGTGTTGGTTGTAAGTTCGAATCCCAATGGTACTGTCGAAAAAAAGGGAAAAAAAAAGTAAATGCGTGTGACCCTGTCCACTAATAACCTAACAGGCTTACACGTTTGGCACTCAGAACCGAACAAACTTTTTTCTCTTAAACAGTTTAATGTTGCTAATTCCATTTAGTGCACGTCACATGTAGTTTTTTTATTATTTATAATTGAATCATTTGCACACAATTAAAAAATGACAAAGCAAGCATGCATAATGTTGCTAATTCCATTTTCTTTTGATACCTCAAAGAGTAAGGAAAGGGTGATTTTTTTGTCTTTCTATCATTGACATTCTGTTTATGATAGAGATAATATCTTTTTTTTTTCTAGCATTATTTACCATATGTGAAGTTTGATTGAGATTGCCTTGATATTTTACATTTAAATTTGTTTCGGTTGTATTTTGTGCTTTGCACAATTTATAGTTTAATCCATCTTTGTCATGGTGATCTCCTTCTCTTTGTTGTATTTTTTGTTTTTGTTTGTAGGTGGGATTCCGGATCAACTGTTGGTGAGTTTGACGGTCATTCAAGACGTGTCTTAAGTTGTGCATTCAAGCCTACAAGACCTTTTCGTATTGTTACATGTGGAGAAGATTACTTGGTGAATTTCTATGAGGGACCACCATTTAGGTTCAAACTGTCACAAAGGTTAGTCTTGTTTATGGTTTTAAGAGATTGATTTATACTATATTAGGTCAAGGATAGTGCAAATTTGCTAAAGGTTCAGCTGTTTTAACATAATTGTTTTGTATGAAGAATCCTTTGGTACATTGTCTTTCTTTTTTGGTAAAGGTATGAGGATCCAATGCAGGAACTGAAGCGTGACATGTTAGCCTGTCGAAGCAAATGAAATTCTAATAGCTATTCAGTATATGATGTGTTAGCTTTTAAGTAAATAATGACCATTCTCAAACTTTAGGAGTGCACTCTGGCTTGAAACATTACTATAACGTTTAACTTGCAATGGAATATAAAATCATGGTATAAATAAGTGTTCCTAGTATCTTCATGCTTGAATGACATTTTCCAAAAGCAATGCACATGATGTAAATAATATTTTCTCCAAATTGTAAGGAATTATGTGCTCTAGTGAGGGAGATGTATACCTGCCCTTTATCTGATGTGTAGTCTGTTTAAAACTAGTAAGAGAATTAACTAATAACATCCAAGGGGAATATATCAGGGTATTGAAGATAACATTTAAACTATTATTCCTAAAATGGCCAACACAGGTTTAAATTAACTGCACCGTCTAGGTAAATGTTTTAATATAATTGATCTTTGTTCTTGTAGGGACAGGACTACCACTTTTTCTACCAAAAATCTAAACAGATTTTTCAAGCCATAACTAGAGAGCTTTTCTGTCCTAGAGGATGGGCCCTGCTGGTTTCCAGATCACAGTTCATATCTTGATAATATTGCTTCAAAATACATTATAACTGCCAAGCCCCCTTCATGAGAGCGATATAGTTATGAATCTAGTCTGAGCACATCAGGAACACTTACTAATTTAGGTCTCTCTCCCTCTGTGTTTAAGGCTGGAAGGTTATAAAAATGGCAAAAAGCAGAAAATATGACAAGAACATGAGGGGCTTGGCAAACTTTCTTTTTCTTAACAGTTAACATAGGTTATGGATATATAAATGATAAAAGAGTAAGTTAACCGATAAGGGAAAAGGCTACTAACAAATGACGCTTCTCTAGAAAATCTAATTGCACATTCATAAAGGTTTAAGTTTCATATATACATATGGATTCATACAGTTTGAGGATTTGATTAACATATTTGTTAGATTTGAAATTAGATCAAACTAGATTAGCTTTCTATTCAAAGTAATTTAAACATGTATCTCTATTTGAATCTTTATGGCTATGGCCACATATGAGAAAAAATGGAAAGAATGGAGAATGGGGCATGCCAAGATTATGTCTTGGGTCATTAGTAGTCTTGATATCAAGAAGTGCTTGAGTCTAGCTAAATTTGAACATGCAAATAAATATTTGCATGAGACTATCTTAAGAAAATGTATTCTCTTAAATCTATGTCACATGGGTGCAGGTGCAGGGGCAGGGGTGCGACACTTTAAAAAAACTTGGGTGCGGGGATGCGGCAAAAAGTTGGACATAAATGACCCTGGGTGCATTGACTGCACCCAGGGTCAGGTTGATCGCATCGGGTGCGGGTGCGATGTGAGTGCGGCACCTAGTTGAAGAGTCCCTGTGACATAGTCTTAAAGATATTACCCACATTTGCAACTTGTAAGACAAGGTACACACTATGATTCAAGGAGAAAAATGTATTAGAGAATATTTTAGTAAGTTGTTCGACCTTTGGAATGAGTTTGCTCTTCTTGAGTCACAATGACATTATCCCAAAGACATAGAACTCCGTCAAAGACAAATTGATGTGAAACATTTCTATCAATTCATCAATGGTCTAAGACCGGAGTTTGAGTCTACTAAATCGGCTTTTCTTCATAAAGGAGAAGTTCTCTCTATTGAAGAGCTAAGTATGAAAGAAAATAGACTAAAAAAAAGACATTTAAAGATGATGATAATTCGGTCATAGCCGTGTCTAGGCTGAGAAACCATGTCCATGCTTACCAACTACTACATTATAACTATCACATTATAAGAGACCAAACAATGATAGCTATGGAAAGCAAGACAATGAGTTTGAAAAAAAAATAAATTATTTGCTATTATTGTCGTGAACCGGGGTATGTCAAGATATATTGTCCTAAACTAAAGATACCCTATGAGAAGAAGGTAGCCTCCGTTGCTCAAGAGTCAAGTGAATTCAAAGCTACACAAGAATCAACTATTGAGAGCATGTCCTTGACTCAAATTGTAGAAGCTCTTCAACCTCTATTCAAAGGAGCTTCACCAACAGAAGCTACGGTCTCTTCTGTTGGCATCTTTGATCCCAGTAAGTCTCTTTGGCTTCTTGGCTCATGTGCCTCATTTCATATGACACTAAATTGTGATATTTTATCTGGATGTCATAACTCAAGCGAGTCAAATGTTTTTTATTGTTGATAGAATATCTCTTGAGATAAAGGGAATAAGAAATTTTGAAAATATTTTAAAGAGATTTTTTATTCAAAAAATTAGATATATTCCCAAGGTAAGCCTAAATCTTTTATTTGTCTCTTAATTATGTGACCTTTGGTATAATGTTTCTTTCTCTTCTATTGGTTTATGAGTGCGGGATCGTCTCTCAGGGAAGCTGATTGGAGAAGGCTGTAAAGAAGGAGGTTTATACTACATAGATTTTTTGGAAATACCTAAGAATACTTTTTGTTATAATGTTTAAAAACTGAATTTTGGATTTTGGAGCTCCCTAACCAAAATCTTCTGAAATATTATCTGCATGAATGCAACCAAAACTGATTGGAGTTCCCATGTGGCAGGTCATGAATCCCCTTGTCATTTTGTGGTTGATGTATGCTTCAAAATTTCCCTTCATATCTTCATCTGGTCTGATACCATCTTCAGATTGATGGTAACATGATTATGTTCCTTTGATGTGTGAAAGAATATGTGGTGTGTGCGAACTGTGAAACAAGGTGAGAGAAATGAGTGAGTGAGGAGGAAGAAGAAGATATAGGAAAAGAGAGGAAGTGAGAAAAGACAAGGGAGAAAGAGAATAGGGGCTGGAATCGTGCCCTATCCCTCTCATATTGACCCTTATAAAGGTAATTTAAGTCAGTTTACAAAAATGCCCTTCATAACTATATCTTTTGACCTATTGGGTCTTGAATACAAAAAAGGACTTCACTAGCCAATCAATTTTGACTCTCATGTAATGCTTCCTTATAACATATTGTACTTCAAAGGATAAACCGGAGTTGCCAGTTGGGGAAGCGATTCGGGTAGTGGAAGCGGGAAGTGAGGGGGAAGCGAAAAAAGGAAAAAACAAAAAAAGGAAAAAAAGATACATTTTGGAAGCGCCACGTTTCGCGCCTCCGAAATATGCTTCGGAGAAGCATGCTTCCCCATGTCCTATGGTACTTCCGGTAACCCTGGGATAAACCTCTAAAGTGGTCATCATGATGTATATGAACCCTTTATTTTTGTTACCTCATTAATTCACTGGTCTGCACTCCAGTTAGGCTAACCAAAACAGAAAAAGTGAAAAAGTGGAAAACTTCCCTTAAGTATCCACTAAACCTGCCATCTTCTGATCGATGCAATTGGATTGAGTGTTAGATGTCTTCATCCTTCTAAGATTTTAATTCATGGTAGCCTCTTGGTTCAAGATAGAACGCAGAAACATAACATTTATTCAAGTTTCCTTGCATTGCTTGTTTGGCCCATCAAATATTGTGCATTGGTGTGATTTGGCTACATTGTTTACAAGATGCCTTTCCCCATTAATTGTTGAAGCATACTCTTTATTTTGGAGCAACAGTCGTGTCCTTGATTTGCAGAGTCCAATGCAAAACTTCTGGAAAAATGTTCTAGGGTTCATATTAATTAACATCGAGTGCTTGGTATTTTTTCTTTTTTTTTTTCAAAATTTCTTGTAGGAGAAATGTAGTCATTATTTTAATTTTATGTCAATGATAAAAAACTCATTCATGGCATTGTAGCAATGTAGGCTTGTGGCCATAATAAAATATAATGTGCTGAGGAAGATGTTCTTGATTGTGTCTTACCGAACAGAGGTAGTATGTAAAGGAAACATTATTGTTTGAAGTGCAGGGAACATTCCAACTTTGTCAATTGTGTAAGGTTTTCTCCTGATGGAAGCAAGTTTATCAGTGTAAGTTCAGATAAGAAAGGTATACTATATGATGGGAGGACAGGAGAAAAGATTGGGGAGCTATCTGCTGAAGGTCACAATGGTAGCATCTATGCTGTTAGTTGGAGTCCTGACAGTAAAGAGGTATTTATGATATTCCTATGCTATTTTCATTATTGATTAATAATTATACTTCCAGTGGTGGACTTAGTATGCAAATATCTACATTGAATGATATCTACTTTTTCCTTTTTCAGATTCTTAGATTGATAATATGAACATTTTAATTGGAACACAATTAAATTTAAATGTTACTCATATAATCAAATGCCTGACTAATGGAGAGTTTTTCTTCTACTTTTTTGTTTTTTGGTTGATCGAAGAAGCACATTCATTTATCTGTTGAATGAAAGTTTTATACAATCTGGTTTACCTATATTCTAATGGTCTCCAGCACCATACTGGTTCTGATGGGGCTGTACTTGTCTGTATTACAGGTGTGAGTGGAAGTGTTAATCCAAAGTTTCATTGTGTGCTTTAGTCTGCTTTACTTTGGTATTGATAGAAAATTCTTTCATATTTTCTGTGTAGTTGGATAAACCTGGTTGAGGTTATATTTGTCACAAAATGGCACGGATCCCAATACCGTCCATAATGGACTCCGAGGGTCAAAACATAATGCATTTGAACAAAAACATAAGAACTAAAATGAAACACAATAGAATGTGAGTAAATAACTTCATTAATAAAGAACAGTAAAAATACAAAAAAAAATACATTTTAATCCTCATTACAATACACTAAAAAACACACAAGAAGCCTAAAACCATGGTTGCTAGTCGAGGAAGCGGGAAGCGATATGTGAAGTGGAAGCGGGAAGCGTGGCACTTTCAAAATTTTAGGAAGCGGGAAGCATGGGACGACTTAAAAGCGAATCAAGAATCGTCTCGAAAGCGAACCAGAAGCGAATCTGGAAGCGACCTAGGAAGCGAGGGGGAAGCGAAAAATAAAATAAAAATAAAAATACAAAAAAAGAGAGGAAATGCAGGGAAAGCGAAGGAGAAGCGTGCTTCCCATAAATGGGAAGTATGTTTCCTATAAATGGGAAGCATGTTTCCCATAAAAGAGAAACGCGCTTCCCATAAATGGGAAATGCGCTTTTCAAAAAAATTGGCGCTTCTCAGTGCGTTTTGGAAGTGCGACCTTTTACGCTTCCGAAACATGCTTCCCCACTAGGCTAGGTGCTTCCAGTAACTCTGCCTAAAACTACTCATCACTCCCTCACCTTACAAAGGCACCCACCCACCCATATTTATAGAGAAAAGAAGGAAGAAGAGAGAGATTAAAGGAGAGAAAAAGGGAGACCACACTAACCATTGGACCATAAGTCAAACAACTAGTCCAAGTCAACCAAAGTTGACTTAACTTTAAAGTATATATATCAGAGTTACCGAAAGCACCTAGCCTAGTGGAAGCACGAAATGTTGTGCTTCCGAAACGCGTTGGGAAGCGCCATTTTTTTTGAGAAGCGTGCTTTCCCGTTGCTTACCCCGCGCTTCTCCTGCGCTTCCTCCCTTTTTTCATTTTTTTTTATTTTTATTTTTTCGCTTCCCCCTCGCTTCGTAGGTTGCTTCCGGTTCGCTTCCTAGGTCGCTTCCAAGATGATTCTTGATTCACTTTTAAGTAGTCTCACGTTTCTCGCTTCCTAAAATTTTGAAAGTGCCACGCTTCCTGCTCCTGCTTCCTCGACTGGCAACCATGATATATGTTAACGCCCC
Source organism: Nuphar pumila (assembly GCF_984573655.1). Classification (NCBI taxonomy): domain Eukaryota; kingdom Viridiplantae; phylum Streptophyta; class Magnoliopsida; order Nymphaeales; family Nymphaeaceae; genus Nuphar; species Nuphar pumila. Next base: position 17,511,829 of record NC_143256.1, read on the forward strand.
CGCTCAAACTTACATTGACTCACTATAAGTTTGCAATTACAAAAGGAATCCCATTACACAAGATATCGACATGTTCTTCTATAATACAAATTCTTGAAGGAGCTTCTAGATCTTCCTTGATATGCTTGAAAGTTCTCTAGAATCATCAATAATGCCAATATTTTAAAGAGTGCAAAAGGAGCAATCCAATTAAAAATAACTATATATATATATATATATATATATATATAGAGAGAGAGAGAGAGAGAGAGAGAGTAATGGGTATGTGCTAAATAAAATATGCTAGATGAAACATGCTAAATGAGTTTTTCAGGGTTTTTTTGTTTTATTTTTAAATTCTAATCGTACAAATGTGATCTATGTACTTGATTTTATAGGGTTCAACTCTTTAAGTGTTCGATTCTGACACATGAGCGGATTTTTATAACGTTTAAAAAATCACCATTCCAAAATCTTTGTTAATTTTTAGGCTCCAAATATCATTTTTTTCATCGAAAACACATGATCCAAGTGTGGATTCCTCGTAAATTGACCATGCCCAACACATTTATGGGGTCAGAACTGCAAAAAAAAAACCCACACCAAAAGAGCAGAAAAACCCATTTAGCACATTTCATTCGCATATTTCATTTCGTACACACCCATCTCTTTGTCTCTCTCTCTCTCTCTCTCTCTCTCTCTATATATATATATATATATATATATAAATGACCAAACACGCCAAAAATACAATACATATTTAATAAGACATTTTAATAATTTTCAAAATCTTTTAATAGTAAGAAAATTTTTCAACATCAATTTTGAAAGTCATTAAATTTTTATACACAATATTCATTGAGAGTCTCACCTCAATAGATAATTTTACGAAATCATAGTTCTTGATTTATAAGAGAACACAATTGCATATTATCAAAAGAAGAGATGCATGCATAAAATATCTCAAAGATAAACGTATAAATCATTCATCACTTTAAACATTCATGAAAACATGCATTATTGAAAGTCAATACACACATCTATCTCGAAAAGCACATTAATGCATGAAATATGAATTTTCAAACAACATCAATACCATGAATAAATAACTCACAAAAGAGTTTAACCCACATAAAAAATATTCATA